>NC_136057.1:711103323-712497073 GCF_964261635.1 Lissotriton helveticus | reverse complement strand
CAGGAGGACGGGACGGGGCACCCCTCTTTATATCACTCCGGACCTCGGAGTAGGATCACACGAAAGACATAAGGTACTGTTATTTACTGCTACTCCCCAGGCTCCTTACAGGCTTCTGCAGAGCCTAAACACAGCTGAATCGTTACGCAGCCGATCAATTCAGTCCCAATTGTAACTGGCAGAATCCTTGTGCTATGACTCGTAGGGAGGAGGAGACCAGAAATACTCCGTCCCAGAGACACTCGCTTAAGGGGACAATGGACTATTTCGTTAATAGGGTAACTCTCCCCATTTTGAAAGAACTAGAGAGAATAGAACGATCCCCCGTTATGGAATGTCACCCTAGCATATGTTCGCCTCCTGATGCAGTACCGAGCTTATCCCTTTTTGATGAATTAAATAAAATATGCAAGACTACATACGACCCTGTGGATTCAGGTAATATGCAAATCAACGCTCCTACTTGCACCATAGCACCCATTAGTTCTGAGCCCTGTAGCCAATCCCAATCTCAACTAATTAATAACTCCCAGGCTACTCCTCTTTCAGCACAATCTGAGTCAATTCTCAAACCTACAGGGCGACCACAGATTTCCTCCACCAAAAGGAAGAGAGTTGGGGTAATACAAATGGGGAGTCAGGCAAAGCAACAGAAACTAAAACCCAATTCTTCATTGCCCCACACTCCCATCACTGTCAGTACTGCCCCTACAGCACCCATAGAGGCGTCTCTATTGGCCTCAATTGAAAGTATGTTGGTAGCGTTAATATCACCACTGATAGAAAAAGTAATCAGCTTAGGGGATAGGCTCACGGGTGTCGAGGATGCGATTAAGGCTAACTCGCCACCCATAAAAAACCTGCCAGAACCTTCCCAGTCACAGCACCCATCTGCCACAGAAACGACTGAATCCGTCACACAATCCAAGACTACCCACAATCACCTAGCCTACCCACAAAAAAAAGCTCTGAACCTCCCGAAAGGAGGCTCAACTATTCGGAGCTCCTATTACAGATCAGGGCCAAACAAAGCATCTAGGTTGCATAAGGGGCTACGGGCAAACAATGAGAATACGTCACACAAAACTAATCTCCTACATTTGCCACCGGAGGCCATTCCTTTTGTGTGCGTCCTCGCAGGAGCACCAGAATTGACCAAAGGGAAAAATGAAAGCCAACAGGAGCTAACAAATAAAGTCACGTTCTGGCTAAGCAAAAATAGACCTCTGCCAACCAACATCGATGGTACTATACTATCTGTCAGAAGGGTGGGCTGGCTAGGACCTTTACCAAAAGACATTCCAGGAGATCTGATACTGGTAAAATTTAGGAGCAAATATGTCATTCCACATCTCGAATTATGGCGGCCACTAAGAGGCGATGGACCCATTTCCACCTGGATCATAACTGATTTTTACCCCAGAACACTATATGTCCTGTCTCTATGTCAATAAGCGCAAAGTAATCACATGAGGGGTAGATTGGGACCTCCTTGGAGCGGCTATTTTTCCCCACTTTTAATTACTTTGGACCACTCTTGGGTCAAATCCTGATTAACTAAAAAGCATGGTCAGAGACACTGCTTGCTTTTCTTTTTTATATTTTACTTACGTGAGACAATGATTATGTGATTTCCTTTTTGCAATTTTAACCCTTGGCATATGTATATATTGTGTATATTGTCTTTCTTTTTTCTTTTTAATTGATGTCAATCTCTTTTTTGATGAAGTAATTTTTTATTATGTGATCTGACGTACTTTTATGGTTATGAAATATAATCGAATAAAGTCTTTGATGATGAGTGCAAAGTCACCGAAAATGGCAAGAAACTGGGAGAAAAGTAACAACAGGGATCCCAGCCAACGGGGTCAACCATCAACCTCTCTCTGAAACCTACCCAAGGCAGACTGGTGCAAATAGAAGGGATTTATAATGCAAAATGTATGTTCATAAACTGTGAACATTAAGAAAGTCAAATACGGACAGTAACATCACATTGACTTATAACATTCAAACAATAGGATATTTTTACATTTGGTCTGAAGTTTGTTGTCCAAAAATAAAGGTGACATAATTTCTGCTTGTGCATAAAGATGACCACATCACCACTTATTAAAGTAAATGCAGAAAAGCAAACTTTTTGCTTGTTTACCTCATTTTATTCTTTTTGCTCGGGATATTTTAGGACGTGTTTCACAAAGTAGACAGAAATGCACATCTATATATTTCCTTCTACGTTAAGACTTTTGTGAAATCCAAAAAGATATCCAGGACTACTGCAGGGACTGAATGTTGCTTGTGCATGTTTGTTTCTGTGAAAATCTTAGAGAAATATCAAATCTATTTGCTAACTCTTTTATTCAGTTCCCCTTTGAAAACCACTTTCCCTAAACCACCATATGTACTGTGGTGTTCCCATCCTCCTCCCATCTTGAAAATGGATTTATTCCTGCATTGACAGACGTACATTTCTGACTCTTTCCAGAGTGGTAATAGGATGATAAAACGTTTGTCAAGGCCCACAAACTCGTGAGTTTGTAACACATTTTCAGGTCGTGCACACCATCGAATCCTAGTTTCTCGACTATGGTGGCAGATTTGCGTCCATGTAATAACACTGTACCAGATGTGATTAAATGGATTTATTATTGTAAATCTGTTTGTAATGCAAAATGTGAAATTGTACTTTTACATCAAACCCTTTGGTCAAATAATTTGAACTTACATATGCAAATGTCTGTGTGAATCAAAATATGTATCATTCTGACCTCTGCATTTACAGCATCCTGCTGCTCAGTCCAAGGCACACATGCTCTGGTTAAAAGGATAGGGATTTTATTTCCAAATTGCCATAAATGTGACTGTGGTGAGACAGCAGCCTTTGTGCAATTCCCTCTACGTTTCCACAGACTAAGCATTTACAATATATTTGTCACACTGCTTCTAAAATATAGCACATTTGCATGTATCTGGTATATGAAATGTAATGCGATATTAAATAATTAACATATGGTTGCAAATTACTCTCAAAACTGCAATTATAGTCCATATGAACCTGAGCTGTAAACATTGGTAAGAAGTTAAAATCTTTTAGTTCCTTATCCTTAACCAGTGCTTAGTTTGTAAAAAAAAAACACCCAAGTGCCAGGGCCCTTGTAAGGAGGCCACTGCAGCAGGGCCGGACTGGGAACCGAAACCGGCCCTGGCAAAGTGCTCGGCCAGCCCCCCCTCCCCCTGGGGGGTTGGGGGGTGCGACCGCGCTCTTTGCTAGGGCCGGTTTTCGGCCGATTTTGTTACAGTGCCGTTTTTGCAGCTATAAAAAACGACCCTGTAACAAAACCGGCCCCCTGGGGCCCAAAACCGGCCCCCACCCTCGCGGCCGACCGGGGGATTGCCCGGTGCCTGCAACGGCCAGTCCGGGCCCTCACACTGTAGTAAGACAATTCAGACTGTTTGAGACACCAAAGCTTTAAGAATGGCATTGGTAGAAGGTATCAGTTGTTGTTAAAGCAGTGATACTCAAAGTACGGCCCGGGGGGGCGCTTGTGGCCCTGCTGACCTTTACATGCAGCCCCCTGGGCAGCAGCAGCACCGGGCTGCTGTTTACTCAACTCAGCACTAACATGAAAAAAAAATTAAATACACAGCAAACACTTATTTAAAGGTTAATTGCAGTTAGGGAAAGGAAATAACAAGGCCCATACTTTTGGAACACCTTTATTTTTAAAGACCGCCACTAGATATATATGCTTTGCTTCCCCTTCACCCACTTTAACCCCCCCCCTTTCCCGCAGGCATCAGTGCGGCCCTCGGTCACACCATAGACCAGACTTTGCGGCCCCCGGCTAAATGTTTGTGAGTATCCATGTGTTAAAGTATATTGAATTAACAAAGAACTGTTTTTCTGCTCATCTTCAAATTACACAAATAGTGCCACCATGTGGCAGCTATCATAAGTACAGACAAGTTTAGGCAATTAAGTCAGCCGCGGCCCGTGGAGGGAGTTGTAGTGGGGCAGAGAGGCGGGGCGGGGGAGGGGTGCTAAAAACCGGCATATGGATAATTGGAGGTAAGTAAACAATTTAATTAATAAAACAAATTTCGTAGTGTGCTCTGTATTGCAAAATTTGATGCAGCGCACGCTACGAAATTCGTTTTATTAATTAAATTGTTTACTTACCTCCAATTATCCATATGCCGGTTTTTAGCAGCCCCCCGCCCTGCCTCTCTGCCCCACTACAACTCCCTCCATGGGCCGCGGCTGAATTACGTGCTGGTGACGGCAATTACGTGCCTGTGCCAAGCACCGGAAATCAGGGGCTAAATTTAGACTTATCGTAGTTATGACATATGAAGAATAATCAGGCTGAGTTCAGCCGCAGTGCATTTCACCTGGCATACGTATTCCTGAAAGTAATTAAACCTGTTCACTCATTTTGTAGGGCTGCTCATCAGCTACCAGCTGCTTCAAAGGGCTAGCCACATAATGCCCATAACAGGACCAGATTTGCCCATTCAGAGGGGGAGGGATATTTCCTTTGTACCTCAGAGAGACTGGACTGGGACGGCATGCAGCTACGAGTCATGAGTGGACCAAACAATATCTGAGGATGGAGGCACCATTAAGGATAAATGGTTCTTATAACTCCGGGATAATTTTAATGCTGCAAAGCATGTGCCCTGTAAAGGAAGTGCATCGCTTTACTGCAAAATTAGAACAGGGATTTTATAGGGATTGGCTAGTTCTCACAACAGACTGTATCTGCTTTACCAAGGTGAGAACCCACCTGGATCTGAAGAGCAGTGCAGATGTTCCTCCCTGTGTCACTGAAGAATACAGGGTTAATGACCAAGACTATGGAAACCTTCCAACAACATATACATCTTTTCATTCTGGAAGCAGACCTTGATGGGAAACAAAACAAACGTTTAGCTCAGAAGAAGCAAGTATGAAGGGATATTGGGGCCTGACATTCACATTTTACACCTTGAGCAAATGTAAAGTAGCGAAAATCACATGCAGCTGTCAAACCTCTATAACAATAAAAGTTAAAGTTGTAGTTTTAAAAGCCACGGGTTACAAAAACGTCGATTGTAAAAAGAAAAAAAAGTTGTTAATCGTTCTGAAGATGGGAAATAGCAGCACGGTCACTCTGACACGTTCAGATCTTTATGGCAGATTATACAAAGATGGATGCAGCGTGCAGCCACTGCCCTGCTGACTGTCAGACTCCTTTTCACTTGATGTGGTCATAGGATATTTAAAGTTTATTGGCAATTACTAGATGAAAGGTCAATAGTCGATGGATGATGGGCACATCCAATGGAGAAGTAGGAAGGTCTGTAACCTGGCTGTGCAGCCTTTCCACAGCAATGGGAAATAACAATACATACTAAGTTAAACAGGGGCGAATAGGGCTGAATTCATGTTCAGCCCTGCAAAGGGTGCCTATGTGAGATATTCATAAACCAAAACATATTGAAAAGGGTTCAGAATACAGGGAAAAGCCGTTGCCCTGAATCCTTAAGACCAGCTCAAAACATCTCCAACAATAACTTAGGTGCTGTGATTGATTGGCAAATATACACGGGCAGAAAAGAACAGGGTGTTTGGAAATACCTACGGGTAGAAATCCATCTGCCTATTTCTTTCATTTTTAGCCCTCTCAAACGAGTCCTACAGGCTCTGCCTTCATGGTATCATTTTGGTTCCTCAAAGGAGTTAATACAGCATTAAATATTCTATCCTTTAGGAATTTAGAATTGAGTAAAATCACATCCTTGTTTTTTTTCTGAGGCCTCTATAACATTATTGAACTCTCGGGATGATAGAGTGGTATTTGGTGTGAATGCAGCCCCTAGTACATTTTTTTATAAACACATTTTTATTGATTTTAATGATTTGACAGAAGATACTAGCCAGTCATCACGACATCATGAAAGTCCAGGAGTACATACAAAGTTTTATGCGACCCAGTTTACAGACACAAATAAATGCAAAGCAACATGGATTTGGACATTCCCCTTGAGACTAAACCATACCTCCCAACCATTTCCCCCAGACCCTACGATATTTCTTGGGACACCCGCGGGCCTCATACATGAGTTTTTCTTGCATGGCACACCTATCCACCCCAGTCCGCCCGCGTCCAACACTCGGAGGGTCGGGGCATTTCCAGGAGGCTACCACCATGGCCGTAGTGAAAAACAACTTCTCGTTCCTAGACCCATCCAACCCGTCAGAAATACCCAGAATCGTGTGCTTTGGATTGTCGGGAACCTCCCACCCCAATATCTCGGTGAGTTCTTCCTCAATATCCCCCCAGAACCGCGTCAAGCGGGGGCATGCCCCACACCATGTGGAGAAAATCAGCTGGACCGTGACCACACCTAGTACAAGCGGAGGACAGGCTAAATCCCGATCAGTGAAGGCGCACCGGGGTGAGGTAGCTGCATGTAAATAGTAGAGCTGTACCAAGCGCAGCCTGGCGGAGGCGGTGACCGTCCTAGGGGCCATAAAGTGGAGAAGTGTGGCTCAATGGTTAGAGCGGCAGACCCTGGTGCAGAGGTCTGGCCCGGGACCAGGGTTCAATTCCCGCCTCGGCGGGTCTCGGGTTCAATTTCCTCGGACCTGATATTTCTCGTCTCGGTGCCTATTCTAACTATGGGTCCCACGCTGTGACTCTGGGCAATAGCTTGCTTAATCTCCACAATGGCCCCAACAGTGCTGGGATGCCTGGCTTCACCTTGGGGGTGCCCAGGAGTGGGCATTTCACAGGGTAAAGCCAGGAAGGGTTCCACAGCGGTATGCGTATAGCGCCAAGACACTCATGAGAATAAGTGCAATTTACAAGTACGAATCATTTAATTTAATTTCATTTCATAAAGGCATCACGCCAATCCTCCTCCTCCAGGGTGCCCACCCATTCCTCCCATTGAGCTCGTAGTCGATCCAGGGAAGTAGGGGTATTATTGATCAGTGTGCTGTAGATGTGGGAGATGCCAACCTTTCCCGGGTCCCCCAACATAATCTGTGCCTCAGGGGGGCTATGGTTAGGAAGCTGTGTACTTGTTGTGAGGTGTGCATGGAGAGCATGTCTCAATTGCAGGTACCTGGAGAACTGCGACTGATGCAGGGAGTATCTACTTTGACGGTCTTTGAAGCAACGCATGTGACTCCCCCACCCATACATCGCCTAGTTGGGAGATTCCTTTAAGGTCCCATGCCCGAAAACCCTGCAGCCCATTAACCTCTTTGATCCAGGTCCCCTGCCACAAGGTTGTATACTGGGTCAGTGTGTGTGTCCACTTGGTGTGTCGCAGTGCGGCCCGTCAGGCCAGTAACACGGAGTGCGTCACCTCTGGTAAGTGGGATGGTATAGGAGCCCCATACAACATAGACTGAACCTTGGTTAGGCCCAATTCCCCCAATTCAAGCCTGTATGCCGGGTCAGACCATCCCCCGTTGAACAAGTCATAGTCAGATAGAAGGTGCGTGGCAAGATAGTACAGATATAGGTGAGTCATCCCCAGACCCCTCGTCAAACAAGGGGATCCTACAGACATTCAGCGCCAGTTGGGCCCTATCTTTCCCCCAAAGGAACTTATTGGCCATGCTATCCAATTCTCGGAACCAGGTCCTGGGGAAGCATAGGGGGGTATTTTGAAGAACATAGAGGAACCGGGGGAGAACCATCATTTTAAATAGGGCCACCCGCCCCATGGGGTTCAGGTGCAGTGTTTGCCACTTCTGGAGGCCTGCCTAGCCCATCTCACCAGGGGAGTGACGTTGAGGGCCCCGCCAAGCTCAGGGAGTAGAGTCATCCATATCCCCAGGTAGCCCCCAGTGGTATACAACCTTTACCACGCATTTTTTACCACGCAATACCATTACAACGCTGGCATTGCAACGCAAACCATTACAACGCATTGCACTGGGGGGGCGCTCTAGGATAGGGAATAAGTTGAATTTTCTATCCAACACCTTCCCTAGTGTCCACGGGGACTGGAGTTGGAATAGAAAATTATACTTACCACTATCCAGCACCTCTAAGCGCTATGCGTTGTAAAGGTATGCGTGGTAAAAAATGCGTTGTAAAAGTATGCGTGGTAAAAGTATGCGTTGTAACGTCATACATCCGCCCCCAGTACATTAGGAGTGTCTGATGTGTCTGTCATGGCCTAAGGCTGACACAAGAGAAGATTAATCTAACAAACCTACCAGGTGATATAACGTGAAAGGTTCAGGCCATCATGCTTGTTTTAATGAGTTTACTGATGGATTTATGAAGCATGATATTAAACCCAGCAATTGGAAATTAGTATCCTGTAACTGAGTAGGTGCACTGGTACTGTTGGCCTTGTTTTAGGGCCCGGGCCTCCTAAAGACAAATATACATTTTTTATTTGGTTATTGGGGAGGGTTGAACCCGGGGATATCAAAAGCAGACCCCAAATCTAATTTTCCCTGGATAGGTTTTCAAATTTGCAGAGATCTTGAACCTAGCTCTTCTATTTGTTATACCTCTGAGACAAGGCTTAGTGCCAACTGAAGGTGGGGAAACGCGTATGAAATGGACTGGGATGGGCTGGTTATTGATTGATCAAGTTTGAAAGGAAAGCAGAGCTTCCCGCACTCAAATCTGTCTTCTCCCGTATTGGTGTTTGCTTTGGAAAGGGTTCTGAGAAAATGCCAGGACCATTTACTTCTTGTGGTGCTGTAATGGCAAGATATGGCCCACACCAGTTTTAGGGACGCCACAGTAACTAATGTTCAGAAGATGGGAAGTCCCAGGGTCAAGAAGAGGTCATCTTGGAAAAACTTCTTAAAGTACATTTAGCTTTAACATCTTTGTTTTAGGGAATGTCTGTCTGATTTGGAAGAAAAAAAGAAAAACAAATCCATATTTCAGGGTTGCAAAAGGCTGTGGTGAAGGAGTAGTAGACATCTAGCAAAGGAGCAACCTCTTCAGATTACGACACAACAGTGGCCTGCTCAGAACTCTTCTTTTTCTACAAAAACGTGCTCAAGGAAGCTTCCTACAAATCCAACCTTAACTTATAGGTCCCCCATTATATACAACCTTTACATTTTCAAAGGATGAGAACATTCTACACGGCCCAGGGCCCATCAGACCAGGAGGGCAGGCTCTCTTCTTCAGCTCACATCACTTAGACCATTTCCTCTTGATTCTCGATTCAATTACTACAATACTCACCCCAATCATTATTTAATTATCATGATGTCAATATGAGCCATTACATTTCCTTAGATTTTGACAGCTCCAAAAAGGGCACAATTTGTTTAAAGTTTACATAACATTATATAGGAGGTTAAAACAATACATTACTCCTGAAACTATTTATAAATAAACGTATATCAATGCTCCTGGCAACTGAACTGTCACAAGAAGAGGTTCTGTAAAATTAGCATATTCTAAAGAGTTTCTTGTTATTTGAATGCCCTTCAGCTGTCCATAGGGGCCTTAGAAGAGCAAAAGACAGGCAAGTTCATTAACAAACCATGCTTCTCTGTGAGTTCCTTTGTTCCCTCAGTGTCATGAGACCCATGTGATTAATGTAAGAGTGTCCTTCGTATTAAGAGAGGATTAACATTAAATAACCCCATCAGAAATTCATGCTCTGTTTTTGCAAATGTAAGTGATTTATTGTTAAGCAAAAATGCTTGCGTGTTCTGTCTGTTTGCCTTAGTTTAACATTTTAGTATTCTTAAATTTGTGCTTGAACTGAAAGATCAATACAACGCTTGGAGCAAAAAAGACAAAAGAACATAACAGATTTGCTGGCAGGAAATGGCATTATCTCTGTGTCCTGGCTGAAGAATGGGCACGCCAATTGAGAGAGCCGCTCAAGTGTCACGCTGCTTAATAGGCTGTAAGATTGAAGGAGGTAGTTCAGCTATGCTGAATCCCCCGTATGGCGACATTGTGATGCCAGCTCAATGACGTCACAGTCTGAATTATGGTGTTTTGTAAATTTTTTCCTTAAAAGACTATAATATTGAGCAGCCTCAGCGGGTCTTTTTGTAGCCCTTTTAAGTGGCATGCTAATTTACAAGTGCATTCAAATATTTAATTCCTGGAAATTTATTGTACTACATTCAACCAGGAAGTCCTTTGCTGAGAAGCATTATTACTAAACAGTGTGGTGCAGTTACACGAATACAGCAAAGTTGGCTGAATAAACAGATCGTTAGAAGTCTGTGCGAACTTCAATATGGTATTATGTTTTGAGACTTGTTATGCTGGAGGACATTTGCTGTTTTCAGTGGCGGCTGGTACGGAGCGGGAGTAGCTAGATGGGGGGGAGTGAAAAAAATACACTTACCTCTGCACGGCCTCTGTCTTTTCTCCGTCGTCTCTCCTCCACTTCTCTTCCTGACTCATGAAAGCAGGAAGTACACAGGCTCCCCTAAGCCAATCACGACGCTGCTGTCACCAGCAGGACACCGTCGTGATTGGTCTGAGTGTCTTGGTTCTGCACTCAGACAGGGAGTGGGAGCCTTTGCATGTTTTCCACCTTATTTATTTATTTATTTATTGTATTTTATAGAGCGCAAACTTGACCTGTGAAGGTATCAGAACGCTTTACATGGCATACAGTGATACAAACAAAAGGTTTAAAGTGCAGAAATATACAAGATCAACATGTAGGGTTACAATCACTAAGAAAGTTTGTAATAGCACGAGGACCCGTATGATCTCGGCGTGAGGAGTTGGTGATCTGGGAAAGCGGTAGTCTTGGCTTAGTCAGGCAATGCGGTGGTTGCGTGCAGGCCTTAGACAAGGAATTTACCCATGAGGAAGGTTAAGCCTCATTTTTGAAACGTGCTAGAGAAGGGATTCTTCTGATGGCAGGTGGGAGAGAGTTCCAAATTCTTGGTGCTTCTCCGGTGAACGCCCTGTTGTAGGTTCTTTTTTTCTGAAAGGAAGCGGGTTGGAGTAGGAGGTTTCTAGCGGTCTGGGAGTTCCTGCTTCCTACAGATATCACTAATTTCTGTGCCAGATAGACGGCGGAGTTTGTGTATAGGGCCTTGTGTGTAATGCATGCAAGTTTCAGCTGAATTCTGGCCTCTAGAGGGAGCCAGTTCAGTGCTTTCATGTCTGGCAAGATGTGGTTGAACTTCCTGGTGCCTGTAAGTAGCCTGGCGGCCACGTTGAGGCAGGCTTTTAGAGGCGCTAAGGAGATCTTGGGCAGTCCAGTGAGGGTGAAACAGCCATATTCCAGCCTGGAGATGACTAGTGCTTGAACTGCCATTTTTAGGTCAGGAGCATCAATGAAAGGTTTCCGCTTCCAAAGGTAGCTCAAGTGGAATCTGGCTGCTTTAGCCATTGAGTCAATGTAGTTGAGGATTATGCCCAGGGATTTGGTCCACAATGGTCGGTGGGCAGTTCAGTGCTGTCATAGCCTTGATCCACCTTTGAATCTCCGGGTTGGGTTTTGAAGGGGAGATTAGGAGAAATTCAGTTTTCTTTGCATGAAGTTTGAGTTGGTTATTGGCTAGCCATTGGACGGTCAGTTTCAGGGTCTCATTCAGGCAGAGGATCTCCTTGAGCGAAGAGATATTGATGTATATTTGGGTATCGTCCGCATACATATGTTAGGAGATATTGGCAGTACGGAGACCTTCGGTGAATGGCTCTTGGTGAAGATTAAAGAGGGTGGGGACAGGGATGAGCCTAGGGGGACTCCGACCGTGACCGATGTGGGAACTGATAGGTTGCCGTTAATGAGGAATCTCTGAGAACGGTTGTGGCGAGGACCTGAACCATTCTAGTACTACGCCATCCAAACCCATCCTGAATTTGAGGCGTTCAGGTAGTTTTTCATGGTTGACCGTATCGAAGGCAGACGATAGGTCAAGGAGGATTAGAAGGCAGGTTTTGCCTTGGTCTGGGGCTTGGAGGGCATCATCCACGATGTGGAGCATCGCAGTTTCAGTGCTGTGCCCTGGTCCGAATCCTGATTGAAACTCATCAAGTAAGTGGAAGTTGTTAATGTGCTGACTTAGTTGCTGTTGTACACACTTCTCCAAAACTTTGGCTAAAAGCGGGATATTGGAGATAGGTCTGAAATTGTCAGGGGAGGCTGGGTTCAGTGAGGGTTTTTTCAAAATGGGGAGCTGCTAAAAAATGCGCCCTATACACTGATCTGTCAGAAGAGCACTGCCTGATAACCCCATAGGCCAGTCCGACACTAAAATGGTTATGTTACAATTTTAACTGTTTTAGTTCGTGGCCCGGCTCATTTGTTTTGTCACGTGACTTCAAACCCAACATATTTCCTGATGACGTTGGTCAACCAGCTGTCACCTAGTGCAGCAGTGGCTGATTTCTAATGCGGCAGCAAGAGCATTTTACGTGTGTTGCAGTGTTCCTTTCCGTTTTGGAATGCTGTGATAAATCAATCCCATGACACAATGTATTTGAACAAGAAATGGAGCATCAAATTCAGATATGTTATATTTATTCCACTTTTTTTTTTACCAACTTCACAAGCCTCTTAGCTACAGAAAGCTGTGAAGTGTGCTGTGCTGACTGTACTAAAATAGCTTCACATCTTGGAAAAAGTATATAATTTATGCAGCCGCATTATTTAATGAAGTCTCCTAACAAAACACCTTTTATTTCAGTCACTTGGCATGAGGTGGTTGTTTCTTATATGAAGGTGGAACATTTCAGGCAGATTTTAAGGGTTTATTTTACAAAGATTTTTGCGCAGTCAAATAGAGCATGCATAAAGCAAGCAATGGCAAAGAAAATAGGTAAGACATTTGGCTTTGTCAATGCTTATTTAGTTTTGACAGGATTTTTGTAAGGCTTTATTTTGGGGAAGATGCTGGGCTCTGGTTACTTAAAAAAAGTAGGTTAAAAGCAAACATATTTTGGGGTCTCAAAAAGCACATATTAACACAACAGCCCGTGACACTGATTGAAAGTATCTTTGCATTGATGGGCTCCTTGTGAAGGTTGCATGTGATTTCATAGAAAAACGATTTTATTGAACATCATTACTAAGAAACCATTTCATCTAAACTGTAAAATGGAAATTTTCAGATTAAATGACATTTTCCTTTTCACAGAAACCAATTCACGGAATGTCTTTTTGGTCGAAATTGGCTTTTGAATGCTTAATTTTTAAGTGAAAATGCAATGGTTACAAGTCTTACTTTCCAAAACAGTTTTGTCAATGATATTTTTTTCAGTGCTTCACTTCAGAGGTTTTTAAACTACAAATTTTAGGCACCAAATTTGAGATGCCCACCCGCTCCCAATTGAAAGTTGTCACTTATTAAATGTACTAAGTTAACCACAGTGTTATTCCATTTGGAGAGGTAGGCCTTGCAGTAGTGAAAAACTAATTTCGTTTTTCACTACGAGGACATGTAATAGTTGAAAGTACATGTTCAACTTTTAAATACACTGCACCCTGCACAATAGGCTGTTTAGGGCCTACACAAGGGGTGATTTATATGTATTAAAAGAACCGTTTCAGCTTGGAAAAAGGTTCATTTTGCCAGGTCAATATGGCAGGTTAAACTGCACACACAGACTGCAATGTAAGGCAGGGAAAAAGTACCTGGATACCCTATTGGGTGATTAGCTTCACTCTCTACATCCTGATTGATTGATTGATTGATGTTTAAAGGGCTACTTAAGTGGGTGGTCAATCAGTGCTGCAGGCCCACTCATAGCATTTAATTTATAGAACCTGGATACATATAGTACCTTTTTACTAGGGACTTAAAAGTCAATTAAATGTTCCAATTTGCCATGTTTAAAGGAGAAAGGACATGCACTTTAGCTCTGCACAAGAATGATCAAGTGTAGGCCAACAAAAAAAGATCAGCAAAAAACTTGAGAAGTAGGGCAAAACGTTTGGGGGAAACCACCCAAACTTGACAGGTCTAACAGTAAAAAATATCTAATTCAAATAATGAAAAAAAGGAGTACAATGAGTGGTTCATTAAAATTGTTTAGATCTCTTCAACCTGAAATAAAGATAATAGAAGACCACACATTTTTTACATATTGAATCAAGATAGACAGTCTCATCTGAAAAACAGTGATGTGAAAACACAAACCTCTGTGTTTGTGTTTGTGTGTGTGTGATTGTGCGTGTGTGTGTGATCACATGTAGTAAACCTTGCAGTTGTGTTTCTGTGTGTCTACGGCAAACCATGTAGTTGCTCACCATATATTGGACAAAATTTCTACCTCTACTTGAAAAGATTCAGGCAGGTAGAGCAGATGTAGATAGGTTGTTTATACTCAAAGGAATTGTAACTCTTTAATGGTGAAGACAGAGTTTACATTACAATTTTAAAAACGGCACTATCAGAAAGTCAGCATTTTCTTGCCCCAATCAACTATGCCTTTCTGCCAGTATCCTGGGTCACATGACTGTGAAAAGCTGTGCTGTTGGGTTATGTGCATTACTTCCAGACAGTGGCACAAAGTGGGCTTAGGTATGGGCAGGCTGGGCCATCCTGGAAGGATGACTGGGGAGGGACTGTACCCAGCCTCACTTACACTTCAAAGTGCTTTGCCTACAGCACACACAAAGGAACCTGATACCAGACCTGCCTTTTGTTACCCCAGACAGTTTGGATCTTTTCACCAGGGAAAAGGAAACAACTTTCCAGAGCCAGTGTTGGGGGTAGGGCAGGGAATCTTATACATAAAAGCTGGCAACAGGTATAAATATTGGACCTTCTGAGCCTCTCATCAGAACACTCCTGGACCTGTGGAAGATTCAGGATGACCCTTCTGCTTGAAGAGCTGCTTGCAGTGGGAAGGAGGATTGGGCCTGCTTGCCTTGATACAAGGCTACCCGGAGTGACTCCAGGGGTCAGTTGATTGATCTGCTGTGTGAGTTACAAGGACACAACAAGCTTCAGAGGTTTCCCTACAAATGTCCACATGTCAAGCTGCAAATGGATCTACCTGAGCCCGGCTGCTGGCCTCTGCTGGAGTGAGTCCTGATCTCCAAGAGGTGCTCCCTAGGTCCTGGAACCTTGTCTGTTATCACAGGAAGCTCCTCTAAACAGGCAAGAGGAAAATCTGAAGTTTGGACTCCTCGCAACGAGAGCTTTTATGCTGAAACTCTACTACTCATAACAACCACCAAAGCGAAGTTCCAGTGGCTCGCTCAGATGACTGTCTGGGAAAACTGCTCATGCGAGACCTGCACTGTGCGCTACAACAATGAAATCCTATGAGTTGAAACTGCTGACTGTGCTGAATACATTCTTGCGGACTTGCCCAACACAAACTGAACTATTCGCACTGAACTGGAGAAGGTAACTCTTTAGCAGGACTGATCTGAACCCTGTACCCAGCCCATGATCTGCGGTCGGCCTGAACTTGTGACTTTCCCCTGGTCTAGCTCAAAAGATGATTGTGAGTGGTACTTTCATTCTTCCATGTTCTGACCACTTTGTTTTAGGAATGGATGGTTGTTATTACAATATTGGGGCTTACGGCCATGTGCCTCTCAGTTTTTGATTCAAAGTGTAGTGTCAAAGTCCCTTTCCACAGTTCTGAAAGTACCCTGCTATGAGCAGTTGGCACATTTTCAGTTGGAAGAACCATCGGGTCAAAGGACCTCAGTTTGGTCTATTCAATCGTGCAACACTTATCAGTGGCTCTCTATGTGCAACAGAGATTTCTTAACCTGAACTGTAAACTGATTTTCTCCAGACTGTTTCGCTATATGCATGTGAAATATCCCCCTTCAGAATCACAGTGGCTAGTTTTAAACCCCAAAGTGGACAGGTGGATAAAAACATGTTATGAATTTATAAATGAGTGCATTAAAAATTGTTGCTTTCTTTGATTTGACTGTCAGATTAAGTGACATAAAATAGCACCCTTATGATATGCTCCTAGAATTCTAGTGCTGACTTTGTATCAGCTCATCTATCAGCAGAGGTATAGCTGGGGGAAAGGGGCGGTGGGGGCAGACTGCCCTAGGCGGCATGAGGTTTGGGGATGGTGGCCGTGCTCCCCCTCCATCCGCTATTACCTGTGGCCACAAGAATCGGTAGCACCCCGCTCTTCAATCAGGCAAATACAGGGGCCGCCATGGGCGGCCTAAGGCTTAGCTACACCACTGTCTATCAGCCCAGGGAAATCAGTTAAGCCGACCTACCAACACCACTTCATAGACTGAAAGATGCAGAAGTCAATGTGAGTCTCCTGGTTAAAACTTAATTTTGTTGCCATAGCAACAGAAACCTACAGAAGTAAGAGCCAATGACAGAAGAGCGAAATCATTCTGTTCAGTTGTTATTTGGCACTTTCAGTTATTATCTAAATTTGCCAGGGGTACTTGAACTGGGGAAATTCAAGAGCCCTCAAAAGTAAGATTTTTTTCTGCCATGTTCTAAAGCAAATAGTGCAAAAATGTAAGTGGAAAAATACCCTGCAGGTCTATTCCGTTACCTCAGAAAATCAAGGATATGAATTTACTGGCTACTTTGATTGAACATGAACTGTTTCTATAATTCAGCACAGTAAAATGAGAAATCTGAAAAATCGAATATAATTTTACCTAACACAGCATTAAAAATGTCTTTTTCATCCATTCTATCTCTGATTTACTCATCCTGCTCCGGTTGGTCTGCTGTAACTACCGCTTCTCCCAATATCTTGGTGGATAGAACGAGAGTTGCACTGCAAGTCTTGTTCCCTTTGTTGTCACTTAGGGCCCCATTACGATGGCGGGCGGACTTTGTCTGCCTGCCACCGTAACTGAAAATGAGACCGACCACCAGAGATCCAGCTGTCCCGCGAGCCCATATAGGATGCGCCCGCCACACTGGCGGACGCATTCTAGCCTTTTACAATGCTTCAGGCGCCGCAATGTTAAATAGGCATGTTGTGCATCGCCATGCACAACGTGACTAGCACCGCGCGATACCTGCCACCTTGTGTCTAGCAAAGTAGGGGTAACATAGGCACCCCCAAGTGCCCGTGGGCCCCCAAAGCAATTTCCGCCAGCCTTTCCATGGCGACACTGCCACCATATTGTGCCCCAGATCTGCACAGCAGGCAATCGTAACGATTGCCTGCCGGCGGAAAAGCGGCGCATGGTCTTTCCGTCTGCCGCAGTATCCCCGACATGCTAATATGGCGGGGTAAATCAGGTACGGTTGACGGGCGGATCGCCAATGCCCGGCCGGCGGTGGCGATCCACCCACAATCATAATAGGCCCCTTAGTTCTTAATGGGGCTAGGATACAGGAATGGGAGTCCGGTCCCCATTCTTTGCCAGTCATTTGCCTTCACAGATGGTAGTTATTCCAGGTGTCACTAAACCAACATTACCTCACCTTTTTGGATATTTTAACATCATACTCTAGGAATTTCCAGTTGATGCTTTTGTAAACTGTAGGACAAACTATCCAGAGGTCTCTGCCAGAGCCTGCTAGGTTACCAAATCTATCATCTTCCAAAAATTTGGAACAGGGCTTACTGATTGATTTGATTTTCACTACTAACTGACAGTGTGTCTTGTCCTTAAAAAACTTTTGTTTTAATAGCCACGCAATCATTCCTCATAGTCCAGTCTTCTTTCAGCCAGTGGAAATAGGTGCAACAATCTTGACACATTCTTCCTAACGTGATACAATGTGCCATTCCAAATGGAGTGAGTTCCTTGAGACTTGCCAAATAACAGTATTTAGTTCTGTAAATCAAGAACTAGTTAGGCGAAATGTATCTTTACGTATGCATTTTGAATGCTATTGCACGTTCTGTAGCTTTTGGGCAAATGATTGTAGAAAGAACAGCTCATTTTTTGTAATGATGGGTCTGATTGCTTGTAATTTTTATGTTATTTACATCTGTGAAGGTGAAAAAATATTGCTAGCTTTCTTTGCTCAGGGCTCAGCAGCTATAACTATTCACATAGGTTCAAGGGTTGGGGGGCATGAGAGTGTGTTGCCATGAGAGCATTATGCTTTAGAAACAAACCAGAGAAGAGAAGAGTTCAACATTTCATACATTATGTAAAAGAACAACAATATTTAACACGGTTTTACAAACTACCAGCCATCATTAACCAGCCTTTAGTATCAAAAAGGATTTTCTATATTCCCTATTTCTCAAGTTTAGAACAATCCCATGGGACTTTATACAAACAGTTACGTGTGAATAGCAAGTGGCAGGAGTTGTAGTAGCAGTGTGAAAGAAGAATAACCAAAAGTACCAACTTCTGGAAAATCTTTTATTTACTAAAGAGAGTCCTTAACCGCAATATATATAAAGAAAAAGGCATTGCAAGGCACTGACATATATTGCCATCAAATCGCATATATATATATATATATATATATATATGCAAGGGCGTGCTTATTGTGGAATCTTGTAGAGAGCACACAGCACAAAAGCTTTCATAACAAGCTTTGTAAAAGCCTGCTACAATTACCTTAACCTTATCATAAGAACATGGTTCATGGGAACACAACCGTGAGAAATCCTCCAACTGCGCAGCACAAGTTTAAAATATGTCAATGTGATTAAGATTTGTCTGTCTACATTGTAAAATGCCAACGTGTAAGATTGTAAAACATGCAAGGGTTGAAGAAGAAGCAACGTTAGTGCCCCATTTTGTGGCATAATTGCACCTTGTAATTTCATTGACTTTTCTTATAATAGAGCTAGGTTCGGGAGAGCATCGAAGCCGGTGCAGAGAACAGCTTCTGCCTATAAAATAACTTTTTTGGATCAACAAATTCGGGACAATGGTCTCCACTAGCTTAAACGATGAGTGGAGCTACAACCATCGTACCTGTATCCTCATAATTTTTTTCACGCCACTTGTGTATATGCTCATATTGTCATATGGAATACAATCACGTGTGTTTCTTTCAGGAAATTGGTTCTGTAGCCTGTTACGTCTGTCCAGTACAGTGATAATCTACTGAACATTCTGACTGATAGACTAAACACTGTTGCACTAGAACGCACTGTATACATTTCAGATCTTCAAAAACAGGAAGTAGACTACATATCCAGTCACTATAAATACAAGGAGAAATTGCATTGTGGCTATCTATGGAACTGGTGCAGACAAAAACATGGAAATGCACGGCAGAATAGCTGTTCCTAAAGTAAGGAAGTTTGTGCCATTACCCTCTAAATCAATACACCTCCGGGATATTATTAATAATGTGTCTGCTTTGTGAGAAGTATAAAAAATTAACCTATGTAAGTCAAAGATCACAAAATGCGACCCAAGCCCTATAACTATATCATGATAGCTTAATGGATACTAACTAGACATAGTAGATTAATACTTCTATTAGGAGCTCCTTATAGACAGTCTTTTAACCTAGAATTCTTTGAATGCCACCAACGAGAGGGCTGCAAAAATGTCAATGAGGGCACTAAGGTTTAGCCATATGCATAGGCATGTTTCTCTGCTACATTAATAAAGGCATGCAGCAAATAGCTTCCAGACAATTTTATCCCCCTGCATTTTTTGCTTTTTGACCTCCCAGTTTTGGGCTTTTACTGTTAGTGAGTCTCACTAATTAAGTCTCACTCAAAGTAAATTCTGTGAAAATGCACTGAAAGTATTAACTATGAATGTCTGCCTTTCAAGATAAGGCTAGACGCTCTGTGCTGGTAATGCATGAACACCCGAGCACTCATGTGCATACATGTGTGAGCTGAACATGTGAAACTACCATGTAGCTCAGCCTGGCATCTGTGCACAAGAAGTCTGTCTGAGAAGGGACCTTTCAGGAACTGGTGTTGACCTGATGTAGGCCTTACAATCTGAGTGGGCAATTATAGTATAAATCTGCCAAAAATACTGAAAAATCGGTGTAGTTTATATACATTATGGGCAGAGTCTGCACCATGGCACACATTACCCGTAGGGAGGCCTAGAGATAATGACCAAGTATCTTTCCTAGGGTAATCATGTACATGAGTGCAGCTTTAGTTCACTTTTGTGATAACTGTACTCCTTATGGCACTTAGAGGGTTGACATATTTACCTGTCTCAGCTCATAATTGGATTCCAGGCCTTTGCTCCTCCTACGGGGCCATGCTAATTACTCTGCTGGTCAACTTGGGGACCAAAGGTCTCCCCACACTATAGAGTCATTTGACAGTGCTTGGCCCTGTTTCTGGAAAAGGAAGGAGTGGGGAGTAAATCTGCATGTACTAGCTAACTCTTCACACTGCACACCTTGCCAAGACAAGCCCATTCCCACAAAAACAAAGAAGGAAGGCCAGACTGTTGAAAGCAAAGACAGGAGGGGTTCCCCTTTGACATTTTTATGGGAAAGGATCAGGCAGCTGTGTCAGTTAGGGGCGGGCTGAGGCTCTCAGTGAATGTCTTTCCATAGACAACTTCAAGCTGCCATATTGAAATTTTCCAGAATGCTGTGCAGGAGGGTTGGGGCAGGGATGGAGAGACGGTGTGTTCCCCTAGGACTGGGCAGGCGTGGCTTTCTCACTTAAAAGCACATACACAAGGGAAAGACTGTAGAGAATTAATTGGACTTGGGAGCGAAGACACAGGAGTAATGCCGAGCTGGAAGAAGAAGCCGCCTTATTACACTTCAAGGATGAACCAAAGGCCTTTGACTTCAACTGGCATTATGGACTAGGAGTTTTCCTCCAAGGCCAGTGGAATTGGTCCCACTTCTATCCTTTAAGGGACACTAGAAGTGTGGACGAGCTTGGGGGGACCCAGGCTGGTACCCCTGGTACATTTCTGAACTGGTCATGCAGATGGGTGACCCTGTTCATGAGAGGGGCCACTGACACTGCTGCTGCTGCCGCCACACAGGTGCGCTGCAAGATGGCCAAAACCATGGGGCCTGGGGAGTGCAGCAGGGAGGGTAGTATGCTGGTAAGCAGTGGAGGGCTACTGAGGAAACCTGCAAGAGAACACAGGTTCCAGAAACTCAGATGAAGAACTGGTTCAACACCAGAAGCATTAACAACCCAGCTCCACAACGAGAAATACATTTACAAGCCAGGAGGCCTGGAAAATCTCTTGGAACCACCAGGAGTGAAGCACCACCTCTCCTTTTCAGATCAGCCCAACGAGGATGGAGAAAACAGATCACAACGTTTGGCCACCCTGGGAAACTAGGTGGAAACAAACCAGATAGTGCTCTGCCGAAATGTTTTGCAATACCCCCAGGGAAGGTCGAGCACCTATATATTGGCACAACCTCTGTAATTAATCTTCAGTGGGTAGGGGTGTATGCATGACACCCTTCCCAGAGAAAAATATTGATCCTGGGGATCTCACCCTCCAGGTCCTGATGCTATTTGAATGGTCCCTGGTGTCCCCATCTATTTGGGAGAGTAGACACAGAAATGGAGGCAACAACACTCCTAATGCGGTGTGCTTCCACTGCTTCTCAATCCGGTGACTGGCGGAGGCAGGAAGCACACTGCTTGCACTACCACACCAGCTCAAATAAAAGT
The DNA here is from genome assembly GCF_964261635.1 of Lissotriton helveticus. Taxonomy (NCBI): domain Eukaryota; kingdom Metazoa; phylum Chordata; class Amphibia; order Caudata; family Salamandridae; genus Lissotriton; species Lissotriton helveticus. The sequence continues at coordinate 712,475,591 of NC_136057.1, read as the reverse complement.
GGAAAAAGAGGAATATGCTGACTCCTGCGCCGGCACAGGATTTGTGTCGGTTTGGCAGGAGCCAGCCGGCTAAACAGGAGTCTGCTCCCCATGCTGAGTAAGATGCCAGCAAATGCTGGGCGCCCCAACAGAGGGCCAGGAACAAGAACAAGAAAACAAGGCACAAGACTTCTGTTAGTAAAGAAGCATGTAGTAGCAAAGCGGAGAACCCGCTCAGTCATTGTTCACTGCAATGAGGAAAGGCACTCCCCATAATTTTCTGGGGTGCTCATAAATGTTCATATTGTTCTTTGTAGTGTCCTTGGAAAATAAGGAAATCACCAACGAATGAAGTAGCATGTTTGCGGGCTGCCAGTAGATCCAGAGCACCCTTGGAACCTTTCTAGCAGTCGTCTACCTAAGTCTCCCAGGGTTATCTTTATGACTCTGGGAGAGGTTTTCAAGCACTACTGAAGCTGGTGCTTTTGATACAAAAGACCTGGAGTGTGGCAGCTCTAGTTGGTGGCTCCTATTGCTGCGCTTGCAGCATGTTGAAAGTAGAAGTAATGCGCACTTATAATGAAATTGATAATGCTTCATTAAAAGTGATAACAAAATGACATACAGTTTAATCAAGGTCATAAAAAGGTTTTATTGATAAGCACAGAGTTAACAGTCTAGTATTGCATGGTTTAATGAAGGTCACTAACATGTTTTAAAATGCTTTATTGACAAAAACAAAGTTAACAGTGAGTCATAACAGGCCTCAGTGAATGTCAGTGTAACATGGTATGATCCACAGTGATTTTAATGGTGTTGCATTAGTTGAATATGAGTACTTCTGATTTTTAGTAACATAGTTACTCCATGACAAAGCCAGTAGGCCTGCCTTTTTGATAACAACACCCCCTTATATTTTGTGTAGTAGAGATGAATTTATTGTGGTTATAGAGTTTAGGGCTCACTAGGGGTGTAACGTGTTATGAGGGTGTCACCATAAGTATTTCCATCTGCCTTCTTGTGCATATTTATAACCTAATGTGTAGTATTTTGTAGGGAATGCATAATAGAGTGCTTTTCCATTTCATAAGAAAATGTGTTGACTAGACAATGAATTATTGAGTGTTGTTTATTGCATACATGCTAATTGGGTTACTTTACTAGCCCACACCACCTCCCATGAGTAGGCCTTGGTCCGCTCTGCTCTGTTTCACTATGCCGAGATTCAAGTGCTACAATAGGGGACTTGGTTCCAAAGAAAAGGAAAGTTGCAGACTTTTCACTTATGAATGACTCATGTCCTTCACAGCTGAAAACTCACTTTTTTTAAAGGCATATTTGGTCAAGACTGCCTCTTCGTTCATATATTGTGCAGCTTTCTGACTGCCTGCTTTCTTTACTGATTTGGGCCGTACTGAGGATGCTCTGAAAGAAAACTGGGCCCCGGCAGGTTATGTCAGATCACGCAATTAGATATGAATTAGTGTTGGTCTCTGATAATAGGCATTACAATCCTAAATGTTAATGTTGTGTGACTTAGCATATGCTGATTCATCACTAGGGCTTTTTCATGGCAGCTAGCAGAAGGTCCTTGTTGATGCTGAAGATGTATTGAGATTTTTCTTATTCCAAAGGTGATTTTAAGCAGATGGTGAGGAAATAAGTCATTGATTGATTAAGAGATGTAGACTGGATTATTTGAAGTGCATCAGGGTCATTTAGACCCTGACAGATGTTCCTCAAATGCACCAACGGGAGGTGGTCATGACATCCGTCTCCCTAGTGGAGGACTGCCTGCCATAATTACAGATCAAGTCTACCCTGATGTGGATCTCTATGCTGTGAAAGGAGCCACCACCAAAATTTTGCCTGAACTGTAGAAAAAACGGGGACGATTATTGAGCTGAATTGAGAAATGGACAAATAATTGCCTGGAGTAGGTGGCGGGGGCAACCATGATATTGCCCTGCAGACCTATACACAAGGAGATGCATGGCAACATTGTATACTTTATTATACCCAGTAATAAGCAGTGTTCAGGACAGCCTTGGTTTTTTTTTGTTACAAATAATGTATTTATTATACATGCCTGTGAACTATGAAATCTCCCGTGTTGGAAAATTCTGTAGCATGCTCAAAATGCATTGGATATAAAACAAAATGGAGCCACCACCTTCACAGCATTGAAGGTTTGATGGTTGAGCATTGTGGTTTAAGTGCTCATTTTGCAAGCTTTTTAGTTCAGAGTAAATATATTTTCAAAGTGGGAGTTTGCTTTCTCCGAGCAACAAGTAAATGGTCATGATGTGCAAGGAGCTATTTCCCTCTGTATGGGGAAAGGAAAGTTAAGTGATGGTAGCTCCTCCTTCTACAGGGCAGGACGATCATCACTGTGACCTATCGATAATGTGGCAGGCAGACCACTGCACTCAGCCAAAGCCTAAATATGTAAAGTGAATTACTTTCAAATTGATTAATCAGATGGCACACGTCTTACTGAGTAGAGAATTATGTTTAAGTATAATTACCTTTACTTCATTGTACTGATGCCTGCTTGTGAGTGAACAAAGAATATCTTAGGCACCATCTATGTAAAGACAATGAGGGGCAAACTTTTAGATACAATGCCCCACCTTTATCAGACACACTATAAAGGATCTCCAGAGGTATAAAAAGCTCTTAATTTCTTGGATAGGGAGAATACATTGCATCAAGATCAACTTTCTTCCCAGATTGCTATACCTGACCAGATCATTATAATACTGCCACTAGAACCACGTAAAAGCATACAGAGGAGATTATGGAAACGTATATAAAACAATAAGAAGCCAAGAGTCTCCAGGGCATTATTTTGGAGGACTCTTGTGTAAGGGGGCATGTGAGCCCCAGATTTTGCTATGTATATCATAGTAAGTCAATTGGCACCAGCCTTCAATGGTGTGCCAATGATAGAGAGAACCCTTGCTGCCAACAGTGACATAAGGTATGCAAGATTCTCCACACCATCTGCTGTGTCTCTCCCACAGACATCAGCGTACCCTATTGCAATCCATAACAAGCATTTGCAATGCAATAGGTCTCGCATTTACGCAAGTTTGAGCTATTGACATTGCAAATGACAATGCCTTTTATTTTTGTTTTCCTTTTTAAAACATAAATAAAAGGCATTGTCATTTACAATGCCAATAGCTTACATTTGCGTAAATGCGAGACCTATTGCATTGCAAATGCTTGTTTTCCTTTTCATCGCATTGTGGAACTCGAAGTAATGTTGATCCCACTTGAAAATGAGCAGTATAAGTCCTAGAATAAAAAGGCAAAACCTGGACTGGATGAGCCTCTTACAAAGGGACCTGGAAAACGTGAGTGTTCCCGTCTGAAGGAGCCTTCGCTGGAACGTGTTCTGTGGCCTCCAGCAGAATTCTCAAATATCCCAGGTCCAAGCTTGTGTATTTCATCCCCTCCAGCTTTTGGCTTTCCTTTTTGGAATCATTATTGGTATAAATGGGACTACGAATCCCATAATTCACAGCTAAAGCCCAACTTGGATGAGCTCCATGGCAGGTCGCGAGCTCTGCAGTGTTAGCAGCCACATGCACAATCACGGATAGGAAACAATGGCTGCCTCTCACAGTCACTCTTGTCAACCGAAGCCTCACCTCCTCTCTCCTCGTGCTCTTTACATAACCTAACCTGAAACAAGCCAATTACATCTGTTTTCTTTGTACTCATGTGTTTCTAGTATTGCACCAAGGCGGTTTCCAACAAAGGGTGGGTTCCCATGAACTCTCTGCTTTTATTAGCAGCTGGTTCCTATTAGGGACGAACCAATAAAAGGCGAGTGATAGAGCCGGCGGTGTGCTCCTACACGCCGCGTTTCTCACTCAGCCACCCATGTGTTTCAATTTACTAATCAACCCATAGAGCTCCACCCGCCAATAAACTGCATTCCATAACTCGCATAGTTCTTATTATTTTGGTAAATGTAGCGTTTCATAGATAAAAAGGGCAGGGTCCTGGCTCGGTCTACCTGCTGCTCCCTGGAACTCACTCCCAGGTTTCCACAGCTCCACTCCTTCGGCGCATTCACCCCTGGCTGGTGACATTTTACAGTGTCCAGCAAAGAGTGATTTTAAAGCGAAATTTCTGCTATTTACATTTAAAGAAAAAAAATGAGCACACGCTTCCAAGTTATAAGAAAGAGTGTAGGTTTCGGAGACAGCTAATCGTGTTCGTTTTTTCAATCAGCTTAAACACAGTTAAGAACAAGTGTGGTTCCAAAGCGAAAGAGGATCACTCCGGAGCTTGTCTTTATGGGGCCATGTGTTTAAACACATGGCCCCATAAAGATAAGAAATCGCTTACAACAGAAGGAAAGCAGACGAGCCAGTCCAAGTGAGCTGGCACAAAAAAGCCAAAGGGAGGCAACATAGATAGCTCATTTCCAATGGCTGGCCAAAGTTTAGCATAAACGGTGACGCCAGCCAATGGAAATGAGGGGCGGGGCTCAAAGCCCTCTTCTGAAAATCCTCTCCTACAAAATCTCCCGCGGAGAAGGAGCAGGGCTCTGCCCTGCAACGCACTCGAGACCTAAAAACGACCTTGAGGCGTTGAAATAGCGCATTTAGGATAAGATCCACTATGAGCTATCTTTCCTCTCCTAGCACCAATCACAGGTAATTTGTAGTTGCAACCGTGTATTTTGGATGGAGTTAATATGAGATGGACAGATAGGACAAACTTATGGCTGTTGGCCCTGTTTGAAGCAGGAAACCTTTGGAGCTGAGAGCAATGTGCAAACGACTTCCAACTGAGACTAAACAACATCTGCCGTCTAACTCAGCTCTTGCACTAGGCACTACTCCCTGTGGTGTGTGATGGTGGGAGTAGAGAAATACCTAGTATAGGGGATATGTATTTAGAGGGAAGAACATACCGCACATTGGTCAAAGCCTTCCCTCTGAACAATTATCATGTTAAACAATGGGCAGATGATTTAAAGTATTAATTGCCAATGATCAGCTAAATCCTATATATGCACCCAATATAAAGGGGGTTCATATAAAATCATGTTAGGATGTTCTCCACTCTGGTGCATTTAAAGGTGATGTGTAAAGGCAGGATTGTGTCATCTGAGGAATTCCTATTTGCATATGTGATAGGAACGTATTCGAGAAGACAATGATATAGATTTACATTTATTATTATGTTGTTGCAGATTTTTTTTAATTAAAGAATGAAACGTCAACCATGTTTGTATGCTTGATAAAAAGAAAGACCTACTATAAAATTATGCTCTTTTTGCGTGCATCGCGTGATAGAAATATGTGTACTAATGTTGCATGATTATTAAATTGTTTTGGTGGAATTAACTGTGACGTGTTTTTAGGGAGTTGGGCCTTTTTAATATTGTGATACTGATACTTTGCAAACCAGCTAAATGCATTTATGTTGTTATTGTTTAAAAAAAGAAATAAGGTACCAAAACAAGGCAAGGGGAGTGATTGGTTTTATAAAGAAAGGAAGGAAAACAGGATTAAAATGAAGAGTTTGGAGACTGACTTTTATAAAAAGGAATGCAGGTTTCTGTGTCTTATATACTCATAATTATAGTGCACATCCCCAAAAAATAGACTCTGCGGAGCAAACCAACACTGTAATGTTTTACACACACCCCCATCTACAAGTACGGAACATCCTGTCCTGCTGACGCACTATTAAACATTGCAAACCCATCACAGAGGTAAAACTTAATGAGAGGTCTCTTGAAAAAGTATCACATTGGAGAGAATAAAAATAGACCATATTATTCCCAGGATGTTGCTATCACTAGACCGTGTCTGTATTAAGGCATAGCCATAAAACACTATTGAAGGTGACTGCACCCCTTTGCAGGGGAGAAGTACAGTCATGATTATCATAAAATGGTTAAAAAGAAAATCAAATTACTGAAGTGGAAAAAGGTGGTTTAGTGCATTGTAACTTTGAAAATCAAAGCAAAGATTTTGTACTGTCCTTTTGGCACTATGAGAGACACGGGATATTTTTGAATAATTTCGTGGGTGATATAGTTACCCCATTTAATTTAACATTATATTTGAGTCTTTAGAGCACACTCTATATAAATAAATTAAATGGTAAATACCGATACGCTGATTAGACTATGACAATAGGTTTGGGTTCCATTTTCAACTTTATTTTACTGATTCGTTGGGTGCATTATTATTGCTGCTTACTGCTCTGTTGCCCCAAAACTAATAGAACACAGTGATGTGGTTCTATATTAACATCATAGTTTGTGTTATATTGGTACCCCACTATTTCTTTACCTCAGCATGCTGCCATCTAAACAGTCTTTCTAGATCTCTCCTTTATTCTATGTTCTTCATTCTCATTGAATGGTTTCACAAATCATTCAAAGATACTTCTGTTCAAGTCTACTTAATTAACTAACACAACATGAGTCCATCTCCCTGCTTCCTTTACTCTCTAAACTCTTTTGCCTGCATGCAGTCTAGTTTAGAGGAATCCATCCAACCGATATCGCTTTAATCTCTGTCATCATCTACCTTACACCCTTGCAGCACACCAAACATTTCTTCGTGCATATTCATCTAGAACCACCAGTTGATTTGTTAACACTGTGGCTTACCCTGTGTGCTTTTTTGCCATAAATCGGGCATCCGCGTTTTTGCTGTTCTTGCTTTTTACTTTCTGAAGTTGTATTAGTAATATTTGTTTTATCTTTCGCATATTTCGGTGCTCATCATCACCCTCCATTGGTGCAATATCCCTCAAGACTCTCTCCTAAAGTTCCTGCACTTTTGCATTTATACTCTGTTGGCAGCTATTATCCACAAGGATGATTCCCAAATCTTTATATCCTGCATCATTATACCCTTTGAACGCACTTTCACTCTCTAATTCCCACATCTTCAAATATGCAGATTCAGAATTTCTAGTCACCCCACCGACTAATTGGTCTGCCCCTTTCATTCTTTTGCATTTCTCTGCTCTCTGTTCTCCTGTGGGCCAAATTATCTTTGGCTCTTTTCTCCCTTCGTATTTCTGCAGTCTACCATAAAACTGCCCTTATTGTGGGCTCTATTCTACATTCAACAAGACAGAACCCGAAATACTGTCTGCATCTAAATTACAAGTTAACCTTATAAACCACACGAATTACTGTATGCTTTCTTTGCATTTATTTCGGGGGGAATAAACAGAAAGAATACCAAGAACGGGCGAAAAACCTAAGGAAATCACTAAGGAAGCTCCAAATCAAGCGGTAATTACCCTTTTTTCAGAAGATCCCTTGCAAGAATTCTTTAATCGCACCCCTAGATATAGTAATCCTTGTGCTAAGGCTACTACTGATGCAGTTCCCCAGCACTTTTAAGAATGAGGGCTTAAGTGAGTTTAATTCTGTAACTTCAAAGCAATGGGCTCCTTTCACTGATCATGCATCTAAACTCTTGATTCTTACTCACGATTTATACCTCAGTGTCTCCTATTGCTTAATTGATCCTCCTACTTATACACCATTCCAATCGGGAATCGGTAGTCCTAGTTAACGTTTCCTCTGGTTCCTTCCTATTTCCATGTTTCTCATTCCCCCATCTCAATCAATCAATCAATCAATCAATCAAAGCATTTATAAAGCGTGCTACTCACCCGAAGGGTCTCAAGGCGCTAGGGGAGGGGAGGTCCGCTACTGCTCGAACAGTCAGGTCTTGAGTTGCTTCCTGAAGGCGAGGTGGTCTTGGGTCAGGCGGAGGTGGGTCGGGAGGGAGTTCCACGTCTTGGCGGCTAGGTAGGAGAAGGACCTTCCTCCTGTGGTGGCTCTTCGGATGCGGGGGACGGCGGCGAGGGCGTGGTTGGTTGATCGAAGCTGGCGGGTGGGAGTGTAGAAGTTGAGGCGGTTGTTGAGGTATCTTGGGCCTTGGTTGTGTAGGGCTTTGTGTGCGTGGGTGAGGAGTAGGAACGTGATTCTCTTGTTGACCGGGAGCCAGTGCAGGTCTCTCAGGCGTCCGGAGATGTGGCTGTGTCAGGGGATGTCCAGGACGAGTCTTGCGGAGGCGTTCTGGATTCTCTGCAGTCTTTTCTGGAGTTTGGCGGTGGTTCCGGCGTAGAGGGAGTTGCCGTAGTCCAGTCGGCTGGTGACGAGGGCCTGGGTGACCGTCTTCCTGGTCTCGGTGGGGATCCACCGGAAGATCTTACGTAGCATGCGCAGAATGTTGAAGCACGACGAGAAGACGGCGTTGACTTGTCTGGTCATGGAGAGGGAGGAGTCCAGGATGAAGTCCAGGTTGCGTGCGTGGTCTGTTGGTTTGGGTGTGCTGCCCAGGGCAGGGGGCCACCAGGAGTCGTCCCAGGCGGAGGGTGAAGATCCCAGGATGAGGACTTCCGTCTTGTCTGAGTTCAGTTTCAGGCGGCTGTTCATCATCCACGCGGCTACGTCTTTCATCCCTTCATGTAGGTTGGCTCTGGCGCTGGCGGGGTCGTTGGTGAGGGAGAGGATCAGCTGGGTATCATCGGCGTAAGAGATGATGTTGAGGTTGTGTTGGCGTGCGATGACCGCGAGGGGGCTCATGTAGACATTGAAGAGGGTGGGGCTGAGCGAGGAGCCTTGGGGAACGCCGCAGATGACTTCGGTGGCTTCTGATCTGAACGGGGGGAGGTGGACTCTCTGTGTCCTTCCGGCGAGGAAGGAGATGATCCATTCTAGTGCCTTCTCTTGGATTCCGACGTTGCTGAGGCGCTGCACTAGGGTGCGGTGGCAGACAGTGTCGAATGCCGCAGAGAGGTCCAGGAGGATGAGGGCCGCTGTTTCCCCGTTGTCGAGCAGGGCTCGGATGTCATCGGTGGCTGCGATGAGGGCGGTCTCGGTGCTGTGGTTGGCCCGGAAGCCAGACTGTGAGTGGTAGAGGGATCCATTAGTCTCGAGGAAGGCGGCCAGCTGCTTGTTGACGGTCTTCTCGATGACTTTGGCCGGGAACGGGAGGAGCGAGATGGGGTGGTAGTTTTTGAGTTCGGTGGGGTCCGCTGATGGTTTCTTCAGTAGAGCGCTGAGTTCGGCATGCTTCCAGCTCTCCGGGAAGGTAGCGGTGTCGAAGGAGGTGTTGATGATATCCCTTAGGTGGGGCGCGATGACGGAGTCGGCCTTGTTGAAGACGTGGTGAGGGCAGGGGTCGGTTGGAGAACCGGAGTGGATGGAGTTCATCGTGCGAAGAGTTTCCTCGATGTTGATCGGGGTCCAGGCGCGGAGGGTGGTGGTGGGGGGGTGCCGGTGCTGTCGTGGGGTGCGTTGGCTGTGTACTGAAGCTGTTGTGTATGTCGGCGATCTTGTTGTGGAAGTAGGCGGCGAGGGAGTTGCAGAGGTCTTGTGATGGGATGATGTCGTTGTTTCCGGCGCTGGGGTTGGAGAGCTCTTTGACGATGTTCAAGAGTTCCTTACTGTTGTGGGAGTTGTTGTCGAGTCGTTCCTTGAATGCGGTTTTCTTGGTGGTGTGGATCAGTTGGTGGTGTTTTCGAGTGGCGAGCTTGAGGGTGGTCATGTTGTCTAGTGTAGGGTCTCTGCGCCAGGCTCTCTCGAGGGTTCGGCAGTTTTTCTTGGAGCTCTTGAGTTCGTCGGTGAACCATGGTGCTTTCTTACTTCCCGGTCTGCTGGGCGGGGTCCTAAGTGGGGCGAGGTCGTCTGCACAGTTGCTCATCCACTTCGTGAGGTTGTTGGCGGCCTGGCTTGGGTTAGCTGAGCTGGCGGGGGGGTCCTGGCTTAAGGATTCGGCGAGCTGGTCGGCTGTGATCTTGTTCCAGCTTCTGCGTGCAACCTGTTGCTGGTGGTGGTGGATCGTGTTCTCTCTGTAGTTGAAGTGGACGCAACTGTGGTCCGTCCAGTGGAATCCGGTGGCGTGGCTGAAGGTGATGTCCTTGCTGGAGGAGAAGACGGGGTCGAGTGTGTGTCCGGCGTAGTGGGTGGGTCTCCTTGTCACGTGACTCATGTCTACCTGTCATTGTCTTGCACCAGATCTATTTACTCTCACCTGCATCCGAATGCCTTCAACAATTGGTACGTCCTTAGTCTCTAATATGTCACCATATAAGCTTCTTCATATCCTGGGCTCTTCATTCCTGACATTCCTGACATTCCTGGTGTTTCCCTACCCATTACACACGGAGAAAAACAAATGAGCAGGAGAGTCTCATGGAGCTGGGAGGGGAAGACGCACACAGGAGATAAAGCAATGCTCGTGGCAGAGCACACAAGAACAAACACACCATGGAGGAGTTGGGGAGAGCCATGTGTGAGAGAAAGCAGCATGGAGAGAGAAAGAGAAGCACACTAGGGAGACAGCTGGAAAGCACATGCACTCTCATGGTGTGCTTACACAAAGAGACAAGCATTGGTAATGCATCCGTTTCGCCTATTTAATGAACAGAGAGCTGTTTTCATCAAACATCATTCGGCAGAAGGAAAAACTCCCTGACAGATAGCACAGGAGTGGAGAGGATGTGGCGCAGCGCCAAAGCTGCTGACTCCAGAGCTGGGGATCCTGGTTCGAGTCTTGGCGGCACTGCGCAACATCCTTGTTTCTATGAAATCACGTAATCTTTCGGAGTGATAAATTGTTGTATAAATATTCTGCAAGAGTAAAAGGCAAAATTATATGAAAATATAGTTCCACCAAAGCATACGTTAACAGTATTCTGGAAGTGGGAAACTGATAAGAGAAGCAGACGAGAAATAAGCATTTGTAAATGTACCAATATATGCTACAGCCAATAGAAATTGAAGAAAGGTGAGTGTCACACACACAGGAATCAATGAGAAACCAAGAAAGAGAGGAAGTGGGATGTAAGTCCCTTTTAGGTTTATATTATAAACAATAGATTTATCAAGCACAGTGCAAGCTCTGTGCAGGTGAAACCTAAAAATGTAGTGCCTAAAAAAGCAAGCAATATAAGGACACAGTAATGCGTTCAAGAGAGATAAACGCAAGAAAGCAATGACAAGCTCACACACTCTAACGAAGATGCAAGCATGTTAGAGTGACAATGAAGCCAACTAGGTGTTAAGCAATGGGTGGGCTCTAAAGCCACTGCAAGGTAACAATCCGTCTCATAAAAGACAGTGCATTCACTATACAGTAGGCGAGTCATAAAATATAGTATAGCACATGATATTTTAGGGTCTCTCAACAAGTCATCTGGAAAAGTTACAACATTTCAAGTGTGTGTTTATGTGTTTTATGGGACATGATGTTACAGAATCACCCTGGGTAGAGCATCAGTAATTCTTAGTGTATTTTCAATGCTGTATTTTGCCGCATCTGCAAATGTCTTGTAGCCTATTGCTGGTTGGAGAGTGCTGGTGATGGAGATATAAAATGGCAGCAATGTCAGATTCAGCTGCAGACTGAATTGCCCGAAGGCTAGCCTGAGCAGTTCTGCTGCGAGAGTTCGGGTTACAATGAAAATCATCCCGGCTTCGGAAGTCTCTGGTGAGCAGGTGATGTGCACTGAGCTCATGTCAACTTCACAGAATCCCTCAATGGATTTCTCCATCTCCGAACCTCATCTAGTTTTAGAACAACATTCCTTTAATTGCTCACCAGTGGGTGTTTTCTGTGGATGGTGTTCAAATCTAGGCTGCTAATCCTTGGGCTGCTACAGACCCACCTTCAACCACCAGGCTGCTCTGAGACCAACTGCAGCAGTTATTAGCACACAACAGCCTCCACCTAACGAGCTCTCGCCTTTCTGTGCTGCTAAGATTTAATGCATGGCGTCCTTAAGGATTCCTTCTCTTCACTTTGAGCTGAGTGACGCGTCAGAGCTGCTCATCTTTTGTTCAGACTAGTTTGAAACTAGGCATCCATGCCTCTCACTGTACATCTGGGTCACGTACCGTTTCTGTACCTGCTAATTGTAATTAATTCTACATGACTGGATCATAATCGCCATGGAAACGTAAAACTCGTTCATAAATGCTTTTGTTGCGTTGCTGAAAAAGTATGTGTGATATCACGCATCTTTGTTTGTGATAGGAGGAAGAATGTGCCAAATAGTCAGTCTTAAAATGACACTATGGCCCAATACATTTCTTGTCCTTTTGGTTTTATCCCCACCGTTAACCTGAATTAATTCTGATGGCTGTAAAATATCACACTGAACCCTGCAGCACAATACCTCAACATTCTGTTGAGTCACAATGTAGTAATGCATTTGTGGTGTTTCCCAATGATTACCGGACATGGGAAAACACATTACAAAATCAATACCCTCAACTGAGTATTGTTTACAAAGCACTGAAAAGAAACGTAGACACCCACCATCAAAATATCGTACATACACTAAATTGGCAGGACGGTTCATCTGTGAAGACGATGGGATCCAGATGTGATTGATCTTACTCATCATGTGTCATGTGATTGTGTGGCCTTGCTACTTAGTGACCTTGAGTGGAAGGACAAAGTCCCTTTGAGGAGGGGACAGTTGTACCTGTGAGGAAGGTGTCACTTGGTTGCAGGTGGTTGAACTTCTTCCTGGAAGTGAGATGGGGGAGTGAAATAAGGTGTTTCTCCACCAGATCAACGCTCCAGAATCTGCTTCTTGTCTGGATCCTGTATGCGCAGGGCTGCTCCTCATCTCCCCATTCTGTGTGATCCTCTTTAAGGCTGCAATGAGAAATGTCATGGAGTTTGTTATTACCCAGTGGTAATATTTCTCACCACAAACCTAATTTACCCCTTTAACTCTTTTCAACCTCTCTGCTGCATAACACATCCAAATGGCACCTCAGCTCTGTTACTGCTGAACTGATGCAGATGCTGTCTATTATTAGGACGGAAGAGTATAAAATAGGTTAATATCCTCCAATGGAGGGAATAATGATCAGGCAGGAATATGTGTACAATTGCATCATTTGACATCTGTAAATGGCTATATATTCAAATTGTATTCCATGATCCCCCTCTGAAAGCCTATGTGCTTAATGGATTCTAAGAAATGTAATAATATTTTTTTCAATTGACTCACACATGCCTGTTGTTCTGCTGAACAATCCTCTCTCTTTATTCCAAAATGTTATTCATTATACTGCAATGTATCTTGCATTGGAGACCTGAAATGTCTGTTAATTGTGACTTTTTCAAACATTCATGTGACCCTTGAAACTCAGCCCCAGTCCTGGTCTAAAGGAAGTCAATGTAACTGAAGGAGAAATCATTGCATGAATGTCTTCATTTTGTAGCCTCACAGAACACAACTTCAGATATCTCTAAGAAAAAAAGGAAACTCCCGGTGCGTAGCTCCCATTGTTTGAAAAATAAATGTAGTAGCACTAGGCTCTTGGCCACACCACTTGGAAGCCGTCCTCCCTAACCCCGGTAGGAATCCTCTGAATCACCAGACATCATCAGCAGTAGTACAGAGGCCCCCATACACATCTCTCAAAACCAGATCAAAACCCACCCAAGAATACCCTGTCAAAACACTACCAACATACGTCAAAGATGGTCCCTGTCGTGCCCTTCATCACCCACACTCTCAGCGCAGTTGTGGGTGCACCCATACACATACCTAGGTCATCAGAAGCTGCAGCAGCACAGCTTTTTTTAGTTCCTGCTACAGAATGTCCTGCTACATAAACATCCTGTTGTTACAAGTCCACAAACATATTAATTGCCGAGAAACTACTCTTAATCTACTCTAAAAGGATGATGGAAATACCGCAGATAGGAATTACGAATAATTTCGAAAACTACTATTTTCTCTTTGCCTACCTGCAGCTATTTTCTGTTTTTTAACCTAGGCGGCATGGAGTAATTAGATACATGTGCTCTTCTCTGAACTTTTATGGAGATGGACTTGGTGGTGTCAATGCTGATATTAGAGGGGGAGTAATAGCAGAAGGGGTTCGATAAAGGCACATACTGACACACAATGGAAAAGGCAGCACTTGCCACATCTTTCATTCTGTGGTGTTTTGCTCTCCAATACTATTAATTTTCTTATTAATGTAATGTTATCCTTTAATTGTGTACAAAAAGTAGTCATATAAATAAATCTATGTTTTTTACATATAATAAGACCCTTAATACTTATCTAACACTTAAATTGAAAACACATATGTCTTTACTATTCATGCCTTTACAACGAAATTTGTTGTAAAGCCATAAGTGTTGTAAAATTTTGCGTTGTAATGGCACTAGCATTGTTACAACTGTGTTTAAATGGTAATGTGTTGTAATGCCGCGTAGTAAAGGCTATTTTCCGATGTGCACATGTGATTGGTCAATATGACATCACTCAGAGGACACTAAAGCGATTGGCTAAAGCTTTTTCTCTAACTGTTCCATGATATATACTGTCATGGGTGGAAATGGAATATGACTGGCACTCATACAAATCAATGGCTGAAAGGACTGACTCAAAGTCCCTCTTTGTATGTACCTGTATATATCTCACTTCACGAGATAAGATTAGTCACCCTTTTTGAGGTGGGCCATTTGTTCCACATAGGTTAGGGAAAATGAAAGAGAATAATAAAAAGCCCAAGGAGAAGATCGGAAGCTACCGGGTAGGAGTCACCAAAAAAGGAAGAGCTCCTCTTGGGGAATCCCAAAGGGTTGTAAATTCTGCCCTCATCCACTCAATGAGTGACCTGCTTTATCATAGGGCTGCTGCGACAACCTGCCACAGACCAACTTGCACAAGGAAAAATACAGAATAAAGAAAAGAAAGAGTTTTCCAGGCAGGAATCCCTAGTGCATAGAGAAGAAAATGAAAACTGTCTAAGTAGATATCCAAGACCTTTATTATGGATTTTACTTGGCAGGCTTAAAAAGGAGAAGTTTGTGGGGGTATATGCAAAAAGTGATGTCACCATTACCGTATCCACTGTATCAAAGTGTTTCTGCACTTGATTGCAACCCGGCACATTCGTTGGCATTCATCAGGATACACATCCCTAAAAAAATCCCTCGTAGTGTTTCCTCCTAGCCTAATCACTAGCTGGTAGGGGACCTACCCGTGGCAATTCATAATTATATTTTCTCCATATAACTATCACCATCCTTATATCCTTGTGTTTAATTGTTCATCGATTATCTTTTCATGTTCCTCTTTTCACCATATTCAGTGTTATGCTCTTTCATTAAAATCACTTAATGTGAACTCCTGTGTTTTACACCAAATGACCAGTGACCTGCATGGTGCCACACTTACCCGAGTTTCATCAATGATGATCCTAACTCTAACATGTAATCAGGAAAACCAAAAGTTAATATTTCAAGGTTAAAACTTCTTTATTTATTTATTTATTTATTTATTTATTTATATTCTTATAACGCGCCTGAATCAGCCCCAAAGGGATATCTCCGCGCGTGGCTCCTGAATGAGAAGGACAAATTGTATTGAGGGGATAACAGAGAGAGAGGTCAGGTTAACCAGATGTGAACAGGAAAGTTTTTTGTTTCTTCCTAAAGGAAAAAAGATTGGAGATTTGTCTCAGCTGCGGTGGTAGGGAGTTCCACAACAAGAGGCCTTTTAGGGAGGGTGCTCGGCCTCCCTTTCTTGCTCTGGTTACTTTCGGTATATGTAGCAACATAGTGTTGCTAGATCGCAGAGCACGTCCGGGAGAGTAGAGGAAAAAAATATCTTTTAGATATTTGGGACCAGACCCATAAATGCACTTATGCATAATGCAGCAGAGTTTAAAACTCACCCTCTGTTGCACTGGAAGCCAGTGAAGGTGGGAAAGGAGAGGGCGGGAAGGGGTACGGGGAGGAGCATTCAGGATGAGTCTTGCTGCGGTGTTCTGCACCACCTGCAGTCTGCGTAGTTGTTCATGGTTGGCGGAGCTAAGTAGACTATTACAATAGTCTACCCGCCCAAGGATTAGAGCCTGTACCAGCGTTTCCTAATCCACCTGTTTCCGTCCTTTGAAATCTGAAATGTGTAACTGGTCAGCACAACCGCCCAGTTCAGAGCATCTTTTTCAAATGTTGTGCGCCTCTGAAAGGTCAGGGATAATTGCGGGAAAACGTTAATGGTGTATTTATTGCCGAGACAACGATTACTGCGTGCCCCTATTCAACTCATTATCCATAAAAAACAGGTCTGTTATATCGGTGGTTACATCCATTTCACACTCTCTCCAGCTCATTCAAACATGTTGGAGCACCTTACTTACTACATCAAGGTACGGGTGTTTCCAATAAGGCCATGTAGTGTTGCTGGCAGTGGGGTGTACCACTGCAGCACACGCCCCCTCCCCGTCCGGTGATCTGTTGTCCCCTCCAGCGTAGGAGGTTCTTGGTTCAGTCCAGCGTGAGCGCTGGAGACGTTGTAACGTTAATAAAAGCCCTGGACACGGGGCCTGGTTTTAGTTACGTGCTAGCCACCAACAACACAAGTGCGTGGTCTAGCCTGCTTCTTTATAGGCCCCAACCAGGACTCTACACTGGCGACGAGGTGGTCAAGCGTCCACCCCACCGCGTGCCCTGTCGCACAGCCGGTACATCCCTGGTGCCCGGTGCCCGACGCCGTGCAAGCCTGCACGTGGCGCACCGCCTGCGACCTGCTGTGGCCCGCCTCGACAGGACCGAAGGCCTGCCTGCACGCATGCTGCCCGCGCCGCTCACCGGTGCTCCTGCGTGGTTGCTGTCTGCCTCCCAGGCCGTCCGACGTCATCCCCGGCAGTGTGGACTTGAGCGCGGCCCACAGGTACCCCAGCGTGCCCTCCTGCTGTCCCCGCCGCCTCCGGCCCCAGGCGGTGTCTCGCTCCCCGGGCCCGGTCCCGTGTGGCTCCACAGCTGTCCCGCGCGTGCGCTGTGAGCGCCCTGCACCACGCTTCTAGCGTGCAACGCGACCTCTCCGCTCTTCCTCACGCATCACGCGTGTCATCGGACCCTGCCAAACCCCACGCATCTCGCGGAGCCTATGAGTCCCCCACAGTGCCTGACTCCATCTCGAGCGCCTTCAGGTGCCTACGCCACCATCTAGAGCCCCACCTGTCACCCCCTCTGCCTCGTTTCAGCCAAAATGGCCAACGTACCGCCGCTGGAACCCTTCGCTGTCACTGGGACACCCCCGTCACAGGCTGCCCGGTGGAGGAAGTGGGTGGAGCGTCTTGAAAACTACTTTATAGCGGCGGACATTGCATTGGCGCGACGTCGCGCAATGCTCTTGCACCTAGGGGGAGAGGCAATCCACGACATCTCCAAGGACATCACGGAGGGAGACCCGCCCCACACGTACAACAGTCTACGTGACGCCATTATGAGGTATTTCGAACCATTCGCCAGTGCGGACTACGAACGTTTTCTTCTTCGTCAAGCCCGCCAACTCCCTGAGGAGTCCGTCGATGTATTCTACGCTCGGCTCAAGAAGCTAGCCAGCACGTGCACCCTCTCGGATGCGGAGGACGAAATCCGCGCCCAGTTCATACAGGGGTGTGCCTCCCTGAAGTTGCGGGAGAGGGTGCTAGAGATGGACGCCATGTCGATGCGCGACATCTTAGCCCTGGGGCGGTCCAAAGAACTTTCCAAAGCCCGCGCTGCCCACATGGAGCCAAAACCAGCGGTCGCGGTCAAAACGGAACCCGTGTGCGCCATCAAGTCGCATGCTCCAGATGACCGGTCGAAGACACCCCGCAAAGGACGGCCGAAGCCGGCCCAAACTGCCCACGACCAAGCATGCATGTGGTGTGGAGGCGCTACTCCCCACAAAGGTGCCTGCCCCGCCCAAGGCAAGATCTGCAGCGCTTGCGGCAAGGCCAACCACTTCGCGAGCGTTTGCCTGTCATCGCAAAGGAAGAGACAGGGTGGCCCACCCAGGAGAGTGCGACAGATGGCACCGCTGCCGAACACATCCACCAGCAGCGACATGGATGACGATGAGGAGGACGCCGCATCCGTCCACGTGGTGCGCATGCTCAACACCTTGGCAGCCGCGTCATATACTGAACCAATGTGCACCATCCAAGTACACGGCCAAACCGTCACAGCCCTCATCGACAGGCGCAACAATAAACCTCATGGCCGCCAGCGCATATCGGAATCTAGAGAATGCTCCTGCGCTGCACCCCACCAGAGTGCAAGTTTTCACCCACGGGACCCGTCGCCCGCTGCGCCTGTGCGGCGTATTCCGATCTACTGTGTCCCACGACTCGACGCAGCTGCAGACAAAAATCTACGTATCCCAGGAGGGGTCAGGATTCCTTCTTGGTTGCAAGACAGCGCGAGAACTCGGGCTGATACACTTTGCCCTAACAGTACAAGCCCACGGTTTAGATCACCTGGTATCAGAACACTCCTCGCTGTTCGAAGGCATCGGATGTTTGAGAGGGCCCCCCCGTCCGACTTCACATCGACCAGTCAGTGGCCCCGGTAGCCCTCCGGCACAGACGTATTGCATTTCATCTCCGCCCGAAGGTCGAAGCCGAGCTGCGAATGCTCGAACAGGCTGGCATCATTGAACGAGTGACCGGGCCCACGCCATGGGTGTCCCCCATTGTGGTCGCCAAGAAGCCAAAGCAACCTGAGGCGGTGAGAATCTGTGTAGACATGCGCCTCCCCAGCCTAGCAATCAAAAGAGAACGTCACCTGACGCCGACCATCGACAACATCATCGGGGAACTCTCAGGATCCAAGTGGTTCTCCAAGATGGACTTAAGGTCAGGATATCATCAAATCCCTCTTCACCCAGACTCACGTCCAATCACGACCTTCTCCACCCACGCTGGCCTCTGGAGATACACCAGGCTTAACTTTGGCATATCAAGCGCAGCTGAAGTCTTTCAGAACATCATGCAAACTGTCCTGCAGGGCCTTGATGGTGTGCTCAACGTGAGCGATGATATTTTGGTCCACGCCCCGACCTTAGAGGAACACATCCGATGCCTCCAAGCGGTGTTCACTCGGCTGCAAGAGAAAGGACTGACCCTCCACAAGAACAAATGCGAATTCTTACGCAAAGACATCAGTTTTTTTGGGTACAAGTTCTCCGATCAAGGAGTAGGTCCAGACCCGGAGAAGGTCAAAGACATCCACAACGCGCCAGCCCCTACGTCTGTGACAGCCGTCCGCAGCTTCCTGGGCATGGTGACATACTGCGGGCGCTTCATTAAAGATCTGTCGGACCTGACAGCCCCCCTTCGTGACCTCACAAAATCAACAACCACCTGGACATGGGGCCCGGAACAGCAGGAGTCATTTGTAAAGACCAAAGCAGCTCTGTCAGCGGACACAACCCTGGCCTATTTCAACCCACGACATGAATCGCAACTGGTGGTTGATGCCAGCCCGACAGGCCTTGGGGCTGTCCTGTCTCAACAGCAAGCGTGTGGAGAGTGGGCCCCAGTTGCATACGCCAGCCGCACCCTAACACCTACCGAGCAACGGTATTCGCAGATCGAACGAGAAGCCATCGCCATTTTATGGGGATGCCGCCATTTCCACATCTACCTCTATGGACATCCTTTCTCGGTAATCACCGATCATAAACCCCTCATTCCACTCTTCCAAGGCTCGTCGTCTCGCCCACCCCCGAGAATCGAAAAGTGGGTGCTGCAGTTGCAGGAGTTCCAATTTACGGTAGAATATCGACCTGGCACCCGGAATCCCGCAGACTACTTATCGAGACACGCCCGCCCCGTCACCGACGCAGAAGCGGCAGAAGCAGCAGCCACGGAAGAGTATGTCCGGCTAATCGTTGAACGGTCAAGACCACGGCGGATGTCCCTGGAGGAAGTGGCGAGGGCCACTAAGGACGACGACTGCCTCCAGATTGCAATCCGAGCCGTAGAATCCGGTGACTGGAAGGCGCTCCAAAGCCCAGCGTCATTTCGCACCCCGGAAGCCCAGGCTATTCTAAGAGCTCTACACCAAGTCAGACACGAGCTGTCCATTTCAGCTGAGGGGTCCTCGCCTCGTATTGCCCAACAGCCTTGCCCAGCAGGCCGCTTTGCTGGCGCACGGATCACACCAAGGGATCGTGAAATCCAAGAACAGGCTCCGGAGCAAGCTGTGGTTCCCGGGGCTCGAAAAGGCTGTCGAAGAGGTAGTCCAGAGATGCCCAGTGTGCCTAGCGACAAGCCTACCCAACCCCCCAGCACCCGTACTCACCGAAGAAGGGCCAACCTCCCCGTGGGTGTGAGCCAGCGCGGATTTCGGCAGTCTCCCCAGTGGCAAATACATGCTCGTTGTAGTTGATGATTTCTCTCGCTATCCTGAGGTGGAGATAGTAGCGTCCACAGCGGCGTCCGAAGTGATTCCAAAGTTCGAAAAAATCATTGCCACCCATGGACTCCTGGAAGAAGTCCGCACGGATAATGGACCTCCGTTTAACGGCTGCGAGTTCACCGAATACATGCAGAACCATGGCATCAAACACAAGCGAATAACACCAAGGTGGCCCCAAGCCAACGGGGAAGTCGAGAGACTGATGAGGACTCTAAACAAAACAATCCAAATCGCTATGGCTGATGGCCAAAATCTAGAACTGGCCCTGTATCAGTTCCTCCGTGAGTATCGTCTGACTCCACATTGCACCACCGGGGTCTCTCCTAGCCGACTCTCCTTCAATGGAGCTATCACAGACACCATCCCACACCATCCTACGTGGGAGCTGTCCCCAGCTCCTCGGAACCGGTCCATGGAACAGCGCACCAAGAACAACCAAGAGGCGTCCCAGAGACGGAGAGCAGCGGACAGCCCCATTCAAGTCGGAGACAGAGTCCTTGTCAAAGACCGTCACCCCGGAGGAAAATTCCGTCTACCATTTCAACTTGACCCCTGGAGAGTGACTGAGGTAAAAGGGACAATGATCACTGCCAGCAGGAATGGTGAAGTGGTAACAAGAAATGTATCCTTTTTCAAGAAAGTACCCGAGGGACGTGATGATCCTGAACTAGACGACTGGCATCTGACCCCCCTGCACAGACCGTCAGAACCAACTGGAGCAGAAGCCCTGGCAAGCCAGTCAGACACCGCCACCCCGAGTGACCGTGAGCCCGAAGGACTTGTAGAGAGCCCCAGCGTCACCGGCACCGGAGACTCCGGAGAGCCATCCCAGACCTCCGTAGAGGGGCGCAGCCAGGGGAGGTACAGTCTACGTCCGTGTCCCAGACCATCCCAGAGATACCGGGACTTTGTGGCGCAGTGCTGGTGCTGAGCGGAACCGAAGAGTGACCCCGCCGAGAAGAAAGTAAGACTGTTCTGTTTGTGTATATTGTACATTCTTCAGTCACACTAGGGTTCCAGAGACTCTACCAGCGAGATGTTTAACTGAGACTATCAGAGACATGTTTTGTGTTGTTAGCACCACAACCAGAGACTATGCAAGCGAAATGTGTGCTATGTTGTTTCCAGATTTTCCTTTTTGTTCTATTCCCAGGTAAAGGAGGAATGTAGTGTTGCTGGCAGTGGGGTGTACCACTGCAGCACACGCCCCCTCCCCGTCCGGTGATCTGTTGTCCCCTCCAGCGTAGGAGGGTCTTGGTTCAGTCCAGCGTGAGCGCTGGAGACGTTGTAACGTTAATAAAAGCCCTGGACACGGGCGTGGTTTTAGTTACGTGCTAGCCACCAACAACACAAGTGCGTGGTCTAGCCTGCTTCTTTATAGGCCCCAACCAGGACTCTACAGGCCACTCTTCTCTCACCAAGTATGTCGGGAGGGAAATGACTTCCTCCATAAAACACAGAGTTCATCCGCTCACAAATTTGAATACTGCCCGCCCCTAATCCAGGCCGCAGGTTGTTCGGTTGTTTTTGGGGCAGCCATCTTAGATTAGTGTCTCCCGTCCAAAACAATCAGACTTAAAAAAACATGCTAATTTAGGGCAGTACTGTTCTTGGTGAAAGGGGTTCTCTCTTAACATAATTCTGAGAATTCCCAATCTTTATTTATTACATACCCTCTGGATAGAAAGGCATGCTTTTACAAGTTTTCAGTCCTTGGAGGTTTATGATGTAACAATACGAAAACATAAAAATAAAGATAAAGAATCCACTAATATTGCTCTTGTCTTAGATGCTGGCAATTAAGGGCTAAAGTTCCCATACAATACTTTTTATCACTTTGTTGCCAACCTAGAACTAGCTGTGGATAGTGAATGCTGTTATTAGCCAGTCTCTGAAGAGCCTTCCTAATGAATAATTTATCCATTCGGGCACATAGATGCTCTAATTCTAAAATGCCTACATTATTACATGTTAGTTTGTGTCCCCTGATGTTTCAAAGTACTACGAAGGGGCTGTTATATTTACCTTTCACGTATTTTACAAACAAGTATTATGCAAATGGTACCAAGGGGTAGAGGCATTGAGTCCCTTTTCACTTCTCTTAAGTCTAGGTATCCATCTTTGTTCCCAAAGAAACAACAGTTTTGTTTTGTCTGTTATCGTTGAGGGAAGATAGGGTTCATCTATCAGTAGCCACTTCAAATCATTTTAAGTGTGATTCTTTTCAGCAAAGTGTGCTGTCAGTTTCGTCATTGCTTTACAGCATCTTACGTTGCTCATGTGTTCTAATATTCTTATCTTAACCCTCTCATGATCATACCAACATAATCTAACCCGCATGGGCAGGTAATAAGGTAGATACCATTTTCTGTGCTTCAGGTTGTGTGATTCCTCAATTCCCATGGGTATTTAAGTCCCATATCCACAGAGTTTGTATTGGTAGTTAGTGTGCATGCTTTACACGACCTACAGCCATAATGCCCAATCACTGGTAAAAGAGCCCTATCTCTAGGGTTTAGCTGATTCCTTTTTGGGTCTCGCCTACACAGCGCGCATAGGAAAGAGACCTGTAGATATGGATTGCCTTTTTCAGGCTAACACGTGCACATGTTCCATTGCCTTGAATGGCAATGGGTGCAAGTGCAAGCGATTTCCTTGCGGGAGCGAGCGGCGGGATATGGCGCCTGCCGGCACTCGCAAGGTAAACACCATACATGGACTTCCGGCCAGGTGCCAGTGACACCCCTTTGAGTGGTGCCCTCAGCGTCGCTTTAACTTTAGCGGCCACGGGCCGTGCTTTTCTTTTTTGCGCTTGTTTGTTTTATGTTTTAAAGTACTGGTGCTGTACGCTTTCTCCAATGCGTGTGACTGGAATGTGATATCCAAACACCCTGCCCCTACCCCCAGTTCAGGAAGGAGAAAGGCGGTGTTTTAAATGTTGATGGTGAATGCACACTTGAATACAGCCTCCGGTCGCAGATGCGCTGTCTTAGCTCCTGATGCAGACGCAGGCTTTCCCTTGCTACCAGCAGCCCAGATTTCGGAATCTTTCCCCTCCCGGAGACAGGACCGGGCCACCAGCAGCCCTCCTCCCACCATGTACTGCTGGGGTGAGTACTTGGAGCCAACGCCTCTGAGGGTGAGCTATCTTCAGAAAGTTTTGTGTTAGTTTCGAGGCACTTTCATAAAATAGTGAGGGCAGATTCTTGGAAGGGAAACTTTCTGTGCTGTGTTGCTTAAATTAAAATGGCATGTCCCAGTGTTTACACACCATGGGGCATATTACCAAGCAATAGCGATAATTATCGCTATTGCTTGGTTAGAGACAAAATTTTACCGCTGAGCTGCGGCGATTTATATCGCAGATAAACCTTGGTATTACCAAGGTTTATCGCAAATGCGATAAAAAACGGCCGCAATGCATGAATATCGCTGAAAAGTCAGTGATATTCATGCATTACCGAGCTAATGCTCTTAGCCATGTTATCCACCTCCCATTGGATAACATGGCTAAGAACTGCTCAGGGCAGGTGTTAGCTTTTGGAGATATTCGCACTTAGCGCGAATATCTCCAAAAGTTGGTAATAGGAGATAGCGATGTTAGCGACTGTTTCCCGTCGCTAACATCTTGGCACGCCCACTTTGCATGTCATTAGTGATAAATATCACTGACATGCAAAGTGGGGCCCAAGATGGTCGCTATCTCCTACTAGCTGTCGCTAACTGGTGTTAGCGACAGCTAGGTAAAAGGGAGATAATTCTATCTCCGCTTTCTTGGCTTTTAAAGCCAAAAAAGCGGAGATAAACGCCCTTGATAATATGCCCCCATGTTTCAAACAAAGTGAGTTTGATGCGTACCCAGGCCAGTGGTGTAATGAAAGCTGAGCCCCCCCTCCCCCTGCAAGGTATACGGAGGAGCTTGAAGCCCTGAGTAGATGCGGGGGCCTGTGTTCCGCCCCTGGTACAGGCTCAGGTGGGGGAGGTGGGCCTAATGGAACCAACCCGACTTTTTATCCTCCGTTGTCAATGCGTGTCATATCTCAGATCCAGTTTTTTACACAGGTTACAGTTTGTCCTCTCAGCTGTTCTTGGAGGATATCCTGTGTCATTTGTGCGGGCGAGAAGCCAGCTGCAGGAATAACTGTTTTGGCAGTAAGACAGCTCAGCAGGTCTGACACCTGCTGCTGCAGGGATCTCTGTGGATTCTGCATACCAGATGTGCGAAACCCAGCAAGATTAGTTCAACCTTTTCATCTACCCGGCATCGATTAAAAGCGCGCCTTTGAGTTGAGAAATAACAAAGCCTTTTATTTGTTCACCTGGAGACATTTTAACTTGAGGGGTGTTGTATTTGAACCGAGTCCACTATTGTTCCAAGCACTGGCGCTCCTTTGGAAAGTGGACTTCTGCTGTGTGTGTGTGTGGAGAGGGAGTTGGGGGACATAGGGGCACAATGGTTAGTGCAGATACTGTGTGACATTAGAAGGTCGGTCTTGGTCAGACTGAGAATGAAACCTAGCTAATGTTACTTTTTATTGGTTAATATTGGAACGTATTTTCCCTCCACACCGATTGTAGTTTGAAATGTGAAGGATTGAACTGCTTTTTATCGATCTTGTTCTATGCTCCAGTACACAGCCTGCCTCCCTTTTTATAGTCAGGGACTTAGTGAGATCCCAGGATGGCCAGCAGAGCTGGGGAAGAGTCAGCCACACACTAGTCTAGCCTACTTTCGCTCCTCAAGTAGCAGCACTGAGTTGACAATCTTGTGTCTGCCTCCTGGAAGTAACAGGAGAGTACAGAGCTCACTCGGTCCCCGTCTCCTCCCTCCTCCTCCCCACGTAAAGCATCAATGTTGTGGGCACTGACCTTTCTCAGTGAATAAGCTTGAAGAATGCTAGGTTGTCATGTGCATAGCGCTTGCTATAATTAGCACAGTACAGGAGCACTTTCTCAAAACGGGCACCCATTTGTGCAGGTCTGGGAGTGAGCGCCTTTACTCAAGCTTGCGCGTTTTGTCAGGTGTTCCAGTAAACTTCGCCACCTGTGAGTAAGTACTGCAAGTTTTAATGTATGAGATGTGTAATGCTCGCAGCCCTGTGGAGCTGTGAGAGGCTGCTGTGGTAGCCCCTCCATTGTCAGCCGGGCAGAGTTTCAGTGGTACACGCTGCCTGTAGTGAGTCTTCTGTCACCACTGAATGTAGTGAGCCTACATTCACCTGTGCACGCTGTCACTTATGCACAATGCTCCCACCCTCTTCCCGTGGATCCCCTCTCTCAGCCACGAGCTGCTGATCACTTCTCACTCTAGTTGCTACCCTCTGGTCCCACCCACGCTCCTATTTTAAAATGATTATTTTTGGGATATGTGCTGCATGACTAAACTCTTATAAGGGCCCAAAGGCGAGACCTGTTGGCTATGCCAATGCTTGTTCTCTGTGGTGGTGGTCTCATGTGAACTAACACATTTCTTATGCTCTCACTTTTTTTGTAAGAAAACAAAGGGCTCTTTAAATTCAGGCCATATGCATTCAAAATACGCCAGTTTTCTGTGATGATTTTTTAATGCAGTTTGATGCCGTGCTAAAAGTAGTCATACACACATTCCTGTCTTCTTTACATTTCTCAATTACTTCCAAGAGTGAGTCCCTATTATTATTTTTTGCAAGTTATTAGGCTCTTCTGATTACATGCTCCGGGTAATCCCGATCATATAGTTTCTCACTCAGCATCTTTGCCTCCTTTTCAAAATCATGGACGTCTGAACAGTTCCTCCTGAGTCGGAGGAACTGTCCAAAGGTACGTTTTCGCTCATTGATTTAGGGTGAAAACTATGAAAGTATAATAAGTAATTTTTGTCCATAGATTTGTGAATCACTTCACTCTTCAGTTTCCCATTGTGTGGTTTCATAATGAGAGCCAGAAAGGGGAGTGCCTCTGTAGTAACAGTAGAGGTGAAAAAAAGATAGGGATATCTTCCATTGAGCCTGGACAAAAACTCATTGGCTCCTGCCCGATCTCCATGCAAAATCTCCATGCCAAATGAGGATCACGTAGTCAATATAATGACGCCATACCCTAATCGAACCAAAATAGGGATTTTCTTCTGAATAAATGTGTTCCTTCTCAAATTGTTATACATATAAACAGGCCACGCTGGAAGCAAATGGACTTCCCATGGATGTCCCATGGGATTGCAGGTACACAGTATCACCATACTGAAAAACGTTTATTTTTGATGCCAGCCCAGCTAAACCTAAGATTAGGGATCTGGGGGTTTTGAAATCCCAATGTTCTGAGAAGAGCACATTCTCAATCACTCTCAGTGTCTCCCTCTGGTTAATATTAGTGTAAAGTGCTTCATTGTCTAATCCAATAAGAAGATCTACTTTTGGATCCAAATCTAAGTCCTTTATCAGGTTTAACACCTCTCTCGTGTCTTTCAAGTATGCTGACATTCTCTGAACTATTGGTCTGAGATAATAATCACAAAAGTATGATTGTGGTTCCAAAGTAGAGTAGAGTAGTGTATGTACATGTATGCATGTATTTGTTTTACCTTTTTTATTAGAGGATCTTGGCAATCAGCTAAAGCTTGCCAACATGTATAAAATGTCAGTTAGCAAAACGTAATACAACACCATCTTAAAGGCCTAAGAATTATTGTCAAAGGCAAATTTTCCAGCCGGGGCTTGTCAGAGGGGGTTTCCTAGCCACTGCCACATATCTTGATAACAAACAGTTCAGATGTTTGGCATTTGACTGAATGTTTTTTAATGAATCAATTGGGCCAAACAGCAAGTTGATGTATATAAGTATTTGGGAGTATTGTTCGATGAGAAGGGTAGTTACCAACCGCAAATGAGAGACATACACAGGAAGTCTAACTCCCTAACCGCTGCATTTAGAATCCTGCAAAAATCACTGGGCAACCTTATATATGGGCCGCTGTTAATGATTATAGGGGCAAACTTGCTACCAACAATTACATACGGCAGTGAGTCACTAATGGGTAAGGATACGGAAACAATAAATAAAGCTCTATCTAAAACATATAAATTACTATTTCAACTCCCAATTAATGCCTCGCCAGCCCAAATTAGACTCGAGTTTGGTTTAACTAATCAATATTATGCGAGGAAGGGACACTAAATTCAAACCTGGAATCGGATCAAAAATGATCAAGATAATTTAATTTCGCAGTTACTATGGAAGGAGATAAGTAAGAAGACAAAGGCAGCAGCATCGGTCTATCTTAAAGAAGCTATAGAAGAGTTTGCGGTAACCCCAATTTGGGAAAATACCATAATGAATGCTTCGTTCAAGAAAATATCAATAGAACGACAAACCAATTATCAATTGTAAACGATAAAGATAGCCTGAGAAAAAGAAAACATGCCTGGACAATAATAAATAGATACAAAGCAGAGAAGGTTCAAGACTACTTAGAAACACCATGATCAGGAAAAAACAAACAAATCCTTCTCAAAGCAAGATTTGGAATCCTACCGGGAACTTGCCACCTCCAGCCTTGGAAAATCACTGAAAGGATTTCTTTATGTAGACTATGTAACTGTGGAGAGGAGAATATTGTCCATTTGCTCTGTATCTGTCAGGGACTCCAAAACGAAAGGAAAGTACTACTTAAAGTCCCTTTTAATATACGCGGAATATGGACATGTAGGAAAGCCTTGAAATGTTGTCTCCAATCAAATGATATTGCCATGAATTCTGCCCTTGTGAAGTTTGTATTAATAGTAAAAACAAAATTAGTAGATCAAGTTTTAAATGAAGTATTTTAAGGATCTGTAATGAATTTTATGATGAAATTTCCTTTATCGGTTTTAAGTACTAAAAGTATGTTTTGAAATTGTACATTGTAAGATTTTAAATAATCAAACAATAAAGTAATCTTGAATTGGGCCAAACAGCTTTATCATTCTTCTGTATTGAGCCATTAGCTTTCCCATAAAGCAACTATTAGTTGGCAAGAAAACATGCAATCCATACTAAAAGGTAATCTGCCTCTCTAATTCCAATTTTCCATATCCGATAGATCTCTAGGAACAAGTCCCACCACTGTTAGTTCACTTTGCAACAAGCACTCCTAAAGTAAAGTGTTTTCACAATTCTAATTCCAGTGATTTTCATTACAGTACACTGTGAAACAAATGGGATACAAAGTGTACATCAACCAATGTAATAATGAGGTAATATACAATTATGCTGTTATACTAACAGCCTTGAGAACAGCTTAGGTCTCTAGGTCACAGAGGGTAAAAGATGTGTTGGCTTCCTTTAACTCTTGCAAAATGTAACACTAAGCATTGGAAAAGAAGTTGATTGTTTGTCAGTAACAAACTCTCCCTTTAAAAGAACCCTGTCAAATCCAGCCAAAGCGATCCACCACAATCTTTGTGCCTGGATAGAAATGGTGAGGATGGTGGTTCCTATCAAGGTACAGAGATCATATCTAAGTCAGCAAAGATCTCTAAATTTGGCATACAAGGAATACGCCAGGGTGGAGATCCTAATGTCCTCCACCACCCTGATGGACACAATTCCATCCATCAAACATTTGTTGGCCCATTATTTTTGGAGCATCATTTCGTCTTTAGAGAGTTTAATGGATTTGAATTATGGTGAGGATGAGGCTACGTTTTTCTAAATTTTCTCTTTTTAATTCTACCTTTTTGTAAACCTAAGTTTGAATGTCTAATTTCTTCAGGGAATCAGAAAACATTATAGAATGCTAGAAATACATACTCTTTAGGTGGCATATTGCCGAAGTCAAGGGAGTGTATGCTATTTTACTTCATGTTACTTCATGTTCTTTATGACTAAGTCCCATGAAGCGAGTGCTGTTGCAAGCCAACAGGCCAATGACAGTAGAGTGTCCCCAGCGGTTTACTATGTGCTCATCTATGTGATCTACGTGATCATCAGCAATCTTTCACTCCACATAGTCCAGATAAGAACTCCATGCATTTTTCACTCCACATAATCCAGTAATTTGACAAGTCAAAGTTCCAATTACATTGCTCCATTACGAGCTTGACAATTCAGTTGGTTTGCTCCGGAAAGTACCAACACTTCTCTGCTCACAAGGCATCCATCTGGTAGGGGAAGGTTAGCCACAGTAGGCAGGAGCAGATCTCTTTGAGATACAGAATATGCAAGAAATGTCTATGTTGCTTTCTTGCAGAGATTGGTTTCCCACTTCGATCTAGTAAGCACTGTTTGTCTTTTGAATAAATCAGAAACATACATGAAACTGGAAACATATAGTTGTTGCATTTCATTAGTCTTCCAAAGCATAAATCAGGGATTAAGCCTCTTTTGTCAAAGAATAAGGTATTAAAAGAGAATGTGGGGGTGATCTTCCTTCACTTCTATGACCTCCACTATGCGTTTGTGTCATGAAAACAAAGAAATAGGGAGCGGGAAGGATGAGACTGGCTCTGAAAGCAGGGCCCAACACAGAATCACTGAACATTAAATGCAACTCTTAACAACTGTTCTGGTACAAATGGGTTCGGGCGGGGTCAGATGAGTAGGAAGAAGAAGCGTTGGTTACAGGACCATAGGTAATCTATTCTTTCTCTTTCTTGCTCTCTCCTTCTCTCTCGCTCTCTCTCTCTTCTCTCTCTCACACACACACTCTCTCACACACACACACACAGTCATACAAATCCCATGCTGCAGACAAAGGAGGTATGTAACCATAAATGTAAAGCTGATAAGTAAAACATAATGCAAATATCGTATTTTAATGTACAACTAAGATTTAAGACTTTAAGTGTCTGTAGAGAACTACTTTGCAATGAATAGTGTTGCACACCTTCCTAATATACATGAGGTGCTGTTTCTGCATTAAAGTCTTGAGCAATAAAAAATAATCTGGGTCAGATGAACTCCTCAGAGTTGTTTTAAGACTATTCCATATAGGTTCATAGTTATTTGCTTCCAGATACCTGTAATTATTTAAGTTGAAGATTTCCTTGATACCTCAATGGCTGCAGCTTGCTTTGAAGTGTCTAGAGCGAACGTTAAAAAAAACGGTGTGACAGTTCTTCGTCAAAAGTCATATAGATAATAAAACCTAAAAAGTTGTGAGTTAAAGAATTTTGATTAAACAAAGCTGAATATATTTAGAATCTGTGAAGCAGGGTTAATCTTCTATCAAATGTTTCTGGCTCTAAGATTTCTCTGTTTAAAAATGGTAATCACATTAGTTGTAGATGCAAACGAGGAGAGTGCTCAACTTCTCAGTAAAACGGATTTGCTTCATCTTTCACAAAAGGGAAGGCACAGCAATTTAGCGAGAAAAATTAAAGAAGCTGAATTTTCCCTACTAAGTATGTGAATATAATTTTGAGAAAATGCTGCAAAGATCGAGGTAAAGTGCAGAACAATGAGTTTCTGAATTCAGTGCATAGTAATTTACTACTTACTCGCTTCACTCAACAAATCTTTTATGATGGTTTTCCAAAACACTGTGAGCATAGTTCTTAAAGAGATCAGACAAATCTTAGCACAAATAGGTACACGACTTTCAGTTTGGTTGATTCACACAGGTTACCCCAGGATTTACATTGTAATTGTATTTATATAGCTCTTACTACCCCTGACAAGGCATTGAAGTGTTTTTCGGTGTGTAGCATGCTACTCCAGAACCACAAATAGATTGCTGGTGGATTAGTATAGGGAAATATAAGCTGTTAATTCGAGCAGTAGACATGTGCATCTGTTAGTTGGATTAATAGGATAAAAGAGTGATAGAGAAAGAAAGAGTCCAGAAAGTGTTATTTGGGAGATCATAGTAGTAAAATTAGGTTTTGAATGAGTCAAAGGAGAGCTAGAGGATTGAAGTGTTGAGAAAGGGTCATTAGGGAGATAATAATAGTAAAATGAGGTTTGGGATTAGTCAAAGAGGAGTTAGAGGAGGCAAAAGTCTAGCAAGCATATTTGGGCGATCATAGTGATAAAAGGAGGTATGGGGTGAGTCAGAGGGCGAATAGAGGAGGGAAGAGTCTAGAAATGGTTATTAGGGAGATCATAGTAGTAAAATGCTGTTATTGAGATGAGTCAGAGTGGAGGTAGATGAAGCATTGAGAGAGGTATAGGATGGGATATAGAGTAGTGCACTGGAGTTGAAGGGCTTTTTAATGTTTTCGTTTATTTCTACAGTAGGAGTAAAGTAATACAAATGTGGATACATTACTACTTAGAAAGGTATACATGTATATGGATATTAATAAAGAGATATAAAGTCATATTATGGAAAATCTCGTGTGCATGCATGGATAAATAGTTAGAAACTCAGACTTTCAAGTGTTACTGTGCATAACGTTAATTTATTTGTGTATTAAATTGTTTTGGGAGATTTTTTTATTTTTTTATTGATATTTCTTTTTATTTGATATTTTTCCCAATATTTCAATAGTGAAGAACATACATGATACAATTATTGTTATTATTATATTTTCACATTCTTATAGATAAACTAAATAAGGCAGAGACCCATAACCATATCATCAAATAAATTATATGCATACTATGCAGTGCCCTAGATATATATATATATATATATATCTATATATATATAGATATATATATATATATATATATTACCTACTGGCGGTCGCCAGTAGGTAGATATAGTAAGGACCTAGTTTCCATAGGAAATCCGCAACATTCTATTGAGAATAACTTTGGCGCCGGTGGGCGAATCTTTGCGAATTTCTCAAAGAAGATGGCCTGCTCTGCTCCGCTCCTTCCCTGAAAGTTTGGGGGGGGGGGTTTGTCAAGTGGGGGCTGAGATAAAAGGGGGGTCCCAAAACGTGTTTTCCCCATGTTATTTTTCATAGGAACTTTAGACACGGCTACAGCTCGAACGGTTGAATGGATTTATAAGAAATTTGGTAGAAAGGTAGAGTGCGGCTCGCAGATTACGCTTTTCTTTGAATGGTGTAAATCTGTTCAGTAGTTGCTGTGAAAATTAACTTTGAAAATATATATATTGGGCTACATTGGGCTATATATATGTTAGAGCCCAAATGTAGCCCAATGTAGCCCAATGTAGCCCAAAGATGGCCACCAGAGACAAAAAAAACAAATGTAGCGCAAATATCAGCCAGATGTAGCCCAACTATAGCCCAATGACAGAATGTCCCAGAGTGTTCTAAAGAACAACTAGAGCGCTAACAGTCTTACTTACGACAAAAGTATGGCACACCTGAAGTCATCTTGATTGGAATAAAGTGTTAACACTTAAAACAAATAATTTGCAAAGGAACAAAATGAGGGGGTTCATTTTGCCATAGAAATTATGATTAGTGCTGAAGAAAGAAAAAATAGGGCACATTTTGAGTGACTTCTCAAATCCTCTTATATTTCATTAAAAAAACTTCTGATATGCAGTCTCCCAAGATGGCCACCAGAGACAAAAGAGCCCAAATGTAGCCCAAATATCAGCCAGATGTAGCCCAACTATAGCCCAATGACAGAATGTCCCAGAGTGTTCTAAAGAACAACTAGAACGCTAACAGTCTTACTTATGACAAAAGTATGGCACACCTGAAGTCATCTTGATTGGAATAAAGTGGTAACACTTAATACATTTAATTTGAAAAGGAACAAAATGAGGGGTTTCATTTTGCCATAGAAATTTTATATATATATATATATTCACAGAAAAAACCATAGGTTTTAAACACGTTATAGTTAGGAAGTAGCATTTAAAAAATCTATGAAATTCACTGAAAAAACCATAGGTTTTACACATGTTATAGTTAGGAAATAGCATTTACAAAACCTATGAAATTCACTGAAAAAACCATAGGTTTGACACCAGTTATAGTTAGCTGGAAATTTTACTTGCATAAAACCAATGAAATTCCCACGTTATAGTTAGTTGGACTCACTATAACTTGCGCGTGCAATGCACTGCTGATGACGTCACATATTACATCATTCATGACATGGTCAGTGACATCAGTCATAACATCACTGATGACACCATCCTTGTGACAGAGTGACAGACCTCTTTTCACTGTAATGTAACCCTTGAAACACATATTCAAAAATAGAAACTAACATTTTCAAAAAAATGGAGATACCCATACCAGTTACAACAACCAATTCAATAATTCCACCATCTATATACACATCCACTCATTGATCAACAGTTCTATATAGTCACTCGTACATATACTCACTCATGATATGTAGTGATACACCTATACATCCTGTTACACACTGACAGTCATCCAAAAGATACTCTCACACATGCAAATAAACTATTGAACATCCATTTATTTGCATATACAGCTATACACACACAACCACCTTACTTCTATGGAAACTTACACATACTTACTCTCTTAAACAATCACTTATAGAAACACATACTTATCTAAACAGGAACTCTTACAATCTCTTTCTCTCACATATACTCACTTATATACATCAATATTCACATATATTAGATTAAAACATATGTAGTTACTGATAAAGACACTAGTGAGACAGTCATTCACTCACTAACAAACACATATACACACTCTTCCACCCATACAGTCCTGCACATATGCTGTCTTCAAAACACATACAAAGAGAGAGTCAGTCATTCATGCATCTATGTGTTAAGTAATACCCCACCAAACCATACAAACACTCATACTGATACTAACAAAAACATCTAATAACCCATATACATACACATGTAGCTACTCACCAACCCATGCAACCACTTATACACAAAGTGAAACACTAATACATATATTTAGATATTTAAACATTACTCTCTAATATATGTATTCACTAAGATACACTTAATAAACCAGTTAACCAATCATTTTTTTAAACATCCAAGTAATCACTTATTTAAACATTTATTCTTTCATCAACTTTTACATATACATATATAACACATATTTATTTTTTTAAAAGACACACATTCACTGGATAGTGTCATCAGTGATGTCATGACTGATGTCACTGACCATGTCATGAGTGATGTAATATGTGACGTCATCAGCAGTGCATTGCACGCGCAAGTTATAGTGAGTCCAACTAACTATAACGTGGGAATTTCATTGGTTTTATGCGAGTAAAATTTCCAGCTAACTATAACTGGTGTCAAACCTATGTTTTTTTCAGTGAATATATATATATATATAATCCACAGGTTGCTTACAAGCACAAGACGCACTCGGAAATATTGCAGCATAAAGGATTTATTGTCCAGACAACACGCTACGCGTTTCGACAATAACTTTTGTCTTGTTCACACGTGAAGAAACCCCTGCTAGTCACATTATGATATACACATTCTGTATCAGTTCATAGACATAAAAAAAAAGGAGTACCCAAAGCAGTCATGCTGTATCTAGCTAGTATAACATTCCGCCATCTTGGAATGGTGTACTATGTATGTTATTTTAACGTTCTCAGCATTGGATGAGTACATAATGATTTAGTACCAGTTCTTATCCACACCTAAAACAATGTAATACATTGGAATACGAGTATTAGGGTTCATACTCAACTTCAAAGAGCAAATAAAAATACAATTGGTCTAGTGCCTTAGACATGTAACTATTTGCTACCTGACGGTGGGATTCGTGGATGACTGAAATTAACAGTAATAAACACATTTGCAGAGTGGAGCACAG
Organism: Lissotriton helveticus; assembly: GCF_964261635.1. Lineage (NCBI taxonomy): Eukaryota > Metazoa > Chordata > Amphibia > Caudata > Salamandridae > Lissotriton > Lissotriton helveticus. The sequence goes on along the minus strand of NC_136057.1, from coordinate 712,440,688 downwards.
ATATAACCCTCCAACAACTAATTAAATAATTAAAGATACGATTTATGAAGGTCTAGTGCCCCAAATCGATCAACCATATTGGGATCCTCCAAGAAATGAAAAGACATTTTTAAAAGAAAAACTCAGTGTACATACACGTGTCCTGCAGGGAACAGTGCAAAGAAATATTAAAGTGACAATTCTACTTTCATACAGGTGCAAGTGTCTTTCATCCAAGTTTCGAGTAGGTCAAGGACCGTGACTATAGAAGTGACAGGAGTGAGAATCTTCCTTTCCTCCTAAAAAAACACATAAAACATACAGCTAAAAACTACATTAAAATCAAAATCAATGTTATTCAATGAGTATTTTAACTTCTTCAAAACACACAGATTCTTCACTTCATGTTGTACATAATCTATGGGTACATATAAGATGGCACCTGAATAAATCTACAGAAGTCTAATCCTCGTGTAGATGAGTTGCAAGCTCTTCATCCCAGTTATGTCCCCCAGGGAACTTAGTTTTGAGTTCCATGATCCAGCGCGATTCTTTCTTCCTCAGAGCTACTTCACGGTTCCCTCCTCTTCTCCCAGTGTTAACCTGCTCAACTACAAAGTACCTAAGCAGCGAGTTATCAGACTGGTGATGTTCCCGGAAATGTCTAGCGATGGGATAGTGGCTGTCTGCATGTGTAATCGCCCTGAGGTGTTCTTGTATCCTCTTCTTGGCCATGCATGTAGTACTGCCCACATACCTCTTCTTGCACGGGCATTCAAGTACATAGATGATATAAGTGGTAGTGCATGTCAAGAATTGTTTGATCATTTTCAGTTCTTTCCTACCTGGTATGTCAATATACTTGACCATGGTGCTGGTTACACAGGCTTTACAGTGCCCGCACGGGTAAAACCCCTTTAGGCCTTGTACATGCCATTTATTCTCGGTTATGTCCCCTTTGATCAACATATCCCTGAGATTTCTGCCTCTTCTATAGGTGATTTGAGGTCTATCTTTAAGAAAAGGGCCCACTATATTGTCAGCCTTGAGAATGTTCCAATTACTTGCAAGAATTTTGCGGATTTTGTCTGATCTTTGATTGAATGTGGTTATAACTCGTGTACCACTCTTAGTATCAATCTTAGTCTCAGGAGCTTTCGGATTGTGTGTATCATGCCGATCCACAATTGACACTTTTTGGACTGCTCTGCTGAGGACTGTAAAGCCTGTGTAACCAGCACCATGGTCAAGTATATTGACATACCAGGTAGGAAAGAACTGAAAATGATCAAACAATTCTTGACATGCACTACCACTTATGTCATCTACGTACTTGAATGCCCGTGCAAGAAGAGGTATGTGGGCAGTACTACATGCATGGCCAAGAAGAGGATACAAGAACACCTCAGGGCCATTACACATGCAGACAGCCACTATCCCATCGCTAGACATTTCCGGGAACATCACCAGTCTGATAACTCGCTGCTTAGGTACTTTGTAGTTGAGCAGGTTAACACTGGGAGAAGAGGAGGGAACCGTGAACTAGCGCTGAGGAAGAAAGAATCGCGCTGTATCATGGAACTCGAAACTAAGTTCCCTGGGGGACATAACTGGGATGAAGAGCTTGCAACTCATCTACACGAGGATTAGACTTCTGTAGATTTATCCAGGTGCCATCTTATATGTACCCATAGATTATGTACAACATGAAGTGAAGAATCTGTGTGTTTTGAAGAGGTTAAAATACTCATTGAATAACATTGATTTTGATTTTAATGTAGTTTTTAACTGTATGTTTTATGTGTTTTTTTAGGAGGAAAGGAAGATTCTCACTCCTGTCACTTCTATAGTCATGGTCCTTGACCTACTCGAAACTTGGATGAAAGACACTTGCACCTGTATGAAAGTAGATTTGTCACTTTAATATTTCTTTGCACTGTTCCCTGCAGGACACATGTATGTACACTGAGTTTTTCTTTAAAAAAGTTCTTCTAATTTCTTGGAGGATCCCAATATGGTTGATCGATTTGGGGCACTAGACCTTCATAAATCGTATCTTTAATTATTTAATTAGTTGTTGGAGAGTTATATCTGTGCTCCACTCTGCAAACATGTTTGTTACTGTTAATTTCAGTCATCCACGAATCCCACCGTCAGGTAGCAAATAGTTACATGTCTAAGGCACTAGACCGATTGTATTTTTATTTGCTCTTTGAAGTTGAGTATGAACCCTAATACTCGTATTCCAATGTATTACATTGTTTTAGGTGTGGATAAGAACTGGTACTAAATCATTATGTACTCATCCAATGCTGAGAACGTTAAAATAAGATACATAGTACACCATTCCAAGATGGCGGAATGTTATACTAGTTAGATGCAGCATGACTGCTTTGGGTACTCCTTTTTTTATGTCCATGAACTAATACAGAATGTGTATATCATAATGTGACTAGCAGGGGTTTCTTCACGTGTGAACAAGACAAAAGTTATTGTCGAAACGCGTAGCGTGTTGTCTGGACAATAAATCCTTTATGCTGCAATATTTCCGAGTGCGTCTTGTGCTTGTAAGCAACCTGTGGATTATTGACTTTTTTCGGCCGGTGTGGTCCGCCGAATTGAAGACGCCACCTGACTGGGGAGGAAGGATTCCGGAAGGACCCCATTGTTGTTTTCGAAATATATATATATATGTACAAACACATGTGCATATTTAAATAGATAAATATAATAACATTATAGAGGTTTACATACATAGGCATATGCTGTACATTTGTGTTTTGGGTCTGGTGATCATGTAGGAGAGAGCCAACTCTTGAGCAGTCTTCTGAAGATAAGATATTTATCTGTGGATTTTATGTTTGAGTGTAATGAATTCCATTGTTTGGCTGCTTGAACAGAGAAAGATGTATAAGTAATCATCACTTTGCAAATCCTGAAATTTACTGTTAGTACATCATGCTTGTTTGTATGTGACTTATATTGTGCAAACTTAGCTGCAAAGCAAGGGAGTGCAGTACATTATGCATGTTTTACATTTAGCAGTGCAGATGGAAGTGAAAGGGAAGTGTGAGCAGGGATACAGCATCAAAGGTGAAGATTTAGGTTAGAGAAGGTATGGGAGCTGGAGCGAGGCTCACAGAGAGGGCTGGGGCAGCAAAGGATGTGGATGCAAACTGGTCAGAGAAAGAATTTAAAATATGTTGGGTGTAACTGCCCCGAAAGGTTTCCCGCCGCTAGTTCTTTACAGGTGGTCTTTTAAGCAGTTATGACTTTGACTTCATAATCTAGAAATGATGTTCATGACGAATGGCACAGTGAAAAATCCTTTCAGGTAACTTGCCACTATGCCCGATTCTACTGTGTCTTTGTTGCACACAACTTTGCTTTTTAACATTGGCCACTGACAAAACAAAAAGTAGTAAGCAGAAAGGGTTAACCTTATGATCCCAACGCACTAGAGTAATAGTCATTATCAAACAGAGTGTTCGTAAGGCAATCAATTATAGGCGAATAGTAACTGTGTAGAAAAGAGAATTTCTACTCACAAGAAAAGTAACAGAAGAAGAAAAGCAATGAAAATTCAGTTTTAATGGTTGGAATAATCATATTAAAAAATCATCAGATGACAATCTCAGTGAATTCTTTAGGTGTTACATGTGGCAGAGTATTGCAAAGGGGCCAAGTGAAAAAATGTGGAAAAATATATATACAATGAAAAGCAAAGTCACGTAATTCCACAATATTGGAGTTCCTTCCAATGAATGAACAGGTGGTTGATATCAAGTAAACCTTTCAACCCTAGTACAAAGATTTGGGAAGGGTCTTCATCAGGATAAATGCAGGTACCTAGAAAATAAAGGGACTGTCAGACAGAGAAGAGATGAGAATGGGAGAATAAAACACACATATGACAGAAGGGAAATTGGTAGCTCACCTGGCCTTCTTAGAAGTAATATCCCCTCTCCAGAGAAGATATGAGGAGAATAGTAGAACAGTCTGTTCCAGAGGAAAACAGAGAGGTTAGGTAGTTTAGTGACAGTGGTTGCAGCTGAGTATTTATAGTGTACAGTTTGCACCTGAGAGAGAGAGAGAGTGTTGTACCCTCATCCCATCCTCTGGGGATAATTCCATCATTCTTTTGTCTCTCCTGTATACCTCAGGGTATATTTTTATCAATGAGGCATAAAAACAAAAGTTGGGACTCCTGAAAAAAATCATCCATTCTGGTGCAATTCCTATGCGGCCTTAGAAATTGCCCATAGGGCAGATTATCTCTGAGAGTCCCTGGGTGGTGGCTGGAGTACATAAGCAATTTATTTATCTCTGCGGGTTTTCTATTAAGAGTGGGAAAGAGAGAATTGTTGTCAATCCTGTTTCTCAAGTCTAGGAACTCTTTCTTAGCAATGTTATTTTGCATGGTAAACTGAATATCTATCAATCTACTGTTAAGCCATGTAATAAATTGGGTTACTTTCCCAGATCATAAGTAAATCATCAGTGTAGCACATCACATGTTTATCTTTTGTACAAAAGGATTCAGATCATTAAAGAGATAGGTTTGTTCGCAGTCTAGCTGAGAGGCATCACTTTCAGCAACACAGCAGTCCTTTCTGACAAAGTCCACAGGCCCAGAAGGGTACTGAAGTCCAATATTCATACCTGGTGCCCACTTTGAAGTGGAGGAAGCTTCTAGGTGTTTCCACCCCCTAAAGTATCAGGCATTCCCTCCCTTCCTGTCCTGGCCCCAGCTTGCTGTTAAACCCTTTGTGAAAGTGCTTAGACAGAGCCTTTGTGTATGAAGGCCAGACCTCTGCGCTGATTCTCCTCAGCTTCAGCGCTGCATTCAACACTGTATCTTTAAAAATCCTAATGCAAAGTATGCAAGAGATTGGCCTAGGAGATATGGCTCTCAACTGCTTAGTGTCCTTTCTATCAGGCAGATCCTTTCAAGTAATCTCTCCACCTTACGACTCCTTGAAGCAGCTTGTACACTATGGGGTTGCTCAGGGCTCAGCTTTGAGCCCAATATTATTTAATATCTATGTTCAACCCCTGGTAGAATTTGCAAAAAGCAGGGGCCTCTCCATAGTCTCATATGCTGACGATACTCAGATTGTTCTTTCGCTATCCAACACCTCTGACCAACACATCACCAAGTTCCAAAATTATATCATGGCGATTGCGGACTGGATGGTAGCTAACTGTCTACAGTAGAATGCAAGCAAATCTGATATCCTCCTTGTAGGAAGGGATACACATCTTTGGAGCCTGCTGCGTTGGGAGTTTCACCCACCCCCAAGGATACCGTAAAAACCTGGGCTTTTGGTTATACTGTGCACTTACCTTTCAGGCACAGACAAAATCAGTGGCTGGCAGCTGTTTTGGACTCTTACGTGGTTTGAAACCGCTGCTTGGGTTCTTTGACACTCAAACACGTCAGACCATCATCCAATCTACTATACTTTCTAGACTGGATTACTGTAACTCTCTGTACCTGTGTGCCAATAAGGCAGGCATTACTTGATTACAAAGGGTGCAAAACGCGGCTGTCTGTACCCTCTTTGCCCTCCCGAAATACTGCCCTACTTCCAAATACATACATTATCTACACTTGCTCCCGATAGAAAAGAGAATTCAATTCAAGTCTTTATGCAACGCTCACAGAATTTTTTATGCTAAAGCCCCTTTCATCCTAGCCAATTTTCTTGTCCCCTATGTACCGGAATGCGCCCTCCGCTCGTTGTACCAACATTTGCTATGTACACCCTGTGTTAGAAGAGCCCTTGCGGGAGGCTGCTCGTTGCGAGTTTTAGCTGCATCTCTCTGAAATTCTCTCCCTAGCACTATCAGGAATCTACAGGATTTTAAGAAGGGTGGTTAAGACCTGGCTGGGGCAGCCATGCACTCTACAAATCCGATAACAAAACATAACAAGTGTGGTAGATGACAGCTCCTCTCCCTTTGTTACTCAGAGTGGCCCATCCTGTCAACACCTATCTTTTTTATCTCACTGTCTGGGAATAATACACGAAGATCAACTGCCAGCTACACTAGTCCTGTGATTCAGGAACAGGCTGAAAGCACCAAATGGTTAGGACCAGAAAATGTCAACTTTCTAAAAGTGGATTTGCAGATTTTTGATTAAAAAAAATCTGATTTTACCATTTAATTGCAATTCTTTAGGTACCAAACACTACCTGTCTAATTGTTCCCAGTGGGAAGTTACAGCTTATTAAATGTAATAAGGTAACTCCAATGTTACCCTATGAGAGAGGTAGTGAAAATGAACTAAAACGTTTCTCACTAGCAGGACATGTAAAACTCAAATGTACATGTCCAAAATGAATCCTGGCTCCTACCTCTCCTAGACCTATCCTCAGCCTTTGATATGGTCAAACAATATAGTCTCCTAGACTTACTTGAACACAGAGTGGAGATATATGTGAATGTCCTAAAATGGATTGCAGCCTTCTCAGACAGCCGAACACAAAGAATTAAGCTCAGCCAGTCGATGTCGACCCCCAAGGAGGTCACCTTAGGAGTACCTCAAGGTTCCTTCCTCTCACCTACCCTCTTCAATCTATTCATGGAGCCCCTAACCGAAATTCTGAAACTCTCCAATGTTCACTAGCACATATATGCGGATGACACCCAACTTTACCTAAAAGTATCATCACATGATGATATCCACTCACTCAATACAACTCTGCAAAAAACACACAACTAGTTAACCAGAAACCACCTCAAACTCAACACCCTCCAAACTGAATTCCTCCTAATTACCCCTCCGCGACGACACGTTAACATTGAAGACTTGTTGAAACATTTAACAGCCTGCAACTGCAACTGCAAACCACATATTATAGACTCTGCAAAATCTCTAGGAATAATAATTGACAAAAATCTCAACATGCAGGAATATCAGTGCAGCCGCCAGAGGAGCAAACTTTCACATGAACATCATCAGAAAACTAAAACCCTTCCTTCCCATTGACGACCTCAAATCAGCAGTGCAATCCCTAGTGATACCCAGACTAGACTATGGGAATACAACTGTATGTGGTCTGCCGAGATCTAGTCTGGCCTCACTAAAATCCGCACTCAGCGCAGCCGCATGACTGGCCACTGGCTCCAAAAGGAACAACCAAATCACCCCTCATCTAAAGGCACTGAACTGGCTCCCTTTCGAGGCAAGATCACAGCTAAAAATCGCCTGTATGACACACAAAGCCCTGTGCTTCAGCACACCGAAGTATCTATTAGAAAAACTGGAACTAACAGGCTGTGGCAGAGCATCGAGGAGCAACAGCACCTGGCTACTGAAACCACAAAAATTCCAGAAAAAAAATCATACAACCATACTTTCTCCGGACTAGCACCTATAATCTGGAATGCCCTGCCCCCAGAAATTAGAATGAACCCTTATAGCACCTCCTTCAAAAATGAAGTCAAACTGATTTTAATGAACAAATGACTACCTATCCCCCTCACTTAACTTGCTCTCCAAACAGAACTTACACTTGATCTTCAGGACCATTGACTACACGCTCCTTAGTAACCCTGGACCCACTACGAATGTATGACATCAAGTTTGCCCTTCCTGCTCTCTACTGTCTGCTCTCATTTTGTACCTATTATAGTAAACTTCTATGTGCTGTAACCTTTGTTAAGCACTATGATACCCTTCCTGGGTCTAGTCCACGCTATAGAAAACGTTTCAAATAAAAAATCAATGACACATTCCCTGTCCATGACTACGAACTTCGGAACCAACCAGCCCTAGGACCCACTGATGAGCCAGTCAACGAGACAAAGGAACTAAGAACATTTCAAAGTACAACTGTTAAACTGTGAACAGGACTTAGCCCCAAGCCTAGCCGGACTGCAGGCCATCACAGTCAGTCTAAAATGTTAACATTGTAACACGCCTGTTTTAGGCTTTCGGGAATTTAAAGCACAATTTTTTATTTTGCCTTTAGAAATTCATAGCTGTGGTTCCCTATGTTGGACTTTTGTTGTTTTAGTATCATTCTAAAGATAAAAATATTTCCTATTTTTATACATTGGGGTTGGATTTTTTGTGTCGTGTTTTTTTACATATTTATTGTTTTGGTTCTACTAAATACTTTAAACATTTCTATCTCCTTAGTTAAGCCTGACTGTTCTTTTGCCAAGCAACCAAGTGTTGAACAAGGATTAATTTACTGAGGCTTAATTAGACCTATTAATGATTGTGGTATTATTGCTGGCTGAGGGTGAATATCCACACCTACCAATAACCCTGTTTTCTACAGTTGATTAGTGCTACTATATATATGAATAGAGTCAGTTTAAGAAGACTGTGGATGCCACTTATATTACCCATAAATACTCATGGAAGTGTGAACACCTAACTTCATTGGTCATATCAAAGGATACTATTCATCCACTACTTCAGTCTAAATCTGGACTTGCCCTTTTGACGTCCAATGTACGGTAGAATCTGGCAAATGCTCTCACTCAGTCACATGTTACTCAAATCTGAAGCACAATGGGATAGATAATGTTCCCTCAACCCTAGTTGACCGAGGGAGATTGCACACCCTACCACAGATACAAGAACTGGAACCGAACCCCACATTCAGAGTATGTCAGAGGCAAATATCTCCTTCTGTAATATTTCATAGCCAGTGCTCCCAGCTCCCTCTTTAACCTACATATTTAAAAACATGTAAACAATGATATGTTGTACCTCTCGATCACACTTCCCCAACCCTCTCCCCCCCCCCCCCATGCCAAGAGCATAGAATTATCTTTGGAATTAAATTATGACTCTGGCTTCTGATTTATGCTTGATTTGAAAAATGGCAAGTACAGAAAGTAGACATTTTCATAGATGGGTTTTTCCTCCACACAAACGGTTTTGTCTTCATTATTATGATTCAGACGAACCTCTGCCTACACTGCTCATGCCATTATCGATATTCAATTAGTCAATTTCAAAAAAACCATCCAGCTATCTTTAAATCTTACCATTATAGACATGTTATTTTCCACAGTTGCTCTCCAAGACTTTCCCACCCTTCTTACATCAATTAATCTGGTGAGATTTTGACGGTCGAGCTAAAATCAAAATATTCCTAAAAATCCTATTGCTAAATCTCTAGAAGTAAAGGCACTAGCTTTGACATTTTTCACTAAACTCCTTGCCAAAGCCATCATGTTACACTTTTCAACGATGTTCTCAATTTATAGAATCATCAGTCTAAAAAAGGTTAGCAAATGTATTAAGAGCAAATTGCCAATACAAATATGCCTCTTAATTCGTCTCAAGAAACAAGCTTTAAGATCAAATCAATGGACATTTCATAAAAGGCATCCTCTCTAGCTTGCGCATGACAAAAAGAACCATCTGAGAATCTCTGATCTCCTCCAAGAGAGAATCTTAGCTTTACCTTTCCTAGAGAATCCCAGCTCAATTACTCCTCACAAACAATTCTGAACACCATAACCCTTACTGGGCACATCATATCATATGACAGTGCCGACAGAATATCACACATGAGGCATGGAACTTTCATTTATCAAGTAACTCGCAGAATACAGTCAAAAGCCTTGCCATCTCAAAGTGAAAGTTATTCTTACATGACTTTTAAACTAAATTGACAAAACCCAAACAATTCACACTAGCAGGTTTTTAAGAACCTTCTCTATCTGAACACTTTCAAACAGCTCTCCATTTAGCATTCTAACGGTGCTAAAAAATCCTAAATCTTATCTTAAAGCAGTATGTTCCTAAACTATGGCTTGTCAGGATAACCAATAAACCCCATACTTAATCATAAATTTTGTTAAAAGCTTCCCTGAAACATGAACTGAGCAATATGAAGCAGTCAAACGGGAATGCTGTCTCAGAGTTGGTGGTATATGACAACACAAGTTTTTTAATCAGCCTTATCCCTCAATTGCAAATCAATTATCAATTTATATTTATGACATGTCCAATCTGACTGAATGCATTTTTAAAAATATTAATACTTTTGAGACTATTTATAAATAAATTACTTTCCACAGAACAACACTGAAGGTGTTTTAACTGTTCTTGAAATCCCTTAAGTGTCCGAGCAATCAATGCCACCTTATCTACTACCCACTATATTGCCTAACGTAGGTAAGTAAGATGCATGGGTATTTATGTATGTTTGAATGCCACTTATAAAAATAGAATACAGACTCACACACAAGCCTGGCAGTAGGTATATTAGCTAAAGTTACATGTTTATTCAAACAAATAGTAAGTCATGTAGCATGCATAATTTAGGTACAATTTTTCCATAGAAGAAAATCGGTATCCTAATAAAAGCATTTGACAAGTCTAAGAATTCAGCATATCAGCGACCTTTGAGGATTGTTAAACCCTTACAACAGAAAAGCCTGGTAATAAATTGAGTGCCTCTTCCTAAATATAGTTTGCAGGAGTGGTACCATTTCATTATCATCAATCTTTTGCCGAATGGCAACAGAATCAATCTAGCAAAAGCAATGGTATTTTGTAACTATAAAATAGAATCATTAAAACAGCATCTTATGGCATTTCGTGCTTTATAAAACAGCAATGCGATCAAGATTATGGACCTGGGGGAATTGGAATTTTATTAGATATAAAGTTTACACATTTACCAACTATCTGATGTGATAAGCGTAACAGTATTTCTGGATGCAAGATCTTCCTCTCTCAAGGACTATGTGGGCAAATGGGCTGGCAGGGTGCTAGTGCCTTCAGGATGCATTTAATTTCTCACAGTCGGTACAAGTTAGGCTGCCTTGAGTCCATTGTCTGAACTTATTGCTTTAAAGTCATCTGGGCCCCTTTCCTTTTATGTTTGATGCACTGGTATTATCTTTCTTACTTAGGGTTTTTGTGCTACGGCAGTCAAAGCTTTAACTACTAATCTCTGCCAAAACGTCTGCCTGACAACTCATATTTCATTCCATTTGCCCGGCGCTGCAACCTCTCAGGGTGTCTTATTGTACCGAGACGACAGAACTGAGCACAATGCCCGAGCAACCGTTAAGGCATTGTACAATTAACGCATTATCTTTAGACATATTGTCAACTCCTTCTCTGCAGCCACTTGAACATTTTTCTTTAAAATCAGGTGTTGCTAAATCCGAGCAAAGGTTTCCTCTATTTTTTTCCCATTTATAAAGAGCCAGTCAAAAAGTTGTGATTTGTCGTCTGAGCTTTCATGTATGCTTTGGTTTGGAGATTTGTTCTTATTGTTTTCAAACACGTTTACTTGCTATAAACATTCGAGCCTCGGTTTTTGTTGTTTTTTGTTATTGCATTTGTTAAGGTCGCCGCACTTGCACATTTTCAGTTGTTAAATTATGTGCCTCTCCTCTGAAACACAATTGTAATTCTCAAGCGAGCATGTTTGTGATTTTAGGCCCTGCGCCTCTATCACCAAGCTGCAATTATTTGCAGAGTGCACATCCTTGCCCATGTCGAAGTCATCCCTAATGGAAACAAATGTGTGCGGCTCACTGTTTTCATTAGATTGTCTGCGCAGGTCAGCGTCTCCTGCTGCATAGGTCTCATCTCCACACAGAAGTAACTTCAAACTCTCAAACTCTTAGTCTGATTGATCATAACAAATTAATTTTCAATTTTCTTCCAAGTGCATTCTTCGAGTGGGCCTCATTACCGTGCCACTGAGGTTTTACAGATACAGTACACGTGTTTTCCAAGTTAACTGAGAAATTGGATTTAATTAATTCCAAGGGGAGTTTTCACACGTGATATCTAACTTGCTTTCTTTTCTCTTTTTATGGCTTTTTTGTTTAATTTGCAACATTATTATACTAGGTGTTATCGTTGTCAGTATATATTGCAGTTATTTCTCAGTATCCTCGCCAGAGACGTTTTCAAGGCATAGGCAAATAAGACAAATGCCCTGGGGCTCCACCTTGAAGGGGCTTCCTAGGAAAGTGAACTTTCTTCCTAGCTTACTTATGGGTATTTCTGTGAGTCAACCTTCTATGTATAATTCAAATCAGTAACGCAGAGCTTGAATTAAAATAAACTGAGTAATAAAGTTCAAAGTTGTTCCAAACAAGGTCCCCCAAAATATGTCTTGCCCGATACCCCCCAAATCGTTTAACATGACACGGCTCCTACCTGATATATATCACATGCCTTTTTTAGCAGACTTTCATTTTCAGCAGTCTTCCTCCTCCAAAACCACCCTCATTGAGTCAGCCTCATTCATACTCTTAAGTGGTAGGTCTGTTTAACACATCCTCCTTGCACCCTTAAAAACAAGAATCAGCAAATTCATCAGTCTGTCTTCCATTTTGAGTCTGTTTAAAGTGCATCTATTAGTCAAAGAATGTATGTTCTACGTTTCAGAGTACTTTTGAAATGTTAAATTGTTCTTCATGTATTGAAATTCAAGCACTTCATAAGAGGTGGAATGATTCACCAGCCAATCGCTTGAAGTGAGAGAAAAATACTCCTGTGTTTGAAGCTAAAGCCCCTTGTATGCATATTTTTAGGAATTAGTTAAACTAGGGCTTGAGACAGCTGTTCTGCCACGCCAGTCCTATAGAGGAAGCTAAATAGTATGTGCCTTTGTACTGGTATGTCCTGCATTCTCTACCACTTCCTCCTTGTCCTCATGTTTATGGGCAGAGCACACTGAGATGAAAAGAAAGGGCTCACCAAGTTGAAAAAATGGACCTTCCGCACCCGATGCCCCCATGCTGTTGACAGGTTCTCATGTTTCTGATGGAGGGAGCCACTACTACGGTGTCACTCACCTCTGCCTGAGCCAAAGTCCATCTCCAGCACACTTCTCACTTGATGAAGAATATGCTTTTAGCTAGTTAATTCTACTGCACACTGGAAAACATCATTATCTGCTGTGCACTGCAGAAGAGCATTGCATTGTGCTGCTACTCTGCTCCTACCTTGTCTGGGTAACTTAAAAAAGTTAAAATATTTCGCCACATCTGACAAACAACATTCCTGCCCTGGTGGAACACCTTCTTTTGTACATGGTCCACTAAGTTCCAAGCTTATCTTCAATTCGTTAATGCATTGACTGCTACGGCCTTGATGCAACAACCATGTGATTGTACAATTGTCTCCACTTGACAATGTTTTTTGTAGACGATGTCACGATGTCGTTAGTTTATATTGGGTTATCTCTCAATTAAGTATTGTTAAAGAAGAACCAGATACTGTACTGCCCATGTCATTTCAAAATATCTTCAAGATGGCAACAGTAAGAATTCAGGTGTAATGACTAAAAACAATAGCAAGATACATCTGTCAACTAAAAGGAGCTAGCAGAAAAATAACTTCATAACATTAGGCTTTGTAATTCACCCCACCCAAAAATAAATAATAAAACAGTACCCTTTCACACTGCCAAGAAACGAAAAATGCAGGGTATCTGCATCCTTCTGAAATGATTGTTCCAGTTAGATGGGCACAATATCTGTTCGCCATCTTGTAATTAGGAGTAGAGTGCTACTGAGGAGGTATCTGTGTAATGGCACTAATGTGTCTCAAGACAATATTGCAGTTAAATAACCGTGGCATGGAGCACAACCCCCTACCTGTGTCTGTGTAGTCTACATACTTAATTACACCACAAAGATTCTACTCTAAATAGACTTATGTGGTGTTCTCCCAGCTAAATACCTCTGTTCTAACACCTTTGTCTTGAAACTGAAGTGTGCCCTTGAAAAGTTTACAATTTAGAAGGGTAAAGCAGAGTCGTAACTTTCACATCACATATCGTCAAATTGACAGTATCCTGTTCTTCTCAGCCATGCATCACTGGGTGTTGTGCAGTTGTTTGTGTCTTTTGACCCTGAAACTCTTCTACCTTTCCCCGCGCTTTCCTTACTTAGCAGACGGAAGATATGACAGGTGACCGAGTTGTGTCTCTTTGGCAATGGCTGCTGATTTATGCGCACTACCTTCGGAAGCACGTTGTCCAACATCTGTGAGGCACTTTGGCACGCAGCCCTCCTTATTGAATCATCCAATTTAGCAGCGAGCCAAGTCCCAAAGAGCGCCATGCAAATGTTCTTTTCTTAACAGTATCATTTAATTTCCATCTCGGTGTATTCATCTGCTGCGTCTGTGGCGCAGGCGCCATTGTGTATGCCTGTGAGAGGCGCCCGGCTCTTATGAGTCCGGGGTTCACGATCGCCGGTCGAGTGCTTCCATCCATTAGAGAGTTTATTGAAGAACACCGCGTTAATCAGAACGTGGTGCAAATGCAAAACTCCCAGCAGGTTCCTTCCTACGGAAATAATTCATGCGTTCAGAACATCAAGCTACCTTCTTAGCGCAAGAACCTTTTCAGATGCAAGACAGCCTTTTCATCACTAGTATTGCTTGTACCTACTTGACACAGAGCTATTTTTTTTATTATAGAAGCCAGGTCTATTGTTACACCTAAGCACCCTAATTAATGTCTTCATTTCCTCTTCATAGAACTAGAAAATATTAAATTGGGTTGTTTTGGAAATTATAAGTGGTCTGTGAAGATGTTAGGAGTGTTAGATAGAATGTTAACTAAGGTTATTTCTACTGAAAAGATTTTTGTTTAGTGAAGCTGGCACAGTTTTTTGTCCTTTGGTAGTTTTTATTAACAATAAATAGGTTTTCTTAAGCAGGGCCAACTCCAATGCCACTTACAGGTATTCTATATTCGAAAGTTAATAATGCCCAACAAGGCTTAATGTCCTTATTACAAATTTGGCAGTTCAATGGACCACCGAAATCATGGTTGTGGTCCGCGGACCACCAGATTGGCCACATTAGGACTGTTGTGGTTGGACCACCACAAGACCGCTGCTGCTGCCAGGGATCCATGGTCCCTGGCGGTGGCGCCGTGGTCCAAGGACCTAAATATGCTGCTGGTGCCACTGCTGCACTTCCAAGCATATTAGGAGTTTCCTCACCACCGCACTTTTCATAGCGATGTTCCCTAGCTGAAATTATTCAGTCAACACATTTTCAAAAGTGTTGATTGAATAATTTCAACTAGGGAACATTGCAAACTTTTTCATTTCAACATTCTAAAAGTGTCATTTTCAGAACTATAATCTAAAAACCAACTTCACCATAAGCTATGTTTTTAAATTGGGAGCCCAGAGACACCAAATGTGAGTTTGCCATTTTGTCCCAATGGGAAGCCACACTTATAAAATGTTACAAGGTAATCCCCATTTCAAATTATGGGAGAGATAGGCCTTGCACTAGTGAAATATGAATTAAAGACTAGTTCACTACCAGGCCATTTACAACTTAAAAGTGCATGTCCTACTTTTTAAAAACACTGCACCCTACGTTAAGAGCTGCCCAGGACGTACCTTAGGGTGACTTATATGTAATAAAAAGAAAAGTTTGGGCCTGGCAAATAGGTTAGCATACCAGGTTGAAATAGCAGTTTAAACTGCACACTCTGTGTAGTGGCAAACCTGAGCCATGTTTAAAGTGCTTCTTAAGTCATGACAGGGAATGGCTAATAGCCCTAGAACATCATAAAAAAGTGTCCCGCAATCAAAGATTCAAGCACGTCCAATTTAACGTACTGCACCGTGCCTACCTCACACCGGCACGACTTAAACAATTTTACCCGACTTCATGCTTCGATTGCCCCCACTGCCACACTCCGGACGCCGCATTCCTCCATATGTTTTGGACATGCCCCACGATACAAGCTTTCTGGACAACGGTACACGCCACACTAGCAACAGTCACAGGTCTATCAGCTCTTCGCACATGGGAAGCATGCGCCTTAGGCATATTTAAACACAACAAGCAACAGAAGGTAGAGACCAAATTTGCTTTGCTGGCCATACTTCTTGCCAAGCGTAGTATAGCAATGCACTGGCGTGCACCAGAGGGCCCCCCAATAGCAGCATGGTGGGGGGAGATACTGAAGTGGGCTCCTGCCGAAAAAGATCTCCTCCGACAGGAGAAAGCCTGTGGCATGCGACGGCAACCTATCTCACTAGAATGGGCAATGCTCTTTCATGAGCTTAAACGCATACACTCGACTGGCGTAGAACCCCCACATGACACCCACACGGAATCGGGATCCAACGTACATTAGCCCACCGACAATCTACTATCCGTTGCTACGGTGCGTCCCTCCAGGCCACCCTCAATGGATCACATGATTGCCAATGGCTGACCACAATGCTCGCAGTTAGTGTGTCGACATGGAGTTACGATTCCCTTACTCCCGCCTCCTGCGCCCCAAAAAAACCCTCCCCGATCCCTCACTTCCCGAGTTATGCATCCCCCCGTTTAGTTCAGAACCTGGATTGATATTGGGTATTACCCTATACGGGGAACAATAGACTATAGACTGTCATACGGGTGAAGGTAACAAAACCACCAACCCAACAACATCATCCACGGTGTGTCCCAAATTATCTGCTGGAGACAGTAGAGACACGGCACCCCCACAAATGGATATGCTGCTTTATACCGCACAATATCGACATCAATTGTAATGCAGCAGCACTCAAGTATTATTATTGTATGACACGTATGAATCTAAAATCCAATAAAAATGTGTTTCAAATAAAGTGCTTCTTAGGTGGGTGGCACAATCAGTGCTGCAGGTCCATTAGTAGCATTTGATTTACAAGCCCTGGGCACATGGAGTGCACTTTACTAGGAACGTATAGGTAAAGTAAATATGCCAATTGTGGCTAAGTCAATGTTACCATGTTTAGTGCACAGAGCACATGTACTTTAGTAATGGTTAGCAGTGGTAAAGTGCAGAGAATCCTAAAGCCAGCAAAGCCGGAGGCCAGAAGACAAAAAGTCAATAGAAACCACGGCAAGTATGCCAGGTCCGACATTCAGTGTTCAGTGGTGGCAGTGGGGCAACGCTCCTCCGCCTCTGCGGAGGAGCGTTGCCCCACTGCTATTTGAGTAGTGCAAAAAAAGAAAAAGAAAATGATAATAACAAGCTGTTATTATCATTTTATTGTTCTGCGAGGGATTGGAGCCTGGTTGGGGGTGGGGGGCTGAGCACAGTGAGGAGTTGTGTTTGCACTCCCAAAGGGATCACGATTGTTTGGCTGGCCCTCTTGGGCCAGCAAAACAATTATGCACACTTAGAATTTTCTCCACCTGACTGTGTTGCACAGCCCGGTGGAGAGCATGCCCAGGCTCTCAGGCACTGCCTGAGCGGCCAAGCAAGCCACTCAGACCAATCACGACGTTGCTTCTGCGGGGTCATGATTGGATGGGAGCCTGGGTGCTTCCAGTGCTGCAGAGTGATGCCGGTGGAGAGGCATGCCGGGGCTGTGAAAAAGGTACTTTTTAAAGAAAAGTGTATCCAATTCCCCTCTCTGCCCCATCACCCCCGTTCCGAAGCAGCTGCTACTGGCATCCTTAAAGAAACAAAAGAAATGTATCTTCTCTCTTCCCTTATGCTGAATATCCTGTCACCCTGGTTCATCTTCCTACTCCCGTTCTTCCTTTTCTTTTTAACTCTTCCTCCATGTTCAGGGGTTTAAAGATGGAGCTGGAGAGTTTTAGAACATAGGAGTTGCCTACCCAATTCAGTAACGTCATATCACCCTTGCGATCCTAATTGGCATTTCCAGAGTTCAACTCATTAGCTATCCTACACCTTGCACAGTCCTGTGACAAGAATTTAAAATGGTAGATTGGACCAAAATGTAAGCACCTCTCTACTGTGAGCCAACTTTCACGCACCCAGGCCTGATTTCTTCACTCCACCACTTCAAAGAAATTGCCTGCAGTGACGTGAGCTAAAGGCCTGCATGTCCTCCCTTTGCCCCGTGTGCGAACATCCTGCAAGCTTCTTGACAATTGAGATGCTGTTAATCCTATCTGAAGATTGCACCATGAACTCTTCACCTACCACTAGAAATCTAACCTCTCTACAATGTGCCCCACAGGTTCTGGGGTTCTTTAACCTGCCAGCTGGGCAGCAGAGCAATTGCCATTCTCAGCAAGGCTGCCTAAAGAAGGAAACCCATTTGGTTGGCCAGAAGAACCCGACAAATGATGGAGCATATGAATTTAATGATATCAAAAAAAAGGTACTCTTGATATGAGTTTGTTACCTAGGATTTGGCAAAGAGGGACACATCAACAACCTTTCTTTTTCGTGCCAATCAAACATTACATTTTAGGCGCACTTTGCATCCAGTGAAAAAATGCTTTAAACACTACAGATATACACTTCAACCAACGCACAATTGGTAATTTCTTCTAGGATTCTCAAATTAATTATAGTGCCTTACCAGGCCACAGCCAATATGGTCTGCGTCTCATTTTTTTCAGTACTGCCTCTGAACATGAGCCAGGCTGAATCAGATAACAGTCTTCCTTACTCAGCTTGCACATGAGTGCACATATATCTGGGTGCATGTATTCATGAGCAACCTGTGCAGATTCACTTGCCCCAGCTACAAAGTAGCAGATCTTATTTTAAAAGGTTGGGATTCTAGGTAACCGCCCTGTCAGGGGTCATCCAACGCAATTAACGTAATGCAATGAACATTATGGAAATAACAATGCTCAGCATCTGGCAGTGCTGGGCCACACAAGTATTCCTTCTTTCTTGCATTCCTCATTCCAATAATTAGGAACGATTGTGTAGTGGATCCACCTGCATACAGCATTTTTTTTTAAATCAGAGCTGGCAGGTGCAAAATCTGCAAAAAGAGGCAGAATTCTAAGATTTTACATGCTCATACCTCAGAATTTGAAAATGTATTCACACCTAGATGAGAGTCCATTGGGGAGGCGATGTCACGGAAGAGGTCCAAGAGCCATAGAAGAGGTCCAAGAACCATATGAGGATAAAAAGCTTAGAATATGTTTCCTTAAGTACCAGAATTATGATAGCTGGAGCGTGTACTCTGTTACAGCTTGATTTTTGATAAGCATGATTGCATGAGTAAGCATTTGACATTGTGTGCACCCCTGACAGCCACCTGGCCTATCAGCCCGGACATGACATTAAGGTCTGATACCTGACCTAACATTTTTAATATTTACGATCCCTGGCAGATTCCTAACACTTGTAAGTACTTCATCTTGTCCTCAACCCTGACAGTTGCAATGTGGGGTTTGACCTCATCCTAGTGGAGTAGTCTGACTACTTGGCCATTCCCTCATATACTTCTACCTAAAATACTTCGTCTTCCAGGCCTTGGAAGTTCACCACTTGTCTTTTGTTGGTCCTTATTTTTCAACCCATGATTTATTCTGCCCCCTCCAAACCTGATCTCACTACATGTCCCAGTTTCTACAGTTCCTCACTCTGGCATCATTGATGTCACTCTCAGACAAAAGACCTACTCACAGGAAAGTGCTCCCATAATCATCCTCTCCAAGTCCACTCTCAGGATATAAAACATCACATGGTTTACTGCCCCATTGCATAATTATTTACCTGACTCTTTTCTGTTGCTATTAAAATACCTTTTATTGACTCAGTGGGATTTTTACTCCTCCAGAAGCAGTTATGACCTTCTGGTGTGCTCACCCCATCTGCTTTTCCTCCTCAATAGCTGGTCACACTCAGGCCTAATCCCTGTCTGATCGGATCAGACGTTGATGCTTCCTTGCTTAAAAATCCTTCTCTAAACTCTGAAAGTTATAACTTGCCTTATCATACTATACTTGTTGGGCGTGTTCGCCAAGCATATTCAGTCGTCCTTTAACACACAGGTGCGCAGTGGGCAAACAGGGAAAGAGCGTCATATCAGGTGGAATGCGCTGCCCTCATTGCAGCCCCAAACTGGTGCTGTCCTAGTACAGCGCATTGAAGTGAATTACAGAGTGGCTACTTCAAAACTCTGTGTTTTAATGTGCAGGCGGCAATCCCACTTTCAAGAGGGGAGAAAGATCCCCTTGCAGGCAGGTGTAGTGCATGACTTCACTCACCTACAAGGAGATGTCTGGGGTGCTTGATCCCATAAAGAAGGCTGCCACCTTTTTGTGGCACACTGTCATTTCGCCTCCTGACAGCTCCTTTACCTTTGTGCCCACATCCATAATATGGCACAGTCATAGAGGTAAAGAGATTTGCTTATTTGCATGGCATCATGTCCCCACGCAATTGAGGGAAGGTCCATTCTGTAATACAAAGTACCCCAGTGTGCTCAAAGTGGGCGTAAACGTCCTTTGCCCCTGAAGCACCATAATACAGGCCCAGGTCTACTAGATAAAATGTACTTAGGATTAGACCCAGCTATTAGTACTGCATCAGTCAAATTATTTATGCTTTGCAACAACAGTGCCATTGGTATTTATATCCTGCTCAACTTGAGTTGCCTTCTACAATGTGGTCAATGCCACCCTGATCACATCTCTGCCATGACTTACCAACTGTCTGAATCAATTCTAAACAAATATGGCTCAATGTATTCTAAAAGAAATACCATGGTACCCTTCACTGTGGATTTCAGTTATCACGGCCAGTTCTGCAATCTTTGATCATGACTAGTACCACATTTCTGCCTCTCTGGCACAGAATCAGAATCAGATTTAGCACTGTTGGCGCCCACTTGCGACAATCATTTTTGGCGCCCTCACACCCTATGACCGCCTCCTTGGATTCTCTCACTACCACCAGGCTAAAGTGCCAATCATTAGTTATTGATAAACACAGTGCCCCCCCCCCCACCCCCCGAGGTCAGTGGCCCCTCCTCTGGTCAGCATCCAGTGCAGCTGCACCGGTCAACCTGCCCTAAAGCCGGCCCCGCACAGGAGGGTAAATCTTTTCAAGAGACAAAGAACTGGTACACCAGGAGCTAATATCATTCTGGAAATCACCTGCCTTGGTGGTAGATTAAGAAAGTTAATGTCATCAATGTGAAACAGCAGAAAATGTAATAAAGGGATGCAAATGATTAGAGTCGCCCTATTGGACTGAGATGTGCCTGTCAGTTCCATTATGCCTTTCAGCAAACTGAAGACAAAAACACCCTATTCTGCAGGGAGAGAACAATGAAAGCCCGCATCAATTATTAAGATCCTTTGTGAGCAATTACATATCCCTGCATTCACACTAGGATATTAAGCCCGATCACTGGTGTACCAAAGGATATATATTCGAGTGGAGTATTTGACAGGGCGGCCATGCCTGTCACCGGTGAGTAAGACCCAGATGGTGGGAGTGGGACCTCCTACCATTCATTCGGGATATCAGCTAATGGCTAGCCGCATGCCCCCTTGCAAATACTGCCAGAAAAGCAATTATGTGGAAAAAATGAAATTGCCGTTTTTGATTCAAAAGAAATAGGAGGTTTCGCTGTGATAAAAGTCTGTGTGGGCGGATTCAGTTTAATGGGGATTAATCTCATGCGCAAGGAGAGAAATTGTACAGTACTGTTCAGTGAGCGGAAATGGGCAGTGGGCTCCTCGCGGCGAGGGTCTTACACAGATTATTACAGAGAACGAGTGTGTGTTGAAATGTACAGAAGGTAAGATTAGAAAAAAGTGATCGAGCCCTAAGCAATTTAAAAACTGACAGTAAGACAGGG
This sequence comes from Lissotriton helveticus, assembly GCF_964261635.1. Classification (NCBI taxonomy): domain Eukaryota; kingdom Metazoa; phylum Chordata; class Amphibia; order Caudata; family Salamandridae; genus Lissotriton; species Lissotriton helveticus. The sequence continues at coordinate 712,419,154 of NC_136057.1, read as the reverse complement.
GGAAGCCAGACTAATAGATCTCAAAAGGCAATTTCTATCGTGCAGTGCAAAATATATTGTCCAGACATAAGGGATCTGGAAAATGTATGAAACCGCTGAAAGCAAGAGCGGTGCGCTAAGTAGCCTGCATGTGTTGAAGAACTCTTGTTAATGAAGTCATCTGTGATCTCGGAGGAGACACGCACAAAGAGGATGAACAACTCTCATTTACGCCAAGGAGTGTCAGCTTTTGAACAATGCCTGATCACTATGTGTGACTTCATGGTCTTGCATGAGGGCAAATGAAAGTTCCATTCTTAATAAGAGAATGTAAAGGCATAATCCTGCTTCTCTGGCTATGCTGTAGCTAGCAGGAGGGCAGGGGCGGGTGAAGGGGACCACCCTTGGTGGCACTGTTTTTGGGGGTGGCTGGAGTCGTGTCTGTCGACTACCACCAACCCACCGGCCCGGGAACAAGTCACCCCACCCCCCTTACCTGCACCTTGGCGGCAAACTTAGGGGCCGCCCTGGGTGGCAGTATGTCTAGTTACACCACCACAATCCGGCATTGCATGTTTCGCCTTAGTAGTGTCTTTCTACAACAACCCCCCTGGCAGCTTATGCTTAGCTTCAACACAGCTATGGCTAAAAAACAAGGCAAGAAGACAAAGGGGGATATTCTCAAGAACGTGTGATAATTACCACAAAATTAGCTTAACACAACTCTTCCAATCGCAGTATATTGCGGGAAAATAACCCCGTGTTAACTTAGTATTCACAACAACGAGGAACTATGCAATAGGCCCACGACAACGTGCCGAATGCAAAAAAGGTTGCGATGAGGCCAATAGCGATACAAAAAGCAGCGAAAACCAGCCACAGGCCTGCAAATCCCATGTGTCATATAGGAAAGTGCACTATAAAAGCAACAAAAACAACACACCAAAATCAATTCAAAGTGTGAGGCACTATGGATGCACCCGGACCGAGTGCAGAGGCCAACACAAATCCCACAAGCCCCACAGACCACCAGCAAGGAACCTTGAGGTCGATGAAGGGCAAGGAGAAGAGGAAGAGGAAGATGGGATGCAGTCCACAGCAAAACCAGATCAGCGTCACAGAGGTGACAGAACACCACCATCAACTGAACGTCAATTTGACAAACATGAATGCAGGAGGAGTGTCGAGGAGGTCAATTGAGGAGGCCAGGAGGCGCTGGCATGATGCGAAAAGCCAAACCAAGCACAAACCCGCTGCCAACAGGAAGGCAGCAACTGCGACAGGAGGTGGGAGTCCTGCGCCAGAGGAGGAGCTGGAGGAAATGGAGGCCACAGTCATCAGTGTTGAGACGGTGCAACGAGTTGGGAGTACGGACACAGCTCAATAGGACCTGACACAACATCAAAAGGGTTAGTAACGACCAGGGACTGGGGGGATGGGGGAGATGGGCACAATGGCATGAATGCACAACGATGTGTAGCACACTGCACACGCAGAATGACCCAGCATCATGTCCCTGATCCTCGCGGCACACCGCAGCACACACACATAGCAATCACAGCACATCCCACGACAATGTGGTACAGAGTACAACACCGACACTGCAGAACAGAGGACACAACTGGGTCCGCTCATGCGCAGAAACAGGCCAATCACATCTAACATAGCAGGTAACTGTGAGATTGAAATGTACGTGTACAACCTCACATCCATCATGTAGTCCAAATGTCCACTGTCCCGCATCAAATTTGCAGCCTATCCCAAACAGTCACAATGTACATTGTCACACAGTCTGCATGTAAACTAGAGCAATGCGCCAACATACATGTCAACACAATGTCAACATGCATCTCCCCTTCACATTGCAGAGGGACAAACAACACCTCCAGCAGAGCAGACCAGACAACTCATCAGTGATGCTGGAGACTACCACCATGCCTTCGACACCAATGCCCTACAACAACTCATGGACATCGTAGGCAACCCACCCCCAGGAGCATGGCAGCCAAGCTACATGGAGTAGACCCCAGCCCCTGCACAGACCAGACAGCAGGAAGCACCCGCCACCATGACTGGCTCACAGCACTCCACCGAGGCACACATTGCATTCAAAAGCCAGGTGTCAGAATGCCAAAAGGAGGTTGCCTGTGGGGTCAGAGCTCATGGAAGCCGAACTACATCACATACGAGGGTGTCTAAATCCCATCACTCCTACAGAGACACATGCATTTGCACATTTCCTGTACTGAATCACGCCCAGAGCCCCGGAATTATCATTCACACACCCATGCTATACCTCTGTACGATGGCCCAGTCCACTCCTCTTACGTATTGAGTGTGTGATGACAAAGCTACATGTCCAAGGTCCACCCGCGGCCAGCGGGGGCATGGTTGCGTCCGCTGTACACAGCACAATGTAATGTTGTAGGGCCCAGGGCCCTCATACAGACATTATGACCACACAGACTCATGCAGATAGTTTGTGGGACTGGCTATGAGCACGTGCGCCCGGCCCCTTTATGAGCAGGGTTACATGTACAGTGACGCCTGTGCTGGATGTGTGTGGGATGAGTGTAAGCCAGCCCTGACGGAGTGGTTGGTGCTGGCAACAACTACAACAGTGAACACCATCAAAATGGAAACAGAAAACACCAGCATTACAGAGACAACTGCGGAGCATCTTGGCGGTAGCCGGAGCAAGTACAGAGGTCACCCAGTATGCAAACAGAAGTGTCCATGAGTTGCAGTGCACTGAGGTTGGGGCACCAGAGCTGAGCACACTCATGTTAAGAAAATGTCTAGGATTGTGTCCCCTCGGGATATTCTTGATGCAGCTGCAGAGGGGTGTGTCCCACCTGCATCATCTTCCTCATCATCATCCCAGGTCTCCTACACTGCCTGAGGTGACATTGCTGTGTGAGATCTCCACAGCACTAAACACAATCAGAACTGGACAATGAGTCATGGTACACTGAGTTAGTTGCACCTGGAGTGCTGACCAGGGTATAAAGCAGATGATGGTATCTACGACAAGTGTGAGCAACTCTGGTAGTCTGGCAGTAAGACTCTTTCAACTTTGGCAGTTACAGTTTGGAGGTGGTCCTGGAGGTGGTTGCGTGTGCCTGCTGCGGTGATGCGATGTCCGGGCCGGTCAGGACTCGATTTTATGTGTGAACCCAGGTGGAAAGCATTGTAGACCAGTGGCAGTGGACAGCGCAGGGCCACAGACACATGGTGTTGACGACCCAAGGCCATTGTCTCAGAGGCCATCCAATATCTCAGCTGATAGGGTCCCTGACTTGAGCTGCCCAGAGTCAGCGGCCCAGGATGCACTATGGCTGGCACAGGCACACCGCCAATGGACGGTGACTTGCGGTCCACTGAGGTAGGGCCACGCAGACTGAGCGGGTCCTCATCGATGTTCAAGAGGAATGTGGCAAAGGGCTTTGGGGGACAGTGGAAGGTGTCCTCCAGGGCATGTTGCAGAGGGCAGAAGCCATCCGGAAGTGGCAAATTGAGGAGTGGAAAGCTACTGCTTTGTTATTACCACCAAGTCAGTATCAGCTACATGAGGATGAAGACAACCCCCAGTCCATATACTGCGACGCAACCAAAGTTCAACCAGAGAGTGTCCATGGATGTTGTGAAACAGACTTAGTGGTACCTACGCTGAGAGGGGATGCAGTCTGCGATCAGGCCGTTACAATGGTATGAACTCTGCCATGAATAAATCAAGACTCAGTTCTAACTGTGTGACCTACTCGACCGCTGTGTAGACTGAAGGCGCTGCCAGCAAGGGGCCACAGACATGTGTTGTTGTAATGCTACGCACAGAGTCGTTGGCACCACATCGAAGGGAGTATAGTGATTTGAACTCTGCATTAACATGTGTACTTGGCCATTGCATAGTCAAGACTCAGTTCCAAATCTGTGACCTACTCGAGCGCAGTGTGGCCCGAGGGCAGTAGTCTGCGTGGGCCCACAAATACGTGTGGTTGGAAAGCTATACACAGACTTGGTAGCACCACATCAAAGGGAGTATAGTGACATAAAATCAGCCATAAATAATGTTCTCTGCCATTGTGTAATCAAGACTCAATTCCAAATGTGTGAACTACTAGTCCGCTGTGTATGCCGGTGGAGTACGTCAATGAGAAAGGAGTAATGCGGGCCTTGCTCGCGGAGGCAGTGATGGTCTGAGGAAGTTGTCAAGGTCCCGGGCCTCAGGCTTGGAGCTTGCAACGACATGTGGTGGGCCCTCTTTGACACACGGCAGTGTGGGCAGGTGAGCATTGAGGCCTGGGAGTGCAGGGGCGAGCAAGACTGGTTCAGTGACCAGCAGCCTAGGGAGCAGAAGGTGCACAGGATCGCAGGCAACAATGCTCACGGCGACGGCGTCAGCCTCGTGGTGGGGTGAGGGGCACCACCCTAGCAGTGATGTTGGGCTTTCTGGAAGAGAACCATTCCCAGAGCTACGTGCTTTTTATTCACACCCCTACGCTGGCCATGGTGTACGCCGGGCCAGCCCAGTATGCACACACTTACGGGGGTGACATAACCAGCTGCATTTCTGCGATCTTCCCCACTAGCTGGAGTGACATGGTTGCGTCCACTGTCCACTACACTCTAAACACCAGCGGTGTATGTCGACATGGATATGTGTGTGGTCTGCATAATGGAGTCTGGCCATCACATTCATGCCACACTTGGCATTGTTTACATTCTCATTCATCGGTTACTTGCCTCCTTCGCACATGCCTGGTCCCCACCTTTTCCACAATCTGTTATTGTGTGGCTGAGGTGCCATGTGTTGATGGCTTATGTGCATTGCTGGACCAGGTTCCCACAATAAGTTGTGATGTTGTGTCTGGTGTGTGGGCATGTTGTATGGCATGTTGTATGTGAGTTTGTAACATGTGCATTCCCAGTGTTGTGAGTTGCATGATTGTGGAGTTGAGGTGTGTGGTGTGTTCATTTGGTACTTGCCAATGAGTAGTGGATTTCTGTAGGTGCCATCCTGGTAGCGCTGGTTGATGATGGACTGTCGGAAGATGTAGGAATCATGCACACTGCCTGGGTGGTTGGCGTCGATGTTGGTGGAGATTCCCCAGTGGTCCATTATTGCCTGTACATTGATGCAATACGTGTGCTTTCTGTTGCGGTTATAGTGTGCAGTGTTGCCAGGGGGCACAAGTAGGACATGTGTGAAGTCAATTGCCCCCTACATTTGCGGGAAGCCAACTATGGCATAGACGCCTTGCTTGGTATCCAGTTGTTCCTGCACAGTGTGGGTGAAGTGTTGAGAGTGGGGTACCAAGGTGATGATCTCATCCACAACCGTTGTGAGGAACTTGGATTGGGCTGGCTGTGAGACTCCTCCGACTCTGGCAGTTGTTGGTTGGAAGGTACCAGAGGCCAACACGTGCAGCACGGCCAGCAGCTTTGTCTGAGGTGGGATCTTGGTTGTCTGCTGTGTTGGTACCGTCAGCCTATGGGCATTGATGTTCAGGATGCGGAGGATGGTTGTCCCTTTGAGCCTGTAGTGGGCACTGACATTCTCTGGTGTTGGGTCTGTGAGGTTGGTGCGTTTTCTGAAGGTCGCTGTCTTTGTCAGTGCTGCTTCAGTGTTGGTCCTGGGGAGGGCAGTGGGGGTTCAGGGAAGTGGAGGGTCTTGGGGGTGGTTGTGGCCCTTTTGGGTGTCTGAGCTGCATGATCAGTGGCTCCATGGCATCTGTTGCCCTTCAGGTGTGGCTCTGGGCTGGGCTCCCTTTTCTGGTGCAGGTAGTCGTCTGACTTTACACCAGGTCAGAGCAGGTGTTACTTTCCTGCTGCTAACACGCCTTATCGCCTGTTTTGGGATCTTATCGCCGATCTGGCTGGTCAATGAGAATGTTGCGATGTGGTGTTGTTGCTGCTTTTTGCACGGGAACGCCTACTCTGCATCTCATTTAGCGATAGTTGCCGGGGTCATCTGTGTGATGTTTTTTGCGGCTGCTATCGCAGGTAAACTGGTAATATGGGCTGTTACCACCTGCTTTTGAATGGGGAGATGAATTTATCGCAACTTTGGCTGCGATAAAGTGCCAATAACTCGGCGATAGATCCTTCAACAAGGCAGCAGACAACAATTTCAACAAGGCAAACAGACAGCAATATGTTGCTTAATGAAAGTTTGGAAATCATGGATCACTTTCTCGAAACTTTTAAACACTGGAAGTTTGGATTCTGGGAGCTCACAAACCTCTCTGTTGCTCAATCAAGCTGACAAGCCTCACGGACTTCTCATTTTGATTTTTGTGTTACGAGTTCATGTAAAATAACAAACTGATAAAACTCTGCAGCTCGAGGACAGAGGAGCCAAGCAGATACATTCTAATAAGTTGTTTTTATGTCTTGTTGGTAAGGTTCCTTTAATTTGTATTCCTTCCTTGAGGCTCAAGGACCGCCAGTGAGGAAGGCCACGTGAGACCTCACGTCATCTAGAAGTCAAAACACGCTCAAGGGCGCCAGATCCCCGCAAGGTTGGTGAGGGTGTTGGGGGCGGCGAAGTGAGCATGTAGGGGGTATATAAGGAGACGGAAAAGGGAAGAGACGGCACTGGAGGTTTTATTCCTTTCCTCCCTGTCCCTCAAGCAGTACCCCCTCCATCACTTCGCCCTTGACCTCCTTGTATTCCTTTACCATCTACAAACGTTTAATCAGTAGCTCTACAACTTCTTTTTCTTATTTCTCTCTTCTCTCATCTCTTCCCTTGTCTCCCCAAAACTCCTTTTTACCATCCTGTTATCTTTTATTCCTATAGCACACTTTCCTTACCCCCTTTCCCTTACCTTTCTTTTGATCTATACATGAACCTCTCTACCCCCGAATAATCTATCTCATTTTGTACGATCATGAATTGTGCCTCAGGGTTTACTTTGCCTTCTCTGCTCTCTAGCCAGCATGTGCTATTCAGATTTCATCATATAAATACAAACATTAAACTGTGTCCACATGCTCTATTTTATTGCTACTTCATATACAATGATATTCTTTCCTTTCCCTATTTCTTTCCTCTCCATGCCTCCTACTATCCATTCGCCCTTGTTCTTTTTCCCTATTCTATTACCCTTCTGTGATCTTCCCTCTATTGCTTTACCTCTCCTTCGACTCTCCCCTCCTGTCTCCATTAACCTATTTTCTACTTCCTTCCTTCCATTCGACTTCCTTATTTACTTTTCTCCTTATTTCATCTCTTGTTCCTTCCCATCACCCTTTCCTTCCCTATACTTCAATTATACATTGTCCTCTTCGAGTGAAATGGAGAATTTGCAAGTATTAGGCAGGAGTGAAAAAAGAAAGGGATAAAAAGCGGAGACTTATTACGAAAACCTGTCATCACAGGAGATTCTGGACCTTTGTAAGATCTAGTTGAGTGTGCAAACATGCATCTAGCTGATCTGAAAGTATACTTTTTAATCACACTTTTGCCGATGGTCAACCTTGCCAGTGCTTAATTTGAAGAAAAAAAAAATAACTGCCAGGGCTTATGTCAGGCCGTCGCTGCAGCTTGCGCCCCATATTGTCCCTGCCATGCTGCCAAAGATTGTAACAAAACAACTACTAGCTAGCACACTCCTACAAGTGTGACAATTTGGATTATTTCAGGCCCCCAAAGCTATAAGAATGTAGTGGGTAGTAGGAATAGTTATTTCTAATGTATATTGAATTAAAAATTAACTGTCGTGCCCATCTCTAAATTAGGCAGACAGTGCCACCTTGTTGCAGTCTGTCACTTACACGTGCCGGTTTTCACAATTAAGTGCCAGTGCTGACCACTGGAAACCACCGACTCAAATTAAGCACTGACCTTGCCATTTTTTAACTACCTCAGTCACCATGAAACTTTTTTTCTCTTTACCAAATACTATTAACTAGTGTCTTTACTTTCCGTATACAGGGTATTAGTATTTAATTTTTTAATCGTAAGTAAATTTCCTAGTTTTGATGGGGGCGGAGCTTGCTCGGGAGCATTATGGCTGCCTGAGTCCGAAGCTCCATGGAGTAATCTAACAATCCGGCAACTATCCTACAGCTAAGGTGGAGTACCTCTATCCAAAACTGTCCCCATAGCATCTGAAGCGATCTGGGGGTGGTGGAGAGGTCCGGCATATTGAATGCCAGTCTGTGGAGCGAGACAGCGAGGCGGACTGTCTTCTGGTGACTGGGTCGCCGATCCCTGGCACGCAGTGACCTCCGGGGCCGGGCTGCGTCGCAGGAGGTGCGACTAGAACGAGCCCTTGGTGCCGCGGGGGGCGGGGCTTGGGCAGATCGTTCCCGGTGAGAGCCGCAACTGCAATTGCGGCGGAAGACAGAGCACCAAACAGCCACAGAGGAAGCGGGGGACTGCTGGCAGAAGACTGCGGGGGCGACTGCAGTGGAAGAGGGCAGAGAAGCCCATGCAAGGTAGTGCGACACCGGGCCCCTGGCGGTATTGGCTGGGTGCGGGCTAGTGGTGCGGGTGGCGGAATTGTTTGCTGGAAGCTTGTGGCCCCCTCCCCCGCGAGAGCCTACTCAAGTGTGCACTAGGGAGCTGGGGCCTATTCAAGATGCTCATGGTTTGAATTGGTGAGCTCCTGGCAACATTGGACTTAATTGCGGCCTGTGAACAAAGAAGTGCGGGAAACTGTGCTGGAGCACTCCGGTGTCCTTGCCCACCCCGGGACTGGTCACTGTTTGGCTATCATTTGGGTGGAGCTACAGAACCAGCTGTGTGGTTGGATTGCGCAGTGGGAGACCTGTATGCTGCTGTACTTACCCGAGTCTCTGTCTTTTTGGATTGTGGGGTGGCAGTGGTTGCCAAGTGTGACGGCCTACAGACTTGTGGCATCTGCATAGTAACTTTGGTCTGCTGATCTAGGTCTATGCCCAGTTTGTTGCCCGAGGAAGGTGGGTTTTGCTACTTGCCGCATGCTGGTGGAGGCACGGAAATCTGTGGTGGAGGTGAGGGGTACCATAAGCTGCTGGTGGCTACGAGACGTGAAAGGCTATAATGGCTGGCAGGCCTTGTCTACTCGGGCGGCCCTTGCCCTTTAATCGGACCGAGGAACGTGGGTGACTATACGCTATCTGGATAGAGTGGACGCCCACAGCGGACATGGGAAAGGGGGACAGGACCCAGTCTAAGTTGACATTTGAACAAAAGCGATCCAAGTCTCAGGACCCCACCCCGGGTAGAGGTGCAGTGGCGATGGCGCCGGCGCAAGACGAAGCCGATGAGGACATAAGATCTATCCTAAATTCTATGGAGCAATCTCTTCAAAGTGGCATCACCACCTTAGGTACTATAGGATGGATAGAATGGTGGAGCGCCTGGATAAGCACGCTGAAAGATTGGATATGTCTGAGAGGCGCCTCACGGAGGTTGAGGAGGCGCACACTACCCTGGACGCCGACCACAAGCAACTGGGAAGGGTCATACGCGTCTTGCAGGAGAAGACAGAGGATATAGAAGCACGCTCTCGGCGCTGTAATCTGCGACTTGTTGGCCTTCCGGAATCAACGGCCACAGGCAATATGGAACAGTTCATTGAGTATTTGCTTGTCACGCTGCTGGGTGACGATGTCTTTTCGGCAATGTTTGTTGTGGAGAGAGCGCACAGGGCACTGGGACCTAGGCCGCCACCGGGTGCGGCCTCATGCCCAATAATAGAAAAGCTACTTAACTACCGTGATTGGGATGAAAATTTTGAAGTATGAGGGGTCGGAGCTCTCACTGTACCCCGACTTTACTGCAGGAAGCTCGCAGACACTTTGTGCCACTTAAGAGGCAGCTCCGTGAGATGGGAGTGGATTACGCCATGTTGTATCCTGCGAAGCTGCGGGTAAACAGACAAGGGAGATCGCAAATCTTCACGGACCCTAAGGTTTTGCAGCAAGCCATCAAGAGCTGGACAAAAGAACAGAGGACCAGTCCAGAGCGATTGCAGCAGGAAGTGTCGGAGGAGGCTGCGCTGGATGAACAGGACTGAAAACTGCAGTGGACTCTTTTGGGGCATTGTAAGGTACTAGAGGCTGCATTGGGGGTGCTGGACGTTTTCAGGTAGGAGGACTTGGGATGAGAATTTATGCAACACTTGGTTGTGGGGGGTGCACTACTGATCCGTAAGCTGGGGGTTGGGGTGGCTACGAATACGAGTACGAGATGCTGAACATTTGATGGAACTGCCTCACACTAACAACCTTCATGCTGCGACAATGGGCCCGGCTCTTGGGGAAACCACTAGGAGGGTAGGTTGCGATCAGTATATTGTGACACGCCACGAGGGCCTGTATATTCGCTGGTGGGGATTTGATGCTTTATGGCCTATGCTGAAAATGTAATTGTGATGACACACAGGGGCTAGGGCAAGTTCTACTTGTTGTTAATCGCTGAAGTTGGGTACGAGGGGCTACCTCCACTCACGTGTGCCTTGCATTGTTGTTGTTTTCTCACTGAAAGGGGCTCAAGGTAGGGGGTGTGTGGGGGGCGGGGTCAGGGGTTTGACCTACATGCGGCCATGTTGGGGGAGGTCTGCTGTGGGAGGGGGGTAGCGGGGGGAGGGCGTTCATTGAGGGGGGTTGGTCCGGGAGTTGGATGTTTATTAAGTTGATGCTACACGGCACGTCAAAGCACAAATACGCTTGCTTCACACTCTGTCCTGTCTATGTAGTTAATGGCACGTGTACATCAAGAGTCGCAGGAACCGGGGGGGGACATACTAACTTTGTCATGGAATGTTAGAGGACTGAATGATTACCGTAAGCTCAGGAAGGTGTTGTGCTACCTTAGAAGGCAGAATGTTGATCTGGCCCTCCTGCAGGAGACTCACCTGCCACAAACGAGCCCCATGCTGAAGTATAGGGGGTTGGAGGGTAACACTAACTCGTCCGGTTTTACCACACATGCTAGAGGAGTGCTGAACTGGGTCAATCCCAGGGCATCTCTTAAAACTTACATTGCTTAGAGAAGATCCCGATGGCAGATATGTTGTGTTTAAGTGCACTGGTCAGGGTCTGGATCTACTGGTAGTTAATATATATGGTCCCAACTTTGACTGCCCTGAGTTTTTCGGTGACATAGCTAGGATTCTTGCTCAATGTGGGTACTCTAGGATCCTTTGGGGGGGACTTCAACTTGGTAAGGGACCCGGACATGGATAGATCGGTGGGCCCCGCCAGGAGCCCAGCGGGGTACGCAAGAAAGTTGGAAGAAGTCATGGTATGTCTGGATAAATGTGACGGGTGGCGGACGAGAAACGGAGAGAAAGGGGGATATACACACTACTTATATCACAACATCCACACATGTATTGATTATTGGATGGTCTCTACGGCATTGATTAATAAGGTACGACACTGTTCGGCGCTACCGCGCACGGTCTCTGGTCACTCCCCTCTGTTGTTGGTATTGGAGCCTCCAAGCAAACCTCTGCCGCCATTTACATTGAGGTTCCCTCCTTATTCCTTATTAGATTCAGTGTTTAGGAAGGAGGTGGCCGTGACGCCATTGATACCTTCTTCGACACTAATATTGGCTCAGTAGATAGTTTCCAAACTGTTTGGGAGGTGTTTAAGGTGTATATTAGGGGTGTTGCGATGGCCAAGCACTCAGGAGTGCTTTAAGCTCTCCGCAAGACGCTGGCTGACCTCAAAGGGAAACTGAAGCGCCTGGAGCAGCGACGGCTAGCTGGGGGTGATGAGGCTCTAGATAGAGAAATTAAAATGGTACTGGAGGAATATCATGCTGCGGCTGATAGTGAAGGGAAACATCTGGGCAAGTATGCCACGGTGCGCGTGTACGGCGAGGGGGAGAGGCCAGGGTCTGTTCTGGCCCGATTAATGAAAGCACGGTGAGGTAAGACTCAAGTTACCGAAATTAAGTCGGAGAGCGGGGAGCTTTTGACGGAAGAGACGGAGGTGGCCGATCGCTTCGGACAGTATTACGCAGAGCTATACAGGTCTCGGTCGACAGGGACGGACAACCAGATAGTTAAATATCTGGAGCATATACGTCTCCCCTTTCTCCCGAACATGCACAGGGAACTTCTAATGCATCCGATCGAGAAAGATGAGATAATTGAAGCTTTGGGTGGCATGAGAACTGGTAGTGCTCCGGGGACTGATGGTTTGATAGTTGCATTCTATAAGACATTTTTAGAACAATTGCTCCCACACCTTGCTGCTCTATTTGACGATATGTGTACAACGGGTACTGCACCTCCATCCATGAGGGAAGCTATGTTGGTAGTCATCCCCAAGCCGGGTAAACCGCTGGATGAGTGTAGCTCGTTTTGCCCTCTGTCTCTCCTTAACGTGGACATAAAAATAGTCACGAAAATACTCTATATTACTAACCCACTGCTTGTGTGCGAATTGGAGTTCTGGTTACGGCTTCTTTTAATATCACTAGGGGCACCAGACAGGTCTGCCCGCTGTCCCCATTGTTGTATGCCCTGGTAGCGGAGCCTCTGGCTTGTGCTCTGCGGGAGTACCATGGGAAAGAAGGTATTGGATTCCCGTCGTATAGAATTGTAGTGTCAACATACGCGGACGATACGCTCCTGTATGTGCGAGCTCCAGAGAACAACTTGGCCTCGGTTCTTATGGAGGTGGTCCGCTTTGGAGCACTGTCTGGACTCCAGGTTAACTGGGACAAATCTCTTGTGTTCCCGCTTACATCAGTCACTCATGAATTTGATATGGAATATCCGTTGCAGTGGGCTGAGGACTCTGTATGATACTTAGGCATTAGACTACACACGAACGCTGACATTGTCTTTAGAGAAAACTATGGCACAGCTATTTCCCGGCTAGAAGATGATGTTGATTTGTGGTGTCGTCTACCGCTGTCTTTGATGGGGCGTATCTCCATTATGAAAATGATAGTCCTGCCCAGGCTCCTATTCATTTTCACGAATATTCCCTTGGTGCTTCCGCGCACTTTCTTCTATAGGCTGAGGCAATTAATGTTAAAACTGGCCTGGGGAGGAAGGCAGGGTAGGGTCCAGTGGGGAGTGCTCATGCTGCCATATCATCTAGGGGGTCTGGGCGTGCCGGTCTTCGAACTTTATTCCAGGGCGGCCCAAGGAGCACACTTGTATGCCTGGCTTCATGGTGGGACTGACGTCCTATTTTTGCGGATGGAGAGACTTTTTGCCGAACTTACTCCTCTACCAGCAATAACTATGGAACCTGTTGATCACAGGACGGGTATTGTAGATTCCTTGAACACTACTAGACATGTGTGGAATTGGCTCTTACAGAATCAGGCGGGTGCATTATTGTATTCCCCCGCAATGCCTATAGAGTGGATGAGATGGCTTAGTCCTTGTGCTGAACGAGGCGTTATTTTGGCATTGTGTGAACTGAATGTGGAAGTCGCTGGGGACCTATTTCGTGACGGGATGGTATGCACTCTGGAACAAGTGACGGGTACACTGGAGGGTGTCTCACCCCTGACCAAATTTCAGTTTCACAGGGTAAGAAGGACTCTCAGGGCACAATTGGCTGATAGTATGGAGGAGCCACCGGAAGTTTTGGAGTTAACGCATGTTATCAAAAGCGATTCTCCCCGCAAAATGATTACAGCTATTTACAAAATAGCAATGTCGCACAGGGCGCATTAGTATACAGCGGCCAGACTTGCATGGCAGCGCGATTTGAATGAGCAACTGGAGGATGATAAGTGGGTCTATTGCTGCATGAATACTAGGAAAGTGTCACTACATGGTAGACATAGGTTGCTCCATTTTAAATATCTTAATCGAGTATACTATACCCCCGAACGACTATGCAGGTACGGCCTGCGTGAGGACGCTAGGTGTGAGAGATGTTGCTCGTTTGTTGCCCATTTTCTACATCTGGCATGGTTATATCCGGGAGTCTATTCCTTTTGGGAAAGTGTTTTTGTGGAGTTGGGCAGAGTGGTTGACACTAACCTTACACCAGATCCACTGGTGGCTCTACTGGGGTACACGAAGGCACTACCTAGGGCTGTGCGCAGGCTGGTTGACATGGGGTTACTTATAGCCAAGAGACGAGTGGCTTTGTGCTGGATGAGGGGGCCAGTCCCGACGCTGTGTCAATGGTCACGGGACATGATGTACTGTTCTACACAATGGGAAAATAATAGTGAGTTGTTGCCTCCCAGAAGTAGACCAAAAAACTTTTGGGGTTTATATATTTCGCATATGCAGGGCGTTGAGGGGAATGCAGAGGGAGAAACTGAGGATGTACGTGCCGGGAGTGATCGGAGTGTGGATGAACCTGCCTGAATTGGTTGAGGCATGGTGGGTTTGGTCTCTCTACTTGGTAATGTGCAATGATTCGTGGGAGTGTACTGGTGGCAGTGTATAGGCTACTGTGGAGACTATAGAAGTGGGGTACTTGAGGGCGGAACTCTTTTCAGACTGGTTAATAAAAAGGTAGGTCTACAAAATGCGATCATTAGGTCTATACTGTTTTCACGAACCTGGGTGCTGGTAATTGTTATTCAAGCTGTAATTCTTTCTATTATTTGCTGTTTCTCGCCGCCTGCCCGACTTGGGATGTTGGCTGAATGGCTGTGTATAATACTTTAGTGAGTGAGCTAAAAGTACCTTGTTGCGATGGACCTTGCTTAAAATGACGTGCTGTGTAACTGTCAATAATTACAATACTAGTTTTAATCCCCATCTTATTAGTCGTGCTCTAATTATCGTGAGCTACCACAACTAAACGTGTTACTCTCTTTCCAGTGTGCCACAATTAAAGGATATTGGGTCTAGGAAACTAATCTTCCAACTCAAAAAATAAATAAGGTTTCAATAAATGAAATTAAAAGCTCAGGTACTACTTTTTCCTCACTGTATGACATGCATTAGATTCCCTCTAGAATCTTGACGTGTATCAGAACAATCTAAACACTTCTCTAGGGTGGAACCATATCTGTTTAGAGATGGTCGTCTTAAAAACTGTCGCAGGTTATTAAAGTATGGCTAGCAACAGTTGTGACTTGTCTTTCTCTACAGCACAACTTAATGCCTTAAATATGGTACCTAAAACGCCACAGCAGGTCAATAAAACAAATCGCTATTAAGCAGTGTGCTTCATCCATGTATTGTGAGCATGCTACAGCCCTTCCGGCACCGGCTTCAAGCTATGTTGGTAGTCATCAACAAGCTGAGTAAGCCGCTGCATGAGTGTAGCTCGTTTCGCCCTCTGTCTCTCCTTAACGTGGACATAAAAATATTCACGAAAATACTAGCCACCAGGCTGGCTCTAATGTCACATAGTCTGTTCGCTCCGGAGCAGGCGGGATTTATCCCATCCAGAAACATAACTTACAATATCCATACGGTATTTGGTACAATGCAGCATGATGGTCAGGAGCACAAAGCGGCGGCTGTTTTCTTCGATATGGAGAAAGCATTCGACTCTGTAGAATGGTCGTTTTTAAAGCAAGTGCTACCAAGAATGGGGCTTGGGGAGGTGTTTTTACAGCTGCTGGGGACTCTATATTACCAACCCACTGCTCGTGTGCGAATTGGAGACCTGGTTATGGCTCCTTTTAAAATCTCTAGGGGCACCAGACAGGGCTGCCCGCTGTCCCCGTTGTTGTATGCCCTGGTAACGGAGCCTCTGGCTTGTGCTCTGCGGGAGTACCATGGGAATGAAGATATTGGATTCCCGTCGTACAGAATTGTAGTGTCAACATACGTGGACGATATGCTCCTGTATGTGCGAGATCCAGAGAACAACTTGGCCTCGGTTCTTAGGCCGGTGGTCCGCTTTGGAGCACTGTCTGGACTCCGGGTTAACTGGGACAAATCTCTTGTGTTCCCGCTTACACCAGTCACTCATGAATTTGATATGGAATAACCGTTGCAGTGGACGGATGACTCTGTACGATACTAAGGCATTGGACTACACACAAACGCTGACATTGTCTTTAGAGAAAACTATGGCATGGCCATTTCCCGGCTAGAAGATGATGCCGATTTGTGGTGTCGTCTACCGCTGTCTTTGATGGGGCGTATCTCCATTATGAAAATGATAGTCCTGCCCAGACTCCTATTCCTTTTCACGAATATTCCCTTGGTACTTCCGTGCACTTTCTTCCATAGGCTGAGGCAATTAATGTTAAAACTGGCCTGGGGAGGAAGGCAGGCTAGGGTCCAGTGAGGAGTGCTCACACTGCCATATCATCTAGGGGGTCTGAGCGTGCCGGACTTCGAACTTTATTACAGGACGGCCCAAGGAGCACACTTGCATTCCTCGATTCACGGTGGGACTGGCGTCCCATTTTTGCGGATGGAAAGACTTTTTGCAGAACCTACTCCTCTACCAGCAATAATTATGGAACCTGTTGATCACAGGACGGGTATTGTAGATTCCTTGAACACTACTAGACATGCATGGAATTGGCTCTTACAGAATCAGGCAGGTGCATTATTGTATTCCCCCGCAATGCCTATAGCGTGGATGAGATGGCTGAGTCCTAGTGCCGAACGACGCGTTATTTTGGCATTGCGTGAACTGAATGTGGAAGTCGCTGGGGACCTATTTCGTGACTGGGTGGTTTTCACTCTGGAACAAGTGACGGGTACACTGGAAGGTGTCTCACCCCTGACCAAATTTCAGTTCACAGGGTAAGGAGGGCACTCAGGGCACAATTGGGTGATAGTATGGAGGAGCCACCAGAGGGTTTGGAGTTAACGCATGTTGTCAAAAGCGCTTCTCCCCGCAAAATGATTACAGCTATTTACAAAATAACAATGTTGCACAGGGCGCATAAGTATACAGCAGCCAGACTTGCATGGCAGCGCGATTTGATTGAGCAACTGGAGGATGATAAGTGGGTCTATTGCTGCAGGAATACTAGGAAAGTGTCACTACATGGTAAACATAGGTTGGTCCATTTCAAATATCTTAATCGAATATACTATACCCCCAAATGACTATGCAGATATGGCCTGCGTGAGGACGCTAGGTGTGAGAGATGTTGCTCGTTAGTTGCCGATTTTCTACATCTGGCATGGTTATGTCCGGGAGTCTATTCCTTTTGGGAAAGTGTATTTGTGGAGTTGGGCAGAGTGGTTGACACTAACCTTACACCAGATCCATTGAAGGCTCTACTGGGGTACACGAAGGCACTACCTATTGCTGTGCGCAGGCTGGTTGACATGGGTTTACTTATAGCCAAGAGACGAGTGGCTTTGTGCTGGATGAGGGGGCCAGTCCAGACGCTGCGTCAATGGTCACAGGACATGATGTACTGTTCTACACAATCGGAAAATGATAGTGAGTTGTTGCCTCCCAGAAGTAGACCAAAAAACTTTTGGGGTTTATATATTTCTTATGTGCAGGGCGTTGAGGGGCATGCAGAGGGAGAAACTGAGGATGAACAAGCCCGGTGGCAGAGGGCTAGCGCGAGGCTGCGAGCGCATTCTTTTAATTGCTCACCTCATTTCCTGATCTACTGCTGAAGGCAAGCAGTCCCCTGTCCCTCATCCCGCTGATTACGAGCGGCTGCCTTTGCATTTTAACCCACCTCCCAACCCGTCCTGTTGACCCCGCCCACCCCCTCGCATCCGCCTACTTAGGCGTTCTTTCTCTTTCGCCTCAGCGTTGTGAACAAGCCCGGTGGCAGAGGGCTAGCGCGAGGCTGCGAGCGCATTCTTTTAATTGCTCACCTCATTTCCTGATCTACTGCTGAAGGCAAGCAGTCCCCTGTCCCTCATCCCGCTGATTACGAGCGGCTGCCTTTGCATTTTAACCCACCTCCCAACCCGTCCTGTTGACCCCGCCCACCCCCTCGCATCCGCCTACTTAGGCGTTCTTTCTCTTTCGCCTCAGCGTTGTGAACAAGCCCGGTGGCAGAGGGCTAGCGCGAGGCTGCGAGCGCATTCTTTTAATTGCTCACCTCATTTCCTGATCTACTGCTGAAGGCAAGCAGTCCCCTGTCCCTCATCCCGCTGATTACGAGCGGCTGCCTTTGCATTTTAACCCACCTCCCAACCCGTCCTGTTGACCCCGCCCACCCCCTCGCATCCGCCTACTTAGGCGTTTTTTCTCTTTCGCCTCAGCGTTGTGAACAAGCCCGGTGGCAGAGGGCTAGCGCGAGGCTGCGAGCGCATTCTTTTAATTGCTCAGCTCATTTCCTGATCTACTGCTGAAGGCAAGCAGTCCCCTGTCCCTCATCCCGCTGATTACGAGCGGCTGCCTTTGCATTTTAACCCACCTCCCAACCCGTCCTGTTGACCCCGCCCACCCCCTCGCATCCGCCTACTTAACGCCCACATGCGTCAGCGCAGCGGACGAGCGCAGCGGGCGCGCCGGCTTCGTGCCGGAGTCGCGCCAGAGTTAAGCCCGTCTGCGCCCGTCCGCGACGGGCCGGGACCAGGGGCCACACCCCTTGCCCCTCTGTTGTCATATACGCCTGCACAACTCCTTGCCTGTCACACTGAGGTGCCTCTTCCTCATACTCTCATGCAGCATCTTGTTGCATTAGATATTTATGCCCCTTATTCAGACCGTGTTATGCTGCCACATTCAATCACTCCCTTGCCTACGTCGGACATCGACTCCTTCCCTATTGGTCCCTCATCTCCCCCTCACACTGCCTCTGCCTATCTCCTCAATACTCGTTCGGCAGGCAAACACCAACTTGATCTGTTTAACCTTCTTACCACAGACTCTCCAGATTTCCTGTTCCTTACGGAAACATGGTTTTCGGAGGCTTCCCTTCCCGACATCCTTGCCATCCTTCCCCATTCTTATTATGTCCTCCGGGCCGATCGCCCTGCAGACAAAATCGGGGGGGGTGTTGCCATGATTGTCCGTTCCACTATGCAATTTCAGCTTCTTCCCCAAGCAACCATCGCTGGAGTGGACTTTCTAGTCGCCCGCTCCTCCAATCTGCCTGCACCTCTCACTGTTGTCCTTGTCTATCGTCCTCCTTTGAACATGCCCCTATTTGTGGCCTCCCTGCAGGAACTCCTCGCCACGCTGGTGGTGAATAACTCCTCTGTTCTCCTACTGGGGGATTTTAACTACTGGCCTGGCGACCCCAGGGAGGACCCAGCATCTAAGGACTTCACGGCTACTCTCCTCTGCCTCAACCTGAAGTCCCATGTCTTGGTCCCCACCCACAACCTTGGACACATCTTGGACCAAGTTTGGTCATCCCAGGACATAGTTTCCTCTCCCAGCGTCCTCCCATGCACATGGTCTGATCACTCTCTTATCTCCTTTTCTATTAACACCGGTCCCTCTCACAAGTCCTTTCGTCCCAAGAATGTCTACACCCGTAGTTGGAATCATGTTGACCTGGCCTCTCTCTCTCACTCCCTTGCTTCTTCTTCCCCAGACCTCACCGACACCTCCCTTGACTCTCAGGCTGCTGCAGTTGGTAATTGGCTTTCCTCCGCATGCGATCTAGTAGCCCCCCTTAAGTTAGTTAAGTCTATTCGCCCTCATGAGGCTCACCGTTGGTTTAGCCCGGAGCTCAAGACTCTCAAATTGGAGCTTAGACGCTCAGAGCGCCTTTGGCGTCGTGACTACTGCCCTGACCACAAGGCCAAATACAAACTACTTCTCAGGGAGTACAAGAAGGCCATTCTGATCACCAAGACCAAATTCTTTTCCGAACAAGTGGCGCTCTCGGCTAACAAATCCAAAGAAATCTTCTCTTTGGTCAAGAACTTGGCCACCTCCGATCGTGTTTGCCCTCACTTTACTCCCTCTCAGGCCCTTTGCTCTTCCCTTAACAACTTCTTTATTGAGAAGATTGTTAATATTAAATCTAATATCCTGGTCACTCCTTTTACTCCTCTTTGCTCTGCCCCTTCTGCGCTTAAATCTTCCTTTTCTTCTTTTCCCCCCCTCACTTTGGACGCTTTTCTAGCCCTGCTCACTAAAATCAAGTCTGGCTCCCCCACTGACTGTGCCCCTGCCCGCATTTTCAAAACCCTTTTCTCCTTTTGCCCTGATACCCCTCTCTCTCTTCTTAATGCTTCTCTTTCCACCGGATTGGTCCCTTCTTCATTTAAATCTGCTATTGTTTCTCCTATTCTTAAAAAACCTGGCCTTGATTTTTCTCTTCCCTCTAATTTCCGACCTATTTCTCTTCTTCCCTATCTTGCTAAAATTCTTGAATCTTATGTTACTTCTTGTCTTTCTGCTTATGTTGAACGGAACCAGCTTTTGGCATCCCACCAAGCTGGCTTCCGCTCAGGTCATTCGACCGAAACCGTGGTGTTAGCCGTCCTTGACGAGCTCAAAGCCAAGGCCGACGTCAATTCTCCCCAAGCGTTGATCCTCCTCGATTTGTCCGCTGCGTTTGACACGGTCGACCATAATATCCTTTTGGACCGTGTCAGCGCAGCGGGCATACGAGGCACTGTCCTTTCCTGGATCACCTCTTATCTGACAGGTCGTTCTCAAGCTGTTCACCTTCCCGGCTTTTCTGCTCCCCCCCTCCCGGTGTCCTGTGGGGTCCCCCAAGGTTCCTCCCTTTCTCCCCTTCTCTTCAATCTTTACATTCACCCTCTTATCTCTTCCCTCCTTGAGCTGGGGGTCTCTGTGTATAACTACGCTGACGACCTCCAGCTCGTCTTTGACCTCTCCTCCTCTCCTCACGCTTTATCCTTTTTTCACTCCACTATGACTTTTATCTCTGGGTGGATGAGCGCCAACCACCTCAAGCTCAATCCAGATAAGACTGAGCTTGTTCTGATTGGCGGCTCATCCAGCCCCTGGTCTTCTGCTTTCTGGCCTCCCATTCTTGGCCCTTCCCCCACCCCCGTTCCCTCCGTTAAAACTCTGGGCATCAAGGTCAGACAGGACCTGTCCATGCATGGCCAGGTCAGTGCCGTGGTGTCCTCCTGTTTTCTTTCCCTCCGGATGATCCGGAAAATCTCTCGTTTCTTTTCTCTTGACTCCCTTAAAATTATTATTTCTGCTCTCATTACCTCCCGCCTTGATTATGGCAATAGCTTGTTCGCCGGCATTCCTGCTTATGAAACCCGCCGCCTACAAGCTATCCAGAACCAGGCTGCCCGTCTTATCTTTCACTTGCCTAAATCCCATCATATCACTCCCGTCCTTAAATCCCTTCACTGGTTGCCCATCTTGCAGAGATCCCTGTTCAAACTGGGGTGCCTTGTTTTTCGGGCCCTTGATCACTCTGGACCGGCTTTCATCAATTCTCTGATTTCCTTTCACACCCCTGCCCGCACTCTCCGTTCATCATCTTCTGCCCTTCTCACTGTTCCCCGTTTCCGCAAATCCCGCACTGGTGGAACCCGCTTCTCTGTTCTTGCCCCCCGGTTCTGGAACTCCCTTCCTCTTTCTATGCGTTCGATTCCTATTTTTTCTCATTTTCGTAAAGCGCTCAAAACTTTCCTTTTTGTCCAGGCCTACCCCCGCTAAACCTCCTGGCCCGTTCTGCCCGGTTCATTAGAGCTCCCAGCGCCAGGAAGCCGTTTGGCCATCGCGCGCTTTACAAATACTTTCATTCATACGTGCCGGGAGTGATCGGAGTGTGGATGAACCTGCTGGAATTGATTGACGCCTGGCGAGTTTGGTCTCTCTACTTGGTAATGTGCAATGAATCATGGGAGCGTTCTGGTGGCAGTGTATAGGCTACTGTGGAGACTATAGAAGTCGGGTACTCGAGGGCGGAACTCTTTTCAGACTGGTTAATAAAAAGGTAGGTTTCCTTAATGCGACCTAGAGGTCTATACTGTTTTCATGAACCTGGGTGCTGGTAATTGTTATTCAAGCAGTAATGTTTTCTAAATTTTGCTGTTTCTCGCCGCCTGCCCGACTTGGGATGTTGGCTGACTGGCTGTGTACAATACTTTAGTGTGTGAGCTAAAAGTACCATGTTGCGATGGACCTTGCTTAAAATGACGTGCTGTGTAACTGTCAATAATTACAATACTAGTTTTAATCCCCATCTTATTATTAGTCGTGCTCTAATTATCGTGAACCACCACAACTAAAAGTGTGACTCCCTTTCCAGTATGCCACAATTAAAGTATATTGGGTCTAGGAAAGTTATCTACCCACTCAAATAATAAATAAGGTTTCAATAAATGAAGTTAAAAGCTCAGGTACTACTTTTTCCTCACTGTATGACATGCATTAGATTCCTTCTGGAATCTTGACGTGTATTAGAACAGTCTAAACACTCCTCTAGGGTGGTACCATATCTGTTTAGAGATGGTCCTCTTAAAAACTGTCGGAGGTTATTAAAGTATGGCTAGCAACAGTTGTGACTTGGCTTTCTCTACAGCACAACTTAATGCCTTAAATATCCTACCTAAAACGCCACAGTAGGTCATTAAAACGAATCGCTATTAAGCAGTGTGCTTCATCCATGTATTGTGAGCATGCTACAGCCCTCCCGGCACCGGCTTGTATTGGATTACTGTTTCATAGGAAATGGCTCTGGGACTGCAGCACGACATTGGTCTGTGCTTCGTTATGTAAACAGACCTCCATTCTGCTGCACCATCGTATGTTGTCATTGCACTCCTGCTGAGCAAAGTGTTCAGTATCAGTGGTCATTCCATCTGTGTCTGGGTGTGTCGAAAGCCACCGTTGGGGTGTGTGGGAAGTTTAGTGGGTCCCTATGAGTGATGGTGTAGTCCCTACAACACTTAACCTAACCTACCACTTAACCTTTTCCCCCCTGACCTGGAACAGCCTCCTCATGCATCTCCGAACCTTCATCTCACTTCCGAAATTTCAAAGGGTCTTCAAGACCTGGTAGTTCGAATGAGCCTGCTGGGACCTGCAAGTGCCTTGATAGCCATGGGGTGATTAGCAGCGCTATATAAATCATGATTGATTGATTGATTGAGGCACTGAAAGTAAGTGTGCGGGTGGGGGGGGGGGTGGATGCTACAGCACACCCACGTTACCCGTGCCGGACTTCTGAAGGTGAATGGGCAAAAAAGACCCCTTTAAATTTTGTTTTTATCTTGTCACATTTGCTTTGCTTTCAAAGACAGAAGTCAAATGTCAGGTTGTATATTCTGACAAATTGCCACTTGTTCATTCAACATGGAAACTGGTGTTTACTTTTCTTTCTCTGACTGCAAAGCAAGAGGATTTTGTAAAGTTAACTATGTGACAATCTTGCTGGTGTGGAAGGAAAGGGGATTTAAATATTTATAAATGAACTGTACATATATTTCTAAATATATCAGCAGTTAGCAAAGCACAAATGAAGTGTTTTTTGTAATTTTGAAGTGTAATGGACCAAAGTTTCTATTCTAATAGGAATAAATCAAGACACATTACTTGGTGATGCGCAAATTACAAATATTCGCTGAAACCTGATTTCACACTGTCATTGTCATTTGTGCGCTATACAGTTTTGTTAGTGAAACTGTGTGTCTTTGGAAATTTAGTGGGCATTTCAATGGCAAATGTGTGGTCTGTAAATGGCAGCACGCTGCTACACCATGCTTTAATAATATATTTGTGACAATGTGTCCCAAAATATACCACTAATTACATACTGTGCCCCTACCACAAACAGACATGGCTCATTTGCTACACGTTCTTTGTGTAGCTCTTGGGTTTTTCACACTCCATAAGAGTTCAATGATGTAACATTGAAGTCAGCATCCCCACTCTGAAAATTGTTTCAGCACCACTGCTGAACCACAACAGCCAGTCCATGTGGCAATTACTGGTTGTGAGATTGAACATCTTTTTGAGTGATCCCCACTTTTTCAGAGTCATTTTAGTTGACCTTCTTACTTTGGGCACTATGAGACTGCCATTCAGGCTCACAGTGAGTTTAATGGTCCCTAAACATAAAGTAAAAATTGTCTAACACAATTTATTTATTAACTTTTAAGTAAGGCCATAGTATTTTGGCATATGAAGTACACCAATAGCATAAAAGTGAGATGTCCTAGGAGAACTGCAGTGTATGTTTACACTGTTCACATATGTGACTGGCAAAAGACTTGACCTTAGGGCCATCATGTTGGCCCTAAAGGCTGCAGTCTAAAACCCTGCAATAACATCTGCCAGAGGAAAGTGCTTTGGCATATAGAAAAGCCTACTGTAAGATCTGGCCCTTTTTGCAGGGTCTCTCCCAGATTGTTGCCTTCTGTTGCGGAACCTCTTTTTTCAGTCATGGCAGGCATAGCTTGTGGATGGTCGGACAGGGGGGTGCACGAGGAGGGGCGTATTCACGGAATGGAGCTCAACAAAAAAAGGTTTTTAAATAACGTACTTTTCTGCCGGTCCCACGGCTTCTCTGCTCCTGCTCTCCTGCTTCCGACTTCAGGAACAGGAAGCAGGCAGCTAGGCTCCTTCCCCTCAGCCAAGTACAACGCTGCAGTCCAGCATTGTAATTGGGCTGAGTGCCGTGACACAGTGCTCTGTAGAAGTGTCCATTTTCTCCATATAGTCTGTAATGCAGCCTGCATGGAGAAGGGGAAAGTGCGCATGACTGGTTTGGGCGCCGAGAGGGTTGACCAAACAGTCAATGTGCACTTAGGAGTGGGCAAACCACTCCTGCCCTGCTCCATGAGCACAGCAGAGCAGCCCCGCCCAACCGACCGCCCGCAAAGCAAGAGGAAACATAAAGTGCTAATAACAGAAAAACAAGGAGAAATAATGATATTTCTACTTGTTATATCTCCCCTGGGGTGATGTAGCATTCTGGCACATTTGCAGGTCTACCATTATCGGCAATTCTGAGAATGCCTCAGAATTCATGGGTATCCGCATGGAAACACACACACTCCACCCATGGAACATCTCCCTGGGGCAGAGTAATGGAAGGCAGCGACTTGCATTGCAGCGCGTTATTCCAGATTTACCAATTCTCACAGGGCCATTCAAGGTGGTCTTGTGTGGCTTGGTAAAGCTCTTCTAGGTTTTGCATTGCCCTTGCACCCCCTTGCACGCTCAGGGGTGGCGCAACACAAAAAATATGCTCCTGAATTTCTCTGGTTCTACAGAAGTCTTTCTGGTATCATTTTATATATTGTAATTTTGTCTCTCCTTTTAAATTGGTTTGGAGTTTTTCTTGAGTTGTTTTTTCACTTTATTACTGTTTGTGGTCTACATAAATACTTTACACATTGCCTCTAACTTAAGTGGGAACAGACTAACGAAGCGCTTATTTTGAGGCTGGGGGCCTGCGGCTGCAATCCCACATCTGTTTCTCAGGCTTTGGATTGCAGGCTTTGAAGTACGCATGTGACCTGCGCACTGGCAGGAGGCTGCATTACTATTGCAATCGCACTGATCAGCCCCGCCCCCTGCCTTTGCACTGAGCCTTGGACACATTAATAATATTGTATTTAATACCATTTTATTAATGAGTGTGCCTGCTGCACTTGCAGCAGGCGAGGTGACTCTCCTCCACCATAATGGAGGAGCCGCCCCTGCTGCTTTAATTTCCGGGCTATTGATCTTTCTCGATTTTGCTGTCTTCCTTGTCACAAAGGGTAACAGTTCAATCCCCCACCATCCCTGTCAGGAGCAGTTTGTCTCACATCTCAAGCAAGAACAAAAACGCACCCTGACTGTTGAAGAGGTGACGCTTCCCATCTGCAACTGCACAGGCCCCTCGTTTAAGTTATGTAATTTACTTTTTACTTTCACATGGAATGTTCATTTTTAGCCTTTTCCGACGCAAACTATTTTTCCTAAGAATTTCACTTTTTCTTTACTCTTTTCAGTTGTGATGAAGAGTAGTTAAATGAATTCCCGAGGGCCACAACTTATAAAAGCTCATAGAAAATTGACAGTACATCTGATGGTTATATCTGTAAATGTAATCAGCCGCTGTATCCTGTGCTCACATTAAATCAGATTATCTATTCAGTCAGTGTTTGTTTATTACCTAAAGTATAGTTTTACATTCATTTAGTCTTCTTTATTACTTCTTTAATTAACATTTCATTTCATCACATTATTCTCCCTTTAAACCAATGGAGAAGATGTAGAAAGTGACTTTTTTAAACACCGTTTTTTGTAACGTTTATATTATAATTATGAAGCTGTTATAATTATTAATCACTAATACTAATAATATCAATGATAATAATTATAATGATAATAATAAACACCAATATGTAAAGAAACATTTCCTTTTTTATTTGATAGTGTAGGCTACTAGATAGTGATTCTAAAAAGGTAGTGCTAATCCAATAAGTGAGTCCAAGTGAGAGGACGTAATAAAGTGTGAAACAGGAATACAACTGAAAATTGTTCTGTCTGTAGAACAGTAAAATTAATGATAAAGGGAATACTATAATTTTTAGAGGAACGAGGTTGTGCATTCTCGTACAAATAGTGGAGGTGAGAGAATATTAACCTTTAACTTTGTTAAGGCTGTGAGTTAATCTGTTGTGGGGGACGTTCATCCCTCCAGAAACGTTTAATATTGCATAAAAAAAATGCAAATACTCCAAATTCTCAAAATTGATTCCTTGCCCTTGTAGACCTACAGAGTAGCGCACATGATTTCAGGATAACATAATGCACACATGTTAAACTGTCAGCACGTTTAACAGAATATGTATTCGTTGGACTTTTACTCTGTGAAATTTATGGGAACGGGCAAGCACCTCTTCAGACTTCTGCGTACATTTTTCTGTACACTGAAACCCATCCTTTTCTCCTTTTATTGAGCCCCCCCCAACTTCAAAGCCAACCCCAATTTTCACCAGTTTGCAGCACCTTCAGTCACCCAGTGAACCTGACTTTCAATATTACCCATTCTCTTCTCACCCCCACCTTCACATGCTTAAGCTCAGCCTCTGCTCAAATATCACATGAAACACCCCAGCCAGGCACCTCAGCTTCCATTATACACTCGATTTGCCTGCCTCTTGACGACAATGCTTTGCCTTAATCAATTCACCACCACAAACACATGAAAACCACCATTCACCCACCTGACCGCAGCATCTGGGCACCCTTAATCCTTCAGCACACTTTCCCATTCTAAACATTCTCTCCCAGGACACTAACAATTCTCCCTCAGTCCCTCTGATTCCTATACACTACTCGCCATTTCGCAGCACATTTTTCTTCTCCCATTTCATTTCCTTCCAAATCCCACAGCTTGCTTGCACTTTCCGTACCCCTCCCACTTTGGTCTATTTTGATTTAGTCAAACCTATATTAGCAACTCATCTCCAAACCACATGACAAGTCCACCTGTTATCATATTTCCCCAGATCAGAATGCACCCAACACTGCTGTCAATTGCCTCAAATCTTCCTTAAACTCTCTTCCTCCATCCTTGTATGGACACTTCCTTCCTTTAACACTAACAACTATCTGATGCCAACAACATCTATACATGGTACTACTACCCTCTTCACTATTCCCACACCCATCTTTCCTTCACACCTTACCCCTACATCTGAATTGTCCAATCAAACTCCCCATCCAACAATCTCATCCCATTCCCCAAACTAACTAGGCACCCCAAACTTTGCACTTACTCCCAACTTTTTGTTTCCTACTCAACTCCTACCTAGTCACTTCGATTCACCTCATTACAAATGCGGCTAATGCAATGCTTCACTGTTGGGCCAATGTCCTTCTTAATCATCGATTCCACCTTCCCTTGATAGCAAACCCTTAATGCCCAGTTTGAATCTAAAGCACCCCTAATTAATAATGTCCTCTAGTCCCCCACTAAAAATATCACACACTCAACACCCTCAAGATATTACAACTTACCAACACCAGCACACTACCAACCGGGTACATAACTCCACCTATTGAGCAATACTCACTGTGACATTACACTACTCAGTACCACCTCTACCTCCTATTTTGCCACTCTTACACATCAGACCATCTGCCTCCCTTTCAGCTGACCTCTCAGCCTGGTTATGATACCTGGCAGAGAGCTGAAAGAAAAGAACATGAATGAGACTTCATTTCACTGAGGATTTTCATCTCAATTAAATAATCAAATGATAGATAATTTCAGAAAAAAACGACTAAGACCAAGACCCTGCAGCCACACACTCGCATGCACAAGCATGCACACAAATAGGTGGTAGCTGATAATTTCTACTGGGATTGCCACACCACTGATAATTATGAAACTCACATTCATGATCTATAAGTCTGGACACCTCTTGGCCTACGCACACACTTATGTGATGGATGATCTCAAGCCGTATCCACTGATTCAAAACCCATCACAATGAATACCTGCAAAAAAGGGATGTATGACGTTACAACGCAGGCTATTACAACGCCTGCCTTTACAACGCGGTTTTTACATCGCATACCATTACAACGCATAGCGCTTTTGGGTGTTGGATAGTGAATAGTTTAATTTACTATTCCAACTCCAGTCCCCGTGGACACTAGGGAAGGTTATTGGATAGTAAATTAACCTATTCCCTATCCTAGAGCACCCCCCAGCGCAATGCGTTGTAATAGTTTGCGTTGTAATGACCGCGTTGTAATGGTAGTGCGTTGTAAAAGTTTCGTTGTAAGTGATGTTTACCGCAAAAAAGACTGTTAGACAAAACCTCACTAGTATGGACAAGATGGACCTTCACAATATAGAACATCTTTAATCAGCTCAATCCATGACTGAAAATGTCAGACACAGCTATGAACTACAACTGGCACAATGGCAGTACCTAGAGGGCACATAATAGATGAATACTGACCAATGCAAAATCATAAATAACACATTTCACAATTTAAGTCTAGATCTGGATTGTTGTTTTTTTGTGTTTGTAAGTTCTTTAAAGGTGCTGCATGAGTAGCACTTAAAAGATTAATGCATAATGGTTGCCTCCGGCCTTCCACTGAAATTGAAAATATTGCACCTGGTTTTGTTTTGTATATGTTCTGCACTTATCATTGAATAGCATCCCAATGAAAAACAAGTAATTTGACTTTTGCAAAATGATTGGGTTTTTAAAAAGTATTTCTCCGAAGCTGAACTTACATGGGCACCATTTAGCACCACTTGTGATCAATCATTACATGGGTTGTCCTCTCATAGTCCCAGGACATGGTATTGCATTTAGCATTTACTGCCAGATGCAGCTCAAAGCCTGGTTGTTAGAAACACCAGAGAAAGTAGTGCTTGATGTTGTTTTGTATTTCACATCAAGCTACATAACAAACTATGGAATGCATTGAAAGATTAGAGACTAACAGCTGCAGAAAGGATAAAATAAGATTTCTCCGCCCATGCCCACAAGACCAGGAACAACATGCTCTCCGAGATCAGAACAGCACCCCCCTCCTACAATTCAATGAAAGCTTACCTCTTCAAGCAACATTACCTCAGATAGTCTGACTTTTCACTCCTTCCACCAGGTCTACGCTCTCCTGTCTCCTCCCCTTATGTATCCCCACCGGGCTTGCCACTTGTACCGCACTCTATTAATAGCCCACTAGGTTCGCACTTTAGAAATACCAAAACATACATACAAACTACATTTTTAGAACTATTCATGTAGAGCCGCAGGGGGAGCCACTCACATGCAAGATGCGTAACCAGCACATGCACTGATTTTTTGAGGCACTTACACTGTAATTTTATTACAATTCAAGCCTGCATCTTGAGGCCCCTGGGAATCTTGCCCAGGGGGACATCCTGTGCCAAGCTTTCGAAAGGCTTTTTCACGGTCCATTGCACCTCATGATGGGCAGAATAATCCACAGGGAAGCAACAGTAAATTTTTCTATGCCTACGGTGCACTTCGAAATGCTTAACTCTGAAGTCTCATGCTGTTTCTTCCAGATAAATATTTATATTTCTCGTAGTGGTGCCATCATCACATAATTTTTCAAAAAACTACTCTTGCTCGGGCACCTCACGAAATCCCATTCCCCGCCAGGCTCTGAAGCCTGCCTCTTCAGCTTCTGCACAATTGTGTGCTGTGAAGCAGTTTTATTGTAGCCACCTAGATGAAAGCACTTCTCAATCAGGCACGGTCAAGATAGTCGGAACATTTTAGAAAAATATGCTGCAACAGCTCTGCTTCAGTGCGCCTGAGCGGAAAATGCATCCACAGCAATTCAGCGACCAAGGCACGTGTGGATGTGTCTAATTCGAAGGGCAAAGGTCTTTAATGCCACATGTTGGATGTCACTCCATTTTGATGCGTTTGCTTTACCTCATGTGCCGGGCTTTTGGCATGACAGAGTTCGGTCCAGGCATAGGTGCCAGTTTTAAGAAGTGCGCACTGAACTGTCTGCATTAAGGTTCTGCAGACAGCAGCCTCCCTTTACTTGACTCCAATAATTGTGACTAAAAGCTTTTAATCCCTTTTCACTTGGTCGTGGCGCCATTTTACAACCCATTAACCCCTACTCTTCCCCTTCCATGTCGTACGTACCCCCATGTTGACACACACCTACACCAACATTCGCACCACCAACAAATTGCCACTAGCCGGATTGACCTACGTTGAGAGTGAATCAGAATACTTGGGGGAGGTGCCAAGAAGTTTGTGCTCAGAGGTCAGTTACCACTTTGATTTGTGAATGACCTATATATACACAAAGTGGAACTCATGCTACTTAACGTTATTCACCAGCTGTAGGGAGGGCACCAAATTTGTGTCCACCCAGGGTGCAATTCGAGCAAGGGCCGACTCTGTTCAGTTGTCAGGGTCGCTGAAATCCAGTCACTTTGGGAACACGATTGTCTTCCCATCCTGAAATGATGAAAAGTGCATCTTATCAATCTCCATCTCCCGGTGGCATAGCAAAGGGGCCACGGACCTTAATGCAACGAAAAGGCATATGTCTTCTGGTTAAGTACTGCAAACAAAATCATTTGTGGTGTAGTTCAGACACATCTCCTGCACCAAGGAGAGCTACGCCCCAGCACACTATCTGCTTATGGCTGAAATACGCTGCCATTGCTGCATGCAGCACCATTAGGATTTAGCTGTTTGCTTTTGTTTTCTCTGAACACCATTTCTGATTCTGAAGGCAATCACTAGAGCACACCTGGAATGGAAAGCATCTTAAGGCGGGAAGTCCATTTGCAGGTTCTACTGAAAATTCTAGTGGACCAGTAAAAAATATTTTTGCTAAATCTGTTTCCATGTTTGGGGTTATTTAGACATTGTCCTAAATATTCCATGCCCAAAAAAAAGATGGAAACACCTGATATTTAAATAAATACACACAGTCACTAGAGATGCCATCAGTGATGTCACTGACCATCTCATGAGTGATGTAATATGTGAAATCATAAGCAGTGCAGTGCGAGGGCATAAGTTATCGTTAGCTCAGGTAAGTAAAACTGATGAATTTCTATGGTTTTGTATGGGTGAAATGTGAGCCTAAGTATAATATAACCTTTGTTTTTTTTAGTGAACTTATAAGGTTTTCTTAATTCAATTTCCTAACTATATCATCTCTGTATCCTTAGTTGTTTTTAGTGCTTTTCAATGGTTTTTAAATGGTATTCCCTACTTATAACATCCATGTAATCTTTGTTTTTTTCAGTGAATTTTTTTTTTTTAATGTTATTTTCAAAGTAAAACGTCCCTGAAACAAGTTTTGGTTTTTTTGCTGAATTTTAAAGTTTTTAAAATTTCTTGAGTGTAATTACGAACCTTTGAAAGTGGGTGTGTTAGTGGCTGTATATATCTGTGAGTGCATGTGTGAGTGATTTTGTGCATGTGTCAGTGACTGTGTGAGCGCCTTTATGGTTTTGAGAGTGGCAACTTGTGGTGTGGGTATTTGAGTGAGTGTGTAAGTAGCTGTATGCCTCTGTAATTGGGTGTATTAGTGGTTGTGTATCTGTCAGTTGCTGTGTTCGTATCTATTTTGGTGTATTGGTGCTTTTGTGTGCACCAAAGCTTTACCTTCATCACATTACAGCTATCGTTGGCAGTCTATCTGTTAGTGGCAGTGTCTATCTTGCAAAGTTAATTTATTCATACGGCAACACTTTACACATTGATATGATGCTGAGCTTAGTGCTGCATGATATTTTGTGACCTTTGTGCTAATATGGTAATTTGTTTTACAGTGCAGGTATTGTTTAACGTATGTGATTTCATAGAAAATAGATGTTACTGCTACATGTGTGTACATTAACTCTACCATTATAATATTTTTAAAAAGAGACCCTTCTATAGTTTAGAGACATTGAAAAGATGTGTGGGGTAGTGGATGTTTACAGTTTTATTTTTTAATCTAATATTATTTACTGCCCTCAACTATGCTGGTGATGCCTTAAAAAATGGTTTTGTGGCCCTTGACAAAGGTTTTGCAGTTTGTGGTTTGTTGTAAGGATCATACATTTTAAAAATATCGTCCTAACACCCATATTTCAATCGCTCATCTGATCACCCTGTGGATTTCAGATGACTCGGGCTCCCACGCAAAAATGGAAGAACAAGGGCACCTTCTTGAGAGGCTAGTGACATTTCTGACACCCACATTGTCTGAGGCCACGGCCTTTGCTGTGTTCTGGTCTGAATTCAGGTTTGGAGATGGTCTTGATCTATAAAGCCCCAGTGCTGGCGTGTGTTAATGTTTTTATTTATTTTTTATTTTTGGGGGAGTTGCAAATCAGTTATGACCCCTTCTGGCATGTATATGCAGTACTGCGGGAAAGTCGCGACCCCAGTGTGTTTTTTGATAGCATTACAAACACATCTATAGACAGATTAAAAGTATTGTTTAATGTTAGAGGTTTATTACAAAAGTATTAAAAGTAGTATTATTGTACAGTAAAAACATCTTAAAGCGCCTTTAAATACATTTTCAGAGTTCGCAATTGCATCATGATCTCTTCGTAGTGGCGTCGCAGATATCATGTGACACAAGAACACATTGATTTGATAGGTAGAAACACCTTTCAATTATTAAAAGATGACGCTTCCACCCCTTTTCTCCATTGTTTAGGGGTGGCTGTGATTTTTCACAATTTTGTATTGCCATTCACAATTTTGTTTTTCTTTAGTGTGTTACTTTGGTTGTTTTTGGGTGAACGAATATAGCATCTGCTCCTGAAGGCCATCTAGAGTAGAGGAACATGACAAATCCTCAGAGGAAGAAAACGAAGTATGGCCAAAAAAGGAGAGCATTGTTTGGCAAGTTTTCTGCATACCACCAGGGGAAAAAGTGAATGCCAAGAAAGTCATCTATAATGTCTGCTAGAAGATTTTCTCTCGATGTACTGATAAGAAGCACTCATGAGATACTTCTAGTATTATGAAACACCTGAGGACCATGCATTAAACCCATCTGGCATGAGTACAGAGAGAAAGAAACGGGAGCCAGCATGCAACATCTGCTGTTGCTGAACCACAACCAGGCCCTTCATCTGCTAGTCAACAATTTCAGGACATCTCAACAACTGTTTCGGAATTGAGAATGTTGGTCAGTTTGGCCTAAAATTCAAAAAAGCACTGAGCGTAGGTGAACAATCAATCCCTACTTTAGGTAAGATCATTAACACGGTGCCTGTCATATTGTGCATTAAAATGTACAACGTGCATTTTTAGCATTGCGGCGGGCGGTGCTGAGAGCAGCGCCCGCCAGAATGTTAAAAATGCTGGATGCGCCTGCCACTGTGGCGGGCGCATCATAATTGCTATGGCGGGACCGCCGCACACGTGGCGGACGGTCCCGTTTCCACCGGGATGGCGGACGGACAAAGGCCGTCCGCCATCCTAATGGGCTCCTAAGTTTTCTGGGGTTAATCAAATAATTTCCTTTTGCATGTCTCACCTGGCAACCGTCACATCCAACTACAGCATATATCTCTTCTTCTATGTTTTCTTTATATTGGTTTTGTATCTGTAGTGTTGAAGTACTTCAATAAGGCACATGTTTTCTACTGGTAAACTCCTTGGATTGTAGGTTTCCAACATATTTGATCTCACAATATTTATACTTTCCAGGTTGAACTCTGCTAGGTACTGAATCTCTTGGAAAAACTTTAACACTCTGTTTCGTGTACCTTCTAGGGTTATACTTACCCAAACAATTCCCCTAGACTTTAAGAACAAACTAGCTGAGCTCAATCAGTCACAGCACTCTTAGGAGCTCATCTTTCTATGAGAAAGCATTTTCAAGCTGAAGCTGTACATTTTTTTGTTCGTTTTTTTTCTGAAGAAATATTCTCCCACATCTCCTTCGTCTCTGCCTTCTCCGAATTTGTAATATATGAAATGATGTACCGAGCAACAGGGATGGAATTGTCTGCAACCAATGATATATCCATATTTGCATACCACATTTTGAGAATCACAGGGTTATAGTCATTATTATACTTGGAAGCTTCTGTTCTTCTCACGTTGTATGTGTATTTCAGTGTTTTCTGTGTCAGAGTATGTATCACTGCAGACAAAACCTGTTCACTCTTCCCGGGAAATTGGAATCCAAATCAACATCTAGTCTAAAATTTGCCATTACATCTAAATTTATGACGGCAGTACTTCCCACATATATATATGTTTGAAAGCACAGACTTTTACTGTCTCAGGCCTTTTTCATTACTATCTTGCTGGTTGGCACATGTCACATACTGTTCTATGAAAGAGAGAACAGACTCATCACTGTCTGTTCCAAATTTTGATGCATCTTTTATCCATAACAGCAGGTAAATGTTTGGAGCACTTCTTGCTTGGTACTCTTTATGCCATAAGAAATCAGTTATTTCACCAAGAGGAGGATTTGTTTTAATACAGATGAAGACAGCATGGCTTGGAACCTGTGGTTAAAATATCTACAAACATTAGCTGTATCCAATGAGCAACGTTCCGCTGCTGTCTTGAACTTGAGATCCTTAATGTTTGAGTTAAAATTCAAACAGGTCATCCCATGCGTACTCAGCACAACTGAGTATCAGAAAGTAGGTGCACTTAAGTTTCTTAACATGCATTTGAGTTCTCCATGACGATACCAATATCATTGGTGCCATGTTGACATGCCATTAAATTAATCAAGTTGTTTTCTAACTATTCATCCTTTACATGAACTATGTCAACAAATTCCCTTACAGAGAGATTGTGAAGAGTAACTCATGTCTTTAGTATGTGGCTTACAGCATATTAAAGTCCAGACCATCACTCTTAAACAGAAGAAAGAGAATGTATGGAATGCACTGGAAAAATGTTAGATTGTCTGATAATAATCTGGTTAACGATATTTAGCTTCTGGTATCTGTAAATCATAGCGGCCACCTGCTCAAGTGGGAAACCGTTGTGGAAAACAGCAAACCTCTAAGCTTTTCTCGCACACACTCATGGGAGCTCCTGTTATTTGTTTCATTTAAAAGAGATCAATAGCATCACCGATTACTACCTTAGAATGCAGGGGATGGATGCTATAGTATTCCTAAATTTCTAATGATATGGATCGATCCACTTTTTCATTCAGTCCACTTGATGGTAAGGTTTCATCCTCCAAATGTTATGTTATGTTATGTTATGTTAACTGTGTCTTTTATAGCGCTCGGCTACTCTGAGGAGTGTCCCGGCGCTTTTATTTATAACCTGTAACAGAAAACACAACGGGGCAAATGAAAAAGAGACCAGAAATCAAAAGAAAGAGCAAATCTAGAGAACAAAAAGCCAAGTTTTAAGGCCCTTCCTAAATGTGCGCAGTGACACGGGCAGAGTGTTCCACAACTGTGGAGCCAACAGCCTAAAAGACCGGCCTCCAATGCGTGCCTTTTTTACCCGAGGAATCACGGCCAGGAACAAAGATTCGGATCTCAGGGATCAGGCAGGATGGTAGAAAGCTAGCTTCTTTTGAAGATATTTCGCTCCAGAGGCATAGAGAGCCTTATGAGCCAACGTCAAGGCCTTAAACACTATCCGCTTCCGGATAGGTAGCCAGTGTAGTGACTGCAGGAGGTCAGATGTTCTGGCTCGCCCGCGTAGGCCAAAGATGGCCCGCGCCGCCGAGTTCTGGACCACCTGCAGCCGTTGCAAAAGATACTCCGGCAGGCCAAGATAAAGGACGTTGGAATAGTCCAATCTCGAGCCAATTAAGGCCTGAACCGTGATCTTCCTATGCTCTGCCGGGAGCAAAGGAAGAAACTTGCGGAGCATTCTGAGGAGGCCAAAGCATGTTCCCGTTAGGCCCAGAACCTGGGATCTTAACGTCAAGCCGTTATCGATCTTCACCCCCAGATTCTTGGCTAGCTGGGAAGAACCTGCTGGAGGGAACATGTTAACAGGCCAGCTTTCCTGACAATCTGGATCAGACCGACAACTGAAGAAGAGTACCTCAGATTTATCTGAGTTGCACTTGAGGCTGTTTAGCTGGAACCAATTAAAAACAGCCCCAAGGCACCCACGGATACTCTCTCCGTCAAAATCTGCTCCCTTCCCACACGTAAAGAGGAGCTGGGTATAACATCAACATTTGTATAATAAATATTATTTTCTACCCGGTATAATGTTGCTTTTTTAACTTTGTTAACATCTATTAACTCTTGCTAGATATTTTTGCTTTTGGTAGGGACACCATTTACAAGTATAGCAAGTTGTTTATTTACACATGTGTACACCAACTGGTTTAATATTGTGTTTAAAATCTAAAGGTAAGTAGACAGCTCTTCCTCAAGACCTTCCTGAAGTTCAGTTGGTGGCAACTTTCCTTTCCTTTACTCCATACAAATATTAGCCTGAAATGGGTGTATATTTTGTAAGAGGATTGATTAATAAACATTTAAATCTTCTGGAATTGTTTCTGATTCTAACATGTTATTTACTGCTCGGTGACATTTTGTTATCTTCTAACTTATTATAGAAGTACTTACATATAATTTTATGTGTGGACAAAAAAAACCTTCCTTCACAAATAAATAAACAGTAAATTCATGCCACTTATCTCTGTTCTCCGTTCGGTTTTTGAGTACAGAACAACATTACAAGTTTGGCTTTTGTAGTGAGTGCATCGACAACAAATAGAAACACAGTTTGGTTTCTCAGAAGAAGCTGTGTTAAACTTCCTAATCTCTTCTGTAACGTTATCCACACTAATACCTGTGTCCTAGTCCTCCACATGTATCAAAAGGTTCCCTCAGGGAAGGAAGGGGGGACTCGGAGCTTGATAGGACAGTTGTGATTGTGATTTGTGATAGCGCGTAGATGCTGCAATATTCTTAATTTGAGGACGAGCTTAGTGCTGCCCACGTAGCGTAGGCCTCATGGAAACTCCAGTACGTAGATAGCAAATTTACTGTTGCAATTGATGGTCTGTTTAATTACCCTAACATCATTGGTGCCTTGAAGGTAGTCTCTGCAGTTCTTTCCATTGCGGCAGGCCTTGCATGTTCCACATGTAGTGAAACCATTGGGAG
Source organism: Lissotriton helveticus (assembly GCF_964261635.1). NCBI lineage: Eukaryota > Metazoa > Chordata > Amphibia > Caudata > Salamandridae > Lissotriton > Lissotriton helveticus. Next base: position 712,381,851 of record NC_136057.1, on the reverse strand, counting down.
CTCTGAGCCATTGGGAGCCTGCTTCATCAGACGTGGCAGCACTAAGCTTTCCCTCAAATTAGGAATATTGCAGCATCTACGCGCTATCAGGAATCACAATCACAACTATCCTATGGCACGACAATACGCAGAATGTCACAGAGGAAATAATAGCAGTCTGCAATTCTTTGGGATCAACAGAATCCCCTAACATATACGAGGGGGTGATTGTGAAAGACGCCTCAGGATCCTAGAGTCCAAATACATTATTGACTTGGACTGCAAGGTTCCGAAAGGGCTCAATGGTGGGGAGGAGCTGGCTACACATATAGGTCAATAGTGTCTATGGACAAGGACTTATTTAGATTTTAACATAGTTTAATATTTGGATGTCCGTGAACAAGGGAAAACACAGTTTTAAAGGGAATAGGAGGGCAGGGAGTAGTACCACCAAGTAGGATTCCTATTTAGGAATAAAGAGTTAGCATTGTCATTGCAGATACCCCGTCCCGCCCGCTTTTACCATTTTATCACTTAACACAGGTGAAAGGACACTCACTCACTATAGTCCCATTCTAATTTTGCACACTTTGCACCGAATGACCTCCTACTAAAAGAAAACTATATAAAAAAAAAATGTGCGCAACCGACAAAATCCATGTGCACCCCACATGAGTGAAGGTTGGGTGCGGAGAAGGATTGGGTGCAGGGCCTGGCCACAGGCCAGGCTCTAAAGCCATCCCCCCCACCCATAATGGTTTGGGCACCTGCGGTCAAACCCCCTTCAGCGCGCTTGTCCTCAAGGGATTGGCCACAGACATATTGTAATAGGATATTAAGTTACACTAAAAAAAGAAACATTTACTGCAAAAAACAAAGCTTAATGTGAAGATCTACATGAGGAAGATGGTAAGATTTTAACTTACATTGAAAAAAGCTTAGAAATTCAGTGAAAAAGCCCTATATATTTAAAAACATAAAACCAGGGAAATTGTACATAGCTGACATTACTATAACTTGCACTGCTGCGATGAACTGCTTATGACCCCACATATTACATCATTGATGGCATCTGGAATCTATGGTGGTGCAAGTTAGACTTATGCAAGTTAAATATGTCAGGTTTGTTTCTTTTTTTCTTTTTGTGGTATATCATTACAATAAAAATAAAGAAAACATTGGACCAGCTTGGGAATTCCAGGCGTATTTGACTTATTAATGCTTTTTTCTGTTTCTATGACTAGGGAAAAAGCCCTACCTACACTTAAGCCACCACTCGGTCCTATCACATGTTTGTGATAAAATGTGCATCAAAGGCACTTTGCTCGATATTGTACCTGGTGCTGTATCTCATTAAAGTACTCCGACGTTGCTGCATCACATCTAGTACTGGCCAAAATCATAAATAAGCATATTGATTTCTCAACAACGATTGTTTCTGGAGGAATCGCAAACATGTCAGATTACTCCTGTGCCGTGCTGTGCTATTTTGTGTCCTCTCTGCTCATGTGTTTAGTTGACAGATGAAATAGTTTCTGATGCTTGTTTTCGTCCGATTTCAGATCCCTACGTGAAAATCCATCTGATGCAGAACGGCAAGCGCCTGAAGAAGAAAAAGACCACAATTAAGAAGAACACGCTCAATCCCTACTACAACGAGTCTTTTAGTTTTGAAGTGCCGTTCGAGCAAATCCAGGTACGAAAACCTCAAATAAATTACCATCTTGTCTCAAAATAACCCAGACCACCTTAAAAGGTACTAATTACCACTTGCTGATATGTGCTGTTAAAACACGCAATTAAGTAGCTGTGACAGAGATGCCCTTTGGGGAAAAAAATGAGAAAACATCAGTATGGAGTGTTAATTCATATGAGCGAAGCAAACTACTTACCTGCCATCTTAGCTGAGTTCTAATGGGTTCTGAAAAATGCAGGATCAAACGATAGGTGACGATCTCCAACAGAAGACATGTACTCAAAATTAGATTTTTATTACTTCTTTGTACTTCAAATTAGGTATCTAATTGGCCTGTTCTTAAATGCTTCAGAGTGTGACCACAGTTCATTACTTTCTTGCTCTTTTCAATTCGGTTTCATATTGCACATAACATACCTTCACTGGAACGTCTAACATTTTGATGCATCTATTTTCAAAGTCCAATACCAAAATGACTCGCAGGCTGCACATTTGATAAGAGTGTCTATTGACACAGGAAGTGCACTGCTTTACAATAGGGAGAGAACAAACCCTAGTTAGAATAACATGATTCCAGATTGAGTCTTTCCCACACTGCTAACAAGAGCACGACTTTCACAAACAGAGGGCCGCAGGAGTGTTAAAGATTAAAAAAATAAGTTATATTTTCCATTCTGGTCCAAGGTATGCAAACTGAAATGGATACAGTTTCTTTTTGTTCTTATCAACAATATACACAGCTTGAGCAAAGTCAATAAAGTAATCACTCACCATAAACTGTATTGCAAGGTCTATAGAAACTGTATTGTCTTCTCTAGATATTGTTAATCCATAAACTATATTTAGGAAACCATATAGGAGAAATGATGTAGCTTTGCCCTTCTGGTGGCTGAGCTGAGAGTGAGTGACTCGACTATGAATGGGTAATTATTTGTGGTCATTTTGGTGAAAGTGTGCAGCGTATTGATCCATTAAGGAGGATATTTGCATTCTCCCTGTACGCAAGACTTTGGTCAGATTGTCATAGGGCATAGACCATTAAAACTTGAATCTTCAGCATAGACACTGGGCACCACTTGTCTGCAGCTATCCTATGCACACAGTCTGCCAGGAGGATGTAAGAATGGAGAACACGGTGGGATGATGCTTTCTAAAGTTTTGTGTGTGTGCTAGTGTGGCAAAACACAATTTAAAACAAACATCATAACAACATGTGAGCACAGTGCCAAATAGTTCTGAGCCCAACAGTACTCACACAGCCTTTATTAAATATATCCCAGAGTGCGATCTTGTGGCATGTCTGGGTGAGAGCATGTGAATTAGTAGCAACTGTGCATGGTACCCCTACTGTCTGGAAGGATTGTCTTTCTGAACATGTCTGAGATGATTTGACGTGATTGTATAGAATGTATGTTGATGCATAGTTTTTGTGTTGCTGCATAAGTGAGTGAGTGAGTGAGTGAGAATTCAGAGCCCCTTGGTTGATGGATCAACTGAAGAGAAGTTGAGAGTAGATGAGATCTGGATTTGAACTAAAGAGGATGTCTGTGTTTAGAAAAGACTATAATCCAAAGGAGTGCTCAGGTGCAGCCTTTTCCAAATGTTTCATCCTGTTTCTGTAAGTAAGGAAAGATTTGATGTATTCTTTGTTTCCTTATGTCCTTCTGAACTGTGACAAACGAGTTGGTGTTAGAAATGGGGTCTCGGTTGGCACAGGTTTGCACACTGTCAAATTAGAGGCCACCACATTAGTCAGTGTAAGTCAGATACACACCCATAATTAACCTGGGCTCACCCTGTGGTAGCTTGGGATAGAGCAGTCAGGTTTAACGTAAGAGAAAATGAGCGAAGTATTTGTGTAACACTTAAATTACAGTTACTCAATCAAAACAAGACAAAATACTCCACACAGGTTTTGAAAAATAAAGTCCAAAACAACAAAAAACCCATAAGTAGTAGTTGAGATGTGAATTTCTAAAGAATAAACCAAAAATAATGCTTAGAAGTCATAAGCTGTCAAAAGGTTACTTTAGGTCATGATGGACCTATGCAACGTAAATGTTTGGGCCGACCTCCATGGAGGGTAAGCCGGCTGTATGACCCAGACTGGTCCAGCTGAAGAAATACCTTTGATGGAGCTTATGTCGATGTTGAGAGTCTACTGCCTTGCCATCGAGCCACGCAGAGTTGGTCCAGCCTCATCATTGAGCTCTGTGGAAGTGCATTCCAAGCTTTCTAATCGAGCTGCTTCTGCTTCATCACTGATATATGCAGGCTGTGTACTTTTCAACGTTGAAGTGGCACTGTGGTGGAAATTCTAACTCAGTTGTGGCAATGTGTCGTTTTTGCAGAAATCAGCTGCAGAAACTGACTTCTGAGGCCTAGGACTAGAGGGGGTACCTCAGGCAAGGGTAGGACTCGCAGATGGCAGAGTTCAGCAGCATCAGCAGGATTGTATTAAGTCAAAAAATGCAACATAGTAATGGGCCCCCCTAAATGAGTTTTATTATTTTTAAACTTTGTATAAAATGAATTAATTCGCTCTTTTTATATATAGCCCGGAAAAGAACCCCATTGTACGCACTGATTTGTATGATATTGTAAATAGTTTTTATTTGTATACTAATGTTTTTATCTCTTTGTATGATTTTTAACTAAATCGAATAAAGATTCTTGACTGACTGACTGACTGTATTAAGTCTTTTGTACTCCTGAGACTTCAGAAAACAGGAGGCAAGCCAGCAAGCCCTTAGAGTCACTCTGGGTTCAAGTGAGAGGGTCCTCAGCAGGACAGAGATCAGCAGGCAGCAGGGCAGCTCAGCAAAGCAGAGAAGCAGTTCATCAGAACAGTCAGTCACAGCAAAGTGGTAATCCTAACAGCACAACAGTCTTTACTCCAGCAGAGTTCTTCCCAGGTCCGATAGGTTCTGATTTGAAAGGGCCAGAACACTGGTACTTATACCCAAAAGTGCCTTTGGTGTAGGGGGTGACTTCAAATGAGTTTTATGAAGTGCACAAGGATCCCTTTTGACCCATCCCTGGCTCTGGACTACCAGTGGAGGGTAAACCAGCCCTTTGTGTAAGGGCAGGACACCACCTATTCAGATGTAAGTGTGAGCCACCTCACCCCTGTCCTGCCCAGGAAGGCTATCAGTATGCAGATGAATGCTGGTGAATCCGCTGTCATACCCAGCCCTTCCTGTGTTGTAGCTGTCTAGAGGGAATGTACAAAGTGTAGCTGTCACCCAGCCCAGATGTGTATTGGAGACAGGCTGCAGGCACACAGAGCAACGTTAAAAGCAGAGAAATGCCCACTTTCTAAAAGTGTAATTTCTAAAATCATAATGTTAAATTCAGGTTTACCATTAAAGAGGATTTATCATCACCATTCCAAGATTTAAAACATAGTGCAGCTACTCCTTTCTGATCAGGAATTAGAGTTTATGGGGCAGATGTATCAAGATACCATTTTGCGATTCTCAAATAGCGATTTTTAAGGAATCGCTATTTGAGAAGTGCAAAATGGTATGTAGGTAGAAATTCACTATTTTTTAGCGATTTCTTAAAATCCCTTAATTGCGATTAGCAAATTGCTAATCGCAATTAAGGAATAATTTCCCATTCATTTCTATGGGCCAGGAGGCCCATAGGAATGAATGTGAAATTATTCTCAATTTGCGATTAGCAATTTGCTAATCGCAAATTGAGAATAATTTCAAGGGTGCAAGGTTGTCTTAAGGACACCCGGCTGCACCCCTGAATTTGACATGTGTGCGCATATGGCGCACATACATGCCCTAAGGGCATGTATGAGCGTCATATGGCACCTTTAGAATTTAAAAAAAGTGCATTTTGAAAAGAATTCGCCAATTACCACCAACTACAAGTTGGTGGTAATTTGCAAATTCTTAGTCAAAAATCGCAACACTGAAATGCTTATTACATTTCAAATAAGAAATCGCAATTTGCCATTTCTTAAAAGCCTCGCAATATTAAGGAATCGCTAAATTTGCGATTCCTTAATATTGCGAGGCTTTTTGCATGATACATTCCAAATCCCGTTTTTTTGTCGCAAACGCTGCTATTTTGCGAATCGCAGCGTTTGCGACAAAAAAACGGATGATACATCTGCCCCTATATGTATTAAGGAATTCCCAATTTTACTCTATGAGATAAGCAGTCCACAGTAGTTAAAACGAATTGAGCTGCTTGTCACTACAGGGACATGTAAAACTTAAAAGTACATGTCCTACCTTTCACTTACACAGGACACTGCCCGTAGGGATACCTAGGGCCTAGCTTGGGGATTACTTATGTGTGATAATAGGGGTGTTTAAGGCTTTGCAAGTGGTTTTAAATATCAAGTAAAAGTGGCAGTAAACTGCACACACAGGCCCTGCAATCGTAGGGCTTAGATGGGTATTAAAGGCTACTTGTGTGGGTGGCACAATCAATGGCGCAGGCCCTCTAGTGGCATTTAAGTTAAAGGCCCTGGGTATATGGTACACCACATTACAAGGGATGCACCAGTAAATCAAATATGCCAAATAGGTAAACCCCAATTATATACTTGTTTAGGGAAGATGAACATGCACTTTAGCACTGGTCAGCAGTGATAAAGTGCTCAGAGTCCTATAGCCAACAAAAACTAGGTCAGAAAAAAGATGAGGAGTTAGGCAAACTGTTTGGGGTAACCCTGCAAAAAGGGCCATTTCCAACAGTTGGTTACAGGGAAGGCTGGACCCTACCACTCAGAAGCTTTAGAAAACTGAGGCCATTGCATTGCCCATCAGTGTCAGGCTTCTTCAGTAATTCACCTCATTGAGCGAGAAGATTTTGATATTTCTTCACCAATCTTGGCGGGTATGGTGTACTTCTTTACCCCAGTACTGGCAGGCCTAGTTTTGTGATTTGCCTAGGTTAGGGTTTCATTTTTGAGGTTCTTCGTGTGTAAAGACTAATGGCATTCACGGTGGTTAGGTCTTTGACATTTGTTGGTGCCCTATGTTCAGTGTGTGTTGTGGTATATTAAGGAGTTTGTTTTTCAGGATCCTGCCTTCTGTGCATTCTTTTAATTTTGTCGGTTCCCATACTAGCCCACCATAATTGTTACAGGAAAGTTGGAGGCATTTTAAAACGTGTGGCCTTTTCAATCCAAGTTATGTAGACCTGATTTTTCAACCGGCACTATAGGAGCACAATCTACAAAGATACCAAATGGCTCAAGTGCATCCCTACGCATTGAGGACAGAACCTGGTGCTTCCTCTGATGCCAGGTAGTGCCACATGAACGGAGGGAATTCTGGAAGCAAAGTACTTACTGTATGTGAAATCTAAGCTACTGTATAATAGTTGATTATTAACACAGTTTATAGTATATTCCTGTAGAGTGCAAACTCTAAACAAAATGGGCTTAATGTTTGCCATTCCTGGAGGCTGGATTCAGCTTCTTCCAGCTGAAGTGTCTGTTCACAGGAACCCCATACATTGCAGCTGCTGAGAACTGGTGCTATGGTGGAAGCATGCTTGACCTAAGTTCATGAATATCATCCTGTATGCAGCCCCCACTGCAGTAAACAAGCTCTAGAGGAGTTTGCTCCATACTGGTGGGAATGCTCCAACGTCCCTCCGCATAGCAAAGTATGCTCACTGAGAATAGAAGTAAACATGGGTCTTTGCTGAATCTGGGGATTACAGAGACTGCTACGCGTTTGGTGAAAAAAGACACAATCACTGACACTGTGCAATCTTAAAAGGCATCTTGTAGTCTTTGAACTGAGTTCTATAACAGATTCAAGAGAACTTTGAGCAAGCTGCACCTGAACGGGACAGTAACAGCAGGATCCCTTAGCTTAGAAGAGGGAAAACGGTTAGTGGGGAATGGAGGGGGGTGTTGTACCTCTTGATTAGAAAAGGTTACGGCATTCCTGTGCTGTGGATTGACTGAATTGTGTCGTATTTAGTTTTGTTGTGAGATTAAAAGTTCTTCCTTCTTTAAAAAGATAAGCACTGTACCGGGCAGTGAATTTATTATTGAGTCTGTTTTTTTATTGTTGACTTCTTTGTTCTTGTCCCCACACATTCCCCTGAGAAGCCTGTGACTGCTTGTCTTCACTACTCTGATAGTCAAGTGCAGAAATGGCAGTACTTGGCCCAGTTTGCATGGCCAAGGCCACCTCTCACAAACAACCTCAACCACCATGGTTGGAACCCAATATCCGCTATCGGCCTCGTGGCCCTTCACATAGGTCAATGTAAAGACTTAAGGCAATAAAAGAATAGAACTATCATGCACAAATAGTAATTAGAAAAGGAAATAACCAATTCAGATATTGTTTTTATCCAAAAGTACAAAACGTGCTTTTATTAATAATATTTATTACAATAACCTAGCCCATTCGTACTATCTCAATTGTATCATCACACACACCATACTACAAAATGACTCAATTAAAAACATTGTCACATTAGTAACAACAGTAATAGATTGATACAGTGCTTCTTGATACATACAATTGTTAATTATTTTTTCTCAAATGTATGTGATTTCGCAAGGAGTTAGGGCAAAACATTGTGGCACAAATTCAATTGACAGTCGTTGTATTCTACGTGCGTTTCGGCACTGGGGAGTGCCTTTGTCAGGAAAAGGCCACAGCTTAACCACAATGGTATCCAGTGTTTGATTAGCAGTGGAGACAATACATCATCTGAATGTCTTACACTAGGGTCAGCCCCTGTAGCCGACTGCATCTGATTCTTGGTTCTAGATAGACCGATGAATCAAGAACTGATGTATGGCAGAGAAAACACTGCTGATTTGATCCAGCTAGGCGATTGACTGATTTATTCCATGTGGGGATAACCGTGGTAGGCAAACTCGTTAATAGGTGAAATAGGGTAAAGGGTTCCTCCTAGCACAAAAAGAGTCTGATTCAGAGCCCTTCAAACATGGTCTGGCTCTCACTACTTATCTTACTGTAATTTAAGTTGCTCTCCATCAGAACATAGCAAATGTGTTCACTTTGACTGTCTAAATATTTTTTAATCCTGGATTCATAGGAAACTAAGTTTGTTTAGAGTTATGCTGCTTAAGAAGCTTCCTTCTAAATCTAATAGTGGATCATAAAGGATGATGTGAGGAATATATGAGTATATTTTATATGTTATGTTAGATGCAGATGATAAAAAACCTCACAATGACTCTGGGTTGAGTCGCACCTCTTTTATTCCTTCTTTTCCAGCTGAACAATGACAAGTAAACCTATCAAGCACTATCTAATCAAAATGCATTCTAAAGATTTTGCTTCAAAGTGTTAATTTACCTCTCATATAAAGCTGATTTTGGTATAGGTAACACAAATTGGCAACTGCACACCTCCTAAATGTATTTGCCCATTGGAAAATGAGGGTCTACATCTAGTCTACGATAGAAGATGACACATTTCTGGAATGAAATATGAGTAGCATTTCCATCAATAGTATATGATGAACATGTATGCCTTAAGATCCTGAAGAGGGGCAAAATTGACGCAGAGGTCACCAAGGAGGTGTACTTTGTGTGATACCACTTATGGTGCACATCAATGTTTTCCTTGAGTAACTTTTTGTCCATTCTTATACATCTGTAATATCAAGCAGGTACAATGGCAAAAACACTTCCTCATTTCTTGTCAGCACAACCCCACGAATAGGGTGGATGTCCATTTGTCATTGTGCAGTTGCTTACTCTGTATCTATGTATTCTGAGTAGTGGGTGCTAAAGAAGGAGCGTCAAAAAGGTTTATTGCACCTTCTGTAACACTAAAGTTGTTTGGAGGTATCTAAAAACGGGTGTGTGTGTTAATTGAACTCAAAAGTCGCATAGATAATTTAATCAATGGGCTTTTCTTTACAGCGAAGACTCAAACCCTAAATTCGTTCTTTACCGATTGCATTTTATTTTTTCGATTGTTTGATACTGCTACATATGTATATGGTGATCATAATATATTTTCTGAGACATCAATGAACAAAGTGGTTTCGAACACTGGGTATGCTACTTTTAAAGTTAACAAAGTGTGTACAGGAAAGAAAAAACATCAAACAATCCCCTTTGATTTGAAGCGCCATCCTGGTCTGACGTTACATCAAACTAGATAGAGCCTCTTTTCATAGCTTTTTTCAACATTAGAAGCAAGTGCGCTGTACCTTGATTACATAGTAACAAAAGCAATCTTTTGCTTTGAGAAACAGCATTTTCAAAGACATTTAGAGCTAGAAATTTGTGAAAGGTAAATTATCCCTTTTCACCATTCTTGAAACCTCTCTGCGACGCTGTCATTTTCCATCCAGTCTAAACAAATCTAAAACTGAGACCAATCAGGGGATGAAAGAAAACGCTGGAAAGTATCAAGTTTGTATGAAGGGAGTAATATATGCACCATGGAGAGTGAAGTTATATTACAACAGAATGCCGGGTGTGAGGTAGATTCTGACCTACAATGCCTTATCTTTGATGTTGTCTGCGTAAAACAAGCAAGAGCAAAGCCAATATGCCAGGCTTTTGAAATCAGTGAAAATGTTTGTTTGCTGAAAGAGAGAAATGTGTGTTTGCGCGTTTTGGTGTGTCAGAATATGAAGTCTTCAATATTGCCATTTTATTGCAGCAAAAAATAGTTACAGAAAAATGTGGCTCAAGATTAATAACTTTTAGTTCCTCTTGAACTCATTTATTTTTAATTCTGTTACCAATGTAATTTAATTACATAAGATCGTCTTTAATCTGTGCTGCCTTCTCTGCCAACATGTGTTTCGCAACAATATAGGGCCCTATTAGGATGGCGGATGGACTTGCGTCCGTCCGCCACTCCAGAGGTGGAGGGACCGTCCGCAGGGGCAGCGGCGGTCCCTCCGTGCAAATTAGGATCCTGTATGTTTAACATTGCGGCGGTGCTGCTTAAAGCGGCACCCGCCGCAAAGTTAAAAATGCACGCAGTGCATTTGCATGCACAAAGCGGCAGGCACCGCGGGGTGCCTGCCGCTTTGTGCATGCATATGCAGGGGGGTGCCATAGGTACCCCCCATGTGCACCCCCCAACACCCTGGGGGCCCGCAACGGGCCCCCAGAAGCAAAGCTACACATGCTTTTCCACCGCGGAGAATCCGCCGCAGAAAAGCATGTTTCCTCACCCATCGTAATTTGGCTGGCGGTGTCTTGCAGACACCGCCACCAAATTGCAGACAACATCCCGCGGATCAGCGGCAGACGGACTTGCCGTCCGCCTCTGATAACACCGCCATCCTAATGTGGCTGGTGGTGTTTTGGAGGTCCGCAGCGGTGAATCCGCATCCGCTGGCCCGGCGGTGGCTTCCGCCGGCCTGGAGGATGCGGATTCACCGCAATCCTAATAGGCCCCAGAATTTTCTCTTCCGCATCAGAGTCATGGCTTTGGAACCATCCACGCCGTGACTCTGATGCGGAAGAGAACATTTTGCTAGGTTCATCACTTTTTGAACCAACACTCGTCCGTGTGAGTAGGAACTGATACAGCTTCCCTCACCATGACTCCAAGTACCGGAGCGTGACACGTCACTACTAGAAAATATAATACAATTTTACTGTTCTACTGAGGTTCACGATTAATTTAAGGTGGAATCGAGGCGCTCGCACATAGTACCACCGAACCGACAGGACAACTGGAAATCCATATTGTTGAGACAAAATCTTTTTATGACCTTTAAGGATCTGGGCACGCGCTACCGGTTTAAATTTATTCGCCCTGAAAAACTCCGTGGTATGGAGTGAAACGCGTTGGCTGATTTTTTGTTGCAAATTGAACTGTGACTGTGTTTTTTTAAATGAACAATACAGAATAAAGGAACTTTTTCATATATTTAAAATTGACAGTTCTTTTGGACTTCTTTTTCTGTGCGCCCCCATACAAGTCTAAAAAAGTTTCTGTAAATTAACCATTTATTATAAAATTGCATACGTTTAAAATTAGCGCCGCGGAAAATGGTTTTATTAAATGTATTTATCTTATCCCATACCTGCTGGCTAATTTCAATATCTTCCCTCTTTTTCCACCTCTCAATAATCTTACTGGAGGATTCCTGCCCTTTATTTTCTTTTAGTATTTTAATCCAAATACTCATTTTCTTTTGTATTTGGTTATTCAAAGCTGTAGAGATATTTTCTTTATGAAATAAATTTCCTATATCGAGCTCTCTGAGTTTTGGATTAAGCATAAGAAAAGACCAGTTCAAAATTGTATAGGAGTGGTGTATCTGTTTAGAAATTTCATCCCAAGACTTCCACCTATTACCCATAAGGAAGTCTTCAATTTTCTCAAGGCCATTCTCCTTCCAGAGATAAATTATATTGTTGTCCATGCAGCCCTCTTCTCCTAGACTAAAGTTGCTTAAATCCGTTGTATTACTTATTTTAGGGATACAATAGAATTTCAAAAACTGAGTTTTCTGTATAAAAATCCACTGTAGGGACTTATAACGGACTTTCTTTGGATCTTTCGTAATTCTAACCGGGTCAGTGATTTTTGATTCTGACACCATCTTCTTCATAAAAAAATTGTCTACCTCGTGGGTTTCTAAAAAAAAAAACTAAAACTATGGTGTGCAAAAGATGCAAAATAATATTCTCTAATATTTGGAAGGGACAGCACTCCTTGTGCGGATGGAAGATATAAAGTGCTAAGTGCAAGCCTGGGAGATTTTTTTGCCCAGAGAAAAGAGGAAATCAAGGCATCTACTTTTTTAAAATAGGAGACCTGGATTGTACAGGGTACGGCGCTGAAAAGAAAATTAAAAAGAGGTAGAACCGACATGCGTACTAACGCTGCCCGTCCCATTAGAGACAAGGGTAATAAATTCCAACGATCTAAAAGCGACCCCACCTTTAACATCTTGAGAGTAATGTTTCTATACTCAAATTATTAACTAGGCAGATCCACAAAAAAGGAAACGTGTCATTTCATAATGTTGCCCATTTTTTTGTATGTAAAAGTTTAAGCACAAATATTTAATTTGTCATACCTCAGTAAGGTAGTCGATTAAAATTCATGTTTCCATCATCAATAATTTCGTAAAACATTTCTATCAGTTTGAATGGACTGTCACGCAGGTCAGCATACCTGTATTTTCTTCAAAATCCATGGTGCATAATTCACTTATAAGAGCAATTATAAAAAAAAGGTTGATGAACGTTTATGCTTTTATTCGAGTTTCCTGTATTTTATTGGGGTTTCCAGAGTAACTAAAGACAGGAAAAGAGAATCAAAAAATATATGATTACAAAAAGCATTCCTAACATTTCAAAATAAGGGTAACTTTGTATTGCCCTTTGAATTTGTCTTGTTATATGTATGTAGACAGTCCATTTGGGAGCTCTGGCACAAATAGGAGTATAACCTTTATAATAATCTTCAAGGTCCACTTGGATAATTTAATCAACTAACAAGTTACTAAACCATTATGCTTAGCTCTTAAAGAATTAGTATAATAGTCCTGTTTATCTTTTTCAGACAGAGGCTTGCAGCACAACAGACCACTGCTTTACATAGTGACAATACATTTAAGCAATGGCCACATATGGTTGATATCCCTAAATTCTGTATAGGAGACAGTGCGGAAGGCCCTGTTTCAACGCTAAGACATTTTTAAATACAATGTTTACTTTATATTTCAGTCCCAAAATAATAATATAGTTTAATAACAAATTATTGATCAATTGTTCTTCTGTTTTGGACACTATTCTTATGCAGATGGTACCCAGCTTTTGATTTCCATTTACTGTGACTCCAACATGGTAAAAGAACATTATGTAGATGGTCTGAAAGCCATAGCAGGGTGGATGACAGAGAGTTGTTTTTAACTGAATGTGGGAAAAAGGCCGCAAATCTATGAACTTCGAAATGGTAGTCGCAATAACTTAGCATTGCTCCATCCCCTAAATCGGTTGTTAAAAATCCTGGAGTGTTGCTAGACCATTTGCTGTCCATGGAGGCCCAAGTGTGAAAAACTCTGGGACTTTATTTTCAAATTTTACATTTATTAAGATGGGCCTTCCCACTTCTTCCCTTGTCCATTAGAAAGACCGTGGTCCAAGCCTTAGTGGTGAGTCACCTGGATTATGTCAATACTTTACCTGCTTCTATTTATGATTGTTTGGTGACTTAACTTCAGGTGGTATAAAACACAGCAGGTCCTCATCCACTCCTCGTTTACAATCTTTACACTGGCTACCAGTTCATTAGAGGATTGTCCTTAAGATCTGATGTATGGCTCACAGAGCCCTAATGGGGAAGGGCCCTCAATATTTGTCCTTGAGGCTTACCCCATACAATCCTGAAAAGGCTCTTCATTCCTGGGGGAAAAGGATGCTGGTGATCCCTTGGATTAAAAAGTCTCACTCAGGGGGCAGAGCGTTATCCTATCTAGCTACCCTCTACTGGAATGCCCTCCCTGTGCACCTACGTTTCTGTACGGATCAACTCAAATTTAGACATTTCTTAAAACTTAACTGTTTTAGGTATAGTCTTTGTGGTGACAGAGGGAAGGTGTCAGTAGGCTACTGCACAGAGAGACCCCTTTTGGGGTGATTCGTGCACAATATAAATGATTATAAAATAACATAACACTGGGTATGATAATCATGTTAATCTTGTTCAAAGGAAGACTGTAACCAAACCCGAATGGCAACCATTTTGGAGTACTCACTATGGTAGATTAGTGCCATAAATCTCTATGGTAATATCACTTACATAGATAAGTAGTCTTATACCAATTATCAAAACAATATAAGATCATCACAAATGCTAGAATGTATTGGATATAATATTGATTATATCAGCCCATGATATATTCAGTTTGACCAGTTGTTGGAACACAAAGTTGTGTTTGTGGACAGAAGTTCTTGCAATTAATATACACATTCATACTAATTTACACTATTTTTTCACAACTTTGATAGTGGATGGATGTTGGCATCTTTTTCTATCTCAGCTAATGAAATTAGGGAGGAGATGAAAGTCTTGATTGATACACGAAACCCCACCTGGAGAAACTTCATTAATAACGGGTAGCACACACAGGCTTTATTTATTGTTTGTCATGATATCTTTTATTCTGCTAGAGCAGAGGAGGCATGCATTCCGCTGCCTTAGTGGACTACACCAACATATCTTTGCCTACATGGTAGATATATCTAGCCTGCAGAAGAGCCACAGCCATGCCTTCTCTTGTAAACACACTGTAAGCTTGCTGAGCAACATTTTCTGGTTATCCACATCATAATAGACAAAGGTTACACAAACTACTATATATAAAATGCAGATACTTATACAATAGTTACACAATAAAGAAGTTTGTATGATATATATATATTTTTTTACATAAATGTTTCCTATATCATTACATGTTACTTTTTAATCACATGGTCTTTCAAGAACATGGGCCATAAAGTCACTATCACATGTTACTTTCATTCACATAGTCTTTCAAGAACTTGGGAGGAAAAGGAAAATGTCACTCCTCCTGATAAAATTCTCTTCACATCTGAAATCCCTTCTTTCTTTATGATCAAATAACTCACTTTTTTTTTGCTCTTCTAGAAATTCACCACTTCCTTTCTTATCTTCAGACTTAATCACCACCATTCTATCCAATTTCCATATGCGATTTTCGTCTAGCTTCACAGCATTCTTAAACAACTTGATAACTTTGAGAAGCACAGCATATTTAGAAGGTAACCAGCACCCTGGGCAACATTACTCTCACCATATCACCTACACCGACATCCATTTGACATCCTAAATGTCAAACAACCTTATCCTCTCAAAAATGTTCTTTTCTTGTTTCTTGCTCCAGGTCTCTGATATGTCATTGATATCCCTAGAAAACTGATTCGTCCAAAAGAGACACAAAGAACTATGTCTTCTCCTTCGGAAACCTTCCTGTAACTGAGTATGGAGTTAACCAATAACAGTCCACTCTAGTTTTGACCTCTCCCCTCCAATCTTTACCACTCATTTTGGCAATCTGAATCAATTCCTACAAGACCCTATTACATCTTCCAACCAAACCATTACACTTAGGATGATACAGCGAACATTTCTTATGCCTAATTCCTTTTTGCAACAGGAATTCTTCCATTTCCTTTGAAATCAATTGGACACCATTATCCATGAGAATAGAATCCGGAAAACCTTCCCCGCTAAATGCATTATTTTAACAATCAATGACATTACGAGTTTCAATTCCTTGAGAAATGCAGATTTCTGGGTAGAAAACATATCTACCAATACTATCACGTTATATTGGCCAGCCTTGTTAGTGACTGAACCCAAAATATCTAAAGCCACATCTCCAATGGTGTCTTTGGCATATTTCTCACACACATACATCTTATTATTGGCTTACACACTCTTTCACTGCATCTGCACTCCGCACAGTCTTTTATCACTCTCTCCACCTGTGTATCCATCCCTAACGATCAAAAAATACAATCTTAACATCTCCTTGGGCTTGCATATACTTTGATAACCTTGATGTGCAACATCAATTACCGACTCTCTGATGTACAGAGGAGGACTTTACGTTATACCCATGTTGTGTTGATAATTCATTCTTTACTTCTCAAGAATTCACACATTCCAAACTCACACAAGCTTTAATATTACAACCTTCTTCAATCAACTTAGCTAATACCTTTAAATCTTGATCCATACCCACATAGCTCTTCCTCTCATCTTCACCTATTATACCACCTGTTATTTCACACCCATTTAATTCATCCAAGATTCATCAAAAGAAATCATCATTCATCTGATTAGTGCCACCCTACCTTGAAAGACAATCTGCTCTGCTGTTCTCCACACCTAGAAAGTGTGCAGGTGATTCTTCTTGTGCATGGAATGTTTCGGGGTGATCTATCAAGCGGGGGCTGAGGAAAATGAGTCCAAAAAAGTGTGTTTTCCATGTTAACTACAATAGGAGCTTTGAACACAACTACAGCCTGTACCTCTGGACGGAATGGCACAAAATGTGGCTGGAATGTAGATTTTGGTTTTCAGTTCATGCTTTTAGTTTTCTGGTGTAAATCCATTTAGTAGTTGCTGACAAATAGTAGGTAAAACAAAAAGTATATCTGAGATCGAGACTAATTGGAATAATAATGAGCTTGTGCAGGGAAATGCAGAGCTCTTATTGGTTGCCAACACTTCAAACAGTAAGTGTTATCAGCCATCTTAAAAAAACACACAAAAAAGAAAAGGGGGCAGGGTACGAACACCCTAAGCCACTAGACTTTCTTCTGTCTTCAAGAGGGACCCCAGACGTCCCAAAAAAGCATTTAAAAAATAATTGGCTGCAAATTTGCATAATTTGTAGATATGTGGCAAAAAACCAAGCGCTGCTCATTGGGGATGAAGTCCCCTTGAATACTGAGTGTCCTTGGGAGCCAAGAACGCGTCCTGTTACCACCAGTAAGTCCCATACAGCGGGACTTTGAAGACCTCATCAGAGGTCCCACCTCCTTGAAAAACCACTCTGCAAATACACCTCCTGGTGCACTACTGTTTGGGGAATTAAGTTCCCTTGACTGGGTCATTGGGGGCCAAGAAACCCTATTGTTACCATCATTAAGTCCCACACAGCAGGATTGCTGTGACCTCGTCGGAGGCTCAACCCCCTACATCGACCACTCTGCAAAGGGACTCCCTGGTGAATTATTGAGTGGGTATTGAATTCCCCTTGACTGCTGAGGGTCGTTGGGAGCCAGGAACCCCTATTGTTATCGTCTGTAAATCTCATGCAGCTGGATTACTGAAACCTAGTCAGAGACCCTGCCCCCTTACTCATCCATTCTGCAAACGTGCCTCCTGGTGTTACTGGTTGGGGGATTAGGTCTCCTTGGCACTTGTGGAACGGAATTTACCACCCATCCCTAAAAAAATTGGAAATCTAGCAGAAAGAGGCAAACTAAATGTGAGTAACAAGCAAAAAAAGTCAAAATGAAGGTGAGAAATGATCAGCACAAGGCAAAATAAATGTTAGAAACAAGCAGAAAGAGTCAAAATAGAGGTGAGAAACGAGCAGCATAAGGCAAATAAGTTAGGAATGAGTAGCAAGGGGCAGAATACAGGTCAGGAGCAAGCAGAAAGAGGCAAAATAGCAGACAGAATGAGCACAAAGAGCCAAAATAGAGGTCAGACGCAAGCGGAGAAGAGGGAGAAAAACAGGTTGAAAATGAGCAGAGGAGGCACAAAACAAAACACAGCAGAGGGCAGCATACTGCAGGCAAGTTGGGCAAGAGGACTGTCATAGGGGGAGCTGGTACGATTACCTTCTCCTGTGAGCCCCTCTACTTTTTCACCATGCACCCACTGACATACCTACTCACATACCCACTTACTCGCCCACTCAGAGACTTATCAATCTACTCACAGACTTTCAAAGACACTCATACACCCAGTCATAGACCCAGTCATAGACTCACGCACCGACTCACATACTACTCAGATACTCATGCACCCTCTCACAGGACCTCTCAGAAACTTAAGCATCCACTCACAGATCCACCCAGGACCTTCTATACCCACTTAAACTGTCATGTACACACCTATTCAATCACTCACACACCCACTCAAAGACCCATACAGCCACTCACATACCCACAAATCCATTCATTCACCCACTCAGAGACCCTTACAGTCACTCATACACCCACTCACCTACCTATACAGTCACTCACACACGCACTCTGAAAGGTTACAGGTTACAGTTAGGAAATAAAAAAAATTCAAACGCCATAATTCACTAAAAAAACAAAGATTAGAAGGAATTATAGTTAGGAAATAGACTATAAAAAGCATACAAATTCACTGAAAAACAGGGACTTTATAGTTAGGCTCAGATTTCACTTGTACCAAAACCGGTGAAATTCAGTAGTGATAGTTACCTGACCTACCTATAACGTATCCCCCCCCCCACATTGCTCTGCTTATGACCTCACATATTACATCACTCAAGACATGGTCAGTGACATCACTTATGAGATCATTTATGACATCTCAAAAGACCTCATCATAAGCTCTCTCCTTGAAATGTATTTTAATTTCATTTCATCTCATTAACTCAACTCTCTTGCTAAAATCTCTGACCTGACTACAATTACTGTGTGCTCGTACTATCTCACTAACGGAATGACCTGAATGACAGTTGTGGGGGCAAGAGCTGGTTGCATGAACAACACTGTTACAGGCTGTGTCCTTTCTGAATATGTCACTGTGAATGGTCTTCTTATCTATACAGAGCAAGAGAGCCACAAATTATATCCGAGTCATGTCTTTTTTCATGGTAAGATGGACACTGAATCAGTTGCTGTTCAAATGGGCATGAAAACTAGTGAATTCTGTCAATGTGCCCTTCCAGATAACAAGAATAATATCGATATATCTTGCCAAAATATGATGTTGTGTATCCATTGTTTCACATTTGGGCCCCTGGCATCCTGCCCCTTATATAGACCCATGATCAGGTTTGCATATGAGGGAGCAAACCTGAAACCCTTGTCTCTGCAGGTACCAATTCCCATCATGTAGAAAAACTTTGTTGGTTAGGATAATGTAGGCCCTTTCCAAAGGCATCTGAGTGTGTCCCAAAAAACCAGCTCTCCTTGCTTATAACAATTATCTTAATGCTTCCATGCCAGACTCATGCTCTAGGTCTAGGAGGTGTACAAGTGCAATACATCAAAATTCACAAACATCAAAATTTCGGCATCTATTTCAAAGTCATTCAATTTACTGAGTATATCTTTGCTGTCTTTCATATTTGAGGGAATGTTCTGCACCATAGACTGCAAATATTTATCAATATATTGTACCATGTTTTCTGTTGGAAAAACATTTCCTGAATTTATCAGCGTGCCTGGTGGGAAAGGACCAGCCTTGTGCATCTTAAGCAAGATATAAATGCATGGGTGTCTGATGCTACAGTCCTTCAAAAAGGCCTATTCATGCTTATATATATATATATATATATATATATATATATATATATATATATATTACCTACTGGCGGTCGCCAGTAGGTATATATAGTTAGGATTTTTTCTCTATGGGATTTTAGAAAATTCTATGTCTAATAACTTTGGCGTATGTGGACGTAATTGGCTGAAATTTTCAGGAAAATGGAACATTTTGTTTCTGAGCAGCCTCTGAAAATTTGGGGGGTGGTCGTCAAGGGGGGGCCGAGAAAAAAGGGGGTCCCAAAACGCGTTTTTCCCATGTTAATTTCCATAGGGCGGTTGGCCTCACTTTTAGCCCGAACGGCTGAATGGATTTGCATGAAACTTGGCAAAATTGTAGGGACTGTTAGCCCGATGTGCCTTTGCTAGGTCTCAATATATGTGCTCCAGTGGATTTTGATAAATTAACGTTCAAAAAAATATATATATCTGTAACAGCGCTCCGGGTAGCGCTCCGGTTCGCGTACTTGACGCGTAACGGAACTTCGCGAAGCGAAGCTGATTGGCTCTCCGGTGTCTGTCAACATTCTAAACAGTCCGGAGCGGCCGCCATCTTGAAGGCCAAAACAAAGGGGGAAATGACCATAAGGGGGCATAGTAGATCCTCCCTCACCCTCTCGTTTTTTTTGCGTGGGGAGCGCCCGGTACGCTTTTGTGCAATGGGCGGTGGTAATCTAAATGATGAGGGGGGGGGGCAGCGTTCAAAGCACATCAGCGTGCATAAACACGAAAATGTTTTGATCTACCATGTACTTGACTTATCTCTAGCTTTATTAATACAATAAACAATAATGAAAAATCGACATCAATAGGGTTGTCCGTATTCCCAGTCAGTACCCTTCCCCGCCCGCCATGTGCACAAAGACCGCATACATCCCCCATAACGTCAAGGCTAAGTAACTAGAACGTCATAAGGAGTTGCAAGTCACTCCCATACTGGCGCCATTTTGGTCGAGGCCAGGCAGGTCCAGAGTATAGTTCAATGTCTCCAATAAGTAGTGGCAGGAGCAATACCTTTCGGCAGTTCTGGCTTCGTCATTACGAGCACTAGAAAACAAGACATTCTGGGCAATACCACCCTTGACGCAGCCCTTTATTCTACAAGATGGTGTCTTTCAAAAGCCAGGGGTATAGGAGTATGTAACAAGCGAGCCATTTATTTGAAAAAACTAAACGTGACAAACGGTTGCGGAATCAGTGAAGGTTGATTTTTTAATTGAAAGTATAACAGGATAAGTTACAATAAAATCGTCCATACGCACACCATGGGCGAGTATCATGGGTAACATTACTTCGAAGCTTTATTAATACAATAATCAATAATGAAAAATCGACATCAATAGGGTTGTCCGTATTCCCAGTCAGTACCCTTCCCCGCCCGCCATGTGCACAAAGACCGCATACATCCCCCATAACGTCAAGGCTAAGTAACTAGAACGTCATAAGGAGTTGCAAGTCGCTCCCATACTGGCGCCATTTTGGTCGAGGCCAGGCAGGACCAGAGTATAGTTCAATGTCTCCAATAAGTAGCGGCAGGAGCAGAATCCCTTTCGGCAGTTCTGGCTTCGTCATTACGAGCACTAAAAAACGAGACATTCTGGGCAATACCACCCTTGACGCAGCCCTTTATGCTACAAGATGGTGTCTTCCATTCAGAAAATATTGTTGGCAGCATTTTGAAAGGAAAGATAAACGGCCGTTCTCCTAGTGAGTCTCACATTGTTACATTTATGAAGAATGTTGAAGAGTAGTATGTTGAAAATCTGAAGCCATCGTTCTACAAACTCTCAACCAGCCTTGGATGGAAAAATCCTGAAGAATGTACAAACTGAAAACCAGTTTTTGTCTGCATAGCATCAGCAGCAACACTTGAGTCAGCTTTGTGTGAAGCCGCCATCTTGATCCAATCAATACTGTCCACCTGCACACATTCAGGGACCAGGCCGCATTGCGAGGGCACCGCAAGACGTGTCTTCAGGTCAAACGGATTGTGGGACAAGGTCGAGAATGAAGAGTCACCAAAAGACAAAAAGTTCCGCCGGACCCCGGGAGGCGGCCGCCTATGTCGGGGGCGATCTCAAGCCACAGCAGGGCAACAAGACTTGGGGAGGGGGCAGGAGCCAAGCGCCCCTTCCGAGTCCGCGCCACCACACCGCCCCTCGGGGGCCTCCATCAAGCGGCTCAGGGAGGCACCGCAGGCAGCGGTTCTTCAGATCAGTGGTCTCACCGGCAAGGCTCCCCTCCGTCAGCAGCGATCGTTGGCGCTGTGGTTGCGGCTGGAGGCCCCGCATAGTCAACGCCCCGGCCTCTCCATCTCGTAGGCCGCAGAGTAGTCGGGGAGAAATCCCGGGAACGGCAGCATGTATTTGGATCGATGTTGCAGCAGGCTGCCATGTAAATAGTTATTTAATAAAACGTTTTACCCTGTTACTTTGCTGGTGTGTTGTATATATTTATAATATTTGCATAGGGTTTGTCGTTATTTTGGGCGGGGTGGGCGGCGGAGCCGAGCTGTCTTGCAGCCATCATGGCGTCGAGCTCGGTTCCTCTCACTAGTTTCATATTTCTCATGAGGCGTTGTTCCTAATGTTTCTATTTTAGCGAGGTCAAAAAGAGATCCCATTAGTGGGCTACTGATTTTGCTTGATTCCTTTTGTTTTTTCTAACGATTTTTCACTATCTGCAAAGACTAAACAGAGTATTGCGACTATGTGCTTGTTTGTAAATAGAGAATGAACCAAAGAGAAGCAATTCCAAAACAGTAAATGCTTGGATAACAATCAATCAAATGGAGAGGGAAGCAGGCACGACGGATTACAACGGGGGCAAAGGCCTGCGTTACCTACCCTTCACTATCTGCAAAGAGAGAATACTCCTAAAAGAAAAGAGGGGAGGGGGGGGCAGCGTTCAAAGCACATCAGCGTGCATAAACACGAAAATGTTTTTATCTACCACGTACTTGACATTTTAAAGCTTTTGATATTTGCTAATAAAAAACCATTGAAATTCACTGAAAAAAACATAGGTTATAGACCATATATAGTTAGGAATTAGCATTTACAAAACCTTGAAAATTCACTGAAAAAACCATGGGTTATAGACCATATATAGTTAGGAATTAGCATTTACAAAACCTTATTTTACTCACACAAAACCATTAAAATTCCATATATAGTTAGTTGCACTAACTATATATCGCGCACCCGCAATCCACTGCTGATGATGTCACATATTACATCATTCATGACATCGTCAGTCACATCACTGATGACATCTCAAATGACATCACTGATGACATCACTGATGACATCTCAAATGACATCACTGATGACATCACTGATGACATCTCATTTGACATTACTGATCACATCACTGATGACATCATTCATGTGATGATACGATGAACCTCTTCAGACTCTAATATAACCTTAGATACACTCAGAGTAAACAGACACTCACAGACTGTCACTCATCCATGGAGTTACTCACACACCTAGTCAGTCTTGCAAAGAATCAATCACACCTCCATTTCCTCAACTATATAGTTATACACACCTTACTTATTGAAACATATACTAACACATATTTACTCTCTTATACAATCCCTGATACAAGTTCACAATGATCCATACAGCCACTCACACATTCACTGGCTCTTATGCACAGTTATTTATATATGTCAACTCTCACATGTACTGTGTTTTACATATGTACTTACTTTGACATGTAGCGCTGAGATATCCATTCACTCACCAATACACTCATGCACACAGTCAACCGCCCATACAGCTGTTTCCACGTGCACATTTGAACCCATACATCTAGTGAATCAACTGCTCACACATCTATGCACAGAGTCATACACCTCCCAGCCACCCACACACACACTCAGTCTCCCATACAAATACTTGGGCAACCAATCAATAACCCATATAGTTAGTCATATAGCTAATGATCAACACATGCAGCAGATTACAGAACAACAGACATAATGATGCACAAATTAAGACAGTTTAGTCACTAACCCATGCACTCAGTGAGACACATTTAATCACTCACTCATACAGTCAGTCATGCACCTACTAAATCCTTCATCCAGACACTTATACATCCACTCATTCTTCAATATGTAAGACATATTTTAACTTTACAGAAACATACAGTCACTGGATGTTGTCATCAGTGATGTCATCAGTGATGTCATTTGAGATGTCATCAGTGATGTCATCAGTGATGTCACTGACCATGTCATGAATGATGTAATATGTGACATCATCAGCAGTGGATTGCAGGTGCGCGATATATAGTTAGTGCAACTAACTATATATGGAATTTCAATGGTTTTGTGTGAGTAAAATAAGGTTTTGGAAATGCTAATTCCTAACTATATATGGTCTATAACCCATGGTTTTTTCAGTGAATATATATATATATAAATAAAAAAACCAAGCCTCCTGTTACCGGAGCCCCCGACCCTTCATGGCAGCCTCTTCACAATGGGCACGGAGCAGCCCATCTTCTTAACATCCACACAACACAAGAGGCTCACTGCTGGCAAAAAGCTGCGTTTATTCACGTCTTAACACTGCAGAATCCTTCTTAAACCTAACGTTTCTGTCTTGTCCGGCCTTGTTCACAGGTGGAAGGACGCATTTCATTAGCTCATTGCATTCCGCTGCGTGCTTTTACAAGTTACTGAAACTCACGTGACTTCGTTAAAATACCAGTCCCAGATGTAAATAAAGAGCAAGTTCAGTGACAGGCTCTTGGCAATGAACGTGCCCCTTCCTTATAGCGAGTCGTAGGGTACAATGAAAGCAGACTTAGGGTCCAGCATGTGGGCTGAACTTAATAAACAGAGAGTTCTGGAGCACACCCCTGAAAATGTGTGAGGCACTTTAGATCAGTTAGTGCAGGTGCGTGACCTTCAACAAGCGATGATTGTGGGCGGGCTAAAACCCACACATGTGGTCCATCCTCTGTATGAAATAATAGTCACTAACCAGCCCAAACGTGCGATGAAGCCTTACCGTCACAATTTTCTGACAGCACAGCCAAAACCTATACACGCAGTTTCTGAGTCTTTTTCCCTCGAGGTGTTGAGGCTCTGACCCAGGCATTGATCCCAGCTCTTTACTGTTGTGAAGTACTGCAGGATCCAACGTTTCTTGATATTGTGGAGAAGTGTGGCTCAATGGTTAGAGTGGCAGACCCTGATGCAGAGGTCTAGCCCGGGACCAGGGTTCAATTCCCCGCCTCGGTGGGTCTTGGGTTCAAAAATTCCACGGACCTGATAATTCTCGCCTCGGTGCCTATTCCAATCATGGAGTCCCACTCTGCAACTCTGGGTAATAGCTTGCTTAATCTCCACGACGGCCCCCACAACGCTAAGGATGCCTGGACTCCACCTTGGGGGTGCCCAGGAATGGACACCTCACAGGGAAAGCCAGGATGGGTTCCACAGCGGTATTCGTACAAGCGCCATGAGACCCTTGCGGGTGAGTAGTGTGCTATATATATGTATCAATTTACAATTTACATAAAAGGTTTAAGTAATCAGGAAAAGGCCTCAGCCACCTAACGATTCTCAGTCTTCTGCCTTCCCAAGAACCTCTCTTCCCACCTTCTTAGATTACTACTCCTACATTCTCTTGATAACATTCCAAGATACCACACACCCTAAATAGGTAAATGGTCTAAGGCACTTACCTTGATCGACTGATGTCCGTGGGGCCGGCACTGTCAGAAACATGACAGTGTGGCCTACTCCAAATAGAGCAGTTGGACCATCATTTTGCCAGATAGGGTACTCTGTTACATTTGCTGAGGACTGCCCTCTGTGCAAATTCTAAATAATCCTATAATATTCAAGTGGAATCTGGAAAGTTAACAAGAGCTAATCTTTGCATGCACGAATTGTTAATTACGTATGTACAAGGTTCTCATCAAAGAGAGGTAGATTCAGATCCTTCTGGCCATTGTTTATTGCAGTGTGGGATGAAATTCTACTTTGATGGACAACTCTATACATGATTATATGCAAGATCCACCTAAAGTGATTATTTCAAAGTCTTAATGGAGACATAAATATTTTAATAGAACAGTGTTGCAGGTTTTATAAAAGTCCTGTGAAGAAGGAAAATGTCCCCACAAGCAAATAAATATGTCAGCACCAATGAGCACGGAGAAGTAGATTAATCTCTGGAAGGGGCTTCTGTGTAGACCCCAGAGGATGAGCACGTGTGAATTGATGGCAGATGAGAATGGGAGAGGTAGTATCAAACTAAAAAACGATGGCAAGAGAGGTTCAGTGCATTGGAGCCAGTTCAAAGGACCTACATCTGGATGTGGTGCAGAGTGGCTTGGGTATAGAAATGTGGTTGATGTTTAGGGCACATGGAGCTCGCTTTGGGATGTAGCTAAATAGTAAACTTGACTTTTTGACCTAACTCCTAGTGGACCTCTAACAGTACTCCTTACCTCGTCTCGAAAACAATATCATCTTTACAACTGCACACTTTTCATTGTCCCATAACAGACAACTACTTCCCTCTACCTCTAGAAAAAGGTTGACTATTGGCGAAACATAAGGCTCTCTTGTCTTGCATCCTGTGCACAGCAACTCTATTAACAAAAAACAAATCAGGAAACTAATTAAAACTTTAAAATGATTTTGTTTTTCATCGGTCTCTATTGCAAAGTTTAAGCTCCTCTTATTTGTTTTGTCCAGGAAAAGAAAAAAACAATGTGATTTTCTAAATGCATCGCAATATCAATTTGATTCTCTGCCCGTTGTCAATTACGCTTCTTGTTGAAGACTGCTTTGAGACAATAGGGAAAAGGAATCACTGAGCATAATTGATGTCAAGACAGCCAAGGCATTTAGTGTAGCATTGACATGGGGCATATGGCAAAATGCACCACACTTCATGCCACTTTTATCTGATTGACATTTGTTTGCCCTTCCATCTCAAGTGTTCACTAAAAAATGTTCACTCACAGCTGGCTTTTACATAGGAAGTTTTAGCAGATTGTTCTCATGCACATGGTGTCTCAGCTGCGGCAATCAAACCATGAGATCAGGGCAGATGGTACCAAATATCGGCAGGATCCCAAATAAGTGGCAGACAATTTGAAAGGTTTCAATCAGAAAACTAAACAAAGGCAAGAACAAAAAGATACTCATATTTAAGTCCGAGTATTTACAACAACCAGCTTTTTTCATTAAACATTTAACTATGGTTTGGATATAGCCCTCTTTTAGAGGTATCAACACAAATCATCACTGTTCCATCATAGGATAATATGTAATTCTGCTCCCTTAAAAAAAAGATCAGAAAGACAAAAAAATAACTTTCAGTCCGTTTTTGTTCCTTTCACCAGGCTAGTGTCAGTGTGGTTTTGCCTGTTTGTTTCATAATAATACTGAGGTGGTAGGCTATCTAGATTGGGCTGATCTGTGCTGACAGATCTTTCCTCTAAGACGTAGTTACTGGTGCATTTGTTTGTCTGATACCTATAGCTTGTTAACATGAAGAAAGGTAAAACTACAGCACTCAAATAATTTCAAGATGAAGTATAGGCTGGGCTCATCAGTAAGGCATTTCTTGGAGAAAGTGAGAGAAGGTGTTGTTTGACAACCAGCCAAAAAAAGAGTTAAAAAAATAAAAATAAGGAACTTAAAGGGCCAAACTGATTTATGGTAAAATGAGTAAACATTGGAAATAATGATGCAACGATGAAGGTCAATTGGTAAGTGTTCAGAAGGTTATGGGAAAAGATACATATCACTAAGACAGCTGACGGATAACTCAATTCTTTGAAAAGCAACGCAGATGTAGAGAAATGTTAAAGTCACCTGCAGAGAATCAATCAATCAATCAATCAATCATGGCATTTATATAGCGCACTACTCACCCGGAGGGTCTCAAAGCGCTAGGGGAGGGGGCTCCGCTACTGCTCGAACATCCAGGTCTTGAGTTGCTTCCTGAAGGCGAGGTGGTCCTGGGTCAGGCGGAGGTGGGTCGGGAGGGAGTTCCAAGTCTTGGCGGCGAGGTAGGAGAAGGACCGTCCTCCTGTGGTGGCTCTTCGGATGCGGGGGACGGCGGCGAGGGCGTGGCTGGTCGATCGAAGCTGGCGTTTGGGAGCGTAGAAGTTGAGGCGGCTGTTGAGGTATCCTGGGCCTTGGTTGTGTAGGGCTTTGTGTGCGTGGGTGAGGAGACAGAAGGTGATTCTCTTGTTGACCGGGAGCCAGTGCAGGTCTCTCAGGTGTCCGGAGATGTGGCTGCGACGGGGGATGTCCAGGATGAGTCGTGCTGAGGCGTTCTGGATCCGCTGGAGTCTTTTCTTTTTTGACGGTTCTCCAAATGTTATGAACAGAGAATCAAAACGTTCATTAAAGACTCAGAGGCTAACATTGTGCAATAAATAATCTTTAATTGCCACTCCTGCAGTACCTTTAAATAGCTTTCATACAATACAACATCAACATAGAACCAGAGCTCTATAGTCCATAAATAGTCTCTTCACAGAACATTCATCCTCTTTAAATGTGGTAAACTATTCATCTTGAGCAGATATCCTTTTTTATCTATTACCTGTCCATATACAGCTACCAATCCTCTTCATCCTTTTTCATTGTGACTCTAAAACAATAAACAACAAAATCAACATGTATCAAACGTTATTTAAGTTTCACCTGTAGAATTCAAAAATGTTAATACTTGAATACCTTCAAAAACTTCAACTCCCACTATGTTCTTCCCATACATTCCACCATTTTATTTTGTAGCTTCCTTTTTTTACTATTCTTCTTTTTCGGGGGGACGGGGTTGGCAGGTAAGATAATGTTAGCCTCTGTGCCTTTAATGAAATCTTGATTTTCTGTTCATAAAATTTGGAGAATTGCCATTTATTTCAAGACCGGAGGCTACCACAAATCAACAGTTGACTCTCACCATTTTGTCTGTATTCCATCATTCTTTTTTCATATTTATTTATGCATTCTATAACACACAATTGTTTAAATTTTGGGAAACTTGGATAGAATATTGAGTCAGACATGCAGTATCTACTGCTGCCGTGAGGGAAATGGCCACCTTTCCCATCTCTTCTACCTACTGCGTGAGGGGAACGGCCTTCCACTATCGCAAATCCAGCGCCGTGAGGGGAACAACCCTCCATTGCCACAAATCCAGCGCCATGAAGGGAAGGCTGACTGGGGGACTACATCCCCCAGAATCCCCTTCGCCCTCACACCCAGTGACGCTGCAACTGCGCCAGGAGGTGCGTTAAGAGCACCGCCACACTCCCACGGCATGGGACGCCAGCCTGTAGTATCTACTGATGCCGTGAGGGGAACGGCCACCTTGCCCATCTCTCCTACCTACTGCTGTGAGGGGAACGGCCTTCCACTGCCGCAAATCCAGCACCATGAGGGGAACGGATGACCGGGGACTACATTCCCCAGAATCCCCGGAGCCCGCTTACCCAGTGATGCCGCTTCTGTGCCAGGAGGTGCGTTAAGAGCACCGCCATACTCCCGCGGCATGGGATGTACGCGAGCATGCCCGGGACGCACCCGGGCAAAGCCTGGGCCAAAGGCGGGCCCATCCTCCACCTGTCTTCGACAGGAAGAGGCAGGGCAGGGCCACCCCCCTTGGCGGCTGTGACTGTGACTTAGAAGCACCAGCGGGTAAGACTTTCCCTAATTATTGTGCCCGCCTCATCGTTACAGTACCCAGCCCACCCGAGTGACACTCTACTGACATTAGAAAGCGCCCGCACTGTGAACTGTGGAGTCCCAAGGAACTGTGGAATGTATTGTTATTTACATTGAATAGAAAACGGGCTAGTCACGTTGGGGCGGGGGTGACCTCGGGGCAGTTAGTATCCCGCTCTAGTTCTCTGCTGCTTGACCCATTGTTTAGTTGATAACAGGCCACAGGTGTCAAAAAGTAGTGTAGCGTGAGCTGAGGTGCTTGATTGACAGTAGGCAGCAACATCAGGGACTGGAAGAGGCTTGGCTGTGCCACCCCTCTGTGATATTGGGGCTGTAATATAACTATTTGGTAAGATTGATCATACAGTTTTACAGTTTTTTTAAAACTTCATAATCCTGTAGTGTTTGTTTAGCTTCCCTCGTTCTTCCTCTTGTACTGTTGACCCATTGTTGCTCACATAGTTAAGGAGCATGAGTAAACGCGAAATGCTGTAGGCACCTTAGATGCTTTTAATTAGAGCAGAATCTCTGCTGACACACAAAATCCAACTGACGGAAAGGCGGTTGTCACTTGATCCCACGCAATTTCCAATGTATAAAGACGCAAACACTATACAGCCCAAAGAATCTGTTTAGTCCAATGAATCTGTTCAGCAGATTCCATTAACCCCCAGAATAATAATCCAAAGTGGAATTGCGACACCCGCCCTGACAAATTCAAACCCTATATCCCCAAACTTAGCACCAGTTGATCACAACATTCTGGGTATAGAAAGCAGATCCCGAGCTTCAAAAATAATAGAAGAACCCAAAGAGAAAGATCCTCGAACAATGCAGAAACGTGTTATGGGCCTCTTACATAGGAGCAAGATAGGACATAAAAGTCTGGTATCCCTGAACTCAGAATTTAATAACACATCTTTTAGGAAAGGTGTTTTTTAACTCCTGTGGTTGAGAATATCACTTTTAGAAACTTGCTGTTCTCTTATCTGACCTCTCTGTGTGCCTTGGCCTGTTTGTGTATTGACTGTCTGGTTTGAGAGTGTCAGGGGCTGGGGTTCCCCAGGAGGCTGGCTGAGTCAACCCTATGCTGCATGACTGCATTTGCAACTTGAATGGTGGGAGGATATAGCACTGGGACTGAATAGGGCTGTGCATGCCTTCCACAATGCTGGCTCCACCTCCTGCTTGGCAGCTGACGCCCCTCACTCTGAAAGGAAAGGAGAAGCCAGGAAAACAAAGTGGTCAAGAAACACCCAGAACTGGTTCAGACCGGGCTCAGAGCCCTCCTGCACAAAGGGATCAAAGACTTTTAGGGGTAGAAGAACAGGACCCCTGACTACAGAAAATTAGATCATCCTGGAATCAAGAAGGAACCTCTGCCAAGGAGAAAGCTGAAACTGAAGAAGGAAGATTGTCCAGCTGTTGCTCTGCTGTATTGCCCTGCTGTTGCTTTGCTGCCAAGGAGAGGGGAAGGACTTTGCTTTTTGCTGTGAGCCCTTGCTTGAAGTAATCTCCAAGGGCCTGAGTAGAGCTGGCTCCCTGATTTTGAAGTCCCAGGAACAAAAGGACTTCACCCCTCAGCTTCTCCTGAGCTCTACTGAGAGAGTTCTGTCCTTCCTGGAGTGTGTGGTCCATGTGTGGTGCCTCTGGAAGTTGTACCTGTGTTGGAAAGCTGGAAATCAAGCTTTAAAGACTTTGCTACAGAAAAGTTATCGCATCGCTCGCTGCGGAGCGCATCCCCGACAGTGCGAGGAAATTCCCGCCGCTACGAAGGCCGAGATCGTCACAGCGCCTGTTGCCGCTGCCAGAGCCGTCACATCCTTTGTTTGCGGGACGCACCAGACCGGTGCGGGAAGACTAACATTGCTGCGACTGTCGTCGCAGAGCCTGTCGCCGCTGGGTGAGATCGCCGCACCGCTTGCTTGTGGATCGCATCACGTCGCAGCGAACATCGCTGCAGAGCCATCGCATCGAGGATCTGCGAGAGAGAGATCGCCACTGGATCACGCATCATCGCCCCGGAGATAGTCGCAGCCCCTACGAGATCGTCGCATCGTGCCTTTGCGAGAACAAACTTCCTACGGAACCTACGCACCGGAATCCATACAAGTGGCCTTCCTCCCCATACAGACCGGATTCGTCGCACCACGCCCGCTGCTGCAGCGGGGTTGTCGCATCGCCTCCCCAAGAACTCAGGAGCAACGCATCGCTTGTTTTCCACCGCACCAGCTTCTGCTTTTGGAACTTTGTCACAACTAAAGGTACTGTTGGCTAAACGTGACGCAACTGTGAACTTTTCAAGGATCTGTGGATTATTTTATCGCAACCTTAAGAACTCTTTTGAAACCATATTCTTGAACTGTGTATGTTGGATTTTTGTCATTTTGGTCTTGTGTAGTTTAGATTAAATACCTTTATTCTTCTAAACTTTTGTGGAGTCAGTTTGTGGTGTTTTCACTGTGTTACTGTGAGTGTTGGTACAAATACTTTACACATTGCCTTCTGATTAGCCTTGACTGCTCGTACCAAGCTACCTAGAAGGTGAGCAGGGGTTATCTCAGAGGGTTTCCTCCTTACCCTGACTAGAAGCAAGGGTCCCTATTTGGACAGTGGTAGCTACCTCTGCCAACTAGAGACCCCCAGTTCTAACATTGTTGGTCAGCGGTGGGGATTTTAACTTGTACTTGTACTAGACCCACGGTGATTGGTGTACATCACTAGTGAGTGCAGACCACTAAGCCAACGCATACTACTGTTTTTTTGGTTGGTTCTATTTTTGAGTAACTCTTCAAAGCATCATGTCTGTGAATGGAAAGGCACCCAGTAAGGAGGCAGGAATAGAATTGGAATTTGTCATTGAGGATTTGTATTCCTACAAAGTTGATGAGCTTAAGCAATTCTGCAGAAAGTTTGAGTGCCCCATAAAGAACAACGCCAGGAAAGAGGAGTTGCAGAGAATCTTAAAGGCCCATTGGGAGGCACAAGAGGGAAATGATGCAAGTGCAGGGAATGGTTTTCAAGTCACAGATTTGCCAGTGAGCAGAGTAGGCTCAAGGCCTGGCAGCAACGATTCCAGTAGAGGTTTCACTCAGGAAGAGTTAAAGGAAAACCAAAGAGTGAGAGAACATGACTTAGAAGTCCTGAAGTTGAAAATGAAGCAATTGGAGATGGAGAAAGAAAGGGCGGTGGAGGAAAATTAAAATGCCCGTGCCCTGGAGGAAAATAAATTGCTTTTGGCTCATGAGTTGAGCATGAGAGAACTGTATCTTAAAGCCAAGGAGGTGGATGCCAGTTCAAATGGTGGCAGCGCACAGCCAGTGCATGGGGGTAAAGTATATATTCCCAAGGATCTGGTACAGAATTACAATAGGAGTGAGGATATTTATGCCTGGTTTACTTCATACTAGATTGGATTGAGAATGAATGGTGTGCCTGAACAGCATTGGGTGCGGGCCTCTGGAAACATTTTGAGGCTTCTGGGAGGAGTGCTCTAGAGCCCTTAGAATTAGCAGGTGCCATGACCTACCCATATATGAAGGAGGCCCTATGTGTCAGGTATGGACTTACTCCAGAGCAGTACAGACTGTAGTTTAGAAACTCTAAGAAGAAAGAGTCTTAGACTTGGATGGAGTGTGTGAATGTGTACTCGTGTGCACTGGAAGGTTGGATGAAGGGCAGCAAAGTAACTGATTACAAGGGGTTGCTGTATATAATTAGTTGGGAGCACTTGAGTAGTCTTTGTGTTCCAGAGCTGCGCCAGCATCTTTTAAACAGCAAGCTGACAGACCCCATTGAGCTTGCTAAGGAGGCGGACTGCTGGACCAGTACCAGGGTCCACAGAGGAATTGTGGGTACCACAGCCAAAGGTGGGCAGGGTCCCCAGCAGAAAAGTGGGGGGGACAAGGGTAACCAAAAGGAGTTCTCACAAGGGCCCCAAAATAGTTCCCAGGAGAAGGAATCCCAACCCCCCAGACCTAGGCAGCCATGGCCCCCTAGGGGCAGGCGGGACAACCGAGACCCCAGGGACAACAAAGGTCCCCCTACCTGCTTTCACTGCAATGAGGTGGGACATGTTATCAACCGGTGCCCCAAGAGACCCCCAGCACCCACTGGTGCTCCGGCCCCAGGGTTAGCAAGTGTAGCTTTGGAAGGGGATTTAATTTCTAGTGGGGAGGAGGGGCAAGCAGCTATGTCCCTTGTCTCTTTAGGAGACCAAGAGATGGCCCAGGAAACCTTACTGCGCCTTAACACTAAGAAATATGGGCAGAAGGTAACCGTTAATGGGAGGGAGATAGAGGCTCTGAGTGGCACAGGAGCCAGTGTGTCATCCGTGAGGTGTCAGTGGGTGTCTGAAGAGCAGTGTATCCCCAATGTACTCCGCCCCGTAGTTGCAGCTGACAGTACAGTGTGCCTCTGCAAAGTGGCATGTGTTCCCTTTGAGTGGGGGGGAGTCCCTGGTCTTTTGGAAGTTGTAGTCAGTGACGCCTTGCCTGTAGACTGTCTGCTAGGTAATGACCTGGAGAGTTCTCCATGGAAGGATGTAGAACACCAAACTCATTTGGAGATGTTGGGGTTGCCTGCGTGGATCTGTGTGACCACGCCCGCTATGGCAGCCAGTAGGGGTGATTCAGCAGAACTGGAGCCTGAAACAGTGGCCCAGAGACCTGCCAGGAGAGGAAGGGGCAGAGGGCGCGGGAAACCAGCCCCAGCCGTTCCACGGTCCAGGAGGAAGCAGACCCTGAGGGGGATGCCCTGGAACCTACGGGGGAACAGGTGGCCGAACTGGGCGACCTACCTGAGCTGACCCATTGGCAGCAAGAAGGTGGGCCCTCCAGGGAGGATTTCTGCAAGGAGCAGAAAGAGTGCCCTTCTCTCATTGGTATGCAGCAACAGGCTGCAGACCAGGCAGCAGGTGGAGCGGCCAGAGATAATTTTATCTACTGGGAAGATGACTTGTTATATAGCAAGCCTAAGTTTGCTGAGCCCGGTGTAGCCCATGTGCTGGTGGTACCTGCGCTTCAGGAACTTCCTAATGGGTCTGGCTCATGATGTGCCTCTCGCAGGACATCTGGGGGAAGACAAGACCGTAAACCGGCTTGTCACCCACTTCCACTGGCCCCAGATTAGGAAGCACGTTGGTTCCTTTTGTAGGTCTTGCCAAACATGTCAGGCCAGTGGCAAGACTGGAGTGAAGTGCAAGGCACCCCTCCAACCCTTTCCTGTGGTGAGCACCCCTTTTGAGCGGGTGGGCATCGACATCGTGGGGCCCCTGGATCCCAAGACAGCCTTAGGCAACAGGTTCATCCTGGTCTTGGTGGACCATGCCAGCCGGTTCCTGGAAGCAGCCCCTCTCAGGACAATCACAGCACCCGTGGTGGGCCGTGCATTGATGGGGATCTTTTCCCGTGTGGGATTCCCCAAAGAGGTGGTCTCCGACTGGGGTACCAACTTCATCTCTAGGTACATGAAGTCTCTGTGGGAGGAGTGTGGGGTAACTTATAAGTTCACCACTCCTTACCACCCTCAAGGGAATGGGTTGGTGAAAGGTTTAACCGCACCCTAAAAGGTATGATTATGGGCGTATCGGAGCCCATGAGACGGAAGTGGGGCGTCTTTCTTCCATGCCTGCTGTTTGCCTACAGGGAAGTGCCTCAGAAGTCCTTAGGGTTCAGTCCCTTTGAACTCCTGTATGGCCAACCTGTTAGAGGACCTCTCACACTGGTGAAGGAGGGGTGGGAGAAATCCCGTGGGAAGACCCCCCAGGATGTGTTCAGCTATGTGCTGGCCATCCGCAACCAGACACAACGCTTCAGGAAGCTCGCTCAGGAGAACCTGGAAGCTAGCCAGGAAGAAATGAAAAGATGGTATGACCAGAATACCACTCTGGTCGAATTTCAACCTGGGCAGAAAGTGTGGGTGATGGCGCCAGTGGAGCCTTGTGCGCTCCAAGACAAGTGGACTGGGCCATATGAGGTGGTGGAATGCAAGAGCGAAGTAACCTACCTGGTTAACTTGAAGACTCCCAGGCAGCGTCTGAGAGTCTTGCATGTGAACAGCCTCAAACCACACTTTGAGAGGTCTGAAGTGACCATGCTCATGGCTACAGATGCTGGAGCAGAAGAGGATAGCGATCTTCTCCCTGACCTCCTGGCAGCTAAGGAGCAAGACGGGTCAGTGGATGGTGTGGTCCTCTCGCCCACCCTGACCCCAGAACAGCAAAGGGACTGTTGCCAGGTGTTGGGTCAGTTTTCCACCCTGGTGTCCCTGACCCCAGGTGTCACCAATTGGTGCGTCCATGATGTGGACACTGGAGATAGTCTGCCTGTGAAACAGAAATTTTACAGGGTAGCTGACAAGGTCAGGGCCAGCATCAAGGAAGAGGTTTCCAAGATGTTGGCGCTAGGGGTGATTGAGCCCTCCAGCAGCCCCTGGGCTAGCCCATTGATCTTAGTACCAAATGCTGCTGCCCCGGGTACCACTCCAGAACTCAGGTTTTGTGTGAACTACCATGGGCTCAATGCGGTCACGAAGACTGACGCACACCCCATCCCCAGAGCTGATGAGCTTGTGGATCGGTTGGGAGCTGCCCAGTACCTCAGTACATTTGATTTGACTTCTGGGTACTGGCAGATTGCCTTAAATGATGGGGCCAAAGAGAGGTCGGCATTCTCAACGCCAGAGGGGCACTTCCAGTTCCGAGTCATGCCCTTTGGGTTGAAGAATTCCCCTGCCACCATCCAGCGACTGGTTAACCAGGTACTGACCGGGCTGGAGGAATTCAGCGCCGCATACCTGGATGACATTGCTGTGTTCAGCTCCACGTGGGAGGAACACTTGCAACACCTCTGTGAAGTGTTGAAGGCTCTGCAAAGGGCAGGCCTCACTATCAAGGCCAGCAAGTGCCAGATAGGGCAGGGATCTGTGGTGTATTTGGGACACCAGGTGGGGAGCGGCCAGGTGGCTCCCCTACAGGCAAAGATTGATACCATTCTGGCTTGGCAGCCCCCCAAGACCCAGACAGAGGTGAGAGCCTTTTTAGGTCTCACCGGGTATTACAGACGGTTTGTCAAGGGATATGGCACCATCGTTGCCCCCCTGACAGAGCTGACTTCCAAGAAGCAGCCCAGAAAAGTGAACTGGACCGAAGCCTGCCAGACTGCTTTTGATACCCTGAAGACTGTCATGTGCACAGCACCGGTGCTCAAGGCACCTGATTTCTCCAGTGAGTTCATAGTGCAGACAGACGCTTCAGAGCATGGTGTGGGAGCAGTACTCTTACAGATCACTGAGGAGGGCTGGGACCAGCCTGTGGCTTTCATTAGTAGGAGGCTACTCCCCAGGGAACAGAGGTGGAGTGCAATTGAAAGGGAAGCTTTTGCTGTGGTCTGGGCCCTGAAGAAGCTGAGGCCCTACCTTTTTGGGACCCACCTCCGTGTTCAGACAGACCACAGCCCCCTCAGATGGTTGATGCAGATGAGGGGTGAGAACCCAAAACTGTTGAGGTGGTCCATCTCCCTACAGAGAATGGACTTTACGGTGGAACACCGCCCTGGTACAGAACACGCCAACGCTGATGGTCTGTCTAGATTTTTCCGCCTTAGTGAAGAGAACTCCCAAGAGGATGGGCAGTTCTCCCCACTTTCAGCTGGAGGGGACACGTGTTAGACCTGACATCTTTGGCGTGGTTTCCCCTGTCTTTTTGGCCTCTACCTCCTGTATTTTTTATGCTGTGCTGGATTTAGTTTTTGCTGGTTTAGATGCTTTGGACACTCTGCCACTGCTGATCAGTGTCAGAGTGTAAGTGCTCCCTGTGTAAATTGATATTGTGATTGGATATACATGATTGGCATATTTGTATCACCATGAAGTCCCTAGTAAAGTGCACTGGGTGTGCCTTGGCTGGTGATGACAAATGCTACTAGTGGGCCTGCAGCACTAATTGTGCCAACCTCGTGAGTAGCCCTAAAATGGTGTCTCAGGCCTGCCACCGCAGTGCCTGTGTGCAGTCTGTGAACTGCCATGTCCTTCTGGTCAGTGTCCCCACTGACCAGGCCTAACCCTTCCCTTTCTGTGCACATTGGTCAACCCTATGGAAGGCCCAAGGTACCCCCTTGGGCAGGGTGCAGTGTATGTGAAAGGTAGAGCATGTACTTGTGCAGGTGACATGCTCTGGTAGTGAATTACAGCCATTTTTGTTTTTCACTGCTGCAAGGCTATCTTGCTCCATAGGCTATCATGGGGGATGCTGGCTACAGAGGCTGCCAGCATATCTTCCCATAGGAGCAAGATAGGAGATAAAAGTCTGGTATCCCTGAACTCAGAATTTAATAACACATCTTTTAGGAAAGGTGGTTTTTAACTCCTGTGTTTGAGAATAGCACTTTTAGAAAGTTGCTGTTCTCTTCTCTAACATTTCTGTGTACCTTGGCCTGTTTGTGTATTGACTGTCTGGTTTGAGAGTGACAGGGGCTGGGGATTCCCCAGGAGGCTGGCTGAGTCAGCCCTAGGCTGTATGACTGCATTTGCAACTTGCGTGGTGGGAGGAGATAGCACCTGTGCCTGAAAAGGGCTGTGCCTGCCTTCCACAATGCTTGCTCCACCTCCTGCTGGGCGGCTGATGACCCTACCCCTCACTCTGAAAGGAAAGGAGAATGCAGGAAAACAAAGTGCTCAAGGAACACCCAGAACTGGTTCAGACCGGGCTCAGAGCCCTCCTGCCCAAAGGGAACACATACTTTTAGGGGTATAAGAACAGGACCCCTGACTACAGAAAATTAGATCATCCTGGAATCAAGAAGGAACCTCTGCCAAGGAGAAAGCTGAAACTGAAGAAGGAAGATTGTCCAGCTGTTGCTCTGCTGGATTGCCCTGCTGTTGCTTTGCTGCCAAGGAGAGGGGAAGGACTTTGCTTTGTGCTGTGTACCCTTGCTTGAAGGAATCTCCAAGGGCCTGAGAAGAGCTGGCTCCCTGTTTTTGAAGTCCCAGGAACAAAAGGACTTCACCCCCCAGCTTCCCCTGAGCTCTACTGAGAGAGTTATGTCCTTCCTGGAGTGTGTGGCCCATGTGTGGTGCCTCTGGAAGTTGTACCTGTGTTGGGAAGCTGGAAATCAAGCTTTAAAGACTTTGCTACAGAAAAGTTATTGCATCGCTCGCTGCGGAACGCATCCCCGACAGTGCGAGGAAATTCCCGCCGCTACGAAGGCCAAGATCGTTGCAGCGACTGTTGCATCCTTCGTTTGCGGGACGCACCAGACCGGTGTGGGAAGACTAACATCGCAGCGAGTGTCGTCGCAGAGTGTGTCGCCGCAGGGTGAGATCGCCGCACCGCTTGCTTGTGGATTGCATCACGTCGCTGCGAACATCGTCACACATCCATCGCATCGAGGAGCAGTGAGAGAGAGATCGCCGCTGGATCGCGCATAGTTGCCCTGGAGATCGTCGCAGCCCCTACGAGATCGTCGCATCGTGCCTTTGCGAGAACAAACTTCCTACGGAACCTACGCACCGGAATCCATACAAGTGGCCATCTGCCCCATACATACCGGATTCGTCGCACCACGCCCGCTGCTGCAGCGGGTTTGTCGCATCGCCTCTCCAAGGTCTCAGGAGCAACGCATCGCTTGTTTTCCACCGCACCAGCTTCTGCTTTTGGAACTTTGTCGCAACTAAAGGTACTGTTGGCTAAGCATGATGCAACTTTGAACTTTTCACGCATCTGTGGATTATTTTATCGCAACCTTAAGAACTCTTTTGAAACGATATTCTTGAACTGTGTATGTTGGATTTTTGTAGTTTTGGTCTTGTGTAGTTTAGATTAAATATCTTTATTCTTCTAAACTGTTGTGGAGTCAGTTTGTGGTGTTTTCACTGTGTTACTATGAGTGTTGGTACAAATACTTTACACATTTCCTTCTGATTAGCCTTGACTGCTTGTGCCAAGCTACCTAGAGGGTGAGCAGGGGTTATCTCAGAGGGTTTCCTCCTTACCCTGACTAGAAGCAAGGGTCCCTATTTGGACAGTTTTACCTACCTCTGCCATCTAGAGACCCCCAGTTCTAACAGAACACTTATAAGAAGGTAAAGTTTTTACACAGAATATATAATTGTCTAAATAGGATGAGAAGAATTTATAATAGTTGAAATAGGTACATGCTCTAATCGGCTAAGCACAAGTCTTTAATGTTGAATTATTCATTGCTGCCAATCCATGCATATATACAAGGGAGTGTGACTTCTAGGCTCGGACTTCCGAATACATTTTATAATTTAACATTGAAATGAAAATATTTTTCAATTATGCATTATCATCACATGCTTGTTTATACTGGTTTCTCATTATACATAAAGAGTTTCAATTAGCTAACAGTATAACCATGTACCTTAACAAATAGTAGGGTTGGTAGACCAGTTTAGGTGACTTACACAAGCAGCATGATTAAGAATATAAGAAAGAGAAAGATCAATTACATTACAACATCTGAAAGAACTCATGAGGAAATGTTATCATAATGTACTACAAGACGTTGACTCAAACTTAAAAGATACCCACAACTGAAATCTGTCATCACAGATCCTTTCAATCAGCAGGAAGATAGGTGATTTGAAGATGATCTATGATTTTAAGATTTTTAATGGGAAAATCTGCATATACGCTTTCACAATAAATAAAGATTTACAGTACTTTTGAGAGGGTGTGTGGCTCATACGATTTTCTTGCAAAGCCTCAATTTGAATTTATTTTTTTAAGTTTTAGGATGCCAGAATAGATAGTGGACCGTTTTTCAAATAATGGCACATTTAGTGATACAATTGATCAACATATCAAGTAAGGATCAATCTGCGGGATCTCTCTCCACAATCTGTTGTTTAAAAGCACTGAAGTATAATCATGTGCCCAGACTACTAGTGCCTTTTTTGCAATCACGGTGGTGGCAGGTAACATGAGGAGATTATTAAAAGGAATATGGGCCTCTAGGGGAAAAAGGAAAAGCCTTTAAACCCTGATTGCTAATAAGGCATATTACTGGGTAGAATGTTTACATTTGAATGAGGTCTTAACACATGTGTGATTGCCACTAATGAAAATAATTGCATTGTGGGAAGCTTAATGAGTTTTGTCCCTACTTACTAACTGGAATGCTTCCATTATGACTTGAAATAAAGACCAGGTTGAGCTATGTTGTTTACAGTATCCATGAAACCTTTGCTGTTGTCATTAGTACAGTGTGATTAGATTGTTGTTGTATGCAGGTTACCTTTTACAGTACCAGTGCCAAGATCTGCCCTAGTTAAAAGTGCTTAAATTGTTCTTTTTGGCTATAGTCCGATTATCAAGCTAGACGTAAAAAAACACATATATAAGCACAGAATGAGCAAGTTTGCCAATGAATCCAAGGCTTCCTAACCTCATCCCGTTCATCACAACCCCTTGATACTCCATGGGATTCGGTTAACGGATATATATTTGGGCCTGAAATTTAACCTGGGGTAAGTAGGCAGAATATGACACTTTACAACGCACGCGTATTACAACACATTTTTTACATCGCAAAATCCATTACAACGCATGTCATTACAACGCATGTCATTACAATTCATAATCCATTACAATGCAATTACTATTCTAACTTCGCTGGGGCGCTACTTTGGGGAATGCGTTGTAATGGATTATGCGATTTAAAACATTTGTTGTAATGACACGCATTGTAACGCGTGCGTTACAAACGATGTTTCCCAAGTAGGAATGCTTGCAACAAATATGAATTTACCATCAAGCAAAATAGAGACATACATTCAGCTGTGGGAGAAACCTTGTAATTTTGCTGTTGCGGTACCGCACAAACCTTACCTGAGGGATCGCCGCCACTGCCAAGAGTCCAGAGGGTCACGGTAAACGCCGCCACCGGCCAAGAGTCAGCAAAACGCCATTCTTCGCGCCGCCGCCCCGGGACCACAACTCCCGGCAGGCAAAGCGGCGGCGCGCACCGCTGACGCCGGGCCCGCACCAGGAGGTGCATAAAGCAGGCGCAGGGGCCGGCGGAGTGGGGAGCACCGCACAAACCTTACCTGAGGGATCGCCGCCACTGCCAAGAGTCCAGAGGGTCACGGTAAACACCGCCACCGGCCAAGAGTCAGCAAAACGCCATTCTTTGCGCCGCCGCCCCGGGACCACAACTCCCGGCAGGCAAAGCGGTGGCGCGCACCGCTGACACCGCGCCCGCACCAGGAGGTGCATAAAGCAGGCGCAGGGGCCGGCGGAGTGGGGAGCACCGCGCAAACCTTACCTGAGGGATCGCCGCCACTGCCAAGAGTCCAGAGGGTCACGGTAAACGCCGCCACCGGCCAAGAGTCAGCAAAACGCCATTCTTCGCGCCGCCGCCCCGGGACCACAACTCCCGGCAGGCAAAGCGGCGGCGCGCACCGCTGATGCCGCGCCCGCACCAGGAGGTGCATAAAGCAGGCACAGGGGCCAGCTTCGTTGTCAAGCAACATGCAGTGATATGCCTCCAAGAAACATGGTTGGTAGATGGGAAAAATAACCACATCGAGGGATATCAAAGTTTCTTCACGCCAGCTGAACCATCGAGTAGTGGAAGAGCAAAGGGTGGCCTGGCAACTTACATTAATCTGGCTCTCATTTGTAAAATAAACAATCGCCACTTAGGCAATAGGAATATCCAAGTCCTAGAGTTAAAGAGGGGCAAATATACTCTGATTTTGATCAACTTCTATAATGCAGTGAATCAACATGGAGAGTGCAATTTACTACAGTTGTGCGACTTTCTGAGAGCCAATGTGGGGAATTTGCCGCGCCACATATTGATTGCAGGTGACTTTAACACCCATCCATGTGGGAACCCAGGAGTGACGCCCATGGGACATTTGGGGTGTAATAGCCAGGAAGGCTTTCACTTTGATCACTCTCGGCGAGGAACCCAACTTAACACCTTGATGAACGAAAACAATCTAGTGGCAGCCATGTCTGTGATGGCGGAGCATACACTTTTTCACGTCCCTACGTATAAAGGCAACATAAACGGATCATACATAGATCATATCCTATTATCTGCTGACTTTGCCAACTTTGCCTCAGATTTTTGTATTCAAATGAATATTCATAGCGATCATAACCCAATCTCTATTAAACTGGGTGGAGGCATCCTTGAAATGCGAAAGCAACGCAAAGGCCTTGGGTCTTTAAAGTGTATAAACGGAAAGCGTCGCTTGAAATGGACATTGGTGAACCATGATAGCCTGTACGTCTCAATTAATAACCTATGTAGTTCTGATCTTTCACTTTGTTTATCACCTACATCATCCCCTCTACAAACCCTGTCTGCATTTGATGGGGTTGTATCAACAGTAGGGTTTTTGTTAATGGTGCCAGCAAATGGGCATGCTGGCAGTAATCCAAAATGGTTTGATCACTCCTGTTCTAAAGCTAGTCGAGACCTTAAGCCTGCCCTAAAAACTAGACCCAGAGATCCGGCCTGTATTAAGGTTATGCGCGCCAATTATAATAAATCACTTGCGACACAAAAAAAGAGGTAAAGGCAAGTACTTGGGAGTCCCTTCTGGATCCCAAAATTTTGGGTAATAGTGCCAAGTTCTGGGATATTATTAATAAACCCTTGTTTGACCATCCAAGTAATACCGTTCTTGGCACAAATATCCCAGAGGAGGATTGGGTCACCTATTTTAGTACCATTTTTAAAAGCAACGAGCCACAAGCTGAGCATAGTTTTGTCACTCCTAAGGAGAATTTTTTGCATTTTTCAATTAATGAGGTTGAAAAAGGAATTCAAGGCTTAACCTGTAATAAGGCCCCAGGGCCTGATGGCCTTCCCCCAGATCTTTTTAAATCTTGTCCATCACTATGGGCTCCTGTTCTCACCGCTGTAGTGAACGCAGCAGCGGCCTTTAGTTGCCCAAAGTCGTGGGGGATCTCCACCATAATACCTGTGTTTAAAAAAGTGACCGTAATAGCCCCCACTGCTACAGACCAATATCCTTAATTAATTCTGTAGTGAAAGTAGTGGGGGTGTAATTTTAAACAGGCTAACAGCATGGGCAGATGAAAATAATATAATTTCCCCGGTTCAATACGGCTTCAGGCCTGGTCACTCAACAGTTACCCAGTGTCTGAACCTGTATATGATTATAGGAAAATACACTATGGCCCGGCAAGGTACAATTCACATGGCATTCATGGACCTATCGTCGGCTTTCGATTGTGTAGACCGTGGTAGGCTATGGGATGCCATGGTAAAAATGGGAGTGGAGCAGAGTTTGATTAACTTGTTAGCCGACATGCATTCCGACACAAGAGCAAATGTCCGTTACACACAAGACCTAAAAGTAACGAGGGACTTTGGAATTCATCGGGGCGTCCGACAAGGGTGTATCTTAGCTCCATTCCTCTTCAATTTATACATCAACGACTTGGAAGAGCATCTTTTAAGTACAGGAGCAGATTGCCCCTATGTCGGACGGAAAGGCCTACCGGTCCTGCTTTATGCAGATGACGCAGTCTTGATATCCAGGACTGCAATTGGCCTGCAAACTCTGTTAAACTCTTTCCACGCCTTTATG
Organism: Lissotriton helveticus; assembly: GCF_964261635.1. Taxonomy (NCBI): domain Eukaryota; kingdom Metazoa; phylum Chordata; class Amphibia; order Caudata; family Salamandridae; genus Lissotriton; species Lissotriton helveticus. Next base: position 712,337,835 of record NC_136057.1, on the reverse strand, counting down.
AAGTCCTGGGACCTGAGTATAAATAACTCAAAATCATATGTCATGAAGGTAGGCCAAGAAAAAAAAAAGCCAAATTCTTTTAACGTCAACGTCGAAAAAATACCTGTAGCTAAAACATTTTCGTACCTTGGTGTCCTCTTTGACTATCAATTAAATTGGGGACCTGCAGTAGAGAGGAAAACGGGCGAGATAACCAGATCAAATGCAGCAATACTTGACTTTGCAAGCAAAATGGGTAACCGTCCAGTGGCCGCACTGCTTCAACTTTACCAAGCCAAGAGTATTGCTATTGCATGTTATGGAAGCAAGTTATGGGGGTATGCCTCCCCTGGTGGCCTGGAGGTTGCAGAAAATAGTTTTTTAAAACGGATCTTGAGGGTCCCAAGGGGAACAGATTTTTCAGTGCATGAAGAGCTGGGCATGCCATATTTATGCGACAGGATAGCCATAAATCCTTTACTTTGTTGGCTAAACTGTTGGCTAAATACTGATATACCCCTCACACAACAAATCTTGCAAGAAGCTTTAACATGGGATAACAGGTTCAAAGTCCCTTGGATTAAATACATCAGCAACTGTTTCTCTGAATTAGGGCGCCCCGATCTTTTTGTAACCCCAACGTCTATAACTAAATCTGATGTTATCTTTGTGAAAAAGACTTTTACTACATCTAGGTATCTAGCCCGGGAGGAGGGCGAACTAATGAAAGACAGTGTTCGGAAATATGTGCTATTAAAAACATCTTCGTGCATGGAACCGTACCTGTCATGGCCCTTTGTCAGGTTATGATCGCTTTTTGCTGACGAGGTTTCGCCTAGATATATTCCATCTTTTATTAGCCGTACCTAGGGGGGCCCATCGTGGCCAAGTGCTGCCAGCTTGCGGCTGCGACGAAAAGTCTCCGCAAGACCTGGCACACTTTCTTTTCATCTGCCCCTTTTACACTGTACCCCGGAGGCTATATCTAAAACCATGCCTCAAACAGCTGAATTTTGCACAAATCAAACCAGCACTTTACTACCTTCAACTTTTAAGCTGTGATTGCACTTAATTTGTATGCAGCTTTTTAAAATTAGCACTTAAATTCAGGAAAAGTATGGAGGGGTAATTGTGCTGTTGATAGATATATTTTTAATTAATATAACCTATATTTTTTAATGTCTATACTGCTTGTGACTTTGTACTAGATGTTGCTTTTAATAATGTTTGGATTTTATGTGTTAATGTATGTTTATGAAATGCACTTTTATGGTTGTTACTATGAATAACCGAATAAAGTTATTTGATCTGATCTGATCTGTTGCGGTAGATAGTACTGTTCGATTTGGTAGCAATAAGGTACTCTTCCTATTCTCTCACACCCCAGGTTATTACTGTAATAAATACTAAAGAAAAAGCTGGACAGCATTTTGTGGAGAGACAGGATTCTTAACTTAGCCTTGCTGAACTACATCTGTGGTTGGGTTACAGCTACCGATCCATTGAATTTTTTTAAATATAGTTTTCTTCTAAGTATGAAAAGAAAGGCCACCGTGGACAGAAAACAAGAGAGACCTTCTCAACACCCTAAGGTACTATAAACAGATAGGGAGAGCGCTGCAACAAAGAAACTCATTTTGTTGTCAAATAACAATATTTCTACTTAGGTTCAGTAATCTAAACTCAAAATAATGTAAGCTAGGATGTTAAAATAGAACATACACATCAGTCTGAGCATTTCATGGGAAAGAGAGTTGAAATAAACATCAGAATGGCTAATATTCATTGAGGTATTAAAAAGGTGACCCATCTGAATGCAGCATTTGTGTCATGTATCATGAGAGAGTGGATCTCATTTTTTGGGAATGGGTTTAAATTGTGTGGAAGTGGTTCCCACTTTGTTTCATTTTATATATAGGGTACTGAGCGAAATATAGCCTTACATCTTTGAATTAATGATTATTCCCAGCACCAATCATTCATTGAATGTAAGCGTTGACCTTCACCATGTAGAGTGATCCCCTGCCTTTCAGTTAAGCTTGTGCTATGAAAATACCACATACCTATATTCATACAAAATGTTACCTTTTAAGAAAGCCAGACATCTGGAATGGACCTGATAGACCTGTTCTCGCATGAAACATGAAACCAAAATGGTGCCATCAATTTATGAGAAGGGCCACATGTAATGGAGTGGCTGTCTTTAATTACAGATCAACTTACAAAAGTAACAGAGTAGATGTCTTCAGTACAATATGAGAGTCATTGTTGGGTGTATTGGATTTTTAAAGTGCTCCGCTGTCACTTGGTCTCATATGAATGAAGCCAAAAGAAATGGATAGGGCAATTATCACAACAGAAATTGGTTTTGTGCATTTTCGCGTTTCTTTCCATTTTGATCTGGTGCCATTTGGTTAAGAAAATCTCTACCTCAAGGTTAAAACCTCTTATGCACACACTTTCTCTGCCCAAAGGCACAAGATTTGGGGGAGAAAGAGGCTGGAGGGGGACAACAATAGGACACATCTAATGACAAATGGAACAGGTCACTTGTTGTAATAGCGATGTGCATTGTGTTGATTATATTGATGAATCTGATGAAGTGTTAACCAAAGGAAAGAAAAGGTAATGGTAAGGCTTGTAGAGAAAGGAATAACTTCTTAAATGCATTAAATCTGTCAGTTACCAATTTATGGAAGTGGTTTGTTCCTCGCTATAAAATAAATTAAAAGAGCGAATATTAAAAAACAATATATGCTGTATAAATGTGAACTTATATATAGTTAATTTTATTCTGTTACTGACTTCTTCTCCCTATCTTGTCTTCTTTCAGAAAGTGCAAGTTGTTGTGACTGTTTTAGACTATGACAAGATTGGAAAGAACGACGCCATTGGCAAAGTGTTTGTGGGCTACAATAGTACTGGCGCAGAGCTGCGGCACTGGTCAGACATGCTGGCCAACCCAAGGCGACCCATTGCCCAGTGGCATACCTTACAGACGGAGGAGGAGGTAGACGGGATGCTTAGTGTCAAGAAATAAGGAAAGAAGCCTTTTTCATCTGTCCACATAGTACTCTTTAGCCAATATATGTAAATACCTCAGTGAAATCGGTCCTTTCATTTTTATTACTCCTGTATCTCTCAGACAGATCAGTGATACTTAAAATCCTTACTTAATTTAGCAAAACTAGTCAACAGTAAATAGCCCTCTCGACTAAGTTACTTCCTCATGGTCCTGCCATCCAAATCTTCGTTTAAGCAATATGATGTGTAGATAGAGCATGACTGGAATTATTTATTGTATCACTCCTTTGTACATACCAGTAAGCTGATAATTTATTTTCAGTATGTGTATTTGTATGTTGTAAGCGTTTCCTAATATGTGCATACCTAGGTGTTTTTAATAAGATGTTCTATTTTAAACTATGTAAATTGACTGAGATATAGGAGACTTGTTATAATATTACAGGATAAATATTGTGTTCGTCGGCATTCCAGGAAAAATTCCAACTTGTACGGCACTAGTAGAGCTGCACTGATAAGTTAAAGAACAATTTAAATCTATGTTTTTACTGGGACCATTGAAATGGCCAGTTAGGCTTGTGTTGCACCCTTTTTTGTAGGGGGAACAAACGCCAGTGGTGTATGGCTCTTATTGAGGGCAAACTTACATGATCTGAGAAGCACCACAACGCACGTCAATGTAATGTAGCCACAAATCAGTATATTGTGTTTCTGTATATATTCAAAAAAGGGAATTTTGTGGCTCCACATTTGAATGTGAGAAAGCACCTGAGTAATACAGCCAGGGCTGCTGACTGCCAACAAAGGCAAATAGAGAAACAATGGCGCCATCTTGCTTAGACAATAAATAAACTTTTGCGGGTGTCGAGGAAGAAGTCAGGTAGAGGAGGAAAGCAAAAGTTGATTTTTTTCCTCCATTATTTATTCTGCACTTGTGAAAAGCTACAACTGCCCATCAAAGTGTAGATTTTGTGGGCATCCTTATTGGACAGAATGTGCGCCTATTAAAGTCAATTTGTGATTTCATGTTCTATATTTTTTGTGACTTTGCATTGAGCTTGTTGCAAACAAATGTTTTGTTACCGCAATTAAGTTTCAAAGGACTGTGTGCACTTATTACACAAACTAGTTGTTCATGGCAAAAGGGGACGTATTGTAACTACACCAGAAAAGAAACTTATTTAGCCATAATACTTAATGCACTTCAAGGAAGCCAAAACAGCTAGTGACCTTTTTATATTCTATGTGTATCTCATGAGTTCTAATTTGTCCTTTAAACTACAAAAAGGGTCAAAAACAAAGAACACGTTCTGTCAAACTGGAGCACCCTCGTGTGTACACTAGATGATCAATCTAGGAGGAGATTTTAAATGTTTCAATGTTATGTTGTAGTAAATGGCACTATTAGATAAAAACTATTAGTCATTCCATAAGCGTCTGAAAGGACGACTCTGTGTATCACTGTGACTGCCGTGTGTGCTTAGAGACGTAGTTTTCTCAGTGGATAGCAATCAATTTATTCTGTAGCGATATTGTATACTACTACCATTCCCTTCTACCGCACTGCCGAGGAGGAGCATAGCACAAGCAGTTCTATTATAACGATGGACCAATTCAGAACTGGGGAGCTATGTTAGAGCATGGGGGTAATTTAGGGTGGGTTGACCACACAGCGTTTTGTCGAGCACTGTGCAATATTTGTTCATGGACAAAAATATCCTTTTAAAATACAGTCTTTCCTTCCTCTTTGTGCATCTAGTGGAGCCTCATTGCTCATCTGAAGCCTCCCCCTTCGGAGACTTGCATTTTAATGACTGTGAATGAGGGAGGTTCAAATAATTTGAAGTAAAGACTTTTCAACTGCACAGAAAAACAGCACAACAAATTGGCTAACTAGGGCTGGGAAAGTTGGTGTTTAGGCTTTGTATTTTATTTTACCCTTTTATAACTTTAGAAATACAATTTCGTAGGAAACATCATCATCGAAAATCATTTGAATAGTGGCAGAAATATTTTTATGTTCTACCATGGCAATCTAAGAGGTGACAGGCACTAATTTGATAATTTTGTCAGGATTGTTGGTTACTCCGTAATTATTTAAAGACTTTAAAAATCACTGGTTTTGCACGTTTTTCTGTTCTTCTGCCCCATAGAATCTTCAGCAAGAGTGAAAGCACTTTTGTGTCGTCACTTGCACCATGGTATATCTTCAGCATATTCAGCTGTGTTAAGGATATAGGTCGATGCAAAAGTACTACTAGTTGCCCTTGTCAAATATCCCCAAAAAATGAAAAGGGAACTAATAAGTACCAAATGCTAAAATACATCACTTTGAATTTAGTTTTGAGGTAAGCCTTCACTAAAGATTTTCAAGGCCCCAGACCATCGAGAAAAACACCAGATGTATCAAAATAAAATTCCATCTATCCAGCCTGGGCGTACTTAGTATTCACAAATACCAGTCCTAGTAAATTACAATCCCTGGTGCACTACCAGACTGAATGTCTCCACAGAAGTAGAAGCCAGTGGAACATAGTCTGCGCCCACCAAGCCTACTCTGTGGCCAAAAAAACATTTCATCTCAAAGAAGCCACACGTACCTTTCTGACAAAGCTGTGTGAAGTATTCGAATCTGATGCTGTAGAAATCCTAGTTGCCTTTGTGTATACTTACTGCCTGCTTGAGTGTTTCTATGTATGGGTTTTCTCTGTATCTTGTAAAAATGTTTGGGTAATTTCTCCTGCCATATTGCTCGTGGCCCGCGAGCCGACAAAGTTAGCTGTGTGAACATTCATTTCTGATGAAGTGATTAACATTTTGTTTCACTATGTGTAGTAAATTTCACAGTAGGGTTTTATGATTGTTGTTAAATAAATTGACATATTACACAAATATTCAATAAAAATCTTTTATTTCCTGTTGATGTCTCTGTGTCTCAGTTATTTTCAGGTTTAGGTCTAACAATTTGTCCATCTCATCCTCCGGTTCAAATGGTACATCCCCTCAACTGTTGGGTGATCCTCCACCACTGGATGCCCTCTGATATTTATAAAGGTAGAATATCTCCACAGGTGCAAGATCGCAGAACACAACTTTTATAGACAAATGACCATGCTTCTAAGCAACAATGATCAAAGAGTACATTTTCCATGCTTAACAGCAACATTTACTGTTTGTTTTCAATCAGCCAAAATGGAAACATAGTAGTACATTTGCATGAGAAACACCACATAAATACAACACTTCTACAGTGTAAAACACTGGAAATGGTGCGCCAATAAAAACAAAGCACCTAGTATACAAAACAATATTGCCCCTTTAGGACCTGTGTCTAGAACCTTAAAAGCATGCACTATTCCTTTATGTCTAGCAGGCTGACAGGCAATTTCTATTGCTTTATTGTAAATCATTTTTGGCTATTTACACAAATGTTTTTCGTTTGGTTGTGGGGTTGTCATAATTTGATAACTTTGTATTTTGTCTGTATTTTTGCATCATTTTCTGAGAAAAAACATCTGGTTCTCCTGATTCTTATTGGCATTCTTTCACATCGCTCTTCTTTCTGACAAATATGCAGCTGATAATTGCCCAGCTGGGGGGAGGGAGATATTAAGTAATGACTACCACTATGTTTGTGTGGTGTGTCTTCCTGAGTCTCACTGCAATCTATCAAGGACTGTGAACAGTTTCAGACAGTGTCCTATATGGAGCTCAAAGATAGGGGGGGGGGGTTCACCTCAGTAATTAAGGGAGAAATTGGGTTCAGAAAGTCACCATTCGTGTCCATTTCAGCTATAGTGAGGCAAGGCAATCATTCCTCACTCTCTACTTCCCAGGATGCCACTCCTGAAACGTCTGAAGGTGTGTGAATAAAAAATCATTGTCACTGCACACCAGCTCCTGTCAACTTCAAGGCTGTGAATGTTGGCGTAATCAATGTCAAGGAATAGTAGTTCAACATCGAAGAGAAGAAGATCGAAGTCAAGACATTTGGGGCCTCATTTATGAGGCCGTGCGTCACTTTTACGCTGCCGGTGCGTCACTTTTTGTGACGCACCAGCAGCGTAAAAAATTTGCCTTGTTGCACCATATTTACAAAGTGACGCATCTAGGTAGATGCTCATTGCACCATCAGGATTCAAGCAAGCCGGGCCGACGACGCCTGAAATGGCAGAAACCGGTCCCCGGAAGCTTGTTTCCTTCCCAGTATAAGAATTGGCTTGGTAGTTTGGTTTGCCCTGTTCCCATCATGCACTGGGACAGGAACAGACTAATTTGCATATAGCCAAGTTCTGAGCTGGGATGGTGCAGTGAGCTAAAAAACGGTGATGGATCAAGCCCTGATCTTTGGACTGGGTAAGAGTGGTCTGCTTAATTCAGGCACTCTGTTCATCACCACCCCCTTTTCTGAATCATTTTGTCCACCATAAGCGTGGAAGGGTATACTCAGATGTGAGTCCCTTGCTCATTGCACCATCAGGATTCAAGCAAGCCGGGCCGACGACGCCTGAAATGGCAGAAACCGGTCCCCGGAAGCTTGTTTCCTTCCCAGTATAAGAATTGGCTTGGTAGTTTGGTTTGCCCTGTTCCCATCATGCACTGGGACAGGAACAGACTAATTTGCATATAGCCAAGTTCTGAGCTGGGATGGTGCAGTGAGCTAAAAAACGGTGATGGATCAAGCCCTGATCTTTGGACTGGGTAAGAGTGGTCTGCCTAATTCAGGCACTCTGTTCATCACCACCCCCTTTTCTGAATCACTTTGTAAACCCCTGCGCTACATTATACCTACGCCAGATATAATGTATGCAGGGGGGGGCGTTCCGACGCAAGACAGGGGCATAGAAGTGACGCAGTGATATCTATAAGATTTCAGTGCGCCACTTCTAGGATACAAATGCGTCAATTTCTAAGACTGACGCAGGCCCTTTCACATGGGGCTTGCCCCATGTGAAAGGACACATTGCTGGAGTTACGTCACTTTTGTGACACACTCCAGCAATGCGTCACTTTTGCGCCATACAGATACGTCAGAAATACTGATGTATCTGTATCTCCTTGCGCCATGATGCGTCATACTGTAAATATGACGCATCATTGGTCTCACAAGGAGGGTGCAGTGAAAAGTGACGCATCGCATTTTTCACGCAGCGATGCGTCTCTTTTCATAAATGAGGCCCTTGGTGTTGAGACATAAACAGATGTCAACAGGTACAGAGATTTCTGGGTCGGCGTTAATGCTCCTATCACCATCAAGGTATATTGTGACATTGGAAGGCTCTCCTTTCACGTTTTCTTAGATTTTGGCTACAATTGGTATGTCATCCACCCAGAAGCCCAGTAAGAGAGCTGGTCCCTTATCAGCTTCTCTGCCAGAGTCCCCTCCTGTGGTGGTGCCAGTCTTGTAGGGCAGATGAAGATCAACTACACTCTCCTGCAGCACTAAACTCTCTGCAGAGTCCAACTTCCTCAACTTGCTTCCTCGAAAGTACTTGAGAATGTTCTGGTACTGCACCAGCAGGATGACAGGACATCACAACCAGCACACAGCTTAACTTCTAGATAAGCTCTCCATCTCTGGTGGCTCTTGGCATAGCCACATCTATGATACCATCAGATTGCAGACTAAGATGTGGAAAAATAAAATAAAAACAAGGTAGTAGGTATTTTCCATTCCCAGGATGTTGAACAGCATCCTTGTATCGATCAGGACCACACAAAAGCTGCTCTAACTTCTGAAAGAATTAAAAGAAAATGCCTTTAAAGAAAACTATATCACAATGCACTATCGTCAAAATAAAAGCCCATCCCTCTGCCCCTGCCTCCTGTACTCAAACAAGCCTAATGAGAAAAAACTCAGTTGCTCCTTATCTGCAGGGAGGGAGGAAATCTGAAGGAGAAGGACTAGGAGTAATGATATTACCGGCAAGTAATAGAACCATTACCTCTGCGTCACTCCCTTGCCTTCCCTAAAAAAGTATGAGACATTGCAAGCAAATAGATGGACAACTGAGTGGCAAAATGACAGAAATCCAATTTATTGTATCACAACAACACAGAACTGCTCCATTAATTTCATAGAGGACAGAACTTTGCAATTAAGAACATAATCAAGCCAGTCCAACTCAGCAATCCTATAATTTCTAACAAAAGTGAAAGGAGTAGCCCATGTATCTGCCCTACAAATCTCCTGAATTAAAGCAGCCTATAATTCAGCCATCGCAGTAGCCATGCTTTGCGTAAATTTTCTCTGAATTCTGCAGGGAGGAATAATCTCATACGCCAGCATGTAGCTTGCTTTTCCCTTGCCAGCCCAAAATTAACAAACAAAGATTCCCCCTTCTGAAAGTTTCCTACCTTTTGCAAATACACAAGACGAGATCTCCTAACATCTAGGCAATGCTACCTGCAATCCTCCTCTGAGGATGGAGAAGGACAAAATTCCGGAAGACCCATCTCCTACTGAGAATCAAAAAAGGTATTAATTGTGGGAGTAAAAGAAGGAACTGGGATCAAAACTATCCTATCCTGGAAAAGTTTACTGAATGGCTATCTTAAAGACAAAGCACCCAGTTCCCTTGTCATCTAGCAGATATTAATGCCACCAAAAAACATCTTCAAATCCACCTGATCAGCAGCTCAAATGGTAAGACAGCTAAGGCATCTATTACCAACACAAACTAAAGATTCCAGTTTGGAAAATGATGTGAAGGCTTAGGAAAGTGATTCAACAAATCCTGAAAAACTCTGGCCATAAGTCTCTCCTCATCCTTACAATTTCGCCACGAGCCCCGGAAAGCCCAAATAGCTGCCCCTTGAAACCTCAATGTTGAAAAAGTCAAACCCAAGCTAGAACCATCCTGCAGGAGATGCATAACTAGAAAGAGACTAACTGATGTAGGATCAAATCCCGTCTTCAACACCAGCCAGAAAAAGCTCTCCAATGTCTAGCATATGTGTAGAAAATACAAGATCCATATGACACCTATTCAGTAAACGCTGTAGGGTCTTACCCAGCCTGGGTACTTGCAAAGACTATGCCACACACGGAGTTTAGTATTACACGCCTTTATTCTTCTGCATGCAACTATGAAACCAAGATTCTAAACCAGGCTTCATTGCATTCCACTCTAACACCTATGTCCTATCCAAAAGTGATCCGTCGTTGCTAACTCGCAAGACACTACATCCCCCCCTCTGTTAAATGAAAAATTACAGTTTTTCCAAAATGTATCCATATACACACTTACATTTCTTTAATCAATATTTTTGGTGCCTCAATTGTTCAACCCAATCTTGTAATTGGGAACTGGGAATTGTATCCATCAATGTACAGGATCTGTGTTGATAGTGAAAAGGCGACAGCAGTCACTGGTGCATCAGACCAAGTCTTTCTGTCAACATGTGGATCTGATGAATGAGTTAAATGCAGAAACTGAGAAGAGTCTCTGGCAGTAAACTTCCCAGGGCACTGGGCTTTCACCATGTGTCCCTTTGTGGACACCACTTGAAAAGGTTCTGCATCAAATGGAGCACCAGATTTTGTTTTCCGCATATGGAGCATTCAAGTTGTTTGCATGTCATCTCTTGTCAGTATACGCTTTCATCTTTTGTTTCTGAAACAATCCCTTCTTAATATTTGCATTCTTGTTTTTCTCTCTCTTATTGATCCACTGAGGAATCTTGGTTGTCATTGCTCACCCAAATATCAATTTCACAGAACTTTTAACTATGATTGAGTGAGGTTTTGAAAAAAATGCTCTCAAAGTAGAATTTAACACAGTTTTCAGTTAAGCTTTTCAAGAGTAGTACGCTGCACTGCTTTCTATAGCGTACTCAAAAAATGCTCAACTAGTTTTTTGGCCTGCGGCCACAGAGGTGACCTCTCCTGGTGCCTTGTACTCAGTTGCTCCAAGAAAACTTTAAACTCATGACTGTTAAATTGTGGGCCATTGTCAGATTTCAACACGACTGGAACACCCCATGTCGCAAAGTTGCCATCTAGTTATTCATTTACTCGATCTTGAGTGGTAGATAAAAATCCTCAATTAAGAGGAATCATGAGTATTCATCCACAATCACCCTCAGATGATGTCCACTGTCAAGTGGACTGAAAAAGGAAAACGTGAATGGCTACTCTTTACCAGGCATGCTATGGGAGTTCTGACATGTTGAAGGTGTGTTGAGTAACTTTAGTAGAAAGACAATTGAACAATGACAGGCCTTTAGTTCCTTCTTAACCCGCTCATCAAGATACAGAAACCAGACTCGGTCTCGAAGAGTTCGATTTGTGGCAACAATTTCACAATGTCCTTTGTGGACCACTTCAACCATTTCCTGCCTCAAACTCTCTGGAATCAGGATTCTCAGCTCTGAGTTTTGGACAGTTCATCTTTGACATTTTTATATTTCTGATTCATATTCTGTTGCTTTGCTTATGCCACAATATGCATTTGATCATTTGGGTGTCTGCTGTGCTGTGCAAGGATGGCACCTATCCGGACCGGGCTAGCATCGACAACAACCTCTGTTTGAAGCTGCTTGAAGCTCTGGATTGAAATACACCATTTCAGTAGCATTCTCAATGGATTTTTTGATTTTTTTTAAAAGGTTTCTCACAGCCATGTGACCAATGAAATGAAACATTCTTCTTTGTCAGCTCTGTCAATGGCCCACTTACAGTGGCAAAGTTTTGTATATATCTGGAACAGTTGCTGCCCATGCAAAGAAATGAATGCACCTTTGAAACATCTTGTGGGGAATCAGCATTTGACTGCTCTTCTACTTTGGCATGATCGGGTGTCATACCTCCATCAGAAAAGATATAGCCACAGAATTTTAACTTTGTCTTGTGGAATTCACATTTTTCTGCATTCAAAGTCAAACCTGCATTTGCAAGTAAACAACATACTTGTGTGAGAGCCTTATTGTGCAATTTTTGTGCAGCTCCAAAAAACGAATATGTTCTCACTATAATTGAAAACATTCATGACACACAATATGATATGCCGAATTACGTCTTGAAAAAATTCTGCATCCGATGACGCACCAAAAGGTAGGGCATGATTATAACTTTGGAGTTCTTTGGACCACCAGTGCGTCGGTTTCAGATTCAGATTCAGATGATAAAGAACTAGGAGGGCGAAGGACTAGGAATATTTCCATTCCAAGTAAGTCATTAACAGACCACAAACTAGATACTGATCATATCACTCGATGAGTTTGTTTTTCTTTGACTCTGTATGACACAGTGCTGCCTTTTGGCTAGGTTCACACCATAGAAATACTACATGCATACCTACTTAGAGAGGATCGTCACTAAGACTCAAAAGAAAAACTAACATCTGGGCACTCCAGGGAGGAAAAAACAGAGTATGTCTCCCAACACAGAAATAGGTTTGTGTCACACAGTTCAAGGAGAAGTCACTGGTGCAGAACTCCTCCTTATTTAAGTCCTTCATCATCTTGTTTCAGTAGCAGAGAGTTTTCACCAGCTTCGCTACCCTCAAGGATTGCTCAAGTGGATGATCTTGTCACCTTCCACAACCTTTCTAACATGGTGCCAAAGAAGTTCCATTTACAAATTTCAACTCCAGAAGTCAATACTCTATTATCTTTGAGATGATCCAGATGAAGTGACAAGCTCATCCTATTGTTCCACTACTTCCATCACAAATCCATTCGTACTCCATTCATTCAAGGGGTGACTGGAAAAGAAGCTCGGTGCTATGGCTTTATGCCCAAAATGTCTGATGGAATTGATGTCGGCTGATGCCTTAGTTGGGGTGGGGAAAAAAATCAATGTATTAGGAGCAATATCGCTGAATATTTCTGAGGAGGAGAAAAGAAGATGAGATGCCTTTGGTAAGAAGATCTCTGAAACATTATTAAAACAGGATGGGGCTGCTCATACAGACACGCTGACTGAGCAAGGAGTGTGGTTGTCATGAAAAAAGGATTTGATTTCATTGGAGCTGAGAGTGAATTATCTTGTTCTTAAACATTTCTGCCAGTGATCAAAGGCCCTTATCTTCTTCAGACTGACAACATATCAACTATGTATTATCTTAATAAACAAGGGGTTACAAAGCCCACAGTCCTCTTTAGGAGGCTCAGAGTATTTGATACTGGGTGATTGTGGGAGGAATATCCCTTACCTTACTGCAATGCATCTCTTAGGGCTACAAAATGCCATAGCAGATGAGATGATTCATCGTTCGTTGGAGATGCATGGCTGGCTGCTAAATGATGAAGTTTCGACAGATGAATTCTCCGGCTAGGGGCAGCAAAAAATATGGGGGCATATTAGCAACAAATAGCGATAATTATCGCTAAATGCCCTTTTAGCAACATTTATCTCTGAAGCGATAAAATATCCGGTGATAACGGCTCAATGCATGAATTTCGCTGGAACCTCCCATTTGATATACAGGTTAAGTCATGGTCTGAGCAGGTGTTAGGTTCTGGCAATAATCACGCTTAGTGCAACTTTTTTAATCACTTCGCCTGCCTTGCTAATAGACGATAGCTGTGTTAGCGACTGCTTTCAGTCGCTGACAGGTTGGGTACGCCCACTTTGCATGTCATTAGCTATAAATATCGCTGACATGCAAAGCGGGGCCCAAACCTGTAGCTATCGCCTATAAGCTGTCGCTAACTGCTGTTAGCTACAGCTTGCTAATAGGGCAATAAAAATATCACCGCTTTAGCGGGTAAAAGTCCAACTAAAGCGGCGATAGTGCCCTCGCTAATATGCCCCATGGTTGTTTGCAAGAGACGAAAATATAAAATGTCCAGTTTAGGCAATCAGGTTTCAAGAACCATGGTTATGGGGAATTCCTTTATGATAGCTTCGTTGAAAGGATTGCTATATGCCTTTCCTCTAATACTGCTTCTTCGCAGAGTCATCAACAAATTCAAATTTAGCATTGCCAAAATGATTCTCATTGCACCAGACTTCCCACATCAGTGTTGGTATCTGAACATTCTGTAAACATCCATTCTACCTCACAAGAGACTCCAGAAGCGATCAGATATTCTTTACAGGCTGCCTGACATGATGTTTCACCCCAATCTTCTATCTTCCAGCTTGACTACCTGGCTCCTATCGTCCTGTAAAATGGAATTTGCCTGATTATTGTTTTGCTATTCTAAGGAAGGTGAAGGTCCTTTAATGTATTCAAATGCGAAGCTTCTACATACTCAGGGTCCGATTAACAGAACTAACTTAAGAAAAAATCCTAAACTTACTACCATTTTATATACACAGAAGGCACTTACTCATTTTGGTATTCACAGAAGGCACTTACTCACTGATGAGTAACAGCCTGATTCATGAAGCTAAATTGCACTCGCAAAGGGCAAGATTCTCAGAATCTTGCCTTTTGCGAGTGCAATTTTGGCATTTGGGATTCACAATCCCAAATGCAAAAATCGCTAATGAAGAATTAGCTAATATGCGAGAATTAGCATTTAAGGAATCTCTATTAGAGATTCCTTAAATGCTATTCATGACACTTTCAAAAATTGCGATTTTGCAAATGTGGGCCGCTATTTACCGAGAGGTCAGACCTCTCGGTAAATAGCAAAAACTTAAAAAAATGCTTTTAAAAGCATTTTTCTAAGTTGCATGTTGCACACACACATGTCCTTTGGACATGTGTGTGCGCAACACCTGTTCAAATGTGCATTTTAGGGGTGCTACAGGGTGTCCTTTGGACACCCCTGGCACCCTTAAAATCGCTATCTTATTTGCGAGTAGCAAATTGCTACTCGCAAATAAGGGATACTCCCCATTCATTCCTATGGGCCTTTTGGCCCATAGGAATGAATGGGGAGTTATTCCTTTTTTTGCGAGTAGCAATTTTCTACTCGCAAATAGAGAACATGTAGGAATCGCTATTTATTTAGCAATTCCTACATGAATACCGTTTTGCGTGTCCTCAATAGCGAGTCGCTATGATTCGCTATTAGGGCCACGCAAAACGGGCCGTACATGAATCAGGCTGATAGTTCCTTCTGTGAATACCAAAATGAGTAAGTGCCCTCTGTGAATACCAAAATGAGTAAGTGCCTTCTGTGAATACCAAAATTCTAGTAAGTTTAGGATTTTGTCTTAAGTTAGTTCTGTGAATCAGGCCCAGTGTATCTATGTCAGGAACATCAGCACAGTATGCATTACTTGTGGTCAGAGTAGAAGACAATTTGTCTTGGGCCAATCAAGGTAGATGGATTAAGGTATTAGGTATATTTATGGTCCCTTACATTTAGTCACTTAAAACATTTATATCTTGAAGATTTATTTCATGTATTTAATATCAAATGCAGATTTAAGTAACATTCTATACTTTTAGGATAAAAGCCAAAATGGTGAGCAGCAGATGTATCCTCCCTAAACCAAGATGTTGTCTGGATAGAGATAGTAACATTCCAAATGAGAACAAACGTGATCTATACTGTGACAATCATCTTTTACTTTTTAGTATCTCAAGGACCTTATCCTAGAGAACCTAGCTTCCTAGTGGCCATTTTTGATTTGCTTGTATCTCATTCACCTTGAAGACTGAATTATGCTACAGTCATCTCTGGATATTCCCTTTTGCGGGAACAGTTGAATTCTTCAATGAATTTGATTGTTGTTGATGTGCCACCATCTGGATTTGTATGCCCTTGAAGAATTCTTCAAAGCCAGTAATGTATCATGCCCTATTCTATTGAACTAATGTTTGCTTTTAACCTTGGAGTCTCCCACTCCTTTTTTAAATTTTGAACCACATATTTGATTCGGTTTTCAAAAGTATTATAAGCTACATTTGATAATATTCAAGGTAGTGAAGGGATTAGGAAGTGAATATATACATCATCATACTGCAGAAACTGGAGGCTTAGAGATGTTTTTCATCCAGTTAAGAGACCTCCTCCTCCATGGGGAATGCTGAAAGTTTTTTTATTTAATTACCTTCCAGTGGTCTCCCTTTTTGCTTTTTTAAAAATGTTTTGTTTTGTGAGAGCCTGTATATTTTAAATGCCTTAACAGTATAGATATGCCTATATCCTCTAATATAAGAATTTTTATTTTACAAATGTCTATTCCACATCTGCCCCTCAAAAACAGATCATGCCCAAACATCTTCATTTATATGTTCTTAAATGTTAAATACCTCTACAATGCACAGCATACAGCTGCCCAATTGTGTATGGGGTCTGACAGGTACTTCTGATATTGTGACTCCCTCACTCT
Organism: Lissotriton helveticus; assembly: GCF_964261635.1. Taxonomy (NCBI): domain Eukaryota; kingdom Metazoa; phylum Chordata; class Amphibia; order Caudata; family Salamandridae; genus Lissotriton; species Lissotriton helveticus. The sequence continues at coordinate 712,321,592 of NC_136057.1, read as the reverse complement.
TGCCACCCCCGTTCCTTGCACATAGAATTCTCCACTGGGAGTGTGGAAGATGTAGTGTCTTTTAAAAGCCTTAATTATTAGACATAGCTTCAAATTTCAGTTCAAGCCGCTTACAAACAATTTATAATGGAAGGCTGCTGCCTTTAAAATTGAACTAGACAGTCAAAATACTTTCATTGGCATATTATTGTATCGCCCTCCAAGAACCAAACTCTCCTTTCTCGGTAAGATAGGTCAACTTCTGGAAGCAAAAGCAGGGGAGTCCAATTTCTCCATGTAAATGTTTTTGAGCTTGTAAAGCGCACTGCTACCCGTCCATAGGTCTCCTGCCGCTGTATAACTCTGGGGAACCCTTCCTGGCTTTCCCTGTGGGATGGTCCCTTGCTGGGAGTCCCCAAGGTTGAGCCAGGCATCCCCAGAATTGGTGGGGCCGTTGTGGAGATTAGGCAAGCTAATGCCCAGAGTTGCCGAGTGGAACCCCTGATTAGAGTAAGCACAGAAGCGAGAATTATCGAGTCCGCTGACCAAGGTCCACGACCCTGCCGTGTCAGGAATTGAACCCTAGTCCCAGGCCGACTTCTGCTCTCGGGCCTGCCGCCTCTAACCAGTGAGCCACACTAGGAGACTTTAATTTCCACTTGGAAAATGTTAGGAGACTTTCATTTCCACTTGGAAAATGTCTCTTACTGTGAAACTGTAGTCCTTCTTAACCAAATGACCAGTGCAGGATTCAGACAATTGGTTAAAGGGTCCACACATTCAGCTGGGAACTGTCTAGATGGGATATTTTCAGATCATCCTAATTTAGAATGGACTAGCTAACTTCCCTTAATCTGGTCTGATCACAGACTACAGTGCGATTTTGTTTGAAATCTCTTTGCGATTTAAACTCCCTGTAAAATCCTCAAATAAGGTCACTACTTCTCAAACCTGGAACAAGATAGAGGCTGAGAAATCTAACATTGTGCTCACGCATTCTTCACAAAAAACTTTTTCTGGCTTAGATCTTGCAGTGACCATTCTTGGATAGAATCCACAGGTCAGCAGCTGGCCCTACCAGCCAAAAGCCGCCACTCCAGGCATTCGCCATTGGAACCTTGGTTTAACAACTCATTGAGGGCTCAAAAACAAATCTCCCGTAGACAGGAGAGAAAATGGAGATTAGATGACAACCCCCAGACAAAAACAGATCATAGATTAGCCATTGAAGGGGGATATTCTCAAGAACGTGCGATAACCACTGCAAAATTAACGTAACTCAACTTTCAACATTGCAGTGTATCAAGGGAAAATAACGCCATGTTAACTAAGTATTCACAACACAGAGGCACTGTGTGATAGGCCCCAAACAACGCGTCAAATGTCCACAATAAAGTCAACGTGAATCCAGAAAAATGCGAAACACGAACGCCAAAAAAGCTGGGATAAGGCCAATTGCAAGACAAAAAGCAGTGAAAAGCAGTGGCAGGCCTGCAAATCCCAATCGCCTGGTGGGAAAATGCACCAAAGTAACGCACCAAAAACAATTAAAAGTGCGAAGCAGCATGGATGCACCCTGACCAAGTGCAGAGGTGAACGCGAACCCCACAAACCCCATAGACCACCAGCAAGGAACAACGGGGTCGGGGAAGGCCAAGGAGAAGAGGGAGAGGAAGACAAGGTGCAGTCCGGAGGCAAACCAGATCAGCGTCACGGAGGTGACAGGACACTACAATCAACTGACCCACAATTGGACTACCGTGAATGCAGTCAGAGTGTCGAGGAGGTCAAGAGGTGCTAGCATGATGTGAAAACCAAACCAAGGACAAACCCGCTGCCAACATGAAGGCAGCAATGGCGACAGGAGGTGGGAGTCCTTCGCCACAGGAGTAGCTGGAGGAAACCAAGGCCACAGTCATCAGCGTGGAGGTGATGCAAGGAGTTGGGAGTACGGACACAGCTCAAGAGGATCTGACACAACATCAACAGGGCAAGTAACGACCAGGGACTGGGGTGACGGAGGAGATGGGCACAATGGCACACATGCACAACGATGTGTTTTACACTGCACACCCACAATGACCCTGGATCATGTCACTGATTCCCGTGGCACACTTCAGCACATACACATAGCAAGAACAGCACATGCACATTGACGGCAATGCGGTACAATGTGCAACCCGACACTGCCGAACAGAGGACACAAGTGGCTCCGTACATGCACAGAAACAGGACACCTACATCTAACAGGGCAGGAAACTGTGCGATGGGAATGTACACGTACAACCTCACATCCGTCGTGTAGTCCAAATGTCCACTGTTCGGCATCAAAACACAGCACCTCCCAAACAGTCACAATGTACATTGCCATACAGTCTGCATGTAAACAAGACCAATGCACCAACAGACATGTGAACACAATGTCAACATGCATCTCCCCTTCACATTGCAGAGGGACAAACAACACCTCCAGCAGAGCAGGCCAGACAACTCATCAGTGATACTGGAGAGGACCTCCACACCTTCGACGCCGATGCCCTACAAAAACTCATGGACATCTTAGGCAGCCCACCTCCAGGAGCAGGGCAGCCCAGCTACATAAAGGAGACCCCAACCCCTGCACAGACCACACAGCAGGAAGAACCCATCACCACGGCAGGCTCCCAACACTTCACTGAGGCACACATCGCATACCAATGCCAGGTATCAGAATGGCAAAAGGAGGTGGCCGAACAGGTGCGGGTGGGGTCTGAACCCATGGAAGTGAAACTAAATCACATACGTGAGTGTTTAATACCCTTCAGGGACCACCTACATCCCACAAAGGAGACCCACACTGCTACAGAGACACATGCATTTGCACATTTCCAGTACAGAACCACGACCAGAGGCACGCAGTTATCATTCACACACCCACGTTGGCTCTGCGTATGGTGGCCCAGTCCACTCCTCTTATGTATTGAGTGGGTGACGACAAAGTTACATGTCCAAGCTCTAACCCGCTGCATGCGGTGACATGCCTGCGTCCGCTGTACCCAGCACAATGTAATGTCGTAGGGCCCAGGGCCCTCATGCATACAACATGACCACAAGGAAACACGCAGATAGTATGTGGAACTGGCTATGGGCATGTGCACCCGGCCCATTTATTGGGAGGGCCACATGTACAGTGAAGCCTGTGCTGGATGTGTGTGGGGTGAGTGTAATCCAGCCCCCACGGAGTGGTTGGTGCTGCCAACAACTTGAACAGTGAACACCATTAAAACGGACAACTGCTGGGCAACATGGAGGTAGCTGGAACAAGTACAGAGGTCATCCAAAATGCAAACAGAAGTGTCCATGAGTTGCAGTGCACTGAGGTTGGGGGACTAGAGCTGAGGGCGCTCATGTGTACAAATTGTCTAGGATTGTGTCCTTTCCGGATACACCTGATGCAGCAGCTGTGGGGTGTGTTACACCTGTATCATCTTCCTCATCATCGTCCCAGGTCTCCCACACTGCCGGAGGTGACATTGCTGCGCAACCTCTCCACAACAAAAAACTCAATCAGTAACAGCCCATCGATTGTGGTGCACTGAGTCAGTGGCCCCTGCAGTGCTGAGCAGGATATCAGGCTGATGATGGCATCCACACAGGTGTGAGCAACTCCGTTAGTCTGCCAGTACGACTGTTTCGACTCTGGCAGATGGCGGTTGCGGGGTAAAGTGCCAGGTGTCCTCCAGGGCATGTTGCAGAGGGCAGGAGCTGTCCAGAAGCAGCAAATGCAGGAGTGGAATGCTACAGCTTTGTTTCCACTACCTATTCGGTATCAGCTACATGAGGATGAAGACTACCCCTAGTCCATAGACTCAGACGCCTCCAAAGTTCAACCAGAGAGTGTCCATGAATGCCGGGAAACAGACTTAGTGGCACCGGGCTGAGAGGGGATGCAGAGATGATGCCGGTACAATGATATGGACTCTGCCATTGCTAAATCAAGTCACAGTCCCAAATGTGTGACCCACTCAACCGCAGTGTAGGCCGGAGGCAGCGGTCCGCAGTGGCCCACAGACATGTGTCGTTGGCTCACGATGCACAGAGTTAGTGACACCAGGGCAGTTGTCAGTAGTGTTCGATCACCTCCGTAACGATGATCCTTTTTTCCTCCTGTCTGCAACGCATCATCCTCTTACACCTCTCCTTGCGTGCAATGATATGTACTCTGGCAAAAATGAAAAATGGATGCTCAGTTCCAATTGTGTGGTCAACTTGACTGCAGTGTAGGTGGTAGGAATGTCCATCAAGAGCCACAGAAACGTGTGGTTGTGATGCTATACAAAGACTTGGTGGCACCACATCAAAAGGGGTATAGTGATTTAAAGTCTGCATTGCCTTGTGTACTCGGCCGTTGCATTATCAAGACACAGTTCCAAATGCGTGACCTACTCGAGCTTAGTATCGCCCGGTAGCAGTAGTCCGCGTGGGTCCACAGACACATGTGGTCGCCTACTCTGCATCTCATTAGCGATAGTTGCCGGGGTCATTTGTAGCAATGTTTTTTGCGGCTACTATCATGGGTAAACCGGCAATATGGGTTGTTATCACCTGCTCGTGAATGGATCGTTAGTTTTATCGCAACTTTGGCTGCGATAAAGTACCAATAACGTGGCGATAGTTCCCCAATATGTCCCCAAGTCTGTACAAATGTAATCCTGAAGGAAAAGACATCCTACTTCAACGAATAAATTGAAGCGGCCAATGGCTGTTCGAAAATATTATTCTCCACTATCAAAAAACTTTCAAAGCTTTCAGATCATCAAGATCACGAAACAAGTCAATAATTCTGCAATGCTTTAGCTGTCTCTTTTAAGCAAAAGGTTAAACTGACGCCGCACGGACCCGTGTCCTCTGAGAATTCTTCACTTAGTTTCAGAGATCGTTGCAACATCTCTCTTGTGTATCTTTAATCTTATGATTACTTCAGGGTATTTTCCCTTGATTGTAAGAAAGCATCCATCCTATCCCTTTTAAAGAAATCTAACTTAGATCTTAATAACCCCTTGAACTACAAACCAATTTCACAGCTGCCATTCCCCGCAAAAATAATAGAAAGGATTATGGTTCATGAACTATCCACCTTCATCACTGAAAGAGGCATTCTTGATTCATCACAATATGGATTTCGGGGCCATCACAGCACCGAATTGGCCTTAATCATTGCCATAGAAGAGCTTAGAAAAACATTAGGTGGCGGGTGGAGCGCAGCCCTGATCCTACTAGACATGTCAGCGGCTTTTGACATGGCAAACTACGATGTGTTTGGCTGACCATCTTTCATAGCTGGGGATCAGGGACAAAGCGCTCTCTCTGCTAAGTTCATTCGTGTCAGATTGGTCTCAAATGGTGTCACTTGGAGACTTGGGGGCATATTATCAAGGGGGTTTATCTCCGCTTTTTTGGCTTTAAAAGCCAAGAAAGCGGAGATAAAATTATCTCGCTATTATCTAGCTGTCACTAACACCAGTTAGCGACAGCTAGTAGGAGATAGCGACCATCTTGGGCCCCACTTTGCATGTCAGTGATATTTATCACTAATGACATGCAAAGTGGGCGTGCCAAGATGTTAGCGACTGGAAACAGTCGCTAACATCGCTATCTCCTATTACCAACTTTTGGAGATATTCGCTCTAAGCGCGAATATCTCCAAAAGCTAACACCTGCCCTGAGCAGTTCTTAGCCATGTTATCCAATGGGAGGTGGATAACATGGCTAAGAGCATTAGCTCGGTAATGCATGAATATCGCGGACTTTTCAGCGATATTCATGCATTGCGGCCGTTTTTTATTGCATTTGCGATAAACCTTGGTAATACCAAGGTTTATCTGCGGTAAAAATCGCCGCAGCTCAGCGGTAAAATTTTGTCTCTAACCAAGCAATAGCGATAATTATCGCTATTGCTTGGTAATATGCCCCCTGGTTCCCTGTCCTTTTTCCCTCCCCTGTGGAGTCCCCCAGGGCTCATCTTTGGGCCCTACCTTGTTTAACTTGTATGTTATTCCCCTGGCCAAATTGATTAAAAGTTATGGCTTCACTCTAGTGTCATACGCGGATGACACGCAGGTTAGCGTGTCAATCAACAATGCACCTACTGAAACTGCAGCTCGATTCCAAGATTGCTTGGGCCATATAGTAAATTGGATGCAAAACAACTGTCTTAAATTAAATTAGTAAAAGAGTGAAGTCATTCTCTTTGGAAATTCATCTTCAATATGGTCAGACATTTGGTGGCCTGGTCACATGGGTTCTTTACTAGTACCCTCAAACAAAGTAAAAAATCTTGGATTTTTCTTCTGTACCAATCTATCATTCGAAAGCCAGATTAACCACATCACGTCTGCTTGCATTTTTATTCCTAAAGTACTGAAGAAGGGGCTTCCTTTTATCCCTTTTGAATTGAGGAAAACAGTGGTCACTGTACTTTTTGCATCTAGGCTTGACTACTGCAATGCCCTATTCACCAGTGCAAGTAAGCGCAGCATTCATAAACTTCAGACTGCTCAGAATGCAGCAGCAAGAGTCCTGTTTGGACTCTCATGCTTGAACTTGGTCTCTAAGACTCTCATACAATTGCACTAGTTGCCAATTGCCAAGCGTATTCAGTTTAAGGCCTTATCCATAGCCTTTAAAGCACTGCATGGTCTTGGTCTGCTGCAATTGTCACATTATAAACCTTACATCCCGGCAGGGTCACTCAGGTCCTAGGGTATGGAAAGTAACATGGGGAGGAAAAAGCTTTACCCATACCACCTCCAAACTCTGGTACTCCTTGCCTATAACACTGAAAAGAGAAACCAAGCTGCTTAAATTTAGGAAAGGACTGAAAACTTGGCTTGTTATGGTGAGTCCACTGTAATATTTTATATCCATTAGTCTGAAGCAGCACCTAGAAACCCTCGGGTCTATTTAGCACTATATAAATACTTCATTTGATTTCAAGGAGGCCGAGCAGTCCAAGGTTGGAGCAGGAGAAGGGTCTAGCAAACATATTCGCCCGTCCCCAGGGGATCCTCCTATCACAACTCGTGTAACTGAGCTAGCCAGGAGGCGGAGCTTGCTCGAGACTGCGATGGCTGCCTGAGTCTCGAGCTCTGCAGCACTGATCAATAATCCTACAATTATCCGGCAGTCTCCCCACTAGTTAATAATTAACTAATAGTGATTTGGAAATCGGAACACGAAGGCCTGTCCCCGGACTCCCCCGCCTCAGTACAATCGGAGATAAGGGCTTGCCTTGTTGATGATTCACCAGGCCGCTGATCCCTGGGCTCGCTTCAGGAGAGGGGTGGAGTAACGTCTGAGAGCGTGCAGCGGTGGGCTGTGGACTGTGACATGCTCTCTGGGCTCGGAAACCTGGCATCTGCAGCGATCATCCAAAGAATAGACAGATCGACGGTGGCACCGGGGCACGTCCCAGGCTGGTGACAGGGAGAACTGTGCGGACTGGTGCGTTGAGCCATCCGGCGCAGGTACTTGCGCGACAATCCTGGCAGACGTCTCACCAGGCCACTGATCCCCGGGCTCGAGCATGAAGTGGGGCGGAGCAAGGTCTGCACGCGTGCGGCGACAGACTGCAGAGGGTGAGCGGCTCCCTGGTCCTGGGGTCCGGTATATACAGAGACCAGCCAGGCATTGCCAGGCCATCGGTGGTGCTGGGAAGAGACCTGGGTCGAGCGCAAGGTGAATTGAACTGCTGCACCTCTCACCCGTCTGAAGCTTGTGACCGCGTAACGACCCGTGACTCAGGCTGGATCACCGGAGCTGCCACACGCAGCAAGTGTGGAATGTGCAGGAACCTGGTATAGAGCACCCGCCGAGTGGAGCTGATGAGGTGGCAGATCGGACACTAGCACTGCGGGACAGACCGGCCATCAGCCGCGGCGAGGAGCCACCATTTTGGGTGCAGGTAGTAGCTTGGCGCTCGAGGGGAAAGCAGCAAGACAGGGCCTAGGTCCTTGGCCCTGCACCGTTTTTAAAAAATTAAAGTGGGCAGCACGGCACAGCACAACAAAGCAAGCGGGGATGTGCAGCTGGCTCAGCCAGACCCAAGTGGACACCCAGCAACAGAGCTAGCTTGAGCATCTCGAGGGGACATTACATTGGGACACCTTATAGGGGTGTAGCCACGGATGAACATATCTCCTGATCAGCCACGATTATGCCTGATAGAGTAAAGCTGATCCAAAGGCACTACAGAAGGCTCTGAGAGACTGGTCCAAGGAGCAGCGATGAAGCCCGGAATGACAACTTTTGGACGAAGCGGCTGGAGGATCGCTCGAGGAGCACGACTGAAACTCATTCATTCACACTGAGCCGATAAGTTTTGTGGGGATTGATGGAGGAGGGATGGGACTCAGGGGATGATGTCGGAATTGTACACACTACAGTAGAGGAATAGTAACCGGTGATCCTTACTAAATATGTTACGGCTCTGAAATTGACAATTGAAGACTAGTACACTGCGTCTGATGATATCTCAGGGTTCCTCATTTAGCTGTAGCGCAGAATTCAGGAGCCGCTCTTTAGGGTGCAGGACACCGGTAGGGATAGTAGGTCTGATTGCAGCTTTGAGTTCTACCACAGATGGCCATGGAGCGCCTAGAGCAGGAGCAGGAGCGGTGTGCAGAGGCAGAGGCGAGAGAATAACTGTGTTTGGCAGATTAGAGTATACAGAGCGACCTGCAAGTGCAAAACATCACCACTGTTACCTAGTTTGAGAGAGATGGTGGGGGGGCAAGAGGGGATGTTAAAAGGGATGCTGTGCAACCTAGTTGTGGGTGGTCTGCTGTGGGAGGGGGAGGGTTGGGCTGGGCAGGGGTTATGTTGTTTTTGATGTTAGATATGTCAACTGAGTTGTTGAACGATGCACATTACACATGCAAACTACATGCGACAAGACACGCTAGGACACTTGAGAGACAGGATGCCTATGACTAGCAGAGCTACTGCCCCGAGAGCTATTGATTCCCTCAGAGCCCTGTCATGGAACGTAAGAGGACTGAATGACCACTGCAAATTACGTAAAGTACTGAGCTACCTACACAGACACGATATAGATGTCACCTTACTCCAAGAGACACATCTCCCACCAAATAGCCCAATGATGCGCACCAGGGGAATCTTGGGCCATAACAATGCCTCGGGCTTTACAACTCACGCTAGAGGGGTAATGACCTGGGCAAATCCCAGATCTGACTACACGATACAGCAGTTGGCGGCGGATACGGAGGGACGGTTTGTAATCTCTAAATTGCGGGGTAGGGGATTAGATTTGCTTATAGTGAATATATATGACCCCAACTATGACTGCTCAGAGTTTTTTGCAATTTTGGGTAACACGATCGGAGGTGATGAGGAGACACAAATACTTTAGGGTGGGGATTTGAATCTGGTTAGAAACCCCAACCTCGATAGATCAGGGGCCCGGTAAGAAGGCCGGCAACGGCGGCCAGAACTATTGAGAGCGTCCTGATTAGCAAACATCTTACAGATGTATGGAGAGAGATGTATCCACATGACAGAGGCTTCACGCATTACTCAGCATACTATAACCTACATACACGCATAGACTATTGGCTGGCATCGTCGTCTCTCATGTCTCGGATACTCACTTGTCAGGTCTTGTCGCGCACTTTGTCTGATCACTCACCGCTTTTACTGGTTTTGTCCACACCTAAGAAAACAATACCTCCTTTTACATGGTGATTTCCCCCTTACTCGCTGCAAGACCCGGTCTTCAAAGAAGAGTTGGCAGAGGCTATAGATATATATTTCACCACTAATATTGGCTCGGTGCATAGTTTTCAGACGATATGGGAAGCTTTTAAAGTGTACATTCGGGGGGTGGCCATGACAAAACACTCAGGAGTACTTTGATCTACACGACAGAGGTCATCGACCTTGGAACGGGAAGTAGGGTATCTGGAATCCCGTCAGTCGGCCGGGGACGGTGAGGAAGTGGCAGACACAATGGAGGGATTATTGGTGGAGTATCAGGGAGCGGCGGATAGTGAAGTGAAACATATGGGAAAATATGCCACTGCGCGCACATACGGGAGGGAGACTGGCCGGGGTCAGTGCTGGCTCACATGTTAAGGGCCAAATGCAATGAAACTTTGATTACTGCAATCCAATCGGAGGGGGGCGAACTGCTGACTGAAGAAGAGGACATTGCGCAAAGTTTCAAATAATAGCATTCGGGCCTGTACGCTTCTCACTCATCGGATATGGAAGATAACATTTTAGATTACCTGGAGCCCATCAAGTACCCCTTCCTATCTGACACACACAGCGAGTTCCTCTTGCATCCCATTGGAAGAGATGAGATCACGGAGGCACTGGCGGGGATGCGGTCGGCCAGGGCCCAAGGTACGGACAACCTTACTCTAGGATTCTATAAGGCTTTTGTTGAAATATTGCTCCCCCACATATCGACGTTATTTGATGACCTTTGCGCGTCAGGCGGGATGCCACAAACCATGAGAGAAGCGATATTGGTGGCTATTCCCAAGCCGGGTAAGCCCCCTGAGGATTGCAGCTCTTACTGGCCGCTTTCTCTGTTGAATGTGGACACCAAGCTGTTTGCTAAGGATTTGGCCAACCGTCTGGCCCTGTTATCCTCGGAACTGATTGTACCGGAACAGGCAGGGTTTATACCGGACAGGAACCTTACCTACAATCTGCAAACAGTATTTGGCACTATGCAGCATGTTCGATGTGACACGAAAGCTGTTGCGATTTTCTTGGATATGGAGAAAGCTTTCGACTCAGTAGAGCGGCCTTTTATGCGGCAGGTGCTGACCAGAATGGGACTTGGCTGCAATTTCTTGCAATTGATTGGTGTGTTGTACAATGCCAATTCCAAAGTGGTGCATGTATGAACAGGTGTCTGAACAAAGAAGAGATAGAGTGTGAGAACAAGACAAAAATACTCCCATCAGCCCACCGCTTGGCGGAAACTCGTCATCTGGGATTTTATGTACAAGAACTGGTATCTGTTAGGTCTCTCACCTGATGATATTGTGAGGAGCCCTAGAAACAGATCCTCCAGTGACGGAAAAGATGTATATATGACATGGCTGGATGGGAGAGGTTGCAGTGAAAGAAAGTGTGAAAGAAAGAAAAAAAGTGAGTTAAAATTACCTAGTGTGATGCCAAAGCAACGTACTTTATTAGGGGGGTCATCACAGAGGTAATATTAAAAGCAACAGTATGTGGATATTATTAAACAAATATTACTATCAATCAGATGGATCTGGTCCATAGTAATATTGCTTTGGCATCACACTAGGTTTACTACAGCAGCAAGCGGGGGCACTGTTATATTCTCCGGAGATGCCAATAAACTGGATGGTCTGGCTAGACCCCTGCAGAGACGGAGGGGTCACGCGAGCGTTGCAAGCATTAAATATGCACAAAGCGGGAGACCTGTTCTCGGGCGGTATTGCAAAGACGTGGGACGAGGCCATGGCGAATGCGGAAGACCCCACAATGCTGCAGCGCTTCCAGTTCCATAGAGTGCGCATGGAGCTGCATCAACAATTGGGGTACGACATGAACGAACCTCCAGAAGTACAAGAGCTGTCATATCTCATTAAAACTGAATCGCTCCGGAAAATCGTTTCCCGCATATATAAGTTGGCATATTCCACAGAGCTAACCATATGACGAGGGCCAGACTGGCCTGGCAACGCAACCTGGACATGACAATAGACGATGCCATGTGGTATTATTGGCGCAACAACACAAAACAAATATCATTGCACGGCAAACACAGATGTATATTACACACCGGAGAGTTTGCAAAGATATGGGCAGAGAGAGGAGGCGACCTGTGAGCGGATTTCATGCACTTGGCGTGGAACTGCCTGGGTGTTTATCAGTATTGGGGAAAGGTATTTCGCGAGTTGAGCATCATAGTTGGTCGGAGGTTACTCCCGATCCGGCCGTGGCACTGTTGGGATATTCCAAAACATTGCCAAAAGGCAATCCGCAGATTAGTGGACATGGGCTTGTTGATGGCAAAAGGTAGAGTAGCGATGTGATGGATGAGGGGTCCCCTGTCCACGGTGCCACAGTGGTCACGAGATGTCCTTTATTTCTGCACGCAATCGGAAAACTTCAGCGAGCTGCTTCCTCCCCGGAGTAGACCAAAGAACTTCTGGGGGCTGTACACCACATACTTGAATAGTAAAGGGGGGCCCAACTGAAGAGACAATGACAGAGCCTGAAGTCAGAGCCAATACCCCTGTTTTATAGACGACAGCGCTGTTTTGCAACGTTGGACACACCTAACCTGTAGTGCAAGGTGCTGCGTCTAGACTGATAGGTGGCGCAGTGGACCTGCGTGAGTAATCAGATGGCATTGGGGAAGTCCAGCAGGAGGGAACTGGCTCAGTAGGGCAACGGTATATAGGCTCTTTGGTTATAAACTGATGTTAGAAGGAGGTGTCCTGATAGCGGTAGGTAGGGTTGACATCTCTTTGTTTGTTACAAAAAAAATGTTGTGCACTGTTTAAGATTGCTGAAGTGCAGCGTACATGAACGACACAATATTGAACACTCTAATCCTTAACGGTGCCGCTGCCCCGCCTCCGGGATCTGGGCCAAGTAGCTGTGTAGAATGTTTTACACTGACAAGTTGCCGGCCCCAGGGTTGTAGGTGTATGGCTGTGTATTTCAGTGACGACTTTTACAATAAAAAATTTTTTTAAACTGAGGCAGCCAGGCTGATACCACTGGCAGTAAAAGAAAGGATCTGGTGGAAGGAGTACATCAACATATTTTCCTTATTGGAGTTACGCCAAGCAGTATTAGTTGACAGCTCATTATAAAAAATAAGAGGAAAGGAGAGATAGGGGTTAACCCAGGGTGGAGAGGTCAATAGAGAACTGGCTATTGGTCATCGTAACCCTGGTAAATGTGTTTATAGAAAAAATCCTCCAGAGTGCAGTGGTGCTGTTCCTGCATGAGCAAAAAGTGTGCAAATCGAAGCAGAAATGCCACGGGGAAGCACGGCTCTGCTCCGATGAGGATTTCAGGGAAAAGATGGTATCATGACCAGTCAAAGAATGGAATCACCAGGACATAGATGGGTTCATGCATCACTTGGTGTCTGCCAGGAAAGGGGTAGGCTCTCGTGAAACTAGTTTTCATCCCTCATTTGGTAGTGGTAGACACAAGAGCCCTATGCATTGCACCAAAGCCAGAGGCCCCCTGCGGGGCAAGGCCAGGAAAGGGTGCACGGCAATGTGCTGGCAGCACGACAAAGATGAGTGTAAATGGGGGCATGCTTGCAGATTTGAACACAGTTGTAGCAACTGCGGCGGTACCCACCTAGCAGTCCACTGCAAGCAGGCAAAAGGAGTGGAGAAAAACTGGGAGCACAGCAGCAAGAAGTAGTGCAGGGCACACGTGAACACCCTTGAGGGGGTCAGGAGACTGAAGGGACAATCTCCACCCCTATCAGAGTAAGGAGACTGATTCAGTTACTAAACAGATACCCCAACAAACAGAGACAGCTACTAGTGGGCGGTTTCACATAAGGCCTCCCTATACCTTATGAGAGCCCCCCTAGCCCCGTGGCTGAGCAGCAATCTAAAATCCATGAGACGTCCCGGAAGTGGCCAGGCAGAAGTCAAGAAAGGGGGTGCTGTTGGGGAGAGTGGCAGACCCTTTCAATGTGCCTCCATTGGAGAATTTCATAGAGTATCAATTGGGGGTGGTGCTAAAGAAGGAGGTAGGGAAATACCGTCTCATACACCATTTGTCATACCATCAAGGAAATTCAGTAAATGACTGGTTGGAACAAGACAGCTGCTTAATGTTACATGCATCCGTAGATGAATTGGTGTATATGATTAAGCAGGTGGGAAAAGGTGCATTGCCGGCCAAGACAGGCATAGAGCCCACTTTCTGACTCCTACCAGACTACCCACAAAGTTACCACTTCCTGGGTTTCCAACTAGATGGGGCTTATTATTATGAAAAGTGCCAACCTATGGGTTGTGCAATTTCCTGCACCTACTTTGAAACCTTCAGAAGCTTCTTGGAATGGGAACTGGGGGTACATCACCAAGCTAGGGGGGGTGCATACACAATTTGAATGACTTTCTTTTCATTGGCAAACCAGATCCAGGGCAATGTGCAGCCCAACTCGCCCAGTGTGAGGTGTTGGCAGCAGAGCCTGGGAGTCCTACTAGACCCAGAAAAAAAGGGAGGGCCCAGTCACCAGGCTATCATTCCTATGAGTTGACGTTGGCCTAGACTTGGTGGAAGGGAAATGCAGGGAGCCCAGTGACAAAGTATAGGAGCTTTGGTAGATTATAAGCCAATTGCTGCAAAGAAAGAAGGCAACATTGGGGGACATTCACCAGCTGTTAGAGAAACTGAACTTTGCCAAAAGGGTAATCCCTGCCGGGCGCCCATTCGCCAGGCCATTGGCCTGGTTGACCAAGGCCATGACAAAAAGACATCACACAAGGGGTGAGGGAAGACCTAGAGCAGTGGGACAGATTCCTAGTGAGGTTTAATGGCACACTAGCCTAGCTGCTGACTATAGTCCTATTCACAACACTCACTGGAGTTGGAATAGTGTATATAGTGTATATAGTGATAGAAAAAGGAGTATTGCTCTTTTTCTTGGTATCCTGTTAGCAAGTAAGTGCAGATCACGGATTCTGTAGGACCGCATTGGGCTGACAGAGTATCCCCATAACTCTGCCTGATCTAAACGCGGAGCCCGGCCACTACGGCAATTCTGTTTTCTACAGACATAGGACCTGATCGATGTAAAATAATATTTTGCTTCCTTCCCCTTACATTAGATTGCTGGGATACTGAACCCCTCCGAGTCCATGGGGCACAGCTAGGCCCGATCACATGTATGTAAAATGAAGTACACGAGAGTGCAAGTAGTATGTGTGCCTGTTTTGCCACAAGGTGTTAACCACGTTTTTTGTGCAGGAAAACGTTTTTTATACACTTGTTCGGGCCACATGGAATATAACCGTTGTCCATTTGGTTCGTCTTATGTGTATGAAACTTGTGTGCATATATTGGGGGTTTGGATACCCGTAACTACTACGTTATGTTTTGTCTTACAGGAACCACGTGATCAATTTTGTTACGTAGGTACAGGATGCATGCTTTATTATTTGCAGAATTAAACACATTTTTTATTTCACTATTAGCTCATTGGGGCATTTATTAGGAGTGGCAAACACAGGGCTGGCCCCTGTGTAGTCCTGAGGAAGTGCTTGGGGGATGGACGAAACATGTTGACAGACAGAAGTTGATAGGTACAGCTAAACACATTGTCATTTAGGCATCCTACTATTTCTACCCCATTTTTAACTTTACCACCTGGAAGCAAGAATAAACTATTAAAAGCTTACTAGGCAGGTATTTTTAACTATTCACATACACCCCACTCCATCACATCACAACTCTCGCACCACACATAGTCTAATCGTAAGTGCTCCTACGTAATCCGCAAGTCGCAGCACGCCCCAGTCCGCAGCGGACTGGGATGGCCCCTATGATGAAGCCTGTCACTGTGGGGCAACCCTTGTGAGTGAGAGGACAACAAAAAAAAGAGCAATACTCCTTTTTCTATCACTATATACATTATTCCAACTCCAGTTAGTGTTGTGAATAGGACTAAAGTCAGCAGCTAGGCTCTTGATCTCTGCTTCTCAGAGATCGTTTGTGACTTTTCAGTTTCTGGAGGGCGAGCCTATGCCTTTTCCCTCTACCTCCCTTCTAACTTTTGTTAGTTTAATGGCACACTCACATGGAGGGAGCCCTGAGTATCATCGAGCAGTTGTAGCTCTTCATGGATGCTGCCAGAATGCACGGCTTTGCGGCTATCCTAGGCAGAGCATGGTCATCTGGTCGGTAGCCAGAAAGTTGTCACAGCACGTGGATCACAGGTAATATCACACTCTTGGAGCTCTTCCCCATCATAGTCTCCTTTACAAAATGGGGGGACAGACTAGCTAACCGGAAGACCACACTATGGTCAGATAATCACACAGCAGTTCGAGCAATAAACCTGGGAATGGCAAAATGTCTGGCATAGGTGCGGCTGCTACAGCAGTTTTTGGGCTGCCTCTTGAGGGGGAACTTAGGGATTAGGGCCAGACACATTGCAGGGGTAGCAAACTCAATAGCTGATGTGATCTCTCATTTTCAGTGGGACAAATTCAGGGAGCTTGCACCGATCACAAAGCAGAGCATGAGACCGGTACAAGGATACCGCTGGAACTTGGTGGACACGGATTAGCGATGTTGGTGGACAATGCGCTGGCTCCAAGACTGCCAAAAGATACCATAAGTGCTGAGAGGTATTCAGGAACATGACCAACACAGCAAGCCTGAGCAGGGTCACCCCGACAGAGGTAGCATTATTTATAGAATGAGCACTCAGTAATGGGATGACCAAGTTGTGGACACAAGTGCACTTGAGCGTTGTGGCACACTTCATCAAATTGACAAATGCAAAGGGTCCAACAGGGTCATTTTACTGTAGAGCAGTGATGAAAGGCTAGGGTAGGCTGCAGCCCAGGGTCCCGGATAAGAGGAGACCCATTGATTTCATAGTCTCGAAGGCAGTAATGGGCACACAATAAGGGATATGCATAGGACAACATAAGGTGGTTTTGTTCAGCTCACTTTTTGCCGTAGCTTTCTTTGGTGCTTACAGGATTAGAGAACTAGCATTGCCAGCCAAAGGGACCCCAGGGTCAGAATGTGTGTGTACACAGAGGACATACATATGGGGAACAGGTACATGATAGTGCACCTAACACAGTTCAAGAAGGACCAAGAAGGTAGAGGGCAACAAACAAGGTTAGACTGCCTAAAGGGGCATGCTGCCCGGTGTGCCTCATGCGGGAATATATAAGACAGGGCGTCCACGCCGCCATGCCACTGTTCTTACACAAAAGTGTGTCATGCCTCAGCCATTTCCAATTCACTGCAGTGATGAGAAAATCATTAGGAAAGGTGGGCCTCTATCCTAGGGAGTTCGGGTCACACTGTTTCCACATAGGGGCAGCAACCACTACTGCCCCCTTGGGGTTAAATGCAGAGCGGATTAAGAAATTTGACCACTGGGCCTTGGGTGCATTCAAAGGGTACAACCAGCCAGCCGTGATCTGAACTATGTTTTTCTACCAGCAGGTCCAGAGGCCAGTGCAAGGTGTGGATCCTGGGACATTCCAACATCACACAGGTTCAACGGTGGGTTGTGGCGTGAAGAGTCTTCAAAGGAATATGGCTATAAAACACAGCAATAACCTGGTTGGGTTGACAGGGGATGAGCTGGCATCAGCTGCTCCCCACTCTGAAAGAGGCACTGCTACATGGAGAGCGGCAGGATGCATTGGTCATTCACCTTGGAATGAAATGACCTGGCAAACATTGGGAGAAGAATTCTGCTAGGGTAAATGACAACGGGGTCAGCGGCCCTGGCCAGGCTGATTCACCCAGCGGACATCATATAGTCTGAGTTAATAGCCTGCGGGGTATGGAGGGGGAAGTCAACCAAGGGGCTCCGGGCAGGTCAAGGGGTAAACTAAATATTGCACTATGGCAAAGATATGTAGGGCTAACAGCTGAGGGTTCATGCATCATGGGCTGATCAACCTTAAGACACCAGGTTATCACTCAGAGGTTGGGGTACACTTAACCGGGGTAGGAATGGACATGTTCTTAATTAACATAGTTGGGGTGCAAGAACAGCTGGGTTTCTCTTGAATGGGCAAAAGGAGGAGATGCCCCCGATCGGGAAACTGATGGCAGTGTGGCGGAGACAGCACAGAAAGAGACTCAGAAGAAAGAGTAATCTAGGTAGAAGAGCTGATCAAACAGTTTCCTTGGGATGCCTCATGGCAGGGACACGAGGCAGAAGATGACAGCACACAATGACAGCAAGAATAGATGAGTTGCTTAATCATTCTCCTTGGTATGCCACACAGCAGGGAAATGGGGAGCAGGTCAGTGTATACAAATCAATGAAAAGGTTATAACTTGCATACCTCAAGTATACAATTCTATCAACTAAACCGGTTAAACAATTTACCAATGGTGCTTCCTTGTTCCCCTGACCAGCTCCTGTCAGGTACAACAACTCACAATAACATGAAACAAAGAACTGTCACATGAATACAAGGAGCACTTTTCACAAGCCTATTAGTGGCATAGTTTTTTCTACAATTTCCCCCCAAAAATATATATAGGTGTTATATACAAGTTTTACAAATGAAATCTCATACAAAAACTTTCAAAAGAGTATCTCAAGTGGACTCCCACAATCAATCAATTCCACAAAATGTCTTAAAGTTAACGATCCATAAACTTCTTGTTTTATTATACAATGAATCTATATGCACATGCAATCTTCAAATTCAGACTCCATGTAATGTTACAGTTCACATGTAGTGTTACATATTCCAATGCATTTCGGGAAGACCCTTCGTAGGGGGAACACTAAAAATAACAATAGTGAATTTTTTTATAGAAAACAATTTTGTTTTTAAAGAAACACATGCATGTGTAACATAATATCGCTTCAAGGCTGTCAGAGATAACCTGCATCCTCAGGTTGTTAAATAGAAATACAAGAATAAGAAGCTTGTCACCGGAGTGTTTGAATGCAAAAAACTTTAAATGCTCCTCGGATTGTGTATGAAAAGGAGTACAACAACGGAGTGCCCCAATAACGAGTCAGCCAGTATAACACCTATAATGATGCATACAAGACTCCTTATAACCCAAAGTGTATAGTGTATCTCAACTGGTGTTCCTAATGATTCACCTATCCAGGAGTGAGATAATCATATGTTAGATTGACTACAAACAAAAGGAAAGAAAAAATGCAAGCACATAAATAAATCTGCTGCATTCAAATACTTCATAGCACCTCAGTGCTATCTAACGCTCATATTACTAGGATATCTTCAAAGGTTTAACTCATGTGAAGAGGAGACGCTCCCACTCATCTGTATAGACCATTGTCCTGAAGGTTGCTACCACAACGTAGAGTTACTATCGGCAATTCAGTTGCTAATTGAGTTGCACACAAGCTGAAAACGATTGTTAGAAGACTGCTGTTAGTTAGCATTACTTTGCAGCCTTTACCTTCCAATATTAGCCACATTAGTCAAATGTTACCTCATAAGATCCTGTGTGCCAGTCTCAATGGGCCTTCATTATAGGCTCCCAACTAAAAATAAACAAAGCAAGAATACGCCCATTACAACCAGAACCTTCTCAAAGCCCTGAAATGTATCCGTGCTCATTAATGTTCTTACTTACTGGGATATTAGTACCGGCACCTCTAAATCACCTCTGTGCCCACTCTATATGACCCGTATGCGTACTGCCCATTTTCGATGCAGTGTTTTTAAACACGGAAGTGGCGCTAAAATGGAAAATAGACTACCCGTTTCCTGCCATTCTGGAGCGGTAAGCCATATATATTTTATAAAATGCATCAATAATTGATGCCATATACTTAAAAACCATATTGAAATGCAGAAAAAAGTTGTATTGAAATTAAATTACTTGAGCCCCAACAGCGTAAGTATACAGACATCTAACTAGTCCGGTGAGCTAACTTAATCTTCCTCCTACCAGTCGGGTGAACCACCTATCAACCCAAGTGAATCTTCATGATGCATTAACCCATCATACCTCTGTAAAAACTATTGCAAAGCCAACAACTGTTCATGATGTATATATAAACATCTAACTACAAAAGTGCAAACATTGTGATAGTCTTAAATAACAACCCTTTATTTAGAAAATACAGATGTCAAATTAACCTCCTAGAAATGCTTGAAATTTTTCATAACACATTGTTCTTTTACATAAATGGTACACATTAATAAAAGAAAGTCGATAAATGAGACAATCATCAAAGTGATCAACATGATATTATAAGAAGCACACCATTTCTGTCTTATTGTTCAAACCAAATGGTATGAGTGTATTGAGGGTGCGTATCCAATACGTTTCCCTTTGTGCCAAATATGTGTGTGCATCCATGTGGGGTGTTACTGCAATTTTCTCAAGTATAGTAAAGAGCAACTGTGGTATTGTGTGTTTTTGTTCTATCCAATGTGCTGATAAACTTGATTTTATGTTGGCAGGTCTGATGGTGCTTTTATGCTCAGTGTGCCTAACCTTTATTTTGTGAGAAGTGCGTCCTACATAAACCAACCCGCAGGGGTATTTAATGGCATAAATCATCATGTCTGAATTGCAATCAGAAGTGTGCCTCAATTTTATTGCTTTGCACGTGTGTGGATGAGTGAATAAATTCCCTATAATCACATTTCCACAATGTCCAGTTATAACATTTGCGGATCCCTAGGTGGTTTGTTTGCGGTTAAATATCCCTCCGTTTCTTCAATAATTCACGTAAATTTCTTGATCTGGAATCCGCAAACATTGGTTTAGCAACAAACACTTCCTTGAAATCATGTTCTTGTTCGATGATTTCCCATCTTCTCAGGATGCCTCTTTTGATAGCTGATGCTGCCATAGAGTATTTGATGACGTAAATTTCTCTCTTTGTCTTGGTTCTCACACTTTTCTTCAGCAGGCCTTCTGGTTGTAGATGTGATACCTTCTGTCTGGCTGGCTGTTGCCAAAATTTCACGAGGGTATCCCCTTTGTTCAAATTGCTGCAACATATCTTCAATATCTTTATTGCTTATTGCGTCATCAGAGGTTATACTTTTGAATCTAATGAACTGTGACAGAAGCAGATGATTTTTCAAAGATGGAGAGTGCAAACTTTTAAAATGCAGCGCATTTTTTTTTCAGTGGGCTTCCTCTGCGCCTGTGTCTTAAAACTACCTTGATATAATTCAATATTGATGTCCTAGTAGTTGATGTTCGATTTGCTGATTGTGTAGGTGAATTGGATGTGAGGGTGATGTGTGTTCAATATTTTGATGCTTTCTTCGAGGTGTTCTTTTTGTCCCTTCCACAATAGTAAAATGACATTGATGTATTGGAGATAAAGCACTAAATGATTCGTCCAGGCTTGATCATTCAATATATGTGTGTCCTCATATTTCGCCATGAAGATATTTGTATAAGTGGGTGCCCCGTAAGCCAATTGATGTCCCAGTGCGTTGAAGGAAGAAATGATTCTTCCAAGAAAAGTAGCTGTGGTAAAGACTGAATTGTAACAGCTCAAGTAAGAAGATGGTCTGAGATAAGATTCCTCATAATAACTCTTCAGTAGCATCCACTCCACCGCTTCTACACCTTCAGAGTGTGGTATTGATGTATATAGAGCTACAACATCAATCGAACATAGTCATAGATCATCTGCATTTTTGACTTCCACATGCTTCAACTTATTCAGACAATCAGTTGTATCTTGCATGTAAGATACCCAACCCTGCACAAGAGGTTGCAAAAAAAGGATCAATGTATCTCCCTATTGGTTCATCTATTGAACCACACCCTGCAACAATTGGGTGGAAAGGTGGATCATTTGGATTCTTGTGCATTTTAGGCAACATGTACATATGCGGGGGTGAAAATCAGATGTTAGGTATTGCTGCGTGCTGTCGTTCATCCATCCTAACTCCACAGCTCTTTTGAGAATCTCTGCCAATATTTTTGAAAATCAAGCGTGGGATCAGAGTCCACTGTTATGGAAGTGTCGCAATTCATCACTTGTGCCTGCACTTTATAATAGGTGGTGTTCATTAAGACAATGGCGCCTCCTCTATCTGCAGGCTGAAATGTAAGATTCTCATTGTCTGCCAGTTTTTGTAAAGCTACTGACTCTGCTTTGGTCAATTTCTTAAGTGTTTTAACTAACATTTGTATTTTCTCCAGAAAAGTTCAAACAGATCCAATCCTTGTTATTTTCAGTGTTCCCCTTAACTTTAAGAAATTTTGTGGAATTGATTGATTGTGGGAGTCCACTTGAGATACGCTTTTGAAAGTTTTGTGTGAGATTTCATTTGGAAAACTTGTATACCACACCTATATATATATATATATATATATATATATATATATATATATATATATTTTTTTTTTTTTTATTCTAGAAAGGACTATGCCACTAATGGGCTTGTGAAAAGTGCTCCTTGTATTCATGTGACAGTCCTTTGTTTCATGTTATTGGGAGCAGGTGAGTGGCCAGCAAGGGTCCAAGGAAGCTGAACATCACTTGCAATCTGACGGCCACCCACAAGGTCAGTAGCACTGTAAGCCTAGAATCCGCAAATCCTGAGAGGCCTGCAAAAGGGGTCATTACGCAGGGTCAGTGCTGTCAGCTGGAAATAGAGTTAAACCATTGGGACTACGTTTAACTGAGAAGTGGAATATGTAACAAACAAACATGGGCCACGAATGACCAACCAGCAGGTTGCAAAATACTTGATTAATGTTGTGTAATAAACAGCGCCTTTATTTACCATAAACTGTGTCCCTGAATGATTTGGGGGGGGGCAATGATGCATTATATGGTCAATAAGGAAGGGGTGAAATCGCACTCTTGGGAGGAGTTATTAATGAGGACATTCACTTGCACAACACCACTGTAGAGTTACTTTTCACATGCAATGAGCAGTTGACAGAGAACTAGAAACTTTGTTGAAACATGACATTATTGAACACTCCACCAGTCCCATGCCATGACCCTTGCCCATGGTGGTGGTGCCAAAAAAGAACAGTGGAGGTGCAGTGCGCATGTTTGTTGATATGCACCAGGCCAACAAAGCAATGGAGTGAGAAAGACATCCTGGTCCCCACATAGTGGACATTATCATGCAGTTAAATGGAACCAAAGTCTTCTAATGGCTTGACTTGAATAATGGATAACATTATTTCAAGTAGGAAAAGAATTCCAGGTACATTACTACTTTTTCAACTTATATCGGTTTGTTCAGATGCAAAATACTGAGTTTTGGAGTGTATTTGGCTGCTGAAATATTTCAGGGTGTTATACAATGAATAATTCAACCTGTTACACATGCTTTCAATTACCTTGATGACATATCGGTATTTGGGACAACCCGAAAGGAGCATGAGAAGGCTCTTACACCAGTGTGCCAGTTACTTGCTGATGTAAACCTCACTCTAAAAGCTACAGAGAGTGACTTTCACAAGACCAAACTTAAATTCTTTGGATACACATTCTCTGATGGGAAAATGTCTCATAAAATCACTGTCATTTACTTGTCCCCCACAAAAAGTAACCAGGCTGCCATCCTGGCCAGTTGTTGCTCAATGTACATTTGTGACTTTGCATTAGTGATTGACAATTGAGAGACTTAACAAAGCGAAATGTCCCATTCCAGCGTTCTCACCAATGTGACCAAATTCCCAAAAAATAAAATGTGATTGAGAATCTAACTGATATGGCCTATTTTGACCCCAAACCATATACTGAGATCAAAGTAGACGCAAGCCTGATTGGGCTAGCGGGCATTCTTGCTCAACACAATGGTCATCCAAATGCTCAGAGACACATTGGGCCTTATTTACAAGGAGTTAACACAGCTTGGTGCCCAAGTCATTTGCCGGCGCCGGGCTGCGTTAATTCTGAAGCAAAGGGATGTGTCATATCTACAGTGATATGATGGATCCCTCTGCGCTTCCCTGCGCTGGCACACAGTTAGCTGCCATGCACGATGCAGGCACCCTTGCACCACGGTGCCTGCATCATGGGGATGATTCTTTTGTGCAGGAAGGGCTGCCTTCTTGCACAAAAATAATCACAAGAGGTGATTTCCTCTTGCTATGTGTGCAGAATGCAGCACGCATAGAAAAGGGAAAAAACACAAGGAGAAATTAAAACATTTCTCCTCGTTGCACCTCCCTACGCCTCCCCTCGGGAGAGGAAGCATACTGACACATTTCCAGGTTTACAATTTTTTGTAGATCTGGAAATGCAAAAGAAGCCATGGGTGTTTCATGGGAGCATGCCCCTTTCACGTAAAGTGTGGTTTTCATGCAGAGTGGCTTTACATTTTCTTGTAAATATGGGGCAGCAGGTTGGACCGTTGGTGTGTCACAAAAAGCAACGTAGTAGCAGCGCAAGGGGCTTGTAAATATGCCCCATTGTGTCCTATGCCATTCGAAGCTGTCTGAAAATGAATGTGCCTATTCCCCGTAAAAGGAGAGTCTGGCTGTTTTGTGGCCCTGCAAACATTTTCATGTGTTTCTTTAAGGAAAACCATTCACCATTATCACAGACCCCCAAGGATTGTTCACTGTCTATGGAAATCCAAATGCTAAAATGTCCCCTCACATTGAGAGGTGGGCGTTGTGACTGCAAGAGTACTGCTATGAAATTGTTCACAAGCTGGGGAAAGATCAAAACACTTCTGATTGCTTTTCCTGAGTGCCGCGATATTGCCACAGTTCGACATCTAAAGCAGCTGAAGAGTATGTAAACTTCATTGTGAGGTCCAGCATGCCACCAGCTATATCCATTGAACAGATTATTGCTTCTACTCAACTCAAGCATGGAGGAAAAGCAATCAACCAAGTGTTGATGATGTTGAATTAAAAATGTACAGGATTAACTATCATTCACCCAAGAGGGTATTGTATTGAGAGGCAGAAGATGCATCATCCCTGAGAACTTAGGACAGCAAGTCACTGAGCTGGCCCATGAACGGCATTGTAGCATTATAGCTCCCAAAAGTGAACAATGAGATCGAGTGTGGTTCCCTCATTTGGATGAATGAGTTGAGAAAGATTAGAAAGTGTACCATTTGTGTAACTGCTTATCTTAAGTGATGCAGCATCCATTGACCATGTCTGACCTTCCTGTGCATGCGTGGGAGAAAGTAGCTGTTTCTATGATCTCCTTAAAAATGGTCGTCATCTCATGGTAGTCATTGGTGAATTCTTATTTTTTCCTTGGGTAGGAGACTTATCAGCGACAATCCATGACAAAGCATCAAGCGGCTTGAGGACATCTTTGCAGTGTGGGGCATCCCTACTGTTCACAAATCTGACAACAGCATGCTTTTCATTAGCAAATAATTCAAGGAGTTTCTCGTTTGACTGAATATCATGCTTCAGGGGAGTTCGCCTCACTGACCTCAGGCTAATGGTGTTGGAGATTGCTTTAAGGGCACCCGCAAGAAAGTGATTCAGCTACCATCAATGGAGGGAATCAGTCTAAAACAAGCTATGTGCTCAATGATCATTGTACCCCTCAATTATCTCATAGCACCCGATCTGGCAGACCAGTGCTAGCGCCATTACAACTTATTGAGGAAATATGATGCTAAAGATGTTTGTACTTTTTATTTATTTTATTGTACTTTAAGCTCAATGGCACTAGGCCCTTCGAGGTTCTGGGCAGACTTTAAACAGGAATTGCACAAGTGCTGGAAGGTGACCTCATTAAAGTCATGGCGCAATGCGTGCAATTGTGTGATTGTATGGTGAAGAATAAAGACGTATGTTACAGTGCTGCATGTGTGGCATTTTCATTTGCATGCTCCCGGACTGGGAAGGATGCAACAGAAGCAGAGAAAGAAGGAGTGTAAATCCATGCTGAATGATGTCCAGTCCATTTTGGATGGGAGGTCTAACTAAAGTTAATATTTAGTTAATGTTATGGTTGGTTAATCACCCTCCACCACAATCAGGGAAACTTCATAAAGTTTAGAATTTAAACCAACCCCTAAATGTGATCAAAGATTAACGTAGGTAAGCCCTACGTTGCTACATCAAGTAAATAAAAATGAAAGCTTCATGTAAAAGAAGTAATTTTGTTGGCCTTTTGGTGAAAATGCTTTGGAGCAGCCCCAAAATATAGAACACCCGCTTCACTCCCACAGGAATACTCCCCCTCTCAACACTCTCAAAAATTGATTGAAATCTTGATTAATTGTTATTGTAAATCCGACAGCTGTACTCGATCAAAATACTGCATTTTGATTGGCTCCTAGCCAGGTGAGATCCACTCAGGCGATTTATAGCTATTGCCCAAGACAAGCCTCATTGCAGTATCAACCCAATTTGCTATGCCATCACCCCCTTCCTGCTGCCTATGATTGTGAAAATCACTCCAGTCTAATGACGAGTTAGTGTGTTCACTGGGTCTGGTGGCTTAGGGCCAGGTGTAGGTGGCCCAATACCATTTCGGCCGTTACCAACCGGTATTGGGCATTAGTGATGTAGGTGGCCTAAATTGCAAATTCGGTAATTTACCGATTCTGTATTTTAAGGAATGGGTAAATTACCGATTCCTTAAAATACCGAATCGGGAAACACCTCCCATAGCTGCCTGGTTTGTAAGGCAATGGCACGTCTTGACAATGGAGCTTCTCACGGCGCGGCTACAGTTGCGTCACACTCGCTTCGAGTCAGTTTGGAAGCCCTTGGTGCGCTACCTGTGCTCAATGGAACATGCACGACACATGCCCACCAGGCTCTGGACCCTACATCTCTTTGAGGACGCTGTCGTCCCTACAGATCCCACTAGGTTGCTCCCATAGACGACCTCCACAACATCTGAGCTCTAGAGGCCGACCCTCACCTCAAAGTGACACCCTGACACCCTTGAATGTTTCCCCCAGTTTACCGAATCGGTATTTACCGATTCGGTAATTGCCATTCATTCCTATGGGCCCCCAGGAATGAATGGCAATTACCGAAAATACGGAATCTTTCCGATTCGGTAATTTTTACAGAAAATGTATCTACATCCCATTTACCTATTCCTAAATACCGAATCTGTAAAATTCGGTATTTAAGAATAGGTAAATTGGGATTACCTACATCTGGCCCTTAGTGGACTAATGTGTCCATGGTACATGCCTGTGTTCGGTCACAGATTTAAATCCTGGCAGGTCCACTCAGCCTTTCATCGTCTCAGGTTGATAGAAGAGTACCGCTGAGTTGGGTAACAATAAATATCTGTTATTTAGAGCCAAGATACCCTTTGGCAAACGTGTGCTTTACAAATACACATGTTCATCTGGCTCACAGAATGTGCCTGCACCTGGAGACATTATACTCAGGATCAACACCCTAAAATCGTTCCCTTTTCTGTGCAGAAACCTGAATACGTACATGAAAATGTTTCGAATCCCTTCTGCTGTTTCTGAAATAAATGAGTCCATGAAAACATTTCTTTTAATAACTTTGTACTATATACTTAATGTGTTCCAAGTTGATAACATTGTGTAATCTGTGACAATTTTCACTGCTTAAAAATAATAGCCTCATTGTTCTGTCTTAGACTGTGAACCATTTTGAAATGATTTAGTTAATTACCTTTAATTAAATGTAGTTGTTTGTATGGTGTACAGAGACATTTTCCAAAGATAATAAATATATTTTTTAAACATGTTTTATAATTTCCTTATATTTAAATAACAATAATAATTGCTATTTTAACTGTTGCACTTTCATGCAGGAGTATGTAACTAATGACATAAGGAAGTGCTGGCAAAATGAAATGCTCAAAACAGTAATTTATTTATAGGATGTCACTGCCCATATTCAACAACAACTTTTGAATTTAAATATGCGATCTGTCGCAATTAGCTTTCTGAAAACTCAAACAAATCTACTACTATTCATTTAAATGACATCAGAACGTCTATGTCTACCAAAATTTTACTATTTCTAAATTGACGAGGCATTAGGCAACAAACAGGATAAATGGTCTAAGGCAACAGTTGAGCAAAGGTGATGCTAAACCTAGGTAGGGATCTCTCTCATTAACTATTTTTAGCCCTTTAAAAGTATATTATGTCATACATGACTTAAACCCCCACATTTCTGTTTGTGTGTTTCTGAAGCAGTTGGTTTCATATATGGATTAACCCCTCACTGTTGCTCGCACAGGCATAATTGTTTTGGCCTTCATGGACCTTTCTTCCGCATTTGATTGCGTGAACAGATGCAGGTTGCGACAGGCCCTGATTTCCCTGGCGGTGGACAGGGATAAAGTCCTTTTCCTACAGGATCTCCACTAAGACACAAGGGCGGCCGTGCATTACTTCGGTGACATGAAGGTCTCACGCTTGTTCGATATCAGGAGAGGGATACAACAGGGTTGCATCTTGGCCCCTTTTCTGTTTAATGTACATATCAACGACCTGAAGAAGACCCTCATAGACACCAAGGCATACTTCCCGCAGGTAGGACTGTGTGGGCTTCCCGTTCTGCTGTATGCAGACAATGCCGTTTTGATGGCTAGGGCGGAACGGGGGTTACAAACGTTACTAAACTCTTTCGTCAAGTTTATGGGGAGCAGGACCTTATGGTTAACAACTCTAAGTCCTTAATCATGCAAATAGGGACCTGCCCCAGCAGGCCATATACCTTCAAGGTAGGGCCCACCCCCGTCCCAAGGTCGAGTGTCTTTTCATACCTGGGTGTTTTATTGGATGATAAACTGAAATGGGGGCCTCAACTTACCCATCAGAGAAATGATCTATCCAGAGAAGTGGCAGCCATATTTAATTAAACAACCAGCTTGGGGAAAAGACCAGTGGGAGCCTTACTAAAGCTCTACAGTGCTAAGTGGCTTTCCAAGGCATTATATGGCATTGACATTTGGGGGTATACTAAAATTGAGGTCCTTCAAATAGAGGAAAAGAAGTTTCTGAAACTGCTTTTATCCGTTCCTCAGGACACCCCCCTATTTCAAAATACATGAGGAGCTTGGTATGTCATTTATAACTGACCTGATAGCATTTCGTCCTGTATCCCTATCATTAAAAACTTTGGCTGGTAAGGGGACAACATTAAATAAACTCATATTAAAAGATTGTTTGGCCCTTGATCATGCCCAATGTGTACCGTGGCTCAAGTACATCGAAGTGAGCTTAACGAGCACGGGGAGAGATGATCTTTTTACCGGACCGGACAACTACGAGAGACCTCATAAACCTCATAAAGGCGACTTTCTTTGTGCAGCGGGCTATGGCAAGGGAAGAGTGGGAGCTCCTGAAGCCTAGAATTCATGGGGGCATATTATCAACAAATAGCGATATTTATCGCTAAGTAGGCTTAGCGGCAATTTTTTTATCGCCGCGCATCACCGGATTTTATCGCTGAGATAACGTGCTATTAGCAACGTTTATCTCAAAAGCGATAAAATTCCCTGCGATAGCGGCAAAATCCGTGAATATCGCTGAGAATACAGCGATATTCACGCATTATCGCTAACAGGGTCTTAGCCATTATATCCACCTCTCATTGGATATAATGGCAAAGAACTGGTCTGAGCAGGCGTTAGTTTTTGGAAATATTCGCACTTAGCGTGAATATTTCCATCGCTACGCCTGTGTTGGTAATAGGCGATAGTGATGTTAGCGACTGCTTTCAGTTGCTAACAGGTTGGGTACGCCCACTTTGCATGTCATTAGCGATAAATATCGCTGACATGCAAAGCGGGCCCCAAACCGCTCGCTATGTCCTACAAGCTGTCGCTAACTGATGTTAGCGACAGCTTGCTAATAGGGCGATAGAATTATCGCCGCTTAGCGGCCGAAAACGGCAGCTAAAGCGGCGATAATTTCCTATAGACCCCCTTGATAATATGCCCCATAGTTTTGTAATGTTAAAAACTCATAAACTCGTATGACAGATTCCTGCTAACGAGGTTCCGGTTTCATCTTTTTCACCGATTCCTTGGTCACCCTTGGGGTTGTAGCAGGGGTCAAACCTTGCTATCCTGTGGCTGCGATGGTCAGTCTCCACAGGACATGATTCATTTTATAATGTTTTGTAGTTTTTATGAAATTCCTAAAAAGTCCTTCATAATCCCGATTCTGAAAAAAGCTAATTTTAGGCAAGTGCCCCCAGCTTTTATATTCTTACAAATGCTGACAGGTAGCACTGTGTTTGATGTACTTAAATATATGAAAATCTGCCGTCAGACTCAGATCCAGCTGTGATTAACTAGTTCGTTCTTTTTTATTGTATTGATTCTGATTGAAATGTTTTATTGATAGAGCACACATGATTTTGAAGCCATTGAATTTTTATATTCCCATTGGTACAAGTTATTTTTATTTTGCCGGCCGAGTTTTATATAGCGCGAACTAGACCCGAATCGAATCAGGTATCAGAGCGCTTTACATAGCACCAGTTACGTTACATGAGGACACGCATTCATTTTTAGGCACAGGGAGATTAAGTGATTTGCTCAGAATCACAGGAGGATTTAGAGGGAGAGAACCAGGTCAGCAGAGTTGCTTTAGAGCCAGAGAACCATGTGAGCAGAGCTGCTCTAGAGCCAGAGAACCAGGTCAGCAGAGCTGCTTTAGAGCAATAGAACCAGATCAGCAGAGCTGCTTTAGAGCCAGAGAACCAGGTCAGCAGAGACTATAGACTAAGAACCAGGTCAGCAGAGCTGCTACACAGCCAGAGAACGAGATCAGCAGAGCTGCTGTGGAGCCAGAGAAACCAGGTCAGTAGAGCTGCTTTACAGGGAGAGAACCAGGTCAGCAGAGCTGCTTTAGAGCCATGGGACCAGGTCAGCAGAGCTGTTCTAGAGCCAGAGAACCAGGTCAACAGAACTGCTTTAGAGCCATAGAACTGGGTCAGCAAAGCTGCTTTAGAGCCAGAGTACCAGGTCAGCAGAGCTGCTGTAGAGCCAGAGAAACCAGGTCAGCAGAGCTGCTTTGGAAGGAGAGAAGCAGGTCAGCAGAGCTGCTTTAGAGCTAGTGAACCAGGCTAGCAGAGCTGCTTTATATCCAGAGAACCAGGTCAGCAGAGCTGCTCTAGAGACAGAGAACCAGGTCAGCAGAGCTGCTGTGGAGCCAGAGAAACCAGGTCAGTAGAGCTGCTGTAGACAGTGACTGATTGACACTGACTGACTGACTGACACTGACTGACACTGATTGACTGACACTGACTGACTGACACTGATTGACTGACTGTGACTGACACTGATTGACTGACACAGACTGACTGACTGACACTGATTGACTGACACTGACACTGACTGACTGACACTGACTGACACTGACTGACTGACACTAACTTACACTGACTGACTACTCTCTACTACTCACTCTCTACTACTCTCTACCACTCTCTCTACAACTAACTCTCTACTAATCACTCTCTACTACTCTCTACTACTCACTCTCTACTACGCACTCTCTACTACTCACTCTCTACTACTCTCTACTACTCACTCTCTACTACTCTCTCTACTACTCACGCTCTACTAGTCACTGCCTACTACTCTCTACTACTCTCAACTACTACTCTCTACTACTCACTCTCTACTACTCTCTACTACTCATTCTACTACTCTCTACTACTCTCTACCACTCACTCTCTACTACTCTACTACTCACTCTCTACTACTCTCCACCATCCACTCTCTACTACTCACTCTCTACTACTCGCTCTCTACTACTCTCTACTACTCATTCTACTACTCACTCTCTACTACTCACTCTACTACTCTCTACTACTCACTCTCTAATACTCACTCTCTACTACTCACTCTCTATTACTCTACTACTCTCTACCTCTCTACTACTCTCTTTCTACTACTCACTCTCTACTACTCACACTCTACTACTCACTCTCTACTACTCTCTACTACTCTCTCTCTCTCTACTCACTCTCTACTACTCACTCTCTACTACTCTCTACTACTTTCTCTCTACTACTCTCTCTTTACTGCTCTCTACTACTGAATCTCTACTACTCACTCTCTACTACTCACTCCCTACTACTCTTACTACTCACTCTCTACTACTCTCTCCACTACTCTCTACTACTCACTCTACTACTCACTCTCTACTACTCTCTACTACTCTCTCTCTGCTTCTCACTCTCTTCTACTCTCTACTACTCACTCTCTACAACTCACTCTCTACTACTCTCTACTACTTACTCTCTACTACTCACTCTCTACTACTCACTCTCTACTACTCACTCTACCACTCTCTACTACTCACTCTCTGCTACTCTCTCTACTACTCTCTACTACTCACTCTCTACTCTCTATTACTCACGTTCTACTCCCTACTACTCTCTACCTCTCTCTACTGCTCTCTCTACTACTCTCTACCTCTCTACCTCTACACCCCTACCTCTCTGTACCTCTCTCTACATGCACACATATGCACATATATATGCATATGCATTTATATATATGTATGTGTATATATTAGCTACTGGCGGTCCCCAGTAGGTAGTTATAGTGTGGACTTACTTTCCATAGGAAGTACACAACATTCTATTTGGAATAACTTTGACGTCGGTGGACAAATCTTCGTGAATTTCTCCAAGAAAATGGCCTGCTTGGTTCCGCTCCTTCCCTGAAAGTTTGGGGGGCATTCGTGAAGTGGGGGCTGAGAAAAAAGGGGGGTCCCAAAACATGTTTTCCCCATGCAATTTTCCATAGGGACCTTTAGCCAGGGCTACAGCCCGAACGGCTGAACGGAATTACACCAAATTTGGCAGAGAGGTAGAGTTCCGTTCGCAGATTGTGCTTTTTGTTAAATGGTGTAAATCCGCTCTGTAGTTCCTGAGAAAATCACAGCGATATCTAGAGATGGAGTTCTGCACGCGTACGGAAATTCGTACAATTACGAGCCCGATTGATTAAAAACATCGTTGCGCTAGCGTGTATGTACTAACTCCGCTGCTACAAGGGTTTTAAACTCGTTTACTATATTTTTTTAAAACTGTTTGTCACCTTCATTACTTAGTGTGCTGACTCCCCGGTCCACCGCAGCAATTCGTGCTGTTTGATGTGGAGGGAGGAAAGCTCCTTCACTTCCTGGTTGCTCCACGGCGGGCGGCCATCTTCCTAGGGTGACGCTCTAGTTTCCCCTCCTCCCCAATCTACTTCCCAGTCGGGCAGCGGGAACGCGCAGCGGGAGCGCCATAGACGCGCCGAAGAGGCGCCTAAGAGAAGTCAGTCTGCGCCAGTCCACGTCCAGATGCTTTCAGGCTCAGCCGGCACCATGGTAGGAAATCGCCTTTCGTACAGCTCCTTCTCCCTGCATGCCTTTTAACCCTTCACTAACCCTTCATGCCCCCACTCGGTCCTCCCTATCAACACGAAGGCTCACTGTAAATCGTGTGATTGGAGTATCTCCCCCCAAATACTGGGAAACTTCACCCCTTATATAAGTGGAGAATGTTCCTTCTCAACTGTCGGTCTTTACCGAAGCATCATACCGAACTTGCCATGCTGATTGAAGAGCTCAACCCCGATGCCTTCTTTCTGACAGAGACATGGCTCCAGTTAGAAAGTGACCCGACCACAGTGTGGGCCACCCCCCAAGGTTATACTCTTAAGCGATTGGATCGCCAGACAGGCAGAGGCGGTGGATTGGCCATCATTTATAGAGATATCTATAGATGCCGTGTCACCTCATCCACTATGCCAGCCTGCGAGAACCTACATTTAATTTTAGAATTTTCTCCTACCACCACCTTCTCTGGCATCCTAGCTTATCGACCACCTGGTACCCTCAGTAATTTTGTCACTAATATAACGGACATAGCCGCTAATCTAGTGCTCACCTCGGCAAACCTTACTTTGCTGGGTGACTTAAATCTACACCTAGATGATCCCCATGATTCAGCAGCCAATAGTCTCCGATCTAACCTTCAGGCGATTGACCTGCACCAAAAAGGCTTTCACTCGACGCACACCAAGGTACACCTCCTAGATCACATTTATAGTAATCTAAATAGCCTAATTGTCGAGAAACCCATTCCATTGCCCTGGACTGATCATTTTTTAATACCCTTCACATGGTCCATAAGCCCCCCCCCCCACCTTACAAAATCACAATAAACACTGGGGAAGAAAATGGGCCTCGCTCCCGCTCCCTGAATGGGAATTGGCTCTTACCAATCATCCACCCCAGAAGGCGACCAATCCTAATATTGCCACGGTCAATTTTGATAACTGGATTTCCAGTACCCTTGATCAAGTTCTCCCGAGGAATTCCCTGAAATCCATAATAAGACCCAAAGTCGCTCCTTGGTATTCTCCCGCCCTCAGAATGATGAAACAATCCTGCCGCAAACTTGAGAGAGCATGGACGCAGGACCGTTCTCAACGGAAGAAGGCAGAGCACAGAGCCGCAATAAAGCTATACAAAAATGAAATGAAATCTGCACAAGCCCAGTTTTATGATTCGAAAATTAATCTGGCTGTGAACGCCCCTAAAGAGATCTTCAAAATAGTTAAATCTTTAATCTCTCCCTCTCAGGAGCGTCTGTCATCTGACGGCGCACAAACCCGGTGTAATAATCTAGCTACTTTTTTCTCCCAGAAGATTCAGGTCATTTATTCCTCTTTCAGTACAGGTAATGATGACAGGGAACTCACTACTACAATAGATTCCGACTTTCCCGTCCCCTGTCTGCTGGACAAATTTCCACCTCTTGATTCTATCACATTAGATAAATTGATTCCCAAAATTACATCGGGATCTCCTAATGATCCAGCACCCTCGCAGACTCTCATAAAGGTCATTGACGCCATTCGTCCGGTCATCTTGGATGTCCTTAATGCTTCCATCACTTCCAACTCCGTCCCAGCTCCTTGGAAGTGCGCGATGGTTAAAGCTTTACTGAAAAAGCCCACATTGGACCAGAACAACTTGGCCAACTATCGCCCAATTTCCTTGCTTCCCTGGATGAGCAAACTGCTGGAGCGGTACGTCAACAACATCTTAGTAGATTACCTAGAGTCCAACAATCTGTTCCGCGCATCGCAGACGGGGTTCCGTCCTCAGCACGGAACTGAAACTGCTCTGTTAGCGGTGACGGAAGAAGCCAGAGCTATGCTGGATCGGGGAGGAAAAGCGGCCATCATATTACTCGATCTCAGTGCCGCGTTCGACACGGTCAACCATGCCACACTATTACATCGACTGGATGGTTCGGGCGTGTCGGGTGCGGCCCTGGAATGGCTGACCTCCTTCCTGGATGAGCGATTCTTCCAGGTGTTTGAAGGCGAGACAGACTCCCCCAAACATCCACTTAGTTGTGGGGTTCCCCAGGGCTCCTCCCTAAGCCCCACCCTTTTTAATGCCTATATGCGATCTCTGGAAAAGATAGTCCATCCCTTTGGTGTGCGTATTGTCACCTACGCCGACGATACCCAACTGGTGGTCTCTCTGGACCACTCGGAGGGGTCGTCCAACACCTTAGGTCCCTGTCTAGAGGCTGTCGCTAAGTGGATGCAATCCTCCTGTCTTAAACTTAATGGGGAGAAGACGGAGATCATGCTGCTGGGCAACCCTTCTCCGTCCGCCCTAGCATCCATCTGGCCCACATGTCTCGGCCTTCCTCCCCCTCCCAAACCTCAGATAAAGAGCCTTGGAATCTGGCTTGATAAAGCGCTTGACTTTTCGGTCCAAGCCACAAAAACTGCCTCCACATGTATTGGGATAATGAAAATGCTTCGCAAAGCGCTTCCTTTGCTTCCATTCCAGGCGAGGAGGGTCATGGTTCAGGCCCTGATACACTCCCGCCTGGATTATGGAAATGCCCTATACATAGGAGTTCCGGCAGCAGTGACCAACAGGCTTCAAGTCACGCAAAACTGTGCCGCTCGACTACTGTATAATATTCCCCGCTGGCAATCAGCCAAGAAAGCTCTAAAAGAACTTCACTGGCTCCCAGTAGCGGCCAGAGCGCAGTTTAAGGCCATGTGCATTCTGCACAAATCCTACCACCGTACTGGCCCTGCTATCCTGTATCCCATAGTTGTGCCTTATGCCCCGTCTAGAGCCTTGCGCTCCAGCGCATTACATCTAGCAACTACAACCAAAATTAACAAAGCTCGTTGGGGCGGTCGCTCCTTCTCCCACACTGCGGCCAAGCTTTGCAATTCTCTCCCACTATCTCTTCGAGAGAATAGTAACCCGATGTCCTTCAGAAAGGCCTTGAAAACCCATCTGTTCGCAAAAGCGTGTTGAATTACCCTGAGCCTGCCACAGTAATCAGTCAAAAGCGCTGCGAGGCCTCCGGGTAGTTATGCGCTATATAAGTGCAATTTTTCATTTCATTTCATGAGCTGCATGTTGATTGGCTGTAAATTGTCTGTCAACACTCCAAACCAGGAAGTGTTGGCAGCCATCTTGTTCGTCGCTAGAACCGAGTCACAAGAAAGCAGTAAAACAAAGTTGAGGAATAAGGAAAGGGGGCAGGGAGGAAACATTCTGACCCTGTAGGCTTGCTCAGGGGGTCGTACATGGACTTTTAGAGTCAAATTTGTTTTATTCATTAGGTGTCGGGGCAATTTTTAGAGCTATATTTCTATGATAGTATGTAAAACTTACTGTTTTTATGTGCACCAGTTGTACTATGTGCAGCCTTGTTTGCAAGCACACTTTTTTTTGTTTTTCTCAAAGTTCACCTAGCAAACCTCTACTCATTTCAGGTATTACATTTGTCTCTTTTTTTTCACGGGTCGTGTTTGTCATCCGCTGGTATACTTTTGTAATATATTAATAAACATATTGTATCTATGTTCATTTGAAATATAGTGTTGAGGCGCCAAATGTTGATTACATAGTCCGTCCAACCGTCATTTTATCAGTTTTCCTCCGTTATTTTTACTATACCTGTTACTTTCATTTTACACTCCGCATATTTTCTGTGTGATCGATGAGATTTCCTGCCAGAGACACACCGGTGTTTGTCCTTGGCCTACGATCTTATCAGACTTGATCACACGTATCCCTAGAAACTAATTTGAAGGATGTAAGCCACAGCCATTACAACGCGTGTTCTTCAACACAAAGAGATTATTAAGATTATGCTTTTATCATGCGTGGTAAATGCACAGTAGTTGGAAAAGCATGTGTGTTAAAGCCATATGCGTGGTAATGGCTTCTTGGTGACGATCAGGCGTTGTAATAACTGTTTCCTCCCAGGACACTGCAGAAACCGGGTCTGGGCGTCGTGGACTCCAGGTCACCAGGCGGAGGGCCACGCAGCCCCTCTCATAGAATATAGAAGTCTTTGTGGGGTTATTGTTTCCGTGGTTTGAGGGGCATCATTGAGGCCCACACACTTAATTTTGTAGGGGGGTAGGCATTGCATGGGGAAATGTCGCAAGAGGTTTGTAAATGTGGTACACATTGTTTGGTATTAGTTTGATTTGTTTACCATGTTGTAGTGTATCCAGGGAAAAATATTTCAGTAGTTTTCAAGGCTAGTCTTTAACACCTTACTATAGTACTTCAAGATTATAAATATTTTTATTGTGGATCGCCACCCCACACACAAAGAAAAAGTAGTATGACGTTTTTTTATTACGTTTTACTAAAAGAATAACTGTAAACGAAACTTAATGATAACTATATAATAAACAACTAGAAAAATAACTTTAAAAAAACAAAAGCATAAACAAATTTGGAATTTGACACCAAAAGAGTTTAGAATTATGTAGCTGTGACTAATTGAGCTGAAGCATTACAAGTCTAGGTAACATTACGATTTTACGTGTGCAGTGTGCCTGGTATATTTCAGTTCCGTTATAGTGCCGCGTTCAAGTGGTGTCTATATGGAAGTGCCTACTGCGTTAGTGACACAGAAGTTGTAGAATGGGATTGTAAATATGCTGTCTTATTTCTAATGCATTGCAATGAAGGCTTTGTATATCTAGGCCTCTGTGCTTACCGTTTTATAAACACTGTGGACAAACAGTGGAATTCACAATTTCAGTTATGCTGATCTTCTACACGTCCAAGCAGGCAGCAGTGTCTATAAGTTTAAAAGAGAAAGAGAAATGATGTCACCGAGAGTGAGAGAGAAAAAGAGAGAAAACAACATTAAAACTGTCTCGCAGAGTCTGGAGTTGAGATTTTTTCTTGTCAAAGGTAGATTTACAAGCTCCTTGCGTCACTTTCCCCATGTTAAAAGTGACAGAAAAGTGGCGTAATAAGCTTGTACATCTGTTTGTCAGACGTTTGTAACCTATCTGTTGTCACTGCGCGGAGGTAATTATACATTGTAGACAGAGAAGCTACTGTACACTATGTAGTCTCTCCTTTCACAAATAAAGGTAACACTACGGTTTTACGAGTGCAGTGTGCCTGGTACATTTCACTTGTTATAGTGCCGCGCTCAAGTGGTGTATATATGGAAGTGCCTACTGCGTTACTAACGGAAAAGTGGCACAACGGGATTGTAAATATGCCGACTTATTTCTAATGCATTGCAATGAAGGCTTTGTATATCTAGGCCTCTGTGCTTACCATTGTATAAACACTGTGGACAAACACTTCAGCCAGTGGAATTCACAACTTCAGTTGGGCTGATCTTCTACACGCCCAAGCAGACAGCAGTGTCTATAAGTTTAAAAGAGAAAGAGAAATGATGTCACAGAGAGTGAGAGAGAGAAAGCGAAAGAAAACAACATTAAAACTGTCTCGTAGAGTCTGGAGTTGAAATTTTTTCTTCAAAAGTCAGACGTAGATTTAGAAGCTACTAGTGTCACTTTTCCCATGTTAGAAGTGATAGAAAAGTGTCGTAATAAGCTTGTAGATCTGTTTGTCAGACTGTTGTGACCTATCTGTTGTCACTGCTCGGAGGTAATTATACATTTTACAAAGTGAAGCTGTTGCACACTACCGACTGTCTCCTTTCACAAATGAAGGTAACACTACAGTTTAACGTGTGCAGTGTGCCTAGTATATTACAGTTCCGTTATAGTGCCGCGTTCAAGTGGTGTCTATATGGAAGTTACTATTGCGTTAGTGACATAAAAGTGGCAGAACAAGATTGTAAATAGGCCGAGTTTTATCTAATGCATTGTAATGAAGGCATTGTAGATTTAGCCTCTGTCCTTACCGTTGTATAAAAACTGCGGCTAGTGGAATTCACAACTTGAACTTACATTTTCTTCTACATGTCGAAGGAGACAGCATTTTCTAGAAGTTTAAAAGAGAAAGAGAAATGATGTCACAGAGAGTGATTGAAAGATGGTGCTCTACGTGTTGAAGAAGCCTTTGCTGTAATCAAGAGAGTTAATCATTTCAATTTAGATAATGTTGTATAGAGCAGAGTGGAGATAGCAAAGTCGAAAAGTTTAAGAAAAAAAGAGAAACCATGTGAGAGAGTAAGAAAGAGAAAGGGAAAAAAGGATATTAAAACGTGGGAGAGACACACACGATAGGGGAGGGGTACGTGAAGCCAGAGGCGCAACCACAGTGAAAAATATCGGGGGGGGATAGAAAATATTTGGTGTGGGAGTCAAGTTCAAGGAAGAGTGGAGCTGCAGGGGCTGTAAGCGGGGGGATATCAAAGCGCCATTAACAAGCAAAATGTGTTTGAAAGACTTGTGACGTACTCGGGTGCGACTGTGTTTGGGTCCAGGAAGCTATGTCGTCGTAGCTGAAGCCCCGTTAGCCCAATGTTTTTTTTTTTGCGCTTGCTGTATACTACAGATTCTCTGTTTTGACAGATAAGTTGTCGTTGTTTCAGAAACAAGCTTCTTTGCTCACCTTGTGCTATTGTCATCGTCAGTGTTACATAATCCATCATGAAGCTGGACATCTAAAAGATATTAAAAGAAAGATGTTATGATTGGTCATTATTACAATATTAATTTGGAGTTAGATAATATCACGCTTTTATAGACGTTGCAGGGCCGGTGTTCTATCGATAGACTCATCCCATCTGTCAGTACACCGCCCAACCGAATTTCCACGCATGCGGATAATTCTACGCAGCCGCACTATGGTCCATGTCTTAGATGCATGTAGTTTTAAGCTCACCACTCAGAGTTAAAGTATACAAGTGGAGTTCATTAAGACTGTGGTCGGTTGCGATTTAAGTTCAAATACGTTACATTAATAGAGAGCCGGAGATGGGACCGAAAGCTATTTCGCAATACAAATTATAAATTGTTTCGCTCTGGAACCTTTTTATGTTGGTTACAATTATACAATATTTTTTGTAGGTTCTGAGGCTATGCCATGGCACCATCCATGCTACAGGTCAAAATGGCGGCCCGCGTACATAAAACTGAATTGAAAAGTCGTTTTCTTTCTATATTTTAAGCGGGTCTCTCTAGGGCACTGACTTAACGCTGAATATTCCATCATTATTAGGGATATTTTGATCGTCGAAGGACCGTATTTTGGATTGTCTACGCGTGGTGTGTGCACAGCCAGACTGGGGAGCAGGAATAGACAGGGAGAACCTGCATGTATCGGCACCCCTCTGACGTAGGTGGTGTACAAAACAACGGGGGTGAGCATATAGTTAGAACACCGGACTGGCTACCCGGCATTTTGACATTTTGCAGAGCTGAGGACTAGGGGCCATATTATCAAGAAAGGGCGATACATTATCGCTGCTTTTATTGGCAGGAAACTGCCGCCAAAGCGGCGATAATGGGCTTGATAATATGCCCTTGTGAATTCCCATAGAAGCCCAGGTGAACACCAGAACCTGGGCTTCTATGGGAATTCACAAGGGCATATTATCAAGCCCATTATCGCCGCTTTAGCGGCAGTTTCCTGCCGATAAAAGCAGCCACAATGCTTCGCCCTTTCTTGATAATATGGCCCTGATTTAGTTGATGGGGACCTGCGTGTGCAAAACGAAATTCGATTTGCATTGTTTATTTTCGAAGCAGACACAGGTCTCCATCTACGAAATTAGCCACTACCGCAGTGACATCAGCTCCCAGCTCTGCATAATGTCAAAATGGCCGAAAGCCAGTCCGGCTCTGAGAGGTTGATTATCACATTTCTATGAACTGTTTGTATTGTGAATATATTCCGGACATTTTAGCGATTATAAAAATATTACTGCTATTGGGAAAAAAATGTAAACATGTAAATTAATAGATTATGGAGGAGTACGTTTGTCTAAAACACTAAGTCGTAATTTTGTATGTAGTCAGCTACAACCCTTTGCCTCCCTCCGATGCGTACTCAAGCCTCACTGCTCACCTTTTCGTGGAAAAGAGACCTTCTTCCTGATTTAGTCCCGATCTGCAACAAAGAAGTCTCATATATGGTGCCGAGTCTTGATATCTGTACGGGTAACGACATACTCGTGCTCCCATCATCATCATCGCAGGTTCTTCACCAGCTTAGTGCTTCGGACACCACTAACTCAGTGACCAAAGAGGCCACGCATGTAGTAGTGTGCCACTTGTTCGGTGCTTTGGGAACAACTCCAAAATGGCGTACAACACGTGCGCTCCGTTTTTTTTTTACATAGGGTCACGTGTGTAGGGACGAATACGCTGAATGGGTGTGGTGTGGGTGTATGCTAGCCATGAGGGAGTGTGTGTGTCGATCTGACAACTAGACCTGTAACTAAGAAATCACTACAATGGAAATTTGGGCCTCATAGTGTTGTTGTGTTTTCCTGGTAGCGTAAGAGTGGCTTTCTTTTTTCTATGTGACGTTACGATACAGTCACTATGTATGTGGCCTATTTTGTGACACATTTTATTTTGTAATGCGTTTCAAAAACTACTTGTGGTAGCGTGGTTTTAAATTAAACTGCGAAGCGTGCTTATGAGCTAGTTGAGTGTAGAAGTATTTTTTTTTCTATTGTATTATAATTGTGCTGACTTTTGTCCTTTAGCGTGCAGTACTATATTATTTTATAAAATGTATAATTGTTGAAATCATGTTTGAAAGTAGAATGGAAGCATGTAAACTGCTCTCTGTGACGAAAAACAATGCCGGCTCCTGCAGGAACTGCGGAGCCGGCTGGGACCATGGAGGCTTTAGGGCTCTTCCCATGGTGCGCAACATTAGATTTCAGGTTCGGGGGATGGGGGGGCATATTATCAAGGACCGGTGTTAAAATTATCGCCATTTTTGCGGCAGGAAACTGCCGATAAAACGGCGATAATGGGCTTGATAATACGCCCTTGTTAATTCCCATAGAAGCCCATGTTATTGTGTTAACATGGGCTTGTATGGGAATTAACAAGGGCGTATTATCAAGCCCATTATCGCCGTTTTATCTGCAGTTTCCTACCGATAAAACGGCGATAATTTTAACACCCCCGGTCCTTGAATATATGCCCCGGGGTTCTTCGGGGATTATGAAAAATTAGTGATAAAGGCTATTTTTTTATGTTAGATTTATCGTGCGCGTAACAAGCACGTATGGACGACGTAGCGTGCTAAGATTGGAAGTCGTCCCATAAGTGTACTAAAGGAAGAAAAAGAAGAATATTTGTATGATATTTATGAAGTGTATGTGTTTAGATGTTGGATGGCTCTAAAAAGAGCCCTTGTGTTTTTTGGTAGTTTTTAGTACCTATAAGTAAGTACCAATGCAGAGTCTAAAGTTCAAGAGGAAGACTCTGTTTCCCTCATCTGTAAAATGTACACCGTCTCTCCTATAGATGTCATGCATATTGAAACGTAGATTGTTGTGGTAGATGGACCCCATTCTATAGTCTCGGAGAAAGGCAGAAACAGATTTATTCACATGTTTCAAAGCTTTTTCAATCTGTGGACAATAGTGGTTGGACCACTTCCATTTCTGCCTTTGGCATATATTAGAATATACAAAGGCAGTTTTGGGGAACAGTGTCATCAATTGTGAAAAGGTGTACTTCATAAGCATTTCCAGACCTAGCCCTGTCAAAGTGCCTAGGTCATTGCCACCACAGTGCACAACTATGAGGTCAGGGTGTTGGAGATGCAAAAAGGATTTCACCAATGGCATCAATTGGTGCCACTTTAACCCTCTCTGTCCAATCCATTTGATATCTACATTTGGTAAACGTAGGTCTTTGTGAATTCCTTTCTGTTCTGCGTACCTTTGACTCCAGAAAATATATTTGTGTTCCACAATCCACACTGTAAGCATCTTGAAGAGAGGTCTGGATGCACTCTGAAGGTCTCTGTAAATGAAGGGGCAGTTTGAATAGTGAGATTTTTTCTAAAATGGTGGACAACATTCAGTTTTGAAAAAAGAAAAGGATTGATTAGTTGTTCGAGAACATTCTGCACTAAGCTAGGATGAATGTTTCTGTGTTTTAAAAGGCTGGTTTGTATTGGTTAAGACAAAGTGATAGAAAAGAACGTTTTTATAAGATACGCTGGTATATTCTGGAGTCAAGCACACTTGCTGTTTTAATTTGCAACAATGTATGATGAACTTTTCACCTGTATGCTAAGTTAGGTGTTCCGTGAAGTATTTCTATGGTAACTGGCAGATTGTGGAATGAGGGAAGGGTTGAAAGTTTTGTCAGTTGGAAAGGGTGCAAAAGTTCAAGCAATATAAAAGTGTGTTTCGTTTTGATGTAATGTGGGAATAAATGTAATTTTTTATTTATTTGTATGTGTGTGTAGATTGAGTGTGTAGATTGACAGGAAAAGTTTGCTATTTGCTGTTGGACTTTCTGTTGCCCTAGGACTGCATAGGGGGTTTGACAATGATCCGAAGATCAAAATGTTTGATGGCGTTTGTTGAGCCTTTGATGGCCCTGGGGACCACCAC
Organism: Lissotriton helveticus; assembly: GCF_964261635.1. Taxonomy (NCBI): domain Eukaryota; kingdom Metazoa; phylum Chordata; class Amphibia; order Caudata; family Salamandridae; genus Lissotriton; species Lissotriton helveticus. The sequence goes on along the minus strand of NC_136057.1, from coordinate 712,278,125 downwards.
CTCCCAGGGCCAGCTCCTGTAGTGTTACGGGGTGGCTATTCTTGGGACATTGGTGTTTGCTATGATAGGGCGAGAGTTCTCTTTGAAGTAGGAAAGCAGATTGCTTTTGGTCTGAGAGATCAGCATGTAAGGTGGTCTCTCTGACAAAAAGCAATGCCAACTCTCGTAGGACGCAGGGAGCCGGCTGGGACCGTGGGGTTTTGGGGTTTCCCCACGGTCCTGAACGTTATCTTTGAGCCCCGGGGGATGGGGCCCCCAGGGATTGAATAAAATTAGTTATAGATCCTATTTTATTTTTTGGGTATATTTAGTGTACGCGTACTGTGCGAATTTTGAAAGTCGCTACATAAGCGTACGTAAGCAAGAAAAAATCAATAAAAAATATATATTTTGCAGATATGTATCAAGTTTATGTGTTTATATGTTGGTTGCTTGTAATGAGATCTTTTCTTTTTATTGGTACTTATAAGTAAGTGATTATGCATAGTCTAAAATTGTTGAGGAGCAGTGTTTTATACAGTGGTGAACTTTTGACCTCTGATGACGGGTGACTTTTACATGATCTGTTGGGGGTAGGGTTGAAAGTTATGTCAGTTGGATAGGTTTGAAATGTTAAAGCAATGGAAATGTGTGTTTCGTTTCAAATTAATGTGTGAAGGATTTTAATTGGTTGTTTATATGTATGTATGTGTAAAGTGAGAGGGAAAATGTTCCATTTCGTGGTACTGGTGCAAACAGTGAACTAGAGAGATTCTGTCTAAGAATTTCTACTGCGTGAGTGGCATTCTTCTTAATGTACAAATCAATTTGAAAGGTGAGTTGATAAATTGTATGGGAATGTATGTGGTGTATGTTTGTACATTAAGATATTATGGGGCATATTATCAAGACAGGCGATACAATTATTGACGCTTAATCGGCAGAAAACTGCTGATAAAGCAGCAATAATGGGCTTGATAGTATGCTGTATGGAATTCCAATCGAAGTCTATGTTAGATGTGAGGGACATCTAACATGGGTTTAGATTGGAATTGCATAGAGCATATTATCAAGCGCATTATCGCTGATTTATCGGCAGTTTTCTGCCGATTAAGCGGCAATAATTGTATCGCCTGTCTTGATAATATGCCCCTATATTCGTGCCTTGTTAAACGTTTTATAGTAGTAAATGTATTTTGCTGTTATGTTTTATTGCTTAATATCACATTGTGCGTCTGTGTAGTTTAAGGAATTATGTGGCATATTATCAAGAAAGGGCGATACATTATCACTGTTTTTATCGGCAGGAAATTTCCGGTAAAGCGGCGATAATGGGCTTGATAATATGTTGTTGTGAATTGCCATAGAAGGCCAGGTTATGGTGTTAACCTGGGCTTGTATGGGAATTCACAAGGCCATATTATCAAGCCCATTATCGCCGCTTTACCGACAGTTTCCTGACGATAAAAGCGGCGACAATGTGTCGCCCTTTGTTCATAATATGGGTCTATATTTGTCACTTTTTCCATCATTTCTAGCCTCTTTTTTATACTTCCTCCTGTCTCCTCTTACTCCTTTCTCTCTCTTGGTAGTACTGTCTTTTTCTTATATTGTCCTCTGTGGTGATATTGCCCTTTCTTGTCTTTATATTTTCCTATTTCTTCTCTTATTCCTTCTGTCTCCTCGTTTTGGGGCATATTATCAACAAAAGGCGATACAATATTGCCGCTTTTATTGGCAGAAAACTGGTGATAAAACGGCGATAATGGGCTTGATAATATGCCCTTGAGAATTCCCATAGAAGCTCATGTTCTGGTGTGAACATGATTCAGAAAAGGGAGTGGTGATGAACAGAGTGTCTGAATTAAGCAGACCACTCTTACCCAGTCCAAAGATCAGGGCTTGATCCATCACCGTTTTTTAGCTCACTGCACCATCCCAGCTCAGAACCTGGCTACATGCAAATTAGTCTGTTCCTGTCCCAGTGCATGATGGGAACAGGGCAAACCAAACTACCAAGCCAATTCTTATACTGGGAAGGAAACAAGCTTCCGGGGACCGGTTTCTGGTATTTCAGCCGTCGTCGGCCCGGCTTGCTTGAATCCTGATGGTGCAATGAGCAAGGGACTCACATCTGAGTATACCCTTCCACGCTGGTGTGAACATGGGCTTCTATGGGAATTCTTAAGGGCATATTATCAAGCCCATTATCGCTGTTTTATCGGCTGTTTTCTGCCGATAAAAGCGGCGATAATGTATCGCCTTTTGTTGATAATATGCCGCTTTGTTCCTATTCCCTTCATATTTAATTTTTTTCTTGATACTCCTTGTTATGTCCTCTTTTTTGTTTGTTTCCCTCTGTATATAGTCTGGGTCGATTTACAAGCCCCTTGTGCATCTTTGTTGTTTTATTCTGTTAGTTTTATTTGTTGTAATAGTGGCAGAAATAATGTAGTAAATTGCTTATGAATTTGGAAAATGAGTCTGTGTTGTTCACTGAAATCTAGTAGTTATATACAAGAAATATGTATAGTCACTTAAACGTTTTTCAGTAGTAAATGGTAAAATGTATGGTCTCATATTTTTTTGTCTAATATCACACTGTGCATGTGTGTACATTAAGGAATTGGGGCATATTATGAAGGAGTGGTGTTAAAATTATCGCCGTTTTATGGGCCAGAAAGTACCGATAAAACGGCGATAATGGGCTTGATAATACGCCTTTGTTATTTCGTATAGAAGCCCATGTTAACACCAGAACATGGGTTTCTATGGGAATTAACAAGGGTGTATTATCAAGCCCATTGTCGTCCATTGTATCGGTAGTTTCCGGCCGATGAAATGGGGATAATTTTAACAGCGGTCCTTGATAATATGCCCCAATATTCGCTTTTTTTTAAACGTTTTACAGTAGTAAATGTGTTTTGGTAAAATGCATGGTCTTATAATTTTTTGGGGTAATATGACACTGTGTATGTGTGTATATTACGGAATTATGGGGCATATTATCAAGGAGCGGTGTTAAAATTATCGCCGTTTTATTGGCAGGAAAGTGCCGATATAACGGCGATAATGGGCTTGATAATACGCCTTTGTTAATTCCTATAGAAGCCCATGTTAACATCAAAAGATGGGTTTCTATGGGAATTAACAAGGGCGTATTATCAAGTCCATTATCGCCGTTTTATCGGCAGTTTCTTGCCGATAAAACGGTGATAATTTTAAGACTGGTCCTTGATAATATGCCCCTATATTCGCACTTTTTTGTATATTTTCTATTCTCTCTTGTCATACTCCCTCCTGTCTCGTCTTACTCCTTCCTCTCTGATTGTACTATCTTCTTTTTCTTATACTCTGCTCTCTTTTTATACTTTTTTTTCATACTTGCTCCTCTTTTTGCATATTTGTCCTATTCTTTATATTCTCTTTTGTCTTTATATTCACCACTGTTGTCATAGTTCTTACTGTGTTCCCATAGTACTCCCTCTGTCCTTATACGGTCAGTCTACCTTTATAATTGTATTTACTCCACATTTTTGTCTCTGTGTCTTTTTACATTCTTTCTTCTTTCTTCATATATACTCTTCTGTTCTTATATTCTGTGTTTCTTCTTAGTCTTGCTGTTCTTTGCAGGTACTCCCTATTCTTTTCTCATACTTTTGGTTTTGTTCTAATACTTTTCTCTCTGTAGTCACATTTCTCCTCTCTTTTCTTATACTTTGCACTTTTTACTAATATTACCGTCTTTTATTATTGTCATATTCCTCTCATTATTTTCGGTTCATGAATCATTCTCCATATAAACATGACCACTCTGGGAGATAGGTGAAAATAACATCATTTTGTACAGTGCAAAATAGAGAAATTCATACAACACTGCAATTAAATGTTAATTTTGAAATATTTAAGGAGAAACACTGGTGTTAAACAACAATTATCACCAACGTGTTTCGGTTTTTAACCTTCCTCAGGGTGATCCTACCAGTGGCATACTAAAATGGAAAAAGAAACAACATAAACATGTGTCCATGATATAAATGCAAGAGCACCAATTACAAATTACAATTTGCAAGCACGTGTCATCCCCACCACCCCACATTGCTCAGGTTTCAACAAACACAGGACCCGACAGTCCGGCCATCACAGTGTACTACCACCACCATAGGATAGACATTCACTCAATTGAAAAAAAAAAATATTCTAGCACACTCTAATGTTGTTCTAAAGGAGACTATTAATTTTGTTTATATGAATAGCCTCAACCTGATGCCTTAAGGTAAAGGTACCTTCTAACATAGTCCTATGCGAGGTTTTATCTCTAATATTTAATCAGTGCAATATATTATCGAATTATCCTTAAGGGCCATTTTTACTCAATTCGTGGCAAGACTGAGCTTTAGATAACAATAAACTATTGATTTATTACACTTACCAGAGAAGTATGGGATTTATGATTGCTTCTCATATATTATGCTTTCAAATTCAGAGGCCCTACGGATTATGCGGTCAAGCGAGATATCTAAAAATAAAAATAAAAAATGATAGTTGCGGTAAAATAACTTTTCTGTCTAGTTGGCTAGCTCCTAAATGAGGTGCACTCTCAAAGGTTCATATTCTAAATGTATGCTTACCCAAATCCTGTTGTATATGGATAATGTGCTGGTCGCGTGCTGTTTATATTATCTGGTATAGTTCTTAAATTTCTCAACTGTGAAATTATAGTGGAAGTATATGAGCTATACATTTATACTACAGAAGTTTAATCTGTTCCTAATCTAAATAACATTGACAGAAGGGTCTTACCTATTAATGTAATCTAAGTCCAAAGCGTCTAATAAAGCTGCCAATGTTTTGTTGAGATGAAGATGAATGCTGGCTCTCCTGTTAAAGATGCACACAATGCTACTGCAAGAGTGTAGCCTGTTGAGGATAGAGGAGAGATAGAAAGCCTCTATCTTAACAATTGTTACTGAATGCTGCAAACCAATACGCAAGCTACTAAGGCAACAAGGCTCAAATAAGTTCTTACCTCTTGGCTTATTCTTAAGTACACGAGGATCTCTCCATGGTGTTCTGTTAGTTATGTAAACTATTGGTTGCTCCAAGGCACGAGTTCGACTGAGAGGGCCACTGATAGTAGTAATTTTTTTTCTCTTCTATCCCCTCCAATGGATAATAGACGTTTCTAATAAAGATACGATTACAGTCATTCCATGTTAAAACCTATTGACAAGAAGGAAACAAGATTGTAGAGATGGTTCTCCTTCAAAATTCAAGAAGCTGACTAAAAATAAATACCTATTTCAATGTACACGAGACCGTGACGGGAAACCATGAAAAGTTTTACGCCAAAAAGTGAGAGTCAAAAGTACAATGCTAAGCTCAGTTATAATGGGGTTTAGATTTGCAAACGCGAGTTGTGCAGTTACTGAGATAAATAGGTATTAATAAATGTTACATGAAAATGCCTGTGTATAGAAGGGCAATCTCTATGAACCGTCTCTCCCCATGATTAGAAAAGGTCCAATGTAGCAGTAAAGTGCATGCTTCAAACATGCCACAAAAGGTGTTTTTAAAAATAAAAAGTATATGAGGGGAACAATCTCCGTGAACCGTATCTCCCCTATGGCTAGACAAGGTCCAATGTTGCAGCAAAGCGCATGCTTAAAGCATACCAAGAAAGATGTTTAATAGAAATATGAGGGGAACAATCTCCCTAAACCGTCTATCCCCTAAGGTTGCAAGGGTCCAATTTTCCCACATTCTTCGTGCTCTCTTCTGGTACTGTTCTCTGTGTCCTTATACACACTGTCCTTTGCTAGTATTCATTTTTTGTTCTTATAGTTGCGTGTCTTTTCACATATTCCTTCTTTTTTCTTTAGAGTCTTTCTCTCTGTTTTTACAGTGCCCCCTCTGTCCTGTTACTCTCTTTTATCTTCTTATACTCTTTCTTCTCTCTTCATATTTCCATGTTTCTCTTCATACTCTCCTTTACCTATTGATACTTTTCAGTTTATTCATACTTCCTTCATCCGTTATATTACAGTGTCTGTTTATACTCCCCTTTTTGATTATATTTGTCCTTGTTTCATACTTTTACCTCTCTTGTTGTAAGTACTTTTATTTTCATGGTCTCACGTTTCTTATCATAATTCTGCCTCTGATCTTATAAGTAATATTACAGAATATTTCATATATTTATTTTTGTAATGTTATATATATTTCTTTTAATAGATTCTGTCTATCAATACTGAAGAAACAACGAAAGAAAGGTGTTTATTTGAAGAGAAGTCATCCACAAGATTTACATGAAGAACCGTGTGTTAAGAAAAAGAAAAAAAGTCCTGGTAAGAGAAGGAACACTTTTCCGAGGAAAATATTAAAGACTAAGAGTAGTGTGGACAAAGGGAAAAATGGTAGTAGTGTGTCTGCAACGAAAAAGACAAAGAAGAATAAAGAGAAGAATCATGAAAAGTCAACTACAGAAAAAATAGTGTATAGTAAAAGGAGGAAAAATTCATTATGGAAATTAGGAAAAAAATGTTTTATAATAGAGTTGTTTCAAATTTACTTAAAGAAAATAAGGGGTGTAAAAAAAACTAGCATTTTATAAGAAGAAAAAAGGTATAGAAAATGTAGTTGAGAAAGCTTTGGAATTGAAAACAAAATTGTTCATTTTAGTAATCAATAGTATTCGATCACTAGATAAGCCAATCCATTTAATGAAGGCCAAAAGTAAGTGGAGAAGAGTAATTTGGGGGAATTTATTTGGGGTGATTGGAAACATAGTTCAAGTTCTGAGCCTTTTTTTAATGAAGAAAGTTATCTTCAGAGTAATGAGTTGTTGCATGCAGTTGACACTAGTGGTCGTTATTATGAGGTTAGACATGGTTGTGCTATTGAGAAAGAGAAAATTGTTCCTAGAAATGCAGAAGAGGTGTTAGCTGATGAAGTTTTAGGGAGACGGCCTAAAGCTCCAGTGTACACTTGGAATTGTAGTAGTATTTGCAGTGTACGGCAAGAATCTATTGATTTTTTACGCAATTTCTTACGTAACTATACAAAGAAAAGTGTTAAGCAAAAGATTAAGATGTTGCAAGGACTAGAAACTTGCAGAGTGAGAGAAAATACTGGTTTGCAAGGTCATTCTCTGGCTTGTCTTTCTAAAAAAATATGTCAAAGTGTTTTTCACCATTTCAGGATGTTAGCAGTACATCATTCTAGAATGAGGAAATTAGTCAGAAGATTGTATTATGCAAAAAGTCCAGCTCTAATGTTAAAGAAGTTAAACAGTGCTCTTTTGCATGGATCTGTATCAAGTGTAAAGAAGGTTTGTGATGAAATTGAGGTTAGCTATTTTGATCCTGAGGAAGACAGTGCAGAAATTGAGATATTAATAGAAGGAAATGTAGAAGAGAATGTACAACATTGCAGTACAGAACATTTTGAGCAAGAAATTACAAAATTTAATTTGATTTCAGGTGAAAGGCTAAATTATTGTTGTGTGTGTTGTTGACAAACTCATTACAAAAATCAGACCAGGACTGTTGATCTGTATTTAAAAAGTGAAAAGGAAAATAATAATGAGTGGAAGGATTTTGCAACTTATTTGTTGGTAGAGAATTGTTTTAATTTGGGTTCTGATCAGCGTATTTGTAAATATTGTTATAACAAATTAGACGAGAACAAAATGACTGCTAGAGCTGTGTATAATAATCTTGTGTTGGTAAATATTCCTTCTAAACTGACGGATTTAAATACCTATGAGTCTATTCTTATTCAATGTGTGCATCCATTTCAGGCTATTGTTCGTATGGAGCCTAAGACAGGAAAATTACCTCCTTCTGATTTACAGAGAGGATTAAAGGGAAGAGTTGTATATTTGCCTATAGATTTAAAGAAAAATATTGAAACAATTGGTGTAGAAAATGTAGAGGATGAACCTGTAGTTATTCTTGTTAATGGCGTTCCTACTAAGAGTAAGAAAATCTGGCATGAATTAGTGGATGTTAGGAAAGTGAAAAGGCAACGTTGTATCTGGTAAAAAATAATCAATACTACAGAAATGTGTATGTGAGAGAAGAAAAAATAACTGTAGAAGAAGATAGTGATTTGCCATGTGGACCAATTGAAAAAGTGGATGTGTCCAGAACTGAAGAAATCTATGAACATTACAGTGTTCATCCACTGCATTCTAAAGAAGTGATGGGGAATAATATAGAGTTATTCCAAATGAAAGTAGCAAAAGGAAGTCCCATTAGTGTATGGGAAAAAAGCTTGGAAGCTCGTTGTTTCCCTCAATTGTTTCCCACAGGAAAAGGAGGACGATATGATGACCGACCTGTGCAGATTCCTGCATCTGAATACCGACATCAAGATTATATGCTGAAGATCCAAGATTTCGACAATGTATTCCGTATTTGTTTCATCTTTTGTTTGAGAGTGATTTGTCTGGACTTTCTTATGCAGTAAACCATATATTGAAAACAGGTGTACATCTGCAAAATGTTTTGGCAAATTAATTTATGGATAAAGTATTGCAGAAAGATAATGTTTTGGAATCTCAGCTAATTAATCTCATGGCGTGTCAGCGTGGTACTAATGAGTACTGGTCGTCATGGAGAACTGAAATGTATGCTAAGGAACTTAGGAACTCCTACATGGTTCCTTACTCTAAGCTTTGCTGAATATGCTTGGGATGATTTACTTCAACTTCTTCGAGAGGCAAATCCAAATACAGGGATGTGGAATTCCTATAGCCCGACGCCCAGGACATATTGTTTGGGGTCAAGGGCAACAAGTTTTAATGTGTATTTTGTCCTTGGGAAAAGTAGGCCCAACCCCCTGCAGGACAAACCCTTTTGGCTGCCAGTTTGCAGTACCACATTAAGGATCAGGGAAGGGTACAGCCTGTAGTTTAGTTAATATTTGTGTGCATGTGTTAATGCTGTTCAAACTAGTATTTATGGTTCATTAATTGAAAGCCTTTATTGTTAGGGAGAGCGCTCTAAGTAAATGTACATTCTGATTGGACTACTGACAGTGGTTCCAGTATGAAAATATGTGCACACGGTTTCAAAGTTTAGCAACATGAGGCTATGCATGATGCTCACAGAAGCGCTCTGATTAGATGCAACTATTTGCATTAGCTTGAAAGCAATATTAATGTTTCTTTGCTTTCAATATAAAATGTTCCTAAGAAATGAAAGTAGGGAAATAACATTTTGCTAAACTACTGTAAAATTTCAGGTACCATTTCTTTGCAGCATCATTTGGTAAAATGTGTTGATGGATGCTAGTATTCCCCAAAAATATTCATATTGGAAAATTCGTTTCAATAAGATTATGAAAAACAAAAATAAACAAGCCTTCGCAAAGCCAGTAGGTCTGACATTGGTGGTCAGCTTTTTAGTTTTGGCAATGCGTGACTTGTTTTGGCATGGCTTTTGTAAAACCTTATTGATGGGAGAGCTGACAGGCCCTCACAATTATAACAAACATTGTCAAATGCAAAAATTGTTTTAGGTCTCAAAAAAGCACACACTGCCCCATTAGTTACTGCCACTGAACAAAACTACTTTGTGTACCGATATGCTCCTTGTGAAAGAGCAGAATGCGGTTACTCACAGTGAAGCCAGCCGATTCAGAAAGAGAGAATTTTAATAAACACAAAAGGTTATGGTTAACGCCAGACCAAATTAGGGGCCCAATTATTAAAGAATGTCTCAAAAGTGCACCTTTGGTATATGGCTTTCGTGAATTCACAAGAATTTACATTAGTAGGGCAAGAAATTGTATTCTACTAAATGTTTGTGAACTGCATTTTAGCATGAGCAAATATGCATGTGTAGATTTGCTCATGTGAAAACCTGGATTTTTTAAAGTTCATTTTCCATCCAATTACTCTTTTTTCCCAACTCTGAAAGAAGGTTTGCATATGCCACTCTCAGGAGTAAATTTCCAACATTTCTCAGTATGGGAAAGACTAGAGAAAATGTGTTGAAAACCCTAAATCATGCAAGTTAGTAGGTTTGCACAGACGCAATAGGGCATTTCAAGGCTGGAACTACTGATTACCACCATCTTCAGTCCCAGTATGTGGAGCTGCGGATACGTGGCAACATAGAATGATTACTAGTATTCAAACACTACTATGGGATATGCCCTGGCATAATCCGAGAGGCTATATAAGAGCTCTTATATAATGAGATTGCTGTCATAATTTGTGGCAGCACTACATGGCAGTAGATTTATGAAGCAACCTGCCCCATGGACAAGTAGATATTTTAAAAATTCCACACCCCTGCAAATATACTAAATATTGAATACAAGACACCTGGATAATTGTGCTCTTTGGAATCAGTTAATGTATGCAGGTATTTCAATCATAGATTTGAAGCTATGATGTCTTTTATCACCAATAAAAAACTCCTCCTCTTGGAGAGGTTCTGGACTTCTTTTGGCAAAAGGAGTATCAAGCAAGAGGTGCTCCTCACATACACATGCTAATATGGATCAAAGATGCTCCCAAATTTGGAACAGACTCAGATGATACTGTGATAAGGACTTAAGACAACAAGTCTTACGATTCCAAAGCCATCGTTGTGGGAAATGCTGTCGTCGAAAGTACAAATCTAAGGACAAATTCTACACCAAATGCTGTTTTGCATTTCCACGACCTGTAATATCAAAAGGAAGAGTGAACAGTTTTATGTCATTTTTGCGACATACTATCACAATAAAGTCTCCAAAAAATACCTACATTTTAAGAAGAAATGAAGAGTCAAAATATATAAATGACTATAACCCATTCATTTTGTCCATGTGGAATGCTAATATGGATATTCAATATGTTGCGGACAATTCCATTGCTGTTGCTCGATATGTAACATCCTACATAACAAAATCAGAAAAGACGGAATTGAAGGAAATGTGGGAAGAGATTTCCCATGAGAAGAGTCTAAGTAAGAAGTTATATACTTACAGTTTGAAGATGTTATCTCATCAAGAAATTGGACCGTATGAATGCTCGGATCGGTTATCATCTGCAAGTCTTTACTCCAAATCTAGAAGAATCATTTGGGTGAGTCTAGGTCTTGCTGCAACACAAAACCGAGTTCTTAAATCTGTACAAGAAATTGAATATTTAGCTGAAAAAGAGCCAGAAAGTACAGATATTGTAAAAACAAATATGTTGGATACATGTTATCCAAATAGAAGTCATCATCTTGAGAACATTTGTCTCTATGAAGTGCTGCAAAACTATATTTTTAAACGGAATATTACCGAAAACATTAATAATGGTATATATGCCGTCATTGGTTCTGAAGGATGTCTGGTGAAAGAAAGAAAAGGACATTTGATTAATCACCTTAAACGGAGTTGCGAAACACCTGACAAAAGGGAATTTTACTATTTAGCTCTTTTGCAACTTTTCAAGCCATGGCGTTCAGAATTGGAATTACTTGGAGATTTCGAGAGCTATGAAGATTCCTTCAATGCAAATAAAGATACTATAGAATGCCCTGCTTTTGCTAATTATGTGAAAATGTTGAATGACGAAATTGAGCAAGAAGCTACAATTGCAGCTGAGATTGCTAGAGACAGTTCTCAAGGGAGTCAAACTTCTGCTCCATTGAGTCAGGACCCACTAGGAGAACCAATTGTTCAAAATGAGGCAGCAACTGCTATGGAAGAGGTGGAAACCGCAATGTTTCAAGGTCAAGAAGATGTAACAAACTTAGGAAACTTGGAAGAACAACTAAATCTGGAGCAGAAGAAATATATGAGCAAGTGAGAGAACAGATAGACCATGGATTACTTCATGAGAAGAAAGAGTGCTCTTGCTCATCATTTGAACCTATCCGAATGTACGTGAGTGGACAAGCTGGAACAGGCAAAAGTTTTTTAATTAAAGTAATCACAACTTTTCTACAGAAAACAACTGAGTCGCATTTGTCTTGTGTTGTCACTGCTCCAACTGGATTAGCAGCCCACAATATTAAAGCAATTACTTTACATTGTTTATTAATGCTACCAGTAGAGCATGAAAATAAATTAGAGTACCATAAGCTATCTGGAGAAGCTTCTTGTGAAGTTTCAAGAGTCTTGAGGAAAATGAAACTTCTCATTATTGATGAGGTAAGCATGGTATAAAACTTAATGCTTGCTTTTGTGCATTTAAGAATGCAGCAAATTCTGAAAACAGAGTATGACGTAATGTTCAGAGGGAAAAACGTCATCGTTTTTGGAGATCTTCTACAACTTACTCCTGTAAAAGGACAGCCAGTGTTTAAAACACTGTCGCATGAAGATACCAGAAGGTCTTGGGGGAGCATTGGAAATGTAAAAATGTGGTCATATTTTGAGTATAAGGACTTATTACAAATATGCGACAGTCAAATGATGCTGATTATGGAAGTATTCTTCAAGATATAAGAATTGGAAAAATGACTGAACATGGCAAACAAGCTTTACAGAGACGATTACTTTCGAATTTGTTTCCAAATGAAAATGTTGTCCCAGAGAAAATATACATGAGAATTGCAGAAAAGCAATCTGTAATCTGCTTAATGCCAACACTACATGAATGTTCTATATTCAATGAAGAAATGTTAAAGTTGGAAAATGAAGAAATTATAAAATTGGAAGCTATTGATAAAATAGAACATGAAGGAATCGCTATTATTTTGAATGAAAAGTTGAAGAGGAAATTGGATTCTTTAGAGAAATTGATAAGTAAAACTGCAAGTTTAGAAAAGAATTTGTATGCATGTGTAAACTGTAGGGTAATTTTACGACGTAATTTGAATGTGGAAAAAGGTTTAGTAAATGGAGCAATGGGTAAAATTGTTGATTTTGTTAATTATGTAAATAGAGATGGGATTGAATTTTTGAAAATCAAATTTGATGAAATTGCTGAAGTACAACAATTTAGTCGTTGTTCATCTTGGTTTTTGCTTGTAAAAGATTTGTATGTACGCAGAAAATAGTTTCCTGTTTGTTTGGCATATGCGGTGACCATTCATAAATCTCAAGGTTTAAGTGTAGATAGTGCTTTAGTGAGTATTGGAAGTACGGTGTTTAAAGAGGGGATGGCATATGTTGCTTTGCCCCGAGTCAGAACTTTATCTGGATTGTACTTGATTGATTTTGATGAGACAAAGGTTAGTGCAGATGCAAATTGTGTGAAAGAGTATAATAGGTTAAGAAGATAATATGCACCCAATTTAGGTCAATATCCAGTATTTGAAAAGTGTGTGGTAGGTAGTAAAAGGAGATTTGAGAATATCTGTAGTGAAACTGTAGAGAAAGAAAAAAAACAAGATGAAGTTGCGCCTGCAAGCAAAAAGAAAAAGGACAGTGTTGAAGATAATGTTGGTTATCTGTTTGAAAATAGTTGTGGTGTCAACTGCTATGCTAATGTAGTTGTTAATGTTGTTTTTGTTCTTGAATGTTTGCAACAGCAAATTGTTGAAAATCGGGACGAAAGATTCTGTTCATTGTTGTATTCTGTTTATGAGAAATGTAGTAGTGATAAAACTAAAATACAAAGTGTTTCTGATATTTGAAATGTTTTGGACATATGTTCTGGTTCTAGTCAATTTACGGAGAATATTCAGCAAGATTGTCAGGAATTTTTAATATTTATGCTTGGTGTACTGGAAGATGAAGGTATAGATATTGAAAACCTTTTTGGCCTTTCTAATAAATGGCAACATGATTGTCAAAATTGTTTGTTTACATGTAGCACTAACATAGACACTGAAAGATTCATATATTTGACTTTACCTGACTTTAAATCAGTGTGTTTTAACAATCTAATTAGAGGGGCAACGCAAAACATGGAGTGTAGCCAATGTAAATCAGAAATGTCATCAACATTGTTTATACAAAGATATGGACAGTATGTAATTTTAATGCTGCAACGTTGTAGAGCTGATGGAAGAAAATTGGAAACTTTAATTAAAAATGTTGTAGCTGGGCAAGTTTCAATATCAGGAAGAACTTTTGAAGCTGTTGCAATTATTTTTCATGATGGACCTTCTACAACATCTGGACATTACACTGTTTATTTAAAATGTCTGAAAGGTTGGATACATTGTAATGATAGTCAATTAGTTTTTAAGCAACGTTTGCCTAAAGTGTTACCAAATTCTTACCTAATATTTTTAAAGCCAAAATGTTAAGCTCAAAATTTGTCCTTTTTAGGATTACTACTGTTAAGGTACATTAGTCTGGTGTTGTAGAGTATTTTGTAAGTGAGGGTGAGGAGGTTGAAGTTGACCCTCTTGTTGATATTGAGGCAGTGTACGTGTATTAGGTGGTGACTGATATGGCTGCAGCAGGGAACATTGATAATCAGTCAGGTGGTGGTCTTTTGGATTTGTTGTAGTTGTTGTAGGTGTTTGGCTGGAATTCATGTGTAGAGTGTTTTGCCACAGTGTAGTCTGCTGCTGCTGAGGGACTGTGTCACTGTTCTTCTTCTTTTGGTAAGGATCCACTTGTAAATGTTGCGGAGCATGTGAAGTGTGTTATGGCAGTACAAGGAGACGGTGTAGACTTGCAAACACATGGAGAGTGAGGAGTTTAGGATGAATCCTAGGTTGTGGATATGGTTGTTAGGTGTTGGTAGTCTCCACAGTGTAGTGAGCTAGCAGGAGTCTTCTGAGGCTGAGGGGTGGGTCTGAGGATGAGTACTTTCGTTTTGTGCGTTTTCATGTTTAGAGAGCTACTCTTTATGTAGTTGGTGATGTCCTTCATTGTGTCGTGGAGGTTGCTTTTGGTGGTATGTGGATTCTTGGTGAGGAAGAGGATGAGCTTGGTGTTGTTAATGTAGGAGATGATGTTGAGGTTGTGATGGCGGGTCACTTGAGTGAGGGTGGCCATGTAGATGTTGAATAGCATCGGGCTGATGGATGAGCACTGGGAGATGGAGCAAATGGTGTTGGTTGTTTTGGATCAGAAGGCTGGGAGGCAGACGCTCAGGATTATTATTGAACAATTACCAAACTAAGAATTTGAAGCATACTATTTGGCAGTGTGGAATAGTATGTGAAACCACAAAGGACTTGTTGATATATATTTTGTCAGCATATATTTGTAAGTAATATTATTTACAGTGTATGAAAATTAATCATAATGTTTTGTTATGTTATGATTATTTGAGATGTGTCATATTTACGTACGAAATTGCTCTTAGAGAAAAACATTTAAGATATGTTTTATTTCTATTTTTTAGATTGTTATTTAGAATGTTAAATGTTTTTTTAAGATAATCTTATTGATTGTCTTTTTTTTACCCGCTGTTATATGAGTACTATTGAACTCACTGTTTCTAGTGAAATTCAATATTTTCTGAGAACAGCAAAAAAGGCAAATGTAATACTTTATAAATTATTTTGTGTTGTAAAAGATATATTGTAACTGTATTTTTTTGTGTCTTCCACAGATGGTAATTTTATAATATATAATTTTTTATTATTTAATATGCTTAAGGTAAGTACAAGTAACTGCTAAAAATGGTCGATGGAATGTGCTTCAAACGAGCTCAAGTAACAAAACATGGACGAGAAGGTAAGTGTGTAAAGATGGTTTGTATCTTTTAAGGATATTTCAAAAAATTATATTCTGGGTGTACCTGTCAGAACCCCTCATCATTCAGTGGATACGATAATGACTTATCTAAACCCTAGCTTCTGCAGGAGTGATGAAGAATCCGCAAGGAAACATACTTGGAGTGCTTTAGTGTAACAGAGGAATTCTAAGATGGCCGCCTCGAGGAAAGACACAATGGTGGTCTAGTCATTTAGCACACACCTGTGGGGAATCCTTGGTGAGGCGCGCGCTCCTTAACGAGTGCGCACTTCACCTGAGTTCAGACCCGTTTTCAATTGCTCAATAGATATTCCTGAAGAGAAAGCACAAATATTTCTGAGAGAGTTAAAGAAGGTTCCCGGTTAAACTTGCCTTAGCTAGCGTGCCCGCAACTAGAATTCAGCTTCAGAGTTGGAAGAAGCCCACACATTAGACAGCGGTTGATTTTCCTGTCGTGGCTCCTTCAGGGCAGACTTACTCAGTCGTGTTCAGCATCTGAAGGGCAGAGAGAAGAAGAAACCATACAAGAAACCTAAGTGATACCTTATAGTTGACAAAGGTATATTCTTGGAAAATAATCGTATGATAAGTTACTGAGTGACTAAACGTACCTGACATTATAGAGAATATTGAATATATTCACTCGATGTATTTTCTCTAACCTAAAACAAGAAACGATACAATTTGTGATAAGCAAGGTCTTAAGGGAAAAGAACACATTGAGTAAGGAATACTAGAAACACTGTTGAATTAAGAAGGAACGTTAGTGAAAAACACAATTATTCAAGGATTGACAGAATAGATAACAAGCAACAGCATAAAGAAAGGTTAGTAGAAGAACACAAGGAAATTAATAATATACAAATTAGATAATAAACTGAGAGGCCCAGGTTAATGAATGTTATGTAATTATAGGTTATAAGCAGTGAGAAAAATAAAGAACCGCAAGCTACAAGGTTGCAGATAAATACTAGAGGAGAGGCTAGTTAGCAAGTTGAAGAGGTAGGTAATTAGTAGGGTTAGACTAAGTTATAGATGAGGAATAGAGAAAGAGTAAAGACATGAAGTATTCAAAAAGTAGTGTGATAATGATGTCTAAATATCCACAGATACACAGTGTTATTCTGGTCAATGAATAGTTCTTTTGCATTTTACTAAAACACATTTATTATTTTGGAATGGGTAAGGTGAATAGATATATTCTACATTTTAGTAGTGTATTTTAGTATAATAGCCTGAGTCTTTTCCTATAGTCATAAGGAGTGACAGGTTTCGAAATTTAAGAAAAGCTAAGAACAGGATATTCTTATAAGTAATTATATTTATATAGCTTTGCAAAGGAGTAAAACTCTAGTAATGGAATGTTATTAGATAATAGTATTTATTTAGTATTTTGTTGTAGGCCGAAATAGGAGAAAATGGTAGTTTTGTATTATATCTTATGAAAAGTGATAACATTAACTGTTTATATTTTTATAAAAGGAGCAAGAACATAAAGGAATAATTATGGAAAGAGAACAGGCTCATACTGAGGAGATTTTGGATATTATCTTTTGTATAATTGAATGATTAATCGTATCTGTCACCGGCAATGAGAGTGAAGAAGGGGAAATTAGTGCTGGAGAAATGAGGTGTGATTTCGAAGACGAAAGCTTTGATGGGGATTTTCTGGAAGTATTAAATTATGTTGAAATTTTAGAACAAATTAATTCAGAAAGTGCTAACGAGGCAATTGATCTGAATGACATATCTGATGAACTTGTGTTGGAATGTCTGCTCAATTATGAGATGTTACAAAAATAAATTTATTGTTTAAAAATAATAAAGGTTTGAGCACTATCTACTAATGTATTTATTGTACTAAAAGTGAAGCACTTATAGATTCAGTTATATATTCAATAAATGTTTGTATTGATGTAAAATATGCAAAGTGGGTCCGAGGGTATGGATTGCTTAAAATTCGCATGGAGTATACATGCAGTCTTGTATGCACCTGCAAACTTGTATTTTATGCCTTCAATTTCCCAGTCTGTATCCTTAGACTTCCTCCAAACACTCTGTCACTGTTGTTTTAGTTTTGTAGTGAGTCATTTATCGGTATGTAGTAATCCATTCACTACATTAAAACACTAATGAGCACATATATAATAACTGGCATATTCCCAGGAATATGTTAGCTATTGTGCTCCGTGATACCACCACCATGGATGTGCCATATTTACAATGCATTGTACCATGGGACAAAAATGGCACATATATGTGATGTATCTGTGCTGTAAAGGTGGTGCATTGTTTGAGTTATGTTGCAAGTGGAACGCATCTCCAGCAATGCTCTGGGGGCCCTATGCTGAGAATGCAGTGTCAATCCTTACACCTACTTCAAGCTAGTGCAGGGGTTTGACACAGCATGAGCCCAAATGTGACAAAGTGAAATCTCGTAGATTTCACTCAGCCACTTTTAGGAGGTGTTCTTGTGGCGGAACGCCCCCCCCCCCCCCCCGATTTAGGAATGTGTCCTTCTGGTACAGGGATTTACAATGTGACGCACCTCTCAGATACGTCACATTCTAAATACCGCATAACATGGCGCATATTTTGCACCACCGCTTCATCAGAAAAGTGATGTAACGGCGGTGTAAAAGAGGCACAAGGGTGTTGTAAATATGCCCCTAACAAACACTTACAAATTCACCCAGGTAGTTTCACTAGCAGTGCATTCTTTTTTAATTTACTTGTGTTATTATTTTACATTAAAAATATGAAATGTAACTTTAAAAATAAAATAAATATATGTATTTATAACAAAAAAGTAGGAAATTACTATAAAAAGAAAGAAATATAATAACTAATATATTTTAAAATTATCATTTACAAAACCTTTGAAATTCACTGAATAAACCATAGGTTTCAGGCACGTTATAGTTAGGAATTAGCATTTGAAAAACCTTAGAAATTCACTGAAAAAAACATAGGTTTCAGGCACGTTATAGTTAGGAATTAGCATTTGAAAAACCTTAAAATTCACTGAAAAAACCATAGGTTTCACATATGTTATAGTTAGCTGGAAATTTCACTCATACAAAACCATTGAAATTCCCCCGTTATAGTTAGTTCAGCTAACTATAACTCGCGCGCCTGCAATGCACTGCTGATGACATCACATATTACATTACTCATTGTCATAAGTAAGACTGTTAGCACTCTAGCTGTTCTTTAGAACACTCTGGGACTTTCTGTCATTGGGCTATACTTGGGCTACATCTGGGTGATATTTGTGCTACATTTGGGCTCTTTTCTCTCTTTTCTCTCTGGTGGCCATCTTGGGAGACTTCTTTGTAATGAAGTTTCCTAATTTCCTCATTTACTACAGTCTCCTCAGTAGGAAATACTTTCAGTTTTGTACATTGATTCGATCACGAAGACATTCAGATGTGTCACACATCTGCCATGAATTCAGAATGTTAGCACTTTAGTTGCTTATTAGATCACTGTAGTAAAGCTATTGCTCACCAGGGAAATCTGCTGGTTGTATTGAAAGTGCATGTTTCAGTCCTGATGTCAGAATTTTTTAAGGAAATAGAAGAGGATTTGAGAAGTCACTCAAAATGTGCCCTCATTTTTCTTTCTGCAACCGAATCACTTGGGAGAATATTCCAACTGTTCCCAATTGATCACTGATTAGAACATGTCTGCGGAGTGATTTATGAATGTATAGGTACACTATTGTTGATGTGAGAAGTGTGCATGTGTATGCTTGTTGATATGAGAGTGTGGTTTGCTGTGTGGGCTATGGTGAGGACACAATAATTCTTTTTTATATTGTAGTTGTGTTTTTCTGTTCATTGAACAGTTATTAATTATTTGCTACCAACCTATTTGGATTAGGTGTATGATTTGAAAATCAATGTCTTGAAAAATAATAAAATATCTATATTTCTACTTTTCTACTTACTTGTTCAAGAATTCTTTTGTGGTTTGAGGCTGTTATAAATATATTTGGACCTCTATTGAGGCCACTTTTATTTCCATAGGCAGCTATCTCCCCTCTGCCCTGATCTGTATTTTCCCCATCTACCTGCCTTGTATTGATGTGGGGTCCCCCTTCTCTGTGGCTGTATCCCGAATTGCGCCAAGCACATTGAAAGGCAGCGCTGTAAAGGATTATAGTGCGGGATGGTGTGAATACCGCATTAAAGCCTTGCACTACAAACTGGTGTCGGAGTGCTTCTTACGGAGGGTGAACTCTGGAGCACTGATTTTAGGCGGCTGCCCTGCCGCCAAGAAGCACCACCCCGTAAGTGAGGGGCCGCATGGGGGGTATCAACCTGACCCCTTAGGAGACATCAGGAAGCGGATTTATCATGCGACCAGAGGGCTTGTAGACTTTGTTCAGGGAAAATAAGTGCACCCCTCTGAGGGATGGATGATCATGGAAACTACCCAGCCCAGACTCATAAGCGGGTGGAGTCTCGTGCACAGAACTAACTGCTGGGGCCTTTGAGAAAGGGATGGACTGTATCCCGAAACGCGTCGGACACATTGAAAGGCAGCGCTGTAAAGGATTGCAGTGCGGGATGGTGTGAATACTGCATGACATCCTTGCGCTACAAACTGGAGTGCTTCTTACCGGAGGGTAAACTTTGGAGCAGTGATATATATATATATATATATATATATATATATATATATATATATATATATATATATATATATATTACCTACTGATGGTCGCTAGCAGGTAGTTATAGTTAGAACCTATTACCCATTGGAAATCCGCAACATTCTATTTGGAGTAACTTTGGCACCGATTGACGAATCTGCGCAAAATTTTCCAAACTTTTGGCCAGCTCCGGTCCACTCCTATACTGAAAGTTTCACGATAATTCATCAAGCGGGAGACAAGAAAAAAGGGGGTCCCAAGACGCATTTTCCCCATGCAATATCCCATAGGACCATTAGCCGCAGCTACAGCCCGAACTGCTGAACGGAATTACTCCAAATTTGGCAAAGAGGTAGACCTTGGTTCAGACTTGTGCCTTTTGCTTATTTGGTGTAAATCCCTTCAGTAGTTCCTGAGAAAATTACAGTTAAAGTCATTTATATATCTATGGGATCAGAGGGTCTGCGTACCATAAGCGCAGCCTGCACGCACCCTGACGTGCACGAGCTGTATTTTAATTGGTTGTCAACACTCCAAATCTAGAAGTGTTGGCAGCCATCTTGTGCCTCGGTAGAACGGAGGCACAAGAAACAGAAAAGAAATGCTGCAAAATGCGAAAAGGTGGGGTAGACACACCTAGACCCCCTAGGCCTGCACAGGGGGTCCCACAAGGACCCCCAGGGCAAACAAAAACTATTTTTTTTTATTGCGGGATGCACGTGTTATCCTAATGATAAATAAAAAAAGAAACGTGGTCTCCCTGCTAAATATTGTAATTTGCCCCCGGGGGGGCCAAATCCCGGGGGCATTATTAAAAAAATTGTGTGGGGGTCCCAATCCCCCCCACACTACCCCGGGGACAGCCACCCCCAGGGGCTCTTAGTTAATATATGCAGGGGGCTCAAAAGCCTCCCCGCAGCCCCGGGGACCGCCACCCCCCGGGGCTTGTTTTAAATGGGTGGGGGGGCTCTCAGGTCCCCCCAACCCCGGGGACTGCCACCCCTGGGCTTTAAAACATTAGCGGGGGATTCTGAGGCCCCCCAGCCCTGGGGACTCCCACCCCCGGGGGCTCTAATTTAATGTATGCGGGGAGCTCACGGGCACCCCCACATCCCTGGGGACCGCCATCCCCTGGGGCTCTAATTTAATGTATGCAGGGCGGCTCAGGGGCCCTCCTGCAGCCCCGAGGACTGCCACCTCCGGGGATTATTTGAAATGGGTAGGGGGCTCGCAGGCCCCCCCCAGCCCCAGGGACCAATACCCCCTGGGACTTTAAAACATTAGCGGGGGCTCTGAGGACCACCACCCCCCGGGGTTTCTGGAAAATGTGGGAGGGGGGGCACGCGGCCCCCCTCCTGGAACGTTGTCTAGACCCTGGGGGACCACCACCCCCCAGGGCCGGCTCCTGCAATGTCCTGGGGTGCCCACCCCCGGGACACTACTGTTTGCAATGGCAGGGCAGGAGCCTCGCAGCTCCCACCCTGTCATTGCAAACTGCTTTGCTTCATTGAAGCGAGAGCAGGGAAACCTGCTCTCGCTATCATGAAGCAAAGCAAATTGCTTTTCCATATGGGGAGCAGCATGTTAGCTGCTCCCCATATAGAAAAGCAATGCTGGCTCCCGCAGGAGGCGGGGAGCCGGGGGGACCATGGGGGTTTGGAGACCCCCCCTGGGTCCCCAATGGTGAGGGCCAGCCCCGGGGGATGGGGACCCCGGGGCTACCAGTGGCCCGGGAGGGGGGCCACGTGGCCCCCCTCCCCATTAAGAAATAAAACATTTTTTTTTTTTAAAGGGTGGCCCCTGGGGATGGGGTCCCCAGGTCCTTGAAGTGGCCTGAGGAGGGGGGCTAACAAAATTAAATGAATTGGCCATGCTCCGGGGGATAGGATCTCCGGGGCCTGGAATTGGCCACGGGAGGGGGGCCACGTGGCACTTCCCGTAAAAAAAAAAAATGAACAAATATATATTTGGGGGTCAGGCCCTGGAGGATGGGGGGCTCAATAAAACTAAAGCACCCCTTTCACTTTTTTTTCTTAAAAAAAGACGCGATCATCCTTAGGGCCTGCCCCCTCACAAAAGCACACTCTGCAAACGTGCCCTGTGGTGCATTTTAAATTGGGGCATTAATTCCCCTGCACAGTGGTGAAGGGAGGGGGCAGGCCTGAGTTCACATGTGTGCATACACACCCTGTGGCGCGGTTTAAGTTGGGGAATTAATTCCTTGTCAATACTAAGGGTCCCTGGGGGCCAACTAGTCCACCAGGTACCTCTAGTTAGCGCCACGGAGCTGCTGTGCAGAGTGTTGTAAAAAGGGGCGTGGCCTCTGAACACCTCTCTGCAACGCAGCCTCCTGGCACACACTGGAGGGACCTGGTGGGCTAGTTGGCCCCCAGGGACCCACAGGATTGAAGAGTAATTAATTCTCTAACATAAAATGCGCCACAGGGTGTGCTTGCAGACATATCACCTTAGGCCGCGCCTCCTTCCTTCACCACTGTGCAAAGGCGCCCTGTGGTGCGTTTTAAGTTTGGGAATTAATTATCTTTCAATGCTGAGGGTCCTTGAGAGCTAAATAGGCCAACAGGTATCTCCAGTATGCGCCAGGGAGCTGTGTTGCAGACAGGTGTTCAGAGGCCACTCCCCTTTTTACACCTTGTTGCAATGCAGCTCTGTGGCACTTACTGGAAGGAAGCTAGTGGGCTAGTTTGACCCTAGGAACCCTTAGGATTGAAGAGGACTTAATCTCTCAACTTAGAACGGTGACAGGGCGCATTTACACAGTGGTGAAGGGAGGGCAGGGGCCTGACTTGATGCGTGCAAACACACCCTGTGATGCGTTTTAAGTTGGGGAAAAAATTCCACTTCAAACCTAAGGGACCATGGGGGCCAAGTAGCCCACCAGGTGCTTCCAGGAAGCGCCACTGCGCTGCGTTGCAAAGAGGTGGTGCAGGCCGTGCCCCTTTTTACATCTTTCTGCTACGCAGCTCTGTGGCGCTTACTGGATGTACTACGAATTCCGATTTACTCACCTGTGAGCAGGAGAGACCTCAGTGCAGCATCTTTGAGCCCAGTACTGATCCTGATAAGTAATTCTAACCATACTTACCAGTAACTTGAATTTCCTTCCATAGGCTAACATTGACTGGTTTCACTTGGAAATTCTTCTAAGTTTGGAGTTTTGCAACTTTGAAATATTCAACTAAAATCATCCGAACAACGAATTCTGATTTACTTACCTGTTATGAGGAGATAACCCAGTACTGCATATTTTAGCTCAGCACTGACCCTGAAAAGTAATTCTAACCATACTTACCAGTAACTTGTATTTTCTTCCATAGGAATCAATTGTCTGGTTTTCACCACAAACGTTTCTGTGTCTATTTTCACAAACTACAAATATTCCTAAATAATCGCCTGTTTGACTTAAACGCATTCTTTCAACTGTTTACAGGAGATGCACCAGTGATGGATCCAGGATCTACCACTGAGTAAGAAAAAGTAACGATAACACTACTTTCTTGCTAAGAAGGCTTCTCCTCGCTCGCTCTTAAGGCTTCTCCTCGCTACGCGCTGCGCTGTGGCAATTAGGCGCACTGTAATTTTAAAATATCCTGTTTTTGTCTTTTTGTTGAATTTTAATTTAAAAGCACTTTGCCCCTGTTTTTAGCCCTTCCACTTACCTGCACCATAATTGTGCCATCCACCGCGGCTTCAGCGGGTCTGTTCTTGGAGTTTTCGCGCTCTTCACGAGTATAGGCGCCATCTTGGGGGTAGGAAGAATCGCCAGGCCAGGGAGCGCTCTAGCGGTCAGGCTGACCGGGTAGAGGCCTATTTAGACGCACCATGCAAGCGCGCAGCGTGTGCGCGCGGCGTGTGTGCCGTAGTAACGCCGGAGTCACGCCAGAGTCCAGCCCGTCTGCGCCCGTCCGCGCTGAGGACGAGCTGGACGGCTGGGAGACTGGACCTACCGATGGTGAGGGTATTGACTACTGCTACACCTGGCAGGAAATGCAGACTCTTAGGACTCCTATGCGGCCTTGTCATCATAGGTACGCCCCAGAGTCATTTACGACTCTTTTGGATTGCCACTGCTTTCGGCATATCCATTTGGGGCCGGCTTCACCGGCGGCTCACATACCGCTAGCAAAGAAGACTGATTCAGGAATCCTGATGAGAAACGATCAGGGGTTCCTTATAAATGCGAGGTCCTTGATTAAAAATAATCTTGCGTTTAAGGATTTCGTCCTGCTTAGACAACCCGCATGGGTTTTTATTACAGAAACGTGGGCCAAGGACTCCTCGGGACCGGATCTGGTTGAGGCAGTACCGGACGGCTACTTGCTGGCGAGAGTGGACAGAGTGGGACGTGTTGGGGGTGGGTTAGGCATACTCTATAGAGACTGTTTTTCCTGCCACACCATCCCTCTCAATATACCGCTAGGTTCCTCTCAGGCCCTCCAGTTCTCTATTAGCGGACCCTATGTAGTTCCGCTCACTGGCCTTCTTATATATAGGCCACCGGGCACCAGGACAGCTTTCAGCCAACACATGCTCAACCTGTTAGAACCATATTTTGGCTGTGAGCACTTTACAGTCCTTGGAGATATGAATTTCCATCTGCGATCCCTTTAGAACTAATCTCCCCGACTGTCAAGATTAAGGGAAATCAGTCAAGCAAAACGGAACTGAGACGCAATATCAAAAACATCTCCAATGAAATGCTTGCCCTTAGACTGCCCAGTATGCTGACTGCTTCAGAGGAGGATGTAGGGAAAGCAGTAGACAAATTTGATACTGCTATTAGAATTGCCATTGACGATCTGGCCCCTGCCTCACTCTGTTATTCTGCGAGGAAAAGCCCTTCGGCACCGTGGTTTTCTGAATCACTGAGACTCCTCAGACAGGGAGTTCGAAGACAGGAACGCCTATGGAGGACTAGCTGGGATCCGCAAGAAAGGGATAATCATAAAACCCTTCTTAAAGAGTATAAAACTGAGGTTATAAGGAATAATTAAGAGTACTTCACCTCACTGACCTCTGCGCTCTCTTCGCCCAAAGAGCTGTTTAAGATCGCTGACATGCTCACCTCTCTGAAAATACCAGACCCCGTGGTCAGTTCACAGCGGCTCTGTGATGATGTGGCACAATTCTTTCAATCAAAAATTGTGGACATTTATTCGGCCTTAGAATCCCAGAGGTCGGCACTATCTCTCTCTCAGAGCATCCAGGTCCCTCCTCTAACACCCTAGGAGGAGATACCGGCAGGGTGTCTTTCCAACTTTCCCCCCCTCGCCTTGATGGATCTTGAAGCTCTCCTTTTGAAGACCAGATCGGGGTCTCCTTTGGACCCTTGTCCTTTAAAACTTCTTAAACAATGTAAGGAGACTCTTCTGCCCTGGTTACTTGAGATTATGAATAGGGCAATGAGAGAGGGGATCTTCCCGCCACAATGGAAAAAAACGGTGGTTAAACCACTGTTAAAAAAGTCTACCTTGGACCCGGGTGTTCTTAAAAATTTCCGCCATATTTCACTGCTCCCAGCCCCAGCAAAGATGTTGGAAACCCATCTGAACCAGCATCTGGCGGTTTTCCTGGAATCTTCTGGCCTTTTAGATCACTCGCAGCTTAGATTTCGGAGAGACCACAGTACGGAGTCAGCCCTTACCACGGTGCTTGATAACATCCGTACCAGGGTGGATAAGGGCATGACCACTCTCCTCATCCTATTAGATCTTACGGCTGCGTTTGATACCCTGTCTCCCTCAGTGTTAACATCACGGCTGAGGGAGATAGGGGTTGAGGGGTCGGCACTTAGTCTGCTTTCCTCCTTTCTTGGCCAGAGGGAACAGAGAATCAAGCCAAGGGAGTTCCTATCTCCATCCCTTCCTGTGCGTTGTGGGGTCCCACAAGGGTCGGCATTAAGCCCGACCCTTTTCAACATCTATGTGACCCCTCTCGCCAGGCTTATTAGATCGTACGGGATGGAGGTAGTCTCCTATGCCGACGACACGCAGATTATGATGTCTCTCGCCCATCCGGTCACCTCGGCTGCCTCCAATTTTAGACACTGTATGGAGGCAGTGGCTCAATGGATGATTTGCAATTCATTGAAGCTTAATGGCGAGAAGACCGAAATTCTGGTGTTCGGAGGCAAGGAGGACATTTGGTCAGCGGAATGGTGGCCTCCTTCCCTGGGAGTGTGCCCCACACCCACCGCCCTGGCTAGGAACCTAGGAGTTATGATCGATCCTCATTTGGGGTTGGGTCAGCAAGTGAATAGGACCATCTCCACTTGCTGGGGCATAATAAACATCCTGAAGAAAATAAAACACTACCTGTCCCCACCAGCAAGAAAGCAAATAGTAGTTGCACTGATAGGCTCAAGACTCGACTATTGTAATGCCCTATACCTGGGCATTAACAAGAGTCATATCACGCGACTTCAAATGGTGCAGAATGCGGCCGCAAAATTTGTTTTAGATCTGCCCAGGCGGGCCTCTGCTACGGCTGCTAGGAAAGCATTGCACTGGCCCCCAATCGATGCCAGGATCTCGTTCAAGTGCCTTTGTTTGATCTATGGGGCCTTGGCCACGAACAAGTCAGGAGGTATAAGGGATCTATTAATATCCTATACCCCCTCCAGATCCCTGCGCTCGGCTAATAAAGCCCTGCTATCTATCCCCCGTGTCCGTAGAGCTAGGTGGGGTGGCAGAGCCTTCTCAACCTTAGCTCCAAGGCTGTGGAACTCTCTGCCCGTTGACATTAAAACCCTCCCTTCAAAACAGGCCTTTAGAAAGGCACTCAAGACATGGCTTTTTGCCAGTGCATATCCTTAGCTTGGTTCTGCCTTTTTTGATTTTATTTTGTTAGGCGCCTTGATGCCTAAGGGCTTAGTTGCGCGTTATAAATTTCATTTCATTTCAAGTAAATTTCCTCCCATAGCATAACATTGGTAATTCTATGTGAAAAGGTTTCCAAGTGTCAACTTTTAAAATACAATAATATTCCTTAAAAATCACTACTGTAACCAAAACGCTTTTACTCAACTGTTAACAGGAGATGTCCCAGGACTGAATCTAGGGTCCAG
Source organism: Lissotriton helveticus (assembly GCF_964261635.1). NCBI lineage: Eukaryota > Metazoa > Chordata > Amphibia > Caudata > Salamandridae > Lissotriton > Lissotriton helveticus. The sequence goes on along the minus strand of NC_136057.1, from coordinate 712,250,802 downwards.
TCCTGTGGCTAGAAAAGTAATCCATAAAGTAAATAATTGCATTTAACTAGAAATTCCCATTCAGCTCAATATTGCATTGTGTTTGAAATTGTGTTGTCCATTGCAACAACTGTAACTACTGTACTTAAACTCTATTGCCTATTTGCAAAGTATTTAAACTAAAGTAATTCATTCAGAGAAAGTATATTTTGTAATGTAATGTATAATGTAATTTAAAAAAATATATATCTAAAAATAAAGTGTATGAAAAAATAAATATAAGAATTAATACATTTAAAAATTGTCATTTACAAAACCTCTGAAATTCACTGAAAAAAATATAGGTTTCAGATATGTTATAGTTATGAATTAGCATTTAAAAAACCTTTGAAATTCACTGAAAAAAACATAGGTTTCTGACATGTTATAGTTAAGAATTAGCATTTAAAAAACCTTAGAAATTCACAGAAAAAACTATAGGTTATAGGGGTGTTATAGTTAGTTGGACATTTCACATGTACAAAACCATTGAAATTCCCGCGTTATAGTTAGTTGTACTAACTATAACTTGCGCGCCCGCAATCCACTGCTGATGATGTCACATATTACATCATTCATGACATGGTCAGTGACATCACTGATGACATCCCTGATGACACCTCAAAGGACATCACTGATGACATAATTCACGTGATAATCTGATACATCTTATCATACACTAGTATAACCTTTCAACACTCATTATAAAATATGGAGTACCATATTTGAAACCATTGACACACCAATAGGAGTTTCTAAAAACCCACTCAGTGATTCCTACATCTACACACACATCTAAACACTTACCTATAGATTCACTCATAGATGCTAACAAAGATCAATAGAACACTATTAAATATACTTATACACCTACATCAACATTACACACCAGCACACATCCTATTCACTTATGCAGACAACCTACTCACTTATGCAAGCAAATGATCATACTTATATTTACTAAGCTAGACACTTACACAAACACCACTTTATTTATTCATATAGATAGTAACTCATACTTAGTGTGTTATAAAATCACTATTGCAAGTGTACAGTTATCCATATGTCACTCATACAATCACTGAGTCTTATGTATACTTATTTATATATAACTGTCACATACACTGCCTTTTATATTTCTAGTTTGTTAGACATGTATCATTGAGAAATATATTTACTCATCACCACACCCATAAAGAGATTCACTCACCCAAACAACTGTTTCCACATACACTCTTAACCTCATATTCCTACTAAATCAACTATTTACACATCTTTGGACAGTCACACACATCCCACCCAACCATACACACATTCATTCACTATCCCATACAAATACTCACTTAACTAATTAATTACTAATATAGACTTTCTCATAGCTAGTAACCAACTTATGTAGTAGTTTACACAACAAGAGATAGAGTGATGCAGGTATTTACTCAGTTTAATCACTATCTCATATATTTAGTGAGACACTTTAAATTCGTCCCTTAGACAGTCAATCACAGTGCTACTAAATCCTCCATTCAGACACTTATACATCCACTCAGTCTTCAAGGCAGATTGCTATATATATATATTGTAATTGTACTTGTAATTGCATTTATATAGCGCTTACTACCCCCGACGAGCAGGGGCGTAACACAGGCCCCCGCAGCCCCCGCATTGCGGGGGGGCCACGCGCTCCAGGGGGCCCCGGGCCGGCCCACTCATTTGACTTACACATGCATGATTGGTGCGCTGTGCGCACGGCACGCCGCACGCCTGGTGTACCATCGTTTTGCAGCTTTGCACTGATCCTCCACTTAATAAATAGTTGCACGGGTCCCGGCCGGGGCCCCTGAGGCTCGTCTTCTGAAATGGTGCGGGGGCCCCGAGGCAGGCTCTTATACATGCTGCGCGGGCCCCGGCCAGGGCCCCCTTCAGAAATGGTGTGCGCGCCCCGGCCGGGGCCCCTGAGGCACTCTTTCTATTTAATGGCACTGGGACAGGGTGGGTTGTTTACTTGCAGGAGTTGCCCCGCGTATGTGCAATGTAGAGGGTGGGGGCGGGGGGAATGCCCTGATCACATTTGTCAGGACATGCGCATTGAGCGCACACGTGATTAGAAATGCGCGGGCGCTGGCGCCTAACTCCGAGCTGCAGGACAAGCGCAGGTCAGGTGAGTGAGTCTGCATCCCATCCGACGGTCTGAGTGAGCCTAGTAGGCAGGAGTGGTTCGAAACTTGGGGGAGGGGGGGGGCTGAGGAGGACCGTCGGAGTCTGGGTGGCGGTGGCGGGTTGGTATTGGTAATTTGGACTGTCTGGTATCAGGGAGGGAGGGCATCATGGTGGGGCCCGACGTCCTTGGAATGCACTGGTACCTTAGAAAGATGAGCTCTCATCTTGCTTGCGTCTGATAATGTTCCACTCATTACCGGCCCCGGCAAAAGAGCGGTTTATAGATAGCGCCCCCTCTCTGCCCCGCGCTAGTGAGTCCTTCTGCTCCAACAGTGAAAATATTAGAGCGGAAATCGTCTCCCCTCTCTCTTAAATAAAGGCAATGTGGTTAGCGCATATAAGTGACTCCAATTAGATGTAACTCTGCCCCCACCCCTTTAAAAAGTGTAACTCAGAGATTTTGCAATTTACTGAAAACTGGCAATTTTGGACGGCCTTAATTCACTTTGTGGCTTTTTGTGGGAAAACCGGAGTCCTTTCCCAGCCGTTTGTAGTATGTAAAAATCGTGAAGTACATTTATCTAACATGAAAACAATATCAGCACGTTTTAGACTTGTGTAGAAATTATTGATGTGTTTTCCCGGTCTCCCTGTGTTTTGATTTCTGTCCCAAATGGTGCATAACTGGATCGGGCACGTGGCAAATGACGTCCATTCCTTGCAGACTAGGCAGTGAATTAATTAATATTCCTAGCGGGGTCACACTGACAGTTTCAGGGGTTTCCATTTCATGATTAGGCGTGCGAGCTGAAACTACGCCATCAAGAGACAAATTACTTTAAGACCCAGTGGCGTAACGAAACTTGAGGGGGCCCCCCTGCAAACTACATGGAGGGGGCCCCCCCAGTCTCCATGCCATTCTAGAGCTCTCAGGCCAGCGACCCGCCATACTGCAGGGGATGCGGGCCGATTGCAGGGCCGGACTGGGAACCAAAACCGGCCACTCTCGCTACTCTCTCTCCACTTTCTCTCTTCTCTCTCTCCACTGTCTCCATCCACTGTCTCCCTCCACTGTCTCTCTCTCCACTCTCTCTCTCTCCACTCTCTCTCTCCACTCTCTCTCTCCACTCTCTCTCTCCTTACTCTCTCTTCTCTCTCTCTCCTCACTCTCTCTCTTCTCTCTCTCTTCTCTCTCTCTCCTCTCTCTTTCCTCTCTCTCTCTCCTCTCTCTCTCTCCTCTCTCTCTCTCCTCTCTTTCCTCTCTCTTCACTCTCTCTCTCCACTCTCTCTCTCCACTCTCTCTTCTATCTCTCTCCTCACTCTCTCTTCTCTCTCTCCCTCCACTGTCTCCCTCCACTGTCTCTCTCTCCACTCTCTCTCGCTCCACTCTCTCTCTCCACTCTCTCTCTCCACTCTCTCTCTCCTTACTCTCTCTTCTCTCTCTCTCCTCACTCTCTCTCTTCTCTCTCTCTCCTCTCTCTTTACTCTCTCTCTCTCCTCTCTCTCCTCTCTCTCTCTCCTCTCTCTTTCCTCTCTCTCTTTCCTCTCTCTCCGCTCTCTCTCTCCACTCTCTCTCTCCACTCTCTCTTCTATCTCTCTTTAAAAAGTGTAACTCAGAGATTTAGCAATTTACTGAAAACTGGCAATTTTGGACGGCCTTAATTCACTTTGTGGCTTTTTGTGGGAAAACCGGAGTCCTTTCCCAGCCGTTTGTAGTATGTAAAAAACGTGAAGTACATTTATCTAACATGAAAACAATATCAGCACGTTTTAGACTTGTGTAGAAATTATTGATGTGTTTTCCCGGTCTCCCTGTGTTTTGATTTCTGTCCCAAATGGTGCATAACTGGATCGGGCACGTGGAAAATGACGTCCATTCCTTGCAGACTAGGCAGTGAATTAATTAATATTCCTAGCGGGGTCACACTGACAGTTTCAGGGGTTTCCATTTCATGATTAGGCGTGCGAGCTGAAACGACGCCATCAAGAGACAAATTACTTTAAGACCTGTAAGGCACGACGACCACCACGAAAGCAAATGCCTTTTTCCAGCGATCTAAGCTTAGAGTAGTACATCCATCATAAAGTATTCCTAGGCATGGCATATACAGGAGAAATCCTAATAGGTCTTTTCTAATAAAGAGACTGTCAACAGAAACATTTGAGGTCAAGCTACCAGAAATACATTTTGCAGCCGTCCCACTAGAAAATTATTAGAAAACAAAGCGGCCAGGGATTCATTCGCATATTTTTTGTGATGACCGTTAGCGTTATTGAAATTAAAGTTTATTGCAATAATTTCAGGTACCTTTGCACCGGGAACTGTGAGTATAAGCAGCCGTATGACACAAAATAACCCAGCCTAACCAGGGGAGTAGATTTCACTAGTGCTGCGGTGCAGTGGCACCGGGTCCCACGGGCCTTCTGGGACCACTAAACCTGATTTTTAGCTGTATCTTACTACCCATCCAATAGACTGGAGAGGAGGGCGAATATTCTTTCCTTGCATCAAGTCCCATGGCGCCATTGCTACCCCACGAGGCCTGATCTATCATAAACAAGACAACACATTCTTAAACACTGCTTACTTACCATAATATAATATTATGGATGTTTTTTTTTACAAATATTCAAGTTAGTGCACAAAATAAAATTGAAAGATGTTTAGGGGTGAGTAGTATATTCCACTCTAGCTGCAAAACTGGAGGAATTTTGGTTACTCAACTCAGAGTTCTGGTCATATTCCGCCTACTGCTACATAGTGGAGGTTTTTCTTGTACAAGGCTCAAAAACGGCGAGCGGGAGCGTGATTGTCCCTAGGGCAATTTTTGGTTTCTAGGAGGGACCCCCAGTGAGATTTCTTCAACTTGGGCGGCAGTGACCATTCGCAATCAGAAAGCTTCCGCTTGAGCAGCAGAAAAATCAACTTGAGAAGCTACGCTATCTGTTTGAACTGATTTTTCAGAGTGGAATGAGCTCCTGGTGCTAAATCACAGCGCGAGAAGCGCGGAGTGTCTATTTCTGTCCATTTACAGAGTTCATCGGAATCTCACTGAGTTTTTTTGTAGCTCCGTGAGAGAGTGGAGAGAGAGACAGTGGAGAGACGGTGGAGAGAGAGAGTGGAGAGAGACAGTGGAGGTAGACAGTAGAGAGAGAGGAGAGAGAGAGTAGAGAGAGTGAGCAGAGAGAGAGTAGAGAGAGAGTGAGGAGAGAGAGAGAAGAGAGAGAGTGGAGAGAGTGGAGAGAGAGGAAAGAGAGAGGAGAGAGAGAGAAGAGAGTGAGGAGAGAGATAGAAGAGAGAGTGTAGAGAGAGAGTGTAGAGAGAGAGTGGAGAGAGAGGAAAGAGAGAGGAGAGAGAGAGAGGAGAGAGAGAGAGGAGAGAGAGAGAGGAAAGAGAGAGGAGAGAGAGAGAAGAGAGAGTAAGGAGAGAGAGAGTGGAGAGAGAGAGTGGAGAGAGTAAGGAGAGAGAGAGTGGAGAGAGAGAGTGGAGAGAGAGAGAGTGGAGAGAGAGAGAGTGGAGAGAGACAGTGGAGGGAGACAGTGGAGGGAGAGAGAGAAGAGAGAGTGAGGAGAGATATAGAAGAGAGAGTGGAGAGAGAGAGTGGAGAGAGAGAGTGGAGAGAGAGGAAAGAGAGGAGAGAGAGAGAGGAAAGAGAGAGGAGAGAGAGAGAAGAGAGAGAGAAGAGAGAGAGTGAGGAGAGAGAGAAGAGAGAGTAAGGAGAGAGAGAGTGGAGAGAGAGAGTGGAGAGAGAGAGTGGAGAGAGACAGAGTGGAGAGAGAGACAGTGGAGGGAGACAGTGGAGGGAGACAGTGGAGAGAGAGAAGAGAGAAAGTGGAGAGAGAGTAGCGAGAGTGGAGAGTGAGACAGTAGAGAGTGGAGAGAGAGAGAGAGAGTGGAGAGAGAGCGAGTGGAGAAAGAGTGGAGAGAGAGTGAGACAGTGGAGAGAGAGTGGAGAGAGACAGTGGAGAGAGAAGAGAAAGAGGGTGTAGAGAGAGTAGAGCGAGAGAGATGGGAGAGAGAGTAGAGAGAGAGTGGAGGGAGATAGTGGAGGGAGAGTGTAGAGAGAAAGTGGAGAGACAGCGGAGAGACAGTGGAGAGAGACAGTGGAGCCAGAGTGGACAGAGTTGAGAGAGAGAGAGAGAGAGAGTGGAGAGTAGAGACTAACTGACTGACTCAGAGACTGAATACTGACTGACCGAGAGACTGACCGGCTGAGAAACTGAGAGAGAGAGAGAGAGAGAGAGAGAGAGAGAGACTGGCTGACTGAGAGAGTGACTGGCTGACTGACAGAGAGAGACTGATTGAGAGTGAGACTGACTGACAGAGAGAGAGTCTGACTGACTGACAGAGACTGAGGTAGAGAGATACTGACAGAGAGAGAGGCAGAGACTGACTGACTGAGAGAGATAGACTGATTGAGCGAGAGTGACTGACTGAGAGAGACTGACTGAGAGAGACTGACTGAGAGAGAGACTGACTGCGAGATAGACTGATTGACTGAGAGAGAGAGACTGATTGACTGAGAGAGAGACTGATTGACTGAGAGAGAGAGACTGACTGAGAGAGAGAGAGACTGGCTGACTGAGAGAGAGAGATGGAGAGAGAGAGAGAGAGAGAGAGAGAGAGAGAGAGAGATGGAGATGGAGAGAGAGAGAGAGGGAGAGAGAGACTGACTGACTGAAAGAGAGAGACTGACTGAGAGAGAGAGAGATAGTGAGATGGAGAGAGAGAGGGAGAGAGAGACTGACTGACTGAAAGAGAGAGAGAGAGAGAGAGAGATGGAGAGAGGGAGAGAGAGACTGACTGACTGAGAGAGAGAGAGAGAGAGAGAGATGGAGAGAGAGGGAGAGAGAGACTGACTGACTGAAAGAGAGAGAGAGAGAGAGAGAGATGGGGAGAGAGAGAGAGAGAGAGAGAGACTGATTGACTGAAAGAGAGAGACTGACTGACAGAGAGAGAGAGAGAGACTGACTGACTGAAAGAGAGAGACTGACTGAGAGAGACTGACTGAGAGAGAGACTGACTGCGAGATAGACTGATTGACTGAGAGAGAGAGACTGTCTGACTGAGCGAGAGAGAGAGAGAGAGAATGAGACTGTGATGGAATTGGGGTCACAGTGTGTATGAAGCTATACAATGCCTCTTAAGATTGCTATTGTCTACTAATAAAAATGTATTATCAAAATGTGCTCTTTGTAGTTACATCTGCTTTTGAAATACTGCATCGTCGCATTGTCTAATGTTTTAAAACGGAAATGAGAAGGAGCAGTGGATGCACTTTTGTCAAAACTGAACGGTGAGTGGGCCCGATGTATATCATGACAGGAGTCTGCATCAGGAAACCCACCTAAAAATGGGCAAACTTCCCCGGCGTACTGATGGCAGGGACCCTGTAATGAATGGACCACCACCTATGATAGCCTGCTGGCAGACTAAGCCCAACCTTTAACTCCACCATCCAGTGATACTTATAACGGCTGGATTGGTGACAGTGGCGTAACAATCGGCCAGGCCCGGACTGGCCGTTGCGGGCACCGGGCAATCCCCCGGACGGCCGCAAGGGTGGGGGCCGGTTTTGGGCCCTGGGGGCCATTTTTGTTACAGAGCCGTTTTTGCAGCATAGCTGCAAAATCGGCCCTGTAACAAAATCGGCCGAAAAGCGGCCCTGGCAAAGCGCTCGGCCCCCCGGGGGGGGCCGGCCGAGCACTTTGTCAGGGCCGGTTTTGGTTCCCAGTCCGGCCCTGGCAAAGCGCTCGGCCCCCCGAGGGGGGGCCGGCCGAGCACTTTGCCAGGGCGGTTTTGGTTCCCAGTCCGGCCCTGCAATCGGCCCGCATCCCCTGCAGTATGGCGGGTCGCTGGCCTGAGAGCTCTAGAATGGCATGGAGACTGGGGGGGCCCCCTCCATGTAGTTTGCAGGGGGGCCCCCTCAAGTTTCGTTACGCCACTGCCGACGAGGCGTCGAAACGCTTTTTCGGTGAGTAGCACGCTACTCCGGGACCCATAGAGGATTAGTGTTGAATTAGTATAGTGAAACATGCAAGTACATTTTAAGTGGTGGATAGGTTAGTCAGTTATTTCGATGTGGAAAGACAGCAGAAGGATAGAGGAGGACAAAGGTTTGTATTTATATAGTGCTTGTTGACGTACGCTATTCAAGAAGCCTACAAAGGATTAGTGGTGAATGAATGTGGTGAAATATGAAGTAATTTCTGTGGTGGATATTAGTCAGTTACTTGGAGTGAGAAGGATAGCGGAGTGATAAAAGGGGAAGAAAGATTTGCATTCATATAAAGGATTACTATTGAAAATTAGTATAGTAAAAAAGAAAATGAAGTAATTTGAGTAGTGGATATGTTATTCAGTTATTGGGTAGTATATTAGTATAGTTTAATATGGAATTTGAGAAATGAACATGTTAGTCTGTTAATTTTGATTGAAAAGGATAGTGGAGGAATAAAAGAGTGAAAGATTCTTTTGTTTGGGGGGGCTTAGCAATAGGAGGAGGCTTTTGGATGAGTAAAAAGGAGTTTTGGAGGGGAGGACTCAGAGGAAAGAGTTTAGAAAGGTTTGTTTTAGGGGATCGGTATAGTAAAAGAGGTGTCAGATGATACAAGGAGGGGTAGGTAAGGGGAGAGTCTAGAAAGGGTTATTTTGGCAATCATGGTAGTGGTATGGGGTTTGGGATGAATGAGAGAGTTGATGTAGAGGATATATTGATAGATGTATAGGATGAGAGATAGGGTAGTGCATTGGAAAGGAGTAGTAAAAAGAAGTTTGAGATGAGTCAGAAGGTTGGGCTAGAAGATATATTGAGTGTAGTATAGGCTGAGAAATAGGGTAGTGCATTGGAAATGCTAAATTAGAAGAAAGTGATAAATATGTAGATCCATAATTACATTGAAAGTATATGTGTTGCAAGAGTTACAAAGTGTGGTGGTGTGCAGTGTGTGTGTTGTGCGTTAGTGTTATTATGGAAGAAGGGAGAGGAGGGTGTTTGTTGGACAGCTGATGGAAGGATGATTATACGTTTGTTAGTGATAATAGGTGGTCTGTTAGGTGTAATTACAGCAGGGAGAGTGTGTCTGAATGGGATGTAGTTATGTATGGTGTTGATTGGTGTTGTGTTAGTGATGAGTGTATTGGTTAGTGGTATAGGATAGAGTTATGTACTGTTTGTAGGTGATGATGGATATGTGTGGTAGTTGGGATAGTAGGGTGTGTAGATGTGGTTTGGTTGGGTTTGTAGTGCAGGCTGGTACATTAATCTGTGCATAGTGTTGTGCATGGTGTACATTTGGTGTGAGTGTGTTGCTCTGTTTGTGGATGTGGATGGTGTGGGCTGGGTATTGCTAAATGAGAAAAAAGGCAGCATTTCTGGCCCTAGTCCTGACTAGTCTTGAACAGGCTCAAACAGGCAACTGCCCTTGTCGTCTCCGCCCTTAACAGGCTCAAACAGGCAACTGCCCTTGTCCTCTCTGCCCTTAACAAGCTCAAACAGGCAATTGCCCTTGTCCTCTCTGCCCTTAGCCTCGACGCCCGGGCTGAGACGCCCTAAGCCTGGCCTTTTTATAGCCCTAGTAATCAGGTGACCCCTTCAGCCAATGGGATCCCTAGCCCTAACACAATCCAATCACAACACTTGCCCTAAAATCTAGGAACCAATAGGAGACCAGGACCTTACAGCCGATCTTAGCCCTAGTCCAAGCATCCAATCTGTTCAAAAACCCTGATCTCTACGTCCAATAAAGGCCCTAGCCCTTCCAGTAGTCTCAAAACAAGTCCATGCAACCAATGGCACAGGTAGCCCTAGTCCCTACTTCCAATAGAAAGCCTAACCCTACTCTAAGTCCCACACCTAGTCCAGCAACCAATCACACCAGAAGCCCTAATCGTTACTTCCAATTAAAGGTCTAACCCTAGTCCCACCCTACTCCCAACAACCCATAACATAGGAAGCCCTAGTCCATACTTCCAATAGAAATCCTAACCCTAGCCCTAGTCCCAACCCTACAATGATTGAATCACAGACCCAGAAACCAATAAGAACCCTCAAATACCCAACCAATAAGGACATTAGCCCTAATCCAATAGAAACACCAGATACAGCCACCAATCAGTAAAACACAGTTTAAATAGCACACAGAAGCACCCTCTGAAGTAGAAAAATCCCTGTTGCTGGGGGCGAGGCAGGGAGGCTGGTTTCACTGGCTTGTGAACCCAAAATGGTGGCTGGGAGTGCACTGTTTTAACATACAGGCTTTAGCAAAGAGCAAAGGAGAAATTTGGAGGGAAAACAGAATTGTCACCAAGGAATGAGAGCGACACACTACAGAGGTTGGACTGCAAATCCCACAATTCAACACACTAAATGGAGGTAATCATGGGCAGGGGAAACCACACATTTAAAACACAACACAGGTGATAAAATATGCAATTACAGGCAAGCTAAAACTACAATTTTTAACTGTAACAACAACAGGCATAGACAGTAAACACAGAAAGTGAAAATCGTTTTTAAACAACTTTTTGTCTTGGGAAGAGACAGCACTAGTGTGTCTCCTTACCACTTCCTGGACTCTGCTCACTCAGTGATGTCACTGACCATGTCATGAATGATGTAATATGTGACATCATCAGCAGTGGATTGCAGGCGCGCGAGTTATAGTTAGTAGAACTAACTATAACGCGGGAATTTCAATGGTTTTGTACGTGTGAAATGTCCAACTAACTATAACACCTCTAAAACCAATGGATGGTTTTTTCAGTGAATATATATATATATATTGCTACATATAATTGGTCAAGAAATGAAAGGAGAACCACTGCCAAAGCTAGTCTGCTACTCTAGTCTTTAAATTGTGTCTCAAAAAAGATTGTGCAGTCTTGAAAGTATCAAAATAAAGCTCTGCAGTACAAAATTGTAGAAGGCTGCTCGTTAGTAAATATCCAGTCTATTAGTACTCAGTTAATTGTCTCTGAATGGTTACGCGCTACGGAGACACTGTAGTGCAACAATAGAGTTAGTTAGCATACTCCTGTTGAGATCACAGGAAAGAAGAAAGAAAAAGAGTTCTGAACTGAACTATATCCTTAGCCGCTAAAAAACGGTAATTGGTTAATAAACACTGTTGTCTTGAAATGCATTGAACAAATAACAAAAAATTATGTTGAAAGGAATTACCAAAATGTAGCGCTGGAACACTGTTAGTTTAAAGGTTCTGAGAATGCTGACAAAGGAGCGCCAGACGAAATGGCTTCAAACAGGAAGAAACCCCTTACTTGGAATGAGAGAGACTACTCGCTATCTCTATTCACAAACTAACCTGTGCAGGCTGTAGTGAATGCCTCAATTCACAGACGAAATCCAATCTTCTGTCAGCCGCATGAAATAATTACGGAACCTACAGAATGCACGCTGGAGTACTCGAAGAAGTGTCAAGCAGAGAAACGTTTGAAGGCTTGACCCCTGACGGTGAATCTTCAAAGGCGGGAACAAGAGCGAAAGAAATGGGGAGAGGAGTTGGCCTAACGGCTAGGGCGCTCGACCTCGGACCTGGGGATCCGGGTTCGAGTCTCGGTAAAGACGCCAAAACCTCCTGTGATTCTGGGCAAATCACTTAGGGCCAGATTTATGAGGCCCTTGCGCCACGTTTACGCCGCTGTTGCGTCACGCAAGGCGGCGTAAACATGGCGCATCCCTACGAACGATTTACAACGTGACGCATCTAGGCAGATGCGTCACGTTGTAACGCCCTGCGCCGCTTGTGGGCGTTCCGGCGCAGGGTGGGCGTTCCGGGGCAGGTGCGCCTCGCAAAAGTGGCTGAGTGAAATCTATAAGATTTCACTCAGTCACTTTCAGGCCAATGCTGCGTCAAAAGCCTGCGCCTGCTTGAAGCAGGCGTAGGTCTTGATGCAGCATTGGTCAGATAGGGCACCCCTGAGCCTTGCTGGAGCTGCATCGCGCTTGCGACGCAACTCCAGCAATGCGCTGCCTTTACGGCACAGATGCGTCACGCATCTGTGCCGTTTTTGCCCCATGGTGCACCGCATTGTAAATGCGGCGCACCATGGGTGGCGGAGCTGTGGCGCACTGTGGCGCACATTAACTGGCGCAACCCTGGGGATGCGCCAGTTAACATAAATCTGCCCCTCAATCTCCCCGTGCCTAAAATGAAAGTGTGTCCTCATGTAACCGTAACTTGAAAATATGTAAAGCGCTCGGTTCGGGTCTAGTTCGCGCTATATAAAACTCTGCAAAAAAAGAAATACCCTCCAATTCCCAGAAAATGACCGTTGAAGTTAGCGCGAGCGCACGCACACCGGACTCTTCACCAGCCTGAAACCACTAGAACACCTACCAAAAAACTAGAACTATCACTGCAGCCGCCAAATTAGTGGAGCAGCAAAACTCCAGAAATCATTCATGAAATAATCGACAAAGCCGATTCCATGGGTAGACTGGAAACTTTCTGAGTAAGGAAACACCCTGCAAACTGGAAGGAAACCTAATTGGCCAGCCTTGACAGTAACCCCCACCATGGCACCACATCCACCCTCCTTGGTTTGTTAGGATGAGTTCTATGGAATTCTCGAACCAATCTGGGGGCATGAACATTAGAAACCCAGGATCTGTCTTCAGGACCAAACCCCTTCAAGTCCACTAAATAGACAATAGTACCTTTCTTAATCTTAAAATCTAAGCTGTCTTTGACCTCACACTCCTCTCCTGAATGACACTGAATTGGGGCAGGTGTTAACTCTTTTCTCAAATTTGGGAGATGTCTTTTAACTAAAAAAACATGAAACACTGGATGTATTCTGACATTAGTAGGAAGCTTAAGTTTCACACTGACTGGATTTACCATCTTGTCTACTAAATAAGGTCCCACAAATCTAGATTTGAATTTCCTATTTCCTTTTAACCTTATGTTTCGAGTGGATACCCACACCTTGTCTCCAGGTTCAAAAACTGGGTTACCTCTTCTTTTCTTCTCTGCCTGTCCCTTATTAGACTCTTTAGCTTTCACTAGGTTCTGCGTAGCAGTTTGAAAATCCTTCTGTAATGCACCCACCACCTCCTCAACAGCTGGTACCTCACTCTCGGTCTTACGCACTAAGGTGTTTGGGTGCCTGCCTGAATTCAAGAAGAAAAGAGAGTAACCAGTGGACGAATGAACTGCATTATTATATGTGAAGTCTGCCGCCTAAATCACATCTGGCCAATCCCCTTCATGATCCATCAAACAAAGTCGTAAATACTGTTCTAGTTCCTGATTGACCCTCTCAGTCTGCCCATTGGTTTCAGGATTGGCAACTGGAAGACAATCGAGAGTCCACTCCTAATTTCACTAAAAAGGATCTCCAAAAACGTGAAATAAATTGAGGTCCCCGGTCAGGAATCACCTTTTTAGGAATTTAATGAGACTTAACAATGTATTGGGTGAATAGGGTGGCCACCTGTGCTGAGTTGGGAAGGGACTTTAATGGAACAAAGTGACTCAACTTAGAAAAATTATCTACCACTACCCAGATGGCGAAATAACCCTGACTGGAGGGAAGGTCAACAATGAAATCCATAGAAACTGTATGCCAAGGATATGGAGCTACTGGTAGAGGCATTAGTAACCCCTGTGGGGCTTGTCTATTAGCCTTCCCCTCCATACACTGTTCATAAGAGGCAACATATTGCCTCACCTCAGCCTCTAAATCTGGCCACCAAAATTCATGTTTTTTTTTTGTTTTTTTTTAATTTTCAAAAACCTTTATCGAGGAACAAAATCATAACAGACACAGTATACTGTGCAACTCCGCAGCTCTCAACAACAAAATACAATTCAAGTCAGTCATTTAGCTACAGGTAGATGACTTTTACAGCAACTTAGTAGGCCAGGAATGTTGAGATCACAGCTCCACTGTATCAAGGACATATCCCCCCAAGGAGAGCACACATGAAAAAACAATAGCAGTGAGGATTCGAAAGAAAAAAAAAGTGGGGGTGCTAGTGGAAGGGGAGGAGGCAGTCACTGACCAGCGCCGGCGGGGAGCACGGGAGAGGCAGCACCGCTTGGGTGGGATCCGGAGAGGAGATAGGCGACCAGGGGGCCCCAAATGTTAACCGGTCTAGATCTAGCAGGCATTAAGTCCCAAAACTCCGATAGAAGAGTCTGGCACCGAGAGGCATCCTCCAACCAACTCTCCACTTTAGGAGCAGGCCGCCGACCCCAACACATAGTCACCCTGCGTCTAGCAAGGACCAGCAGCATCGAGATGAGACGTCGAGAAGCATCAGGGCAAAATTTGACAAAACCGAGAAGGCAAAGGGGTGAGTCGGGACGCACTACAGTGCCGGTGATGTCAGAAATGGTGGAACTGATTTCACCTCCTATATAGCGGCCGTCATCCCTGAGGGCCATTAGATAGGAGGCAGCTCGTGGTGAGTAAAGAAGGTTAGCAAGGGTACGCCCTGGGCAGTACCCCTCCCCGAAGCGGCGCGCCCAACCTTCTCTGCCCAGGAAAGACAGTTCACGGCCAGCTTCATTCGAGAATTTGGTATGCTTTTGGCGTAGCAGCGCCAACGTCTCAGGGCTAGGGCACTCCGCCTGGGCAGCATCCAGATCCTTAATTTCCTCCTCGAGCTTAGCCAGGGCGTTGCAAATAGAGCGGAGGACGCCCGCCTGTTTAGAAATATATTCGCCCCGAATGACAGCCTTGAAACCCTCCCATAGGGTGGAGGGAGAATCAAGGGAACCCGTGTTTAAATCGAAGTAATTGGTGGTCGCAGTGGGGATGTCCACACAAAATGCAGAGTCCCGCAGGGCATTGGAAGGAAGATGCCAAGTGAAAGCCCATTGCAGGGAATGGGGAGGCCTGAGACAGATCTGAACTGGTGCATGATTGGAGAAGGTGCGTGCCACGTGCTCGGCCTCAGTGAGCCAGGACAGGACATCCAGCAAGGTCAGCCAGAGATCAATTCGCAACCAATATCCCCTCGCGCCAGTGATACAGGTGCCTTCACGAGCATCAGGAAGAAAGTGGCGGCAGGCATCATAGAGAGCGTTGTCAGTTAAAATAGATGTAAGAGCTGCAGCTGCACGCGGATGGGACGTGTAAGAGCCAGAGCGATCCAGGGTAACCGATAGAGTGACATTGAAATCCCCCACCCAAAACCAACGCCCACGGGGACGCAGGAAGAGTTGAGGTGCCATACGTGATTAAAAAACTCTGGGTCATCAGATTTGGGGCCATATACTGCAGCAATCGTGACAGGCTGGGCAGGTAGTAAACCATGAAGGATTGCATACCTGCCCCCGGATCGAGGAGTACCCGAGCGGTTTGCCAAGGATGGGCCGAGGAGGCAGGCCAGGGCCAGGGCGCGGACACAGGGAGCGGTGGGCACGTTCCACAATGAAGAACTGAGATAGGGCATCCCAGAATAGTTCCCTGATGAGTTGTTCAATGAAGTCCTCCATTTTCGAAATGTTGGTTGACTCCGGAAGGCCTGTGATACGGAGGTTGCTCCGACGGAGCAGGCCTCCAAATTCTCATTTTTGTCCCCGGATTACGGCTAGGATCTTGTCCATCTGTAACAATTTCTGCCTGTCCTGGGTGGCAGCATCCTCGGCATCAGACACCCTGGATTCGACATGGAGAAGTTTATTGTCGTGAGAGTCGACTTCACTTCCAGCATGATCGCCTTGAGGTCATCGTCCCTGCTCGGGGGGGTCCATCGCACTAGCGGAGTTGGCACCGTCAGAACCAGCACCGTCCTGGTGTGAGGATCTCCGGAGGTCGAAAGCAATCTTGGGCTGCTTGGGATCTGATTTCCCCATAGCGATGGACGCTCCAGACGGGCGAGAGGCCGTGTGGAGGAGGAGAGGCACAGTCCAGGGATGGAGTCCACAGATAGCCAGCGGCCAATGTCAGTAATCCAGAAGAGGAACCAGGCAAGAACTCAGGAGCTGAGTGGGTGCAGCAAGTCAGGAGACATGACCCGCACCAGCAGCACAGGAGACGGGCAGCGGCCAGAGATGAAGCGTGGGAATTGCGACAGAGACTAAGACCAACTTGAAGAAGAAACCTTGGGGCATATTACCAACAAGTAGCGATATTTATCGCTAACTAAGCTTTGCGAAATTTGTTCTATCACCGTGCATCGCCCGATTTTATCGCAGAGATAACGTGCTATTAGCAACGTTTATCTCAAATGCGATACAATTTCCGGCGTTAGCGGCGAAATGCGTGAATATCGCTGGTGATCCAGCGATATTCACGCATTATCACCAATGGGGACTTAGCCAGAATATCGACCTCCCATTGGATATAATGGCTAAGAACTGATCTCAGCAGGTGTTAGTTTTCTGCAATATTCGCGCTTATCGCGAATTTTTGAATCGCTACGCCTGCGTTGATAATAGGCGATAGCGATGTTAGTGACTGCTTTCAGTCACTAACAGGTTGGGTACGCCCACTTTGCATGCCATTAGCGATAAATATCACTCACATGCAAAGCGGGCCCCAAACCACTTGCTATCGCCTCCAAACTGTCGCTAACTGCTGTTAGTGACAGCTCGCTAATAGGGTGATGAAATTATCGCCGCTTTGTGGCTGAAAACGGCCGCTAAACCGGCGATAATTTCATATCGCCCGCCTTGATAATATGCCCCTTTGGTTCTAACCCCAGGTAAGAACAGCACTGAGATAAGGGCGGGGTCACAATAGAGGACGGACCCATAGGGCTATGGGGTGCCTAGGCAGCTGACCGGGGAGTGAGGGGGAAGGATCCCACTCCGGTGGCAGAGGCTGCAGAGGTATACTTCCGCCCCGGGGCACCAGGCTGGCCGTGGAATGCCACTGCAGGAGGCCCGGAGTGAGAGAACAGTACAGTGCCCCTTTAGCAAAGTCCAAAGGAGAGGTGTGGAGTGCAACAGAGAGGGAGGGCAACAATGCAGTAGGCCCATAAACCGATGAAATTACAGGGCAGGCTGGCCTGGATAGAACATCAGGCACAGGGGGGGACTCCGCAGCCGAGGTCTCAGTCCAGGGCCCCACGAGGCCCACAAGAACCATCAGCGGCGGCTGGGGCAGCAGAAGAGGGGGGAACCGATGGCGTCTGCCCCTGCCACGTCAGGAGAAGCAGGTCGTCCAGCCGGGGAGAGAGACGCGCCAGGCCGTCCCAGCCACAAGGCAAATGCAGCAGGCCACACCTCACCCAGGCCGCGAAGACTGGCCTCCAGCAGGGCTTCTCAGGGCAGAATCAGAACAGAGCGGAGGCGGAGGGCACACCCAAGGGGAGAAACGGGGAGGCGTGGGGGGTCCGCTGCTCCCCCAACCAGGCCCAGGTGCCGCGGCTCTCGCCTGAAGAAGAAGCAGACACGAGAGTGGAGCTAGGCCGAGGCGCAACCCAGGACCCAGCCGCAGAGCAGACAGCCCCCAACCCCGCCAGCGACCACCCCGGGGGAGCGCCACTCACTGCCCATGATCCGCTCCAGGTATCGGTGAGGTAGCAGTCTCAGTAGGCGCCCCAGGTCCAACCAGCACAGGAGGCGACAGGAACGGCCCTCTGGAGGCCGTAGCGTATGCAATGGAGCGGCCATAAGATCCGCAACTCGGCCGGGGAGACGGTTAGGAGAGCGGGAGTCAGGGCAGGTGATTCTATGTGCCCCCGGGAGTCCGAAAATCCAATTAGGTGCGGGAGAGGAGTGGATGTCAGCAGGATGTTACCAGCTAAAAGAGCTTGGCCGGCAGAGCCCACTCAAAGTGCGGCCATCTTGCAGCCGGCCAAGCCACGCCCCACTAAAATTCATGTTTAATCAGTTCTAAAGTTTTCTTCCCACCCTTATGTCCTGCCAATAGATTATCATGAAAGTGTTACACAACCACTCTTTGTAATTCCTCTCCAGGAACATACAGATTCTGTTGATAGTATGGTTTGCCATCTTTAATTTCTCTTCCAGAATCTTCTTTCATCTAAACCAGAATTTCCTCCTCAGAAAGACTTCTTTTAATCTTGTCTTCCAATTCAGAATACAAAATGGTGCTAATCACATTTTCTTCTGGAATTATGTGACCTTTCATCTTAACTTATTCTTGATCCCTGACATCCAAGCGAGACAAGGCATCTGCCTTTCAATTTGAGGCTCCAGGTTTGTAGGTCAGAACAAAGTTGTAATCAGCAAAGAAAAGAGACCACTTTAGTTGTCTAGGGGTGATAGTGCGAGCAAGCTTAAAAAATTGCAGATTTCCGTGATCAGTAAAAACGGTGACCACATGCTCAGCGCCTAACAAGTAATGCCTCCATTCCTGAAAAGCATCTTTGACGGCTAGCAGCTCCATGTCAGCAATGGAATAATTGATTTCTGCCGCTGAAAGTTTAAGTGACTGCTAGGCTACAGGATGCAGTTGCCTGTGAACCTGTGTCTTTGAGACAGTATACCTCCGATTGCAAAGTTAGAAGCATCAGCTTCCACAAGAAATGGCTCCTCTGGGTTAGGCTGCAGTAAGATGGGTGCAGTGGTAAACACCTCCTTCAAATACTGAAAAGCCTCTTCGGTTTCTGAACCCCACAGAAATTTCTCTTTCTTCTTTAAAAGAGTCAGAGGAGTGACCTTTTCCAAAAAATTGAGGATGAAACGCCTATAAAAATTGGCGAAACCAATAAAGCTATGGATTTCTTTAACATTGCGGGGAGATGGCCAGTCCTTAATTGCCTTCACTTTTGTTTCATCCTGAGACATACCTTCTGGGGATAAAAAAAAAACCAAAAACTCCAAACGAGTGGCGTGAAAAACACACCTTTCCAATTTCACATAAAGCTGATGGTCCAGCAATTTCTATAAAACTGTACGTACATGGAGAACATGTTCTTCAAAATTCGCAGAGAAAAGGACAATGTCGTTGATGTAGACCACTGCAAAATGGTCCAGGAATTACCGTAGCATGACATTAACAAAGTGCTGAAAAGCAGCAGGGGCATTGCACAGGCCGAAGGGCATGACCTGAAACTTGAATAGGCCAAATCGAGTGCGGAAAGCTATCTTCCATTCCTCCTCTTCGGCCATTCTCACAAGATGAGAGGCCCCTTTTAAATACAATTTGGTATACACCTGTGCCTCCTTAACTTGATCCAGAATTTCCAAAATCAACGGCAGGGCGTAAAGATTTTTTTTAGTTACAGCATTCAATGCGCGATAGTCTATGCAAGCTTCAGCTTCCCATCCTTCTTTGAAATGAAGAAGAGTGGAGAGGAAACCGGGGACTGCGAAGGCCTAATGAACCCACTAGCCAGGTATTGATCCAGATAATCCTTAAGATGACTATTCTCAGCTTCAAAAAGAGCATAAATGCGACTGCAAGGCAAGAAAGCTCCAGGCTCCAGTTCAATCTTTCAATCATACTCCCAATGAGGAGGTAACTTCTTGGCTTCTTGCTCATTGAACACCACTTTCAAATCTTGATATTCCAAAGGAATTTCCAGAGTTTCCACGGTACAAATCAATAGAGGCGTCTCAGCTAACAAAGCCTGTTGAGAAGGTTGACCATCAGCGACCCTTGAATCATAACAATGTTCCTTGCAATAGTTAGAATTCAATTCTACAGTTCTTGTAGCCCAGTCTATCCTCAGATTATGTTCAGTCAACCACGGAAGCCCCAAGATCAACTGGAATTGTGGAGCGTTGAAGAGATTGAATCTCAAATACCTTTGATGAAGGCTAGGACCAATTACCACTAACTCTTCAGCTTTGTAAGTGATCAGTCCTGAAGATACATTTGTACCGTTGACAGCTCTCACTGGTTCAGGTTTGGCCTTCTTTAAAAAGTTAGGGGCAGATTTATGTTAACTGGCGCATCCCCAGGGATGCGCCAGTTAATGTGCGTCACAGTGCGCCACTGCTCCGCCACCCATGGTGCAAGGCAGTGAAGATGCGTGACGCATCTCTCGGCGTACGGCCGGCGCATTGCAGGAGTCATGTCGCAAGTGCGACATGACTCCTGCAATGCACAGGGGCCACCTCTTCAATGGATGGTGCGTCACCCTTACGCCTGCTTCAAGCAGGCGTAAGGAATTGACGTAGAAAGTGACTGAGTGAAATCTCATAGATTTCACTCAGCCACTTTTAGGAGGCGTTCCTGCGCAGGAACGCCCCCCCCCTGTGCAGGAACGCCTCCTTATGGTGCAGGGCTTTCCAACGTGACACATCTCCTAGATGCGTCACGTTATAAATAGGGTGCATTGTTTGCGCCACCGTTGCGTCACATTAAGTGACTCCATTGCGGCGCAAAGAGGCGCAAGGGCCTAATAAATCTGCCCCCTGATGCCTAAAGACTGGGCTAACTTAATATCGCAAAAATTACCAGTCGCCCCAGAATCTATCATTACAGAAATGTCATCCTTCTCAGTGAATCCAAACTTAACCAAACTGGGAATGACAAAATGAGAGGCGGCAGATTGTAAGGTGTTTGCAACCAACTGAGATTCTGAAGTTGTCTTGTCAGATACTCCCACCAGAGCAACTCCTTTTACTGGTGGAGCCGGTATTTCACCCATGCACTAGTTTTGGGCTTCTTCAGACATTCTTTGACAAAATGCCCAGGATTACCGCAGTACATACACAGCTTACCACTCCTACGCTTCTCTCTCTCCTCCTTGGTAAGAGCTCTCCACACAGAAGCAGTTTGCATGGGCTCCTCGGTTGTCACTGTCTCACTGGGTTTGGTCGGTTCTGGTTTACTCCTGTCAAATCGTGGTGGAAAAGGTCTAACTTCTTCACGGCGTTCGTTCTTTCTTTCATTTTGCCGTTGATCGATTTGAAGAACAAGATCAATTAACTCAGAAACTTCAGTAGGTCTTTTGGGGATCTGAGCTAAGTCATCCTTCAGTTCATCTTTAAGGACATGATAAAATATGGCAGCTCTTTTAGCTTCAGGTCATTGAGTTTCCACAATTAGCTTATTAAATTTTGCAAGGTAAGCTACCAATTCCCGATTGCCTTGTCGGAGATCCAAAAGCTCATTATCAGTGGTTTGTGAAATGGTCCTTCAATCAAAAATTCGAAGGAATTCTGCCTTGAAATCATCAAAATTGTAAAGTGTTGGATTTTTGCTAGTTACCAGAGGCATGGACCATGCAGCTGCATCTCCACTCAAGAATGACAATAAAAAGGTTACTTTGGACTGGTCTTCTTTAAAGATAATGGGTCTACATACGAAGTGTAGGGAACATTGGGTAAGGAACACTTGGGCCTTATGTGGATCACCATTAAAACTTTCTGGGGCCGCTAACGGAATAGTAAGGGAAATGGCATGAATTACTTGTGTAGTTAACTCAGCTGTAGAGGTAGAGGGGCAAAAAAATGAGGGTTTATGCTCTCTGAACGAAGGAGTAGCCCCAGCTACAAATTCATCGAACCTCTGCCTAAAGAAACTAGCTTCCTAGCTGGACTTCCTAACCTCCTCCCTAAGATTCTTATTATCTTCCATGGTCTCACCTAGCTGTTTTTGTATTCCCTCTAAAACCGCTCCTAGGGGGCGTGTCCAAGATGGCGGCGTGATCGGACGCAGGTCTCCGAGGCTCCCTGCCCGATCCCGCCTAAACGCCGCAATCATAGCCTAAATCTTCCCTAAAGCACAGGAGGGGCGCTAGGAGCATTACCGCACAACGGCTGCGGACCGAGTTCGAGCCACAGACTTGCACGCCTCGTGGGGGCTCCAGACTCGAGGAAACACTGAACCGCGACCCGTGGTGGCGGCCGCGCCGGAGCCCTGATCGACCCGGACGCCCGCTGCCCCGAGGTGTCTGGAGCCGAGCCTGGCTAGTCGGACGTGCTGAGTGCGGAGCTTGGTGGGTCCCGGAGCTGCGGACCCGCAACACAGCTCATCGCCATCCTCGCGACCCGGCCGGTGACGAGGTAAGACCCAGCCAGAGTTCGCAAAAATTGAGGCCCCGGCTTCGGGCCTCCAACCCAGACACTTGCGGTCCTTGGCGCGGCCGACCGGAGCGCCTTAGCGAGAAAGGAGCAGACCCTGCCCACGGGGAACTGCGCAACGCTGCCCCACCCCCCGCAACACAGCTCTTTGCCATCCTCGCGACCCGGCCGGTGACCGGGTGGGACCCGGCCGGAGGTCGCGAAAATCGAGGCACCGGCTTCGGGACTCCAACCCAGACGATTGCGGTCATTGGCTCGGCCGACCGGAGCGCCTTAGCAGGAAAGGAGCGGACCCTTCCCACGGAGAACTGCGCAACGCTGCCCCCCACACAGCGATTCATACTTTGCAAGTGGCCCAAATGACCACATGCTCAGCGCCTAACAAGTAATGCCTCCATTCCTGAAAAGCATCTTTGACGGCTAGCAGCTCCATGTCAGCAATGGAATAATTGATTTCTGCCGCTGAAAGTTTAAGTGACTGCTAGGCTACAGGATGCAGTTGCCTGTGAACCTGTGTCTTTGAGACAGTATACCTCCGATTGCAAAGTTAGAAGCATCAGCTTCCACAAGAAATGGCTCCTCTGGGTTAGGCTGCAGTAAGATGGGTGCAGTGGTAAACACCTCCTTCAAATACTGAAAAGCCTCTTCGGTTTCTGAACCCCACAGAAATTTCTCTTTCTTCTTTAAAAGAGTCAGAGGAGTGACCTTTTCCAAAAAATTGAGGATGAAACGCCTATAAAAATTGGCGAAACCAATAAAGCTATGGATTTCTTTAACATTGCGGGGAGATGGCCAGTCCTTAATTGCCTTCACTTTTGTTTCATCCTGAGACATACCTTCTGGGGATAAAAAAAAAACCAAAAACTCCAAACGAGTGGCGTGAAAAACACACCTTTCCAATTTCACATAAAGCTGATGGTCCAGCAATTTCTATAAAACTGTACGTACATGGAGAACATGTTCTTCAAAATTCGCAGAGAAAAGGACAATGTCGTTGATGTAGACCACTGCAAAATGGTCCAGGAATTACCGTAGCATGACATTAACAAAGTGCTGAAAAGCAGCAGGGGCATTGCACAGGCCGAAGGGCATGACCTGAAACTTGAATAGGCCAAATCGAGTGCGGAAAGCTATCTTCCATTCCTCCTCTTCGGCCATTCTCACAAGATGAGAGGCCCCTTTTAAATACAATTTGGTATACACCTGTGCCTCCTTAACTTGATCCAGAATTTCCAAAATCAACGGCAGGGCGTAAAGATTTTTTTTAGTTACAGCATTCAATGCGCGATAGTCTATGCAAGCTTCAGCTTCCCATCCTTCTTTGAAATGAAGAAGAGTGGAGAGGAAACCGGGGACTGCGAAGGCCTAATGAACCCACTAGCCAGGTATTGATCCAGATAATCCTTAAGATGACTATTCTCAGCTTCAAAAAGAGCATAAATGCGACTGCAAGGCAAGAAAGCTCCAGGCTCCAGTTCAATCTTTCAATCATACTCCCAATGAGGAGGTAACTTCTTGGCTTCTTGCTCATTGAACACCACTTTCAAATCTTGATATTCCAAAGGAATTTCCAGAGTTTCCACGGTACAAATCAATAGAGGCGTCTCAGCTAACAAAGCCTGTTGAGAAGGTTGACCATCAGCGACCCTTGAATCATAACAATGTTCCTTGCAATAGTTAGAATTCAATTCTACAGTTCTTGTAGCCCAGTCTATCCTCAGATTATGTTCAGTCAACCACGGAAGCCCCAAGATCAACTGGAATTGTGGAGCGTTGAAGAGATTGAATCTCAAATACCTTTGATGAAGGCTAGGACCAATTACCACTAACTCTTCAGCTTTGTAAGTGATCAGTCCTGAAGATACATTTGTACCGTTGACAGCTCTCACTGGTTCAGGTTTGGCCTTCTTTAAAAAGTTAGGGGCAGATTTATGTTAACTGGCGCATCCCCAGGGATGCGCCAGTTAATGTGCGTCACAGTGCGCCACTGCTCCGCCACCCATGGTGCAAGGCAGTGAAGATGCGTGACGCATCTCTCGGCGTACGGCCGGCGCATTGCAGGAGTCATGTCGCAAGTGCGACATGACTCCTGCAATGCACAGGGGCCACCTCTTCAATGGATGGTGCGTCACCCTTACGCCTGCTTCAAGCAGGCGTAAGGAATTGACGTAGAAAGTGACTGAGTGAAATCTCATAGATTTCACTCAGCCACTTTTAGGAGGCGTTCCTGCGCAGGAACGCCCCCCCCCTGTGCAGGAACGCCTCCTTATGGTGCAGGGCTTTCCAACGTGACACATCTCCTAGATGCGTCACGTTATAAATAGGGTGCATTGTTTGCGCCACCGTTGCGTCACATTAAGTGACTCCATTGCGGCGCAAAGAGGCGCAAGGGCCTAATAAATCTGCCCCCTGATGCCTAAAGACTGGGCTAACTTAATATCGCAAAAATTACCAGTCGCCCCAGAATCTATCATTACAGAAATGTCATCCTTCTCAGTGAATCCAAACTTAACCAAACTGGGAATGACAAAATGAGAGGCGGCAGATTGTAAGGTGTTTGCAACCAACTGAGATTCTGAAGTTGTCTTGTCAGATACTCCCACCAGAGCAACTCCTTTTACTGGTGGAGCCGGTATTTCACCCATGCACTAGTTTTGGGCTTCTTCAGACATTCTTTGACAAAATGCCCAGGATTACCGCAGTACATACACAGCTTACCACTCCTACGCTTCTCTCTCTCCTCCTTGGTAAGAGCTCTCCACACAGAAGCAGTTTGCATGGGCTCCTCGGTTGTCACTGTCTCACTGGGTTTGGTCGGTTCTGGTTTACTCCTGTCAAATCGTGGTGGAAAAGGTCTAACTTCTTCACGGCGTTCGTTCTTTCTTTCATTTTGCCGTTGATCGATTTGAAGAACAAGATCAATTAACTCAGAAACTTCAGTAGGTCTTTTGGGGATCTGAGCTAAGTCATCCTTCAGTTCATCTTTAAGGACATGATAAAATATGGCAGCTCTTTTAGCTTCAGGTCATTGAGTTTCCACAATTAGCTTATTAAATTTTGCAAGGTAAGCTACCAATTCCCGATTGCCTTGTCGGAGATCCAAAAGCTCATTATCAGTGGTTTGTGAAATGGTCCTTCAATCAAAAATTCGAAGGAATTCTGCCTTGAAATCATCAAAATTGTAAAGTGTTGGATTTTTGCTAGTTACCAGAGGCATGGACCATGCAGCTGCATCTCCACTCAAGAATGACAATAAAAAGGTTACTTTGGACTGGTCTTCTTTAAAGATAATGGGTCTACATACGAAGTGTAGGGAACATTGGGTAAGGAACACTTGGGCCTTATGTGGATCACCATTAAAACTTTCTGGGGCCGCTAACGGAATAGTAAGGGAAATGGCATGAATTACTTGTGTAGTTAACTCAGCTGTAGAGGTAGAGGGGCAAAAAAATGAGGGTTTATGCTCTCTGAACGAAGGAGTAGCCCCAGCTACAAATTCATCGAACCTCTGCCTAAAGAAACTAGCTTCCTAGCTGGACTTCCTAACCTCCTCCCTAAGATTCTTATTATCTTCCATGGTCTCACCTAGCTGTTTTTGTATTCCCTCTAAAACCGCTCCTAGGGGGCGTGTCCAAGATGGCGGCGTGATCGGACGCAGGTCTCCGAGGCTCCCTGCCCGATCCCGCCTAAACGCCGCAATCATAGCCTAAATCTTCCCTAAAGCACAGGAGGGGCGCTAGGAGCATTACCGCACAACGGCTGCGGACCGAGTTCGAGCCACAGACTTGCACGCCTCGTGGGGGCTCCAGACTCGAGGAAACACTGAACCGCGACCCGTGGTGGCGGCCGCGCCGGAGCCCTGATCGACCCGGACGCCCGCTGCCCCGAGGTGTCTGGAGCCGAGCCTGGCTAGTCGGACGTGCTGAGTGCGGAGCTTGGTGGGTCCCGGAGCTGCGGACCCGCAACACAGCTCATCGCCATCCTCGCGACCCGGCCGGTGACGAGGTAAGACCCAGCCAGAGTTCGCAAAAATTGAGGCCCCGGCTTCGGGCCTCCAACCCAGACACTTGCGGTCCTTGGCGCGGCCGACCGGAGCGCCTTAGCGAGAAAGGAGCAGACCCTGCCCACGGGGAACTGCGCAACGCTGCCCCACCCCCCGCAACACAGCTCTTTGCCATCCTCGCGACCCGGCCGGTGACCGGGTGGGACCCGGCCGGAGGTCGCGAAAATCGAGGCACCGGCTTCGGGACTCCAACCCAGACGATTGCGGTCATTGGCTCGGCCGACCGGAGCGCCTTAGCAGGAAAGGAGCGGACCCTTCCCACGGAGAACTGCGCAACGCTGCCCCCCACACAGCGATTCATACTTTGCAAGTGGCCCAAATGCATCACCGAGACCTCATCATGGCCAGTGGGGACAGCGCCGAGGTGGCCCTATAGCCCACGGAACCGGGGCACACTTGGAAAGAGCACGGAGCGGTGCGGGAACCCAGGATCATGACAGAGGACCGCTCCCAGGCCTGTGCACACGAAGGTGAGGAGAGTTGAGGGGGGCACCTTAGAAGGCTTGGGGGGCACAGTCGAGCTCCCGGCGTGGGGTTACCTGGAGAGACCCGGGCGGCACCGCGCCTCGGGCCTGAGAGGCCAGTCTGGGCACATTGACATTGAGACATTGGTGGCCGCAGTCCACAAGCCCTATTGCACAGTACTGAACAGTGACCCGGTTGGGAGGTGTGTGATTAACTGAAGAGGAACCGCCTCGCTGCACTCTTGACTGGCTAGAGGGCGACTGGCCGCATGTGCTGTCTTGACCCTAAGTGGTGCGGGGAGTGAGCTGACCTGTGACTACACGATTCGCCCCTAAAGGCTGCGCCGCCGAACTGCTGCACCTACCACGGGCCCCTGAAATCCACCGCCTGCTTGCCACTGGGGCCGTCCACAACATGGCGGGACAGAGGGGAAAGAAAGGGCCCCAGACGCTCCCTGAACTACTGGCCAAGTCCCAGCCCAAACCCAGCAAGGACCCACCTTCCCCGGTGACCGCGAAATCGCCGCCAGCACCTGCAGATGACCAGGTACCCATCACCAGATCCTTTCTAGAGACATTATTTAATTCACTCAGGGAGGACTTCAAATCCTTAAAGCAGGAAGTGGCGGGTGAAGTCCGGGAGCTCCGGCGGGATGTGGAGGGCCTTGGAGAGCGTGTGGTCGCCATTGAAGAGGCAGACCAAACCAGACGCAATGAAATTGAGCAGCTCCAACAAGAGGTCCTGCGCCTCACTGACCAGCAGCTTGACCTCCAGGCCCATGCGGAGGACCTTGAAAACCGTTCCCGTCGGAACAACATACGGGTACGGGGGGTCCCTCAAAAGGAAGAGGGGACTGACACCACAGGATACCTACAAGCCCTCTTCAGGAGCATTCTGGGGGAGCCTGCAGACTTTGCCATTCGCATCGACAGGGCTCACAGGGTTGGGATGCCTCGTCAAGCCCCGTCCCCGCCACCGGACATCCTGGCCTTCTACCCTGACTTTCCGTTGAAGGAGAGGATTCTCCGGGAGGCCCGGCGAGCCCAGCCCCTTCAATTTCAGGGCCCTCCCATCGCCCTATACCAGGATCTCTCCTCCATCACTCTACAAAAGAGAAAAGAATTCAAACGAGCGACGGACTTCCTGCGGCAAAAGGAGATCCCCTATTCGTGGGGACACCCATTTCGAATAATATTCAAGT
This sequence comes from Lissotriton helveticus, assembly GCF_964261635.1. NCBI lineage: Eukaryota > Metazoa > Chordata > Amphibia > Caudata > Salamandridae > Lissotriton > Lissotriton helveticus. The sequence continues at coordinate 712,222,972 of NC_136057.1, read as the reverse complement.
GGAATGGACGTCTACATCAGCTGCGATCACTCAGGGATACCTGCACCCTCCTGGGACTTGACCAGGACGACGATGAACCTATATCAAGAGACTCGCAAGGACCGTCCAGGGTGGGCTGGCGGACTGTAAGTTATAAACGATCCCCGTCGCACTGCCTTAAACCGGACGCCTCTGTCATTTCCCGAGAGCACGAAACTGCGGTGGCAGAGGTGGCCAAAGAAACTTCTACATCTGAGTGAATGACTCCTTTCCAGGGGAGATACATATAGCACACGCTTTGCCCATGCGGCGGTTGGGGTCGGGTGGGGGGGGGGGCCGGAGAAGCCGCCATCGGAGATGACCCTTTCAGTACAACATACCACGGCCCTGTGCGGACTAACAGGACTGGGACTATGCATTTTTATGGTGTTGGGGATGGGAGGGGGGAGTTGGGAGGGGGGGAGTTTTCCAGCCTCCGAACAGACTACTTTTCACTTGCACATGCAGTTGCACAGGCAGTTTGATTTTGGGATTGTTTGGGGTGGGGGGGTTTGGGTAGCGGGAAGGTCCGAGGGCGGGAACTAGTGTGCCAGACGGGTTCTATCGATTGCAGAATTGACACGTCATTACTACGCCAGTTACGATACATGACACTTAATTGTCACCAGAGGATCGGAGGGGATCTGCCAGTTCACGGGGGGGTCACGGTTTGCGATCTGCGGCGCCGCTGCACCACAGTACATGGGATGATAACTTTGAGCTATGCCACATGTTCACTGAGCCATGACTGACACCATCCTTAGAATACTGACCCTCAACGTGAAGGGGTTGAATAATCCTGTTAAGAGGAGGGCTATTATCTCCTATCTAGAACATTCTGGGGCCGATATCTGTTTATTGCAGGAGACCCACCTCTTGCAAAGGGACTGGCATAGAATGCGTTCCCGCGCCTTCCCACAACAACTCTTCTCCTCTCTCCCTACGAACACTGCTGGGGTAGCGATCCTAATATCTGAACACTTTCGAGGAAGGGTGGGAAACAAAGTGGGGGAAATTAAGGGTCGCCTGTTAGCACACACATTTCAACTAGGAGATACACATCTCACAATTAGCTCCCTATATGCCCCGAACGCAGGACAAGAGGCCTTTCTAAAAGGCGCAGTATCAGAGGCGCTTCAATCCTCACACTCACCCTTACTCCTGGGCGGGGATTTCAATATCGTTATGGATACACATGCCGATAGGTCAGGGCACCGCTACGGAGGGACTGGTGCGGTCTCGCCAAATGGCCTTGAGTGGCTAAAAGATAGGGGATTGGTAGACCTCTGGAGGGCCAAACACCCAACTGCATCGCAGTTCACCTTCTACTCGCATGTGCACCGCACATACGCTAGAATCGATCATTTCCTAGGCTCCTCGGAATTACTCAAAACTCTTGAGGATGTTAGCATTTCACCTGCCGCCATTTCCGACCATGACGCGGTGGAACTGTCACTCAGACTTCGCGCGGCCCACCGTCCCCAGGGCTCGTGGCGCCTATGCGACACCTTATTGCAACGTCCAGGCATCATTAAAAGGATTAGTGATTGCATTACTGACTACCTGGCCACTAACGACACGCCGGGAATCTCCATGACGGCTCTCTGGGGAGCCTTGAAATCGGTCACTCGCGGCGAGTTAATTGCCATAGCAGCAGCTGAGGCCAAAGATCGCAAGACTAAAAGAGATGACCTCACGGCGCGCGTCGCGGAATTAGAAAGAGTCCATAGCCGCACCTGCGCTCCGCGCGTTTGGAAACAGTTAAAAGCAGCTCGGGCCCAGCTAGCTAGCCTGGACACCAATAGAGCGGAATTTACGGCCCTCTGTCTTCGGCATACCTATTATGTAGGGGGTAACAGAACTGGCCACTTACTAGCCAGCGCTTTGAAGGCCAAGACCCAACACTCTAAAATTACTGGTCTCATAGACGATAACGGGGCAGTCCTCACGGACGACATTCAAGTGGCCGAGGCCTTCCGATCTTACTATGCCTCGCTGTACGGGGCGGAAGGGACGTCCCCTGCGGACGTAGAGGCTTACTTGAGCACGACGGCCCTCACCGAGGTCTCTAAGACGAACGCGGATGATCTGGATGCCCCCATTCGCCAGGATGAGGTGCTAGCAGCCATATCCCGCTTGCGCCCGCTCAAATCCCCGGGACCCGATGGATTCTCGGTGCGATTTTATAAAATCTTTAGCCGGCAGATAGCCCCAGTGCTCACCCGCCTCTTCAATTCTTTCGAGGGCCCAGGCGCTATTCCTTCGGACATGCTGGCCGCGGAGGTGGTGGTATTGCCAAAACCCGGTACAAAACCCACGCACTGCTCTGCTTTTTGCCCTATTTCATTATTGAACCTGGACTTAAAGCTTTTTACTGGCATTCTTGCCGCACGTCTTGGCCCCTGCCTTCCTGGAATTTTGGAACCAGACCAATCAGGCTTTGTACCCAATCGACAATGCAGCGACAACACTAAAAGGGTACTCCATCTAATTGACAAGTCGCATTTTCAAGCCTCAGACTCCGCGTTGCTTGCCATTGACACGGAGAAGGCCTTCGACCGCGTGGACTGGACATATTTACAACAGGTCCTGCGGCGCTTCGGACTGGGTGACCGCTTCTGCTCTTGGATAGCATGCTTCTACCATCACCCTCAGGCTAAGGTCCGACTGGGCAGCTTACGTTCAAACCCATTCGAAATTCAGCGCGGCACCAGGCAGGGGTGTCCCCTTTCCCCCCTTCTATTCACCATGTATATAGAGCCACTAGCGCAGAAGGTCCGGGATAACCCCAGAATTAAGGGTATTACCTTCGGGCACGAACCCCATACGATTGGTTTATACGCAGATGACGTGATAGTCGCCCTTGACCACCCAGATAGCTCTATACCCGCCTTTATGGAGGAGTTTGACTCATTCGGCTCCGTCTCGGGCTTCCGAATTAACATAGGTAAATCTCTGATACTACCACTGGGCAAAAATGCACAGACACATGACTCTGCCATTGGACGAGGGAGCGGTCTTCAGCTGGCCGCCCAGGTCCCGTACTTGGGGATTACCCTTACCTCGTCAACAGAATCGACGGTATCAACTAATTACAATACCCTCACCACACAGATCTGGACGGATCTGGCGCGCTGGTCAAAACAGCCGCTTTCTTTACTGGGAAGGGTGGCAGCGGTGAAAATGTCGATCCTGCCTAGGATCCTCTATCTCTTCCAGACCATCTCAGTCAGGCCACCAGCGGGCACCCTGAAAGACCTACAGGCCACTCTTCATCATTTCATCTGGGAGGGGAAACGCGCACGTATCCATAAACAACTGGCGTACAAAAGCGTGGACGAAGGAGGCCTAGGTGTCCCCAACCTGCTGCAGTACTTCCATGCCTCCCAACTCCGCTATTTAGTAGAGTGGTACAGACCAGAGTCGGAGAAGAGATGGCTCTTCCAGGATAGAGCTATGGCACAGACTCCGCTTTGGAGGATTCCATTCCGCGCTAGGCAACATCGACCACGATACGTAGTAAAGTCACCTATTACCCGCACGACTCTACAGGTATGGGACAGGGTGGCACTTAAGCGAGGTTTAACAACCTTTCCTTCCCCATTCACTCCCATATTAGATAATCCAGAATTCCCTCCGGGCAATGGTGCAGGCACATTCCCCCAGTGGCGAGATACGGCGTGTCGCTCCACCGGCAACCTTTTCGATCTACGAGGATTTCTTCCTTTCACAGACATTCAATAGGGGTACGGCATAGAGAATCCCCACCTGTTCCAATAATTTCAACTTAGACATTGGCTCACTGACCCAGACACCACCGCCATGGTGGGCCGCCCTATGACGACCTTTGAAAAATGGTTACTTACTAAGGACACGGATAAACACCTCATTTCAGACATTTACAAAATGCTCACACCACCACACACTCCGGATAAAACACCAAGTCAGAGGCGCTGGGAGGCTGAACTGGGTAGGACCTTGACATCTAAAGAATGGAGTTACGTATATTATAGGGCTTTGCACACTACACGTAATACAGCGGCGAGGGAGGCGGCAGTGAAATTGGCTATGTACTGGCATCTCACCCCAGTCCGACTTCACAAGGGGAACCCAGCACGTAGTGAGCTTTGTTGGAGGGGTTGCGGGGAAAGGGGCATTCTAACCGTCCTCCTTTGGGACTGTCAGGAACTTAGGGGCTACTGGGAGACAGTGCTGAACGATGTTGACTCCACTTTTGGGACTGAAATCCCGAGATTCCCTGCATATGCCTTATTGGGTCTCCCCAATGCATTAACTTTCCCTCTGAAATCATTGCAGGGTCGTCAGATGGGGATCACCATACAAGCGGCCACGCAGCATATCCTATCATTGTGGGGCTCAGCGACTAAACCCACACACACGGGGTGGCTCCACAAGCTTTGGTTTACACTTGGGATGGAACGCATACAGGCTACACTTACCAACTCTACCGATGCATTTCGGAAGACATGGCTTCCACTACTGTTCCTCCTGTCCAAGGAATTCAATGAAGTCACGTGTCCTAAATACCTTAAAATTCTACGTCTCACCGACACCACCGGTGCCTCTCGGTGACTTCTCGGACAACGGCACTGATCCTCACTGGCCAGTTGACGGACCTTTTGATACTACATGGCACACTGGTTGGGGTGGGGGAGGGGGGGACCGGGGCTGGGTTGTGTGGGGAGTTTTGGCTATTGTTGTCTTTATTATTTTACCTTCTTACAACGCTGGATATTAGCATTTACAATGTCGTAATATGTCTTTGGCATAAATGCCCCGCTTTACTACGCCATTTCAGGGAAGACATGCTTGTCTGTCCCGTCCGCTGTATATGCCTAATGCCTTTAAAATCTGTCACAATGTCTTCTTTTACGTCTACTGGACAAATCAATAAAACACATTTGAAACTAAAACCGCTCCTAAGGCCTTAACATCTAGTCCCTCTGCCATCTTGCCCAGGTGGAAGTTAAAGTAGGGCACTTTAATCTGTCAAGTACCATGCACCTTAAGATTCTAGTCTTCCACAGGAGCTGATGACTTTCCTCCAGTCCCGAACTCTACTGCAAGCGGGTGTTTAAATCCACTACCAGTAAAGAGGGGGAAAGGGGATGCGGAAGAAATAGAGACTCCACTGCTGTGCCTCTTCCTCTGGAATTCTAGTTATTCTGCTGGGCACCTGAAAGCACAACTGACAACGTTACTACATTCTCACCACTAGGAATCTATGCAGAAACTCTATTGAATAACCTCAAACCTTTCTCATACATTTACTTCTGCAGTGTTTTGCTTCTCTCTTGCATTAAACACACATATATATATATATATATATATATATATATATATATATATATATATCTATATTACCTACTGGCGGTCGCCAGTAGGTAGTTGTAGTTAGGACCTAGTGTCCATAGGAAATCCACAGCATTATTTGGAATAACTTTGGCGCTGGTGGACGAATTTAGTGAATTTCTCCAAGAAAATGGCCTGCTCCGCTCCTTCCCTGAAAGTTTGGGGGTGATTCGTCAAGCGGGGACCAAGAAAAAAGGGGGGTCCCAAAAGGTGTTTTCCCCATGCAATTTTCCATCGGGACCTTTAGCCAGGACTACAGTCCGAACGGCTGTCGGAATTACAACAAATTTGGCAGAGAGGTAGAGTTCATGCTGATTGGATGTCAACTGACTGTGAACACTCCAAACCAGGGAGTGGTGGCAGCCATCTTGTGCCTCGGTAGCACCGAGTCACAAGACAACAGTAAAACAAAGTTGAAAAATAAGGAAAGGGTTAGGGTAGAAACATGTTGACCCTCTAGGCCTGCTCAGGGGTCTTCTTTTTTAAAAAAATGAAAAAAACGCATTGTACGCGTATTGTACTCATACGCGGTGGAAAAGGAAAAAAACAACAAAGTTCGTTTTATTCCTAATTAGCTCACGGAGGGGCCAAATTCTGGGGGCAATTTTTTTCTATAATGGGGGCTTGGTAGTGTCCAACAGGAAGAAAAGAATGAAAAAAAAAAAAGTAATGTCGAGGACAGTGATGCTACTGCTTCCTGCGTTTTATCAGGTCAATAGACTGTTTCCCATAACACAAAAGTTTATTGCAATAAATGTATAGAATTTTAACTTGAGCAAAATCAGGATGAATTTGTGTGCGTGGACTGTTTGCTGAAAATGCTGGTGTAGCAGTTGATGTGCTTGGTGCAGTAGCAGGTGGGTTGTCCTTCAACCTCCGTCTTGCAGCTCGAGCAAAGATGTTGGGGTGTAAGTTATTTATGTGTAGCTCCATATTTGCTGTGCTAAAGGAGTATTTGTTAGATGGATCACCCCTTGAAAGAGTTTGGAAAATTGTACAGGTTACTTTTGGAGCATTAACCTTTTTTTGCCCTTCTGGAAAAGTAAAAAACTGCCAAATTAGATCTTCTTTCCTCTTCTTTGGAGTTTCTTTAGGAATTAAATATTCTTCTGAAGAATGGCTGGAAGATGAGTCCATTGCTGTTCATATGGTAAACTTCGTTCTATTTGACAAGATTCTCAGAAGAGATGTTTCTTTTTAGAAAGTCAAAGTAGAATCTTTAAAATGGGACGGAAGTTTCAACAGTTGTAATAGGAAGTGTTATGAACCAATGAAATGTCTTCTTTTAAAGTCACATGGCTTTGCATACAGTTACGCTGTTATTATGGGGTTCTTAGGATGCGAGTATGCATGACTTTTCACCACGATTGGTGCAATTGTTTTTTAAAAGTAATGTACGATTATTGGAACTTAAAAAAAAATGTTTTCATAATTATCCTCGATAATGTGTTCTGTTAGTATGTTCAATAAATACATAAATATATGTTTTTAAACAATTAAAAACATTAGCGTCTTTGCGTACTGGGCGCCGTACATGACGTCACACGGAGGCTTTGTTGCGACGCGTAACGTGAACGCGGATTCGTAGTGTGTGGTGAGAATGATTAGCAGTACAAACTATGGTGCGATCGCTCTCTCACTGTCAAATCAGAGCACAGGGCGCGCTATGAGAATGTTTAGAAGTGGTCACTCATTGGAAATCCGATTCAGCTGTGTGGTTTATCCACGGTATCATAACGTTACTTTTTAACCTGTTTAAGTTTGAGGTTTGCATGTAATGTAATACTATGGTATAGCAGATATGGATGTTTAGGCAGCTCTTATCTCCATTAATATTGGTTATTATCATTTACATATAGGTGTCTGAGGGAGGGAAAAGAAGTCTATGTGAATGGCGAGGATTGCACAATAGCACCAGATCACTCCTTAATTTGTAGACACAAACAATTGCATGGCTCTTGTAATCAAGATGCGCCTATTTTGGTGTAAGTTTTGAAAGGCACTGTGACACCTGCTATCGTACCAACGTTCAGTTTACAGGAAACGTGAGTCATTTAATTTGAAATAATGCAGATTGTTGTGCAATGTTACCAGGCATCGGTTACATGATTACTGTAACTGAGCGTGTGGTTTGCTAAAAAAAGTTGTGTTTACTCCTCTGTATGGGAAGCTGGATGTTTCCATCTGGCCGTTGGTTCCGATCTTGAAAGCAGAGTCAACCAAGTGAGCCGTATAAGAGCGCTATTGTCTCAAAAAGAGGTCGCTGTTACATCTGCTAGAGAAATATTTGTCCTTTATGTAGTAAACACCCACACAGAAGTGTATGATTTATTAAATACAGACGTGCCTTTGTATTTTGAGGAGTTAGTTCAGAGTATCTTTAATGCGTCCTTGACTACGGGGTTCTTACTTTTTTAAAGTTAGAAGCAGTGGTCTTGTGAGTTCTTTTCAAACTATAATTGGTGTCTTTTCAGCATTTTTTCATTCGATGTTTTCCAGAATCTTTGGTGGATTCCCCTTAATAGTCGTATTAGTTGCCGGTGTGCTTCTATTCATTTGTTTATTTAAATATAGATGCACATCCTCTAGCACCCGACAATATGTCCCAGCTGTTGCTGCTGCCGTACCGAATGCTTAGTTATTATGGAGCGCTGCCTCTGGCTACATTGAGTGCAGCTTATGCATTATCGTTTCGATTCTCCTTTTTTACATGCGTTCAGCCTGTCATCCATTGCCTGAGCTGCGATTTCGACTGGGCCCTGGATTTGTGTCTCTGCAGTACGGTGTCTCCCAACGCAGATTATGACCAGCTGATGAGTCCCTTAGTGGTTCATGACTTGCTCTGTTCTGGCGGCGGGATTATGGCCTTAGCAGCAATACATGGAATAATGGGACGTTGGAATGTTTTTGCAGCGGCGCATGACTTCTTGGCACGCAGTTACATTGAAGATGACCCGAGTTTTCCTCCGATAGTGATAGAGGCTCCGGTCATTGAGGAACATGTATGTTCATTCTCACTATTGAATTAGATGGCTGAAATGTTTTCAGATGAGAACAATGACTTCCTCTTGGAGGCTGTTGCTACATACTGTGCTTATACGCTGTTGGATTAAGACTCCTTGATTTTTCTACCTATTCTTTATTATTTAGTTACTGTTTTGTATCAAACAGCGAATAATTTTTAGGCAAATTTGAACTTGACTCTGCTTTTCAGGCTAGGACTCTGCGTTCCAAGTTCGCCCATGTTTATATCACATGGTTCTATCGAGGGAGGGTGTCGTTGGCTGAGCTTTGCATTCACACCGTGTTAAGTTAGCATGGGTTCATTAGAAGCTTAAACGCCATTTTTGCTTTCCTGCCCAACCACCGAACCTGCGCCCCCACCACCACCCTCTGCACCTGGACCTCGGTCAACACTGAAGACACCACCCGCTTGATGAACACCATCCACTCCGGCTCCCCACCCCACCCCTGTCCACACCACATCTTTAACAAAGCCGACTCCATCATCGCACCCCAACTCCGGAACATCATCAACAGCTCCTTCACATCCGCCACCTTCCCGGAGAGCTGGAAACATGCGATGCTCAACGCCCTCCTGAAGAAACCCACCGCGGACCCCACGGACCTCAAGAACTTCCGCCCCATCTCGCTCCTCCCTTTTCCTGCCAAAGTCATCGAGAAGACCGTCAACAAACAACTATCCGCCTTCCTCGAGACTAACAGCTCCCTCGACCCCTCGCAGTCTGGTTTCCGAGCAAACCACAGGACCGAGACCGCCCTCATCGCAGCTACCGATGACATCAGGTCCCTGCTCGACAACGGGGAAACTGCTGCCCTCATCCTCCTCGACCTATCGGCCGCATTAGACACAGTCTGCCACCGCATCCTAACAACCCGCCTCCACCACGCCGGGATCCAATGGAAAGCTCTGAAATGGATCACCTCCTTCCTCTCCAACAGAACTCAGAGAGTCCGCCTCCCCCCTTCCGCTCAGCGACCACCAAGATCATCTGCGGCGTTCCTCAAGGCTCCTCGCTCAGCCCGACCCTCTTCAACGTCCACATGAGACCCCTCGCAGCCATCGCAGGCCAACACAACCTAAACATCATCTCCTACGCTGACGACACCCAGCTGATCCTCTCCCTCACCAACGACCCCACCACCGCCAGAGCCAGCCTCAAGGAAGGAATGAAAGACGTCGCGGAATGGATGAAGCTCAGCTGTCTGAAACTGAACTCAGACAAGACGGAAGTCCTCATCCTCAGACCATCCCCCTCTGCCTGGGACAACTCCTGGTGACTCCCCGCACTGGGCACCGCCCCCAAGCCCACATACCACGCACGAAACCTGGGCTTCATCCTGGACTCCTCCCTCACAATGACCCAACAAGTCAACGCCGTCTCGTCATCTTGTTTCAACACCCTGCGCATGCTCCGAAAGATCTTCCGGTGGATCCCCACCGAAACCAGAAAGACAGTCACCCAGGCCCTCGTCACCAGCCGACTGGACTACGGGAACGCCCTCTACGCTGGAACCACAGCCAAGCTACAGAGAAGACTCCAGCGCATACAGAACGCTTCTGCACGACTCATCCTGTACATCCCCCGTCACAGCCACATCTCGGCCCGTTTGAGAGACCTGCACTGGCTCCCCATCAGCAAGAGGATCATGTTCAGACTCCTCACCCACGCACACAAGGCTCTCCATGACATGGGCCCCAAATACCTCAACAACCGCCTCACATTCTACACACCCACCCGCCAGCTCCGATCCGCCAGCCTCGCCCTCGCCACCGTCCCACGGATTCGCAGAACAACCACCGGAGGAAGATCTTTCTCCTACCTGGCGGCCAAGACATGGAACTCCCTCCCCACCCACCTCCGGCTCACCCAGGACCATCTCTCCTTCAGGAAGCAACTCAAGACCTGGCTCTTCGAGCAGAAGCAGCCCCCCCCCACTTCCAGCTCCTTGAGACTCTAGCGGGTGAGTAGCACGCTCTATAAATGCGTATGATTGATTGATTGATTGACTGCTCTGCTTTGCACACAACACGCAATTTTGATATTGTTTAGAGAAGGCTGAGTATTTTGTTTCACATCAGAATAATTTGTCATGCTACATTTCTAGACTGCCTCGCTAGTTTAGTGTGTATAGTGAGAGCATGGAACATCAAGTTTATTTGGATACTGTGTCAGTTATTTGGAATGATCGTCGCACGTTCGACCTTTAACACAATTGCAGGTGTGGCTACGTCTGATACTGGCGCATTTAATAATGCATTGTGGAGGCATAATTAGACACAGTTGGAGAACATTGGTACCCTGACAGTTTGTGCAGAACTCAATGTGATCCACTACTGCTGAGTACCAGAGGTATGGGACCGTCCATGTAATCCTATGGGACCTTCTGTAGTTATAAACTAACCTGGTAGGTAGGGAGGGTGAAATGTAGGTATATTTTAAACCTGTTTCTCGTTAGCAATATAAGATGCTTTCTCACTTTGTATTTTATGGAATAGTAACAAGGCTGACAACCTTGTTTCTGATAATATGTTTGGTTGTATTATCTAAGGTACTGTGCATGAGATTACGGCATTAGAATGAAACATTTCACACTTGCACGTGTCTTTATTTACTCCTTGTTTTGGACTGGTGTAAGATTATAACGAAAGAGTGGTCTTTTTATCTACCTTACTTGAGGTAATCTAAGTCGCATGTTCTGGGTTGACTAGTCATTGGTGTTTTGCTATAGGACCAATGAGTCACTGATTGCTAGTCTGGTAGGGGGTTTGGGTACTAAGGTGGGTTTTGGTACACCGTAATTCACTGAGGTCCTAAGTCTTTATGCACAGTTCTGTGTAGGAGCAGAATTCCTGCAACAGTAGTTACAACAAAAAGGCTCGATAAATGGCCTTGAGTTTGAATCAGAATATGAAATTGAAGAATAATTGATAATCCCAGTCAAGAAAGGAAGCAAGTGTGTAAATTTACAATGTCTTCGGCTGGGGTACTTGTTACAATAAAAATGTTCGATAAAGACCTGCACTTTGAATAGGTATATGAAATAGAAGAATAGTTGATAATCACAGCTAAAGTATGCAGCAAGTAGTTGTGTGGATGTGTGGATGTTGTGTTAATTGAGCGGAAAATAAATAAGGTGAAAAATAAGAGAGGCTTCAGAGATGCAAACTTTCCATTTCTTTGTATGGGAAGATGGTGTTTAGTATTCCAGTTAAAAAAAAAATATATATATATATATATATATATATATATATATATATATATATATATATATATATATATATATATATATATATATATATATATATATATATTCACTGAAAGAAGCGTAGGTTTTAGGTATCTTACAGTTAGGAATTAGTATTTAAAAACCTTGCAAACTCACTGAAAAAAACATAGGTTTTAGCCTCGTTATAGTTAGGAATTAGCATTAAAAAAACCTTGGAAATTCACTGAAAAAACCATAGGTTTCACACATGTTATAGTTAGGAATTAGCATTTAAAAAACCTTAGAAATTCACTGAAAAAACCATAGGTTTCACACATTATAGTTAGATTAACATTTCACTCATACGAAACCTTTGAAATTCCCCCGTTATAGTTAGTTCAGCTAACATCTAACTTGCGCGCCCGCAATGCACTGCTGATGACGTCACATATTACATCACTCATGACATGGTCAGTGACATCACTCATGACATCACTGAAAAAGTAGAAGTCCGTTTTATTCATTAGGTCCCGTAGGGCAAATTTCGGGGGCAATTTTTTTCACAGTGGGGGGCTTGTAAGGTGCCCCGAGCACTGGGGAACACCACCCCTCTGTGGTTTTATTTTGAAGTATGCGGGGGGTTACGATCCTCTTCCCCTCAGTTTCGAGGACCGTCACCCTGACAAGGCTTTTTTTCAAAATATTTTTTTTTAAAGTGTTTTTTCAGCTCTCCCTCTCTCTCTCTCTCCGTACACGTCGTGGGGACCGCCACCTTCTTGGGGCAGTAATATGTAAAATGACCTTCCAGCCCTGGGTACCTGCACTCTCCGGGGTTTTTTAATATTGGGAGGGGGTCGCGCTGCCCCCCTCCTGGAACCCTTGGTGGCCCTGGGGTCCACCATCTCTTGCAGTGTCTCGGGGTGCGTACTTCCGGGACACTGCTGTTTGGTATGGTAAGGCGATACCGTCACCGCTTTCACTTTACCACAGGAAACCGCTTTCCTATTTGTAAAAGAGAGCAAGTTAATCTGTTCTCTCTTTCAAGAAAGCAGATTGTTTTTCGAAAGAGAGAGCAGCATATAAGGTGATGTCTCTGATAAAGCAATGCGGGCTCATGAAGGACGCGGGGAGCCGTGTGCGATTGTGGTCCCATTGGGCTAAAAATAAAAAATAAAGTTATCGCTAGAACTAACTTTACTGGTCAAAAAAAGAGCTATATTTCTATGACTGTTTATAAAACTTTCCGGGGGGTTTTTGTGCACCAGTTGTACTCTCTACGCATGCGCAGCCTCGTTTCCAAGCCCACTTTTTTTTCTTTTTCTTCAAGTTCGCCAAGCAAACCTCTTCTCATTTCAGGTATAAAATTTGCCGCTTTCTTTTCCCGGGGCTCGTGTGTCATCCGCTACTATACTTTTGTAATATATTAATAAACATGTTGTATCTATATTTATTTGAAATGTAGTGTCGAGGAGGCCAAACGTTGATTACATGCTCTGTCCAGCGCCATTTTAGTAGTTTTCCTCCGTTATTTTTATTATACCTGTTACTTTCATTTTACCCTCCGTATATTTTCTCTGTGATCAATGAGATTTCCTGCCACAGACACCACGGTGTTTGTTCTTGGCCTCCGATCTTATCAGACTTGGTTACACGTATACCTAGTAACTAATTTAAAGGACGTACTCTCTACGCATGCGCAGCCTTGTTTCCAAGCGCACTTTTTTTTATTTTTCTTCAAGTTCGCCAAGCAAACCTCTTCTCATTTCTGGTATTAAATTTGCCGCTTTCTTTTCCCGGTTCGCGTGTGTCATCCGCTGCTATACTTTTGTAATATATTAATAAACACATTGTATTTATATTTATTTGAAATGTAGTGTCGAGGCGCGAAACGTTGATTACATACTCCGTCCACTGCCATTTTAGTAGTTTTCCTCCGTTATTTTTATTATACCTGTTACTTTCATTTTACCTTCTGCATATTTTCTCTGTGATCGATGAGATTTCCTGCCACAGACAACACGGTGTTTGTCCTTGGCCTCCGATCTTATCAGACTTGGTTACACGTATACCTAGAAACTAATTTGAAGGACGTAAGCCACAGCCATTACAACGCATGTTCGTCAACACAAACACATTATTAAGATTATGCGTTTATCATGCGTGGTAAATGCATACTAGTTGTAAAAGCATGTGTGGTAATGCCATATGCGTGCTAATGGCTTTGTGGTGACGATCAGGCGTTGTAATGGCTGTTTCCCCCCAGGAAACTGCAGAAACTGGGTCTGGGCGTGGTGGACTCCAGGGCACCAGGCGGAGGGCCACGCAGCCCTCTCATACAATATAGAAGTGTTGGTGGGGTTATTGTTTCCATGGTTTGAGGGGCGTCATTGAGGAGCACACACACTTAATTTTGTAGGGGGTAGGTATTGCATGGGGAAATGTCGCAAGAGGTTTGTTAATGTGGTACACATTGTTTCGTATTAGTTTGATTTCTTTACCATGTTGGACTGTATCCAGAGAAAATATAACTCAGTACTTTTCAATCCTAGTCTTGAACATCATACTATAGTACTTCAACATTTTAAATATTATTTTTATTGTGGATCGTAACCCCCCTCACAAAGAAAAAGTAGTATGTACTTTTTTTTATTAAGTTTTATTAAAAGAATAACTGTAAATGAAACTTAATGATAACTATATAATAAAGAACTAGAAAAATAACTTTAAAAAAACAATAGTATAAACAAATTGTGAAGTTGACTCCAAAAGACGTATGATTGGTAATCTGCAAAACAAAATAGAAAATTAGAGTTTAGAATTATGTAGATGTGACTAAATGAGCTGAAGCATTACAAGTCAAGGTAACACTACGATTTTACGTGTGCAGTGTGCCTGGTACATTCCACTTCTGTTATAGTGCCACGTTCAAGTAGTGTCTATATGGAAGTGCCTACTGCGTCACTGACACAAAAGTTGCACAACAGGATTGTAAATATCGCAACTTATTTCTAATGCATTGTAATGAATGCATTGTATATCTAGGACTCTGTGCTTACCGTTGTATAAACACTGTGGCCAGTGGAATTCAAAACTTGAAGATTTCTTTGCTTTTACATGTGAAAGCAGACAGCATTTTCTATAACTTAAAAAGAGAAAGAGAAATGATGTCACAGAGAGTGAGAGAGAGAAAGAGAGAGAAAACAACATTAAAAGTATCTCGCAGAGTCTGGAGTTGAGATTTTTTCTTGAAAAGTTAGACGTAGATTCACAAGCTGCTTGCGTCACTTTTCCCATGTTAAAAGTGACACAAAAGTGGCAGAATAAGCTTGTAGATCTGTTTATTAGACTGTTGTAACCTATCTGTTGTCACTGCTCGGAGGTAATTATACATTTCAACACAGTGAAGCTGGTGCACACTACCCACTGTCTCCTTTCACAAATGAAGGTAACACTAGTTTTACGTGTGCAGCGTGCTAGTACATTTCAGTTCTGTTATAGTGCTGCGATCAAGTGGTGTCTATATGGAAGTGCCTACTGCGTTACTGACACAAAAGTGGCAGAACGGTATTGTAAATATGCCGACTTATTTCTAATGCATTGTAATGATGGCATTGTATATCTAGGCCTCTGTGCTTACCGTTGTATAAACAGTACGGCCACCGGAGTTCACAACTTGAGTTCACTGTTGTTCTACCCGTCAAAGCAGACAGCAGTGTCTATAAGTTTAAAAGAGAAGGAGAAATGATGTCACAGAGTGAGAGAGAGAAAGAAAGAGAGTGAAAACAACATTAAAACTGTCTTGCAGAGTCTGGAGTTGAGATTTTTTCTTGAAAAGTCAGACGTAGATTTACAAGCTGCTTGCGTCACTTTTCCCATGTTAAAAGTGCCACAAAAGTGGAGTAATAAGCTTGTAGATCTGTGTGTCAGACTGTTGAAACCTATGTGTTGTCACTGCTCGGAGCTAATTTAACCTTTTAGACAGTGAAGCTGGTGCACACTACCTACTCACTCCTTTCACAGATAGATTGTTGTTGTTTCGGAAACAAAATTGTTTGTCACCTAGTGCCATTGGCGTGGTTGAAACATGGTGCTCTACGTGTGGAAGAACCCTTCACTGA
Source organism: Lissotriton helveticus (assembly GCF_964261635.1). NCBI lineage: Eukaryota > Metazoa > Chordata > Amphibia > Caudata > Salamandridae > Lissotriton > Lissotriton helveticus. Next base: position 712,207,232 of record NC_136057.1, on the reverse strand, counting down.
AATCAAGAGAGTTAATAATTTCAATTCAGATAAGGTCATGTACAGCAGAGTGGAGATAGCAGCATCCAAATCTTTAAAAAATAAAGAGAAATTATGTGAGAGAGTAAGAAAGAGAAAGGGAAAAAAGGATATTAAAACGTGGGAGAGACACACACGACAGGGGAGGGGTACGTGAAGCCAGAGGCGCAACCAGTCAAAAATAACGGGGGTGGGGGGGCTAGAAAAAATTTGGGGTGGGGGATTTAGTTCAAGCAAAAAGAAGAGTGGAGCTGCAGGGGCTGTGAGCAGGGGGGATTATCAAAGCCTCATTAACAAGCAAAATGTATTTAAAAGACTTGTTGCGTACTCGGGTGCGAGTGTGTGTGGGCCCAGGAAACTATGTCATCCTTGCTGAAGCCCCGTTAGCCCAATGTTTTTTTGCGCCTGCTGCATACTAAATATTCCTTCCTTCGACAGATAACTTGTCGTTATTTCAGAAACAAGCTTGTTTGCTAACCTTGTGCTAATACCGTTGTCCATGTTACATAATCCATCCTGAAGCTGTACATCTAAAAGATATTAAAAGAAAGATGTTATGATTGGTAATTCTTGCTATAATAATTTGGAGTTAGATAATATCTCGCTTTTATAGACGTTTGATTGTCGGATTTCTACGAACTGTTTGTATTGTGAATATATTTCGGACGATTATAAAAACATTACTGCTATTGGGGAAAACAAATTAATACATTATGTAGCAGTGCGTGCGTCTAAAATACTAAGTCGCATTTTTGTATGTAGTCAGCTACAACCCTTTGACTCCTTGCGATGCATACTCAAGTCTCACTGCTAACCTTTTCGTGGAAAAGACACCTTCTTCATGAGGTAGTTCCGATCTCCAACAAAGAAGTCTCATATATGGTGCAGAGTCTTGATATCTTTATTAACCCTGGGCTTAATACAACGCTATGCTAACGGAATATGCACTTTGCAAATTACACTGTACTACAGTACCAAAACTGTGTTGAATCACGTAGCGTAGCAGCTAAATCAAGAATATCCTCAGATGCTTTGAAAAAGCAATTTTACATGCTTAAAAGCATATAACCAATTCACAAAAGTGAACTTTTACAAAGAAAACATTAGGCAATGAGAGAGCTGAAGATTTTGGGGTCCCCCCTAACCTAGGGGGAGGACCAAGCAGATGCCTTGAACACAAAGAGCATAAACAAAAAGCACATTTTGTTGAACTTCAGTGGTGGTCCCATCATTTTAGGACCACCCCAAGCACAGTTATTGGCAAAAAAAGAATCCCAACCAAAGGCCCTGCAAAGCATTATGGGACAAGATTAGCAGTGGGCAGTGAATATTATAGTATCCAATATCAAAATAATTCAACAAAGAGCTGCAGTTCACCTAGTTGTTATTAGATGTCCCTCACGAGTCAAATGCAAAGCATTGAAATTATTCTTACATCAAGCTGCAGTTCCACAAGTCATTACTAGATGTCCCTCACGAGTCAAATGCAAAACCATTGAAACCCTTTCATCAAGCATTTGCATTTGACTTGTGGGGGACATGTAGTAACCACCAGTTGAACTGCAGCTCTTTGTAGAATTCTTTTGATATTGGATACTATATAATATTTACTGCCCACTGCTAATCTCATCCCATAATGCTTTGCAGGGCCTTTGTTTGGGAATGTTTTTTTGGCAATAACTGTGTTTGGGGTGGTCCTAAGAGGATGGGACCACCACCAAATCGTTCAATAATATGTGCTTTTTTGTTTTCAAGGCATCTGTTTGGTATTCCCCCTAGGTTAGGGAGGATCCCAAAATCATCACATCTCCCACTGCTTGCTAATTTCTCACTTTCACAATTTTGAAAATACTATATGCACTTTAGCATTTAAAGATAGAGATACTTATTTTATCATAATTGGTACTGTACAGGATGCCATTTTCAATTATTTTGCATTTTTTCCACAGTGCAGACAAGTACAAAGGGCCTCATTTATGACAAATGACGCATCGCTGCATGAAAGCAGTGATGCGTCACTTCTCGGTGCGCACTCCTTGCGACATGATTGATGCGGCAGGGATGTGTCACTTCTCAGTGCGCACTCCTTGCGACATGATTGATGCGTCATATTTACAGTATGACGCATCATGTCGCAAGGAGTTACAGATACGTCAGTATTTCTGACTTATCTGTAAGCGTAAAAGCGTAAAAGTCACGCATTGCTGGGGTGTGTCACAACTCCAGCAATGCGTCCTTTCACATGGGGAAAGCCTCATGTGAAAGGGCTTGCATCAGTCTTACGCCTGCTGTGAGACAGGCGCAAGATTTTGACGCAACAGCGTCCTAAAAGTGATGCAGTGAAATCTCATAAATTTCACTACGTCACTATTACGAGGCTTAGATGCCAGAAACCGGTCCTCGGAAGCTTGTTTCTGGTCCAGGGAAGGTATGGCTTGGCAGTTCGGGCTAGACTGTTCCCATGAGGCACAGGGTCAGACTGATTTGCATATAGCCATGTCTGAACTGGGGTGGCAGAGTGGGCTAAAGTATGGTGATGAATCAAACCCTGATCTTTTGACTGGGTGTGAGTGTTTGATTGGTTCAGATGATCCGTCCATTACCACCCCCTTTTGTACCGCTTTGTCTCTAAAGCAGTCAACATCCAATAGAAAATAGGTATAAAAAACAAAAAAATGCAGAATGGAGCAGCCTGAGCCAAGTGCAGCACATATCAACAACCCCTGCAAGCCATCTTACATCAAGGATGACCAGAATAAGAGCCAGGATGTCTCGCTGAACCTGCATCTGTAGCCTGGATGCCTCGCTGGAACCGTATCTGGAGCCTGGAGTGGGATGTGGAGGAGCTGTTGAGTCGATGAGCCGTGGCGGTAGACATTGAGGCACAACAATGCCTGTACCTGGTAGTGAAGTCTGGCAGGTTGCATGGAGCCACGTGGCTGACCTGTGTGAGAAAACTGCCTTGGGCACCCTGGAGTTGTTAATAGTAGAGGCGCTCCTGCGTCCCAACGTCGGGAGGTCTGCATCGCATACTACGATCCACCACTACACCGGGTTACACAGGAGGATTACCAACGGTGGGTGCCACCTCTCTGCATCACAGGCCAGATGATGTTGGGCTGCCATGATGCTGTGGAGGGTGAGGCCCATGAGCTGCGCCTAACTTGTGTGGCAGGAACGCTGCACCTTCACAACTAAGGTGGCCCTGCTGCATCAACTGCATCGGGAGGTTTACCAGCAGCCTTGGTGGCGACTGTGGTACCTAGGCTTGTGAAATCCCACCTGGCTGAGGCTCCTGCTGGTTGAGTCACAGATTTGGAGAGAGTGCAATGGATTGCACCATGGTGTCAATGTCAGGTAAGGAGAAGGTGGGACGCATAGCGCAAGATGCCTGAGAGTCAAGTCGCCTAGAACACATAGATGACGCACCCCCAGTGGTGGCTCATCCGCTATGGCAGAAGAGCGTTGCCCCACTGCTTTCAAGCAGTGCAGAGGAGGAACAATCATTACATGATGATAACTTACTGATGTAACCGTTCTTTGTTTCCTTTGAGGGTGGGAGAGTGGGTAGGACTGCTCCAAGCACGGGGCAAGGCATGGGCAGATAGACATGCCCACTCAAGTGTCCAATGACTGTTTGGTCGGCCCACTCAGGCTGCCCGAAGCAGTTATGCGCACTTCCCTGTTCATAATGCTGGCTGCATTGCAGCCTGCATGGAGAACATACCCACCCCTCCAGCCCCTGGCTGCATGCCTTGTCCCATTGCCAATTACCAATTCCACTGTCGCATCGCTGTGTTGTGATTGGCTCAGGGGAGGGAGACTGGCTGCCTACTTCCTGTTACTGGAAGCAGACGCAGGAGTGCAGGAGCAACGAAGACATGGGACCCGGCTTCGAGGTAAGACTTCCATTATTCAAATATTTACAACACTCACTCACACACACATCCCCGCCTCCACGCCACATCTAGTGTTTTTTCCAGCATTTACCACCTCACAAGTGTCCAGCCCCCCAGCACTTCTCAATGGAAGCCTCTGTGCACCCATGCACAGCGGGTGTACCACTCGTGTGCCAAAGGCACATACATGGTTGCGACGCATGCCATAACATCAATGCATACTAGTACTAGACACATTGCAACAGTAGAGTAGGTGTAGCATTGCGGAGACATTAATATAACTATTCCCACTTCAGTGGGAGCAACCCAAAACTAACCTTTGCACCCCAAACCCAACGTGAACCCTGGAATTCCTTTTTGAGCCCCCATAACACACCCAAAAATCAAATTTGACCCAAAGACACACCTCAATTTCCTTATTTTACCCCAAAACACTCCCCAATTTTCATAGTTAACATCCGAAACCCATAGCAACCCGAAAAACTTTAAATTACCCCATTACTGACCTCACAATGCATTGTAATCAAATGCAATGTAAATGCACCTGCGTTGTCGGAGTTGCGTTGTTAACGATGTACTGCCTGCATTGTAATGGTCGTCTCCCATGCCAAAGGCAACCTATAGGCTATGCCATTTGTGTCTGTCTGCCCCTGGACTGCGCATAGCACCAAGGAGCCTTCCTCTTGGACACTCCAAAGCTACGACGCCAGCACCCACCTCGCAATCAACCCTGGACGCCACCTCACCTGCCAGGACTAACCTCTGCTCTGGATTGGCCATCGCCATCACTGACGGCTGCAGTATCAACCAAAATGAGCACCCCGACCATCAAGAAGGAGGCATTTTCATCACCTACAGAAGCACACTCCGACTGACCATGCATTCTAATGATCCGGGTGACCATTGGCCACCTCAAATTCCCAGATCCGGACCAAGCCCAAGCACATCCTCTGCAGCACCCTCATGTGCAAGCCCCCGGGCCATGGCCCCCCATTCTCCAATACCATTTTAGATCTCATTGCACCCCAGGGTCTCCCATCCACCAACAACATCCTACTTGGTAAACTCAAGTTCCACCTGGACAACCCCAGTGACCAGGACACCACTCCTCCTGGGGAAGGTCCCCTACAACAGGCGCAAGCAGCAAGTCAGCTCAAAAAGACACATAGCAGGACACACGGTCGAGCATGTCGCGTCCTGCCAGCAGGAACTTCAACTACAGCCACAACACCAGACTATCCTTGACCGACCATCATTCGTAACATCATGTCCTCACCTTGCCCACCGGACGCCACCGCCATCATCGAACTCCCTCACAGCTGGATCAAGGCCACCGAAAAACATCTCATCAACTCCCTCTGCACCCACATTCCACCAATGCTTCCAAACGATGACACTGTAGCGGGCAACCACCTCCGATGGATCTCCAACAGCGCTGACATTCAGGCACCCCGCATGAATGGCACTGCACCAGTACCTTCCGCCTACCTGACAGCAGGCGTGAAGGTGACGCAGTGCTACAGGGATAAGCTGGCCCCATGCATTGATGGATTTGCATCATGGTTGTGACACGATTGCAGCAATGCGTGATTTTAGCGCAGACAGATACGACTGGATTCCTGCCGTATTTATGTATTTATTTATAGAGCGCAACATTCATCTATTAGGATATCATGGCGCTAGGTAGTAGAACTCCTGGTTCGAGGTGAAATTAGGGTGTTCCCCCAGTCTCGCTGCTGTGATAGTGTAATGTCATTGTTAAACCCAACTCCTGTGTTTGTAACTTGCTGACTTTTGCGAATTATTTTAAAATCGAAATAAAGTGTATAAATTGGAAAATTGGATATTAGGGTGTTGATGAATCGTCCAGTATTAAGTCTTAGGGAACAAATGAGTTTTGAGTTTCTTTCTGAATACTAGGTAGTCAGCCGAAAGGCGAAGATTTTGTGGTAAGTCATTCCAATGCTTAGCCACCAGATATGAGAAGGTACGACCTCCTGCCCTTACTTTCTTTATGCGTCTTGTCCTGGCTTGCGCTTGATAGCATGACCTTAAGCACATTGTTGGAGCGTAAAATTCAACTTTGTGCCATAGGATTAAAGGCCCGTTTTGGTGCAGGGCCTTGTGTGTGTGACTGAGCAGCTTAAATCTTGCTTTGGTGCATAAGTAGTCAATGGAGCTGTTTCATACACTCGGTAGCTGAACTGAATCGACTTTTGTTGCACACCAGCTTGGCGGCAGCACTTAGTACCACCTGCAGGTGTGTGAAGAAGTAATCTACCATGCCTACAAACAGTGCATTTCCGTCGTGTAATCTACTGATAAGCAGATCCTGCATGATTGTTCTTCTGCATTCCAGTCGGATCCAGGGAAAATGCCTTTTGAGGAGTATCTTTCATTACTTGCGTCATGGAGCGCTGTCCAGTGAATACAGCGCATCCATGCTATCGCAAGAAGGACGTAGTGAGTAGTGTTGCAATGCTGTCTTGTCGCAGCTCTGCAAAACTTTTCATGACTGGGGCCCAGGAAGGAGCACTATCTTATTGATGGTGCACATTCCTGCACTGTAGTTTTGTTGCAGGGCAGGGCTGTAACATTGCTTGCAGCGCTGTCCAGCACCAAAGCCTGCTGGACATTTTTAAGACCAGCTATTTTCTGGTCTTAAGTAACTGTCTCTATCTGCGGTGAGAGATGGTTTTTTTCGGCTTCTGGACTTCAAGGACCCCTTGTGAATATGAAGTAGTGGGCTTTGTGGCAGTTTTTGCACCGAAATGTCTCACCTCCATATAATTAATGCTAACAGAAGTAGCGATCTTTATTAAGGACGTTTTCGCCTAAAACTGTTGCTAACAGATGTTAGCAACAGCTTGGTAATAGGGCAATAAAAATAGTTCAGATAACGCGGCGATATCGCCTTGAGAATATGCTCCTTAAAATACAGTGAAAACACCTACATGCACTAGGGTACACTATGGGTTGGGGTACCCCTGTGATTGGCATGACCTCCCCTGTAAGGCCCTAGTATATAATAGGGCAGGGGGATTAACACTACCTCTAGGTCCCTAGCATATAATAGGGCATGGCAGTTTAGAGGCCAGCAGCCCTTTTTTGCACTTGCATGTGTGCACTGCTGAGCCTGAGATCAGTTTAAAAGTGGCCCTGTGTGTGCAGAAAGAGGCAAGAGAGGCACAGAAAGAGGGACGAAGGGTTCAGAAAGAGGCAATACAGGTACAGAAAGAAGCAAGAGAGGTGCAGAAAGAAGCAAGAGAAGTACAGAAAGAAGCAACAGAGGTGCAGAAAGAGTGAGGAGGGGTGCAGAAAGGGCAAGAGAAGAGCAGAAAGAAGCAACAGAGGTGCAAAAAGAGGCTAGAGACGTTCAGAAAGAGGCGGCATAGGTGCAGAAACAGGCAGCATAGGTGCAGAAAGAAGAAACAGGGGTGCAGAAAGAGAGAAGCAAGGATGTCAAAAAAGACAAGAGGGTTACAGAAATTTGCAAGAGAGGTGCAGAAAGAAACTACAGAGGTGCATAAGGAGGCAAGAGGGGTACAGAATGAGGCAAAAGAAGAGGAGAAACAAGCATAAGAGATGGGGAAAGAGACTAGAGGGGTGCAGAAAGAGGCAAGAGAGGTACAGAAAGAGGCAAGAGAGGTGCACAAAGAGGGAAGAAGGGTGCAAAAAGAGGCAAGTGGGGTGCAGAAAGAAGCAAGAAAGGTATAGAAAGAAGCAAGAGAAGTACATAAAGAAACAACAGATGTGCAGAAAGAAGCAAGAACAGTGCAAAACGAACCAGCAGAGGTGCAGAAAGAGGCCAGAGGGGTGCAAAAAGAGGCAAGAGAAGTGCAGAAAGAAGCAAAGGAGGAGCAGAAAGAGGCAAGAGGTGCACAAAAAGAGGCAAGAGCAGTGCAGAAAGAACCAAGAGATGTACAAGAAAAGTGAAGAAGGGTATAGAAAGAGGCAAAAGGGATGCAGAAAGAAGCAAGAGAGGTGTAGAAAGAAGCAAGTGTGGTGCAGAAAGAAGCAACAGATGTGCAGAAAGAGGCAAGAAGGGTACAGAAAGAGGCAAGAAACTTGCAGAAAGAGACCAGAGAGTTGCAGCAGCAAGCAAAGAGGTGCACAAAGAGGAAACAGGGATGCACAGAGAGGCAAGAGAGGTACAGAAAAAATCAACAGAGGTGCAGAAAGAGGCAAGAGGGGTGCAGAAATGTGCCACAGAGTAACAGGTTGGAGCAAAAGCAGTGCAGAAAGAACCAACAGAGGTGCAGAAGTATGCAAGAGAGGTACAGAAAGAGGCAAGAGAAGTGCAGAAAAAAGCGAAAGAGGCAAAGAAAGAGGAAAGAGTGGTACAGAAAGAGGCAAGAGAGGAACAGAAAGAGGCCATAGAGGTACACACAGAGGCACAAGGGGTACAGAAATGTGTAAGAGAGGTGCAGAAAAAAGCAATAGAAGTGTAGAAAGAAGCAACAGAGGTACAGAAAGATGCAAGAGAGGTGCAGAAACAAGCAAGAGAAGTGTAGAAAGAGGCAAGAGAATTGCTGAAAGAAGCAACAGAGGTATAGAAAGAAGCAATAGAAGTGCAGAAAGTGGCACGTGAGGTGTAGAAAGAGGCAAGAGGGGTGCAAACAACGGCAAGAGAACTGCAGAAAGAGACAAGAGGGATGCAAAAAAGAAAAGAAGGGTGTAGAAAGAAGCAAGAGAGGTACAGAAAGAGGAAAAAGAAATTCAGAAAGAAGCAACAGAGGGGCAGGAGGAGGAAAAAGAACTACAGAAAGAGGCAAGAAAGTTGCAGGAACAGGCACAAGAGGTACAGAAAGAGGGAACTGGGATGCAGACAGAGGCAAGAGAGGTGCAGAAAGTGGGAAGATGGCTGCAGAAAGAGACACGAGGGGTGCATACATTTGCAAGAGAGGTGCAGAAAGAAGCATAAGTACTGCAGAAAGAAGCAAGAGAAGTACAGAAATAAGCAAGAGAGGTGGTGAAATAGGGGGGAAGATGGGTGAAGAAAGAGGCAAGAGGGATTCAGAAATTTGCCAAAGAGGTACAGAAAGAAGCTAGAGCAGTGCCGAAAGAACCAACAGAGGTGCAGAAAGAGGGAAGAAGGGTGCAGAAAGAGGCAGGAGAGGTGCAGAAAGAAGCAAGAGAGGTGCAGTAGGAGGTAAGAGAACTGCACAAAGAGGCAAGAGGGTTGCAGAAACAGACAAAGGAGGTGCAGAAAGAGGGAACAAGAGTGCATACAGAGGCAAGAGAATTGGAGAAAGAGAGAAGAGGGGTGCAGAAAGAAGCAAGAGAAATGCAGAAAGAAGCCAGAGAAATGCAAAAAGAAGCAACAGAGGTACAGAAGGAGGCAAGAGGGGTGCAGAAAGAGTAAGCCCTAGATAGTGGGATAGTGGGATTGCTAAAAGGTGGACAAAGGCCACACCTCCTTTATTTACCACTCTGCAAACGAACCTCCTGGCATGCTATTGGTTAGGGGATGAAGTCCTCTTGCCTCCTGAGGGTCCCTGGGAGCCAACTAGCCCTCATGGTATCTCTAGAATACCCCACACAGCTGGATTGCTGAGAGTGGTCTGAGGCCATGTCCCTTTTTTACACCACTCTGCAAACACGCCTCCTGGCACACTGCTGCTCGAGGGATTAAGTCCACTTTAGTCCTGAGGTCCTCTGGACACAAGAGGACCTCATCGCCCCAGCAGCAGTGCACCAAGAGGTGCATTTGCAGAGTGGTATAAAAAGGGCCGTAGCCTCGGACCACCTCCCAGCAATGCCACTGTGTGGGGCTTACTGGAGGTACCTGGTGGGCTAGTTGCCCCCCAGAGACCCTTAGGATTCAAGGGGACTTAATCGATCAACTTAGAATGCACAGGAAGCGTGGTTTCAGAGTGGTGAGGAAGAGGGCAGGCCTCTGGCGAGATGCTGGTTTGAATTTTTTTTTTTAGAAGGGGGGCTGTGTGCCCCCCTTCTTTTAATATTTTTTGGGCCCTGGGGATTCAATCCCTCAGGGCCTGAGCATTTTTTTTTTTAAACATAGACTGGAAGGGGGCCGCGTGGCCTACCTTCTCTGGGCCACAATTGGCCCTGGTGAATCCATCCCCTAGGGCCTGGCCTAGTTTTCATAAAAAAAGGTTAAATTTTTCCTTGGAGTGGGGCGGAGTGGCCCCCCGCCCCAGGGCCAATTCTGGCCCTGGGGACCCCATCCTCTGGGGTCGGCCCTCAAACTGGGGACCATGGGGGGAGCTCCAAAGCCCCACGGTCCCAGCCAGCTCTCAGCCTCCGGTGGGTGCCAGCACTGCTTTTGGACAAGGGGAGCTGCTGACATGCAATTCCCTTTGTCCAAAAGCAATCTGCTTTGCTTCTTGGAAGCTAGAGCAGATTTCCTGCTCTATCTTCCAGGAAGCAAAGCAGTTTGCTATGGCAGGGCGGGAGCAATAGCAAACAACAATGTCCCGGGGTTGGGCACCCAGGGACATTGCAGAAGCCACCACTGGGGGGTGGCAGTCCCCAGGGCCAAGGAGGGCTCTAGGAGGGGGGCCTCATGGCCCCCCTCCCAACATTGACATAGCCCCAGGGAGGTGGTGGTTCCCGGGGCCGGGGTCGTAAGGGGCCCCAAATTAACATAATTTGTGCCTCGGGGAGGTAGAGGGCCCCAGGAAAATGTGGGGAGGGGCAGAAGCCCCCCATACTACTATAATTTAATTGGGGCTCCAGGGAGGTAGCGGTCCCCAAAGCTCGGGTGCCCCGTGAGAACCCCTGCCCCTATTAAAGTACACCCTGGGGAGGTGACTGTCCCCGGGGTAGCGTGGGGGTAGGAGCCCTCCACACATTTTTTATTAATGAGTCCTGGGGAGGTGGTGGTGCACGGGGCTATGGGGGCCACAAGCCCCCAGACATAATAAATAAAGCCCTGGGGAGGTGGCAGTCCCCAGGTCTGCGCAGGCCCATGCATGCTCTCCATATGATTTTCTCATTGCCCCTGGGACCTGACCAACCCGGGGGCTCAAAGAAACGTAGCACAGGAGCCCACACTTTGTTTTGTTTAAAAAAAGAATATACCGCCTGCGAAATTTGGCCAATTTTTAAAAAGTCAAATGCTTTTTTTTCTGGCTCTGGGGGTCCTTGTGGGACCCCCTGAGCAGGCCTAGGGTGTCAGGGGGTTTCTACCGTGCCCCTTTTCTTGTTTTGTATCCTTTTTTTTTTTACTGTTTTCTTGTGACTCCGTTTAACCAAGTCACTAGATGGGTGCCAACACTTCCTGGTTTGGTGTGTTGACAGCCTATCAGAATCTACAGCTTGCTCTGGAGGTTTTACAAATTCTCCTCGGCCCTCAGATATCGATATTTTTATTTTTTTTAATTTCTCAGGAACTACTGAACCGATTTACCTCATTTTTTAAAAAAGCACACTTTCTCAACCAAGACCTACCTTTTTGCCAAATTTGGTGTAATTCCGTTCAGCAGTTCAGGCTGTAGCTTGGTCTGAAGTTCCTTTGGAAATTAACATAGGGATAACGCGTTTTGGGACCCCCACTTTTTTTTGGCCGCCACTTGACAAATTCATTTTTCTAGCCCTCCAGTGACGAAGTGAACAGCTTGAGAATGCACACAACCTACTAAAGGGAATACTTTTATTGAAAGGTACAACAAAACTCACTGAAGAGAAACAAACTTAGACTACACCTCCCAGAATGCAACATATGTTGTACTCATCTGTGAAGCCCACTAATTGGAATAAATCACATGCTGGGAGTGAGCCTTTCAAGTATCACTGCAAAGCCTCCAACCAATGCCTGTGACCAAGGGGCTGCTGCTCCGAAGCGCATAAGGCTTTTGAAATATTTTTGAAATCAAAAATGAAGAATGCTGGTTTGCCTGAATTAATCTGCTTCAGAGTGCATCTTTAAAATGAGGAAACATTGCAACATTACATATATATATATATATATATATATATATATATATATATATATATATACATATATATATATATATATATATATATATATATATATATATATATATATATATATATATATATATATATATATATATATATATCATCCAATCCTTAGTCTCTTGGTACGAAAAAAGGCGCTGACACCGTGGGATTCTTGACAAAGAGGAGTTATTTTATTCTCACAACGAAAATGGCTCTACGCGTTTCGGCGGGGTACCCGCCTTGTTCACAACGGGTGCTACGGGAATATATACAAGGTTTTGGAGCTTACTAGTGATGTGCAGTGGTTGCTATGGTAACCCTCCACCCTATAGCTGTCATAGAAGAGGTATGTTGCATTCAGCATAAAATCCATTACATGACATATAGTCTTTCTTTCAAATTATGTACAGCATTTGAAAAAACAATTCATTTGACCCATATGTATGTGGTTGATTATGCTAGTTAAAAAACATTTTATGAAGATCTTATATGAACACATACTTTTCAAATAACGCTATTGATAATATATCCTCTATGATATATCTGTTCTCTTATAGGGAGGCAACAAGTGATAAACCATAAACGCAACCCATAAAATTTGTGCAAAACATAAAACTGTGAATACTTGAGAAATAAAACAGTACTGAATTACATTTTGAGCTTCATATGGCAAAGATATATCATTTTCCGTAGACCATTTGTCTTCATTTTGCATCGTGTGTTCTGCTCCAGTGGGCTTTGAACCGACTATGGACTACTAATATCCTCTCATTCCTATTTGGTAATGAATTATTCCATCTAATAGCTCTCTACGCCTGATGTTAGATCTCTCAGTACTGTAGCTAATATGTTTTGTGTGTGTAAATTAGTGATAGTGTGAATTACCCTATAAGCTCCAAATAGTGATATACCATAATGTGAAAAATTGAATTAAATCAAATTGTTGGTGCTATTGTACTTATTTGAGCACCATTATCACGAAGTTTTCAGAGGAGTGGGATTGACAGCATCAAATGAAGCAAAATATTGCTGATATTACAAATACAGGACCTATCTTTTTTGTTATATTATAAATGCACACTCAAGGCTTCATCTGAATTTAAGCCATTAGGAGTCTTGGTGTCGAGCATAATGATATATCTCGACTCCAACCTTCTGAGTGCTAGGAGTCTGTTGCCCCCTCTTATGTTTTTGCTAACACTGTCGATGACAAAGTATTGCAGGTCTTCTATTCTCCCTCCATGAAAAGCATTAATGTGGCATGCCACAGGGTAGCTTTGGTCATCGTTGGCAATCGCTCTTAAGTGCTGTAAGATCCTTACATGCACTGGATGCAATGTACAACCAACATAACGCTTTTTACATGTACATTGTAAAACATAGATGGCATAGTCTGTTTTACAATTGAAATTCTCTTATTTCTAATGGTGTCTTCCTAAGTGGGAGCTGCACTTTGCTGGTGTTTATGCCATGTTGACATGCTTTGCACTTAGTGCACTTGAAGAATCCCTTTTTGCTTTGAAGCCAGTTGATATTGCTAACTTGGCTCGGGATGTTAGATACCAGTTCCTGCTTCATCGACTTGGCCCTTCTGTATGTTATCTGCGGCAACTTGGCACATGATGTTCCTAGTGTGGGGTCACCGCGTACTACGGGCCAGTGCCTATACAAAATTCTGCGTACTTGTGTATGATAGGCATTGTACCCTGTGATGATTCGTGGTGTCTCGGTTTTTTTAATAGATGTTTCTAGTGTAGTGTCTTTGAATAGAAGACTGTCTCTACTCTTAGTCATGCTCTTGGTCTCTGCAGTTTTAAGAGCCTTCTCAGAGTAACCTCGAGAGCGCAATCTTCTGAACAACTGTTGTTTAGATGTCTCGAAACTATCTTGTGTGCTACAATTGCGCTTCATTCTGAGGCACTCGGCATAGGGGATGCTGGCAATCAGGCTTGGGGGGTGAAAACTCCCGGCATGCAGAATAGTATTGCCGGAAGTGGGTTTTCGATGAGTCCTCGTTTGGATCTTATCATTGGAAACAAATAGTTTCAAGTCTAAGAACACAATCGAGGTTTTGCTGGTGATACATGTGAACTTTAAGTTCAAAGAGTTCTCATTTAATTCTTCAGCAAATTCCATTGCACTCGCCTCACTGCCCTTCCATATTAAAAATGTTGATGTGGATGTTGATGCCAGCATGTTGTGCTGCCATATCTGTATTCCAATTATGTCCCTCATTTGTTCCATCCTTATCCAGTTCCGCCATCTCTTGGATAAAATCCATATCAGCCACTGTCCAACTGCCACGAACACTGTCAGGGGTTTGATCTTTATCCCGATTCATATTTTTCTCTTGGGTATTAATAAAATGCTTGCGCAATTTCAACTTCCTGATGAACTGGTGTAGGTCTATACGAGTTTGTGTATAGTCAAAGTTTGTTCTTTTGCAGAACGATAGACCTAGTGTGAGTGTTTCTTCTTCTTTTATTGTAAGCGCCATATCTGAGAGATTAATTATTGTGTTGTTATGTTCAACGTTGTCATTTATTGTCTCCTGTTCGCTCTGTAAGTTTGTTTTTTTGTCATTGTTTGTTGTTTTTTGTTTGCCCCATATATATATATATATATATATATATATATATATATATATATATTACCTACTGGCGGTCGCCAGTAGGTATATATAGTTAGGAATTTTTTCTCTATGGGATTTTTGAAAATTCTATGTCTAATAACTTTAGCGTTTGTGGACGGAATTGGCTGAAATTTTCAGGAAAATGGAACATTTTGTTTCTAAGCAGCCACTTAAAATTTGGGGGGGTTCGTCAAGGGGGGGCCGAGAAAAAAGGGGGGTCCCAAAACGCGTTTTTCCCATGTTAATTTCCATAGGGCGGTTGGCCTCACTTTTAGCCCGAATGGCTGAATGGATTTGCACGAAACTTGGCAAAATTGTAGGGACTGTTAGCCCGATGTGCCTTTGCTAGGTCTCAAGATATGTGCTCCAGTGGATTTTTAGAAATTAACGTTCAAAAAAATATATATATCGCGTACTTGACGCGTAACGGAACTTCGCGAAGCGAAGCTGATTGGCTCTCCGGTGTCTGTCAACATTCTAAACAGTCCAGAGCGGCCGCCATCTTGTCTCTCGGTAGGATCGAGAGACAAGAGGAGGCCAAAAGAAACGGGGAAATTACCATAAGGGGGCATAGTAGATCCTTCCTGACCCCCTAGGTTTGATGTGGATGCTTTAAAAGGGCCCCGCGTGGGTAGCGCCCGGTACGCGCACCGGGAAGCGGTCCGGGGAGCGTACTATAAGGAAAAAAGAATGATAGACTATGATATTTTGAAATATTGTATGTTTATTGATTGTTCTTTTTGTTGTTTTTTTATTTTTTTATTTAAGTAGCAGTATTAATGATTATTAAATATAAATGTATTTTTGAAATTGTGCACAGTATACTATAAGTCTGACTTTACATTATAATCAATTTGGTACTAGTTTATGAATTACACATAAAAATGATTAAAGACTCAAACAATTTTTAAATATTAAATATAATTTTATTTTTCTGATTCTTTTTCAAAATTTAATAGAACGTCTAACATTTGACTGTCCGATATGTCCTCTTGTTGAGTGAACATAACTTCCCACATTTGACCGTCATCATAATGAAGTAAATGATCCACAGATTCTACACATTGTAGAAGTTCATGGTCTCGTGATTCATCCATGAATTCCAAGTCAATGGGTTCAATTATTTCCTCATTATTCATGTCTAGGACAATTTCAAAGGAAACGTTCTGTTCTCCTTGCATTTTTGTGCTGAAATTTGAATTAAAAAAAATATATAACAGTAGAGATAGGGCACTGTTGGGTTTAAGTTCAGACAGGTACTTTTGAGGCATGAAGTAGTACTATTAAAAAGTGCCTGTGAGAAAGCCTATGTAAATTCATAATAATACCACAGAAACCTAAATCAATCCATAATTATAATAAACAAGCCTTTCTCAATGTCTAACTGTTACGGAGGGATATTATATAACTATCTGAAAATGTTTTCAAATTTATAAAATAATATCTTACCTTTTAAAAACAAGTTTAAGTTGTGAGTGAAAATGTAGTTCAGGAAGTAGTAGTCAAAATGGCTGTGTTTCTCTCACTTTCTTTATATATATTCAGGTACATAACCAATCAAATGTCAGGTAAAAAAAGTAGAAAATGAAAGTAACATTTTAATTGGTTGTCAATACCAACACTTCAGATGTGTTTTGTGAAGTAATTTACCTCAGGGTATTTAGAGAGGTCTACAGGCTAAATGGCTAAATGGAATTCCAACCAAATTTGTGAAAATGGTAGGGATTGGTATGTAGTATGAGTTAATCTATATTTGGTGACATTGTCTCCAGGGTTTTTTCTGTAAATTACTTTCCCACCTTTTTTAATGGAGCGCTTCCCGGTGAGCGACCCGGTACGCGAACCGGCAGCGTTACGGGAGTCCACCATTTTGTGTTTCGGGCGAATTAAGATACAAGATGGAGGGCAAATAATGTTCAGAATGGGTAGAAGGGGGCACGGTAGACTTATTTTGACCCCCTAGGTTTTCTGAGGGTGGCTGAGGAGGCCCATATGTGCGAAAAAAAAAAATTTTTAAAACATTTCGTGCGGTTAGCTTCCGGTTCGCGTACCGGGTAGCACTCCGGGGAGCGTACTTTGTTGAAAATTTGTGAAAAAAGTTAGAGTAAAATAATAATTGTGAGTGATCAGATGTAGGGTAGCTCTGAGAAGAGCTTTTGGGTTTATGGTACATTTAGGTACTTATAAGTAGGTACCAATGCACATTTTTAAATTCAGAATGAAAACTCTGTTCCCTTCATCTGAGAAGTGAACTCCATCTCCTCTGTAGATATCTTGCATGTAGTAACGTAAGTTATTGTTGTAGATGGAGCCCATTCCATGGTCTCTCATGTAAGCTGAAACAGATTTGTTTACATGCTTCCTCGATTTCTCAATTTGTGGACAAAATTGGTTCGACCACCTCCATTTCTGTCTTTGGCATATATTTGAATATACCAAGGCAGTTTGAGGAAAAAGTGCCATCAATTGCTCAAAGGTGTCCTTTAAAAGCATTTCCAGACCTACCCCAGTCAAAGTGCCCAAGTCATTTCCTCCACAGTGCACAATTAACAGGTCAGGTTTAGGCACATGCATAAAGGTTTTCACCAATGGTATCAATTGGTGACATTTTAATTCTCTGTGGCCAAACCACTTAATTTCCACATCTTGTAAATTGAGGTTAGGTAAATTTCTGTTATCAGCATACCTCTGAGCCCAGTAGATGTAACTATGTCCAACAATCCAGACAGAAAACATGGTGAGAGAAGGTTCTGCTGCAGTCAGATGAAGTGTGGCAATGAAATGGCAGTTGAAAAAATAAGAGTTTAAAATGAAAAAAAACTGTGGAGTTTCTGTGTTAATGAAGCAGTAGCAGTGATTGGTGGATTTTGATTGCTGAAAACAGAAAGTTAGGGTGCATGGATGAGTTCTTTGAAAGATGTAATTTGAATGGTCAAGAAAAAATCATTTTATGAAAGATTGCACTGGATACGCAGGTGTACTGAGAGTTCAGAGTTCAATTGAAACATTGTTGTGTGAACTTGCAAACATGAGAGGTCTTTCAGGAGGTGGTTGCTATGGAAAAAAGGCAGAAAGGGCAGAGGGGGGAAGGGTGTTGATTTGAAAAAAGTGAGGGAAGAGTTTTGATTGGGTGACATGAGAGATATGTGTGATGAATTACAGCTTTTCTGTGATTTTTATAGCTGCAGACTCTGGAGTGCATACCTTTTGCTCTGCTAAAGACAATTTGGTGTGTTTCTGAGACTGTTTTGAAACTCATAAAGTATTTGCTAAGGTGAGAAAAGATTCATTTAATTTAGATAGAGAATAGTATGGTTTAGGGAGAAAATTATGAAGAAAGTTGTGTATTTAAAATGTTGCTTTGTGTCAAGTGTTTTACAAATAGATTTTGTTTCTTTGTGATACATAGCCATGTTAAAAATGACGCAAAAATAGTGCAAGGGTCTTACAAAAATGCTTTCATGTGTCTTAGGGTATTTTAAGTCACTTCCCCATGAATGTATGAATATAATTGTTTTAGAAGATGTGTTTAAAAACGTTTTTTGAAATCAATTAGGTTTCTTGATATGTACTGCTAGAGTTTCATAGGTTGCTTGGGGCATATTTTCAAGGCTTTTGACTTCCTTTGATGTAATTTTTCCCATTTTAATTTAAGACCTTTCCCTGTGGTGCAAGGTCCTTGTAAATATGCTCCCATCTGTGCTTGGCAAATTTAGATTTTAATTCTTTGACTAACATAGCCATGTTAAAAGTGACCCAAAAATGTTGCAAGGGCCTTAAAAAACGCTTTCATGTGTCTTAGGCCATTTTAAGTCACTTCCCCATGAATGTATGAATATAATTGTTTTTGAAGATGTGTTTAAAAACGTTTTTTTAAATCAATTAGGTTTCTTGATATGTACTGCTAGAGTTTCATAGGTTGCTTGGGGCATATTTTCAAGGCTTTTGACTTCCTTTGATGTAATTTTTCCCATTTTAATTTAAGACCTTTCCCTGTGGTGCAAGGTCCTTGTAAATATGCTCCCATCTGTGCTTGGCAAATTTAGATTTTGATTCTTTGACTAACATAGCCATGTTAAAAGTGACCCAAAAATGTTGCAAGGGCCTTAAAAAAAACGCTTTCATGTGTCTTAGGCCATTTTAAGTCACTTCCCCATGAATGTATGAATATAATTGTTTTAGAAGATGTGTTTAAAAACGTTTTTTGAAATCAATTAGGTTTCTTGATATGTACTGCTAGAGTTTCATAGGTTGCTTGGGGCATATTTTCAAGGCTTTTGACTTCCTTTGATGTAGTTTTTCCCATTTTAATTTAAGACCTTTCCCTGTGGTGCAAGGTCCTTGTAAATATGCTCCCATCTGTGTTTGGCAAATTTAGATTTTAATTCTTTGACTAACATAGCCATGTTAAAAGGGATCTAAAAATGGAGCAAGGGCTTAAAAAAAACGCTTTCATGTTTCTTAGGGCATTTTAAGTCACTTCCCCAGGAATGTATGAATATAATTGTTTTAGAAGATGTGTTTAAAAACGATTTTTGAAATCAATTAGGTTTCTTGATATGTGATGCTAGAGCTTCATAGGCTGCTTGGGGCATATTTATAAGGCCTTTGAGTCTCTCTGATGTTATTTTTCCCATTTTAATATAAGACCTTTTCCTGTGGTGCAAGGTCCTTGTAAATACGCCCCCATCTGTGCTTGGCAAATTTAGATCTTGATTATTTGACTTACATAGCCATGTTAAAAGTGATCTAAAAATGGAGGAAGGGCTTAAAAAAAACGCTTTCATGTGTCTTAGGGCATTTTAAGTCACTTCCCGATGAATGTAGGTATATAATTTATTTAGATGATGTGTTTAAAAACGATTTTTGAAATCAATTATGTTTCTTGATATGTAATGCTAGAGCTTCATAGGTTGCTTGGGGCATATTTATAAGGCCTTTGAATCTCTCTGATGTTATTTTTCCCATTTTAATTTAAGACCTTTCACTGTGGTGCAAGGTCTTTGTAAATACGCCCCCATGTGTGCTTGGCAAATTTAGATTTTGATTATTTGCCTTACATAGCCATGTTTCATACAGTTCTAACCTTCTGCGTAGTCTTTGATATGCTAGACTCCATCTGCACTATGAGATACCTAAGTAAAGGAAACACAGGTGATGTGATTGTGAAATGAGGAAAAGAAACTCCATATTTTTCAATTACATCATCTGTGTTTCCTAACTTTACGAATAACATTGTGCAGATGAGGTTTAGGTCTGTCCACGGACACAGAAGAGGTCTGGCCTTTGTTCAAGAGTGGAGTGGATATGACTTACTTCATTGGTAGGCCTTCACATGTATTATCTCCTCTGAACTCTTCAACAAGCGTAAATTTCATCTGCAACCCTGAGTAGGCCTCACCTCAAACAAACCTCTGGATAGGCCACACCTTATCGTCATCCTGAATCAATCATTTTAAATGTTAGGGACAGATTTATGATAGGTGTGTGCCTCTTTTGCGCCACTGTGCGTGACTTTTGTGACGCAGCGGCGGTGCAAAAGATTTGCTATGTGGCGACATATTTACAACTTGATGCATCTAGGCAGATGTATCATGCTGTAAAGTCCCGTGCCACATGAAACCGATGCAGCAGTGATGCAAAAGATGCACCATGTTGCAAGACAGGCCTCATTTCATCTCCAACAAGATAAGAAGCTGAATCTTCTGTAAATGTCAAAATTGTTGTATACACTGCTCAACTTATGTGTACTCTTTGATATGCTAGAGTCCATCTGCACTATGAGATACCTAAGCAAAGGAAACACAGGTGATGTAAATTGTGAAATGAGGAAAAGAAACTACACATTTTTCAATTACATCACCTCTGTTTCCTAAGTTTACGAATGACATTGTGCAGATGAGGTTTAGGCCTGTCCACGGACACAGAAGAGGTCTGGCCTTTGTTCAAGAGTGAAGTGGACATGACTTACTTCATTGGTAGGCTTTCACATGTATTATCTCCTCTGTACTCTTCAATAAGCGTAAATTTCATCTGCAACCCTGAGTAGGCCTCACCTTAAACAAACCTCTGGATAGGCCACACCTTATCGTCATCCTGAATCAATCATTTAAAATGTTAGGGACAGATTTATGATAGGTGTATGACTCTTTTGCGTCACTGTGCGTCACTTTTGTGACGCAGCAGCGGTGCAAAAGATTTGCTATGTGGCGACATATTTACAACTTGATGCATCTAGGCAGATGTGTCATGCTGTAAAGTCCCATGCCACATGAAACCGATGCAGCAGTGATGCAAAAGATGCACCATGTTGCAAGACAGGTCTCATTTCATCTCCAACAAGATAAGAAGCTGAATCTTCTGTAAATGTCAAAATTGTTGTATACACTGCTCAACTTATGTGTACTCTTTGATATGCTAGAGTCCATCTGCACTATGAGATACCTAAGCAAAGGAAACACAGGTGATGTGATTGTGAAATGAGGAAAAGAAACTCCACATTTTTCAATTACATCACCTGTGTTTCCTAAGTTTACAAATGACATTGTGCAGATGAGGTTTAGGCCTGTCCACGGACACAGAAGAGGTCTGGCTTTTGTTCAAGAGTGAAGTGGACATGACTTACTTCATTGGTAGGCTTTCACATGTATTATCTCCTCTGTACTCTTCAACAAGCGTAAATTTAATCTGCAACCCTGAGTAGGCCTCACCTTAAACAAACCTCTGGATAGGCCACACCTTATCGTCATCCTGAATCAATCATTTAAAATGTTAGGGACAGATTTATGATAGGTGTATGCCTCTTTTGCGTCACTGTGCGTCACTTTTGTGACGCAGCGGCGGTGCAAAAGATTTGCTATGTGGCGACATATTTACAACTTGATGCATCTAGGCAGATGTGTCATGCTGTAAAGTCCCGTGCCACATGAAACCGATGCAGCAGTGATGCAAAAGATGCACCATGTTGCAAGACAGGCCTCATTTCATCTCCAACAAGATAAGAAGCTGAATCTTCTGTAAATGTCAAAATTGTTGTATACACTGCTCAACTTATGTGTACTCTTTGATATGCTAGAGTCCATCTGCACTGTGAGATACCTAAGCAAAGGAAACACAGGTGATGTGATTGTGAAATGAGGAAAAGAAACTCCACATTTTTCAATTACATCACCTGTGTTTCCTAGGTTTACGAATGACATTGTGCAGATGAGGTTTAGGTCTGTCCACGGACACAGAAAAGGTCTGGCCTTTGTTCAAGAGTGAAGTGGATATGACTTACTTCATTGGTAGGCCTTCACATGTATTATCTCCTCTGTACTCTTCAACAAGCGTAAATGTCATCTGCAACCCTGAGTAGGCCTCACCTCAAACAAACCTCTGGATAGGCCACACTTTATCGTAATCTTGAAGCAATCATTTAAAATGTTAGGGTCAGATTTATGATAGGTGTATGTCTCTTTTGCGTCACTGTGCGTCACTTTTGTGACGCAGCGGCGGTGCAAAAGATTTGCTATGTGGCGACATATTTACAACTTGATGCATCTAGGCAGATGTGTCATGCTGTAAAGTCCCGTGCCACATGAAACCGATGCAGCAGTGATGCAAAAGATGCACCATGTTGCAAGACAGGCCTCATTTCATCTCCAACAAGATAAGAAGCTGAATCTTCTGTAAATGTCAAAATTGTTGTATACACTGCTCAACTTATGTGTACTCTTTGATATGCTAGAGTCCATCTGCACTGTGAGATACCTAAGCAAAGGAAACACAGGTGATGTGATTGTGAAATGAGGAAAAGAAACTCCACATTTTTCAATTACATCACCTGTGTTTCCTAAGTTTACGAATGACATTGTGCAGATGAGGTTTAGGTCTGTCCACGGACACAGAAAAGGTCTGGCCTTTTTTCAAGAGTGAAGTGGATATGACTTACTTCATTGGTAGGCCTTCACATGTATTATCTCCTCTGTACTCTTCAACAAGCGTAAATTTCATCTGCAACCCTGAGTAGGCCTCACCTCAAACAAACCTCTGGATAGGCCACACTTTATCGTAATCTTGAATCAATCATTTAAAATGTTAGGGTCAGATTTATGATAGGTGTATGTCTCTTTTGCGTCACTGTGCGTCACTTTTGTGACGCAGCGGCGGTGCAAAAGATTTGCTATGTGGCGACATATTTACAACTTGATGCATCTAGGCAGATGTGTCATGCTGTAAAGTCCTGTGCCACATGAAACCTGCGTCAGTTTTCATATAGGTGTTTTGTTGCAAGGTATGCATTAATTTGCATGAAAGCCATGTAAAACTAACACAGTGAAATTTAGAAGATTTCACTGAGTCAGCTTTATAGCATTGCTGAATCAAATCCTTACGCCTGTTTGAAACAGGCATAAGAAGTGATGCACCATGCAATGTGAGGGTTCCTCCTGTGCATTGCAGTAGACATGTCGCGCTTATGACGTGATTCCTGCAATGTGCTGCTTTTGCGGCACAGATGCGTGACGCATCTGTGCTGTTTTTGCTCAAAGGTGCTCCACATTGTAAATGCGGCACACTATGGGTGGCAGAGCAGCGGTGCACATTAACTGGTGCATCCGTGGGGATGCGCCACTTAGCATAAATCTGCCCCTGTACATTTAAGTATGAGCAGGGGACACAGAGTCGGTGAGGCTTATCCAAGGTTAAGAAGAGATGAGTCCTGTTCACTGAAAACTTGAACATAGGCCTCACCTCCTCAGCATCGCTGGACATGGCTAAATAATAGCTGCAAAATGTTACTCTTGTTAAACAATTTTACTATTATAATCTCTGAGATTTGTCTCTTACTCTGCAACATCTCATTGTTGTTCTCTTTCTTTAAAGATAACGACAACATCAACCATGAGTGACAATCAGCAATCAGTTGATCTCGACCTTATCATTGAACTTGTAATTGAAACGTCAGTGGAAGTAGATCCCTTGGATGATTTAAATCCTGAGGATGATGAAGAACATGATGAGGATGCCGATTTGTCAGAATTGTATGACATAGGGTGGGAAGCTGACCTGCTTGAGCCTATGGAACTATAAACATTTATTTTTAAAATTTACAATAAATGAAAAGTAAAAATGTAAACCGTTTCATTTAAAATTAAACACACCTTCAAAAACAGGTTATGTGTAGTGTCTTCAATAAAATATTAAAATATGCTCATAAAATTAGATCAGATTCACATATAAAACAGCACAGGTAAAATGAAGAAGAATTCCATTTCTTTTCTGCTATTTGTGTATTCTAAATTTGCCAAAGCACTAAAAAATATTCTATGTAAAAATGTCAAGTAGTGTGTTAAGTTTTTGATGACTGTTATTGATTTACTGTTTGGTAATAGTGGTTAATAACATTTTTTATTATATTTTACCACAGATTCAACTGCAGATCATTTCAAATTTTGAGAATGCCGTCTAAGGATAGAATCAGAAAGGCTACAAAACGTCAAAGACAGCAGGTTCATCAACTAATGCAGCAGTCCTCTACAATAAAAAATCGTCAAGTCACCAAGAAAGCACCGGGTAAGACCACAAAATCATTCATAAGAAACATTTGTAAAAAAAAAAGTAGTACTACAGAAAATGTTTTAGTCCAGAAAAAGAGAAGCAATTTAAACGGAAAGGAAAGGCCAATCAAAAATGTTACTGCTAGAGCAAGAGATAACTCTGTGCATGATAGTAGAAGGAAACAACAGTTTAGGGACATTCGTAAACGAATGTTCCGCAACAGGATAATTGGCAATTTGTTAAAAAATATTAAGAAAGGTCAACAGAAAGTGGTTTTTTATAAGAGAAAAAAAAAAGTTGAGAAAGTTATTGATCAGGCATTTGAAATTAAACGAAAGTTATTTATTTTGATAATCAATAGAATTAGGAAGCTAAACAAGGCAATTTATGATTTCAAAAGAAATAGTAGATGGAAGAGAATAGTTAATCGTAGTAATTTTTGTGAAGTTTTTTCCGGAGAATGGATGCATAGTTCGAGTTGTGAGGCATTTTTTAATGAGGAGAGTTATTTCCAGGATAATGATTTGGTGCATGCAGTTGACACCAATGGTCGAGCTTATGAGGTGAAAGATGGTTGTCCAGTTGAAAAAGAAAAACTTGTGACAACAGAGACAGAAGAGGTGTTAGGTAATGAGGTTTTAGGAAGACGTCCTAAGGGTCCTGTGTACACCTGGAAGTGTAGTAGTATTTGCAGTGTACGACAGGATTCCATCAATTTGCTTTGTGATTTTGTACGGACATTTAATAAGAAAAGTTTGAAGCAGAAAATGATGTTGTTGCAAGAATTAGATCCTTGCAGAGTGAGAGAAGTGACAGGTTTGCATGGTCATTCACTGGCTTGTCTTTCCAGGAGAGTATGCCAGAGTGTTTTTCATCATTTCAGGATGCTAGCAGTGCATCATAATAAAGTGAGGAAATTAGTTAGAATGTTGTATTATGCTAAGAGTCCAGCAATTATGCTTAAACAATTATGCGCTGCTCTTTTGCATGGTTCTGAAATAGATGTGAAAAATATTTGTGAAGAAATTGAGTTTTGTTACTTTGGAAGTAAAGAGGAGAATGTTGAAATTGACCCAGAAGAAGAGGGTAATGTGGAAGATAGTGTACAGGTTTCCAGTACAGATAATTTTCAGAAGGAAATTGCCACGTTTCAGGTGAAATCAAGTGAGAGGCCTAATTTCACTTGTGTGTGTTGTCGACGCACTTATTATAAGAATCAGACTAAGTTAGTGGATTTATATGCAAAAAGTGAAAGGGAAAATAATAGTGAATGGAAGGATTTCGCAATATACTTGATGGTAGAAAATTGTTTTGATTTGGGATTGGATCAACGTGTGTGTACTTATTGTTGTAACAAATTAAATCAAAACCAGATGCCTGCTAGAGCGGTTCATAATAATCTGGAATTGGTTGAGATTCCTTCTGAATTGAAGGATTTAAATACTTATGAATCTATTTTGATTCAAAGTATCCATCCCTTTCAGGCTATTGTAAGAATGGAGCCAAAGACAGGGAAATTGCCTCCATCAGATTTACAGAGAGGATTAAAGGGAAGAGTTGTTTATTTGCCTCTAGATTTGAAGAAAAACATTAATACAATTGGAGTAGAAAAAGTGGAAGAGGAACCTCTGGTTATCTTAGTTAATGGTGTTCCGACAAAGAATAAGAAAATATGGCAAGATTTAGTGGATGTTAGGAAAGTCAAAAAGGCAACATTGTATTTGAAAACAAATAATAAGTACTATAAGAATGTATATGTTGCAGAAGAGGAAGTAAGTGAGGAAGAGGATAGCGATTTGTGTGCTGGTCAAATTGAGAAAGTAGAACCCTCTAAAAGTGAAGAAATATATGAACATTATAGTGTTCATCCTTTGCATTCCAAGGAAGTCATGGGGAATGCTATTGAGTTGTTTCAAATGAAACAAGCCAAAGGCAGTCCCATTAGTGTTTGGGAGGAAAGTTTGGAAGCTCGGTGTTTCCCACAGCTATTTCCAACAGGTCAGGGAGGAAGATATGATGAGCGACCTCATCAAATTCCTGCTTCTGAATACCGGACTTTACGATTGTATGCAGAAGATGCTAGGTTTCGACAATGCATTCCCTATTTGTTTCATCTCCTGTTTGAAAGCGATCTGTCTGGACTGTCATATGCAGTGAACCACATCTTTAAAAGTGGTATACACATGCAAAACATCTCTGCAAGTGACTTTATGGATAAAGTCAATGTGCAAGACAGTATTTTGGATTGTCACCTGATTAATCTCATGGCGTGTCAGCGTGGTACTAATGAGTACTGGTACCGTCGTCATGGTGATTTAAAATGTATGCTGAGGAACTTAGGAACTCCCACATGGTTCCTCACTCTGAGCTGTGCCGAGTATGGCTGGGAAGACTTACTTGAATTTCTACGAGAGGCAAATGGAAACATTGAAAATATCGAATTCAAGACACCCGGAGAACTGTGCTCTTTGGATCCAGTGAATGTATGCAGGTACTTCAATCATAGATTTGAAGCTATGATGTCTTTCATCATGAACAAGAGAAATCCACCTCTTGGAGAGGTGTTGGATTTCTTCTGGAGAAAGGAGTACCAAGCAAGAGGTGCTCCTCATATACATATGCTGCTGTGGATCAAGGATGCACCTAAATTTGGAACGGATCCAGAAGACTTAGTGATGAGTTTCATAGAACAGTATTCTACATGTGCTGTTCCAAACGCAAAGGAGAAGAAAAGCCTAAGAGAACAAGTTCTACGTTTCCAAAGCCATCGTTGTGGAAAGTACTGTTGTCCTAAATTCAGAAACAAGGACAAGTTCTACACCAAATGTCGTTTCGGCTTTCCACGACCGGTGATTTCTAAAGGAAGAGTAAACAGTTTGATGTCTTCGCTGCGACATAATGTGATGAAGAAATCACCTAAAAACACATACAATTTGAAAAGGAACGAAGAGTCCAAGTACGTCAACGACTACAACCCAATGATTTTGTCCATGTGGAATGCTAACATGGATATACAGTTTGTGGCTGATAACTGTATGGCTGTGGCTCGGTATGTGACATCTTACATCACCAAAAAAGAAAAGACAGAATTGAAGGATATGTGGGAGGACATTTCCCATGAAAAGAGCCTCAGCAAGAAGTTGTACAGTTTCAGTCTGTAGATGTTGTCACATCGAGAAATCGGAGCTTACGAATGTTCTGACCGGTTGTCTTCAGCAAGTCTCTATGCCAAATCCAGGAGTATCGTTTGGGCGAGTCTTGGTCTTGCTGCAACGCGTAATCGAGTTCTGAAACCTGTGCGGGAAATTGAGTATTTGGCGGAAAAGGAGCCAAACAGTACAGATATTTTGAAGACCAACATGTTGGATACATATTATCCAAATAGAAGCAGTCACCTCGAGAATGTTTGTCTGTATGAGGTTCTACAAAATTACATATTCAAGAGGAACATCAAAGAAGATGTTGATAAAGGAGTGTATGCTGTAATTGGAAGTGAGGGATGTCTGGTCAAGCAAAGAAAATGCCACTTGTTAAACCATCGAAAATTGAGTGGCGAATCTCCTGAAAAAAAGGAGTTTTTCTATTTAGCACTTTTGCAACTTTTTAAGCCTTGGCGTGCAGAAGAGGAACTGCTTGGAGATTTCCTCTGTTACGAAGACTCTTTCACTGCCGCCAAGGAGACCATAGAATGTCCTGCTTTTCCCAAATATCTTGAAATGTTGAATGCGGAAATCGAGCAGGAAGCAACGATTGCAGCCGAGATTGCCAGAGACAGTTCTCAGGACAGTCAGAGTTCTGTTTCATTGAGTCAGGATCCACTAGGAGGACCTGTTATCAAAAATGAAGCTGCCACTGCCATGAATGAAGTGGAAAGAGCCATGGCACATGCTCAGGAGGATGTGGTTAACTTAGAAGACTTGGAAAGACAACTCAACGTTGAGCAGAGGAAAATATATGACGAAGTTACCAAGCAAATTGATCATGGATTAAGTCATGAGAAGAAAGAGTGCTCATGTACGTCGTTGAAGCCTGTCCGACTGTACGTGAGTGGAGAAGCGGGAACTGGAAAAAGTTTCCTCATTAAAGCAATTTCATGTTATTTGCAGGAAAGGACTGAGTCATCGCTGTCTTGTGTTGTCACCGCTCCAACTGGACTGGCAGCACATAACATTAAAAGTATTACTTTGCATCGTCTATTGATGCTGCCAGTGGAGCATGATAACAAATTACAATTTTCAAAACACATACAGTAAGGGGGGACCCATGGGCAGTTTAATGACCAGCTCTGAATACAAGCCCAACTAACAGTATTCACAACAGAGTACCAGAGGGTCAATAAAAAGACAGGCTAGTTAGTGAAGACAGAACGGGTGTAGCGCTCCCACTATCCATATGATTTCGGGGTAAATGCTAAAGAACATATATATGTGTATATATGTATATATCTCTATGCCAGATCAAAATAAGTATCTGGTCTCTGGCTCCCATCAGTCACCACTCGGAACCGCCCTTCATCATTTGGGGCCCCGAGGACCAACACTGTACCAGATCTCGGTGTATTGACAGAAAGAAGAGATCTTCCTGTAAGTCTGTATGTGTTGGTATTATGGTGCAAACCATATGTGTTGGTAAGGTCGCTGATGGGGTTGAAGAGAAATCTATAGTGCAGTGCAAGAAAAACCAGGAAAAGAATAGGGGTGAATAAAATTGGTTTAAGGAGCAATAATTAATTTATTAGGGTTTGACTCCTAGCACCAATGTTAAAAAATAGCTCAGACAGGGTGAAATTATAACCTGCCTAGTGGTGTGACGTGGTCGACATGTTTCAGCAAACCCAGACGGCACAGATGCCGCGAGGAAGTACCGACGGATAGAGCGGTGCTTCACCAGTCCTGAGCCGCAGCCAGGCGAGGTGAGGTGTTTATCTCTTACTGATCAGCCCCCCGCTGAGTGTAAGAAGAGGTCTGGAACAGACACAACCTGGAGGTTCAGGTGACTTTTCTGTGTCGTTCCTACACTACCTTTTATTCTTTTACTTATCTGTCACGTTGGGTTTGTTTTGTTTGCAGTAGCTGTAACTAATAGGTCCTGAAGAAAGCAAGGCTAATAGCCAGGTTTGCTGAAACATGTCGACCACGTCACACCACTAGGCAGGTTATAATTTCACCCTGTCTGAGCTATTTTTTAACATTGGTGCTAGGAGTCAAACCCTAATAAATTAATTATTGCTCCTTAAACCAATTTTATTCACCCCTATTCTTTTCCTGGTTTTTCTTGCACTGCACTATAGATTTCTCTTCAACCCCATCAGCGACCTTACCAACACATATGGTTTGCACCATAATACCAACACATACAGACTTACAGGAAGATCTCTTCTTTCTGTCAATACACCGAGATCTGGTACAGTGTTGGTCCTCGGGGCCCCAAATGATGAAGGGCGGTTCCGAGTGGTGACTGATGGGAGCCAGAGACCAGATACTTATTTTGATCTGGCATAGAGATATATACATATATACACATATATATGTTCTTTAGCATTTACCCCAACAAATTACAATACCACAAGTTATCTGGAGATGCTTGTTGTGAAGTTTCAAGAGTCTTGAGGAAAATGAAACTTCTTATCATTGATGAAGTAAGCATGGTTTCCAATGTCATGCTTGCCTTTGTGCATTTGAGAATGCAAGAAGTTCTTAAAACAGAGTATGATGTGTTATTTGGTGGCAAACACATCATTGTTTTCGGAGATCTTCTGCAGCTGACACCAGTGAAAGGACAACCTGTGTTCAAAATGCTCATGCATGAAGATACCAGGAAGTGCCTAGGGAGCATTGGTAACGTCAATATATGGTTAAACTTCAATTATGCTGAACTGCATGAAAATATGCGTCAGGCGAAGGATGAAGATTACAAGAATATTCTACAAGATGTTAGAATTGGAAAAGTGACCGAGCATGGGAAAGAAGCTTTACATGCACGATTACTGTCAAATTTATATCCAGAACAAGACGTTGTGCCTGAGAATATTTTTGAGAAAATTACTGAGAAGAAATCTGGAATATGTTTGATGCCAACTCTTGCAGAATGTGCCATCTTCAACAACAAAATGTTGTATTTAGAAAACCAAGAGATTGTGAAACTGGAAGCTATTGACAGAGTAGAGCATATGGGATCAACAATTATTTTGTCTGAGAATTTGAAAACAAAATTGGATTCATTAGAGAAGAGTATATCTAAAACTGCGGGTTTTGAAAAGACTCTGAATGTGTGCTTAAATTGCCGTATAATTTTAAGAAGGAATTTACATGTTGAAAGAGGTCTGGTAAATGGATCAATGGGTAATGTTGTTGATTTTGTGAAATACAGAAATAGAGATGGAATAGAATTTTTAAAAATTAAATTTGATGGCATTGAGGAAGTACAGCTAATTGGTCGTTGTTCTGCTAGATTTTTGCTTGTAAAAGACTTATATGTTCGCCGTAAGCAGTTTCCTGTTTGCTTGGCATATGCGGTGACAATCCATAAATCGCAAGGTTTAAGTGTAGACAGTGCATTGGTGAATATTGGCAGTTCTGTGTTCAAGGAGGGTATGGCATATGTGGCATTGTCACGAGTTAGAACTTTATCGGGATTGTACTTGATTGAGTGTGATGTCACAAACATTTGTGTGGATCTAGATTGTGTTAAGGAATACAATAGGTTAAGAAGAGAGTATGCGCCACATTTGCCTCAATATCCTTTGTTTGAGAAACGTGTGGTAGGCCGGAAATGAAGAAATGTGACCAATACTAGGGAGGTTGTAGCAAAAAGACGAAAAGTCGACGAACCTGAAATTATAAGCAGAAACAAAAAGGATTCTGTTGAAGATGTTGTTGGTTTTCAATTTGAAAACAGTTCTGGTGTCAACTGCTATGCTAATGTAGTGGTTAATGTTTTGTTTTCTCTAGAAAATGTAAAAGAAGAGATTGTGGTCAATTCGGATCAGAGATTTTGCAGTTTGTTGAATTCTGTGTTAGAGAAATGTAGCACTGATAGAACAAAAATAGAAAGTGTGTCTGAAATTCGAAATCTGTTAGACAGATGTTCAGGTCAAACACAATTCTCTCAAAATATTCAGCAAGATTGTCAGGAGTTTTTAATGTATATGCTTGATGTATTGCATGCTGAAGGTGTAGATGTAGATCACCTGTTTGGGCTTTCTTATCAATGGCAGCATGACTGCGAGAACTGTAGGGTATCAAGTACTACTAGTGTAGACTCAGAAAGATTTATATATTTAACTTTGCCAGACAGTAAATCAGTGTCCTTTAATAAGCTAGTAAAAGCAGCTGATCACAACATGGAGTATAGCCAATGTAAGTCTGAAATGTTATCAACATTATTTATACGAACATATGGCCAGTATGTCATTTTAATGTTCCAACGATGTAGGCCTGATGGAACAAAATTGACAACTTTAATTAAAAATGTTGTGGCTTCACAGTTGTCAATATCAGGAAGGACTTTTGTAACTGCAGCAATTATATATCATGACGGTCCTTCAATAACATCAGGACATTACACAGCTTATTTAAAGTCTAGAAATGGCTGGTCATTCTGCAATGATTCTGTTTTAACTTTAAAAAAAAAATTGCCTTTTGACCTTAAAAATTCATACCTGGTGTTTTTAAAACCAAAATTTTAGGGAAGGAATCTCAGGATTTGCTCTGAGGAATTTCAAGAGGTTCTAATGGCTCCTACACGATTTGGCCTTGAGGATAAGTGTAGTACAGAGTTAAAAGTTATTTTTGAGTTTTAAATAGTTCCTGGAAAAAAAGATTTTCTTACAGAAAGTGGTGGGCAGAGATTAGTTGAAGGACAACAGAGTATTTCCCAAAGCAAACGGTGTTCTTACCATAACACTTGACGTCATGGAAAAATAACTGCACTTTGTATGAGTTCAGAAAAACTGTTTCTTTTTATAAGCTAATTCAAGCAGCCAACCAAAACATGGAGTAGAGGGAATGTAAGTCTGCAATGCTGTCTAGATTATTGGTCCAAACTTTTGATTATAATGTCATTTTAAAAATCCAACTATATAAACCTGATGAAAGTAAGTCTTCAACTTTAATTACAAATGTTGTGGCTACACAGTCGTTGATTTTAGGAAGAACATTTGTAACTGCAGCTATTATATGGCATGATGGTCATTTGACAAGATCCGCTTATTACACAGCTTATTCAAAATGTAAAATAATTTGCTGTTTCGGAAATTATTCCCATTTGACTACGATACAATGTTGCCTTTTTATTTACAAATATTCTTACTTTCTGTTTTCAGAAAAGAGAATTTAGGGTAGGTAACTGGCGTATAATGATTCTAGGGGTTGATATAATTTTATCTACTGTTTTATATTGCTTTGTGATTAAAAGTGATGTAGAGAATTAAATAATTGTAGTAGTCATAGAGGTAGTGTAAGTCTGCTTCATAGTAAGCAGTATCAGTGTCATAGGAAATGTAGAACATGAGTGAGCAAGAAGGGTAAGATATTACTAGTCCAGGATTGTGAAAGTGATCTTGAACGTTTTCTTTCTGAAAGTTGCGGAAATACAAAATGACGGGATTTGCTTACAAGAATTCCAAGAGTTATAAATGGCTCTTACATGATTTGGCCTTGTGGAAACATGTGGTAGAGAGCGAGAACTCATTTATTGTATGTAACATATTTTTCAAAACGATGGAGGTTTTCTTTCAGAAAGTGGCGGGCTGAAAATAAAAACAGCACAACCGAGTGTAAGCTGTTCATAGGACATCCTTCGACGTCATGGAAAGTAAGTTACTTTTGAGGAGTTCTGATTTCTGATTGGTTATGTTATATGGGTTTTTTAAACACAATCATTTTGATTGTGTTTTTTTTTCCCCGCTGTTATATGATGAATACCTTCAAGTCACTGTTTTTAGTGAAATTTGATAAATTCTGAGAACAGCAAAAATAAACCATTTAACATGTATAATTAATTCTGTACTTTTTGTACTTATGATCTACATTTAGAAATGTGTAGTAGACATGGAGAAGCTGAGGCTTCTGTAAGTGTCAAAATTGTTGCATACAGTGCTCACATTCTACATAGTCTTTCATATGATAGACTACATTTCCACAATGAGATACCTAAGCTAAGGAAACACAGGTGATGTGATTGTGGAATGAGCAAAAAAAATTGCACGTTTTTCAATTATATTACCTGTGTTTCCTAAGATTACACATCACATTGTGTAGATGAGGTTTAGGCCTGTTCCAGGAGACAGAGGAGGTCTGACATTTGTTCAAGAGTGCAGTGGACATGACTCACTTCGTTATTAGGCCTGCACATGTATTATCTCCTCTATACTGTTCAACAAGCCTAAATTTCATCTGCAACCCTGAGTAGGCCTCACCTGAAACCAACGTCTGGATAGGACACACCTTATTGGCATCCTGAAACAATCATTTAAAATGTTAGGAACAGTTTTATGATGATTGTGCACCTCTTTTGCGCTGCCATTGCGTCACTTTTTTGAGACAACAGCAGTGCAAAAGATGCACCATGTTCCAAGATAGGCCTCACTTCATCTGCATCAAGATACTGTTAGTTTAAAATGTATATCTTTAGGACTGTGTAGGGGGCCTGGAGAAGCAGAAGCTTCTGTAAGTGTCAAAGTTGTTGAAAAACTGTTTGTCCTTCAATCTTTTCCCTTGTCTTTTCTAATTTTTAAATACATGTTTTAATATTTTTCAAATGTTTGTTCTCTCTTTCACAGATTGAAAGTATAAAAATAACAAGTGACTAAGTTAACGACAATTATAAGGTAAATGTTTTGTACTCTTTTCGTTACATTTCTATCACATTTAACTACTATTAGTTCCACTGCTTCATTTCTTTAACCATCACTTTCCTGCCTTTGCTACTTCCCTCATTCCTTTCTCTATTACTTACTTACTCTACTACTTCCACTCCTTTTCTCAGTCCCTCTCTTCTCATAGTTCCTCACTCTTGTTCACTCACTCCGTCTCTATTACTCTTAGTGTCTCTGACTGATCACTCTTTCACTACTTGTTCATTATGCTTTCTCTGTGTAGTTGAAGAACAATAAGGGGCATATTCTGAACACAGCCAATAAAATTATTGCTGTTTTTATCGGCAGAAAACTGCTGCAAAAGCGGTTTTAGCGGCAGTTTTCTGCCGCAAAAGCGGCTTTAGCGACACATTTCTGCCGATAAAAGCTTCAAAACTTTTATTGCCTATGTTGATAATATGCCCCTATGTTATTTAGATTTCTTTGCTGTTTCAATTATTCTTTTTCTGTTACTTCTTATTTTCTGCTTTCTGTTTTTTCTCTCTGTTATTCCACATGTTTTAATCTTATTTTGAACATTCACTCACATTCTCTAAGAAACTCTTCTTTGTTATTCTTCTACTCTCCTTTTTTTCTTTCACTTCCTTATCTATTTTGTTTTTCACAATTATATCCTCTTCCATCTTTTCTTCGGTAAATAAATCTATTAAACAGTATCTCTGGTTTAGTCCCTATAGCTGTCTTTCTTTTAACATTACTCTCTGTTTACTTCCCTTATACTTACTCTTCTTTTTTAAAAAAGAATTTTTTTTTGGTTCGCTCCCGGTTCGCGTACCGGGGAGCGAACCGGGAAGCGAACCAAAAGAAATAGATGTTGGCAGATTGCTAAATACTCTACCAATTTTTTTTATAAAGGGGAGGTAGTTCTGATAAGAACTTTTTTTTAAATTGTTTTATATTTTTTTATTATTTTTCTGAACATTTTTTTACTTTTTTTGTATTTTTTGAACGGTTTTATATTTTTTTTGGTTTTTTTTGGGGGGGAAACGAAAACGATTCATTGTAAAGGGCTCAACAGGAGCAACAAAAAAAAAGAATTTATTCTCTGGGGCGTTTTTGACAATCATGATTGTCGATAGCTCTGTTGATCAGAGTGATGCTACTTTCTCTGTAGCAAATTAATTGGTTACAACGCACGCACACTTGTTTCACTTCCCCGAACCTCATCTGTATATTTGGGACCGTCTCCCTCGCCTCTGGTCCCGTCACTTCCTGTACAACTGATCTTCTGGCCATAGAAGAGGGATTATCTTGCTGGTCATGTAACTGTGCAGCACTGTAGTTGATAGGATGCCACCTCTCCATATGGCGATGCATAGTATAATTCCCGTAACTGTACTTCTTATCTGTCCCTCTGGACAAATCCTTCTTACAGATCAGGCAAGTTACGTACCGTGCATTGACTTTTTTTTGGCCCCGAGGATATTTAAAAAATTGCCAAATAAAGTTTTCTTTCAGATGAGACCTCCTGGGCTCCTCACGCAAAAAATGCCTCTCTTCCTGCTGTTCCTCTTCTTCTTCTTCTTCCTCCTCTTGCTGAATGATAACTTCAGCAGGTGGTCCTCTCTTCCTTGAAGGTGGTGGAGGTGGTGGGGGTGCACCAGCTGAAGCTACTAATGAAGCCATTGCTCAGTGATCACAAAGGGTCTTCCTCTCACAAAGATGAAAGTCAGAGTGAGGAAAGAAGGAGGGGTTTTCATCATTTGGGAAAAACAATACTTCTAAACCAATGAAAAGTGTTACTTTTAGGTCACATGACCTAGTCTTACATCATTAGGAAACCAAAAGTGAAATGAACCAATGAAAAGTGTTATTAACAAGTCACATGACCTATTGTGTTTACGTTACGCGCTTTGGGCCGCGTCCCGGATCGCTTCCGGGAAGCTGCGCTTCGCGCCTCGTTCGCGTACCGGTTCACTTCCGGGTACGCTAACGCGGCGCGTCATATGACGTTTCACGTGACAACGCGATACGTCACGCTGACGCGACACGTCACGATGTTGTTTTCTAACGCGGCAGTTGCACAAACGGAACGTTTACCGGTTCGCGGACCGGGTCGCGGCACCATTTTGAGCTAACGGGAAGCGACCCGGTTCGCGGACCGGGAGCGAAACAAAAAAAAATAATAAAAAAAAATATTAATAAACATATAAAATATATTTTTTGATTTAAAGAAGAATACATTTTACAGCTATAGATATTAGCTTTTAAAAAACCAATGAAATTCACTGAAAAAACCATAGGTTATAGACCATATATAGTTAGGAATTAGCATTTACAAAACCTTGAAAATTCACTGAAAAAACCATAGGTTATAGACCATATATAGTTAGGAATTAGCATTTACAAAACCTTATTTTACTCACACAAAACCATTGAAATTCCATATATAGTTAGTTGTACTAACTATATATCGCGCACCCGCAATCCACTGCTGATCATGTCACATATTACATCATTCATGACATGGTCAGTGACATCACTGATGACATCACTGATGACATCTCAAATGACATCACTGATGACATCACTGATGACATCTCAAATGACATCACTGATGACATCACTGATGACAACATCCAGTGACTGTATGTTTCTGTAAAGTTAAAATATGTCTTACATATTGAAGAATGAGTGGATGTATAAGTGTCTGGATGAAGGATTTAGTAGGTGCATGACTGACTGTATGAGTGAGTGAATAAATGTGTGTCACTGAGTGCATGGGTTAGTGACTAAACTGTCTTAATTTGTGCATCATTATGTCTGTTGTTCTGTAAACTGCTGCATGTGTTGATCAGTAGCTATATGAGTAACTATATGGGTTATTGATTGGTTGCCCAAGTATTTGTATGGGAGACTGAGTGTGTGTGTGTGGGTGGCTGGGAGGTGTATGACTCTGTGCATAGATGTGTGAGCAGTTGATTCACTAGATGTATGGGTTCAAAAGTGCATGTAGAAACACCTGTATGGGCGGTTGACTGAGTGCATTGGTGAGTGAATGGATATCTCAGTGCTACATGTCAAAGTAAGTACATATGTAAAACACAGTACATGTGACAGTTGACATATATAAATAACTGTGCATAAGAGCCAGTGAATGTGTGAGTGGCTGTATGGATCATTGTGAACTTGTATCAGGCATTGTAAAAGAGAGTAAATATGTGTTAGTATATGTTTGAATAAGTAAGGTGTGTATAACTGTATAGTTGAGGAAATGCAGGTGTGATTGATTCTTTGCATGACTGACTAGGTGTGTGAGTAACTCCATGGATGAGTGACAGTCTGTGAGTGTCTGTTTACACTGAGTATATCTAAAGTTATATTAGAGTCTGAAGAGGTTCATCGTATTATCACATGAATGATGTCATCAGTGATGTGATCAGTAATGTCAAATGAGATGTCATCAGTGATGTCATCAGTGATGTCATTTGAGATGTCATCAGTGATGTCATCAGTGATGTCATTTGAGATGTCATCAGTGATGTCATCAGTGATGTCATTTGAGATGTCATCAGTGATGTCATCAGTGATGTCACTGACCATGTCATGAATGATGTAATATGTGACATGATCAGCAGTGGATTGCGGGTGCGCGATATATAGTTAGTACAACTAACTATATATGGAATTTCAATGGTTTTGTGTGAGTAAAATAAGGTTTTGTAAATGCTAATTCCTAACTATATATGGTATATAACCTATGGTTTTTTTCAGTGAATATATATATATATACATATCGCGTAGTACCGCATTTTCACTCCATGCGGCAGCGCCAACACGCCCTGCCGACAAAGACTTCACGGACATGGACCTGTTCAGTGCAGAATAATTTATTGGTGCAAAGTAAGTCGCATGACGTTTCGGCTCTGTAGAGCCTTGCTCACATGACAACGTTTTGTATGCGAATGCTCTTTTTAAAGTGCCAGTGATTAAAAAAATCGACACCACGTGATCATTGCATTTTAGTGGACATAGACAAAATACTGCATAGATGCTGTTTGTTGGCAATTCAAGTCCATGAGTCAACACCACATTGGTAATGCTACTTCTACAAGTCAACATAAATATCGGTAAAATACCTGATTATGCAAAATAAATAATAATTACAACATCCAATATATAAATGGACAGAGTATAAAATTGTTCTCAATCGTATCCAATGGCTATAACCTACTAAATTCATACATTTTACATGTACAGCCAGATTTACTATATGTGTATGTCAATCTTCATATCATAATCATGTAAGGGCCAAAATCTTATTAGTTGTGCAATATACACAATGTAAACAATATGTTAAATGACACTTCAAATATCACTTCAAATATCGAGGTTCATATACAGTTTAAATGCAGGTTATTATGTGCAAATTATGCAATGTAAACCAATTTCAAAACGTTACTTCCAATGTTGAAGGTAACATAAAGTGCAAATGCCTATCTCCAAAGTGCAAAATCGCTGTGCCTAGTATTGTATGAAAAAATTCATATATCACCCATTGTATACCTGAAATCTAGTGCGTGATATCCATCATGCTACCAGTTTCGGGTAGCCCTTAAATATGAAGAATGCTTGATATTGGGCTATACACCTGGTTCATAGTCACAGATTTACTCCGATACTGTCCACTTGTTAAGTTTAAAAACATATTGTACCCCCTAGTGGTTACTAGTATTGCCCATGTTGAGATATATGTTATGACATTATATTGTTTGCATCTAAGGTATCAAATAATCAGTTGATGTCCACTGTATTGTGATAAAAATGAAAATAAAATTACCCCCAAAAAATTATTTTGAAAAATAAACTCAAATACCTGTAAATAATCGTGCAGATTCAGTAATTTCCTAATATATAATTGATCACAATGTGACCAAATAATTACATTCGGTTCAGCAGCTTTGCATAATACATTACACATAGAGTGTTAATGTCTATTAGGTACGTTGATGTTGTTGGAACAAGACTAAACTTATATATACATATTACCTACTGGTAGTCGCCAGTAGGTGGATATAGTTAGGACCTAGTTTCCTTAGGAAATCCGCAACATTCTATTGGGAATAACTTTGGCGTCGGTTGATGAATCGTTGTGAATTTCTCAAAGAAGATGGCCGCTCCTCTCTGCTCCTTCCCTGAAAGTTTTGGGGGGATTCGTGAAGTGGGGGCTGAGAAAAACGGGGGTCCCAAAACGTGTTTTCCCCATGTTATTTTCAATAGGACGATTAGACACGGCTACAGCCTGAACGGCTGAACGGAATTACAAGAAATTAGGCAAAATGGTAGAGTCTAATTCGCAGATCACCCTTTTGTTTAAATGGTGTAAATCCCTCCAGTAGTAAAAATCGAATTTGAAAAAATGTATATATCTATAAGCGCGCACCGTGCGCGCACCGTACGCGTACCATGCGCACACCGTATGCGTACGGTACGCGTACCCCGCGTTTTTTTTAAATTAAAAAAAAACATTTTTGGGGCCTTAGGGGTTCCTTGTGGGACCCCCTGAGCAGGCCTAGGGGGTCAGGGTGCTTCTACCCTGCCCCCTTTTTGAGTTCTACACGTTTGTTTTACTGCTTTCTTGTGCCTCAATCTACCGAGGCACAAGATGGCTGCCAACAATTTCTGTTTTGGAGTGTTGACAGACAGAGGCAGCCAATAAGCACGAGCTGCATGCTCATTGGCTTTCAACACTTCAAACCAGGAAGTGTTGGCAGACATCTTGCGCTCGGTAGACCGAGGCACAAGAAATCAGAAAAACAAACTTGTAGAACACAAAAAGGGGGCAAGGTAGAAACACCCTGACCCCCTAGCCTGCCCAGGTGGTCTCACGAGGACCCCCAAGGCCCAAAATATATTTTTTTAAAACCCGGTCTGTTTTTTTCAAATTACCCCCCAGGGGGACAAAATCGCAGGGGCATAGTGATAAAGAAGTGTGGGGGGCCCCCAATCCCCCCCACACTGCCCCGGGGACCGCCGTCCCCCGGGGCAAAGCAACGCAGCCCCCTGGCGCATACTGGAGGCTCCTGGTGGGCTAGTTGGCCCCCAGGGACCCCCAGTATGCAAGGGGAATTAGTTCCCCCTCTGCAAACGCGCCAGGGGGCTGCGTTGCAGAGAGGTATAAAAAGGGGCATAGCCTCATTACACCTCTCTGCAATGCGGCCCCCTGGCACATACTGGAGGTTCCAGGTGGGCAAGTTGGCCCCCAGGGACCCCTGGTATGCAAGGGGAATTAGTTACCCCTCTGCAAACGTGCGTGGGGGCTGCGCTGCAGAGAGGTGTAAAAAAGGGTGGGCCTCATTACACCTCTCTGCAATGCGGCCCCCTGGCGCATACTGGAGGTTCCAGGTGGGCTAGTTGGCCCCCAGGGACCCCAGTATGCAAGGGGAATTAGTTTACATTCTGAAAACGCGCCAGGGGGCAGCTACTGATCAGTGTTGGCAGACATCTTGCGCTCGGTAGACCGAGGCACAAGAAATCAGAAAAACAAACTTGTAGAACACAAAAAGGGGGCAAGGTAGAAACACCCTGACCCACTAGCCTGCCCAGGTGGTCTCACGAGGACCCCCAAGGCCCAAAATATATTTTTTAAAACCCGGTCTGTTTTTTTCAAATTACCCCCCAGGGGGACAAAATCGCAGGGGCATAGTGATAAAGAAGTGTGGGGGGCCCCCAATCCCCCCCACACTGCCCCGGGGACCGCCGTCCCCCGGGGCAAAGCAACGCAGCCCCCTGGCGCATACTGGAGGCTCCTGGTGGGCTAGTTGGCCCCCAGGGAACCCCAGTATGCAAGGGGAATTAGTTCCCCCTCTTCAAACGCGCCAGGGGGCTGCGTTGCAGAGAGGTATAAAAAGGGGCATAGCCTCATTACACCTCTCTGCAATGCGGCCCCCTGGCGCATACTGGAGGTTCCAGGTGGGCAAGTTGGCCCCCAGGGACCCCTGGTATGCAAGGGTAATTAGTTACCCCTCTGCAAACGTGCGTGGGGGCTGCGCTGCAGAGAGGTGTAAAAAAGGGTGGGCCTCATTACACCTCTCTGCAATGCGGCCCCCTGGCGCATACTGGAGGTTCCAGGTGGGCTAGTTGGCCCCCAGGGACCCCCAGTATGCAAGGGGAATTAGTTTACATTCTGAAAACGCGCCAGGGGGCTGCGTTGCAGAGAGGTGTAAAAAGGGGTATAGCCTCATTACACCTCTCTGCAATGCAGCCCCTGGGGAGTACTGGAGGTTGCTGGTGGGCTAGTTGGCCCCCAGGGACCCCCAGTATGCAAGGGGAATTAGTTCCCCCTCTGCAAACGCGCCAGGGGGCTGCATTGCAGAGAGGTGTAAAAAAAAAAATTTTTTCAATTTATATTAAAAATATGTAATGTAATTTCAAAAATAAAATATCTAAAAATAAATAATTTTAAATAATGTTGTAAATCAGTATAAAAAATATAACAATGAATACATTTAAAGATTATCCTTTACAAAACCATTGAAATTCACTGAAAAAACCATAGGTTTCAGCCACATTATAGTTAGGAATTACCATTTAAAAAACCTTTGAAATTCCCCCGTTATAGTTAGTTGTACTCACTATAACTCGCGCGCCCGCAATCCACTGCTGATGATTTCACATATTACTTCATTCATGACATGGTCAGTGACATCACTGATGACATCACTGATGACATCTCAAATGACATCACTGATGACATCACTGATGACATCATCCTTGTGAAAGAGTGGCAGACCTCCTCTCAGCGTAATGTAACCCTTGATACACACATTCAAAAATAGAAACTACAAATTTAAAAAAATGGAGATACCAATTCCAGTTAGAACAACCTATTCAGTAATTCCAAAATCTACATACACATCCAGTCATTCACTAACAGTTCCATATGGGCACTCATACATATACTCACTCATCATATGTACTCATACACATATACATCTTATTACACACGGACACTCATCTATAGAGTTACTCACACACAAACTCAGAAGAATCCTGTGGCTGCTGTTCTGCCATTGTGATATGAAAAAAGCTGGAACAAAGCAGAGATCCTTCTCTCAGTAAACCAAAAGAGATAGTGAGGGAAGTGGGTGGGGTTTTTCAACATTCTGGAAAAGAAACTACTATAAACCAATCAAAAGTGTTGTTTTCATGTCACATGGTCTTAGGTGCACGCAACGTGTGCGCACGCATGCGTGCACGTTTTGCAACCGTCGCATATAAATGACGTTTTACCCGATTTTCGTAAAAGCTTTTAAAGACGTGAAAAGGAGCCAGGGAAGAGACTGCCAGACCCCCTAGGCCTTCTCATGGGGTCCATGAAGGACCCCGAAGGGCAAAAAAAAATATATATATATTTTTTTTAAATCACGAGGTGCGCGCACGTTGCTCGCACCCTCGAGGCAGAACTGCGTCAAAAACAATAGCGGAGAACGTGAAAAGGGGGCCGGGTAGAGACTCCCTGACCCCCTAGGCCTTCTCAGGGGGTCTCTGAAGAACCCTGAAGGGCAAAAAAACTATCTAAAAAAAAAATCACGAGGTGCGCGCACGTTGCGCACACGTTGAAAAAAAAATAATTGACAAATTTGACTGCTTATATTTTGATTGAAGATGTAGACTATACTGTTTAACTTTATCCAAATCATAAAAACTAGCTGTGCCGTTGCATATTACAGGACACAGTCAATGTATTACAATATACAAAGGCAGTTTGTTGGAAAATCAATATATAAAAAATATAAAAATTGATACAGAAATTTGCATTTTAAAAACCTTGGAAATTCACTGAAAAAACCATAGGTTTCACACACATTATATTTAGGAATTAGCACTTAAACAAACTTTGTAAAATCACTGAAAAAACCATAGATTTCACACACGTTATAGTTAGGAATTAGCATTGAAAAAACCTTAGAAATTCACAGAAAAACCATAGGTTTCACACACATCATAATTAGGAATTAGCATTTAAAAAAACTTGCAAATTCACTGAAAAAACCATAGGTTTCAGGCCTGATATAGTTAGGAATTAGCATTTAAAAAACCTTTGAAATTCACTGAAAAAACCATAGGCTTCAAGCCTGATATAGTTAGGAATTAGCATTTAAAAAACCTTAGAAATTCACTGAAAAAACTGTAGATTTTAGGGGTGTTATAGTTAGCTGGACATTTCACTCATACAAAACCATTGAAATTCCTTCGATATAGTTAGTTGCACTAACTATATCTCGTGTGCCCGCAATCCACTGCTGATGATGTCACATATTACATCATTCATGACATGGTCAGTGACATCACTGATGACAAACAAAATGAAATTCTATATCAACAATCAGAATAGATGTTATAAACAACTAATCAGCAAACTAGAGACAAATCATGACGTAATAGTCAAACAGGCTGATAAAGGCGGTAATGTAGTCCTGTGGCCACGACAGATGTACTTGGATGAGGCTGACGTCCATCTGGGAGATTCTACATGTTACCGTTGAAGTAACATCCAAAATGTCAAAACAGCGTGGGTGGACCAGTATTTGAAACTACAAGCTTGGAGGAGTGCAGTACTTTTATCGGAGGATGAGTTTCATTTCTTGAAAAAGGAACATCCGGTAATCCCGTCTTTTTATCTAATACCAAAGATT
This sequence comes from Lissotriton helveticus, assembly GCF_964261635.1. Taxonomy (NCBI): domain Eukaryota; kingdom Metazoa; phylum Chordata; class Amphibia; order Caudata; family Salamandridae; genus Lissotriton; species Lissotriton helveticus. The sequence goes on along the minus strand of NC_136057.1, from coordinate 712,163,699 downwards.
CACAAAGGGGCCGACATTACACCTGGTCGGCCCATTATCTCTGCTATTGACAGCTCGATAGAGAATGTATCCAAGTACATCGATTTCTTCCTTCAGGATTCTGTTAAATCTTTGAACTCTTATGTGAAAGACTCTTTCGACTTCCTCCGCAAGGTGGAGCAGTTCTCCTGGGGCCCCAACATGTTACTGATGACACTTGATATCTCGGCTGTTTACACCTCCATAAGGCAGTGTGACGGACTGAGAGCAATGGAATTTTACCTCAACAAGCACCCCACCAGTTCAGCGGCTCACAACAAAATGCTACTGAATATGACACAGATGTGTTTGGAACAGAACTTTTTCATCTTTAATGGAGTCATCTACCAGCAGGTCAGAGGTGTGGCGATGGGGGCCTGCTTTTCCCCTAGCTACGGGTGCTTGCACGTGGGGCTGTGGGAGGAGCAGGTCCTCTTTGGCCAACACCACGAAATTGCCTCTAACAATATTTTACTGTACCTGCGGTATATCGATGATCTGTTCCTTATTTGGAGGGGTAGTCCAGAAAGTGCTAGGGACTTTGTTGAGGTACTAAACAAAAATAACATCAACTTAAAATTTACTTCCTACATCAGCTCAGTTGCTCTGTGCTTTCTGGATGCGGAGATATATGTTGCTAAGGATGCCCTCACAACCAGGTTATACAGGAAGCCCACCGTGGGCAACACCTTGTTGCACGCTACGAGCCACCACCCGGGTCATCTGATCCGGAGCATCCCTTTTGAGGAGATGCTCCAGATCAGAAGAATCTGTAGCACTGATGCAGAGTGTGCAGTGGCGCAGGAATCTAGTAGATTACGATTTCTGGCCAGAGGGTATTCGAATTCCAGCATAACCAAGGCTATACAACGTACTCAGTCCATTAACAGACAGGAAGCCATGATACCTAGGGACAGAACACAAGATCACAATGTCCCAGAGGAAGACAGGGATCCCAAAATATGATCGCGAATTGTACTGACGTACAATCGCCAACATGGGGAACTAAGGAAAATACTATATAAGAACTGGAACCTTGTCCAGAGTGATCCCATCATACGTCATAAAGTAAACAAAAAACCTCTTTTGACCCTTCATAGATCCCCCTCCATGGCCAAGGCTTTGGTAAGAAATACCCTGGAGCCTAAACTCTCTGATACCTGGTTGGCCCTCAGTAGGGGCTTTAAAACATGCCCTCAATGCAAAGCTTGTCGACATGGGAGCAATAGGATACATTACAGCAGTACTTTCCGACAAGAGCCCATTGCCATCAGTAAAAGATTGACTTGTAGAACAGAATTTGCCGTGTATGTGTTGGAGTGCCCTTGTGGTCTCAGGTACGTCGGCAGTACCCGCCTGCCGGCCCACAAGAGGATACACCAACACATACAGGCAATTTTGGGGCACGACCAATCCTATCCGGTTGCCAGGCACTTTGAAACCAAGCATGCAGGCAATCCTAATTAGCTCCAGTAATTTGTGATTGATACTGTGCCAGCGTCCAGGAGGGGAGGGGATTGTGAGTCCAAACTCTGTCTCCTGGTGACCAGGTACATACTGGAGCTTAATTCAAAGAACCCGGGAGGTTTGAACGACAGGGAGGATTTACACACCTACATCTAAGCTTCTTGAGATACCAGTAGCCTGTCCTGATAGGTACGTACAACTGAATGTTTACAATGTTTTCAATCTAGGATTTTGTTGGCATTATGAGAACAACGTATAGAATACATGTATGTTTGGTTTTTTTTTTTAAATCTGTTTGTCTCGCAGATTTTGCACATAATTTTAGCACTTTGCACATCACTATTGGCACTTTACAGCATTTGGGCAGACTTGAAACAACTCTATGGCCCACTGGGGCATTATGATATGAGTAACACTCTAGAGTGATGATGGCATCAGACAGACAGGATTTGGTGACATAAGAATGAGATCGATGTTAAGCAGAAGCCCTCTTTTGCAGTCCAAATAAACAGAGGGTCCGTACAGTGAAGGTTTAGCCCTACTTGATATCAAGCAAGGGCAAGCGGATAGATAAATCCTTCAATGGGCATCAGCCACTGTGGCTTGAATATAATTTGCACGTCACACTTTGGGCACCATGGACTTTACTATTCAGGATAGAGGGAGGTATCTAACTCCTGTGTATTTTTTGACAATATTGCATTAGAGGTTTTTTTAAATTAGCTGCTATATATATGGAATTTTGTAAATTTATTTATTATTGAAATATTTATGTATTTATTTATGTATTTATTTAGTCGACTCGGAGGCAATGAGTATTTTTACCATGTCTATGCTGTAATTCTTTGCATCGTCACTTTAAAAGTCTGCCTATTGGTGTGTGGTACGTCATGTGCTCAAGCCTCTTCCTGAGGCAAAACCTACTGGCGGTCACCAGGTAGGTACTTATAGTTAGAACCTAGGGCCATATTATCAAGGAAGCTGTGGTAGTTTATCGCCGCTTTACTGGCAGGAAACTGCCGATAGAGCGGCAATAATGGCCTTGATAATATGCAATTCGAATTTTAATTGATGCCCAGGTTAGAAGTCTATTCTAGAGAGGCGCTGCTGAAGCTTCGTGGGCAGCGCTGCAGGGAGTGTGTTATTTTTAGTACGGAGGGTAAGTTGGGAACGTTTTTGTGTACACATTACATTTTCTGGGCAGAGGGGGTCTTGACAATAGCGTCATGCAGACTGGGGGAAAGGCATGTGTGTGGAGGGGGACAGTCGGGTGGAGTCTTTGGCCAAGGATCATGTATCTCCCACTTTCAATGACCAAGGGCCAATGACAGGATCTGTGGCCACACGAGAAAATAGCCTTCATTGTATACTTCTTAACACACGCTCTGTTGTTAAGCACAAATATGAGCTTGAAATTCTGCTGAAGTCACATAATCCTGACATGGTCTTTTTAACAGAAATGTGGATGGATGACACCTCTGTCCCAAACTGGAATGCAGCCCTGCCACCTGGCTATGCGCTATATAATCAAGATAGACAAGGAAATAGAGGGGGGTATAGCTATTATCTATAAAGACTTCCTCAAGGTTCGTGTGGAAGCAGTGGGAGACCTCCCGGCTGAAGCTATGCAGTTTTGCGCCAGGCTAAGGACTTCTTTAAGTTTCAGGGCCTACTGGTGTTTCGACCGCCGGGCCCCAGAGCTGCTTTCTCACAGGCTCTCTTGTCCTATATGGAATCTTGCATAGACTCCGAATTCTTTACAATACTCTGAGATTTTATGTACCATCTGGAATTGGGCACAAACTCCGAGACTGCCAGGCTCTTAGACCATCTGGAGTCGTATGGCCTTTGTCAGCTAGTGACTGAGTCCACACATCAAGGAGGTCATACTTTGGATGGACTTTTTTCTAATAATCCCGATATCACGCTGGCACGAGTGGAGTCACTTCCCTGGACCGACCACAAGGAGCTGTTCTTTGAGGCCAGGGTCAAGGTCTAAAGAAGTGCTCCCGTCCAAAAGCAACTAGGGTCACGTTCCAAGGTTGGAACAAAGTAAAAATTAAAGACTTAGAGGATGCTCTCAACCACTCTCCTCCGATATTAGATAGCGACAATGAGGTGGCTTCGTCCCACTTCAACGAGTGGATTTTGAGTGCGGTCAACTGCACTGCCCCTGAACATATCAGAACAGTGAAGAGGCGCCCACTGGTGACACCTTGGTATGGTTCTGAACTTAAAGGGCTAAAGGTGGAATGTAGAAGGTTTGAGCGCCTCTGGAGAGCAGACTTTACTAGAAAGAGCAAAGACGCTTACAATGGGGCCTTGAAAAAGTATGAGGCTATTCTGGAAGCTAAAGGAGTGTATTTTACAGCTAAAATTCAAGAAGCAGGAAATTCAGTTAAAGAACTTGTTAAATCTGTTACTTTTTTAGCTAAACCACAGCAGGTCAATTAGTTTAAACCTGATCAGGCTTTCAGTAATCAGCTGGCTGCCTTCTTCCGGAATAAGGTACAAATTATATGCCTTGTCAACCCACTAAATGTTCAGGCAGCTAGTTATCAAGCTTACCTCGTTGGGAAGATAGTGCCATCCAAGTTAACATGTTTTAAACTCCTTTCTGGAGATGATGTAATGAACCTTTTAAAGTCTGGGTCACCCAATGACCCCTGACCCCCTGCCATTATGCACCTGGCCGCTGAGAGGATTAGTGAAACTCTTACTCCTCTAATCAATCAAGTTCTAGCATCAGGGATTTACCCTACGGCATGGATGACTGCGTGTATTAAGCCAATTTTGAAAAAAACTTTGCTAGAGCCTACCGAATTTAAAAACTCTTGACCGATTTCGAGCTTACCATTTGTAGCTATGGTCTTCGATAAGTCGGTCGATAGCACATTGACAGAATATTTAGAGAACAATAGGTTATTGGACCCCACCCAGCATGGCTTTCGGCCAAGACACTCCACGGAATCCTCCCTGATTGCAGCCTCAGAGGGGATTCGGAGAGTAGTGGATGGCGAAGGTAGGGCAATCCTTGTTCTCCTTGAACTGTCGGCCGCATTCGACACCATGAATCACACGGTATTGGTGCAGCGACTACGGGAGGTAGGAATCGGTGATTTGGCTCTGGCCCTCCTGTCTTTTTTTTAGAGAACAGGAAACAGAGTTTGAGCTGGCACGGCTTACAATCAGACAGTTTCAACCTGCCCTGTGGTGTTCCGCAAGGATCAGCTCTGTCCCTGATGTTGTTTAATGTCTGTGTGAAGCCACTGGCAATACTTGTCAGGAAACATGGTGTAGCAATTAAATGATGATCCTTGAATCCAGTTGATAGAAATAGATCTGATTTATTGAAGATTAGTTGATAATACAGAAATATGTAGGTTCAATAGTAATCCAATTAAAAACCCCACCAGGAGCAAATGGACTCCTGCTCAGCCTCGGATGTAACTGACTCTCAATCCAAGCATACACAATCAGAACCCTATGTGACATCATAGATGCATGCTGAGCAAGATATAACAAACACTAAAGTAGGACAGAGAAAGAGGAAAAGCAGGATGTAACACATCTCTATTCTTAACAAAAATAAAAACAAAGTAAGAACACAAAACCGTGTGGAAAAGAAGAAGATAGAGCATACAACACATACACCGTAAAAATTACTGGACAAGCAAACAGAATGGGTTAACATAACATTTGAGCTCCTCTAAAAACATTAGAGTAACAAAATCCACAAGAATGGAAAAGAATGGATTTGATGAATTAAATACATCTGTAAGACAAATCCACAAGAATGGAAAAAGATGGATTTGATAAATTAACTTCAGATCAAATTAAATACATCTGTAACACAAATCCACAAGAATGGAAAAAGATGGATTTGATACATTAATAAGAACTTCTCTACACGTTAGATCATTTAACTGATTGAACAACCTCCCTCTCCTTAAAACATCAAACAATTTGAACACCTCTAAAATATTAGAGCACTTACGTGGTTCAATAAATAAGCAACCTATGACTCTTTCAACATCAAACGATGTGAACACCTCTAAAATATCAGAGCACAAATCTGGTTCACATCCCAAAATATAGCAACCATCCTCTCTTTAAAACATCAAATAATTTGAACACCTCTAAAATATTAGAGCACAAAAGTGGTTCAGAACCTAAAATAGAGCAACATGCAGCTCTTTTAACCTTGAACAAAATGAACACCTCTAACATAGTAAAGCACTAATGTGGTTCAGCAAAGCACTAAGCTTTTAAGGCTCATCCTCGGATTCAACCTCAAACACATTAAATCTAGAAGCACTATAACTCCTCACATAACATTCTTAAGGCTCATCCTCGGATGCAACCTAAACACATTAACTCAGCAAAACAAGAACACCTTGTAAAATTAATCGAACATCAATTGCAGCACTATAAAATCAAATTGAAAGAAAGGAGCACCTCAAAATTGAGCCCAAATGTGGCCCCGTCAAAATACACATTCAATACATCCCAAAGCATGAATATTTGAATGAAAGTCACTGCAAACAAACATCAGAACAAACCTGCAATCAATAGACTGAATGAGATAAAACTGAAAACTAACTCACCTGAAATTTGAATTTAAAACAACTGAGCCCCTCAACATTAGTTGAGCATAAAAATGGCTCACTCAAATAAACCAAACTAATTCACCACCGGAGTAAATAACTCACAACCTCCAAAACCAATACGCAGCAAATATATGAAACACATGAACATGGTAAAAATCACAACATAAAATGTACATGCATAATCTTTTCCACAAAGCACATCTCAAACTGCACCATTTCCCTCACAAATAAAAAAATGACAATAAAATGAATAAACACACTCCGGTGAGCGATCTCTCACCCGAGGTTGCCACAGAAGTTGAAATCACCATTCTCCATAAGCCAGTTACAGCCTCCAATGTTCACGATAATCCACGGAACGGCTTTAACATTGTAGTTATTGTCTGTCATTTCCCTCTGTTGCAACATAACAATTATGTCCTAAAAACTGCTTGCATGTCGCTGTAGAAAGAACACTGTCTGCCAGTTCTTTCCTCTTCTGACAAAAAGATCGTTTCCATAGTTCTTTCCTTTTCTGACAAAAAGATCATTTTTTCCACTTCTGGCAAAAGGATCGTTTCCATAGTAACGATCTACACTCCATTGCATTAATCCAATGTAAAACGATGTAATTACTAAAATGGTGGCACGCATACCACGTCGCACCGGGTGGCTCTCAGCACACCGCTGCTCAAAAACGTGAAGATGCAGCATAACAAACTCCCACTACATCACAAGGAGCTTTGCAGCTAAGGTAGGCGTTGCGCGTTTCTCGCGCACTTCTTTTCCTTCAAATTAAAGATGACTGTTAAGCATTTCTTGCGCACATTACATTGCGCAGTTAAAATTACATTGATTTGAAATAATATTAATTTGAGCAACTTACAATAATGTTGTTAAAGCCCACACTTGCTCTCCGCTCGGTCTCTTAAATCAATTGTGCGCAGTTCTTGAGGTAAAGGCACTGTTGTACAAATTGCTTACCGGTGTAAACTGGTCTCTCCACTTGACCTCAAACTGTTAAAAAAATTATTACTAACGGTGCCTTGTTCACAGTCTTGAACACCAGTCAATGATGTAGAAGCAATACAATAAGCCGATTCCTTAACAGCAGCAAAATGGTGCACATCCATTTCCACATGGTTGATAGCAGACGCCTTTTCCCTTTTAACACATGGATGATAGCAGATGCCTTTTCCTATTTAAACATGACAAACATCCAAGTCATGTATGTAAATTCTTTAAAATTCAGGCCAATATAGTTTAAATCATGTAGCAAGAACTCATACACCCTGGGGAAAGAAGCTGTCCAGATCACTAGAGACACTGATGGGGTTTACCAGGGCACTTTGCTTATTTTACCTTAAATTTTCAAGTTTCTTCAGTTGCAGTATTCTTAACTTCTTTAGTTGCAGTAATCCATAGTATCTAACTTTTGCTTCACGCATGGGTTTGTACCTCGTCGCCAAATTTGTAGCAATTAAATGATGATCCTTGAATCCAGTTGATAGAAATAGATCTGATTTATTGAAGATTAGTTGATAATACAGAAATATGTAGGTTCAATAGTAATCCAATTAAAAACCCCACCAGGAGCAAATGGACTCCTGCTCAGCCTCAGATGTAACTGACTCTCAATCCAAGCATACACAATCAGAACCCTATGTGACATCATAGATGCATGCTGAGCAAGATATAACAAACACTAAAGTAGGACAGAGAAAGAGGAAAAGCAGGATGTAACACATGGCTTCACATTTGTGTCGTATGCCGACAATTCAAAACTGGTGATATCCCTGTCGGACAGGCCTGAGTTAGCAGCTGCCAGCTTTCACTCCTGTCTAAAGGACATCATGAATTGGATGAGTCTACGTTTTATGAAGATTAATACAGAAAAGACAGAAGTTATTGAGTTTGTCAATGGAACACCACTGTGGAACAATTCTTGGTGGCCGTCGGAGGCTGGGGCATGTCCTCACCCTGTTCGGAAGGTGAGGAATCTTGGGGTCATTTTTGACGATAAACTTAATATGTCGGCACATGTCAACAGTTTAACGTCTGCCAGTTTTTTTCTGCTAAAGACCCTCCGTAAAATGTTCTCTTTTATTCCCCTCATACTACAGAAGACTGTAATGGTTGCTCTTTTCCTGTCCAAATTGGACTATTGTAATGCGATGTTTCTGGGCATTGATAAACATCAGATCAGCAAACTTCAATCTTTGCAGAATGCTGCGGTACAACTAATCCTACACCTCCCTAAGGGTCATTCTACGTCACAGGGAAGAAGGGCATTACACTGGCTTCCCGTCCAGCAGAGATTTGAATTTAAGGCGCTCTGCCTGGTGCACAAGGCATGATACGGTGGGGGTTCAGATGACCGTCAGGAAATGTTCAGGCTCTATACCCCCTCACGAAACTTACGGTTGGCCAGTCTTGGACTTATCTGTACCCCAAAATTTCAACGGGCCTGATGGGGTGGCAAGTCTTTGTCTAGCTGTGCAGCACAACTGTGGAATAAACTGCCAGTGGCACTGAGACTGCAGCCTAACCTTCTATCCTTCAGGAAAGCCTTGACATCTCGGCTGTTTACTCCTGAGTAGATCTAGCTCAGTCCCTGCCCTGTGTTCACACACCTGCGCCAAGACGCCTCGGCATTCGAGCGCTTAATAGGCTTTATATCATCATCATAAACGCGATGTGTGCGCAGTTCCTAAAGTTGTGATGGGTGTGCGACTCCAAGCAAAAATAATTAAGAGGTTTTTGTCTGAAGCTAGGTTATATGTTGGGTTATTGGGTGGCTCTAAAAAAAGAGCCCTTGTTCTCATTGGGAGATTGTTGAAGCTACATGTAAGTGCAGATGCAGAGCTTCAGGTTGTTGAGAAACACTCTGTTCCCTTGATCAGTGAAGTGACCTCCATCACTTCTGTAGATGCCTTCCATATGGAAACGCAGGTTGTTGTTATAGATGGAGCCCATCCTATGGTCTCTGAGATAAGCAGAAACAGCTGTATTGACAATTTTTCTAGCTTTCTCAATCTGTGGACAGAATTGATTGGACTACTTCCAATTCTGTCTTGGGCAGGTGTTAGAGTATACAAAGACAGTTTGGGTAAAAAGCAACATCATTTCTGCAAAGGTGTCCTTCAATAGAATTTTCAGACCTACCCCAGACAATGTGCATAGGTCATTGCCACCACAGTGCACAATCATGAGGTCGGGGGGTTGGAGATGTAAAACAAGGTTTTAACCAAAGGCATCAATTGGTGCCACTTTAATCCTCTTTGTCCAATCCATTTAATGTCCACATTTTTCAAAGCTAGGTCTTTGTCAATACCTCTGTGTTCAGCATACCTTTTGCATAGCTGCATCTTGGATGGAAGTCTGGATGTAATGAAAAGATGTCATTAGCTGATGTAGTCAGTTGGTAGAATGAGAGGTATCTAAATGGTAGATAAGATGCAGTTTTAAAAAAAGAAGAGAAAAGATTGGCTGTTTAAGAACATTGTACAGTCAAAAATAGGGTGGATGTTTCTGGCTTTAAAAAGCATGTTTCCTATTGGTTAGTAAAAAATGTTTGAAAGGTACAGTAGATAGGATAAGCTCATATATTGGAAAGTCAAACACACCTACTGTTTGTATTTGCAACATTGTGTGGTGAACTTGAAAATATGCTGAACTTGTGACCTGTAAGTTCAGTTGAGTGTTCCATGAACTGTTGCTCTGGAAACTGGCATTAAGCAGAATGGAGGAAGGGTTGGCTCTTAGCTGTGGATTTAAAATGTGAAATTGTGATGTATATATAGGTGAAATTTCATTAAAAGTAAGATTTCCCTAGTCAAGACTATTTGTAGAAGTGGTGTGTTCTTTAAAAAATAGTTCAGTTTTTATTGGTAATATGTATTTCAACTTCTGTGTGGGTGCGTGGCTCCTTCGCGGTGGGGTCGCGACTTTCGAACCTTCAAGAATGAGTTTGGGACGTTTTAGAAGTCTGTTTGTAAGGGTTAATATGTGTAACCAATAGAAATGTGTTTTGAAATTAAAAATAATATAGGAAGGGGCGTGGCCAGCCAAGATGGCCGTATGGACGTAATCCATGTTTATTCCGCTGCCAAAATGTACATAACTTCATCACTCAGCATACCCGACGAGGCATTAAAGCAGCCCTCTGAGGGAGTCGGAGAGTGCGAACGAGGAAACTACCTGCCGGTTTTCTCGCCATTGAATCAAAACACCAGCAATACAGCTTGAAACGGGGGATAGAAACGAGCGGTGCCTCACTCCAATATGGCGCCTGCTCTGGATAAGTGATCTCACGAAGATACGAAGGCCCCACCCGAGTTTGTTCATCGACTGCGGTGCACATTACCAGTGCACCTGGCATTAAACCGACACAGCAAGAGTGTGCAACCCTCAGGCTTTGCCACTGGCAACGAGTTAGGAGCGCACAGTGGAGGAGGAAAGGAGTCACCATGCGTGAGAGACAGTGGAGGCATTGGACCCAACAAGAAAAGAACAAACATGTGGGAAACGTCCTGAACCCCACAGCAGAGGTGCACTATGCGCCAGGTTGAGATCCCAAAGGGGTTGAGACTCTACCCTCTCACCCTGGTCACAGGCGGAGCAGCGCTGAAGGGAGGGTAAAGATCTTTCAGGTGCTGCGATCTGGGCGGACCAGGCACCCTATGGGCCGCACCAACCACAACCGTATGCCGCCCAAAAAGCAGCCCCAGAGCAACAGGGTATATATCTACTTCACACCTACCTCCAACACGGAACCCCAACAGAGCGGGAGTGAAGAGCCTGGAATGGCACTATCTAAGGATGACCTCCTCACCTCTTAGAGGGCATTCAAGCAGGAACTGAGAGATGAATTAAAGGCGGACTGGACACAAGCTCTAGATGCTCTAAGGACAGTTTTGAACGGCAGACTCACCTCCCTTCAACAAGACATCGACTCGGTGGGCACGAAGATGCTAGACTTGTAGACCAAAACGGCGGAAATTGAACAGGGATCGGAACGCATCGCAGCCATGATGAAGGAACTCCAGACCCAACTTATAGCAATCCAAATAAAACAGGAGGATCTGGGGAATCGCTCTTGGTGAGACAATCTACGAATCTGTAACCTGGAAGAGGGGGCGGAAGGTCCGGACCTCGAGGCCTTTATAATAATATAATAATAATAAGTAATATAATTTTGGGAGCAACGACAGCGAAGGTGAAAATAAAGAGAGTCCAAAGAGTGGGGAGACCCCTTCAGGGCGAGAAATACCGACCAAGAGACATCCTTGCAAAAATTTACTCTTTCAAAGCTAAGGAAGCAATACTTCAGGCAGCTAGGAAGAGAGATGTGGTACAATTTCAGGGGTTCACATGTGACATATTCCAGGATATCGCCCCGGCAACTCTAGCACGAAGTCAACTATTCCGGCCCATTACAGATAAGTTATGACAGGATAATATTTGCTACCGGTAGACCTACCCCATTGGTCTTAGCTTTGAATATAAAAACAATGAACGGCATGTCTCCGAGGTCCAAGAAGTGTGCAGAGTCCTGAGGATATCGGTGCCAGTTCAGGATCCTAGAGAGAATCCATCGGCGGGGTGAAGCAAGGGCGTGGCACACATGACTCCCCGGCCCTAAGAAGACCCAAGCCATTTTTGATCCAAGCTGAACAATGTTGCAGCGACACTTGGACAGGAGAGACAGTCGATTGGATTGCTGGGTCTGACCCAGGAGGGTTTAAGAAGGCAGAGCTTAAGATACCTTAAGGAACAAACTGAAATGACCTTGCTCCATGCCTTGGGCAGCTCCAGTGACCTGAGGCACTAAAAACAATGGTTACTCGAGGACTGTTTTCCCTACATCACCAAACACGTTCAGAGGCGCGATGAGTTTTATGCCAGCCACAGTGAGAGGGTGATTGTCTTTATCATCAGCAGCAACACAGATATTTTACCAGCAGGCTATAGTCCTATTCGCCTTACAACATTGGTCGGCCATTATGGCCGTTCGTGGGACTGGGGACAGACAGTCCCAAAGTTTACCACTTTTTAAATTCATTGGTTTCTTTCTTTTTTTAGTAGTGTTTTCTTTTTTGACACTGGGTGATGGCGACAATACAGAGGGTTCTAAGGGGGGAGCGTGGGAGGTGAAATAAACTGCAGCAACCTGTTGGGACGGAGGGAGGGAGGGTGGGCACGAGGATGGGAGAGAGTTGAGGAAAGATACGAAGAAGGCCCTAACCGCAGGAGGATACAATAATCCCAACCATTAATATGGTGATCACCACACTGTCGTGGAATATACGAGACCTGAATGCTCACTCTAAACGTCAAAAGTTATGGAAAAACCTCACTGATCAACATTATGACGTGGTGGCCCTCCTGGAAACCCATCTTAAGCGGTCCGAAGATCATAGACTGCGTCACAAGGCATACCCCCTGATCTACAAATCCTCATCCACCACAAAACATAATGGGGTGGCACCACTCTTTCACTCCTGACTTAAATTCAACCTGAAGACTACAAAACAGACAAGGAGGGGAGGGTCTTAACGGTGAAGGGGAACCTAAGGAGTAGACAATGCACCATAGTGTCGATATACATGCCTAATACTAACCAGGCGAAATTCCTTCACTCCACGCTGTCTCTGCTGGGGGGCTTTGCTTCAGGCGACATAATACTCATGGGGGCTTTAACCTCACATGGCACTCCAGAATAGACAGCTCCATCCCTCATAAGACGTGCATGGGTAGTTTCCCAAAGGCACTGGAACAGGTGGTACAGGAAATGGGCCTTAAAGACACATGAGAGACATTTATCCTGATGACACAGACTACACCTTCTTCTCTCATGTCCATCACAGCTACTCGCGCTTCGATCACACGTTTCTCAGTCAAACCCTTATTGCATACGTTCGCGAAGCCACATTACACCCTATCCTCATTTCTGACCTCGCCCCACTAAGGGCCTCTATTAGAGATTTCTTTCAATTAAATAACCTTCAGGACACATCCGTGTCAAATAACTGGGACACATTCAAATTCGTCTTCCGGGGACAATGTCTATCCTTGATGTCGGCTCTTAATAAAGAGAGGGAGGCAGAGAGGTTACTTTTGGAATGGGAACTAAAGGCGGCGGAACGCGATCATGAAGCTAAACCGACTCTCACCCTACAGAGAAAAGTCGCAGCACTGAAGGGGAGCTACACACAATTTATTTGAATAGGGCAGAATTGACTATGCTTTGCCTGCTGCAGACATCATATACGCAGGGAAACAAAATAGGTGCACACTTGGCGCAACAGCTTCGAGTCAAAAGGGAAAGGGAGTACATCGCAAGCATAAAAGATTCCACAGGCGCCCTGATTAGGGAGTAACTCGGGAAAGCGTGGACGTTTAAAAACTTTTATGAGGCACTCTACACTCCTGATCAAGTTGACTTACAAGCCCAAGCCAATTATCTGAACTTAGGATTGCTACCTCGGGTGACTGATTCCCGAAACAAGCAACTTGGGGAACCTATCACAAAAGGAGAGGTTCAGTCTGCCCTTAAGACTTTCAAATTGCATAAGCCCTGGGACCGGACGGTCTGACCGCACAATTTTACAAAAGCTTCAGTGTGTAACTTATTCCCCAGTTAACTCCGCTCTTTAATTACATTGCAACCTCTTCTCAAGTTACCAACACCATGAGCGAAGCACTAATTACTGTGATCCCTAAGGTGGGGAAGGATTCTCAGCTCTGTGGTTCCTACTGCCCCATAGTGCTACTTAACTTAGATGGCAAACTATACTCTAAGATACTGGCCTCGCAGCTGGATAGGTTGATACCTGACCTCGTACACCCAGACCAATCCGGTTTTATTAGGGGCAGACAAACACATGATAATGTACACAGGGTGGTCCATCTTATAGAGAAATCGCATAAAAAACTGACTCCCACCGTTCTACTAGTTCTAGATACAGAGAAGGCATTTGACTGAGTGGATTGGTCCTTTCTCTTCCACGTCCTCCAACGGTATGGAATCTGTGAAACCTTCATCAATATGATACGCTTTAACTTCACAGCTCCAAGTCCTAGGGTCTTGGTTAATGGGATAGCATCGGACTGGTTTCTGCTGGGGAGGGGGACGAGGCAGGGATGCCCCCTGTCCCCGCTCCTTTTTGCGCTCAGCATTGAACTATTAGCAGCAACTATCAGGGAGTTACAAGACATTAGAGGGGTGACCTTTGGCTTTGAAGAACATAAGATATTCCGTTTTGGCGACGACATCTTGTTGACGCTGTTGGACCCTCTGCGCTCACTGACTCCAACACAAGAGGAGTTGACCCGGTTCGAGCAAGTAGCAGGCCTTAAAATTAATTTCCCCAAATCCTTTCTCTTAAATTTAACGCTGCTAGAATCTGACATGAGAAATCTGGAAGCAGCCACGCCATTTTAATGGGCCAAAAAAGATTTGACCTATTTAGGGATTAAATTAAACCCCAAAATATCAGACCTGTTCGCAGCCAATTATCCTCCACTTCTTTCCCAATTGCAGGCAGATCTCAAACGCTGGTCACCGCTTTACGTATCGTGTATCGGCAGACTTCATGCCATTAAGATGGTGGTGCTGATGAAATTTCGGCACCTGTTTCAGAGCCTCCCCATCAGCCTTGAGAAAGATTTTTTGCACAGAGCACACATACTGGTTAAAAAATTCATCTGGCAAAACAAGAGACCTAAACTGAAATTCCATCTCCTAAGAAAAGCCATAGACGAAGGGGGTCTAGCGATGCCTGACCTGACACTCTGTTACAAAGCAGCACAACTTCAAGGCATAGTTGAGTGGTCCCACTGAGAATCAGACAAGCACTGGCTACACATGGACCGAGCGATAGCCGTCCGAGAAATTTGGGATCTCATTTGGAAACCGAAATCAACTCGCCCGACCAATGCATACATTAGCACTCCAATCAAAATGACTCTGCGTACTTGGTACGACATGCAGCAACAAACTAAGTGGACAACATTTCCATCCCCATACACTCCTATATACTACAACCCAGCATTCCCACCCACACTAGAGCTGGGACCATTCGATGAGTGGAGGGAGGGGGGACGCCTGGCACTTCCTCACTTATTCCATAACTGGGATGTCCTAACATTTGAAAACTGTCAGCACAAATTTAATCTGCCTAAATCAGAATTCTTTCACTATCTCCACTATGCCACTGGGACACCAAACCTGGGATCAGAGAAGGGGCAACGAGGGAACTCACACCACTAGAGCGATACTTGACAAAAGCGGACACAATGAAAGGGGCCATGTCTCTCCTCTATGCACTGTTATTACACACCCACCCTCCTCCCGTCCCTGTTATCTGGCATTTTGGGAAAGTGCACTTGGCCAAGATATCCCAGACTCTCAATGGAAAACATTGTGGAAGGACATACGGCGTCACAATCACTCACTAACACAACGTGAGGCCCAGTATAAAGTACACTACGACTGGTACCTATATCCCACCAAACTCAAGAAGATTTTTCCCAATACATCAGACTTATGCTGGAGGGGGTGTGGCTTGCTCTGGGATTTTTGACACATATGGTGGGATTACCCAATCATCAGGCCTTTCTGGAATGAAATTCTAGCCCATATTAAAGACATCCTAGGATATCCCATTCCTCTCTCTCCTGAATTTGCTCTCCTGGGACGTAGGCACCTGGGGCTCCAGCATCAAACCACGGCAGACCAAGCCATCCTCTGGCTCTGTCTAGGGGCGGCCAAAAGGGCCTTGGCTGCAGCTTGGAAGAAGAAAGAGGCTCCAACCATGCCAATAGAAAGCAATAACCATGGAAAGGCTGAGTGACATATACAGAGACGCTTTTAAAATTTTCAAATACACCTGGGGGACATTAGTGTCAACATGTTTACCACTGACCACATGCTCCCCGAAGGTCCGAGCACTCCATCTTTTTCAACTCTAACCAGCGCTCCGTCCCATAGCAGGAAGCCTCATTGAACGAGCTCCACCCTTTCTAGTCACCCAGGGTCCTCTATAACATGGGATACCCAGCCCTTAATTTTTTTGTTGTTGTTGTTGGTCAGGGTTGTCCACATCCAGTAGGGAATATATCCCCAGGCTACCTTACACGATTATTGAAAATGATTGTACAAGTGACTCGTCCGCAAACGGACTGGGCTTTGGGGAGGGGGAAGGGTTAGGGGTATAAGGATGGGGTTACTCTAAAAAAAATGTGTTCTTTGAACTGCATCAATTATGCATATATGACTATTTGAGACCAATGTGACCTGTAACAACTGTAATACTCTGTACACAGAAATAGAGTTCTATTCGATGTATACGGGCCGAATGAATATATGTATTGTCAAATGTTATGATAACCCTACTGGAAAACCCAATAAAAACAAGTGTGAGAAAAAAAATATAGGAAGGAATGTGGGGGCATATTACCAAGGGTGGCGATATTGAATTATCGCCGCTTTAGCGGCCGTTTTCGGCCGCTAAGCGACGATAATTCCATCGCCCTATTACCAAGCTGTCGCTAACACCAGTTAGTGACAGCTTGTAGGCGATAGCGAGCGGTTTGGTGCCCACTTTGCATGTCAGCGATATTTATCGCCAATGACTGAAAACAGTCGCTAACCTCGCTATCGCCTATTACCAAGAAAGGCGAAGCGATGGAAATATTTGCGCTAAGCGCGAATATCGCCAAACGCTAATGCCTGCAAATACCAGTTCTTAGCCATGTTATCCAATGGGAGGTGGATAACATGGCTAAAAGAATTTGCACGCTAATGCGTGAACACCGCTGGTTTTCCAGTGATATTCACGCTAACCCTGCAATATTATCGCTTTTGAGATAAACGTTGGTAATAGGACGTTATCTCAGCGATAATATTGGGCGAAGCGCGGCGTTAAAAAAACTAACGCTAAGCTCAGTTAGCGATAAATATCGCTAACTGTTGGTAATATGCCCCGTGATTTGTTAATCATATGTATTTGTGTGGAGATAGAGAAGGAAACTTTGTCATTACTGGTTCTACCTTAATTAGATTGGTGCATGACATTGATTGTGTGCATAAGCAAATCTTCTATGAGTTGGCAATATTTGAAAATCTGCAAATCTATTTCAAAGGTGAGTTATAAGTTTGTGAGGTGTATTACGGATTAGGTTTATTTTAAACTTTAAAAGTAATGTGTGGGGTTTGAGATATAGTAATAAATGAATATATTTGTATTGTATTTTGTTTTACTGTAGTTATATATTGTTTGAGTTAGTTTTTGAATAGTAATATGTGTATATTGGAAGATGGATTAGTGATTGTGGTAGTTTGTTTTTGTGTGTGGATATGTACATTTCTAGTATATTGCATCATTTTAGCTGTTGCTTTTCATTTGGAGCTGGAGTCTGTCGTGTTTTAAGGTGTGCATGGACTTCTGTCTGAACTGTTTCTACTTCTATATGTATTTTGATATGTTTTATACATATGAAGGTACAAGGTACAAGATGTATAATAAAGAGGTGTTGTTGTTAATTAGGTTTCTTTTATTTAAGTCTCCAGAGAAGTACAGTTGAAAAATGCCACATAATTTTTCATGTTTGTCTGAAATTTGAAGTTTGTTCTGTGAATTCTTAAGGTTTGGATAGTGGTATGGTAGAGATACATTCAGGTATGCTTCTAGGAATATGATGACAGTTTTACTAAAGATATGTGAAGGGTTCCTACTTTGTATCTGGGTAGGTGTTGTATTATAATTAATTATAGAATTACTAGGCAGAAGCCTGAAACTGAGTTTTTAGATGTCTGTAGAGAGCTACAAGGAATCAGGGGCAAAATGCCTTGAATGTTAAGACCTGTCCCTGACCCTGAGCCTCTTACCCCAACTGTGAGGGAGGAGGAGGTTGGGAATACAGAACCCCCAATCGCCAACCATGAAGTTTATATCTCGAGATGGCCGATGTTGGTAAATAGAAGGGGTGGCTATTCTAGACATGGCTTAGTAAGACAGGGGAGACCCATACGAAGAGGCGCGCAAAGAAAGGGTATAGTCAGAGTGGTGGGAACAGGAAGAGAGATGGAGGAATTGCCAGGATTAGCGAACAAGTACCAAAATCAAAACCTTTTAAAACCGTGAGAGAAAGAGGAAACTGGTTCAACATAGACTGTCTAAACAAGAAAAGAGAATTAATGAGAGAGGAGCGTAGCTTGCGTAAAATAATTTATAAGACTAGGGCTGAAAATCTTGTCAAACTAAAGAAAGAATATACCACGCTTCTCTATAGTACCAAAAGATCCCACAAGGAATCTGTTGGGGAAAACTGCTGGAGGCCATTGAATCCAAGAACATACGACAGTTCTGGAAGTTAGTACAATCACCTACAGAGCCCTCAGTTGCCTCAATGAATTGTGTGGTAGAAGAGGGTGCCTTTGAGGATTATTTGAAGGAATTATATACCCCGAGGAGAGAAGTTGAAGAGGAAGTATTAGGGGACTGGAGTGGCCTGGTAGATGATCTAAAATCAGACTTTTCAGTAGAAAATGTACTTAATACGATAAAGACCTTAAACTTTACAAGAGCTGCAGGTCTAGATAACTTGCCAGTTCTGATAATAAAATCAAGGCCATTATGGTGGGCTGAATTTTTCTCCCTAATGTTCTCAGTAATCCTAGAATCAGGGACTATTCCGACTAACTGGAAGGGTGCGATAATTAGGCTGATCCGTAAGAAAGGGGGTGTTTACGTACCAAACAATTATAGCCTAATAAACTTACTTGATATTGGTGCAAAGATGTTTGCTAAAATAATATTAGGTTAGCTAAAAACTTGGGCAGAACAGGGATCAATCATCCCAGTTAAACAGGGTGGATTTAAAGAAGACCATTCCACAATAGATCATTGTTTTGCCCTATGGGCACTGGCCCTAAAACCGATAGAGCAAAATGGGAAGTTGCATCGTTGCTTTGTCGATTTTCGGGCAGCCTTTGACTCTGTGGACCGTAACAGACTCTGGGAAGGCATGATAAAATATGGAATACCGGACGGTTTCTTGAAGATCTTAAAAGAGTTACAGAGAGGGAACTGGGACCAGGTTATTAGAGACACGCAGGGGTCCTTAACTCATAAGATATCTGTAGAGAACGGCCTTAGACAGGGGTGTATCTTGGCACCCCTGCTTTTTTAAATTTTCTTAACAGATATCCTTGCTATATTAGAAGTAGATAGAAGCGCAAGCCCAAGAATGGGTGGTTATAAAGTACCCGGTCTTCTATACGCTGATGATCTAGTGATCCTTGATCAAAAAGAAGTAGGACTTCAAAGGAAATTAAATGTTTTTAAACATTACTGCGATAGAAAGTTCTTAACTGTAAACATGAAAAAAACAAAGGGTTTATGTTTTGGGAAGAGCCATAAGAATTTTAACTGGTTTTTAGACCAATACAAATTGGAGGCAGTTAAAGAATTTAGGGCCAGATGTAGGTGGCCCATTACCGGTTGGTAAACCCGAAATTCGGTAAATTTCAGGTTTACCGACCGGTATTGAGACAATTGTGATGTAGGGGAGGATTCGGTAAATAACTAATCGGTATTTTCCGATTGGGTATTTACCGAATCATCATTTACCTATTCGGTATTTACCGAATCGGTAAATTATATGTAGGAAGCACTTTAAAGAGTGCTCATGTGCTTTAAGGATTCGTTATTTACCACCAACTATTAGTTGTTGGTAGATAACGAATACCTTTGAAAATGCAACTCTGTGCATTTTCGACTGTGCCATGTGACACAACTGTTAGGGGAAAAGTCCACCCACATAAATAGCACAATGGCTCAAAAGGAATCCACAAGTTTATATATATTTTACACAGGAGCTCGCAAGGGGGGGCAACAGAAGAGTCACGGGGATATAGGAATTCCAAATATAGTTGTACAAAATCTTTATTTGCTTTTTATCATATTAAATTCATACATTCGTTATTCAAAGCATGAGACATCAAAACAACTTAACATGTAAATAGAGAATTACCGAAATAAATATACATAATATAACATAGTTTCCCCACATCAACCTCTCCACAACCATACAGTCACAAGTACTTCAGTCACACACATACGTTCACACAAGTTCCACATATGTAGAAAATTCCTCAACGTAGTTCCCACAATGACACAAGAGAGGGATCCAGCGGAGCCTAGATAGCACACTGCTAAAGAGTCCAGGTCGATTAAACAGGATCCCACAACCAGGTAACGCCAACGCGCGTTTCAGTGCCAAGCCCAGATCTACGGGCGCACCTTCATCAGGGCTTGCAAGTCGAGGAAGGGGGGAAGGACACAGATCATATATGATACACCCGTGACAAATCTGTGGTGAAAAGAAAATTCATTCAGATTACACAATCTAATTGCTGGCTTATCAATTTATAAGTCCTCTGTTCAATATATTGGCAATTTACATAGGGGTCTGAGGCTTTGGCATGGTCTCTTCAATTTCATATGTCAAAAGTACGCATTACATTCAAATACACATGACGTTCAATATATGTCAGGTAAGCTCCAAACAGAGAAACTAACAGTTTTATAAATGGAAGAAAAAAACAAATTTAAAATCACACCCAGGAATCCCCGACCACACGAATAATCAAACCTCGCAATCAATACATTCCTTCAAAACATTCACACTCTCCAGATTTATTCCCTTGTGGTCCAGCGACAATCCTCAGAGAGACTGAGAGGAGCCGTTTTTTAATTTCATTTAATTTCTCAAGGGAGCGCAAAGACATTTTCTAAGGTGGCCTAGTAGTAAACTACTTAACTACCTGTGCTTTTTAGGATTTCAAAAAGATCCAATTTTAAGATTTTAAGATTTTACCTGGGCCACAGGGGGTACTGGTCCGTAAAAAAACGCTGCCGGTCCGCAGGAGGTCCGAAAAAATGATAGTACGGGGCTCACTTCAGTCCATTCATAACCTATTGTAACCAGAATCACACATTTTAGAAAAAATCAGCACGGATGACTGCCGTGAGGGTCATCTCGTACATGGCTGCCCCCCTGTTGGCGTTTTGAACATATGCTCACCAGTTGCAGGGGTTAATTCATTCACCCACAGTAGTTCGAGCCGTTTACTAAGCGATTTACATCCACAGAAGGGTAGTTGGGAACTCCAAAGGTTTTCGAGTGCATGTATCTAAATAGGGTGTGGTGTATTTACTATGGGTACTGTATCGATCCCCCTATTTCTGACCCTTGTCTGGTTAATAATTAACTAGCAGCCATTCAACTGCACAGAAACCCGTTATCTGATTAGCCACACAACGGCACAGAAGCCCATTATCTGATTAGGTCATAGCGCATGCCATCTCATTAGGCAAGCACTATTTCTCCAGCCCCCTAATAGGCATACGGTGTTCTCAAAACAAATCAAACCTACCACGACCTGGGAAATCCCCACAGCCATTGTTTTGATTTAGCCGAGAACTTCAGTAAAGAATGTGCGAACGACCAGTTCGTATGACATCCTTATTGACGTATTTATGTCCATCCTTACGTCAATCCCGGCACCTTTCAGGTATAAATAATACCGACATTGCCTTAAGCAAACACACGAGGTGGTGACAAGATTGGAGCAGCGAGACTTGCCGAGGAGCCCAGCTGACAGCGAAGCCCACAGACGCTGCCCCTCCTTTCTGACGCGCTGAGAGAGAGAGACGCTGCCTTTTCTCCTGCCGAGAAATCCAGCTCCGGCGCTTCCAAGCAGCCCTCGCAGGCTGCTGGAATATCAAGACCTGAGATAGAGATACCAGCCCTCCAGCCTTCTAAACTCCCAGGTACTGAACTGAATCATCCTTTGTAGAGAATTCTTGAAGCAGACCCTTGGCAAAGCAAACTTAACTTAAACTGCTTCTTATCTACTCCCGCCACGTATTAGGCTTAGGTCAGGTTCATTGGGGTAGGCGTAGTTAGAAGGACCAGTTGAGTACGATTAGTCAATGTATATATGTATGTATCTATTTTATCCATTTTAAGTATCATATGGCTAAGAAACCATATCAATGCTTTTACAGTATTATTTTATAATTCTGTTATTATTGTATGCACTTTACTTAACTCTAAGTATTACAATAATAGCGATTCATTTCTCTTGTATGAGAAAAGAGACTGATCAATAAATAACATCTTTTTATTGAACACGCCCGTCTCTTCCTTTTCTCTACAATCTGGTGAAACTAAGAATGCACTGAACTGACTGAGTAAAATAAGTTGTCTTTTGTTTTCACACGACTCTAGAGATACACTCTTGATTAGGGGAGAGCAAAGTTGTCATGTTCTATGGTTGTCAGAAACTAAATCCCTTCTTGTCTATCCAGGGAAGTTAAACTCCTCCTTGTCTATTCGAGAAAGTTTCTAGTGAACTCTGAGCTAGCTGGCACAAACATTAAACTTTAAGTCTAATATCGTCAGTAGAAGACCTAGTTAACCTCTGTCCTACGTCTATACTATTGAAGATATTATTCCAATGCGCAGAGCCTATTGGGATGATAGGAACTACACTACATGGCGCCCAATGTGTTTGGATGGGCGATAAATCTAACGTAAGACATTAGAGTAACTCAGTCGTGCTTTTTCACACAGACCCCTTTTCCCCATAATACTCCAAAGACGTCTGGAGTGGGTGAAAGGTTAAATCCGCCAAACTTAGTAGGAGGAGACTCCTATGTATGGTTCTTGGTTTATTCAACGTTGAAGGATACACTGTTCCAAAATATTGTGCATCTAATCTTTGTTTCCATAGAAACCTGATCTGCAAATAAATAAAATAATTTTCTTGACATTAGAATGTCAGAAACTGAAGAAGAAAGGGAGACAGCTAGAATAGCAGCTGAACTCATAGCAGCTGACAATACTCTGCTGCAAACTGACCCGGAGGCAATACTCATCCCGGTCAACATAAGGAAATCCATAACTTTAAAACGTATAGAAAATGGGCTGACACCGAGAGGTGGTACAGTCATATTCGTAATCGAGGCACACGAATATCGGCAGACAGAGGTATTCTATTCATGGATAAACTTTCCAGCAGCAAACGCTGTAACAAAGGACTTCCACTATTACAAAATAGAGGAACCTCCAAAACTCCTTTCGAGGAGGTGGAAATACCACTCAAATACCAAGAGCACCTGCTCTGGTTTAATGGCGCCCTAAAACATAATAATCACATCACCAGGCTCGGTCCACTAGGTAGACCAGGAGCAACGTGGCCGGTCCTATCCGGATACACACCACATCCAGACATTGAAGAAATGTCTGCACCAGATCTTTTAGCACAGCTAAAACAACTAATTAAAATACACAGACAATTAGTCCAATATGTAATGCGGACTTCAACAGTCCTACCAGCTATTAAAATTCCACAGCTGATCCCTCACCAGGGGAACACAAATAAAATTACACCACAGAACATACAGTCCTGTCTAGGTAAAGTACCCGCAAAACGGGAACAAATTCCATTCTGGTTAGCACAAAAAATCACTCAAATAGAGGCGGTATTTCCAGATACCACCCCGGTTGAGAAACACAGGATTCTGACTATCTGTCTTCCAATGGGAATCGCACCACATGTGGAGGACTGTGACACTTGGGGTACAGTCTTTGCTTCTATTTACACAAAAACACATGGTGTTCCATCCATGTCAGTAATACCAGATGTGCTAAAACAAATTCAAGATGAATACGGTCCAGAACCTGCTTTAACTCTTGGTATGAAATTACTAAAAGAGTTCAAGCAGGTCTCGGCAATATTACTAGCCAATATAAAGGGAGAAGCAGCAAATGTGGCGATCCGCCAGAGGTTAAAAGAGACAGATATAGCAGACCAACCATTTGAAATTGCCAGAATCATAGAAAAATCCTATGAAGAACTAGGAAGAGATAGTTTGGGTGGAAAACCGGTGAAACCCCAACTCATTGAAAAACCTGAAAAAATATTTATTAGAAATAATCTAAACACTCAAAAAAAGAGCTGGGATGGAAATAAACAATCCACTCCTAAAGAAAAAAGATTCCAGTCCAGAGGAAGGTCTCCTCGGCGGAGAGAAAGATCTCCGTACCAAGGACACAAGTCTCCCCAAAGGGAGCCCTCTGAGAAAAAATACAACCTTAGAAATAGGGATAATCTGAAGAAACCTGATAGATATCAAGATATTGATACACGTCCCTCTCAATCTTTTCAGACTTCCTCGCAGAAATCGGAAAGAAGAGGACGGTCAGAACACAGGGAAGAGCACGTCAAGTCCAAAAACAAGGAACCTGCTCATCAAAATAAAAAATTACAGTTTCCAAAAAAGAAGGTAGCCAGTATTAAAGTAATCAACCATGCCGAGAATACTGAGGACACAGCTGAAAAACGGAGAATGGGCTCAGACAATGCTAGACAGCGCAGCAGAAGTGAGCATAGCTCGCAAGATCCTTATGAATCATCTGGAGACAGTGGACACGAATGAATACATTCAGGTGGAAACTGCAGATACCAGAGTTAGCAAACCTCATAAAATATATTAAATAACATTGCGTATAGAGGGGGATAAGACTAGGAAAATAAGGGGTCTCTTTTGGGATAATCTCTCCAAAGGCTATGATATCCTTCTAGCTGAAAGAGACTGGCCACCAGAGTTTGTCAGGGAGTGCCCTCATGGCGAAGAAATAATTATGCCTGCCTTCTCAAATCATATTCCAATTCATAAAAAATATACACTTGCAAGAAAGGGGGCAGTAGCCCAAGCTCCTGCATTATATAAAAACCATGTGGGATGGGATGAGGACTCTCCTCCTCACAAAATCCAGTTAAAATCACAACCTACTGCTCAGAGGCAGTATCCAATTAAGCAAGAAGCTAAAAAACGGGTAAAAGAGATCCTAGATCAACTTGAATACCAGGGGGTGATTGAAACTTGCACCTCACAAATGAATAATCCTTTGTTTCCTGTCTCCAAACCAGACAATTCATATCGTCTTGTTTTGGACTACAGACACCTTAACTCATGTTGCAAAACTTTTGCAGTACAAAACTCGCATAGTGCTGCACTAATGAATAACATAGTGCGCAAAAAATACAAAACAACATTAGACATCTCTAATGGATTCTTCTGTCAAAATATAGCACCAGAAAGCAGATATTTGACCGCGTTCTCAATAAATGGCACGCAAAAAAATTTCTGTTGTTTGCCCCAGGGGTTCAAGAACAGCCCAGGATTATTCTCAGCAAGAGTAACAGAGTTACTACAAATATATGATGATGAGGCATTATCTTATGTCGATGACATCTATCTAACAGATGATGACTTGGATACTCACTTGAAGAGAGTGAACACCATAATACTTGGGTTCGCAGCAGAGGGTTACAAATTCAACTTTAAAAAGTCAAGAATTGCCCATCTAACTGTCCTGTTTTTAGGATAGGAACTATCAAGTAAAGGCAAAAGCCTGGCTGACAATTTCCTAGAGAAATGTGCTGTAATCCAAGCACCTAGAACACTAAAAAACTTACAATCAATTCTAGGCTTCCTAAATTTCGGAAGAACTTACATTATAAATTATGCAGAGAGAGTTAAACCTCTCTATGACCTTATAAAACCAGATTTTAAAAGAATCAATTGGACTAAAAAACACACAGAAATTTTGAGATCTTTACAAACAGATATGTTAGTCAAAACAAAATTACAAACACGTGACAACACACGCAACCTTGTGATTCGAGTCATCCCAGGAAGCTGCGGATTCACATACCTGACCTCTAATGAGGGAGAGAAGGTACCAATAGCATACAAATCACACTTGTACACAAAAGCTGAAATGAAATTTAGCCCAACGGAAAAAATTATAACCGCGGTACAGACTGCAGTAGCAAAAGAACGAGCCCTAGCACAAGGTAAACGAATAATCATCGTGACACCGATACCAGCCCTGGAGGCGGTAACAAAGGCAAGCATTCTGAATGCTAAAGCACTCCATCCGAGATGGATACAATGGGCTAATTCTCTTGCTGCAACAGACGTGGCATACGAATTTGATTCCAACTTAAAAACACAAGAGTTTCTCCAATATGAATTCGAATGTCCTCCGCCGACCGAGATTCTGCCTTTAGAACATTACGGCTGTATAATATATACAGACGGATCAGCACAACCCGCAGTGGGGGGTAAGCAAGCTTACAGTGCTGCGTGCGCGAATGTAAAAGGTCGCTGGCACGAAGGAAAATTTAAACCAGTGGTCACTAAAATGCAATCTCTAGGAGATTGTACAGCTCAGCGAGCTGAACTACTAGCATTCAAGATGGCGCTTGAGAATACCGATCGAGAATTCCCCACACTCATAGTGTGCGATTCATATTATTGCGTCCAATCTTACAATGAATACTTGCAGATCTGGGTTCAGAACGGTTTTATAGATGCAAAAGGTGGCACAATCAAGCATAAAATGCTTTGGGAACAAGTAGTTCTTTTGCAAAAGGAACTACAAAAACTCACGTGATACATACACTGAGTCATCAACGTGATGGCGTTCACGTTGCAGGGAATTCATTGGCTGATGAGGCCGCGAAGGCAGCTGTGCAAACGGCTTCCGTAGCTGCCATCACCAGGTCAAAAACAAAAATAGACAGCGAAATATTACAAGCTGTCAGCGCTATAGTAAAAGATGCGATAGAAACACTCCCAAAAGGCTTTCCAGTAAAGTACTCATACATTACTGATGCAAATAATGTTCCGTTTGCTCAAATCCCTGGAGTGGGGGATAGGGCAATTCCAAACATGGAACATAGGTTAGGACTCATTATAGCGGCACACGAAGGGCTTGCTTCTGTACATGCTGGCGTTTCAGCCACAGTATCATTATTAAAACAGAGATACTGGTGGCCCCAAATGCGACGACAAACAAGGAACTATGTTCTAGAATGTGAAATATGTCAAAGAATGAAAGTATCAACAGTGAAACGACCAGCACAGACGCACCTTCTAATCTCAGATAAACCATTAGCCTGTGTTTACCTGGACCACTGTGGTCCCTTACAAAGGGATGGTAACTATAAATATATCTTGGTCGCAGTGGATTCATGCACGAGATTCATATGGATGTGGCCCCAGCGATCGGCTGACGCCAGAACTGTTATAAAAGATTTGCGAGTCTTTATCGGCACATACGCAATTGGCATGCTACATTCTGACCAGGGTCCTGCTTTTAGCTCTCGGGCTTATAAGGAGGCCATGACCAGCATGGGCATTGCATTGCGGTACTCTTGTCCATTTCATCCCGAGGGAAACGGAATAGTAGAAAGAAAAAACCGTGACATAAAGCAATCTATAACAGCAAAGGTATTAGGTTCAGGAGCTGGGTGGGTCAAACATTTAATAAGTGTCCAACGTAGTCTAAATAACCTGCCAAGAAATTCTCTGAAAGGACTCAGTCCGTACGAACTATTGTTTGGGACTAGAATGTTAATCCAGGACTTAGATAGTCAGACTTCAGTGGTTAAAGAAAAATGCTTTGATATCAAAGATCGCTTGGCTATTTTACAGGACTTAAATGAAACAAGAAAAGACCTGAGCAACATAAAGTTGAAACAGCAGCCAGCAACCACTGAAGAAAAACTACCTGTCCCAGCAAGGCCTGTCTGGATTCCAAAAGTCGGGGATCTAGTCAGAGAAAAGATCGCGGTAAAGAAGGAATTTGGGCCTTCTTACAGAAAAGCAGTTCCTGTCTTGTCTATCAACGGGACAAGATCAGTAGTACTACCGCCCCTTGCTTGTAAAAAGGAGAACCGAGTCATATCCATCGACCTGGTTAAACCACAATCATGTGGCCGATAACAAATAGTAGGCCAAGTGGACTCCCAAGAAGTAGCAGAACACCAAAGTTTGCTACATCCACAGAGGTTCAATCTGAAAGACTGATCACATTTGGAAAATCTACAGTGAAACAACAAGGACTATGCAACAAAGCAATGGAACTTGAACCTCTTAAAACCCAAATCAAAGCTTTTCATCAAGAAACAACAACCTACGATGATGTAACTACAGATTCTTCTAATGAAACAAAGCAAAAGCCAAAAACAAGAAGTAATCCAGAAGCAATTGGAACAATTGACAGAACGGCATCCGGCTACTTCATCAACTTCGATGATTCTTCAGAAGAACAAAGCGAACCAGAAGTACAGCCATCAACAAAAACTTTTAAAGACAAAGCATAGGAACTTTTTCAGCAACTAAAGAGAACCTATCTGACTTCTCCATGGATTGAAATTTGGGTGACATTAGGTGCGTTTGTCCTCATACTTTGGCTCATCATGGTACTATGCTTGGGACATTTCATTGAGGGAAAATATGCTAAAATGGACACAGCAAGTCAGAAAATCAACTTGGTCCTTAAACCACACACATCTTCACATGTCAAGAAAAGAGAACTTTCTTCAGTGAACTTCACAGCCAATCCTATACCAGGCGGTGTAGCATGGGACAATACTGATTATGAAATCTATGGCCCGGTTGAAATCCTGAAGTATCCACACCAATTTAAGATCTCGTTAAGTGACTTTGTAAAACCAAGCACATTTGCTGATGATTGGGACTTTGAAAGTATTAATGATATGATGTCTGACCTAGTAATGTCTGCTAAGTTTACAGAACATGATTATTTGCAGGGTTCGTCTAATTATGATCAAATGTTCTGCTATAACCACTATGGTAACCATTATCTCCATAAATCTGCACAACCTAGGAATGTTTTAAATTATAACCAATGGGAACATCGTGCTACTCCACCAAAGGGTAGTTCCAAAACATTTTTTTGATAAATATTCATACTTTTCAGGGTTTAATACAAGTAATGCAGAAACATTTTATTTCAAATTGTCGAATAAGACAGGTATGAAGACCATGCTTACAAACACAAAATTGATATATTCAGATTCATTTTTTGAGCAAATGAATACATTTGGTTTTGATTTCTGGAACAGTAACATTGAAACAAAAACTGTTTGGGGTACAAAAGATTGGCAAGTACAAGGTATAGAATCATTGTTCAGAGCCTGCATGATCCCAGAACAAATGATTTTTTTGAATGACACTATTCAACAAACTACCTGTCTTGGCTTAGCCAAAATCAAAGACTTAAACAAACCGTCTATTCCAAAGCCAACAACGAATAGTAATAACTCTATAGAGGTTGAGATAGACGTAAACCATATTTTAAACCAAAACAGAACACATCCTGATTGGAAACAATGGTTGATCTGGCCCACAGACACAAATAACTGTCAAGACAGATTCCTGAACAAAATACAGGGGTTCAAATTGACCAGGCCAGACCCTAGATATTCCCAAAGACAACATCCAGGGATAGTAACTACTTACAGTGTGGGCAAGCTCTGCCTTCAATGGCTACAAACATCCACACTGGCAGAAATTAAGCAACACCTAACTTTACTTCAAGAAGGTGCTGACTTGCGTGATTTCATTATGGGACCACACAAACAGCGTCAAAAACGTTTCATAGCGGCCTCTATATATGCAGCTTACAATGAAGTTTGGAAAGTAACTCAAATTGAGACAGCAGAAAAAATACGGGAAATTGACTGTATTAATTTGGAAAAATCACTTTCTGTTGTGGACAATGGGTTAATGACTCTGTCCTCCAGAATATATTCACTGGACAGTATTGTATCTTCAGCAATCGATATAATATCGCAAGACTTACTGATGTTACAACACGGTCAGTCCCAATTGCGTTCTATTGTACAACTTGGCTGGACGTTACAAAATCTGCGTTCAGGCTATGTGCCTTGGCGTTTAATCAACACAACGTCACTATTTAATATCTTTAACCTTACTGATAAACAAATCAGTTTGGCACAGAAGGGCGCTGACTATACAACTCTGAGCATTGAAAAACTTGAGAGATTACCATTGACGATGTCAGAACGACCTGTCATTGAATGGATAATACACGGGATAATAAATATTCCGATAACAACTTTCCAGTTTCAATACTGCCAAAAATATATACAGGCAGGCCAGTATGAAAGGTTGGGTAAAGGGTACATTAAGTCAACATGGAACTTGCCCTATACACACGCATGTGTTAGTAATAAAGGACAAAGTGTGTTCCTTAGTGGCAATAATTGTGAAAGGTCACTAAGCGGTACACTTCTGTGTCAGGGTATTAGTTTGCATGGAGCTTGTGAAGGGAACTCAAATAACCTTTCATGTCACCAGCTAGGCACACCTGCAACACAAATAGAACCATTCTTTAAGAGACTCTCGAACGGGAGTTACATTCTAATTGTAGATCGCAGATGTTGCAGTCTGCTGCCCGGAAAACCTTATCTCATAACCGTGACTACGAAGGTCATGTGCTGTGAACGAGTATTGTTCCCGAACGATACCCGAGACAGGGAGGCAAGGTTGTGGCCCAGTTTGAAAATTTCTTCTATTCGAATTGATACTTTAAGCAGAATGAAGACAGTGCTCCTACAGACGCCAACCATGTTATCGTCATCAAAAGAAACATATGATCTCCAAGTTGCAAGGACAACGGCTGAGATTCATTCACTGTTATCAACCAATTCCCCCATACATTTCGCAGAAATACTGAGCAAAATCTTAAATATTTCTGATACAAGCGGAATCGCGAGTGTATTTAAGACAGTGTTTTCGGGAGCTTTAACCCCATTCAAAGCCATCCTGGGTATTTTTCCTGATTTTGTCCATTCCATCTTTGGCGGACTTCCTCTCCTTTTGGGACTAGTGGCAGCCATCCTATTTTTGATCCTGTTACTTCGCTATGGCAAACCACGTCACAGACAAGACACCAGCGATAATGGAAGAAACAATCCGAGCTATTGGCTACCGGGACCGCATAACTAAAGTCCTTGGACTAGCAAGGCTACGAGATTTAAACATGACTTGGTTTCTTTCATTCAGACCGATGTGGCAAAGTTGTGTTATGCCTGTATTAAGGTGCTTGCTATGCGGCGAAGAATGCGTGTTGGACACCTGTCTGACACTACAATCGGATATGCCAATGGACGCAGAGACTTTGTTGGGTCCGGTAACGGCTCATGCATTGTGCTGTCCCCAGCGGCTACCAATCCTGATGACGGCATTCGTGGAGACTTCACCACTACGATTGAAGAGTTGTGAAGTACAAGATGAAAGCAGCATCGATCAGGTACGACCTTCTGTCAGCTATGCTGGACAAAACATCTATGAAGGCAATCATGCTCATGAATGCATGTTACAAAATTTATCCGAGCTAGTGGAACTTTCACAAGAAGCAGTTGACAGTTTTTTCGAAAGTCTCAACAATATGATGTTTTCACCAGAGCAGAAAGAATGACTTTGAACAAACTAGCACACGGCGTTCCCTACACCCTGTATTTGGCCTTCAACTTTGAAAATAAAGCAATAAGAAATTTTCTCACCAGTTTTTTACAGAGAGCGAGACATTTTTTCCCCTTCCATTCCAAAATATTTACGATTTTTGGGACACGTATCTTCTGCTTAAAGTAAAACTATTCTTAGAGAACAAAATTTCTATCTTTAGCTACTCAAGACACATTAGCTACCCTCTAGCATGTTCACGAGTATTATGAATTTTGTGATGAGATGGTCTCGACTTTTTCTTCTGTATTAAGAGCCATTTCATGTGTAATTTCCGCATTTCATTTATGCTGATTTCAAAATATGCGTTTAGATTTAGCTTTATTATGCTGCTTGAAGTGCATATAGTGACTATACTCATCTTTTCGTGTATTTCCCATTTTGCAATTTCAAAATGCATTTGATTGTATTTTGGGGTGGTTCGGTATACACATGCACTACTAGTATGTTTACTATGCCTAGACTTGTAAATATGGACATAGATTACGTGGAGTGGGTGTGGTGTATTTACTATGGGTACTGTATTGATCCCCCTATTTCTGACCCTTGTCTGGTTAATAATTAACTAGCAGCCATTCAACTGCACAGAAACCCGTTATCTGATTAGCCACACAACGGCACAGAAGCCCGTTATCTGATTAGGTCATAGCGCATGCCATCTCATTAGGCAAGCACTATTTCTCCAGCCCCCTAATAGGCATACGGTGTTCTCAAAACAAATCAAACCTACCACGACCTGGGAAATCCCCACAGCCATTGTTTTGATTTAGCCGAGAACTTCAGTAAAGAATGTGCGAACGACCAGTTCGTATGACATCCTTATTGACGTATTTATGTCCATCCTTACGTCAATCCCGGCACCTTTCAGGTATAAATAATACCGACATTGCCTTAAGCAAACACACGAGGTGGTGACAAGATTGGAGCAGCGAGACTTGCCGAGGAGCCCAGCTGACAGCGAAGCCCACAGACGCTGCCCCTCCTTTCTGACGCGCTGAGAGAGAGAGACGCTGCCTTTTCTCCTGCCGAGAAATCCAGCTCCGGCGCTTCCAAGCAGCCCTCGCAGGCTGCTGGAATATCAAGACCTGAGATAGAGATACCAGCCCTCCAGCCTTCTAAACTCCCAGGTACTGAACTGAATCATCCTTTGTAGAGAATTCTTGAAGCAGACCCTTGGCAAAGCAAACTTAACTTAAACTGCTACTTATCTACTCCCGCCACGTATTAGGCTTAGGTCAGGTACATTGGGGTAAGCGTAGTTAGAAGCACCAGTTGAGTACGATTAGTCAATGTATATATGTATGTATCTATTTTATTCATTTTAAGTATCATATGGCTAAGAAACCATATCAATGCTTTTACAGTATTATTTTATAATTCTGTTATTACTGTATGAACTTTACTTAACTCTAAGTATTACAATAATAGCGATTCATTTCTCTTGTATGAGAAAAGAGACTGATCAATAAATAACATCTTTTTATTGAACACGCCCGTCTCTTCCTTTTCTCTACAATCTGGTGAAACTAAGAATGCACTGAACTGACTGAGTAAAATAAGTTGTCTTTTGTTTTCACACGACTCTAGAGATACACTCTTGAATAGGGGAGAGCAAAGTTTTCATGTTCTATGGTTGTCAGAAACTAAATCCCTTCTTGTCTATCCAGGGAAGTTAAACTCCTCCTTGTCTATTCGAGAAAGTTTCTAGTGAACTCTGAGCTAGCTGGCACAAACATTAAACTTTAAGTCTAATATCGTCAGTAGAAGACCTAGTTAACCTCTGTCCTACGTCTATACTATTGAAGATATTATTCCAATGCGCAGAGCCTATTGGGATGATAGGAACTACACTACAAGGGAGAAAACCGAAAAAATCGTACAATTATTTCTCATTAGCTTGAAGGAACGGCTATTCCATGCACGATAGCTTTCACAGTTCCCTACAGGTCATCTAGTTCTATGGTTTATAGTGCGAGGAATAAAGGCTAACGATTGACTCAGTAGCTGGCTTCTCCTAACAGAAACTTCCCGGTAAGCATACTTAATAGCATTCACGAATTGCACATACCAAAAGGTCATGCAGCAAAGATCATATATTCAGGTCCACGATCGGGAAAGTTCACAGAGTTTGGGCGTAGGCAGCCATCTGGACTGAATTACCGAATCAGTAAATACTGATTCGTAATTACCAAATCGTCCCGATTCGGTAATTTTTACCGATTTTTTAGCTACATAGCATTTACCGATTCTAAAATACCAAATCGGTAAAATTCGGTATTTTAGAATCGGTAAATTTCAATTACCTACATCTAGCCCATAGATACTTAGGCCTCTGGTTTGATAGTGTGCTAAAACGGCGCACTCACCTGGAGGCTTAAAAAGCAAAAGCTTTTTCGTCCGTATGTGGGCTTCAAAAATGTAAGAAAGAATATGGTGATATGTCACACAGATCCATGCTAAAGGCATTTGAACCAATGATCCCTCCGCAAGTACTTTACGGGGCAGAGGTTCTTAACCTGAGTGGTAAATATGGGTGGGTTCAGGAAGAAGGAAAACTTTAAAAAATATTAATGTCTCTACCTAGCTGCACAATGGTCCAAGCAACCAGAATGGAGTAAGAATAAATATCTTGGAGTGTGCAGTCCCAAATGGCCTTGCTAAGATTCTGGAAGCATCAGGACCCAGAAGATGTACAGAAGGTCTCACAATGGTGCAGAGGGGGGATTCAAACAAGTAGCCTTAGTTGGGCAAAGGACGTGAGAAGAAACCTCCAGAAAATAGCAGCACACCTTAACGTGAGACTCTCTCAGCAATCCCTTGTGGTCGATTTTACAAAGAGAACGCTTAGGGAACAAGGGAAGTCTTATTCAAGATCACAGGACCTTGATTATATGACAGGGAAAAAATCGGTCCAGGCTATTTTTATAACCATCTTATTAAGGCACCCCAGGTTACCAATAGAGGTAGACCTTTTATCCCCTTCATTCCCAACCATCACCCGACCTTTGAGGTTCCAACACAGAATAGATACCAGCCCTTGAGTTCTTTGGACTCGAACGATTAACATCTAAAGGTCAGCAGGCAGAACCTAAGTTTAACTCGGCATATTAGAGGTAACAAACTGAATGGAACTGTAATAGACCCAGAGCCAATTATGAACGGTGTCCCTATAGTGATCATTGATAAAAGTCCTGAACCTGTTTCTGTTGTTGAGAAGATGATAGAAGATCAGATATCTACATGTATCGAGAATATAAATGTTGGTTCAGCTGAGGGTGGTGACAAAAGTCCTGAACCTATTTCTGTTGTTGAGAGGATGGCAGAAGATCAGATATCTACATGTATTGAGAATATAAATGCTGTCGGTTGAGGGTGGACCCTATGTGGATGCGGTTACCTGTATTATTGCCCAAGGCCAATCTAAAAGTTGTCTAACAAGGGGAATTTCTATTGTTACCTGGAACATAGCTGGTTGGGCATCCAAAGGAAAGATTCTGGGATGGGAGGATCTGATTAGGTTATATGACCTTTTATGTTTCCAGGAAACATGGTGCACCACTAAACCTAGCCTCGATGGTTTTGTTTGCTACAGTCTAGAAGCCTCAGAATCTAGGCATGGTAGAGCAAAAGGTGGTTTGCTTTTTTTGTTATCCGTGGATTTATTGCTGACAGTTGTTAAATATATAACAGTAGGAACCCATTCACAAATTCTATGGGTAAAACAAAAGGAATGCCCAGAGGTGCTTTTAATAAACTTTTATAACAATATTTTCGATAACACATGGCACAAAGTTATCGAGGAATTAGAAAGTGCCCTTGAGAAGCTTAAAGCAGAAGAAAAATGTACTTATAACTACATTTGATTATGTGATTTTAATTCCCCGATTTGTCCATTGTCGCTTTCTAGGGCTTGTGGGGTGCAAAACAATAGCGGTGACATTACATCACATTTTCCCCACAATGCCTATGGGGAAATAAACAATATTATGTCCACTTACGATTTAGAGCTACTGCAGCTTGCTAAAGATGTTGTGGCCAAACTATCCCCACCTATATTGGGAGGAAATCTAGTTCTTATATTGACCATGTTATGGTCTCGTCTAACATTGTGTCAAATTGCCTGACTTCGGTAATCGAGGATTCTACCCTAAGCGACCATAATCGCATTGTAATGAGAACAGAGATTTGGAAATGCGATAGGCAGCGGGTGTCAAGATTCTTATGTAATGTTGAGCCTTGTAGGCCAAATGAAACCAGGTTAAGGTGGAAGGGGGAAAAATTGGCAACAGTAATGACGACTATTATATCAAAATCTTTGGCCAATATTGATGGCATCCTGACACCAGGTAGCGCATCGGTTTCCATTTTGAATAATTTTATTAATATTTAGAAAATAATCAATGCCATATTTACTGGAAGCAGGAATGGCAAGGCTGCCCGGGAAAAGGGTTGGTTTGACCACACCTGTACAGCTCTCCTTTCCCAACTGAAACAGGTTCTAGCACTTAGACCTAGGGATAAGAATCAAGTCACACACTTGAGATATGAATACAAAATGGCACAATCCAGAAGGAAGCGGGAACTTCAGCTAGAAGCATGGGATAATTTGTCCAAGGCGGCTGAGACCTCTGATAGCTGCCTGTTTTGGTCCACGGTCAACTCCCCATTCCTTAAGGATGATAAAGTCCCACAACTTGCATCTAATGTTAGCAGCGAGGACTCGGTCTCCCATTTTTCAGCCATATTTCAAGCTGCAGGCCCCTCTGATGTAGAACAAAGATGTTGGCCTATAATCCCTTTAGATATCTCTTTGGGAGAGGTCGAGCATAGTATTAAGAACAGTAAGGGGGTAAGGCCCAAGGACCTGACGGTGTACCCATTGATGTATACAAGACCGTCCCACTGCTGTGGGGACCTTTACTTACCCTGGTATTAAATGCTACAGTTTCAACCCAGATTCCACCTACATGGGGAGATTCCATCATTGACCCTATCTATAAGAAGGGGGACAAGTCAGCAGCATGTAATTACCGTCCAATTAGCCTGCTCGACTCATCGGTGAAAATCATGAGTAGAGTGCTGCTGTTTAGGCTGGAAGAGTGGGCGGATGAGTGTGGAATTCTTGTGAGCTCTCAATATGGCTTCAGGAAGGGCCGAAGAACACTAGATCAATGCCTGAATTTAGAACTACTAATCGGCAAGTATACCAAGGCAAAGCCCGGTATTTTATATCTTTGCTTTGTCGATTTAAGCAGCTCATTCGATCTGGTAGACCACTCCATTCTATGGCCAGTCCTGTTGGAACTTGGCGCACCAGAGGCTATTATTTTTTTCCTAGCCAGACTTTATGACAAGATGCAAACATGTGTGCGCTTTGTGGAAAGTGGGGAATGTACCCCAAATTTCAGCGTAAAGAGAGGAATAAGACAGGGCTGTGTCCTTGCCCCTTTGTTGTTTACCCTTTTTATTAATGCTGTTGATTCAGTTTTAAAAGCAGTTAAAGCCGATGCACCACAGGTTAATGGATCAGGTGTGCCAGTTCTGCTTTATGCAGATGATGCTGTGCTTTTGTCTCGGACCCCCATAAGTCTTCAGCGCCTGATGAATCGGTTTTCTGACTTTATTAAAGAAAGGAAGCTGGTAATTAATAAGAGTAAAACCCACACAATGATTTGTGGTGCTAGTACCAACAAAAGTCATGCCTTTTTTATTGATGGGGTGAAAGTACAGCAGGTGGAAAAATTCTGTTATTTGGGTGTTATCTTTACGTATGATAGTAGTTGGTCTCAGGAACAAGTAAATGTTAGGTCCAAGATGGTAAAAAGTGCCTATGGTATATTTAAATTCGCCTCTAAGGTTGGCGACAGACGAATCAGAGACATGATGCAAATTTATAAGGCAAGGAGTGTTTCTATTGCATTATATGGGGCGGGGCTGTGGGGGTACACCAATGTAGGTTCCCTGCAGAGGGAAGAAAATACCTTCATTAAAAAACTTCTATGACTACCTACATCAGCCTCAACTGATTTGACCCATAGGGAAGTGGGGAGTGCAGACTTAAGTGTCCTCATTTTATTAAGGTCTTTAATGATCTGGCGTGCGATTTGGCACAAGGAAGAGACAGCTTTTAATCAGCATGTTATTAGGGATTGTCTCGACCTGGATAATTATACTAAGATACCCTGGCTTAAATTTATTGTAGACAGTTTCCAGGGTATTTATGGACTCAATATATTGGTTGACCCATGTTCTGCCGGAAATTTTTCCAAGCAGGACATGAAAAATATCTTTATGACGTACAGAGCCCAAAAACGTCTAGTTGTTAATGGTCGCCTTACTTCAGTTAATCTTTACAATAAACATATCGAAAGTGAAGGCTTCCAGCTGTATTTGAGCCTTGTAACAAGACCAGCCCATAGGTTTGTTTTAACCAGACTTAGATTTGGAATGGCTCACGTTATGGTGGCCTTCCCTCAACCAAAGAAGCACCCAGTTGGACCCTGCCCATGTGATGGTCATTCGAAACAAAGCACACTGCACTTTATGTTAATATGCAATCTTTATCTGAATGTTAGGGTTGCTTATTTGAAACCAATGTTTATAAAGTTCGGTATTTATAATGTGGACGATGCCATGAAGTTGATTTTTAATATGAGTCCTCCGGACATATGTTTTTATACCGCTGTGTTTTCATGTAAATCAATCCAGCTTAGGAAAAGCATGATATTTCAAATATTCACCTGTTTTATACCTGTATTTATAACTGTATAACATTTTGCTGTGTGCTTTTATGGTCATTGTATATCATGTACCGAATAAAGCTTCATGAAAATGAATGACAGGGAAAAAATCGGTCCAGTGGTTAAAAAGCTCATGGGAAATGAAGCTTGGTTTGCGTACTTGGATAATTTGCCCAATCAATATTTAAAACATGAAATCCTAAGGACCCAAGTTGAGATTAACCCTTGGAAGACAAAAGAAAAAATAAAGGCTGCATTGATTGGCTCAGATGGTAATTTTAATTGTGGGCTAGGAATAAGAAATGAAATTTTGCACATATTGCTTGATTGCACATTTGTCTTAGCCATACGGAAATAGTTTTTACGCCCAATATTTTTATCACATAAGATAAATTTGCGTGCCCAAGTGGTCTTGTTTACTTACAGATATGCCATCGTTAGAAATTGTAATCGGATTGGGAACATTTCGGAAGGCAACAGAATTTGTAAGGGAGAAATTAAAGGAGGGGCATTGATCTTAAATGTTTATAGGGCTCTCCCATTAATGTCAAAGTTTACTCTCTCTCTCAGTCACTATCTGTCCTCTCCTCCAATTACCCATCGACTACCCTTGCACTTATACAATCATCCAAGCACAAGTCATGAAGTTATGCAATCACTCAGGCAGATCTTTTACATGTCTCAATTTCATAAGTTTCACTATTTTCCAGAAATATCGTATGCATATTTCTTTTAGATATGATGATGATTGGAAAAGGTAGAAACGTATATATGCATACTTTTACCAGTATGGAGAGACTTATGTTTGAGTTATGCAATAGGGTGCTGCTTTATATTTGTGTAGGCCTAACACTTTTGCAGTTATACAAAGACCCAAGTATTGTGCATGCAGTCTTTGACTAATCCAGGCTCTACATATGCTCTGCTGTAATCACTCAGGTATTAGTGCTGCAGTCATGCAATCATCTAGGCACTAATCATTCAATCACCAAGGTATTACTCATGCACTCTTCCAATCATGTAGCCACTACTCGTGCACTTATTTATCACCCAGGCACTACTGTTGCACTCCTTCAATCTTGGAGATGGTATCCTTGTACTTATGTATTCACTCAGCGAGTAGTCATGCTCTTATGAAATCACCCAGGCACTTCTTTTGCACTCCTTGATTCACTCTGGTACTACCTCAGTAGTCATGCAATCAGCCAAGAATGACCATTGCACTTATAAAATCACCCAGTCACTTCCTATGTAGTCATGTCAATCCCCAGATATTACCCCTGTGGTTAAGCAATCAGCAAGGTGTTACCTATGTACTCCTTTAATCCCCCAGACATTACTGTTGTACTCATGGAATCACCAATGCATTAGCTATGCAGTGGTTCATTTATTCAGGCAGTATGTTTGTATTCTTTTAATCACGCAGAGACTACTCTTGTACTTATGTAATCACTCAGCCACTATTCATGCACTTATAAATTCACCCAGTCACTACCTTTGCAATCCTGTCACTCAGATAGTGCCTTAGTAGTTCTATATATATATATATATATTCACTGAAAAAACCATAGGTTATAGACCATATATAGTTAGGAATTAGCATTTAAAAAACCTTATTTTACTCACACAAAACCATTGAAATTCCATATATAGTTAGTTGCACTAACTATATATTGCGCACCCGCAATCCACTGCTGATGATGTCACATATTACATCATTCATGACTCAAGCCCTCCCCCAATGATGTCATCCTGTTTTGGCCCAATGAGAAGACTCACCTGGCGATATTACCTGCCCGCGAACGTCCGTTTGAACTCTACCTTTTCAGCACATCCGGCACTGAAGTGATGTCATCAGTGATGTCATTTGAGATGTCATCAGTGATGTCATCAGTGATGTCACTGACCATGTCATGAATGATGTAATATGTGACATCATCAGCAGTGGATTGCGGGTGCGCAATATATAGTTAGTGCAACTAACTATATATGGAATTTCAATGGTTTTGTGTGAGTAAAATAAGGTTTTTTAAATGCTAATTCCTAACTATATATGGTCTATAACCTATGGTTTTTTCAGTGAATTTTCAAGGTTTTGTAAATGCTAATTCCTAACTATATATGGTCTATAACCTATGGTTTTTTCAGTGAATTTCAATGGTTTTTTAATAGCAAATATCATAAGCTGTCGAATGTCAAGTACGTGGTAAGTGAAAACATTTTCGTGTTTATGCACACTGATCTGCTTTGAATGGTGCCCCCCCCCCTCATTTCTATTAGGAGTACTCTCTCTTTGCAGATAGTGAAAGGTAGTTAACGCAGGCCTTTGCCCCCGTTGTAATCCGTCGTGCCTGCTTCTCTCTCCATTTGATTGATTGTTATCCAAGTATTTACTGTTTTAGAATTAGTTCTCTTTGGTTCATTCTCTATTTACAAACAAACACAGAGTCGCAATACTCTGTTTAGTCTTTGCAGATAACGAAAAATCGTGTAAAAAAAAAGAAAAGGAATCGAGTAAAATCAGTAGGCCACTAATGGGATCTCTTTTTGACCTCGCTAAAATAGAAACAAATACCAACCTTGGGACACGTTTCAACGGCATGGCAAGAATAAGAGCTCTTTTGTCTCAGAGAGAGGTGGCCTTGAGTTCGGCCCGTGAAACTTTCGTACTTCACATAGCGAACACCCGTACAGAGGTGCACACCCTTTTCAATTAAGATTTGCCTTTCAATTTCAGCAACATGTTTCCGACTATCTTTAACGCATCCTCCACAAAGTCCCTGGCGCACTTTTTTAAAGTTGTTACCAGTGGTCTCGTGACTTCATTTGAGAAAATCTTTGGAGTCATCCCTGCTTCCTTTCATTCCATTTTCTCCACTCTGGTTCGTGGATTGCCATTTTTACTTGCATTACCAGCGGACGCTCTTGTGCTTTTTTACATTTTTAAATATGGATGTCCCTCCTATGCAACCTCACACCCTGCAGCTGCTGACACTGTTCCGCAATCGCATGCTAGAATATTATGGCACAATGCCATTGGCGATATTAAGCACGGCATATGGATTATCTTTTCGATTCTCCTACTTCACCTGTGTCCAGCCTGTATTTCACTGCCTGACCTGTGATTTCGATTGGGCCATTGATTTGTGTCTCTGCGGACCGGTTTCTCCTGACGTCGACTTTAATCAGCTGATGACTCCTATCATTACTCACGAGTTGGTTTGTCCTGGCGAAAGGATTATGGCTGTGGCATTGATGCATGGACTACTTGGTCCCTGGAATTTACTGGCGGCAGCACAGTCTTTCTTGGAACAGAGCTTTCTTGAAAACCCACCGAGCTGTCCTCTGATGGTGATAGAGGATCCGGTGCTGGGAGAGCACGTATGTTCTTTTCCGCTTTTAAATTGGATGGCTGAACTGTTTTCGGATGAAGACGGTGACTTCCTATTGGAGGCTGTTGCAGCTTATTTTGCATACACAGTTATGTCATAGACCTTTTTCATGTTTGATATGCTGAGTACTAGCATTTCATTGACAATTCATTGACTTATTTGTCAAGTTTTTATTATTTACCTTGCCTATTGGCTTAAGACTCGATAAAGTACTTGGCTGTTTTATTTTTCTTTAGCATTAAATTTTCCTAGTTTTTAATGCTTTACCTTGCGGACCGTCCACATATAAACTTGCAATCTGCTCTCATGAGATGGCACTTCTATTATCTTATTCAGTTCGTTTCCGGATCATGGGGAGGTGTCATCTAGGTCCTGGATATCTTTACACCGTGTTAAGTTAGCATGGGTTCATTACCGGTTTAAACGCCATTTTTCCTTTTTTGCAACTTCTGCACAAGACACTTAGTTGTTGCTTTAGCTTTCCACCTAGTAGTTCATCGTGGTTTACATGAGAATAATATGTTATTGGTCTACTATCTGCTTTACTTGTTAAACTATATCTGTACAGCGAGTGCTAAAGTTTCAAGAACAACACGATACAGAATTATTATGAGGTCTGATCTCCACGACTTCATACTCATAACATAAGTGCAACTTCTGACAATTCTGGGCATGAGGCGGGTTTTATATTGCTTTGCCGAACACACATACACAACACTTGATGCGGTTCACATGAAGAGAGAGCTGGTGTATGCTGATGTGATTCCTTCAAATCTAAGACACTAAAGTATGGGCACGCCCTAAACCAACACAATGAGACCTTCTTAGCAAATAATATAATATGTGTATTAGGGAGGGTGAGATATAAGCAGCCGCGGGCCGTGGAGGGAGTTACGATGGGGCAGGGAGGCGGGGAGGGGGAGAAGCAGGGTGGAGCCCTCTCTACCTTGCCCCTCCCCCTCCCCGCCTCCCTGCCCCACCGTAACTCCCTCCACGGCCCGCGGCTGCTTATAAGTGTTGCTAACTCTTATTCATTTACAGCATGTTAACATACTGTCACCATTCGCTTTTTATGTACTAGTAACTATGCTGGTAATTTTGCTACTGATAATATGTGTACTTTTATTATCTAAGGTACTACGCCTGAGAAGACGGCATTAGTAAATAAACATTTCAAATACACATCTGTTCTTCTTAACTCCATGTTCTGGTTTCTAAGAAATCTATAACGACCGACTGTTCATGAGTTCCACGTATCCTGAGGTACTATAAGTTCATATTCTGGATTGTCTAAACATTGAGAGTTTGTTATATCCAATGTGACACTGTACCTAGCTTGCTAAGGAGTTTTTGATTACTAAGGTGAGTTTTGGGGCACCCTAATTCGCCGAGGTTCCAATCCTCTGCCCACAGTTCTGTGTGAGAACAGAAACCCTGCGACAGGGGCACCCCCGACCCTTGCTGGAGCTTCATCACACTTGCGATACAACTCCAGCAATGCGCCACCTTTACGGCACAGATACATCACGCATCTGTGCTGTTTTTGCCCCATGATGCGCCGCATTGTAAATGCAGCACACCATAGGTGACGGAACAGCGGCACAGAATGACTAACACATCCCTGGTGATGCGCCAGTCATCATAAATGTATCCCTATGCTTCTTATCTTGTTAGAGATGAACCGCCATATGTATCATCAAAGTTTTTTGCATTTCCTAAATAGCGAACTTTAAGGAATAAATAGCGATTCTTTACCATTCCTAGTTTGCGATGAGCTATTTGCTAATTAGCCGAATGTAGCCCAATGAAGCCCAATGTAGCCCAATGTAGCCCAAAGATGGCCGCCAGACACACAAAAAAACAAATGTAGCCCAAATATCAGCCAGATGTAGCCCAACTATAGCCCAGTGACAGAATGACCAATCAGCTTCGCAAACCTCCGTTACGCGAAGCGGAGCGCTGTTACAGATATATATCTTTTTTTGAACGTTAATTTCTCAAAATCCACTGGAGCACATATATTGAGACCTAGCAAAGGCACATCGGGCTACCAGTCCCTAATATTTTGCCAAGTTTCGTGCAAATCCATTCAGCCGTTCGATTATTATTATTATTATTTTTTTTTGCCCCGCGGGGCCCTTTTAAAACCTCCACATCAAACCTAGGGGGTCAGCGAGGATCTACTATGCCCCCTTATAGTTATTTCCCCCTTTGTTTTGACCTCCTCTTGTCTCTCGATCCTACCGAGAGACAAGATGGCGGCCGCTACGGACTGTTTGGAATGTTTACAGACGCCGGAGAACCAATCAGCTTCGCTTCACAAAGCTCCGTTGCGCGAAAAGTACGCGTCCTGGAGCGCTGCCCGGTCCGCTGTTACAGATATATATCTTTTTTTAAACGTTAATTTCTCAAAATCCACTGTAGCACATATATTGAGACCTACAAAAGGCACATCGGGCTACCAGTCCCTACAATTTTGCCAAGTTTCGTGCAAATCCATTCACCCGTTCGGGCTAAAAGTGAGGCCAACCGCCCTATGGAAAACTCAATGTTAAA
Organism: Lissotriton helveticus; assembly: GCF_964261635.1. Lineage (NCBI taxonomy): Eukaryota > Metazoa > Chordata > Amphibia > Caudata > Salamandridae > Lissotriton > Lissotriton helveticus. Next base: position 712,119,492 of record NC_136057.1, on the reverse strand, counting down.
AACACGTTTTGGGACCCCCCTTTTTTCTCAGCCCCCCCTTGACGAACCCCCCCAAATTTTCAAGGGCTGCTCAGAAACAAAATGTTCCATTTTCCTGAAAGTTTCAGCCAATTCCGTCCACAAACGCCAAAGTTATTAGACATAGAATTTTCAAAAAACCCATAGAGAAAAAATCCTAACTATATATACCTACTGGCGACCGCCAGTAGGTAATATGTATACCCGGGCACTATGTTTGCACTCTTTGAATCATGCAGGGACTACTCTTGAAGTTATGTAATCACTCAGCTAGTAGTCATGCTGTTATGAAATCACCCAGGCACTTCCTTTGCACTCCTTGACTCACTCAGGCACTACCTCAGTATTCCACCAATCAGCCAAGAATGACCCATACAATTATAAAATGATTCACTTCCTATATAGTCATGTAAATCTTCAGCCCTGTAGGCATGCAATCAGCCAGGTGTCAACCAATGCATAAGCTATACAGTACTTCTATCACCCAGGCAGTATGTTTGTAATGTTGTAGTCCTTTAATTCCCCAGATGTTACTGTGTACTTATAAAATTTGGTGTATAAGTACTTTAATAATAGTAAATGATTTAACAAGTGTATTTAAACTTTTCTTACTTTTCAGATTCTGGCCATTATCATTAATAAAGATTCATCATGACCAAGAAAAAGAAAAGGAAAGAAAGAAAAGAATCCTATTACAAAAAAAGAGAAAAGAAGAAATCAGACAAAGTAGAACAGTGAAGAAAAATGCTTGTGGTAAGAGAAATAAAGATTTTGTTAAAAAAGTTTTAAAGAAGATTTCAAATTTAGAAAATGGACCCAAGAAAAAGAAAACTTGTTCAACCAGTCAGAAGGAAAAGCAAAATAAAAGATAGTGATAGAAGAACAAGTTTTGGTAAAAACAGTATAAAGAAATAAGGAAACATGTTTAAAAGTAGAGTGCTGCAAAATGTAATGAAACATTAAACAAAATATAAGAAACAACCTTGAAAGTGTAGTCAGAAAGGCTTCTAAATTAAAAAGAAGATTGTTTATATTAGTTTTGAATAGAACGAGAACATTCAATAAAATAATGGACTTTATGAAGGAGAAAAGTGAAAGAAAACGACTAATCAATAGAACTAACTTTTGCAAAAAACATTGCGGTAATGGAATCACACTTCTAGTAGTGAACCTTTTTTTTAATGAAGAGAGCTATTTTCAACAAAATATATTAGTTCACGCAGTTGATACTAATGATCGTTCCTATGAGGTTAAAAATGTTTGTCGAATTGAAAAAGAAAAGATGGTTCCTATAAATGTAGAAGAAGTAATAGCTGAAGAAGTTGAAGGGAGACGTTCTCAAGCTCTTGTGTATAAATTGGATTATAGTAGCATTTGTAGTATAGGACAGGAATCTATTGATATTTTTGTAAATGTTTTACGAGAATACAGTAAAAAAGTGTTAAATGGAAGATTAAGATGTTGCAATGATTAGATCCTTTTAAAGTCAGAAAATATACTGGTTTTCAGGGTTATTCACTAGCTTGTCTTTCTAGCAAAGTGTGTCAAAGTGTTTTTGCATCATTTAAGAATGTTGGCAGTACATCACTCACAAATGCAGAAGTTAGTAAGAAGATTGTACTATGTAAAGAGTCCTACAATATATGTAGCTGAAATAAAAACTGCTCTTTTGCATGGTTCAGAATCGGATGAAAAAAGGTTTCTGATGATATACTGTTTCATTTTTTGGGTCCTGAAGAGGAGTGCAGAGAAGGTGAGAGTGTCATAAATGTAGGTGTTGAACAAGAGGTGGAAGATAGTAGTGCTCAAACGTTTGCTGAAGAAATTGCAAACTTTAAAGTAGTTTGTAGTGAAAAACGAAATTATGTTTGTATCTGTTGTAGACATAGTCACTATAAAAATAAAACTAGGAATGTTGATGTGTATTTAAAAAGTGAAAAGGAAAATAATGTTAAGTGGGAGCAATTTGGTGCTTATTTGATGGTGGAAGGTCATTTTGAGTTGGGTACTGATCAATGTATTTGTAAATACAGTTACAGCAAACTAAAATAAAATAAATTGCCAGCTAGAGCTGTACATAATAACCTAGAGTTGAAAGGTATTCCTTCAGAACTAGAAGATTTAAATACATATGAATGTTTTCTAATTCAATCTATGCACCGGTTTCAGGCTATTGTTCGTATGGAGCCTAAAACAGGTAAGCTGCCTTCTACAGATTTACTAAGAGTTTAAAAAGGAAGAATTGTGTATTTATCTTTGGATTTAAAAAAATATATTGAAACAGTTGGTGTAGATTGAGAAGAAATTGAACCGGTAGTTATTTTATTCTAGTTAATGGTGTACCAGCAAAGAGTCGGAAAATATGGCAAGAGTTAGTAGATGTGAGCAAAGTTAAAAAAAAGCCACATGATATCTTACATAGAACAATATTTATTATACAAAATATATCTGTGGACGAAGAAGAAATATCTTTAGGAGATGATACAGAAATTTCAACTGGCCAAATTGAAAAAGTAGATGTCTCCAGGACTGAAGAAATGTATGAACATTACACTATTCATCCTGTACATTCAAAAGAAGAGATTGGAACTAATATTGAAATATTCCAAATGAAGAAGGCAAAGGGAACTCTCTTGAGTGTTTGGGGAAGAAGTTTAGAAGCGAGTTGGTTTTCCACATCTGTTCCCCACTGGAAAAGGCGGACGATATGATGAATGACCTGTACAGATTCCAGCTTCAGAATATTGTACAACAAGATTATACTCAGAAGATCAAAGATTCCGACAATGTAGTACATACATATTTCATCTTTTGTTTGAAAGTGACTTGTCTGCACTTTCACATGCAGTGAACCACATATTAAAGGCAGGAGTTCATCTTACAGATCTTTCTGCAAAGGAATTAATGCACAAAGTGGAAGAAAGAGATGATCATTTAGAATCTCAGTTTATTAATTTGATGGTGTGTCAACGTGGTACTAATGAGTATAGGTATCGTTGTCACAGAGAACTGCAATGTATGCTACGGAATTTAGGGCGAGAAAGCAAAAGACATACAATTGATGGATGGAATGCAGAACAAATCAAAACATTCACCCCCAGTCAAGAGATCTGGTTTATAATCCATCATTCTTTTGCTCACCATGCCATCCCAGTTTGGACCTGGCCCTATACAAATCAGTCTTGACCCTATGCCTCATGGTAAGAGTTCAGCCCGAACTGTCAAGCCAGGTCCTCCCTGGACCGGAAACAAGCATCCTAGAACCGGTTTCAGGTTTTCACCCCTTTTCAGCCAGGATAGCTTGATTCCAGTGGTACAGTGAGCACAGGACCCACGTCTGGGCATACTTGGTGAACTTAGGACGAGAAAACAAAAGACACAATTGATGGACGGAATGCAGAACAAATCAAAACATTCACCCCTAGTCAAGAGATCTGGGTTAAAACCAGTAGGAACCCCTACTGGTTTGTTACACAAAGCTGTGCAGTATACGCATGAGACGATTTACTTGATTTTCTACGAGAAGCTAATTCAAACGTTAAAAACATTGAATTCAAGACACCTGGAGAACTGTGTTCCTTGGATAGAGTCAATGTGTGCAAATATTTTAATCATAGGTTTCAAGCAATGATGACTTTTATCTGCAGTAAAAAGAACCCACCTCTTAAGTCAAGTCAAGTCATAAAATTTGTATAGCGCACTACATACCCAGAGGGTTTCAAGGCGCTTAGGAAGGGGAGGAGGATTACTTGTCAAATATCCACGTTTTAAGCTGCTTTCTGAACGCTAGGTGGTTCTGGGTGAGGCGAAGGTAAACGGGGAGTGAGTTCCATGTTTTAGCAGCCAGGTATGAAAAGGATCTGCCTCCCATGGTGGTCTTGTTGATGCGAGGTACAGTGGCGAGGGCTTGGTTGGAAGAACGTAGTTGGCGGGAGGGGGTGTAGAAGGACAATCGTGAGTTGAGGCAATCTGGTCCGATGTCGTAGAGTGATTTGTGTGCGTGGGTAAGCAGTCGGAAAGTGATTCTCTTATTGACGGGTAGCCAGTGGAGGTCTTTAAGGTGACCAGAGATGTGTTCGTTGCGTGGGATGTCTAATATGAGCCTGGCTGAGGCGTTTTGGATTCGTTGGAGTTTCTTCTGGAGTTTTGCGGTAGTGCCCGCGTAGAGGGTGTTTCCGTAGTCCAGTCGGCTCGTGACCAGAGCGTGGGTGACTGTTTTCCTTGTTTCGGAGGGGATCCAGCGAAATGTTTTTCTGAGCATGCGAAGAATGTTGAAGCAGGAAGAGGATACGGCGCTGACTTGTCTGTTCATCGAGAGTGAAGAATCCAGGATGACGCCCAGGTTCCGTGCGTGGTCTGTCGGGATGGGTGCTTTTCCGAGGGCTTCTGGCCACCAAGAGTCGTCCCATGCGGAGGGGGAGGTACCTAGGATGAGGACTTCTGTTTTATCTGAGTTCAGTTTCAGACGGCTGTGTTTCATCCATTCAGCAACTTCTTTCATTCCTTCGTGTAGGTTAGTTTTGGCGGTGCTGGGGTCATTGGTGATAGAAAGGATCAGTTGAGTGTCGTCCGCGTAAGAGATGATGTTGAGGTTGTGTTGGCGTGCGATGGCCGCGAGGGGGCTCATGTATACGTTGAAGAGGGTGGGACTGAGTGATGATCCTTGAGGTACGCCGCAGATGACTTCCGAGGCCTCGGACTTGAATGGAGGAAGGCGGACTCTCTGGGTTCTTCCGGTGAGGAACGAGGTGATCCATTCAAGTGCTTTTCCTTGGATTCCGATGTTATTGAGGCGTTGTAGAAGGGTGTTGTGGCAGACTGTGTCGAATGCTGCAGAGAGGTCGAGGAGGATGAGGGCGACTGTGTCTCCATTGTCCAGTAGAGTTCGAATGTCGTCTGTTGCTGCGATGAGGGCGGTCTCAGTGCTGTGTTTTGCTCGGAAGCCAGATTGTGAGGGGTCGAGGGATTTGTTGGCTTCGAGGAAGGCGGCGAGCTGGTTGTTGACGGCTTTCTCGATGACTTTGGCCGGGAATGGAAGAAGCGAGATGGGGCGGTAATTTTTGAGTTCGGTGGGGTCCGCTGTTGGTTTTTTCAGAAGGGCGGTGAGTTCAGCGTGTTTCCAGTCTTCTGGGAAGGTGGCGGAGTTGAAGGAGCAGTTGATGACGTCTCGGAGGTGCGGTGCTATGACGGAGTCTGCTTTGTTGAAGATGTGGTGAGGGCATGGGTCTGTGGGGGATCCTGAGTGGATGGAATTCATCAGGCGGATGGTGTCCTCAGTGGAGATTGGGTTCCAGGCGTTAAGGGTGTTCACGGGGGGAAGATGGTCAGCAGATGGTAGGGTGGGTTGGTTTCCGGGTTGGTTGTCAAAGCTGTTGTGGATGTCTGCAATATTGTTGTGGAAGAAAGAGGCTAGGGAGTCGCAGAGGGTTTGAGAGGGGGTGATGTCGTTGGAGTTGGCCGAGGGATTGGAAAATTCCTTGACGATGTTGAAAAGTTCCTTGCTGTTGTGGGCGTTGTTGTCAAGTCGATCCTTGAATGCTGTTTTCTTGGCTTTTCGGATCAGTTGGTGGTGAGTGCGGGTGGCGTTTTTGAAGGCGTCCTTGGTGCTGGTGGTTGGGTCTTTTTTCCAGGCCTTTTCAAGGGAGCGGCAGAGTTTCTTGGACTTCTTGAGATCATCGTTGAACCATGAGGCTTTCTTGCTGCCAGGTTTGCTTTGACGTTTTTTCAGTGGAGCTAGGGTGTCAGCGGTGTTGGATGGCCATAGGGTGAGGTTGGCGGCGGCTTCGTTGGCGTTAGAAGAGAGGGCTGGGGAGTTTCGAAGGAGCGATGCGGAGATTTGGTCCGTGGTGATTTTGTTCCAGTTTCTTTGCAGGGTAGGTTGGGAGTGGTTGATGGGTTTCGGCTTGTTGTAGGTGAAGTGAACGCAGCTGTGGTCAGTCCAGAGGAGATCCGTAGTGTGGCTGAAGGAGACATGATTGCTGGATGTGAAGATGGGGTCGAGTGTGTGACCTGCGATGTGGGTGTGGGAAGTGACTAGTTGTTTAAGTCCGAGGTTGGCGAGGTTGTCCAAGAGGGTGGTGGTGTTGCGGTCGTTGTTCTTTTCAAGGTGAAAGTTGAGGTCTCCCAGAAGGATGTAGTCTTTGGAGGGGAGCGCGTGTGGAGTGATGAAGTCCGTGATGTCTTCACTGAATTTTGCGCGGGGACCTGGTGGTCTGTAGAGGAGAGTGCCTCTGAGTGTGGTTTTGGGGTCGATGTGGATCTGGAAGTGAAGGTGTTCGGAGTTGGCGAGGTTGGCGTCGGAGCTGGTTGAGATGCGAATAGATTTCTTATGGACGATAGCGATTCCTCCTCCTGTGTGGCTGGTGCGGTCTTTGCGGGTGATCTTATAGTCTTCAGGGATGGCAATGGTGATGTCTGGTGCGGAGGAAGCATTCATCCATGTTTCCGTAAGGAAGGCGATGTCCGGAGAAATGGTGTCTAGTAGATTCCATAGGTCAATGGCGTGTCTGTGGACTGATCGGGTGTTGAGAAGGATGCATTGTAGGTGATTGGGGTCGGGGATCTGTGGTGTGGTCGTAGCGGAGATGTTGACGGTGCCGATGAATTTGCAGGAGTAGCAAGAGAAAGGTCCATGGGTGTGTCCAGGAGCGGCTTGGACGCAGTTGGGGGCGCGACCGGGGTCAAGGGCTAGGAGGGTGGCGGCATCGTAGGTAATGCGGGAGGGCTGGGCAGCGCGAGGGACAGGGGGTCTGGCACTGGGCGCGGTCCAGGTGCGGATGGGCGTAGACGGGCTTACCTTTGGCGCACCTTCGGCGTGGCCGTAGCGCGTGGACGCTGCGCGTGGGGACATTGGCCATAAATGGATGTTGGAGGGGGCGGAGCGTGGGAGGGGCAGCAGCTGGGAGGCGGTAGCGGGGAGGAGGGGCGGGTCAGGAAACTGCAACCAACAAAATGGAGGGTGAAAGTGTAAGTGAGGCAGGGGCAGCAAATGGACCAGCAGGTCGGAAAACAAACACAGCGTCAGTATTGGAAGTTAAAGGGCAACCGAGTGCAGCGTAAGCATACAGGTACAGCGCTATTTAAAATCGGGCGCTTAAGGGCTAATAATACAGTATAAGCACACAGGCACAGCGCAAAGCACAAAGCACAAAGTAAACACAGCGTCTGCACAGCGCAAAGCACAAAGCACAGATTAAACACAGCGTCTGCACAAAGTACAGCGCTAGTCACCCAAATTCGAGCTGCGGCGCCCACAGTGCGTGAGACCAGCGAGGGAGGGAGGGAGGGAGGGAGCGACCGTTCAGGAGCAGGTCCAGGCGGTCACAGTGGGTCAGGGGACGAGGCGATCCCTGTGTTCGTGGGTGGGAGGGGCAGCAGCTGGGAGGCGGTAGCGGGGAGGAGGGGCGGGTCAGGGAACTGCAACCAACAAAATGGAGGGTGAAAGTGTAAGTGAGGCAGGGGCAGCAAATGGACCAGCAGGTCGGAAAACAAACACAGCGTCAGTATTGGAAGTTAAAGGGCAACCGAGTGCAGCGTAAGCATACAGGTACAGCGCTATTTAAAATCGGGCGCTTAAGGGCTAATAATACAGTATAAGCACACAGGCACAGCGCAAAGCACAAAGCACAAAGTAAACACAGCGTCTGCACAGCGCAAAGCACAAAGCACAGATTAAACACAGCGTCTGCACAAAGTACAGCGCTAGTCACCCAAATTCGAGCTGCGGCGCCCACAGTGCGTAAGACCAGCGAGGGAGGGAGGGAGGGAGGGAGCGACCGTTCAGGAGCAGGTCCAGGCGGTCACAGTGGGTCAGGGGACAAGGCGATCCCTGTGTTCGTGGGTGGGAGGGGCAGCAGCTGGGAGGCGGTAGCGGGGAGGAGGGGCGGGTCAGGAAACTGCAACCAACAAAATGGAGGGTGAAAGTGTAAGTGAGGCAGGGGCAGCAAATGGACCAGCAGGTCGGAAAACAAACACAGCGTCAGTATTGGAAGTTAAAGGGCAACCGAGTGCAGCGTAAGCATACAGGTACAGCGCTATTTAAAATCGGGCGCTTAAGGGCTAATAATACAGTATAAGCACACAGGCACAGCGCAAAGCACAAAGCACAAAGTAAACACAGCGTCTGCACAGCGCAAAGCACAAAGCACAGATTAAACACAGCGTCTGCACAAAGTACAGCGCTAGTCACCCAAATTCGAGCTGCGGCGCCCACAGTGCGTGCGACCAGCGAGGGAGGGAGGGAGGGAGCGACCGTTCAGGAGCAGGTCCAGGCGGTCACAGTGGGTCAGGGGACGAGGCGATCCCTGTGTTCGTGGGTGGGAGGGGCAGCAGCTGGGAGACGGTAGCGGGGAGGAGGGGCGGGTCAGGGAACTGCAACCAACAAAATGGAGGGTGAAAGTGTAAGTGAGGCAGGGGCAGCAAATGGACCAGCAGGTCGGAAAACAAACACAGCGTCAGTATTGGAAGTTAAAGGGCAACCGAGTGCAGCGTAAGCATACAGGTACAGTGCTATTTAAAATCGGGCGCTTAAGGGCTAATAATACAGTATAAGCACACAGGCACAGCGCAAAGCACAAAGCACAAAGTAAACACAGCGTCTGCACAGCGCAAAGCACAAAGCACAGATTAAACACAGCGTCTGCACAAAGTACAGCGCTAGTCACCCAAATTCGAGCTGCGGCGCCCACAGTGCGTGAGACCAGCGAGGGAGGGAGGGAGGGAGGGAGCGACCGTTCAGGAGCAGGTCCAGGCGGTCACAGTGGGTCAGGGGACGAGGCGATCCCTGTGTTCGTGGGTGGGAGGGGCAGCAGCTGGGAGGCGGTAGCGGGGAGGAGGGGCGGGTCAGGAAACTGCAACCAACAAAATGGAGGGTGAAAGTGTAAGTGAGGCAGGGGCAGCAAATGGACCAGCAGGTCGGAAAACAAACACAGCGTCAGTATTGGAAGTTAAAGGGCAACCGAGTGCAGCGTAAGCATACAGGTACAGCGCTATTTAAAATCGGGCGCTTAAGGGCTAATAATACAGTATAAGCACACAGGCACAGCGCAAAGCACAAAGCACAAAGTAAACACAGCGTCTGCACAGCGCAAAGCACAAAGCACAGATTAAACACAGCGTCTGCACAAAGTACAGCGCTAGTCACCCAAATTCGAGCTGCGGCGCCCACAGTGCGTGAGACCAGCGAGGGAGGGAGGGAGGGAGGGAGCGACCGTTCAGGAGCAGGTCCAGGCGGTCACCTTAGAGAAGTTATTGAACAGCACGCTCTCCTTGTACAGGCCAGACGACAGGCAGAGGGAGGGAGGGAGGGAGGGAGCGACCGTTCAGGAGCAGGTCCAGGCGGTCACCTTAGAGAAGTTATTGAACAGCACGCTCTCCCTGTACAGGCCAGACGACAGGCAGACCTTACATACTCGCAAAAACTGAAAGGTACAACGGGGAATGGAGGGCATTACTCACATCCACAGGAAACTGGAAACCCAATGCACTCTCTCCTTTCCTGGAATGTAGCAGGCCTCGGTAGCAAGATCACCCACAAACCTTGGCTGGAGATTGTGCAGAAGTATGGCATCATATGTCTACAAGAAACCTGGCTTATAGAGGAAGCCCACATGCTGGGCTACCGAACCTTCCATTCTCCAGCGGTGCCATCAGCCCAGGGGCGCAATAAGGGGGGTTTGTGCACATACATCTCGAACACAGGGGATGTAAAAGTTTGCAATTTTAAAACTAACCAGTACTTCCAAATCATACTATTTAAATGGGGCACCTCGCAAAAGGTGATTCTTGTGAATTTTTATAACAATTTGCCAACTAGTGAAGTGGAATCTAACTTGAATATTATGATCCATCACATCCATAAACTGAGAGATCAAGGTGCGGGGGATCACATAATGTTGTGGGTGGGTGACTTCAATTGTACCGTCTGTCCGTCCTCTGAGTTAGGTTTGTGCGGCCTCTCAGATCTAGGGGAGGACGGTCCCTTGCACTTCTCCCACTCCAACTTGGGGTCTCTTCTTAACAACGTTATATTCACCTTTGACCTCACTTTTATCAACCAGGCATGTTCCCCCCCGGTTCCCTTTGCCCCAACGTATAATGGAAGAGGCTGTAAATCTACAATCGACTTTGCCCTTATATCATCCACTTACCCTGACTTCATAACCTTTTGGGAAACGGGGGATGACCCTATGAGCGATCATTATCCCATCATTTTCGGGGTAAATCTCATGGAAGGCAAGGTAAAGGAACCTAGGGGGGCTGTATATCCATTCGAGGTTACCCTAACTAAGACCAATGGGTATGTAATTAAATGGGAGAAAATGAACCCAACATCCTTCTTTCAAAACTTTATATGCTCTTGTTCCACGGACATACTTGCTTGCTTAGAGGAAGATACTGACCCAGAGAGTATCATGGCTGCCTTTTCTAATATTCAGCGCCATATAAAAAATGTACTGACCAGGAACTGCAAAGTTAATGGGAGGCATACTCGGGGGCAGTTTGATCCTAGATGCACTTCCACGCTGAAAAACTTAAAGAAAGCTTTGTCCGCCGAACCAAAAGATAGGGTTCAAATTCGCCAAGCGAGACACGATTATAAGCTGGCAATTAAACAGCGGAGGGCGAATTTGAAGCAGGAGGCCTGGGAAGCTCTGGGGAAAGCCGCCAGGACTAAGGATAGCAATGCCTTCTGGAAAGTCATAAGATCTGTTTATAACTCAAAAGACAGAGATAACTCTGTAGAGGTGGCTATAACGGCTGAGCTCTGGGTAGAACATTATGGTAATCTTTATTCTAACAATACACAGGGTAATGCCCTGAACCCTTGGAAGGCGACCTCACCCACAGACATATTAAATCAGGATAACCAGCCTACCGTCTTTCCAGCATCTCCTTATCCGATTGAACTAGTATTTACCACATTAGAAGTGGAAGATGCCCTTAGAGAAAGTCCTTTAGGTAAAGCCCCGGGCCCTGATCATACCCCAGTGGATGTCTACAAATCAGAACCGGACTTCTGGGTTCCATTGTTAACTAACGTATTAAATATGGGAAATAAATGTGGCTTCATTACCACCTGGTCGGATGCGATCATAGTTCCCATATTTAAAAAAGGGAATAGGGACGACCCGGCTTGTTACCGTCCAATATCTTTATTGGACGGACTCATGAAAGTAGCTGGAAGGATTGTCCTTAAGAGGATACAACACTGGGAAGAAGAGAAGAAGGTTATTTCGGAGTTCCAATATGGGTTCCGAAAGGGACTAGGGACACTGGAGCAATGTCTAAACTTGTCCCTATTAGTCTCCAAATATACGCAGGCCAAAAAAGGGGACCTTTTTGTTACCTTTGTCGACCTCAGCTCCGCATTTGATTGTGTGGACCACGCGCTGCTTTGGTCGACACTGGAAGACATTGGGGTGGACTCAACTATCCTTACATTCATCAAAGAACTATATAGAGATGCAGGGGCTAGAGTAAGATTTGGGACCCAGGGCCAATGTACACAAAAATTCGCCATAAACAGAGGGGTGAGGCAAGGCTGCATACTTGCGCCCTTGCTTTTCACATTTTACATAAACTCTATCGCTGAGAGCTTAATAACCCTGTCAAGCGATTTCCCGGCTGTTAATGGTAGGCCTGTACCCATCCTTTTATACGCCGATGACGCGGCTATCATGTCCAGGACCAAAGTAGGTTTGCAGAGAGCAGTAAATGAATTTTCATCCTACATGGGTGAAAGAAGTTTAAAGGTGAACATATCCAAAACTTTCTCCATGCCCTGCTCCCAAAAGAATAACAGACCACCATGCTCAATATATTTAGATCAGCAAAAGATTGCCATCACAGACTCTTTTTGCTATTTGGGCATCGTGTTTGACAGGTGGGGAAGGTGGAAACACGCAGTGTCAGCTAGGAAACTCGCTTTTACCCGTGCCATAGGTGCTTTAAGAACCTTTGCAGCCAAAATTGGGGGCAAACCCACTCGAGAAATGCTTCAGATCTACCAGGCAAAGTGTATAGCTACGGCCACATATGGTGCAGGTATCTGGGGTTTCGAGAATGTGTCCTCATTACAAACTTGCGAGAACATTTTTATTTGTTACTTATTAGGTGTGTCCAAAACCACGTCGACATTTATGACTCATATTGAGACCGGCGTTAAATACCTTAGTGACATCGTAAAAATATCACCCTGCTTGCTTTGGCATAAGATTTGGACCACAGAAGAGTGCAAACTTAATAGAAACCTCATTAAAGACTGCATGGCTCTGGACGGGGCAGCAAAAATCAAGTGGTTGCGATACGTGCAAATGATGTTTTCTAATATTGGACACCCTGAATTCTTCGATGATCCAGAGACCCTACAAACTTTGACCAGACCTGCCCTTAAAAACTACTATCTATACACTTAGAGAGCGCAAGATGGGATACTGAGAAACTCAGAGGTACTACCCTGAGCTATCAGCAAATTACTCCCACTGAAGGCCTACAACTTTACCTTGGGATTGAAAAAGCACCCTATGCCCGCATGCTTTTAACTAGGCTGCGCCTAGGGATCTTTTTCCGAAGAGCAGAAGGCCAGGGGGAGGAACATGGCGGCGGCAGGCTAGCGGCTGCTGCGAGGCTCTGCTCCAACATGCCCTAAAAGACGAGTCTAAAGTCGGTCTATCGGATCATGGCAGCAAATTGAACGGTGAGATGAAAGGTATTACCTGTTAAAAGGTTATTTTTGTCTTCTGAGTACTCTTTTCTTCGCTTTTATCCCGCTTTTCACCCTGAGTTCTGCAGCAACACGGACGCAGACGCGGATCAAACTCAGAGGCACTAGGACCCCCGCGTTGCACAGGGCGGGATCTGGAGATGCGAGAGTGCGTCCGGAGGTATACGGAGGAGCGGCTCACCGGGCAGCTGCATCGGATCCCGAGTGAGGAAACCGGCCGGTTTGCGAGGCCGGTCGAGAGAGGCTTCGTTGCAGGCTCTCATCAAGCGGTAGAAGAGACAGAAGCCTCCTGGTTGCGGGTAAGCTGCCATAGTATATGGCTTCGTTCAAGGGCTGCTTTCTGGTACCGAGCGGGTGTTCTTTCAAGGCAGGCTCACCCTGGGCTAAACTCCATTAACCAGGACCTTGTAGGTTGTATGGAGCCAGAAAAAGCTGTCTCTTTGGTGCAAAAGACTACCTTATTATCAGACAGCCCGCCCAGCACAGGGGGATCAGATAGGAGTCCTGTACTGGACGGTGTTTTGACTCCAGAGGGGCTTACTGTTGGCTTAACTGACTCTAAGATAGGAGGTCTAGCAAAGAACCGCTATCAGCTACGTTCCAGGCAGGAACTAAAGAAGAAAGGGGTTCTTAACCCTTTGGATTTAGTGGAAGGTGTAAGGAGCGGACCAATCCCTATTTCACCACTAAAGTTAAACAAGAGGGGGGCTACAAAAAGGGGGAGACCCAAGCAACCATTGGTGCCTAGAGGGACTCGAGGGACTCCATCCTTAACAAGCTATTTTAAGATCATGGAGCAAGCAGTAGCCACTAAAACAATTAATATCAGTGATGAAATAAACAACGGGGGAGCGGATAAAGGGCTACATGGAGCGGAGAAGCCCTCAAGAGAAACAGTTAACAAGTCAAACGTTATAGTTGATTCCCCCCTTCTTGCCACTTTCCCCCTGAGTAATAAGTATGCAATTTTGGGGGCAGCTAACCCACAGGATACTTTAGGGGAGGCAGTAAGGCATCTTCCTGATCAAATCCTTGAACAAAGTGGGATAATTTCATCAGACAGCATGCAGGATAATCAGACGGCCGTATCCGCATCCAAGAATTTTCCAATATCCCCACTATTTGGTCTCGAAAGCGGCACCTTTTCCACACAATTGAGTGGGGCAGCGGGAGCGGGAGACACTGGCGAGAATGGTTTAACAGATGATAGACTGGGCTCCTTGCTGCATTCGCTCAGGACTGACTTACTAGCTGGATTTGATATCTCCGAAAAAAATCAGAGGGGTCTGCACGACAGATTCGACTTGTTGGAGGCTAAAATTGAAGGTATCAGCGCTAGGACTAGTAATTTGGAAGTGAAAGTAACATCTCTCACAGAGTCTTCAAAAGAGAATTCTAAAGGTATAGATGCCCTGAAAGCCCAGAACCGAACTCTAGCCATGGACTTAGAAAGGTTGGAAACACAGTGTCGGCGCAACAACTTGAGGATCCTTAAAATTCCGGAAGGCGCAGAAATAGAAGATATAAAAGGATTTGTCTGCAGACTCCTCCGAGAGGATATCCTGAAGGATCGCCCAGACATCAATTTGGAAGCTGAGATTCAGCGGGTCCATAGGGACCCGTTCAGGCTGCACCCAGAACGGAAGGCACCTAGGAAAATCCTTGTTTATTTTCAAACTTACAGTGTTAAGGAGCTTATTCTCACTAGATGTCTCTCACGTACTTCTCTGCATTTTCAAGCTAATCCCTATCAAGTAAGATCAGATATAGGTGGTAAAACAGCCCAAAGACAGTGGGAGCTTGGCTCCAGAATGCCAGAATTGCGTTCAATGGGGGCGCAAGTACAAATGAAATTTCCAGCCATCCTCAAAATAATGTGGAACAATAAAATGTTTACTTGTCATTTTCCGGAGGAAGTGGATGCGGTGTTAACTAAGATGAAGGAGAGGAAGGAGTAGATAATGTAACTGATCTGAGATCGAACTGTCATCCTAGTTCAATTTAGTATAGAATAGTATAGGACATTATGGGGTGGTGTTGGTAAAGGGAGAGTGTGTTTGTGTTTATTCTAGGGAGGTAAAAAAAAAAAATTAACAAATAAATAAGGATGGATCAAAAAAAAAAAAAAAAAATCGCTTTGGTTCAGGGGAAAAAAAAAAAAAAAAAAAAAAAAAAAAAAATATAATATAAGAAAAACAAAAAAAAAAAATATATATACATATATATATAAATCTATAGCTTATAAGGGAAACTTGAGACTGACTTTTTTGTATATGTCTCATATATAGAGGTAGGGCAGAGGAGGTCCAGGGCCTTATAGGGCGTAATTTCGCCAATCAGCAGGGAGGGGTTCCTCACAGGGAGGGGGGTAAGGGTTCAGGGGGATGGGGGAGAAAATCAGAAAAAAAAGTCCTCATTTGTCACAAATCTTTATTTATTTCAAAAATTAAACGTTATAGCAGGCTACTATTTTTTTTTAGTTAACAACAGTAGGACAGTAAGATTATATGATGGCCCAATCAAGATCTACTAAAATTCTTTCATGGAACCTGAACGGGCTAGGGAGTCGCAAGAAGCAATTAAACATTTCTCATTATTTAAAAAATACTGGAGCATCCATTATCCTATTACAAGAAACACACTTGGAAGCGGATGAATGTAGGAAGATATTCATTAAACTTAACTGGGTACAGGAGATTCTCTGTTCAAAACAGACGGGCACAACGAGAGGGGTTGCAATAATACTTTGCGTCAATAAGGGTATTATACTGCATGACTGGGCCACAGACCAGTCAGGGAGGTGGTTGGCTGCGGTGATCTCAATAAGTTCAGTTAAATTCTTATGCGGGGTTTATTACGGTCCGAATGATGATAATCCTGTTTTTCTTCAGAGATTAGAAAAATATATGATCCAGTATACAATCCCAATTGTGCTAGGGGGGGATTTTAATTTGTTATTAGACCCAACATTAGATCGTACCTCTAAGTCTAGATACAATTGTCCAAAAAAATCTTTTTTGATCCTGAAGAACATTATGAAAGACTATACATTGTCAGACGCCTGGAGAGCTAAATATGGCACAAAAAAACAATATTCTTTTTACAGCAAAAAATACCACCAGTTCTCCAGAATAGATTTTTTTCTATTAGATCAATCGCTCTTAGCAACCACGGATTCTATCTTTCATATTCCGAACGGCCTGTCTGACCATTCAGTGGTTGAATTAAATATTAATATTCTGAAAAACTGCCCTGAATATAGGTGGACACTGGATAGGACTATCCTTTTAAATGAAGTATTTAATATCAAAGTCAAAGAAAAGTCCACAGAGTTCTTTGAATTTAATGATGAAACCGCTCCTGAGAATATTGTTTGGGATGCATTCAAGTCTTATCTAAGAGGAATATACAGTTCCCAGATGATCATAAATAGGAAGCTTAACAAGGAAATGGATATTAAAGAG
The DNA here is from genome assembly GCF_964261635.1 of Lissotriton helveticus. Taxonomy (NCBI): domain Eukaryota; kingdom Metazoa; phylum Chordata; class Amphibia; order Caudata; family Salamandridae; genus Lissotriton; species Lissotriton helveticus. The sequence goes on along the minus strand of NC_136057.1, from coordinate 712,103,286 downwards.
CTAAGGTTAATTAAAATAAAAGAAGAACAGCTTCTCTCCGCTACTCTAGGCGACAGTACTGATGTACCAAAATTGGAAAAAGAATTAGTTGACTTACAATTGAATTTTAGATCGAGAACTGAAAAATTACTCAAGGATAAATGGGAAGTCAGTAAATTACGTAATTTTGAATATGGAGAGAAGTGTGGGTCCCTGCTTGCGTGGAAAGCTAGGTCGGACAGATCTAGAAACAACATCAAATCTCTGATACAACGTGGGTCTGGAGTTGTTTTGTCTGAAGATGACGAAATCAGGCAAGAAGCTAGAACATTCTACCAAGAGCTATATACGGAAAAAATTAACTGCTCAATGGACGAGCTGGATACTCTGCCACTCTGGGATGATTTACCACAATTAAAAGACTCAGACATAGCTCTTTTGGCAAAAAACATATCAGAAGGGGAGATTAGACTCCAACTAAAGAAGATGGCAAGGAATAAAGCTGCAGGTCCCGATGGCCTCCCAATAGAGACTTATAAAGCAAATATCGAAGAAATTCTAGTTCCAATTCAGAAACTATTCAATAGAATTTTCATTCAGGGAGAACAAATACCATCTTCATGGTTGGACGCTACAATTTCATTAATAGCTAAACCGAATAAAGATCCGGAAAAGATAGAATCTTATCGCCCCATCTCACTCTTGAACTCTGATCTAAAAATTTATTCTGGAATTTTAGCGACCAGACTGGCCAATGTCATAAAATCTATTATCCATCCTGATCAGAGGGGATTCATTCCTGGCCGTCAATTAAACGAGCTCACATTCCAAGTAATTGCTGCCATAGACTACGCCACAGAGAAAAAGAAGCCTCTTGCTATCGTCGCAATAGACGCTGCTAAAGCATTTGACCAGGTGAATTGGCTCTTTCTTTGGAAAGCGATGAGGAAGTTTGGTTTTCCAGAAGTCTTCATCAATGGAATTAGAACTTTATATGGGGGCCCGAGAGCCAGGATTCTGGTGAATGGTGGACTGTCAGACTGGTTAAATATTTACAGAGGGACGAGGCAAGGATGTCCCTTATCTCCGTTATTATTTGATGTATATATTGAGCCTTTTGTTTGTCTTTTAAGACAGGATCCTATAATTCACCCTTTTAAAATCGGAGATTTAACAGTTAAGACAGCTCTATACGCAGATGATCTCCTTTTGTACACTTCGAATCCACTAGATGCAATTCCAAGGTTATTCCAACTTGCTGAGGAGTTTGGTATTGCTTCTGGGTATGGTATTAATAAGGAAAAGACCGATATCATGTGTTGGAATATCGCAGTACCTATCACAGAAGCTAAAACCAAGATGAGATATCTGGGCATACAGCTCAATCATAAACTGGTAGAAACTCCTAAAACTAGTTGGGATGTGGTGATAAAGGAGGTTAGGAAACTTTTGACCAGATGGAACTCCTTGCCTTTAAATATCTACGGTAGAGTAAATTTGGTGAAGATGATCATCTTGCCAAAGGTGACCTTCCTTTTCAATTCCATTCCTCTAACATTCAATAAGAAAGATATTCTTAACTTACAGGGTAGGATAGGTTCCTTTATTTGGGCGACAAAATCTCCCAGGATAGCCTGGAGGAAGTTGAGGAGAGGACTAAAAATAGGTGGCCTTGCTCTCCCGGACTTACTTTTATACTGTTATGCTTTTCAATTTAAAAATTTTAGACTTCTAGCGAACAAATTAGATTCCACCTCTAATGGCATACTCTTCCGAGCCATGTTGTCTGATCTTCCATACGGGGTTGACTTCTTTACGTTTAAATTTGGAGACCAAAAATTCTTTAAAAAAGTACGACTGAAGCTCTTGAAGGCTGTTTTACATAACTGGCTACAAATAAGAGGGATGTTAGGCATACATTATTATCATACATATGCCCCGATATGGGATTCCCCTGGTACTCCGGAATGCTTGACAGATCAGTTAGCACTTCCGTTAAAGAGGGCGGGTCTCCTCAAATGGGGCGACCTTCTTGATACATCAAGAGCACTAAAATGGGAAACGCTGGTAGGTTTAACCGGGGGAACCCTCACGAGATTTAAGTTCTATCAATTATCGGCTTGGTGGGGAAGTCAAGCTTGGAATTCTGGTGATGAGAGCCTCCTTCTAGACCTAATTAGTAATAACACGATAAGAAAGGGGGAGACTGCCCAATGGTATAAAATCTTCATAAGTAATAAGGACAATCAAGAGGCGGAGATTATTAAGTTATGGGACCCCGCTATCTTTCAGGTTTCGGATAATCCTGTTAAACTATGGGCAGATTCTTTCTCTATGTCCCAAAAAATAATTAAACCTTCTAACTTGAGAAGAAATCATCTATATACTTTGTACAGGGTTTACTGGTCTCCTGCGAAACTTTCTAAGATCTCCGCACTTCAATATTCTTGTCCCAGATGTAAGTCACAAGAGGCAGATGACATACATATGTTTTTTGAATGTCCAAGCATTAACAACTTCTGGGGACAAGTCTGTGGGTTTTTGGAGGAGGTACTTTCATTTTCACCTATATATACTTTAAGTTTGGTTTTTTTTGGTCTCCAACCCGATTATGATATTAATAGCAACATATCACAGTTTATTTTTTATGCAATAGTGATTGCCCGAAGAGAGATCTGTAAAGAGTGGAAGTCTGCGCTTTCCCCGACATTCGCCAATTTCCTTAAAAACATCATGGCGGTGAGTAAATTGGATATTTTATGTGGTGGAGATGAGTCTGCTAAATTATGGTCAGCCTTGAATGCCTGGTGTGAGAAATAGTCCAATGATTATGCCAGAGGTTTTGTGGACTTGTCCTTTCTCAGTAGCAAGTATCAACACGAGAGGAAGTTGGACGAGTAATAACCTTACCTCTGGGCAATCTTCATCGGCTATCCACAAACAAGAGGGCTGGTAACGGGAGTTTGTGTTAGTGGCCTGAAGAGCGCCTATTTAGAGCAATTATCTACTGGTGGCATATATGAGGACAAAAAAAAAAAAAAAAAAAAAAAAAAAAAGAAAGGGATCTTTTTCCGCTTGGTCACCTTGCCGAAACAGAACGATTGGGCCTCATTGAAATTAATATGTCCATGTGATGACCACTCAATACAAAGTAACATACACATCATGTTCTTTTGTAAACTGTATACCACCCCGAGGAAATTATTCCTTTTACCCTTACTTAAACGCTGGGGGATAAGAACATGTAAACCTGCATATTCAAAATTATTGCTTTTGGAAGATGTGGACGTTATCTTTGTTGTCTCTCGCTTTTTAATGGCAGTGATGAAATTTAGAAACACAATGAGTTAACTAACAGGTGTCAGCATTGACCGATCAGGGTAAAATGAGGCCATCTGCTTACATTACTGCTGTAGATTTTAACCCTCGGAGAACTGTTTTATCTGTTTTTGTAACATTGTTCATGTGAAAATTCCTCTTAAATTGTCTGTATAAATTGTATCTGCACGCTTTTATGATTATCTGAAAACCTATTTTTGTAACTTTGTTCATGTGAAAATTTCTTTTAAATTGTCTGTGTAAATTGTATTTGCACGCTTTTATGATTTCCTGAAAATCGAATAAAGCTTATTTGATTTGATTTGAATTTGATTTCTTTTGGAGAAAGGAGTACCAAACCAGAGGTGCTCCACATATACATATGTTTTATGGATTAAGGATGCTCCTAAATGTGGGAGCGATTCTGATGACACTGTTTTAACTTTCATTGAAGACTATGTTACATGTGGTATTTCAAAAACAGGAGGAGAAAATACCTTAAGACAGCAAGTTTTAAGGTTTCAAAATCATAGATGTGGAAAGTATTGCCGACGGAAATACCAGTCCAAGGAAAAATGTTATACACAATGTTGATTTGGTTTTCCACGTAGAGTCAACAGTTTTATGTCAGCAGCGAGACATACTATCTCTCAAAAACCTCCAAAGAATACCTACAATATAAAGAGAAGTGAAGAATCAAAATATATTAATGACTACAATCCAGTAATGTTGTCAATGTGGAATGCTAATATGGAGATCCAGTATGTTGAAGATAATTCCATTGCTGTTGCTCGCTGCGTTACATCTTAAATAACAAAATCTGAAAAGACGAAGTTAAAAGAAATGTGGGGAGATATTTCACAAGAGAAGAGTCTTGGTAAGAAAATGTAAAGCTTTAGTTTGAAGATTCTGTTACATCAAGAGATTGGATCCTACGAATGTTCGGATCGATTGACATCTGCAAGTTTATATTCAAAGTCAAGAGGAATCTTTTGGGTAAGTCTAGACCTTGCTGCAACATGAAATTGTGTATTGAAATCTGTACAAGAAATTGAATACTTGGCACTGAATGAACCGGAAAGTACTGATGTTCTTAAAACAAATATGTTGGATACGTACTATCCTAAAAGACATCCACATGTGGAAAACATATGTCTCTATGAAGTACTGCGACATTACAACTTTAAGAAAGATGTAGCAGAAAATATAAATGAAGAAAAATATGCGGTGATAGGATGTGAAGGATGTTTGGTAAAACCTGCCAAAGAACATCTAATTAATCACAGGAAACTGAGTTGCGATTAGGGGTGGGCTGAATTTGCTTAGTCGCGCTACGCAAAGCTCCGCGAAACGGTAAAAAATTCAGCGAAGCCGCGGATCATGGTATTTTCCACCCAGGCCTCGTTGCGATCCTCCAGATAAAAGAGAATATTTTTATTAGCACTTCTACAACTCTTCAAACCTTGGCGGACTGAAATGGAATTACATGGAGATTTTCAGTGTTATGAAGATTCGGTCAATCCATGTAAAGATAGCATTGAATGTACAATTTTTCCAAATCATCTGCAAATGTTGAACGAAGAGATTATTCAAGAAACACGATTGCAGCTGAAATAGCTAGAGACAGTTCTCAGGATAGTCAGAGTTCTGCTGCACTAAGTCAAGAACCATTAGGAGAACCCACTGTTGAAAATGAAGCAGCAATAGCAATGAGTGAAGTGAAAACGGCTATGCAACAAGCACAACAAGACACTATTGATTTGGAAAATGTAGAAGAACAACTGAATATTGAACAGAAAGATATATATCAGGAACTTACACTCAGATACAACGGTTTACTGCATAAAAAGAAAGAATGCCAACGCACATCATTTAAACCTATTCAAATGTACACCAGTGGTCAAGCTGGCACAGAATAAAGTTTCTTAACTAAATGTTTGAGAAGTTATCTACAGAAAACCACTGACTCACACTTATCTTGTGTTGTAACCGCTCCAACTGGGTTAGCAGCACACAATATTAAAGGGATTACATTACATTGTTTACTCATGTTACCAGTAGAACATGAAAATAAGTTGGAATAACACATGCTATCTGGAGAAGCTTGTTATGATGGGCCCGATTCACAGAACTAACTTAAGACAAAATCCTAAACTTACTACCATTTTGGTATTCACAGAAGGCACTTACTCATTTTGGTTTTCACAGAAGTTAGGAGTTCTAACTTTAGGACTCCTAAATGCCTTCTGTGAATACCAAAAGTCTTAAAGTTAGGATTTTTCTCAGTTTAGGACTAGTAAAGTTAAGACTCCTAACTTTAGGACTCCTAAATGCCTTCTGTGACTACCGAAAGTCTTAAAGTTAGGATTTTTCTCAGTTTAGGAGTCCTAAAGTTAGGAGTCCTAACTTTACTACTCCTAAACTGAGAAAAATCCTAACTTTAAGACTTTTGGTATTCACAGAAGGCATTTAGGAGTCCTAAAGTTAGGACTCCTAACTTCTGTGAATACCGAAATAAGTAAGTGCCTTCTGTGAATACCAAAATGAGTAAGGGGCATATTAGCAAGGGCCATATTGCCGCTTTAGCAGCATTTTTTGCCGCTAAAGCGGCGATATGTTTATCACCCTATCAGCAAGCTGTCGCTAACAGCACTTAGCTGCCGCTTTTGGGCAATAGTGACCGTTTGGGGCCAGTTTTGCATGTCAGCGATATTTATCGCTAATGACATGCAAAGTGGGCGTACCCAAACTGTTAGCGACTGAAAGCAGTCGCTAACACAGCTATCGCCTATTAGCAAGGCAGGCAAAGCGATAAAAATAATTGCGCTATGCGCGATTATCACTATGATCTAACGCCTGCTAAAAACATGACTTACCTGTTTATCCAATCGAAGGTGGATTTTCAGGTTAAGTCCCCAGTGGCGTAATGCGTGAATATCGCTGGATTTCCAGCGATATTCACGCATTTCGTTGCCATCGCTGGATATTTTAGCACAATGGAGAAACACGTTGCTAATAGCATGTTTTCTCCGCTAACATAGCCAGCGATAAAAAAAAGCGCTAAGCGCATTTTGCGATAAATATCTCTATTACTTGCTAATATGCCCCTAAGAGCCTTCTGTGAATACCAAAATGGTACTAAGTTTAGGATTTTGTCTTAAGTTAGTTCTGTGAATCGGGCACGAAATGTCTAAAGTACTGAAGAAAATGAAAGTTCTGATAATTGATGAGGTAAGCATGGTCTCAAACTTAATGCTTGCCTTTGTACATTTAAGAATGCAACAGATTTTATAAACAGACTATGATGTTTTATTTGAAGGAAAACATATAATTGTATTCAGCAATCTGTTACAACTTACTCCTGTGAAAAGCCAACCAGTTTTTAAGACCCTTGTTCATGAAGACACTAAAAAATCATTGTGAAGTATTGGAAATGCGAACATTTGGTCTCATTTTGAATATTAAGAACTTATTAAGAATATGCGACAAGCAAGTGATGAACATTATGGAAACATTCTTCAAGATATTAGAATTGGTGTCTTGACAAAGGATGGTAAAGAAGCTTTACAAAGTCGGCTACTAACTAACTTGTTCCCAAATGAATATCTTGCACCTGGAACAATGTACCAAAAAATTGCAGAAAATAAGTCTATAATTTGCCCTATGACAACACTGAAAGAATGCTCTACATTCAATGAAGAACTGTTGAAACTGGAGAAACAAACGATAATGGAAATGGAAGCCATTGATAAAATAGAGCACGAAGGAGTTACTATTCTTCTGTCAAAGAAATTGCAGAAAAATCTATATCTAAGTCTGCTGGTTTGGAAAAGACCTTATATGTATGTGCAAACTGTCATGTAATATTACAGCGTGATTTAGATGTTGAAAAAGGTTTAGTGAATTGAGCAACAGGAAAAGTTGTTGATTTTTTTAATTATCAGAACAGACATGGAATGGAATTTCTGAAGATTAAATTTGATAATATTGAAGAGGTTAAACGGATTGGACGTTGTGCTGTTCGTTTCTAGCTTGGAAAAGATTTGTATGTTCGTTGAAAACAATTTTCTCTTTGTTTAGCATATGCAGTGACAATTCATATATCTCCAGGTTTAAGTGTAGACAGTGCTCTGGTAAATATTGGAAGTTCAGTGTTTAAAGAGGGTATGGCATATGTCGCATTGTCTCGAGTAAAAACATTATCTGGATTTTTTTTTTAAATTATTCTTGACTCACCTCTATGACCTCCTTAGCTATAGTACCCATTGAAACTGTACCACCTCTGGTGAATATTAGCTTGGTGGTTCCACTCTCAACCGATATTCTTTACAGGGAATACCCATAACATGCAACCTGAGCTGACCAGAGGTTTTAATCATTGAGTCCTTGTCCTATCCCTAAACTCAACCAGAAGATTCCAAAACAGCCCCTTATCTGGCTTTTCTCCATAAGCATTTACTCTTCGATCTAGTGTTCTAAAATAGCTAACAGAATTCCACCAAGCATTCCAAGTGGGAGCAAAACCAAACATTATGAGAGACGGTCTTACCTCCACGATGCTACCGAGGGCCCTGGAGATAGTCTTACCCACATTCGTCCAATATTCTTGTATCTTAAAACAGGAAATGAATACGTGGACGTCATCTGCATTCTGGCGGCCTGCTTCTCAGACAGCTGGCTTCTCCACCACCCTTTATCTTGGATATCTTTAGTGGGGACCAGTAGATCCTGTGGAGTGTGAAAAAGTGATTTTTTCTAAGTGCAGCAGATTTAATCAGCGGGTAAAGAATATCTAGAGATACTTGCCCGAAGGTTTCCAGCTCCTCCCTCGGAAAGTAATTCTCCCAGATTCTGTATGGCTACTCCATCTTTCTATCTGTTGCTGCCAAGAGGTGATTATACCATTGCGCCACTTCTTTTTTTCCAGGGGCTAGGTCTTGTAGTTAGTTTTCCATACTGTTATCTTCCAAGAGTGGCCAGCATTGACTCTTGTACCAGGAAGAGAGCTGATAGAACTTGAACCTAGACAGCCTACTGATAGTAATATGGCTCCAATGTTCCCAGGAATAACATTTATCGCCCAATACGAGGTCTCTCCAATATACAACTCCTGCCTCTTTTAATGGACAAGCATGAGTGTCCAAAAGGCACTCCAGTGCACTGGGAGAATCCCAAAGTGGAACCCATTCACTATAATAAGATAGTCCTAAACAATCTCGACAGTCCGACGACAACCTAGCCGCCATACACAGGGTCTTTAAAATGACTTTTTTGAAGAATTTAGGAGAGCCGAATTTGTACATGTAACCTAGCTCCCCTTCCCCTAGTAGCATGGCTTTGAACATGCAGCCTATCAATGAGTCATCCGGAGAGAGCAATAATATCCTACAGTTCTTTAATTGATGGGCCCAACAGTACAGCTGAAAATCTGGTAGGCCCACCTCCCCTCACTGAAGTTTGCGTCTAAGTTTTTTCCAGGATAGCCGAATTGCTTTACTAGCCCAGATAAAGGAAGATATCTTGCCCTGGATTTTGAGAATGTCAGATTTTCCAAATTCTAGGGGATATTGTTAAAAAGGTAAGTGTATTTTGGAAGGACGCACATCTTAACCAGATTGACTCGCCCATAGAGTGATTAATGGGATACTCTGCCATCTTTTTAATTGGACATTGACCTCCTTTGAGACTCTATCTAGATTGATTTTAGGAATTTGGGTGGGATCCTGAGTTATTATAACTCCTAAGTATCTAAGTTTTTTGGAAAAGTTCCCCTCCTGATCGACGATGTTCCAGGCCATGATTCCAGTTTTCTCAATGTTTTTCTCAAAACCTGATAGGCTCCCAAAAATGTGGGCTTCAACTACAAGCTCTGAAAATGTGGTGCCAATGTTAGATGATAATAAAATCAAATCATCCCCGTACAGTGCTAACTTTCGTACAAACCCATTTATTTCAAAAGGGACGATCATTTGATTTATTCTTATACTCTGAGCTAGAGGTTCTATACATACATCAAATAAAATGGGGGAGAGCCGGCAACCCTGCCTAGTACCGCCCCCTATCTTGACTACAGGGGAAAGATTACCATTAACTAAAATCTGAGCCCGGGGGGACTCATATATTTTTTTTTTCAACACTTCCCTGAATCTGTCAGCAAAACCAAAGATCTTCAGGACCTTGTCCAAGAAGTGCCAGTTCACCCGGTCAAAGGCCTTGGCTGCATCAACAGGAATGATTGAAAGAGGGAGATCCTGTGATGAAGCCAAGTCAATTGACCCAATTAAAGTATGCACTAAATCAGACATCTGTCGGCCTGGCAGGAAACCTTTTTGAACCATGTGAATTAATGACCCTACGATTTTACTAAGCCGGTTGTTCAAGATTCCGGTGAAGACTTTGTAGTCGACATTTAGTAAAGAAATTGGCCGGTATGACTGACATTGAGTTGGATTCTTCCCTGGCTTTAAAATCAATGCAATGACTGCATCACTCCAAGAATCAGGCAGGGGAGATGTACCGTCTGAGATACCATTATACAATTTCAGCCAGACCGGGATAACTTCCTCTCTCAAAATCATGTAGACCTCAATCGGAATAGCATCGGGACCTGCTGCTTTCCCTTTCTTCGCAGCCTCTAAGATAGTTAATATCTCAGATCATGTTATTTCTGATGTGAGGATTCCCTGGCTAGATGTTTCTCTTTATGCCACCCATCAATCTGTTCCTCTGCCACCTGAAGATCTTCTTGATAGAGTTCCTGGAAGAATTGTGCAAAGGCTTGTTCTATACTACCCATATCCTCTACAACTTGAGAACCAACTTTAATCTTGGTGATATAGTTATTAGATCTATCAACCCTACTCTTCATTGCGAGAAGTTTACCACAATTCTCCCCCTACTCGAAGTCACTCATTTTCCTTACCTCCCATTTTTGGCGCAATATCTCTTCAGACCTAATTCTAAACTTCAGCTGCAGCTCTTCAACACTCATAGTTAGATTTTTTATTATCTACCCCAAAAGGACCACTCGCCTTTAAATCTGTCTCTGCCCCTGCTAACTGTGCTTCTAGGTCAGCTAGTTCTTTCCTCTAAGCCCTGTCCTAACCCACAACCGCTCCTTTTAGTATCCCTCTCAACTAGGCCTTAAAGGTGTCCCAGACCACATGTACTCTGGCAGACCCCAAATTGTCCCGGAAGAAACAAGCAGTTTCTCACTTCAGAAAACCAGGAGTTGAGGGTTGCAAAAGAAATCTTCTATTTAAAGTCCACCTCCTCAGAGATGACTCTGGGGGGAGTTCTAGTTTCAGGAGCATGGCACCATGATCAGATATATGAATCTGTAGATATTCTATTGAGCTAATTTTATCAAGATCGGGATGCTCCATAATCACATAGTCTATCCTGGAATGATGAGCGTTCTTCTTGCTATAAAAGGAATATTCCCTTCTCTCACCCATTTTTTTCCGCCATACATCAGAAAGATTAAAATTCTTCAGCATAGTCAGGAGATAAGCTTTAACACGCAGGACTGCTACCTGCGTTCCAGGGGAGGACTTATCTAATTTATTGTTTCGAAGTATGTTAAAATCTCCACACAAGATCTGAGCTGATTCATAGTCAGCTAGTGCGAGACCAAGGTTATTCAAAGGAGTAATATCATCTTCATTTGGTCCATAATAACTAATTAATGTATATCTTGTCTCCCGGCACTTAATTGCTACTATGACCCAACGCCCTCCGTCATCAACTTGAGACTTAATTACCTCTACTCCTGAGTTTATTTTGATTATCACAGCAACCCCTTTCAAAGAACATTGCTGGTCTGTGGCAATAATCTTATCCACCCATCTTAATCTTCCAAATAGTGTCTTACATTCTGATTGTAGAAGATGGGTCTCTTGAATCATTAAGATGCTAGCTGAGGTATTTATTAGGTACTGAAGGATCAAACGCTGTCTTCCTTTCACCCTCAATCCATTTACATTCCAGCTTAGCAAATCAAGATGTTGCTTCCCTCCCCCCATAGGCATATCCCCCATCACTGTCTTGTTTCCACTCACTACTATAACTGCTAAAGCTACTGGAGGCTATTATGTCATATGAGATAGTATTTACACCTTTTTAAAAAAAAAATCCCAATGCTCCCCACCAACAAACGTGAATACCATTACCTCCCCCCACCAGCCCCACAACCACCCCTCCTCCCTGCGGGAACTCTCCTTGATTACCCATTGGCAATAAGGTATTGCCTATTCGGGTTGGGCCCTCGAGCCTCCAAAAACAAAAAAGGAAATAAAATCAAAAAAATATGAAGAATAATATTTATTATTTATTTATTTATTTATTTTTTGACATTTGTAAAAGCGCGAACGAATACCCGTAGGCGTCTCGGCGCTAGACTGCATTGATGTCCCTCCTCAGGGAAAAAGTCGCTGACAGAGTGCTATATTATTGGTTGAAAAGCCACGTCTTCAACTTTTTCCGAAACTGTAACAGAGAGGGGCAGGTTTTTATATGATGTGGCAGAGTATTCCAGATTTTGCGGGCCGCAACTAGAAAGCGGCGGTCGCCCCAAGAAACTGTTTTGCTGCGTGGGACCACCAATTGGTTGAGTGAGGTCGATCTGAGCTTTCTGGCCGGATTGTAAGGTATTAGTTGGTTTTTGAGAAAGCGAGGACCTTGACCCTGCATCACTTTATAGACTATACACAGGGATTTGAATTTTATCCTGTTTTGGATAGTCAACCAATGGTAGGTTTTCAAGGTATCTGAAATAGGTGCAAATTTAGGTTTTTTAGCTAATAGCCGTGCGGCCGCGTTTTGTACTGTCTGCAGTTTTTTGGTGACTCTAGTTTGTGCATTGAGGAAGAGTCCGTTGCAATAATCTAAGGATGTTAAAACCAATGAGGTGACCAGGGAACTAGTGCCAGCAAAGACCCCCTTAAACGTAAGTTAACTGGGTTTGGTGTGTGCCAGAAAGCTGTCTACATCCTCTGGAGATCTGAAATTATATATTTTGTTAGCCTATACAATGTTTTAAAAAGCAGGGAATCGCAACTGTACTTGGGCTCCTTGGTCTCTCAATGCATCCATTCTCTTGCCCAGTTCCCACCTTCTATCCTCTGTGACCCGGGAGATATCAGACCGAATGCTGAAGGTGACATCCTGGACCTGGATGCATTTAAGTTTAAGGGCAGCCCCCAATAATTGCTCCTTTAGCAAATAAAATTGGATGTAGATTAGTATTTTCCTGGGCTTTTTCCGGGCAGGATTCAACTTAAAGGGATCCCTTTGTATTCTCTGGATTTCAGACTCCCAGATATTAGCTGTGGCGATTTGGAGAAAGGCTTTAATTAAAAGATCAATGACATAAGCCTTTAAATTGTCCCCTTCCATACCTTCTTTTAGATCTAGAACCCTATTTTATTCCTCCTGGAGATATTTTCTAACCTCTCCAACCACTCTGTTAAATCCCGCTCTTTTTCCTTCAGTCTCCATACCTCATTAGAGTTATCTTTAACCTCTAGACCCAAATTCTCCACTTTGCTCTCGAGAGTCTCCATCCGATGCGTCAACGCTGTTAGATTTTCCTCTAGGCTAGTGCAAGTATCTTGAATCTTCTTTTGATTTGATTCAGAAGTATAAAAACGTGCTCCAATCTCAATAGATAGCTGCCTTAACATCCCGTGTAGAGAATCCGGGCTTTGAACTGCTGAGGTCAGGGATGAGTCATCTGACTCCTCTAATTCAATCTGACTGCCACCTTCTGCTTGTTCTATACTACCCATATCCTCTACAACTTGAGAACCAACTTTAATCTTGGTTATATAGTTATTAGATCTATCAACCCTACTCTTCATTGCGAGAAGTTTACCACAATTCTCCCCCTACTCGAAGTCACTCATTTTGCTTACCTCCCATTTTTGGCGCAATAGCTCTTCAGACCTAATTCTAAACTTCAGCTGCAGCTCTTCAACACTCATAGTTAGATTTTTTATTATCTACCCCAAAAGGACCACTCGCCTTTAAATCTGTCTCTGCCCCTGCTAACTGTGCTTCTAGGTCAGCTAGTTCTTTCCTCTAAGCCCTGTCCCAACCCACAACCGCTCCTTTTAGTATCCCTCTCAACTAGGCCTTAAAGGTGTCCCAGACCACATGTAGTCTGGCAGACCCCAAATTGTCCCGGAAGAAACAAGCAGTTTCTCACTTCAGAAAACCAGGAGTTGAGGGTTGCAAAAGAAATCTTCTATTTAAAGTCCACCTCCTCAGAGATGACTCTGGGGGGAGTTCTAGTTTCAGGGGCATGGCACCATGATGAGATATATGAATCAGTAGATATTCTATTGAGCTAATTTTATCAAGATCGGGATGCTCCATAAACGCATAGTCTATCTCAATAGATAGCTGCCTTAACATCCCGTGTAGAGAATCCAGGCTTTGTACTGCTGAGGTCAGGAATGAGTCATCTGGCTCCTCTAATTCAATCTAACTGCCACCTTCTGCTAAAGAAGCCATTGGGGTCTCGCTTAACGGGGTGAATCGGTTAGAAAGAGGAATTTCAGCCAGTAGGACCTGATTCTCAGCTGACACTGGCACCCTCACCGAATAAGTCACTGCCTGAGTTACAGGTTTCCCTGTGTCCTGAGTATTCCATAAAGTATGACCGAAGAGAAGAAGTCACATTAACTAAGTGCTGAGTTTTTTCTTCCTGCTCTTCACATGAGTGGATTTCCCAGGTTTTCCTGCTTTGTTGCACGCCTTCTTTTGCTTAAGACTTACTATTGTCGCTGCTGACGTAGCTGAAACTTGACAGGCTTGCTCATGCTGTTCAGCAAAAGGTCCCCCACTTAAAAGGGTATGTGATCTCAATTTATATCTCTTACCAAGAGACACCACTGATTTATTTAATTTGGCCAGACCACCCTCGATTGGTTGGGCCCCTCTATTTTCAGGCTGGCCAGATGGCTGTACCACCAGCTCCATAGGGCAGAGGAACCTTTCATTCCTCGTCCCCTTTACCTCAGTTACCTTAATTAGTTCTACCGGATGTATAACATGGTGCTGGACTGAATATTCTGTTTCTTGGATACCTCTAGATTCATCATCTCGATCAAACTGTGGATGATAAGGACCCCCCAACTTTGGCTCGATATGGGGGATGAGCAGGGACTAGGACTGGTCTGCCAGTCACACTAAAGCCAGGCACGTCGGTGCTCAGCTAGTGCCCCTGTCGCCCTATGAAGCGGAAAGTGTAAGTCACCGTACAATCAGAGACATTCAGGGTCCGGAACAAAGAAATCAATTAAGAAATAGTTAGGAGCAATTGCCCTCCCTTCCCCTCTGACTCCTACCGTAGGTGAGCAAAACAGAGCAAAGCAGTAAAGCAATAAGCAGTAGGGCAGTAAAGCAACACCCAGTTCCAGCGCCGCAACCCCTCCACGCCTCCACGGCCTCGCTCCTCACTCCTCTCCCGACCCCTGACTCCACCCACTGGCTACACAAACCCGGAGCCGCCAGCCAGGCAGGCGGGCCTCTGCAATGATTCAGCTGCTCCTCCCCACCTCCGAGATCACCCAGAGAAATCGCCAAGAACCAAGAAGCGGGGGAGAGTCAGCCACTGCACTGGCGGGAGACCACCGGGAAACAGGAAATGGAGAACCCTCCTCCTCCGAGCCTCCTCTGAGCCTCTGGATCTGGATCCCGAACTGCCAAGCCGCCTGCCAACTTCCCGGAGCAGAGTGGAGCAGGCGGGCAGGATCACAACAAGAGATGTGAGGCGCAGAAAAAAGCAGAAAGGTAATTTCCAGAAGAAAAGAGGCTTTAGGGGTTTCTTTAGGGGCACCCTATTAAATGCCGGCACTTCATAACAATCTTCATGACGGTCTAATATTAGAGGCCGGAGGGAGAGCGACCCGCGACCTGCGAGATAGCTGGCCGCCATGTTCCTGCCAAAACACCTGCTGCAGAACATTATCTGGATTGTATTTGATTGGTTTTGATGAGAGAAAGATTAGTGCAGATGCAAATTGTGTTGAAGAGAGTATAATCGGTTAAGAAGACTGTATGCTCCCAACTTAGGTGAATATCTAGTATGAAAAGCATGTAGTATGTTCAAAATGAACATATGAGAAACACTGTAGTGAAGTTTGAAAGAAGAAAAAAAATCAATAGAATGTTCAGGCTCTGAAGAAAATGAAAATGGACACTGCTGATGATATTGTAGGTTAGAGGTTATGCTAATGTAATTGTGAACATCACGTTTTTTCTAGAAAATCTACCTCATCAAATTATGGAGAATCGAGAAAAAAGATTTTGGGCCTCATTTATGAAAAGTGACGCATCGCTGCGTGAAAACAGAGATGCGTCACTTGTCACTGCGCTCTCCCTGCGACAGTAATGATGCATCATATTTATAGTATGACGCATCATGTTGCAAGGAGTTACAGATACTTCAGTATTTCTGACGCATCTGTAGGCGCAAAAGTGACGCATTGCTGGAGTGTATCACAAAAGTGACGCAACTCCAGCAAGTCCCATGTTGTTAGTGCCTGCCTCAGTCTTACGCCTGCCTCGAGGCAGGCGTAAGATTTTGACGCATTATTGTCTATGAAATGACGCAGTGAAATTTTATAGATCTCACTGTGTCACTTCTATGACTCTTTCTTGCGTCAAAACGCCCCCCTTGCATACATTATACCTGGCGCAGGTATAATGTGGCGCAGGGGTTTACAAAGTGATGCATCTACCTAGATGCGTCACTTTGTAAATATGGTGCAACAAGTCACATTTTTTACTCTGCTGGTGCGTCACAAAAAGCGGTGTACCAGCAGCGTAAAAGTGACGCAAGGGCTCATAAATAAGCCCCTTTGTTCATTGTTGCATGACGTTTTTGAACAATTTACAACTGATAAAAGTAAAATCCAAACTGCTTCTGGCATTCAGCATCTTTTGGATATATGTTCTGGTTCTTCACAATTTACACTTAATGTACAGCAAGATACTCAAGAATTTCTTATGCTTATGCTTGCAGTAGTGGAAGGTGAAGGAATACAAATTGAAAATCTGTTTGGAGTACATTACAGATGGGATCATAAATATGGAGACTGGTCATTTTCTTCTATCACTGAAATAGACACTGAACAATTCATATATTTGACAATACCAGATTGCAAAACGGTGTCGTTTAACAAATTAGTGAATTCAGCTAATCAAGATATGAAATGTACTTACTGCAAATCGGAAATGTTATCAATATTATTTTTAGAAAGATTTGGATGACATATAATTTTAATGCTACAATGTTGTAGAGCAAATGGATGAAAATTGAAAACGAAAATAAAAAATGTTGTGGCAAGTCAAGTGACAATTTCAGGAAGAACTTTTAAAGCAGTGGCTATTATTGTCCATGATGGACCTAGTTCAACATCTGGACACTATACTGTGTATTTAAGATGCAATAAAGGATGGACACTTTGTAATGATGCCCATTTAGAGTGCAATGTCGGTTGCCCTATGATTTACCAAATTCATATCTAATATTTCTATGCCAAAGTTCTGAAAACATCATTCGGCCTATTGGGAAGATGTCAATATGTTTATTAACCATTTTATTTCAGATAGTGTCAATGCAAATGAATTCACAAACATCATTTGGCCTGATGGGAAGATATCAAAATGAATTAATGAGGTATTTTTGGATATTTTCAATGAAAACAGTTTGAGAAAAATCATTTGGCCTATAGGGAAGATGTGACCAATTACTGTTTTTATTTTCATTTTGGTTCATTGACATTGCATTTGGAAATTTGTGATAGAAAAAAGTAGTTAATATATTAGGTCTTTGTATTTTATGCAAAGTAAATGAAAGAGTTTATTTTTGAAAATGTAATTACATAGTTGAAGTTGTTGTGAATATTTTGAACAGAGATTTGTTTGTTTTTTTACAATCTTAATGATTGTATTTTTTTGCCCACTGTTATATGATGATCAACATTGAAATCACTGTGTGGTGAAATTCAGTAGAATCTGAAAACAGCAAAACAGGCAAACTGAATATGTTATGTAATTGTAAAATGATGTGTTCTTAAAACTATAATATTATGTGTATTAACAGTATTTTTTCTTCTCTTTTACAGACACTCATTCTAAAGTTTGAAAATATTTTAAATTTAGATTATAATAAAACAACTGAAAAAATGGTTTCAGTCACTTTCTTCTCTTCTTCCAAAAAGGTAAGATTAAGTAACCCAAGCACTACCCATGCACTGCTACAATCACCTGTACACTACCCATGAAAAACTCAAATCACCTAGACACTACTCATTCACTTCTTCAAATACCCAGGTAGTACCCAAGCACTCCAGCAATCAAAATGTCACTACCCATGCACTCCTCCAATCATCCAGCCAGTACCATGTACTAATCCAATCACTCTGCCAAAACGCAAGCACTTATAAATTCACCATGCACTTTCCTTGCAGTACTTTAATCATCCAGTCAGTACCCATGTACTTATGCAATGGCCCAGGCACTAGCCATGCACTGCTACAATCACCTGTGCACTACCCATGCAGTCCTCTAATCACCTAGAAGACACAACTCATTTACTCCTTCAATTATCAGGTAACACCCATGCAGTCCAGCAATCACCCTATCCCTTACCCATGCACTGCTCAAATCACCCAGACAGGACCATGTACTTATTCAATCACTTCGCCAATACCCAAGCACTTATAAATGCACCATGCACTATCCTTGCAGTACTCTAATCATCCAGTCAGTACACATGTACTTGTGCAAAGACCCATGCACTAACCATGCACTGCTACAATCACTTGTGCACTACCCATGCAGTCCTATAATCACCTAGACACTACTCATTCACTCCTTCTGTTACCCAGGTAGTACCCATGCACTGCAGCAATCACCCTGTCACTATCCATGCACTCCTCCAATCACTCAGACAGTACCATGTACTAATCCAATCACTCTGCCAATACCCAAGCACTTATAAATTCACCATGCCCTATCCTTGCAGTAATCTAATCATCCAGTCAGTACCCATGTACTCATGCAATGACCCAGGGAGTGTCCATGCATCTATGGAATAACTCAGACACTACTCATGCACTACTGCAAACACCTAGCCAGTATCCATACACTCATTCAATCAATCACTCTGCCACTACCCAAACATTCTTTTTAAAAAAACACGCACTACCCTTACACTCTTCCAATAACCCACACAATGTCCTTGCTCTCATGCAATCACTCAGGTAATGTTTCTTTTTTTAATCAATAGATGTGGTTCCGTAAGAACCATTTTTATAACAATTTAAAAACAAAAATTGTATTTTTGTAACCTTTTTTCTTTTTTTGATTATTTTTAAACAAAAGAAGATTGAAAACAGCAAACGAGCTGTTTAACAAAAAGCAAAGAAAAGGACATTTTGGAGCACATTCTAAAAGAAAATGAACATTTAGGTGCTTTGATGGCACTCGTAACAACGTCCATGCACTGCTGGCACCACACCTTTTGCACACTATGGCCCCTTCAAACATTTCAGGAACGATATGGGGTCTTGGTGCAGGAGGAACTTGTTGAGAAAAGGTAGAAGGGGCATTCGGGTCTTGTTGTGCCGTTTCAGTTAGTTGTCTTCTCCTCTCTTCTCTGGCCAAGTGTACAGGATGGAGAGTTTCAAGGTGTTTCTTCATGCTGGATGTCCTGCATGAATATTTCTTGTCTGAGCCCCTTGATAGAATCCGCTCACAGATGGTGCATGTGACTTTGCGAAATTCACCTTCTTCTCGCCCTCTGGCACCGTAAAAAAGGCCCACACAACACTCTCCTTCCTTTTTTTGACAGGCTCCACGATCTCGTCCTCCTCCAGATCCAATGGATCGATGTCTCCATGACTGAATGCCATAATGTTTTTAAAGAAATCAAAACACACAAAAACTGGAAAACAGTACAGAGCAACAAAAAGCAGGTGTTGCCAGCAAGACAGCCAAACAATGAGATGAATAAAGCAAATATAGCAAGGATAGATCCTCCCTCTTACAGAATGAAAATGATTTAAACCAATCAGATTCTTTCTTTTCCTGCTGACACGAAGTCGCGTAGGGTGCGTGCACCCGTCACTTACGCATCGCGCACCCGTAAAATATTATATACATAATTATAGACTGTAAATAAATGTTTATACAATATTTTAAAAGGGATATTAGTAAAAGTCTTTATTCCAATGTGATATTCTAACTTTCAATAGCAATATTTCAAACTTTGAAAATATGCCAAAGTTGCGACCACAAGTAAACACCAAAGGGCCTTGACTCGAACTCAGTAAGGCTGAGCCAAACTTAACCAAGGAACAAAAAAACTGCCAGTACTGAGATTCAGTTACCACTAAGACTTCTTCCATAGACTTTATGAATTAAACATAAGTCAGCATTTTCGAATTGCACCAGTAAATGGTTTATTCCACTTTGTTTGCATTCATTATTTTTGTAAAAAAGCATCAATTTTTGTGCACGTAAATATATACATGACACTTATGACAAACTACACACAATAAAAAATGTCATTCGAACTTCCCACTATGTACATACCAACACAACATTCCTCCTTATAAATTGGGCCAAAACAGACAAACCTCATTCATGCTCACACGTAATTCATCAAAAAACATGCCCAGAATTTAGAAAGATAATGGTCCCAATGTCAATAACACAAAGCAAATTTGCACAAAATTTCTCAATGCAATAATTTTCTTAAATTGTATCTGTTACAAAACCATCATGGTCACAGTGAAATCAGACTCATCACCAATTTCAAAAAATAAAATGTATATGACATGGGGCCCATGTCAATTTTGTGCACATTTTTCAAACCATAGAAACACCTATACCAGTTACTACATACCTATTCACTGATTCCTAGGTCTACACACACGTTCACTCATTCACTCATACAGTCACTCAACATGCAGTTACTCATAAATACAGCACTATCATTTGCACTCGTACACCTATATAGACACTCACACACAGCCGCTCACCCATAGAGTTACTCACACACCTCGTCAGTCATGCAAAGAATCAATAACACTCCCATTTACTCAACCATACAGTTAAACACACACACCACCCCACTTATTCATACAGATAATAACGCATACTTACGCTCTTATATAATCAATGATACAAGCACACAATCATCCATGCAGCTACTGTCGCAATCATTCACTTTCACGTATAGTCATTTATATACTCCAACACTCACATATTTTGCCTTTCACATATAGAGTTACTCACACATGTACCACTGAGACACCCATTTACTCACCAACACACCCATACACACATTCACCCACCCATACAACCCTTCACAGATGCACTCTTGAACCCATACACCCAGCGAATCACCCACTTACACAACCATGCATGGTACACACACCCCCACCCACACAGATACTCAGGCACCCATACAGATACTCTGACAACCAATCAATAACCCATATAGACACTCATGAAGCTACTCACCAATTCATACAACCGCTTACACACCAACTAACAGACTGATATAGAGATTTACACAGTTTAGTCACTAACCCATACATTCAGTAAGACACTTTTAATCACTGACTTATACAGTCACACACCTACTAAATCATCTATTCAGACACTCAAACACCCACTCATACTTCGATACACATTTGCATATATATTTATAAAACATATTTAACCTTTACAGAAACACACAGTCACTGGATGATGTCATCAGTGATGTAATCAGTGATGTCATTTGAGATGTCATCAGTGACGTCATCAGTGATGTCACTGACCATGTCTTGAGTGATGTAATATGTGACGTCATCAGCAGTGCATTACGGGGGTGCAAGTTATAGTTAGCTCAACTAACTATATTTCTCTGGTTTTGTACGAGTGAAATGTCCAACTAACAATAACGTCCCTGTAACCTATGTTTTTTTCAGTGAATATATATATATAGACTTGGGGAAATGCTGGGTGGGTGGAAATGTGTGGCTCCCTGCAGATTCCAGAACTTTCCATCACAGAAATGAGTAGAACATTGTCTTTTTACAAGCTTTGAGGTTTGCAAGGGATTCTGGGCAACAGAACCTGGTGAGAGCCACACAAGTCACCCATCCTGGATTTGCCTGAGTGTCTAGTTTTAAAAAATTTACTGGTTTGCTAGGTTGGGTCCCTTGCTCACTTTGCCACTGGATTCAAGGTTGCCTCCCAGAAACCGGCCCCAGGAGGCTTCTTTCCGGTTCAGGGAAGACCTGGTTTGGCAGTTCGGGCTGGACTGTTCCTATGAGGCACAGGATATATACTGATTTGCGTATAGCTGGGTATGAACTGAGGTGGCGAAGTGAGCTAAAAAATGCTGATGTATTCAACCCAGATCCGTGACTGAAGGTGATTGTCTGAAAAGTTTCAGCGCTTCATCCATCATCTCCTTGTGTTTGCTTTGTTCGCCCTACGTTGGCAGGGTAGCCCAGACTTGGGTCCCTTGCGCACTTTGCCACTGGATTCAAGGTAGCCTGGCTGATGAAGGGTGTTACCCAGAAACCTGTCCCCGGATGCTTGTTTCAGGTTCAGGGAAGACTTGGCTTGGCATTTCAGGCTGGACTGTTCCCATGAGGTGCAGGGTCAAGACTGATTTGCATATAGCTGGGTCTGAACTGGTGCGGTGAAGTGAGCTAAAAAACAATGATGGATTCAACCCAGATCTGTGACTGGGGATAAGTGTCTGAAAAATATCAGCGTTCCGTCCATTATCTCCATGTGTTTGCTTTGGCACCCTTGCTCACTTTGCCACTGCACATTTAAAAAAAACAGTAGGACAATGTAATTGACAGTTTACGTAGCAACTTTAGCCTTGGTCATAAGCAATGAAAAAGTTGACAAACTGAAATTAAATTTAAGTAAAGTAAAGATAACTCTGTTATTCATTTGGAATAAATTAGTGGTTTAGGCACTGTGATACCAGCGATAAACAGCAGTATCTATCATATTTTTAAGGCCATGTGTCACAAAGGGGGCTTCCAATACATTGCAGTGCAGCACTAACATGTTACAAGGAGACAGGTACGTTGTTAGGTTTGCCTGCACAGCGCTTGCACAGTGCTTGTGAAATATATTGTATTTAGTATAAATTTTAAAAGGGACTTACATCTCCTCCCCCTTGCTTCCTTGGTTTTGATTAGTTCCTATGCTTGCTACTTACTTTTCCTCCATTTCTATCGGCTGTAGCATAGTATTTCCTCTTCATCTCGTGTGTTACTCATCAGTTTCTTAAGACACAAATACTGTGTCCATCCATTTTGTGCAACCTTTTCAAAAAAATGTGTTGCCTGCACAGTGCTTACTTGCATACTCTCCCTAGTTGCATGCATTTCAAGCATGCTTGTTTTTTAATTTTTTTATTTCACCACCTTCCTTTACCTAATCTCCCCATAAAAGTGTCACGGGCTGCCCTCTGCTGTAACTGAAAGTGGTCAGGCTGATCTCATCGGCCCACAGCACCTAATAGGAGGAGATTTTCTAGCTCTTGTATGACTCCTCTATTTCTGGTCATTGACTCCCCAATGACTAGACCCCTCCTATGCCTCGCCCACAAATCGTACCCCTAAAGAATATATTTTTTTGCTAGTATTATAAGAAGAAATTGTACTTGCTCTTTTTATTTTCACATGTGCGTTTCATATGAGGCTCACATTCAGATTTAGCTGGCACACTTGTATGTATCGCTGGAAGCCATTTGCAATGATGCCACTTTTTTTTTGTTATTGTTTTTTATTTATGCCATTAACAAAGAAAACAGAGCAACACAGTACAGCGACCCCCACCCCAAGCCTTAGTAGTTTGACAAGTGCCAGGGCCAAAAGCAGATAGTCCAGATAGGCACTTTAGCTGAATTAATTATTTCGGGCCTGAACAGCATGAAAGGCACAAACTACTGCAAATATGCTTTTGGCCTTAGTGCAAAAATACTACATAAAGTGCAATACAAAGGATCATTCAATTTCATCATTTTTCATAAAATAAATCTCTAGGAAGTAAAGTGACCTGTGCAAAAGTGCAACATATAGCATCAATAAGAATTTGTGCAAAAAGTACAAATAGATAATACGCCAAGTTAGGCTGTCCTTCCGAGTTTGATCTATAGTGATAACATCTTGGTTAATGCTCATAAACCCATTCTTTAAAACTTGATAACAAAAGTATGTAAAGAACTGTTTTTTCCCAATTCTTGACAATCACTCCTTGAGAATAAAGTGTTCTGTGCAATAAAGTGCAAAGCTCAATATGCGTTAAGAATGATGCTAAAAC
The DNA here is from genome assembly GCF_964261635.1 of Lissotriton helveticus. Taxonomy (NCBI): domain Eukaryota; kingdom Metazoa; phylum Chordata; class Amphibia; order Caudata; family Salamandridae; genus Lissotriton; species Lissotriton helveticus. The sequence goes on along the minus strand of NC_136057.1, from coordinate 712,079,631 downwards.
AAACATATAGATTACCATATAAATAGCTACCAAACCAAACCTGTGGGCTGTGGGCAAATTTACACTCTCATATTTAGATTACCAACTCAAAAAAATCAAGGAAATTTCCCTCTTTCCCTAGCTTTGTTGAGGATTTATGTAGTGCAGCCAAGTAGATAGGGGTTCCCAGATAACTAACCCTTTTGGTTTGGCCCGGATGCCCTTTTTAGAGTAGATAGCCTTTTCAAGGGTGCATATTGAGTGTAACCGGGTCAACCACTGTGAGAATGAAGGAGGGTTAGGGTCTGTCCATGCAGAAGTTATACATAGCCCACAGATTGCCAGAGCAATAAACATTAAGGCCCCGCCGCTCTTCCTATCAACCGTATCGTGTATGCCCAGCAGAATTGCCGTAGGGGTTAGCAAAATGTCTCGAGAAAAAAGCAGTCCAAGAAAGTCTTGTTTCTTAATAAAGGACCCAACTCTGTACAAGTAGCAAACATAGGGACTGAATCTACACTATATTCAGCACATCGTGGACACTGTGTACCCTTGCCCGTCTCCCACTTTGCAATTCAGCTTGGTGTAAGGTATAAGAAAAAGCAAGTTTTATAAAATTGTGCTTGAAAATTGGCTGGTAGTAAGTCGCTTTGAGCGAATTTGAGAGCTAGGCAAAAAACGTTATTGGTAATGTTCAATTTTTGTTGCCATTTATTTAAAATTTCTGCTAGGTCATCAGGCATTAGGCTATTTAGAGAGTCATATATTGATCTTTTCATATATTGAGATTCGTGTATTCGCGTAGTCTCTCAATTAGACCACATTTAGTGAATCCCGTGGGCCCGCCGGCCTTGCGTGATAAAAAAGCCATGATGGCAAAATATTTAAAGGCCTCTTTATTACTCAAGTTGAATTGGGCTTTAAGATCCTCGAAGCCCAGGACCCCTACTGTCGAATACAAGACCCCAGTTTGTCTATGCCAGAATTAGTCCAATTTTTAAAGTATGATCCCCAAAAATCCCTTGCAGGTTGGTATTCTTGTCAGGGGTATATTAGTTCAGCATGCCCATTCCTAAGAGTTTACGCACAGTGGTAAATACCTCAAAGGTACCCAAGAGGGTCTTGAATGTTACCTTCTTGTAGTACCCAAATTCGAGTTGACACCACAGGCACCCCCAGGCATCAGACCCAAGTAAAAGTTAGACGGGTGACGGGAGTCCTGTTGTCGTTGTTGAACGATGATCTTGTATCAATATTGACCCAGTAATATAGCCTCAAATTTGGAAGTGGCCAGCCCCCTCATTCCCGGGAAGAGATAAACATTTGAATGCTCTCCTTGGTTGAGATTGCGCCCTTATAAACTGAGAAAAGAGTTGATTGAATTTCAGCAATATTATATTAATACATTTCAGAGGGATAGTTCTAAAAAAATTAGAATTTTGGGAAAAAGATCATTTTGCGGACATTACACTGGCCCACCATAGATAGATGTAGGTTATTGAGCCGGCTCAAAGCTCTCTTTGTCTCTGAAGCAAGGGGGTCTAAGTTTTCGCTAACTATTGACTCAGTTTTGGCCAACATGTTTACCCCTAAATATTTTGCCTTAGAGACAACTTTTTCATCCATCCAGTTGTTTTTTTTGTTCACTATAATCTGGGTCTTTCCTTTATTTAGTACGTATCCCGAAATCACACTAAAACACTGAGCCTCTTGTTCTATTGGTATTATAACTTTCTCGGGTTCACGAAGGCTAAATCATCCGCATATGCCATGATTTTAGTTTCTAGGCAATATCTATGAATAGCCGGGATTTCCTGTTTTTTTCCAGCTTTTTTATGAAGGAATCAATATACATTGCAAAAAGCAACGAGGAGCAGGGACAACCCTGACGGGTCCCACGTGTGATTTCAAATAGCTCGATTAGTTGCAAATTAATAGAAACCATAGCTGTAGGATTGAGGTATATTGCTTTAATGGCCTGGATTGCTCTGGGCCCAAAATTCATTCTCTGCATAACGTGCCAAAGAAACATCCAGGAGACCCGATCGAATGCTTTCTCAGCATTAAGAAGTATTAGGGCCATTGGGTCTCATGTGGTCTGTGCCACATCAAACAAAGTAATAGTCCACTGGATATGGTCTGTTGTTCTTTTTTGGGGGATAAACCCATGCTGCCACTTATAAACAAGATTTTCAATTTTAACTGAGAGTCGGGACGCAAGGAATTTGGATAGATTTTGGAATCTCCGTTAAAGAGTCTGATTGGACGATAGGAGCCCATTTCTAAAGGAGATTTGTCTTTTTCTGGAAAGATATTGATCTTGGCTGTCACTCATGATGAAGGTGGGGTCGCCCCATTGAAAACTTGGGTCACCAGGGATTTAAAAATATCTTTAATCTGGGAGGAGAAAACTTTATAAAATTCGGCAGGTATATAGTCAGTACCTGCCGCCTTGCCATCTGGTAAATTTGCCATTGCCATAGCAATTTCGTCCCAAGAGGGCGGGTCCTCCAGCTGATCACGATCCTACATACCAAGGAGTAATAGAGAAATTGAATCAAGAACATTGTAAATCCCTAACTGCCTATTATCTTGTGAGCCAATACCCTCATCTGTGTATAGGCCATGATAAAATCCATGGAAGGCTGTTTGAATTTCATTCGGGTCTTTAGTGATCCCTCCTGCAGAGGTCCTAATGGAATGCATCTCATTGTTGGTAAGCTGTTGTTATAGCAAGCTAATGGCCAATCTGCTCGCTGCATTTGTATATTTATTTGTCTGCAGTAGCCCACTTGGCAGCAGATTCTCAGCCTGTATAGAGCCAATTTCTGCTTTGATGGCTGCTGTTTCAAATTGTGCTGGTTCTATTTCTACCCCCTACTAGACAGCACTAATAAGGTTTTCCTAAGCCATTAGTAATTTTTTCTGGAGTTCTGTAACATGAGCTTTCTCCTGGTTATTCTTCCTAAGTGAGAACTCTAAAGTCTCCCCTCAAATGCAAGCTTTTAAATTGTCCCACACAACCATGATTTGGGCAGATCCAATATTGGTTTCTAGAAAATCCTTAATCCAGCTTTTCCTATGAGTTTGATGTCCTGTATCAAATAGTAGTGCTCTCTCAAAACTCCAGGAGGAGACTTTTTTACAAGTAGCCAGGCCCCTTATATTACAAATAGAGGATTATGGTCTGACAAAAATAGAGGAATAATTTTGATACTAGTTTTGTAATAAAAGAAGGTGAAACCAAAAAATAATCTAATCTGGCAAAAGAGTGATGAGGTGCAGAATAAAAAGTATACCCTGGCAGATTTGGTTTTAGATGGGACCAGGCATCCACAAGCCCTTGTATAACAAACATCGGTTATTCAGCGCCAAGATACCCGTAGTGGTGAACGTGCGCTTTACAAAATACACATGTAATGTTATGTTATGTTATATGTAGTAGAGTTGTTAAGGCTTGTAATACCTTTGGTTACTGACCTGTATACCACAGTTGATTGTTCATTCCCCAGTTAATGGGCAAACTGATATTGAGGCCCCCACATACAATAACTGGGAGAGGCCAGTGAGCTAATTCCCCAGAAACCCAGTTGATCACTCCAGGGTCATCCACTATATTCCGATATATGCAGCATATGGTGAAAGAATATGCTGGAGTTAACCGGCATTCTGCTAAAATCCATCTCCCTTGAGGATTAGATTTAGTGTGAGTAGGTTGAAATAAGCACTTCTGTTGTGCTAAAATGGCAACCCCCCTCGTGTGAGCACCCTGTGACGTTCCCCCAATTAAACTGTATCCCATTGATTTTAAAAGATGTATCTGTGAGACCTCTATATGTGTTTCCTGTAGGCAGACTATTTCAGCCCCCATCAAGCACAGTCCTTGGGAAACGTTCTGTCTCTTTCGAGCATCGTTCAAGCCGCAGATATTTTAGGAAGCAATTTAAAAATGCGTTGCATTTATCATATCAAAATATATAACAATATTCCTGACTAGGCTACATGCATGAAGAACAAAAATAAATATCCCATGGAGCCAGATGCAATACACAGAATAAATTAACCTATCCAGCGTAGGGAGATCAAGTGACCCACTAGTGCTAAAAATCCAAGTTGTTGCACACTCTATTACTTCAAGAAAAAAAATCAAGCTCAAATTCACACTCAAATTGGCACACAGACAAAAAAAATAAAGCTCATAACGGCACAGCCCACCCCTCCCCCCTCAGGCTTCCGTGGGACCCAGCCCCCTAACCCAGCCCCCCAACATAGAGCAATCAGGTAACACCTGAATGATGGATACCTGTAGTAAAATCCCGCCACCTGACCCACTGTGTTTTCAAACAGTGTTTAAGGAATTTTTAGGCCAATAAGACTATATAGAGAGAGGATAGAATACTAGCCAAAAGCAACCTAAAGAAGAAAAAGTGAGGAGAGGTGGAGAACCTTTGTCTTAGCTTTTTAGCCTTGGACCCTAGCTTGGCATGGGCCCCAGAAGCCCGGACTCCTTTCCCTCTGCTCTAGACCCTTTTAAAAGCCTATCCAATAACTATCCCATCCCTGTCCCCTACTCCTCCAGGAAAGTACAGGGATAAAGAGAAGGGTGAATAGCATCCAAATTGTAGGTTTGCTGTACATGATAATCACTAGCTTTGCCTTTTTCTAGCCTTCATTTCACAGAGATATTCTTGGGCTTTGATCTCAGACAAGAAAGTATGTGAGGAAACGTTCACAATGATTTTCAGTTTGGTAGGATTAATGAGAAATACTTGTGCTCCTAGTTGCTGAAAGGGGATAAATAGCTGGCAGAGGCACCACCTTCGTCCCACCGTAGTGTGGCAAAACTCGGGCTTTGCAAAGAAGGACACCCCTTCAAAGTACTTCTGGGAATTTTGTCGGGCCTGTTCTAAAACCATCTGTCTAAGAAGAAAGCTTCTGAAAAACACCAAGAAGGCTCGTGATTTCTCTCCTCCGTTAGCATGCTGTTTCCTCATAGTGAAGGGGAAGCGGCGGGCCCGTTGAATCTCGTGCTCTCAGTTCCACTCCGTGTGCTCTGGAAAGGCCCCCTTCAGGAGTTTCACGATGTATTGCTGAGTATCATTGCCCGCCACTCCTTCGGGAATCCCTGGTAGGTGGTGGTTGTTTCGGCGCTGTCTAGTCTCCTGATCCTCCATCTTCCACATGACGTCTGCCATGCAAGTGCCTTGGGAGGAGCACAGATCTTTCAAGGTAGTGACTTCAGTTTCCAGACTTTCGGTCTTGGTGACCTGCTCCCCGAAGTCTGAGCAGATTTTGTTCAGCTTCCTAGGACCCCCTTGCAATTTTTTCGCAGCACCCTTAGCTTGTTTGCTATTGGTGCGTGATTCTTCCTGGAACTGCTTGATCGATGATAATATGGCTGTCGAAGAGGGTTCCTCCGATTGAACCGATGTATCTCTGGTGCTCCCTACTCCTGAGATATTGTCGGATTCTTCGCTATAAGGGAACGTGAGATGTGATACCACTAGCCCCATTTTAACTGGCTGTGCTTTTCTGAGCGTTTCCGCCTTTGCTTGCCAGATGCAGTTTTTGGGCGTTGGACTGTGCCAGTTTCTTTAGAGAAATTACTGCAGTTAGTGTCAGAATGGTCCCCATCGCTGGATGTGGGTGACCTTTCTTCAGCCACGGAGTCAGAGCCATCAGACACCGAGAAAAAGTGTTTGCCGGCTTGTTCCGTGGACACATCAGCGTGAGACCATTGGGCACTGGTAATGCCTTGATTGATGGAAAAAAGGTCACAAATTTCTTGATCCTTTTCCTTAGATGAAGACCCATCCAGGGCCTGACTGTTCTCACCAAAGACTGTCAACGGAAGAGCTACGGTTTCAAGCCCTTCAATAGGGCTAATCGTATCCACCATTTAAGTCTCTAGTCTGTGGGGTTCCAATGCCTGTTCTAGCCCAAGGTTTTCCACTTGCTGTTGTGCGTTAGGTTGCCCCTGATTGTCGGTGACAGAATCTGCATAACCATTGCCTCCCTCTGGGTTTGTCATCGTTTTTTCACCCTTAGAGGCCAGTGAGCTAGCTGCAGGGAACATTTTAGCGATTGAAGGTTGGCAACTCCCCCTTCTTTAGGAGCTCCCCTCACAACAACATTATTTGTAGCACTTTTATTGACCCCAGCCTCCCGTTTACCTCTCGCCATCAGATCCATTTCCAAAGACATGGGCCCTGTGTTGATAGGTCCTTGCTACCGCCGGAGGCAATCTTGGCCTTTATCCCCTGACACCAAGGGCCGCCATGCTCAGCCCGACACTGCGTAGAAACCTCCTTTCGAGCCCGCAGAGTATCCGCGGAAGACAATGTAAAAATCAGGAGGAAAACAGCTAGCTGGAGCGTGAATCAATCCCAGGTTCATAACAACACACTAACATTTTCTGTGCTGTTAATTCCAATACTGTTCCCATGAGGCACAGGGTCAGACTGATTTGCATATAGCCATGTCTGAACTGGGGTGGCTGAGTGAACTAAAGAATGGTGATGGATTAAACTCAGATCAGTTGACTGGGGGTGAGTGTTTGATTTGTTCAAACGCTCCGTCCATCATCCCCTTTTGTATCGCTTTGTTCGCCCTAAGTGTGGCAGGGTATGCTCAGACGTGAGTCCCTTGTTCACTTGGCCACTGGATTCAAGATAGCCTGGCTGATGAGGATTATGAATCCGAAACCGGTCCCAGGATGCTTGTTTCCGGTCCAGGGAAGACATAGATTAGCAGTTCGGGCTGGACTGTTCCCATGAGGCACAGGGTCAGACTGATTTGCATATAGCCATGTCTGAACTGGGGTGGCTGAGTGAACTAAAGAATGGTGATGGATTAAACCCAGATCAGTTGACTGGGGGTGAGTGTTTGATTTGTTCAAACGCTCCGTCTATCATCCCCCTTTTGTATCACGTTAATTCCAATACCAGCACTCATCCTAGGCAAAAAGCAGCTGCGGCTTCTGTCAGGCAAACAGGGAGTCCTGTAAAGCAGCATCCTTGAGTTAGGCTGCAGAGCCGATGGCCGAGTTCCCTCGTGGCGTGGGCGGCTGTGAGCCTGAGAATTACACAGGTACCATCTTGATTCTTGCTTGCATAGGTGATGCTACATTTTGAAATGTATTTTAATACCATAACAAATCTGACCTGCACACAGACTAAAACGTTTGTTGGCCTGTGCACCTAAATCTGCCCACCTATATATTCAAATAGTAGTTGGTAATGAAAGGTGGGGCAGCAGACATAGTTTCACACATTTCTGAAGACACATTACTGAAGTACTGGTCAAAAATACTCCTGAAGCAGCATTAAGGTAGACTGGTAAGCGCTGAGTGCTGGGAAGGTAGTTAGTGATCACGCTTTATGTGCACATACTGGTATGCAGGAGGTCAGCCCAACAGTGTCCACAAATCTTTGAGAGCCCTGCAATTTTGACCTTACACAGGAGCATATGTACAAGCCCCTATCGCCACTACAACGTCACTTTCACTGATGTTGTGGTGGCGATAGGGGCTGCGCCTTATGTACAAGGCAGGATTAAGCCACTTAACGTGGCTTAACGCTGCCTTGTACATAAAGCTCCCTTTCACGCTATGGTTAGCGTGAAACGAGCGTGCAGTGGGTGTTGTGGTTGGTGTTCCACCGCAACACCCATTGTATTTGGCGCTGACCCCTATGTACAAGGGTGGCGTACATAGGAGGCAGAGCCAAAATTAAGACCAGGAAAACCCTGGTTTTAAGATGGCGAAACTAGGAGAAATGCCATATTTCTCCTCCTTTTTGTTTTTTCCATGTGTGCTGCCCTGTGCAGCAAACATGGAAAAAGCAAAATGCCATGGTTTGTTTATGTACAGGAAGGTGTCCCTTCCTGTACATAAGCAAACCTTTAAAAGAAATTCCATTTTGTCACTTTCATGTGTGCTGCATGAAGCAGCACACATGAAAGTGACAGAATGGAATTTTAGGATTGTTTATGTCTAGGAAGGGACACCTTCCTACACATAAACAATCCTCTCCTGCATGCAGACACTCTGGGGCAAGGGTGCCTGCGTTGGCGCTAAATTGCTAAACTTAGCACCATTGCAGGGGCAATCGCAAGACTGCACCACATTCTTGTAAATATGGTGCAGCCTTGCATTTCACAAGTGGTGGAGTGTGTCGTTAAGCCAAGGAGGCTAACGACACGCTTTGCCACTTCCTTGTACATATCCCCCACAGTGTCTGGTACTAGGAACTACACAAATTTAGTGGCAATTTGTAGATTTCTACATCTTTCCATATTTTTTACATTTTTGAAGCGGTTATGGAGATAGTGTCATGTGCAGGTTGGGAATGTGGGGGTACTGGGGCAATTCGAAAAATCAGCTGACATTTACTTATATGCTGAGCAAGGTGCTGCGGTGCTAAAACACTACCTATTGCACAAGGCTCCTGTCGATTCACACCACGCCCCCATCCTGGCCAAATAATCTGAGACCCAGGTACAGTGCAGCACGTGCGTTCGGCTTGACCTGACCTAAATAAACATGGCCCTGGCTCAAGTACTTTATGAGCTCCGTTCTGCAGCCTCTGAAAGATGTGGAAAATATGAAGCATTTATGGCAAGATATTTGATGGCATATTTTATATTAGAAATGCATGAAAGGCCTTTCCATGTGTTTATGCTAGGGGACACCATCACAACCTTTCCTTGCTTCGTTTCGGGACATGGTTGGCACTTGTGAGTTTCAGTAACATGAATTTCAGCCCCATCACTGCGTGGGGGCATAGATATTACCATATTTCAGTAGGCATAGAAGGAAAAGTTAGTAATTAATTTTATAATTTCACTGCAAATGAAATTCTTGCAATCCTTTCGCAAAATTAATGTAAAATAAAATTCTTGTAACTCTTTTCCTGTCACCTCTCCTAATTTTCAGCCAGTCTCCTGGCATATGAATATTAATTAGCATGTCAGATAACTCTTTTTACAGTTGTATTATTTGTATTAATCATTGCCAGACTGGCTTTGCATCAGATTATAATACAGATAGAAGATGAAACACTACCAAAAAGCATAATTAAGCAATTAAATGAACAAAATAGCAGCTACTACCTTAATCAATTTGGTTTCAAGGAAAATCACAGAGATCGTCATCAAAGTAAGTAAGTGACGCTTAAATTAGATCATACTGAACATCATTCACCTAATAGCTGTGCAGGAAATTTGGGCTGAAACCCATGGCGAGCTGATGGAATGTATACCTCGGGGATTCTATGCTATAACAAACAGGTGTCTGTGGAGCCTTCAGACCAGCTGTCAAGACTAATAAGGTGAGGGGCATTCGAAACGTTGTTAAACAAATTCACTACCAACCAAGTAGTTAAGCAGTACTGTTTGTTTGCACCAGTTCGCTCCAATGTGCATGATAACAATATGCATGCTCAAATAGTGCTCACATGCCTAGGCGGTTTCCATTAGATAGAATACTAGCTCAAACAAGTGTTTTTGGAACAAGGTGTTCAAATTGGTAATGTTGCTGCCTTTTACACACAGTGCTTGGCTGTGCTTATTTGGTTTGTCCTCCACCCTTTACCTAATCTCCCAGTGGCTACAAACAATTCAAACGTGCTTGGCCGCTGCATATTTTTTTCTTTGTCCTCCGCCCTTTGTGTAATCTCCCCGCATTATATTAGCAACAGTTACTGCACAATATTTTGGCATTCTCTATAAACAAGTCATAATTATTTATGGAGTTTCAGTGTCTTTTTCATTATAATCTTTTATTGAGCAGAGTAAAAAGCATGAAACATGAAAGGAGTATTTAAAAATAAAATTACTAATTAATTGATATTTATACAATCATAACCATCTCGCAACAGACATATTACATTGTCAATAGCTGTTTCTTAAATAATAAAGTGCAGGTGCTAAAATGACGATTTTTTCGAAACTTCCTCTCCAGTATATAATCCAGATATACTTTCCAGTACATTAAAATATAACATTAACTTTGCTTCTATCCCGCACTTTAACAGTACAAATGCTTACATAAAAAAAGAAAGAGAAAAGAAAAACAAAGAAAATAAATAAATGAAAAAATCCTATAAATAAGTTTACCCTTGGATATCCTTTTTCATCTGATCCATATTGAATTAAATCTTTTAGCAGCTCCCACCCTTTTTGCATAGGCTTCTTAAAATGTTTTCACTCAACCATTCTAAAAAGGTCAGTACTGCGGTTGTTCTCCAGTTCTGGAGGATCAATGAATGTGCCACAAAGGAGGAAATTGATAAAAACATTTTCCCCCCTCTAGTTAGTAACTGCGGACAATTTTGTTTTAATAAACCAAAAGTGCTAACTCTGGCTCGGGTTCTACCCTACTCAAAAGAGCATGGCTAAGTTCAACGCAAATCTTTTCCCAGAACTGAGTCAGCTTTGGACATATAAAACAGACATGTAACCATGAACCCTCTCCCATTTGTTGACACTGGAAACATTTTTTCTCTACCTCGGGATACATCTTGTGAAGTGCTTTAGGGGTGTAATAGGTGAGATAAAAACGCCATTCTTTTAATGTTTGCCGCTCTCGATGACTTACCACCATGTTGTGAGATGATTTGCCACTCCCCCTCTGAAAGTTGGCAAAGTGTTTCTTGTTTTATCTTTTCAAGAAAATTGGTAACCATTAGGGGCTCCCCTTGATTTCGGAATAATCAATACCAATTCCCTATAGCTCGCAATTGGTCCTAAACGGAGTGGGTAAAACTGAAGCGGTATCTGCACTGGCTGGAAGAAGATATTAATTTACAAATAATCTAACCTGTAGGTAACTAAAAAAGGAGCCTACTCTGATTTCCACATCTTACTTGAACTTCCTCCTAATTAATACATCTCCCACCAATTAAGAAGTGGTTGAGTTCCTTAAAACCCTCTGTTTCCCAGAGTTTTACATGACTATTTTGAATATGGAGGCCCAGATTTTTACATTCTATAAGGCGAAGATATTTATATCCTGAGGAGTGAGCCTTTAAAGGGTAACATTTCTGAAGTCTACTGTTAAACAGCTGGAACATCTGGTATCTTTTTTTCTTGGGAAGTTTTGATGTTTTTATAAAAACAGGAAGCTGTGATCCCGCTTCCTGAACCATCTGATTCAGGAAAAAACAATACAATGAATCGAACAAGTATGTCTAAAAATGCTGCTTCATAGTAAGTACGAATATTAGGAAGTGCCAGCCCACCCCAGCTAGTATCAGGTTGAAGTATAGATAGTTTAACCCATCACACCTTTTTATTCCAAATAAATTGACGAAAGATTTGTTCCAATTCTTTAAAATATTCTGTGTTGATTTTAATCGGAATATTAGAAAACAAAAAGATTAATAATGGTAATATCAACATCTTTATGAGTGCTATATGACCAATCTAGGTAAAGGGAAGGAGTGTGCATTTATCCAGTAAATCTTTCATTTTTCCCAACATGGCTTCATAATTTAACCTAAATAAATCCGCAAATTGATTTGAAACATGTATCCCTAGATATCGTATCGCCTCAAGAGAAAGAGCATGGTGTTTTAAATTATCTGGGAGAAAGTTATTAGAGACATTTAGGGCTAGGACTTCATTTGTTTATGATTAATTTTGTAACCTCCGATTGCCTCAAACTCAGACAATTCTCTTAAAATTGATTCAACATTTTGCCTTACTGGTTCCAGGTACAGTATAACATCGTCTGCAAATAGTTTTAGTATTGTCATTCCCTCTATTGCAGTATACTTATTATTCTCATCAACATCAGTAAGCTTCCCAGATCGTTTTTATCTTAATTTCACGTTCCTTGATATGTTTAAATTCAGAGATATGGGCTAACTCCTTTTCAGACCACTCTCTGGTAAAGGTTGACATCGATTTAGAGTTAGGAAAAATCTAGGTGGCAGATTGATACACTTCTGTTTACCAACCCACAATGGATTAGTAGTATCAGAGAATGGATCAAGGAGTTTTTTCAGGTCAATAAGGGTACTGCTAGCTTTTTTCAATCTGAGGGGCTTTTAAGGCCTCAGTACGAGGGCTAATGATTGCTTACATGTCAGAGAAAATTAGAGCCCGTAAGAGCAGAATAACAGAACTTCAGCAGGCTGTCGAAGCTGCCTTTTTAAGGAAAGTTAGCTTCTCTGGGCGAGGTCATCGAGTGGTGGAGCAACTAACTAAAGCAAAGTAGGAATTGAGGGAGTTTTTTAGTAGGAAGAGATTTGTAGTTCGCAATCATACCAGCAGAGGGCTTATGAAGAAAACCAGTTGACAGGAAAACTCCTGGCATGGTCTACCAGAGTAAAACAAGAAGCAGCAGTAATCGATGAAGTGCTGGTACACGGAACACAGATTTTAGCATTGGAAAAAGACACAATTGCCCAAAAAAATTTAGATCATTATAAGGAATGATATACAACTGATTACCAGATATCAAATCAAGCACTTCAACATTACTTCCAGGGTGTAACACTCCCTCAGATTCGTAGAGAGCATAAAGAAGCATTAATGACAGATATTTCAGCTGTTGCAATGCCTCGAAACCGGGCCGGTCCTCGGATGCTTGTTTCCGTTCTGGGAAGGACATGGCTTTTGTAGTTCGGACTGGACTGTTCCCATGGGGCACAGGGTCAGCGCTGATTTGCATATCGCCATTGTCTAACCCAGGGTGGTGTGGAGTGGAAAAACGATGGATTTGGGCCCAGATCTTTGGACTGGGGTGAATGTGTGACATTAATCCACATTCTGTCCATCATTGTTGTGTTTGCAGTTACCGCTCTAAGTGTACTGGGGATGCTCAGACGTGAGTCCCAGGCACTCCACACCACTGGAATCAAGCTAGCCGGGCTGAAGAGAGGTGTTACCTCGAAACCGGGCCGGTACTCGGATGCTTGTTTCCGTTCTGGGAAGGACATGGCTTTTGTAGTTCGGACTGGACTGTTCCCATGGGGCACAGGGTCAGCGCTGATTTGCATATCGCCATTGTCTAACCCAGGGTGGTGTGGAGTGGAAAAACGATGGATTTGGGCCCAGATCTTTGGACTGGGGTGAATGTGTGACATTGATCCACATTCTGTCCATCATTGTTGTGTTTGCAGTTACCGCTCTAAGTGTATTGGGGATGCTCAGACGTGAGTCCCAGGCACTCCACACCACTGGAATCAAGCTAGCCGGGCTGAAGAGAGGTGTTACCTCGAAACCGGGCTGGTCCTCGGATGCTTGTTTCCGTTCTGGGAAGGACATGGCTTTTGTAGTTCGGACTGGACTGTTCCCATGGGGCACAGGGTCAGCGCTGATTTGCATATCGCCATTGTCTAACCCAGGGTGGTGTGGAGTGGAAAAACGATGGATTTGGGCCCAGATCTTTGGACTGGGGTGAATGTGTGACATTGATCCACATTCTGTCCATCATTGTTGTGTTTGCAGTTACCGCTCTAAGTGTACTGGGGATGCTCAGACGTGAGTCCCAGGCACTCCACACCACTGGAATCAAGCTAGCCGGGCTGAAGAGAGGTGTTACCTCGAAACCGGGCCGGTCCTCGGATGCTTGTTTCCGTTCTGGGAAGGACATGGCTTTTGTAGTTCGGACTGGACTGTTCCCATGGGGCACAGGGTCAGCGCTGATTTGCATATCGCCATTGTCTAACCCAGGGTGGTGTGGAGTGGAAAAACGATGGATTTGGGCCCAGATCTTTGGACTGGGGTGAATGTGTGACATTGATCCACATTCTGTCCATCATTGTTGTGTTTGCAATGTCTAAAGCCATGGCCTCAATGCCAGGAGGTAAGGTGTGTGGAAATGACGGCCTTCCGATTGAATTTTACAAAGCATTCTCGGAAGAGCTAATACCATTTCTGCTGGAGCTTTTTAATTATGGTAAGGTCGGAGGCGATGTTCCAGCAGATTTAAAGGAATCTTGGATAGTTAGTTTTGTTAAGAAGGGAAAGAACCCCAGAGATGTTAGCTCATACAGGCCAATCAGTTTGTTAAATTCAGACTATAAGATCCTAATGAAAATTTGGGCTAATCGATTTACTCCAGTAGCCCAGCATGCGATTCATACAGATCAAACTGGATTTATAGCTGGCAGGTCAATGTTGTCTAATACGGGTTATTTAGTCCAAGCGATCAATGTTTTTAATATGAATTAAATACCCGCCTTGATAATGATGGTCGACGCAGAGAAGGCGTTTGACTTGGTAAATTGGGGTGCTCTAGTTTTTGGTCTTGCAAGATTTGGTTTTCCTCTCCAGACTATAACTATACTTCTGAATATATATCAAGGGGCTCAGGCACAGGTTAGGATAAACTCTAACCTGGCAGGTACAATAAATATAAGAAGGGGAACCCGTCACGGTGACCCCTGTCTCTAGTTTTGTTTACTTTTTTTATTGAACCCTTGGCGTTCAGGAGTCGAGAAAATATAGAGTTGTAGATACTTATATTGCACAACTGCACACCAAGCTAAATCTTACAACAACAGAAAATGTACCATTAATCACATAGGGGAAACATATTGCATTTACCGATGTTTGTTTCCTTTAGTCAGTGAAAGAGATGACCCCAAAATGTGCTGGTTATTTTTGCTTGCCAGCGCCTGCCTTGTCTGACCCTAGCCCACTTAGAGCATTGCCAGGACCCTAAAGAAAGTATCAGTATGGAGGTCAAATTTTACTAAAAATATAAGGTTATTCAAAAGAAATATTCCTTTCCGTTAACTTTTCTTTCAGAAAAAAATAACAATGAGAAAGAAAAATTACAATTATATATAACACAATAAGTTCAAAAATACAAATGTTAACCGGTCCTTTTAACCCTAATTTAGCTGTCACACCAAGCACTCTGCACCGAAAGCCACAGCTTGCAGCCGAAATGCACAGATTCCTCTAATCTGCCTTATCTCTTTTCAGAACATGATCCAGCTAAAGCTAGCTAATTGCTTATCATTTATGCAAAATGAGAACGAGCCCATTATATCTTTTGATGGCTGTTTCAGACTGTTCTTGTTCCTGAGCTGGCATTCCCAAGCGATAAATTGTGTGAGAAGTTTATATTTGATAACTCACCTTTAAGGGTAGGCAGATGTTGTTTTGTAATGAATTTTTCTTATGCCCCTAGGCTCCTCATTTAATTTTTCGGAAAGCGATACCTTGATTACATTTAGTGTTTGGTCTCCACTGAACTGCAATTTTTCTAATAGACAGAATGGGTGTGCTTGCATTTGGAAGCGAGAGCCGGAATGCTTACAAAGTCATACTGTTCATTTCAACAGCCTGCATTTTTCGCAAAATATGTGGGCTGAATTTATGTTGGATGTCTGACTTTTTACCAGTTGGGGCATCCGTGTGTCGCATCACGATTCAGTATCTTCCTGTGCTTCGTGTGCCTCGATATACTGCAAATTATTTTCGTTTGTCTAAAGTGCCCATAAATTGTCTTTTTTTGGGACAGACCAAAGTTAAAAGAGGACCAACGAACTAAAAATCTGAAAGTCAAAAGGGCTATGGGCTAGAATATTCTTCAAGCAGCAAGAGACTTCCATAATCAAGTAGCATTGGCAATGCCAGTGGATCTGGCATTTGCTCAACGGTTCCGCTTTAGACACCTTATGTATTTTTATGTGCATATTTTATTTTGCTTTGTAACAAAGGGTAGCTAGGCTTCTGAAGCCAGACATATTGTTTTTTGGAAACGCTTGTTAATTTAATTTTTAAACCTCACAGTCTCCCAATTCATAATCTGATAGAGGAGCAGTTGAAAGCTCAGTGTTTGGACAAAATAATTATTAAGGAATATTGTGAAACGAAAATATTGTGTCCAGAATATGGAGATGTCAAAAATGTTATCAACAGGAGTATCAAAGGAAAAAATATAATTTTAGTTGTTGTTTTTCATATTGTAAAAAATATTGATTTAAAAAGAAGCATTGTATGTAACACTGTTAGTGTTATTTTTTATGCAACTTATTGTGCTGTGTTTTTTTCTATAGCTTTATTCATTCTTATAACTCGTGTATTAAGTGAGAAAATGTATTAATTATGAAATAGTTGAAATGTGTGTTTTTAGTTGTATTAATGAATACAAATAATGATGTAAATATTATTTTAGCAGCAGGATATTGGATTTTTTAGGGGGTACGGGTGGGGAGATTTTTAAAAATGTGGATATATATGAGCAGGCTGCCAGCATGTCAGTCCCCTCCCACACCACCAAACACGTAATCGGTCCCTCAGTGTCCAACACCTTCCAATAATTGGGTTAAATTGGAGTGACATATCAAATGTAACACCTTTAGTGTCTAACACCTTCTTCAGATTGGTATAGATTGGAATGGGAATTGTAAATGTCACCACGTTTAGGGGTCTATTATAATAGCGGGCGGAACGCCACCGCCCGTACGGCAGTGATGATCCGCCCGCCATTAACTGCCGCCCGCCTCCATTTCCCCTCCCCCGCCATATTACGATGGTGGGGGGACCCCGGTGGATGGAAAGACCGTCCGCCAGGGCCCCCAGGGTGTTGGGGGAGTGGGGGGTGCACATGGTACTCTCCTGCATTTGCATGCACAACATGGCAGGCACTGCTGTGCATGCAAATGAGCTGTGAGCACCGCCCATCAGAGTGTTGTGGATGGGGTATGCCACCGCCACCGTGGCGGTGCCATCCTGATTGCCAGAGCAGGACCGCTACACCACTGGCGGCCAGTCCCAGCACCGCTAGGGTGGCGGGCGAACCCTAATAGAACCCCTAGTGTTCAACACTTTCCACAGATTGGTATAGATTGCAGTGAGAATAGTAAATGTCACCTCTTTAGTGTTCAATGCTTTCACCAACTTGTTTTAGATTGTTCTGGGAATATTAAATGTTAACCCTTTTGCATCTAACACTCTCCCCAAATTGCTTAAGATTGGAGTGAGATTAGTAAATGCCACCCTGTTGGTGTGCAATATGTTTCTCAAAAAGTGGAGAAGTGTGTCTCAATGGTTAGAGCGGCAGACCCTGATGCAGAGGTCTAGCCCGGGACCAGGGTTCAATTCCCCGCCTCGGCGGGTCTTCGGCTCAAAAATTCCACGTAACTGATAATTCTCGTCTTGGTGCCTATTCCAATCATGGAGTCCCACTCTGCAACTCTGGGCAATAGCTTGCTTAATCTCCACAACGGCCCCCAAAACGCTAAGGATGCCTGGCCTCCACCTTGGGGGTGCCCAGGAGTGGACACCTCACAGGGAAAGCCAGGATGGGTTCCACAGCGGTATTTGTACAAGCGCCTTGAGACCCTCGCGGGTGAGTAGTGCGCTATACAAGTATCAATTTAAATTGGTCTACATTAGAGTGGGAATAGTAAATGTCACACGATTAGTGTCTCCTCCAAATTAGTATTAATTGTAGTAGTGTTAGAAATGGGGGTCTCTATTTGGCAATGGTTTGCACTTTTGTCCAAGTAGTTACCCTTTTTCCTAGTCAGGGTAAGGGGTCATGCTTCTAAAATAACCCCTGCTCACCCCCTTGGTAGCTAGGCATGAGCAGAAAGGCTAATCTCAGGGGCAGTGTGTACAATTGTTGTGCACATATACAATAATACAGTGAAAGCACTAAGTGAAAGCACTACAAATGGACACCACACCAGTTTAGAAAAATAAGCAATTTTTTATCTAAACCAAACAAGACCAAATACGACAAAAATCCAGCATACAATACTGTAAAAAAAGTTACTTTGCAAGATAACCTTATGCCAGATAACGATGCTGTAAACAACAGAGTATAATAGTTCCAGCCGACCACATCAGGTCGGGCCAGCTAAAGCGTTGACAGACTTTACTTGTTGCGGCCAACACGTTGGTGTGAGTCAGTCGGGGGCAAACGTCATGGTTGCGTTGCAAAAATGAAAGAGGTGCAGGGTGTGGTACCCTCATGATGCGGTGCAGGCAGCTGCTCGGTGACGATCATCCAGATGGCGTCAGTGAGATCAAGGCTTACAGTGATGGGTGGGGCAGTGCTCGATGTGGTGCTGGCATGTTGCAGTGCAGGGGACGAAGCCAGTCGATATTTGGGTCAGGCAGCGTCGGTGACATCCAAGCAGAATGAGACTAGGCGGTGCAAAGTGGTGCCAGCAGCAGCTCGGTGACAATTGTCCAGAGATGTCAGTGATTGCAAGGACGTGGTGCCTGCGGCAGTGCCTTCTGCGGGTCCTTCAGGAAACAGAATCCTGAGATGGACTCATTGACAGAGTCTGTTGCCCTTTTCTTCCACAGCAATTGAAACCAGAGGTTCCAGAGACTGTGCCCAGAAGGAGTGTGGGGTCTTTGCTGTTCCTGAGCCCTTTTAAACAGGGGGCAAGCTCCTCTTCCAAGCCCTTGGATATACTTTCTCAAGTAGGATAGACAAACAGTTGCTCTCCTTGGCAGAAACAGCTACTGAGGGCCAACCCCAGACAGTACGTAGCAAAGGGGCAGCACTCCTCCTCCAGCTTCTTCTAGGTCTTCTCCTTGGCAGAGATTCCTCTTGAAGTCTAAAAGTGAACTGACGTTCAGGGGTCTGGGCGTCACTTTTCATAGCACAAATTCCTTTGTTCTCTGGTGGCAGAGAAGGTCTTTGCCCAGCCAAAACCAGTTCTGTCCCCTCAGGTGCAGATGCCCGGCAGGAGGTGGAGACAGCATTGTCCCAGGCAGACCAGGCCCATTCAGGTGTTAAAAAAATCTCCTCCCCCGACTCTAAATGCAGACCAGATCTATTTAGTCCAGCCTTGACTCATCAAGGAAAGGCAAGACAAATCATCAAACCTCACCCCGTGGCCATCTGAGAGAATGCATATCCCTAGCCCCTGTCATTCAAAAGCCAGACAGACAATCCACAACCCAGCAGAGGCACACTGGATGACTAAGCAAGAAAATACCCACTTTCTAAAAGTGGTATTTTCAAACACACAATATAAAAATCATCTTTACTAAAAATATGTATTTTCATTTTCTGATTTAAGGCATACTAAACTCCATCTTACAATCTTGTCCCACTGAGAAGTTAAATTTATAAAATGTTATAAATAAACTCCCATTCTATCCTTTGGGACAGATGGCCTTTCAATAGTGAAAAACAAAATACCCTGTAATTCACTATAAGGACATTTCACACTCCTCAGTACATGTCCCACGTTTCACATACACTGCACCCTGCCCATGGAGCTACCTTGGGCCTACCTTAGGGGTGACTCACATGTAATAAAAGGGAAAGTTAGGTCCTGGCAAGTGGGTGCACTTGCCAGGTCGACATGGCAGTACTAGACTGCACACAGACACGGCAGTGGCAGGTCAAAGTTGCCTTTTAAGGCTTCTCATGTGGGTGGCACAATCAGTGTGCAAGCCCACTAGCATCATTTGATTTACAGGCCCTTGGCACACATAGTGCACTGTACTAGGAAATTACCAGTAAATCATGGAATCAACAATCCATAAATACAAGTTACAGGGAGAGTGTAATTTCCTGATGTTTAACATGTGTTGGCCTTATGTTTAACTTATTGTTGTAATTTGGCAGCGATCAAAAGACAACTTGATTCTTTTATTTTGTCTAAAGGAGTGGCTCTCATACAATATGTCGATGACATCTTTTTGGCAGCCGATATGCCTGAACAGTGTGAGAAATGTACTTTGTCTTTACTTTCTTTTCTTACTACACACATAAAGTGTCACGGAAGAAATTGCAATATTGTAGACCGAAGGTTACCTACTTAGGTCAACTTCTGTCTAAGGAGGGCCGTGCACTTACACTAGATTGCATTGAAGCAATTTTAGACACTCCAGTACCTTCTACGCAGAAAGATGTCCGTGCACTCATTGGTCTGACTTGGTTTTGCAGGCAATGGATATTAGGTTTTTCACACATTGTTAAACCCCTGCTAGCACTTTTGACTAAAGACACTCCAATGCCCCTTCCATGGACAGATGAATGCCAGGATGCTTTTCGTCAGCTACAAGAAGCTCTTTGTTCTTCACCAGTGTTAGGCACTCCAGATTATACAGAGGCTTTTACACACTATGTACATGAGAAATATGGGTGTGCACTGTCAGTTTTAGTACAGACACACGGTGATAAGCAGCGTACTTGTGCATATTTTTCAGCGGTTCTTGATCCTGTTGCCCGTGCAATGCCTGGGTGCTTCCGTTCAGTTGCAGCAATAGCTGCAACTGAACATACATCAGAGTGAAGGGATAGTTTTGTCACATAAACTGTTGATGCTAGTACCCCATGCAGTAGATGCCCTTTTGAATCAAACTAGGACGCAACATTTGACTAGTGCTCGCTTGACAGGATCGAATTGACATTGTTAGGCCCTCACATTACACTGAAGAGATGTGCGATACTGAACCTAGCTACTTTGTTGCCATATTTAGCGACTCAGACTCAGCCACAGGAGTTTCACGATTGTATCTTCCTTACTGAGGAACAGACAAAGGGTTGCGTCGATTTGCAAGATACACCCCTTTCAGATGTAGATGGGGAACTTTGGGTTGATGGGTCTTGTTTGAAGTTACCAGATGGCACGACTTCAGCTGTATATGCAATGACGACACTTGAGACAGTAGTGAAGACAGCTCGTATACCACAGAAGTCGGCCCAAGCAGCTGAGCTAATAGCTTTGACACGAGCGTGTGAACTTAGCACTGATTTGTGTGTGAACGTCTATAAGGATAGCCGCTATGCTGTTGGAGTGGCCCATGATTTTGGCCTACTTTGGAAGGAAAAAGGCTTTCTTACATCCCACGAGATGCAGATAATGCACAGAGAATTAGTGCATAATCTTTTGACTGCCCTAGCATATCCAAAGAAAATAACTATTGTGAAGTGTAGTGCACACAAGAAAGTGACTGATAAGACAGGACAGGCACGTAGCTCGTGAGACTGCAATGCAACAAAGTACTACATCTGCGTACGTAGGGAAGTCACAAGCTGAGCATTGGCATGATGCTAGAGAAGAAGTATTAGATATACAGAGATCTGCCTCTGTGGAAGAACTTGAGCAATGGTCTAAAGAAGGAATGTTGGACAATGAGGGTTGTTGGCGAAACAAAGAGATGGATACATGGAAACTGCCTATAGCCTATTTACAGCCTATGGTTCAAGTGGCACATGGGCTGGCACATGTTGGACCTCTAGTGATAACGAAATTGCTTACGCAAGTTTGGGAGCATCCAGAAATTGCCAGTACAGCTAAGAGAGTAGTACAGTCTTGTTTGATCTGTTGGCAGTACAATCCTGGAAAAGGGACACAGACTCCTACAGGAGGGTTTGCTACACCACCTGCACCTTTTGAAGTGTTGCAAATGGACTATGTCCAACTTGAACGTTGCAACATCTTGAAGTATGTTCTAGTGGTGGTATGTGCCTTCAGTAAATGGATAGAGGCGTACCCTACAAAGGACAATACAGCCCTTCCTACAGCGAAGGTGCTTTTAAAAGAGTTTTTCCCAAGATATGGTGTTTGCAAACTTTTGTGGAGTGACAACGGACCTCATTTTATATGGCAAGTTGTTGAGTATGTTCTGAAAGGATTAGGGATCAAACAGAAATTCCATGCAGTTTTCCACCCACAATCAGCTGGATTGGTGGAGAGGTATAATGCTATGGTGAAATTGAAGTTAGCGAAAATACTTGCTTCCACGTCTCTGAAATGGCCAGATGCATTACCCTTGGCATTATTGTCCATAAGATCGGTGCCACATTCACAATCTGGGCTTACTCCATATGCAATGGTATTTGGAAGACCGATGAACATTTGGGGAGTTCCTAAGCCACGCCCCGTACATGATGTACCTTGTGTTCTGATGAATGATTATTTGGCACAGTTAACCGAAAGTTTGGTCTCTATTCATCAACAGGTTCGAGAAGCTCTTTCTGACAGATCCACAGGTGAGGCCCACGAACTCCATCCTGGAGACCATGTAATGGTCAAAGTCTTCGAAAGGTCGAACAGTTTGGAGCAGAGGTGGCGAGTACCGGAGCAAGTGCTCCTAGCAATGAGGACAGCGGTTCGAGTGACGAACAGAAAGAATTGGATCCAAGCAAGTGTCGCCTGCCTTGGTGGAACCTGCTGTGCTAACCGATCATCGAGAGATTCTGGAAACGGAGAAGTACCTCACCATCTCAACTGATGAATCTGAGGGAGTCTTCCCGGACCAGACGATTCCTGGAGCATCGCGATACCAACTGAGACCAAGGAAAGAATCTGCAGTGCGGAAAGAGACTGGTTGAGCAACCACCCTGGGTTGGTGAAACAGAGTGCCGATGTGGCAAGGGGGGGATCAGTCCTGTGCTGTGGCACCCGTCTTGGCCCTCGGTGAAGAAATCAACGGCTGCCCAGGGATAAGAGCTCCAATGATTGTTTTCAACAACAAAGTGATCATGCCTGCTGGAAGATCAACTGTTGCTAAGAAGAAGATCATTTGTGCTGTATGATTTGTTGTTGCTACGGTGGCTATGGCAGCAATAACCTGGTTTGTTGAGGAAGTGGCTCCTGTTCAACAATTGCTGATTGCCACTACTCTTTCACCGGTTGAGCATCATTATTTTACGCTTCCCTACCATGAGCAGAAGCATCGACAATCCTATCTCAATAACACCTCCATTCATATGTTGCATCATACGCATAATGCCACAAATACCACAGGCTGTTGGGTGTGTGGGATAATACCTGCTCACCAGAAGAAAGGGGGAACACCTTTTATTCCTATTCCCTTTTCTCACAACGGTCAAGCTTGGTTTGCGCTTTTGATTGCTTCAAAGAAAGCGACAGTTGGAAGGATTAACTATCATCTTAATAAAGTTTGTTTCCCTGATGAAGATGGTTATCCTCAATCTAAAGGAACTAAATGGGAATGGGAAGAGTATCAACCGGACAATAATTATGTACCATATGTTTTCAAAAATACGTGAACTATAAAGAACAGTGGACCATTTGTAATTTCTGTGACCAGAGCTAAAGCAGATTTATGTATAGAAAATATTGGGGAAATTCCAGTAGGAAGGAGTGAGTGTACTGTGACATTAACTATTGAAGGTGCTAATAATAGTAGTTTTACATCGTCGCATAATACATATTTTGTATGTGGTAATAAGGGATATTATCAACTTCCAATTGGATGGTCCGGCGTGTGCTACGTATCTTTTCTGTTGCCCCCTGTGTTTCTGGCATCTGCGTCGTATCATCGAGATTTTAAACTGTATAACGATATTTCCAAAAATAGATACAAAAGAGCAATAAGTACAGATGAGGTTGATCAGACTGGCACCACTTTGCAACAATATGTCGACTTTAATTTGGGCTTGTTTTTCTTTGTGGGTGTTTGTTGGACCTGGGGTCTCCAGACCACATAGGGTAGCTTGGCACAGAGTAGGAAAGGGCAAAACCAAAGGCAAAAATTGTTAAGCTTGCATCATACCCTATAGTAACTCAGCGTCCATCCATTCAAAAATAACGCTACACCAGTTTAGGGAAATATGGTTCACTTTTATAAAAGTTCTTTTGTATTCACTTATTGTTTTGACTTAATTTACAACAAGTATTTCCCCATCTGTCTCTTTTCAGCAATAAAGATTCAACAATACATTACATTTGTTGTTACGCTTTCTATCCAAAGAGGTAAAAGCTCAGCCTCAACCCTGGCACTCCAAACATCTAGCATTCACTTCACAATTTATACTAAGTGAAAAGCACGTTGGAGAAATCAAACTGTACAATACCCTCAATAACTCCTGGTCTTTTTAAACATAAAGGAATAAGGGTTTCTCAGACAGTTCCACAGTTGATTCTCCTGGATTTCTGAGTTCAAGCAGCTAAATAACTAAATGGAGACAAGCAGGTTAATTCTTTATCTTATACAGCTTTTTGGTTCACCCTATGGCCACATTAGCTTAACAGCATAGCACAGTAAATCTTTTAGGCTCTGGATAACCTACACAAAAACATTCCCCTCAATCAATCTGTTGGAAGCTCCCTCAGCTATATCTTGAGGATTCCCTATCTAGGGAAGTCTCTTCCCAGGCGGTAGATTTGTCTCAGAACAAGTCCAGTGATCAGGGAGACCTATCTAGGGCGTAGTTCGTAAAGTTTGAGTCACCCCGCAGCCTGCAGTATATTCCCTTTGCCTGGGCTGGATTTTTTATACAAGGGGTAGGGGCTTCTGGTGGCTTTCCCTCCCCTCCTGTCAACGTTCCCAGCTTACTTCGGTTTATCTGCAGTCATGCCAGGCCCTCCGGCCCAGAATTGTGTCTCCCCAGCCTGGCCTCGTTCTCCAGCCGATGCGGGTTCTCGAGGGGTGGCAGGCTCACTCTGAAGTCGGATCCCGTCTGTTTACCTGACCGGGTCCGATGCGATCTCTCTTCGGCGCTTCCGTCAACTCCTCCTCACGCCAGCTCCATCCCCGACGAGCTCCGCCTTCACCCGGCCTCTCTCTCAGCGCCTCCACGCCTTCGGACGTCACCGCCGACCTGCCTCCAGAGCTTCCGGAACCTCTGCTGTCCTCCGGCGGCGCCTGCTGGCCCTTGCTGCCACCCGGCAGCGCAAGGAATCTGCGGCAGGGGGGAGGGAAGGAAGGAGGCACTTCAACACCGATGGGTCGACAGCTGGCACGACGAGACCTTCACACGGTGAGTCCCACTTCTCCTCCACAGGGACCGTTCCCCGCCTTTCTCACACAGCGTATCAGCAAGACTTGGTCTGACAGCGCTGCCAGTTAGTTTTCTTCCGGCAGTGTCGGGTAGGGGGAATCTGGGTTCACCGCTGCGATGGGTATCGCTTTAGAGTTAGCTTCCTTTCCGCTTCCTATCAGTAGCAAAAGTTCATCCTACTGGCCAATCGGGGTCATGAGGAGGGTATAATTCAGAGCTAGTGATGGAATCACGATGGCAGGGTTTGGTCAACAGGAAAGGGGTCACGTCAGTAGAAAAGAGCAGCTGGCCCGCAGGTCAATCTAACCCCTCACAGTGCGCCGTCCTCCTCACTAAATCGCGTCACTCCTCACCAGTTCCACACCACCCTCTCTATGGTCACACCTAAAATGGCCGCCCAGGTTCTGACCCTTATATAGGCTGACCTCAGACTTCCAGAACCAGCTGGAAAGTTCTGGAGTGTCCCTATGTTAACCTATGGGTCCGTTCTCTGAGGTGGCAGTTGTGGCAGTTACTGGCCACCATTTTGTAAAGCTAAATTTTTATGTTAACAGGGAGCTTCAAGGCCTAAGAAAATTATGGGATCAAGGAGTACCTAACCCCTAAGACAACACCTAAAAATTCCAGTGGACATGAAAAACAAAGGGTAGGAGGCAGAACGGGGATACAAATAAATAAATAGTGGAAGGGACCACCCCAAAGGGCTGACAGGTCTAACACGCGTCCCCCCGGCTAAAAGTGGGGAGAGCTAACCAATCCCTTGGGAGTTCTCATCACTAAGGCGGAAATACCTGGAGAGACCGTCTGCATTGGCGTGGTCCACTCCTGGTCGATGTTCCACCCGGAAGTCCATTTCCTGTAGGGAGATGGACCATCTCAACAGCTTGGGATTCTCCCCCTTCATTTGCATCAGCCAACGAAGGGGTCGATGGTCTGTCTGAACCAGGAAGTGCGAGCCAAACAAGTATGGCCGCAACTTCTTCAGAGCCCATACCACTGCAAAGGCTTCCCGCTCAATTGCACTCCACTTCTGTTCCCGGGGAAGCAGTCTCCTAGACAGGAAGACAACAGGCTGATCCAGACCCTCTTCATTGAGTTGCGTTAACACTGCCCCAATGCCATGCTCTGATGCGTCTGTCTGGACAATGAATTCCTTGGAAAAATCCGGGGCCCTCAGGACCGGTGCTGCACACATTGCTTGTTTCAGCTTCTCAAAGGCTTGCTGACAAGCCTCCATCCAGACTACCCGTCGAGGTTGTTTCTTAGATGTGAGCTCAGTGAGGGGTGCCACAATAGTGCCATAACCCTTCACAAAGCGACGGTAATAACCTGTGAGGCCCAGGAAAGCTCGGACCTCAGTTTGGGTCTTGGGGGGCTCCCAGGCCATGATTGCCTCAATCTTTGCCTGGAGGGGCTGCACCGCTCCCCTGCCCACCAAGTGGCCCAGGTACACAACCGACCCCTGCCCGATCTGACATTTACTGGCCTTGATTGTCAAGCCAGCTTGTTTCAGGGCCTGGAGAACAGCTTGTAAATGACACAAATGGTCCTCCCAACTGCTGCTGAAGACAGCAATGTCATCCAGATAAGCAGCGGAGAAAGCCTCCATCCCAGAGAGGACCTGGTTCACCAGCCGCTGAAAAGTGGCAGGGGCGTTCTTGAGCCCAAAGGGCATTACACAGAACTGGTAGTGGCCCTCAGGCATGGAGAAGGCTGACCTTTCCTTTGCTCCATCTGTAAGGGAGATCTGCCAGTACCCTGAAGTAAGGTCAAAGGTACTCAGGTATTGGGCAGCTCCCAGCCGGTCAATAAGTTCATCTGCCCTAGGGATCGGATGTGTATCAGTCTTGGTCACTGAGTTCAGTCCCCGGTAATTCACACAGAACCTCAGTTCTGGCGTGGTGCCCGGTGGGGCAGCTTTTGGTACCAGAACCACCGGACTGGACCAGGGACTACTAGAAGGTTCAATAACTCCTAGCTCCAGCATCTTTGTAACTTCACTGTGGATGCTGGCCTTCACCTTGTCTGACAGCCGGTAGGTCTTAGACCTCACTGGTGGGCTGTCTCCTGTGTCCACATCATGGGTACACAGGTGGGTCCTTCCCGGGACAAGGGAGAACAACGAGGAGTACTGCTCCAAGACCTGGCGGCAGTCCTCTCGCTGCTCACGAGTTAGGGATGAGGAGAGAATCACTCCCTCCACCGACCCATCCTTTTCCTGAGACGAAAAGAGATCAGGGAGAGGCTCGCTTTCCGCTTCCTCTGCTCCATCAGTCACCATCATCAAGATGACCTCGGGCCTCTCATGGTGGGGTTTGAGGCGATTGGCATGCAGCACCCGTAGGGGCTGTCGAGGGGTCTTAAGATCCACCAGGTAGGTGGCCTCACCCTTCTTCTCCATCACCTCAAAGGGGCCTGTCCAGCTATCTTGGAGGGCACTTAGCTCTCCAGGTTCCATCACCCACACTTTCTGGCCAGGCTCCAACTCCACGGGGTGAGCGTTGTGGTCCTACCACTCCTTCATCACTGCTTGGCTGGCTTCCAAGTTGTCTTAGGCTTGCTTCCACAACTTAGCCATTTGGCTCCGGAAGGCCAGCATGTAGCTCACCACGTCCTGGGGAAGCTTCCTGGGAGTCTGTTCCCATCCATCTTTCACCAGGCTGAGAGGTCCACGCACAGGGTGCCCATACAGAAGCTCGAAGGGGCTGAAGCCCACTCCCTTCTGTGGCACTTCCCTGTAGGAAAACAACAAACAGGGTAGGAGGACGTCCCATTTCCTCCGCAGGCTCTCAGGCAGACTTCTTATCATGCCTTTCAAGGTCTTGTTGAACCTTTCCACTAGACCATGGGTCTGTGGGTGATAAGGAGGGGTAAACCGGTAGGTAACTCCACACTCCTTCCACATAGCCCGCATGTATGCTGACATGAAGTTGGTCCCCCTGTCGGACACAACCTCCTTGCGGAAACCCACTCGGGTAAAGATCCCCATCAGGGCCTTGGCCACTGCAGGTGCAGTAATGGTCCTCAGAGGAATTGCCTCTGGGTACCGTGTGGCGTGATCCACCAGAACCAGGATAAACCTGTGACCAGCTGTAGTCGGTGGATCCAATGGCCCCACAATGTCGATGCCCACCCTTTCAAAGGGGGTGATAACGACAGGAAGTGGTTCCAGGGGAGCTTTCAGTTTCACCCCTGTTTTCCCACTGGCTTGGCAGGACATACATGTCGGACAGTACGTGTCGGATGCCACCCTCATCTGAGGCCAATAAAAGTGGGGGACAAGCCGGGCAAAGGTCTTGTCCTGTCCTAAGTGTCCTGCCAAGGGTATCTCATGAGCCAGTTCTAAAAGAAAGGCTTGGTAACGTTGAGGGACAACCAAGGCCCATGATGAACCGTGCACGGGTGCCTTAGGTTCACTGTAGAGGAGTCCATCCTCCCAGTAAATATGGTAATTCCCAGTAACGTTCCCTGCTGCCTGGGCTTCGGCCTGTCGCCTCAGTCCCTCAAGGGTAGGGCACTCCTTCTGGCCCTTACAAAACTCCTCCCTGGTAGGCCCTCCTTCCACATGCCACTCAGCAGGGATAGGTAAGTTCTCCAGGGAGACAACTTCCCCCTCCACGGACTCCTGGTCCACCACCGCAGGTGGCCTATCTGTCTCATGGGGCGTGGAAGCCGAGGTAGGCTTCTCCTGTCCTCGGTTCTTCCCCTTTTCGGCAGCTGGCTGGGCCTTTGTTCCAGGCTCCAGTCCAAGCGAACTCCCCCTCTGGGTAGTCGCGGACCTTGTGCTAGAACAGGCCCAGTCAGGTGTACCCAGCATCTCAGAATGAGACCGGTATTCCACCTCCTTCCAAGCATTGTGCTCCATATCATTCCCCAACAGACAATCAACTGGCACGGCAGGGCTTACGGCAACTCGAAGTGAACCTGCAACCCGTTCCCACTCAAATGGAACCTCGGCCACAGGGTAGTGGCCCAATCTGCCGTCAGCCATCGCGGCGGGGTGGAGTACATGTGGAATCACCTGCTCTGGAGACACCAGTTGACTCCTTACCATCGTCATACTGGCTCCTGTGTCTCTCAAAGCCTCCCCTCTTTGGCCATTGATGGTGACCCACTGCCCATACTTGGTAGTATTTGAGGGCACCTGGATCTTAGGAACCATCTCCCGAGGACACTAAAGTGACACCCGCCCACTCCCCCCCCTTATCTAAGGGCAACTCCTCCCTGGGCACTACACTAGCTACTCCCGGGGCCTTTCCTCCAGTGGGAGGGGGTGGTCTCTTTGGGAACTTCACATCTCCCTTATAGTGTCCAATGCCACCACACTCAAAGCAGTGGACAACCCTTGGCTGCTGACTTTGGCCAGGATGAGGGTTTTGTGCGGGTTAGCCTTAGGGGTGAATCCTGTTCCCTTTCCCTGGAAACTGTTTTGGGGACCTTTTGAGAACTCCCTCTTTTTATCTCCCCCCTCTTTCTTCTGGGGGCGCCCTGTCCTGTCCTTTGGGAATCCCCTCCAGTCCCCTTTGAGGACACCCGGGTACTAGCCCAGATGTCCTCCTCCTCAGCAAGCTTCCGGGGGCTGGTCAGCTTGCTGTCCACCAGTTGGTGTCGCAGCTCGGGAAAACATTTCTCGAGTAGGTGCTCCTTGAGAATAAGGTCATACAACCCCTCATAGTCCCTCACCTCGCTGCCTTGTACCCAACCCTCTAATGCCTTCTTTGCGTAGTCCAGGAAATCCACCCAATTCTGTGTGCCTAGTTTGTGACTACCCCTAAACTTCTGCCGATACTTCTCTGGGGTCAGTCCAAACTTTTTGATCAGCACCACTTTCATGGTGGGGTAGTGGGTCTGCTCTCCCTGCTCTAGGGCCAAGAGTGTATCCCTTCCTGTTGGAGGCATGTATTTATCCAAACCCCCCCCCAGTGTTTCTCCGGTATCCCATGGGCTCCTAAGGAGACCTCATAGGCAGCCAGTCACTTGGCAATGTCATCCCCTGCGCTGTAGCTGGCGACTACGTCCTTTGGTAAATAGGGTCTGGGTTCCCTGGTCAAGTCCTTAGGTTCGCTGCCACCATTCGGAGAACTAGAAGTCCCTACCTGCAGGGCCTCAAAGTCCAATTCTCTGAGGCTCAACTGATGAGCTAGCCTACTCTCTTCTCTTGCCTTCTCCAATTTTGCCAACTCCCATCTTAACTGTCTCTCCTCCCTCCTATCCGCTAGTTCGGCTTCAGTCAAGCTTCTCACGGAGACACTGCTGCCCTCCCTTGAGAGTGTTCTGGGACCTGTCAGTAAGTTCTCCCTCTCAGATTGGTACAACACATCTACCCCGATGACAGTGTCCCGGTCTGCCTCCTCCTCCTCCTTCCCATCTGGGTGAGCTGCCACCCACGCCCTCTAGCTGGTTTGTAGTTCCCCCTTTTTAGCACCACGCTTGAAGAACACTCCCATGTTTTGACAAAATTCTCGGAGTTGAGCCACAGTATAGGTCTCTAATTCCCCCAGAGCAAATTCCATTTTGCCAATGAGAATTCGGGACAGCCACCTGGAAGAAATTTAGAGGGTAATTAGAAGCTACCTCCACCCACCACCTGGAGTAAATTTGGAAAAACAAAAATATAATTAGGGAGTCCGCTAGGAGAAAACTCCAGGTGTAGGTCTATGGAGTACACTAGGTTACTATTGAGTGGACTCAAGCACAGTTATCATCCCACCGCTGCCACCAATTATGTTGGACCTGGGGTCTCCAGACCACATAGGGTAGCTTGGCACAGAGTAGGAAAGGGCAAAACCAAAGGCAAAAATTGTTAAGCTTGCATCACACCCTATAGCAACTCAGCGTCCATCCATTCAAAAATAACGCTACACCAGTTTAGGGAAAAATGGTTCACTTTTATAAAAGTTCTTTTGTATTCACTTATTGTTTTGACTTAATTTACAACAAGTAATTCCCCATCTGTCTCTTTTCAGCAATAAAGATTCAACAATACATTACATTTGTTGTTACGCTTTCTATCCAAAGAGGTAAAAGCTCAGCCTCAACCCTGGCACTCCAAACATCTAGCATTCACTTCACAATTTATACTAAGTGAAAAGCACGTTGGAGAAATCAAACTGTACAATACCCTCAATAACTCCTGGTCTTTTTAAACATAAAGGAATAAGGGTTTCTCAGACAGTTCCACAGTTGATTCTCCTGGATTTCTGAGTTCAAGCAGCTAAATAACTAAATGGAGGCAAGCAGGTTAATTCTTTATCTTATACAGCTTTTTGGTTCACCCTGTGGCCACATTAGCTTAACAGCATAGCACAGTAAATCTTTTAGGCTCTGGATAACCTACACAAAAACATTCCCCTCAATCAATCTGTTGGAAGCTCCCTCAGCTATATCTTGAGGATTCCCTATCTAGGGAAGTCTCTTCCCAGGCGGTAGATTTGTCTCAGAACAAGTCCAGTGATCAGGGAGACCTATCTAGGGCGTAGTTCGTAAAGTTCGAGTCACCCCACAGCCTGCAGTATATTCCCTTTGCCTGGGCTGGATTTGTTATACAAGGGGTAGGGGCTTCTGACGGCTTTCCCTCCCCTCCTGTCAACGTTCCCAGCTTACTTCGGTTTATCTGCAGTCATGCCAGGCCCTCCGGCCCAGAATTGTGTCTCCCCTGCCTCCCCTCGTTCTCCAGCCGATGCGGGTTCTCGAGGGGTGGCAGGCTCACTCTGAAGCCGGATCCCGTCTGTTTACCTGACCGGGTCCGATGCGATCTCACTTCGGCGCTTCCGTCAACTCCTCCTCACGCCAGCTCCACCACCGACGAGCTCCGCCTTCACCCGGCCTCTCTCTCAGCGCCACCACGCCTTCGGACGTCACCGCCGACCTGCCTCCAGAGCTTCCGGAACCTCTGCTGTTCTCCGGCGGCGCCTGCTGGCCCTCGCTTCCACCCGGCAGCGCAAGGAACCTGCGGCAGGGGGGAGGGAAGGAAGGGGGCACTTCAACACCGATGGGTCGACAGCTGGCACGACGAGACCTTCACACGGTGAGTCCCACTTCTCCTCCACAGGGACCGTTCCCCGCATTTCAACTTTATAACACTGGCGACGATCTTGCTGAAAGAAAAGGACCCATCTACTTCACAAGATCAACAACATCATCTACTGAAGATCTTATTCATAAGGAAACGTCCTAACACACGACTGATTTGTGGTAAAACCTGCCTTCCCCTAAACCACAAATTTAACGTGCTGTACATCTTATATTTTTACTTTGCGCTGACACTGTGTTAACTTTAATACTTTAAGCGTGCATTTAAACTGGAGGCCTACCGTTGCTCTGCCTGCCTTGTGCACCCTTCATGTGCGTATTTCACAGCATGGAGATCTACTGCTGCTCTGCCTGCCTCGCGCACTCTGCACGCGCATATTCCACAGCGTGCATTTCACCTCTACGTCTCTGCGTGCAGTCTTTGCGTCAGGACATAGTTGGTGATTTTCAACAAATGACTGCTCTCACGCTATCGGCGCATCCGTCTCCAGTTGCCATGACGAACTACAACAAAGACCAGCTGTGACGTCATCGCGCGCAGCGTCAAGCTTGAATTTCTTCCTTTTGTCTTGGAGACAGTCAACAAAGAGGTGTCTTCACGTCTTTGCCAGACCTTTCATCGCGGCTAGAGGATACCTTCCTGTGTTCTCTGGCGAGACGTCTCTTGGTGAAAACAGAGTTTAAAGCAGTCTCAGTTCAAAGCTGGCTTGATGTCAAAGTGAAGACAAGCCTCGGTGACGAGCACACTGCTTGTGTAATAGCTTCTTACAGTTTATTTGGACAAAACTAGTTTCAAAGGAGACTCAGTTTTTAAAATTGATTGAGGACCAAGTGAAGACAAACTTCAGTGACGGGCACACTCTTTATTTTTGAGCTCGTTACAGTTCATTTATATAAATGACAACATACTACGGTAATAAACACACCAGTTACTAAGTGTTTGTTAACT
This sequence comes from Lissotriton helveticus, assembly GCF_964261635.1. Lineage (NCBI taxonomy): Eukaryota > Metazoa > Chordata > Amphibia > Caudata > Salamandridae > Lissotriton > Lissotriton helveticus. Next base: position 712,046,980 of record NC_136057.1, on the reverse strand, counting down.
ATCTTGTTCGGTGATAATGTCAACAATCTTCTTCCGTGATAAACACACCAGTGAATTTGTGGGTTTTTTCATGTAAAGAGGAAAGGTGTGTAATGTATCCTGATGTTTAACATGTGTTGACCTTATGTTTAACTTAAAGTGTTATCTAATGTCTAAGATACATTTCCTGTGCATGTGTATTGAATCTTTTGGTTCAGTTTTAGAATGTTATTTACTGAAGCTCTTTCAGAATCCTCAGTTGTCAGTTGCTACTTAGATGCTGCGTGGATAGAACGTTTCTTATATAGATGTTACTCTTCAATAAATCCTGCATCCTTCAACCTTTGCTACGTGGTGCGATCAACTTTATTACAGTGAGCATATGCACTTTAGCACTGATCAGCAGTGGTAAAGTGCCCAGATTCATAAAATAAACAAAAGCAGGGTCCAGAACAAGAGGACAAAAAGCAAATAATCTTTGGATAAACCTGCTGGAAAAGCCAGGTCCAACAAGTAGGAATGGTAAGTCATCCCTTTCCTGAACAACACTCTCCCCAACTTAGGTCCAGACTACGATGTTGTTAGGAAAGGCTCCGGATGGGATTCGGTATTGCCGAATCTGATTCAGAACCCTTATTTTGTACAGGTTTCCCAACGACCGATTACGATGCCCGGAAACTGTTTGAGCAGTCCGAATTGGTTCCGAAATGCATCAGGACAGCATGAGGATTCATCCTGGGATTCATCCTGGACTCCTCTCTCATGATGACTAAGCAAGTCAATGCCATCTCATCCTCATGCTTCAACACCCTGCACATGCTCCGCAAGATCTTCCGCTGGATCCCTACCGGAACTAGAAAGAAGGTAACCCAGGCCCTCGTCACCAGCCGACTTGACTACAGGAACGCCTTATACGCAGGAACCACAATCAAACTTCAGAAAAGAATCCAACGCATCCGCACGACTCATTCTCGACATCCCCCGCCACAGTTACATATCAGCCCACCTGAGAGACCTGCACTGGCTCCCCGTCAGCAAAAGAATCACGTTCAGGCTCCTCACCCACGCACACAAAGCACTCCACGACATAGGCCCCGGATACCTCAACAACCGCCTCACGTTCTACACTCCAACACGCAAACTCCGCTCTGCCAGCCTCGCCCTCGCCACTGTCCCACGGATCCGCAGAACCACCGCCGGAGGAAGGTCATTCTCCTACCTGGCGGCCAAGACATGGAACTCTCTCCCTGCCCACCTACGTCTGACCCAGGACCACCTCACATTCATGAAACACCTCAAGACCTGGCTTTTTGAGCAATAGTGGCATTTCGCCTGCCCCTCCCCCCCCGCGCCTTGAGACCCTCACGGGTGAGTAGCGCGCTTTACAAGTGTATTGATTGATTGATTGATTGATGAGTCTTTCAGAGCTGATTCATACAGCTTGATGGACAATATTTCTGGACAAGCTATTACAATGACTGATTCGGACAGCCGTTCTGATTCGGTTTGCCCGAGACGAAACGGTTGACGGAATCAGTCTTTGGGGGCCCATTGTGGGCTCCCCTTCATCCAGAGACGAACGAATGTAGCCCATGGAGGTACCCAAAGGAACCCTCTTCCCAACCATGCTCAATGTGTCAGGCACCATGGGGTGCCGGCCACATGGTGCTAGGTTTTCCCCAACCACCCCTTTTTTTAATGGGAGCTTGTGTTCTCTTTCGGAACACAGGCTCCCGTGAAAGTCAATGTGAGTCTGACCGAACGATGATGAGAGGCATCGTAATTGGTCGTCCGGACTCGCAGAACGTGATTCGATTGGAAACTAGTCCGGAACTGATTCGTTCGGGACAGTTTTGTAATCAGGCCCATAAAATATATATTGGAGTGGGAATAGTAAATGTCACCCATTTAGTGTCCAACACTTTCCCCGAATTATTTTAGATTGGTAGAAGAGTAACAAAATGTGGTCCCTCTGATGTCTAACACTTTTCCCAACTTGGTTTAAATAGGATTGGAATAGTAAATGTCAACCCTTTAGTGCCCAACATCTTCCTCAAATTGGTATAGATTGGAGTGGGAATGGTAAATGTCATGACATCTTTGTGTTCTGATTAGTGGGTAAGGGCAAGCGTGAGCACACCAATGTCCTTTATCTCTCCTCTTGTGTGATATAATAGTAATGTTACCCCTTCAGTGTTCAGTACCTTTTTTTTAAAAATGGTTTATGTTGCATTATTTAATTTTATAATTTCAGTGTGAAATCCTTTATTTAAATGGTTTTTGTATGTAGTAGAAATAGTTTTGTATCATTTAATTGGTATTGGTGGTGTTTAGAAATATATTAAAAATATACATAGCTGTATGTTTGTAATGTTTATTATTATTATTTACATGGGTTTATATAATAAAGACATGTATTACATTTTTCCAATTTATTGAAAGCTTATTTTATTTATATTTTTACCTTTTTAAACATACATATCTAAAAAAAAAAAAAAAAATCTATATATAGATAAATACAAAAAAGTAAGTAATACATTTTTATTATGATATATACAATTTAACTCATATTTTAATTGTTGCTTGTTGTGAATTTACCACTATTTTTCCATTGTTTAACATTTTTGTTAATTTTCCTACATTGTTTTATATACATATTTTCAATATCATGTTACCATAAGTTGTTTTAGTATAATTGTATATATTTTATTCCATCATTTAATTTATACTTTGAAATGTTTTATATTTCTATAACAGTTATAACATGTTTCACATGGTCAATATTTTTTAAATATTTTTAAATACAATTGTTCAGCATTATGACATTTTTCCCATTCATTTCTATAACGAGATAGTCTTTTTTTTTTAGTTTCATTTAGCCGCCCTTTTATTTTACTACTACCTTGTATTTTGTAGACTATTTATATAATTGTTCGTCTATTTTCCACGATCCAGGTCACAGTAAGTTTCTGCTGTTCAACAGAAAAGGTAAGCCTGGAAATTAAATTCACAGTTTATGCACTTTATACGTCTCAGATCCACAAAACAACATTCCTGCCTTTACAGAGCTCTCTTAAATGCCTATTCCAGGTCATCGGTTTACAAATTCAATTTTACCAAATCTGAAGTCTTTCCCTTTCCTGTCTAAAAGAAATGTGCGCAGAAAATGGCTTGTAATGGAACTTAAATACTCCTCCTGAATTGCGAGAACCATTCAGGTTAATGTGGAGGATGCCCTTTAGAGGATTATAAAATGTTAGACAAATGGTCTCCTCTGTATTTAACAAGGTGAGGCAGGTTAGATAAAATAAAGAATATAGCAATACATACATTTGTATCTATCCATCCTGCCTGTTAGAATTCTTTTGAAACTATTCAAATCCTTAAGTAATTTTCTATAGAACGGATGGAGGGCACATGTGAGATGTTTATTTTTTAATTGAAATATGTGTACACAATGTTTTATGTGTTTGTTAAATAATTGTTTTAAGTAAAATGTGTTTTAAAATATTTATTATCAATACTGTATTGTCAATATTGTTGTAGTCGATATTTTGTGGTTTGATATTTTTGACATAATATATGTTAAAAAGTGACAATATTTTTGTTTCTGATATTTGTGTCTTCAGTATAAGTGAAAATTTACAGTTTTAACAATGATATTTGACGTTTTATTAATTGAGTATAGGAAGGCAATATTTTTGTTAATGACATTTTTTTCCAATATATTTGTGCCTAGATATTTAAACCATTGACATTATGTGAGTGATCCTGGAGGCACACTGCTGATTTATCTTGATATCTTCTCAGCGCCGCTTGTGTTTAATGAAAGCAGCAGGTGATGGCGCTTTACTGCCTTGCTGCAGGATAGTCACAGTGGATAGTAATGATAATTGTTTATATGTATATGCCACTTATCAGTGCACCTTTACCATTTTCTAGGCACTGTAATTAGCAGATATGGAAGAATATTATGTAACAGTCACATTTCCCAACTTGCATTTCATCACACTGTTGTAAATTAATCAGCACATGCATGATGTCACAAAGCTGAATGAACATAACCAACTTTAAATTGTAGACCTTCCAACTCACACAGGACCACCGTGCGTCACTCAAAAGCAGCTACCTGCACATAGTCACTCAGCAAGGAGTTGATATCACATGGTGGCAGAAAAAACTGCAGAATGTCTTTCAAAGCTTAGAACAGCCGATGTCCATTAAGGTGTGTGAAAACTCCCCTGTACATGGGCACTAGCATCAGCAAGCTTATTTTTGGGAGCCTTGGTGGGGGGCTGGGTGTAAAAGTACCAAGATGCCACACATTCCTTTGAGACCCCACCCCATCCTCATACAGTGAATTATTTTTTTAAACATCAAAATGTATTGTTTTCTTTCCTGCTCGTTCACTATAAAAAATCTGTTACTGTTTGAGGGGCCTGAAACCCTACTCAAACATCAACCACAATCCTTGGTTGGGTGATGTCATAAGCAAACCCCAAATTAACTGGTGCTCAACCTTGGCACAGAGTAGTCAAGCCTAATTTAGTGGCAATGTGTAAATTATTAATCCAGGACTTTAAACAGTAATAAAGTAAAAACACAAGAAAAATGTAAAACTAGTGTACACTTTCGTAGATGAATCAAGATTGCAATAACAAAAATCCAATCAGTATAACTGGAGATATGTGAGTTTAAACATTTCAGTGAAAATAGCGTTAAGAAACACAAAGCACCAACTGTGGTTATCTGGTCGCACCGGACTGGGACAAACTCACAAGTTCAAGCCAACCATAATGTAGTGCAGGTTGGCTACAGGGGCCCACATAGGTCTACTGAACACAGTACCTTTATCCTGGTTGTGAAAAGATGTGGGGTCCCACGTCTATGCTGCGCCATGAAGCACAGGCGTTGCAAGGTTAGGAGATGGGCCGAGAAGCAGTGGTTCCAGGGAGCTGCAAGGTGCTATGAGAGGTCCTTATTTTGTTTTTTTCAGCGTTTTATATAGAGCAAAGCGCAAATTTGACCCGAAGGTATCGGGTATCAGAGTGCTCTACATAGCACCAGTTGCGTTACACAAGGACACATTCATTTTTGTTAGGCACAGGAAGATTAAGTGATTTACCAGAATCACAGGATGTTCAGCGTCATTGCTGAGACTCAAACTTGGTTCCCCAGATTCAAGGTCGACTGCCCTAGCCATTAGGCCAACTCCTCTCCCCAAGTCCTTGTGTGGAGATGCTTTGTGCTACGCAAGTTTCAATGGGCCGCGTTGAGTGGAGTGATGTCCTTGCATGAAGATGTCCTTTCAGTGGGCTGTGATGGGTGATGCAAGGTCCTTGCGCCTTGGAAGTCCACGCAGCAGAGGTGATGTGTCTGTTTCTAGGGCGATGCGTCCAGCAGCAAAGGAGATGCATCAGTTCTGCTGGAGATGTGCTGTGCCACAGAGGATATACGTCAGTTCTGCTGAATCCCCATTGAGTCTGGAAGAGAACCTTAAGAACCACTACCAAGGAACCAGGACTGAGATAACTTGGGAGGGTAGAACTCACAGCTGGCACTGTCCAGGTGCTGGAGTCAAGGTTGATGAGGTGGTTGTTCTGTTCCTGAGGCTTCTGATCAAGAAGCCAGCCAGCTAGCCCTTGGAGTCACTATGAGAGCCTGGGTTTAGAGTTGTAGGTCCAGACCTTCTCACCCGGGCAAGAAGACAACAGGGCAGCAGGTCAGTAGAGTGGGCAGCACTCCAGCAGATTGGCAATCTTTTCAGCAGCACAGTAGTCCTTTTTCCTGGCACACTCCACAGGTCCAGAAGTGTACTAAAGAGTTGGAACTAAAGGTCCGTTATTTATGGCTGAAGCCCAATTTGAAATAGAAGAAGCTTCTAGAGGTTTCCACCTCCTGATGGATCAAGCATCACCTTTTTCCCTGTTATTGCCCCATCTTGAGCACACAGTCTGAGGTCACAAATGAACAGTGTCAAACCCCTTGTGTGAGTGCTCAGGCAAATACATTGTGATGTGCAAGTGTAGTAGCTGATAGCTCCTCCGCCTTGTTAACTCAGATTGGCCCATCATGCCAACACCTATCTTCTCTTTGGCTGACTATCTGGGGGCATTGTACAAAGACCAACTGCCAGCTACACATGGTCATGTGACTCCGTATCAGACTGCAGGCACCAATTGATTAGGACAAAAAATGTCAACTTTCTAAAAGTGACATTTTCAGAATTGTGACTAAAAATCCACCATTAAAGAGTGTTTTTAATTACAATTCTTTAACCACCAAACTCAACTGTTTACCTGTTCTTAATCGGCAGATATCACTTATTAAATGCAATAAGGTTACTCAATGTTTCCTATGGGAGAGGTAGGTCTTGTAGAAGTGAAAAACAAATTTGTTTTTGTTTCTTTCAGGACATGTTAAACTTAAACGTTCATTTCCTACTTTTCAAATACATTGCACTCTTCCCTCACGGCTGTTCAGGCCTATCCTAGGGGGGACTTGTATGTATTAAGAAGGAAGAATTGGGCCTGGCAAAATACTTATTTTACCAGGTTGAAATGGCAGTTCAAAACTCCATGCACAGGCTGCAATGGTAGGCTTGAGACAGGTTTAAAGTATTACTTAAGGGGGTGGCACAATCAGTGCTTTAGGCCCACTTGTGGTCCATGGCTGGGTCTAAACTGGGGTGGCATGATGAGCAAAAGAACAATGGATTCAACTCAGATTCTAGACTGCGGTGAATGTTTGATTTGCTCTGTATTTCGTCCATCATCTGTGTGCCTTTTTCCTTCTTGTCCTAAGTGCGCCAGGTATGCCCAAAAGTGGGTCCGGGCTCAGTGTGCCACTGGATTCAAGCTAGCCTGGCTGGTGAGGAGTGATGCCCTGAACTGGTTCCAGGATGCTTGTGTCCGGTCCAGGGAGGACCTGGCTTGTCAGTTCGGGCTGGACCGTTCCCATGTGGCACAGGGTCAAGGCTGATTTGCAAATTGCTGGGTCTAAACTGGGTTGGCATGGTGAGCAAAAGAACAATGGATTCAACTCAGATTCTAGACTGTGGTGAATGTTTGATTTGCTCTGTATTTCGTCCATCATCTGTGTGCCTTTGCCTTCTTGTCCTAAGTGTGCCAGGTATGCCCAAAAGTGGGTCCGGGCTCACTGTGCCACTGGATTCAAGCTAGCCTGGATGATGAGGGGTGATGCCCCGATACCGGTTCCAGGATACTTGTTTCTGGTCCAGAGAGGACCTGTTTTGGCAGTTCGGGCTGGACTGTTCCCATGAGGCACGGGGTGAAGACTGATTTGCATTTGGCTGGGTCAAAACTGGGGTGGCATGGTGAGCAAAAGAATGATGGATTTAAGCCAGATCTCTTGACAGGGTGTGAATGTTTGATTTGCTCTGCATTCCGTTCTTCATCTGTGTGACTTTTGCAAGCCCTCCAGTAGGATTTAATTTATAGGCCACTGGACACATGTAGTGCCAGTTTCCTAGGGACCTACAAGTAAATTAAATAGGCCAATTGAGTGAAAGTAAATTGTACCATGTTTTAAGGAGACAGCACAAGTACTTTAGCACTGTTTAGCAGTACTAAAGTGTGCAAAGTCCTAAAAGCCAACAGAAATTGGTTAAGAAAACTAGAGGGTAAAGGCAAACTCTTTAGGGGTGACCCTGCAGAAATTGCCAAGTCCAACATGCACGTGGTGTACTCTGTGCTGCTTGTACATTAACTCATTTCTAGCTACTGAAATGTACTCCGAGAAAGTATAGTAGAATCTCTGTTGGGAAATTTTCATACTGGAACTGTTTTAACATCTGTATGTTTAAGATGTGTTTCTTAGACAGTAAACATTCCAGTTTTCCCCCATTCAAACACACTGATGATCCAATATCCAGAAAGCTGCATGTTTGACATGAAGCCAGGGAACCTATTTGTAACTTTTCAGCTAGAATACAAATTCTAGAACTGTTCAGCTAGAATTTCCACCAGTCACATACTATCATAACAGGGAGGCTGTTCTTTAGTTTGATTGCACTGCTGAAAAATAGTATACTTTTTTTGTTTCTGTCTGTCATTTTCATGTGGTGCACTCAACTACTCAATATGGCTTTGGGCTAATGATTTGGCATCAGTCCAGCACAGCAAACATAAAAAACTAAGAGATTTGACAATAGTTAATGAGAAATATTGGATATGGTAATGTCCCAGTCTAATTTAGTGTCCTTCCCCTTTATATTAAGATTATTTACTAAATGTATGTTTAACTATCTAAATAGGTTTGCATTATATTAATAAATTGTTGTGAGTGGCTATGTAGTTACTTAGATGAGAGCAAACCCATATGTTGATTTTTATTTATTTAAAAAAAGTTTATATTTGCAGGTACCGGAGCGCCTTACGCATGTTCAGAGAGCAGAGCTATTAAGGGAGCCCCAGACACAGGATGGGTCACCACAATATATAGATCAAAATGGATACGATAGTACAAAAACAATAACAATAAGAAAAACAATAATCAAAACCATAATATCGCGCAGTAGTGATTGGAGCAATTGATGAGTCAAGAGAGGTACTAAGAGAGGAGATCTAAGGATCAAGGTCATACATTTGTTAATGAGTAGTCCTTTAACTTCTTTCTAGAAAGAAACATTTGAGGGATTCAGTCTGGTTTCAGGGGACAATGGGTTTCACATTTTCGGGCGATCCCTTAGAATGCTTGGTTGTAGGTTTTCTTTTAACATAATATCTGTGGTTTCAGCAAGAAGGCACTGGAGTGTCTGTGGGATCTGCAGCTGCCAGAAAGTTCCAACTTCTTAGCAGGATATCTTAGGGTATTGAAGTGTAATGCTTTTGGGGGTGCATGCTATTTTTAACTGGATTCTTACTTCACAAAGTAGCCAATTGAGGGATTTTAAGTCAGGGGTGATATGGCTGTTTCATTTCAATCTTGTGATGAGTCTTGCAGCAGAGTTAAGGGTGGCCCTTAAGGAGCTATTTTGGGTCTGGGCAGGCCAAAGCGGGTTGCACTACCATAGTCTAACTTAGGAATCACTTGGGCTTGCACTGCAGGTTTGAGGTCATTGGGTTGGAGGAAGGGTTTTAGTTTCCTTGAGATGTTCATTTGGAGGTTCGCTCCTTTGCTGGCAGCACAGATGTGCTTCTGCATGTTAAGGCTCTTGTTGAGAGTTATTCCCAGTGATTGCATTGAATCAATAATTTGGGGTAAGCAGTTTAGTTGTTTCAACCATTCCACAATGATAGGGCGGAGTGATTAATAGGATTGGTTTTGAGAGTGTTTAGTTTGAGGTGGTTGCCTGCCAGCCAGCTTTAGGTTTATCTGTAGATTGAAGATAGGATCCCTTCAGGGGAAGACTTTCAGGTATAGTTGGGTGTCATCGGCGTACATGTGACAGTGGATGCTGGATAAACTTAGAATTTCGGTTAAAGGCTCTATGAATAAGTTAAAGAGAGTAGGTGAGAGGGAGGAACCCTGTGGGACCCTTAGTGTGACCAGAGTGCTCTTAGATAGGGAGTGATTAATCTTGAATTTTTGAGTTCTATATTGGAGAATCAAGGTGACCCCATTTAATGCGGACCCTGATAAGCCCATTCTATGTTCCAGTAAGTCTAATAAGTTGTCATGTTTAACTGTATCAAGTGCCTAAGATAGGTCAAGAAGGATAAGGAGGCAAGATTCGTTTTGGTCCAGCATTTTTAGCACATAGGGCCAGATGTAGGTAATTTTATTTTACCACCTCTTAAATACCGAATCATACCGATTCGGTATTTAAGAAGTGGTAAAATAGAAGTACCGAGATGTAGGTAAATACAGATGTGCATTTACCGAATCGGTAAAATTCGGTATTTACCGATTCGGTAAATACCGACCGGTAAACGCCCATTCATTCCTATGGGCTTTGAAGCCCATAGGAATGATTGGGCATTTACCGGTCAGTAATTACCGAATCGGTAAATACCGAATGTCACAAGGGTGCAGGGGGTGTCACTTTGACACCCTCTAGCACCCCCAAAACGGGTTCAGGTGCCATGTGGCAGGCATACCTGCCCTAAGGGCAGGTCTGCCTGTCATATGGCACAGGTGTGCATGCACAGATGTGCATGCACACCTGAATCGGTATTTTACCATCAAATAGGATTTGATGGTAAAATACCGATTTTTTAATGCTTGTGGGACTCAGAAGAGTCCCACCTACATATCAATTTTCCCGATTCGGTAAAAATACCGACTCGGTATTTTACAGAATCGGTAAATTTACCGATCGGTAAATTTACCGAATCTGTAAAATACAGGGCCCTACATCTCAAATTGCATTTACCGGTCGGTAACGGCCGAATTCGGCCGTTACCGACCAGTAAATGCCTACCTACATCTGGCCCATAGTGTACTATGTGTGTAAGAACCGATTTGGTGCTCTGCCTTAGGTGGAAGCCAGATTGGTATTGATCCAGAAGGCAGAATTGCTTAACGTGGTTACAGAGTTGGATGTGTACATATTTTTCAAGGAGGTTCGTCAGTGTTGGAATATTGGAGATCAGGTGGAAATTGTTTAGATTAGAGTAATCTGCCATTGTTTTTTTAGCATGGGGACACCTGGCTGACTTTAGGCAGTCAGAGATAGTGCCTTCAGGTAGAGAGGCATTTACAATCTTAGTCAAGAGAGGGAGTATTGGCACTTTGATCTCATTGAAGAAATTTGAGGGAAGAGGGTTATTGAAGTGGTTTGAGTGTTTTGGCGCTGCTAGAATTTTTAAAAAGGAGTATTCCTGAAAGGGTCTGAAAGAAATCCATAAGGAGTTGTTTTTGAGGATGTGCCCAGTAGAACACGAGGATGCAGCCATCAGAGAGGGGTAGAGGCTGAATTGAAGTAAGAGAGGATGATGCTCCAAAGCCATCTACTAATCAATTCTCATGTTTTTCGTCTTGTCAAAGAAGAAGGAGGCACATTTCTTGCAGTTTGCTGATGTACTGGATCCAGCTAGGGGAGGGTTGGGTAGGCCATTGGATTGTAGTTTAACAAGTTCAAAGGTTTTGGTAGATGGTTTCTAGTTTGATCTAATTCTTTTTTAAAGAAATGAGTTTTCAAGCTTCTGATGCATTTGTAATATGAGGTCCTCAGTGATCTCAGTTGCATGAAGTGTTCAAGGGATCTCCACCATCGGTCAGCACATCTCAGTATACGGCCTTTGTATTGAGGCTACCGTTGTGCCATGGTGTGGAGTTTTTGGTGGACAGTCTTTTTATTTGTAGAACATCAATCAAACCTAGAATATTCTTCGTGGAACTAGTGTAGTGGTTTGTAAGATCGTGGATGTCTGTCATGTCTCCAGGATCGGGCAGGGTGTTATTGCTGAGAGATGTCAATTCATCGTGGTTACGTTTTGTAGGCTCCTTTTCGAGATGTTGGTTTTCGTCTGTTGTGCTGTATTTGTTCTTACTAGTTCAGTAATGAAGAATGTGATGTGGAGGTGGTCACACTAGTCACAGGGGAGAACAGATTCAAGTTGAACGAAGTTGGTTTTGGCAATGATATAATGTAAGAATGTAAGGTGTCTCCCTTGTTGTGCGTGGGGCTGTCACAGATTTGACCCGATTTAGGTCAGTAAGAAATGTTTTAAGGGTGTTAACTGCAGAGTGATTCAGATTATTCCAGTGGAGGTTGAAGTCTCTGAGGAAGTTTTAGGTACAGTGATGTCCCGAGTTTTTTGCTGTGATTTCTATAATCTGTTCTATAAAAGAAAGGTTATCTCCTGGAGGGTTACAGATCATGTCCAGTTTGCATATGGACCTGCCGTTACATGCGATATCGATGAATAAGTATTCACATGAGGAGAGCACGGGGATTGTGACTCTTTAACTGATAAGCTATTACAGTATATGCCAGCAATGCTGTCACCTGGCCTGCTAGATCTGTCTAATCTAGTGATTCCATGGTTAGGAAGAACTAGAATGTGTAGGGTAGATGCAGAGGAATCATTTAATCAAATTTCATTCAGGATTAGAAGGTCAAGTTCATGTGCGAGGATAAGGTCAACAATATCCGCCGTGTGTCTTTTAGCCTATCTGCAATTGAGTAGCATGCATTTTTGATGGGTGTTGGAATTAGCTGGGTAGTCTGTGTGAGGGTAACTCGCTTAAGGTTGTGCTTCTTTACTGCTCTGCGGTTGAGCCTTGGTTCTCTGTGTGAGTTCAATTGGATTAGAGCAAGACTGTCTATGTTATCAGGGTGTAATGAGTTATATGATAGGAGGAGGGAGCAGACATCCTTGTCGGTTAAAAGATTGTTTCATCTAGAGAGCCAAGTGGGCGCACTGGGATAGGGTAAGGTTCTCCATCTCAGGTGTGTGGGTAACAGAGAAGGTGAGATCAAGTTCGTTACAAAGTGTGTTTTAGGCATGATGAGATGGTTGGAGAATTGGTCATAAATAAAACTGTTCATATTTAGATCCCTATTAAGCCACTGATTCTTGGAAGACTCTAAGGGGATGCCAATAAGTCTTTGTAGGTGTACTTTGACTTTGTGTAAGTCATGTGTGATATTCTCCATTCTGGATTCAAGTGAGGTGTGGGGACAGGTTCCCGGGTCTAGGAGCAGAGGCTGGGGAGGTGGGGGGTGTTGATATCTGAGAAGTTGGAATACCGTTGGCCTGTATCCCAACTTCTCCTCAGAGGGGATGGACTGTTGGAGGGGAGGTAAGCTCAATGTTAGGGGGAAGGGTACTCCAGAGATGGGAGAGTGGGAGTGATGGGGATAAGTCACTGGGCATAGTTAGTAGTCAGCCATTGGGAGTGGCATCGGATATGGCATGTAGGGGGTCAGAGGAATAGTCAGTGTGAGGGTGTGAATTCCCTGGCCATGTAGTTTTGAAGTAGCTGATCTAGGTGTGGGTTGAGGTTGCAATATGGTATGGCAATTGATGGAAGGGGACACTGACCCATCGGGTCACACAGATTTAGAAAGACCTTGTATGGGGGCGGATTCAGTAATCGTTGCAGCATTCTTGATGAGAGGGAATATTTTCTCAAATATTGCTAGGTTGCGGTCTGATGACTGGATGAGAATGATCCCATTATTGTAAATGGTGATGGTTGCTTCTGCTCTATAGACCGATGAGGGGGCTACCAAGAGTTTTAGACCATGAGGAGTTTTTCTGGATGTAGAGATCAGGGCTTTCTTCAATTGTGCTCATTTAGTCATATGAAGGATGAGGTCACTTGTTATGACTCCTCTGTTCAAGTAGGGGTCAGAAACAGGGTTTCTGTGTAGGATTTGAGAAGTCTATGCTTTAAGGTCTTGGCTGCTTTATTTGTTAGATTTGGGGGGTACTTAGTTTTATAGGCATAGCAGATGATGGCTCCAGTTTGGCTATTATTTCTCTTAGTTGATCCATGTTATAAACAGGCTGTAAGTATGCTAGGGGAGGGGTGGAGGGTGAAGGCAGGAGGGATGGGGATCGGGGTTAGACCATGTAGCTGTGAGTCGGCGTTCCTTAAGGGTATACCATATATCTGCTATCTGCTGTAACAGGTGGAATTAGAAGCAGATGGAGTAGGGGTCAGTGAAGGTGCAGGCCAGAGGGTCTTGTGAGTGTGAGGGAGATGGGTTTCACTTCAGGAAACCCAAAAAAGCACGCAGCTTGGTAGAAGCTCTGCTGTGCACGGATATTAAAACATATATTAAGTAGGCGAGAGGCCAAGATCTAAAACGTAGATTTTGCAGGCGAGATGCCCAGGGACTTACTGTTCTTTATTAGTAATAAGAGAAATTGGGAGGCTAAGCTGAGGAATGCAATGATACGAATGGCAACAAAGAGGTGTCCAACTAATGACAAGCAGCGTTTCAATGCAGCTCATTGGAAAAAGGCAATAGTAAAAAGGAGAGGGCAGGGCCAAGGCAGGATATAGCACATCGGGCATGCTAAGGGTCAGCAGGCTGCCATGAGGAATTAGCGACGGCCCTCAAAAGATTACCCGGGGCTTGAATGTGACCCACATCCTTGTCGAGCTGTAGCGACTGTCAGAGGAAGACAGGCAGGACAGTCACTGATATGCCACTGCACCATGAGGCAGCCAGCGATCACTCCAAGTTGTCAGAGGCCGCTTGGTGTGGCGGAGATCAACCTCAAGGGGAAGAGGGCACCTCCCTAGGAAGACTGGGCACAAGGAGTCCGGCAGGTCAGGCAGGGGCAGGGTCCGTAACATGCAACCTCAACAATGCTGCAGCAACTCAGTAGATAACTGGGCAACCGACTGGCAGATAAAGTGTAGGGCAATCTTTCCACGCCCCCCAAAATGGTACCGTCACAAAGACTGCTCTCATTGTGTTTCCAGCCCTTGGTCAGTATGCACTCACAATGTAGGCAGGACTTTATCCGGTCAGACGGTTATTTAAGTCTAATCTGACCCCCAGTCCAAGAAGAGCACTGTGTATCCGGAGCGGCTGGGGATTGTTGAGGACTGCTTGGTGGTGAATGCAGCCACCTTTCAGACTTGCCGCGTCTTCATTGATCGGACACAGTGGTTAGGTTGGGTTGAGCACAACTGGCATTAACGCATCAGGATGGCATCTTCGATGTGGCATGTACTTCTTATTTCATTGTTTATAAGTTAGATGATCCAGTTACTCTTCTAAAGATTCTCTGGTCAAGGGTGCAGAAAGGGCTCGAACAGGGCAAGGCTAAGCTGGGAATGATCTCAAAGACTTGTAGTTCCTGCCTAGAGATCTGTGCCATTGGGCATCTTGTCTACTAGATGTTTAGTTGACCTTTAGTAAATGTAATCACCATGGAAGAACATGTATGCCTTTCTTAAATTTCATTTGATATAATCCCTTATGCTAACTGTGTTCCTTTAAGAACCTGTTCCAAATCTAATGTTGGCCTAACTTGTAGCCGGGCCCAGGTTATACACATTACATTTTCATAAAATGTTTTCCAGTTGTCAACAGGATGTGGTAGCACACCGCTGACCTCTCAGGCAAGGTTCGCCCCAGGCATTCTGGGAAATACAGTCTCTTGTAGCTCGCTCCGATATTTTTGAGTATTTCGCCAAGGTTGGCGCAGATTGTGCTGATCTCTAGACACGTGTTTCTGGTTTATTAACCATCATCATTAGAGAATACAGTCTTGTATTTTGGGGTTTGCTGAGTAGGCTGCCAAACATTATATCAGGTCCGGTACCTCTCACTGGCGCCCAGGTTATTTTGGACATTAGGGAGAACAACCAATGTATATAGGAGGGGTACAATCATGAAAAATGATGGCACTGAGATAATTTTTGACATAAAGGTCACCCATGGTTAATGGACAGAATTAATAACAAAAATCTGGAAGTCACACATTGTATGTATTTGTGGACTAAAGGGTCACCCAGGGCATATGAAAATAATCCTCACTGATGCCAGTGTGAGATGTATTAATACATTTACACAAGAGACCCTTTTATAGGGTCCTTTGAAAACCATACAAAGCATTGGTGTGGTTCCTGACTTATTTTCTCCAGCCTGCCACTGCCAGACATGTGTCTGACCTCCTGGGGTGAGAACCAGTGCTCACAGAAGGCATAGAAAAAGCTGTCACTGGGTAAAGGTGCTTTACCCCTCCACCAGGACAGGACGGCCTTCCTGGGCGTGAAGCTCCAAAAGCAATGTTGCCTTTGAAATGCAACTAAGGAACCTCCAGATAGTGGGCTGGCCAAACCCCTTTCTTGGTCCAAATTTGGCAGGATGGAAAGGTTGGAAAATGAGTTAGAGTAGGAAGAGGGTCCACACTTAGCCTTTACCACGTTTAGGGCCGGGCAGATGAGATGTACCCCTCCCTGAAATTCCATCATTTTGAGATGGTGAGAAAACCTACTATCAGCTAAAGGGGAGTGCCAGTTCCCACATGACATAGTTGCTAGAGGGTGTAGATGACCTAAAGGTAAGTAGAACATTGGCTACCACCTGTCTCCTCTTGTTACACCCCTAAATTCAATATTTAGGTAGCCCCCCAAGACAGGGACATCAGATTCGAACTACAAGAGGGGACCAGGAATAAAGAAGACCAACTGCTCGAGAACTGAAGCTGTGCTGCAGAAGAAAAAGGTGCCAAACCTTGCCTGCTGCTCCCAGGACTCGACAGTGAATGTTGCTCTGTCGTTCTGTGACCTGAAAAGGCCCTAAGAACCCCAGAGCACCTTTATCCTTGAAGAAATCAATGTGAACCTGAAAATGTAGAATAGCTCTGGAGGGTCAGATCTGTCTCTCCACAAGGTTTGGAGACACCAGAACCTACCAGAGCCGTGATGTGCCAACACCCAGGGTACCGGACACCCAACGGCAAACATCGAGAACAAGAGTCCACTCCAGACTCCCGAAGCACCAGAAGCAAGCACCCATCAAGGAATGTTGAGCCACCAAAGACCCACTTCCTGAGTGGTCCAGCAATCTCAAGACCATCCCTTCAAGTTGCCTGCTCCTGAACACGAGGACCTCAAAATTCACAACCCCTGGCTGACCTGTCCGCTCTGCACCGGCCCCACTGTACCCAGCACCACCCACTGAACTTTCCCCTCGACAACCCCAGAGACCCCAAATTCACTATCCTTCATGACAACCTCGCTAGCATCGGACTTAAACAACTCATCAACACACCGACCCACAGAGCAGGACACACCCTCGACCCCATCTTCGCAGCAGGAAACAGCATCCAATTCAGCCACACAACTGTAGTAGCAAGCATCAGCCAGGCCTATTGGTGCAAGGGATTCACCCTCCTCTGCTCAGAGTCCTTAGACCAATAGTAAGAAGTTGGCACAGAAACTGGAATAGAAAAAACAGAGTTTATTAAACCTCATGAGGTGGTACTACATTCACACAACACCCTTCCGTACAGTATGAGGTAGCACACTGACTAGAAGGAGCTTGGTCCTTTTATACCCACACAGGGGCTGAAATGAAGGCAGTACAAGGTACAGAGTACTGTTTTCAAATACATATAAGGTCATACAGAGAGTGTGCTAGCAACAAGTGGGAAGGGCAGACAGCTAATTTGGGTGGGAAAATCTTGACACTTACAAGTTGAGGACAGCTGTTAGCTCTACTGGGCATGTGCAGAGCAGAGGAGACTAAACATATCTTGTCTCTAGGCAGATTTCAAGAGCAGTTGACAGGAAGGTAGGACAGAGCACATGGCACAAAAAATGGCAGACAGAAATACAAAATGGATTCCGTAAACGGGCAAGATAGTCTCTAAATACCGGATGTCTTCTGCTAATGCTTAACCTAATTATTGCTAAACTACCACAGACGACCCTTTCAGCATTTGCTGAAGACATTCGTCTGTCTAGGGTAATCTGGATCTGCATTCTGTATATTGATATTCATCATATCAGTAATTTCACTGTTTAACATTTGCTGTTCTTTTGTAACACTTCTTTTGGCAGGTGTACAAGCAGTAATGCACACAGCGCAAATCATGGGACCACATTGTATACAAGTACAGCATGTAAATAGTATCACCAGTAGTATACATAGAATAGTCAGTAGTTTCCAGCCCCAAGTAACAAAGAGTGTCCATATCCAGTTTGAAAATGTCCATGTACCAGTCTCTGGGTGAATGTCTGCAGCAATCTTATGCAGTTTAGAGATTGCGTCATAAACTGAAGGTGAGTGGTCAGGTATAAAGACACAGCAACTGCTTCCGATGATGTGGCATGCACCACCACGATCAGCCAAGATCACATTGAGCACCATCCGATTCTGGAGTGCTACAATTCTTGTAATTTGCAGTTCTTCTGTAATGTTCCCAAGTGCCATAGCTGTCTGATTGGTGACAGCTTCCACTAAACAAGTCAATCGTCTGATCTTTCTGCTATTCAATGCAGCACCCACAAAGAAAAACAAACCCAAATTGAAATCAACATATTTGTTGCAGAGCGGTGTCTGTCTGATCAATCTCATCAGTACTTGTTGTCCGTTTATATCTATTCTTTGAAATATCATTATACAGTTTCAGGTCAATATGATATGATGCAGGTGCTAAAAACACAGGGGGTAACAAAAATGATATGTAGCATATCCCTGACCATCCAACAGGTAATTGGTAATATCCTATATTACCACACACAAAGTAGGTGTGATGTGACGATATAAAGCTGCTATTATTAACACCCTCAATGTTTAATACAGTAGTACATTCACTTCGTCCTACGGGAATTCTCCCAATACTGCCAATACATAATTCTGCTTTTGCTCTTGTTACAGATATGACAGAAAGTCCATTGTTTTTAATCGCCCTCACATTTGTGAAGACATATGACGTCAAAATATTGACTGGTTGGTATTCATCCCATTCCCATTTAGTCCCTTCAGCTTGAGGATAACCATCTTTATCTTGGTAACATTCTTTATTCAATCGAAAAATAATTCCATCTATTGAAGGTTTCCCATAAGCAAACAAAAGGGCATACCAAGCTTGACATGAACCATTATGAGAAAACGGTAGAGGAATAAAAGGCGTTCCTCCTTTCTTCTGGTGTGCAGGTATCATCCCACACACCCAACAATTGGTAGTATTTGTAGCATTATGGGTATGATGCAACATCTGAATGAATGTGTTATTCAGATGGGACTGTCGATGTTTCTGCTCATGATAAGGAAGAGTGTAATACCGATGCTCCAGTGGAGTTGGAGTAGTTGCAACAAAAAGCTGTCGAGCAGGAACTGCTTTCTCAATGAACCAAGAGGTTATTGCCAAAACCACCAAGACAACAACAAACGCTACAGCACAAATCTTTTTCTTATTCATTTCAATGACAACGATGCTCGATCTTTCTGAGAACCTGTTGAAAACAACCGTTGGAGCTCTTATCCCTTGGGTAGCCGCAGATTTCTTCACCACGAGCCAAGACGGGTGTAATGCAGGGCTGATCCCCCCCCTTGCCTCATTGGCTCTCCGTTTCACAAACCCAGGGTGGTAGCTCAACCAGTCTCGTTCAAAACTGCAGATTCTTTCCTCAGTCTCAAATTTTATCGCGATGTTCCAGGAATCGTGTGGTCCGGGAAGACTTCTGTAGACTCGTCAGATGAGATAGCTTGACCTTTCTCTGTTTCCAGAATCTCTCGATGGTCGGTCAGCACAGCAGGTTCTACCAAGGAAGGCGATTCACGCTTGCAGTGCCTGGTATGGAGCCAGTTCTTTCTGTTTGTCACTCGAACCGCTGTCCTTGTAGCCAACAGCACCTGCTACGGACCTCGCCACCTCGGCTCCAAGCTGTTCGATCTGTCGAATGCTTTGACCATCACGTGGTCACCGGGACGGAGATCATGGGTCTCACCTGTAGATCTGTCAGGAAGAGCTTCTCGAACCTGTTGATGAATAGAGGTCAAACTGTCAGTTAACTGTGCCAAATAATCAATCAACAGAACACAAGGTACATCATGTATGGGGCGTGGCTTAGGAACTCCCCAAATGTTCATCGGTCTTCCAAATACCACCTCATACGGTGTAAGACCTGATCGTGAGTGTGGTACTGATCTTATGGATAACAGTGCCAAAGGCAATGCATCTGGCCACTTTAGGGACGTGGAAGCCAGTATTTTCGCCAGCTTCAATTTTAAGGTAGCATTATACCTTTCCACCAATCCTGCTGACTGTGGGTGGAATATTGCATGGAATTTCTGTTTGATCTCTAATCCTTTCAGGACATAAACAACAACTTGCCCAATAAAATGAGGTCAGTTGTCACTCCGCAAAGTTTTGCAAACACCATATCTAGGGAAAAATTCCTTCAGAAGCACCATTGCTGTGGTAAGAGCAGTATTATCCTTTGTAGGATATGCCTCTATCCATTTACTGAAGGCACATACCACCACTAAGACATATTTTAGATTGTTGCAGCGTTCAAGTTGGATGTAATCCATCTGCAAAACTTCAAAAGGTGCGGTTGGTGGAGCAAACCCTCCTGTAGGAGTTTGTGTCCCTTTTCCAGGATTGTACTGCCAACAGATCAAACAGGACTGTACCACTCTTTTAGCTGTGCTGGCAATTTCAGGATGCTCCCAGACTTGTATAAGCAATTTAGTAATTGCTAGAGCTCCAACATGTGCCAGGCCATGTGCCATTTCAACCATAGGTTGTAAATAAGCTGCAGGCAATTTCCATTTATACATGTCTTTGTTGCGCCAACAACCCTCATCGTCCAACATTCCTTCTTTGGACCACTGCTCAAGTTCTTCCACAGAGGCAGATCTCTGTATATCCAATACTTCCTCTCTAGCATCATGCTAACGCTCAGCTTGTGATTTTACTACGTTCATAGGTGTAGTGCTTCGCTGTATTGCAGTTTCGCGAGCTACACGATCTGCAAAGGCATTTCCTTGTTCTATTTTGTCAGTGATCTTCTTGTGTGCACTACACTTCATAATGGCAACTTTCTTCGGATATGTAAGTGCAGTCAAAAGATTTTGTACTAATTCTCCGTGCATTATCTCCATCCCGTGGGATGTAAGAAAGCCTCTTTCCTTCCAGAGTAGGCCAAAATCATGAACCACTCCAAAAGCATAGCGGCTATCCGCGTAAATGTTCACACATATGTCAGTACTAAGCTCATATGCTCGTGTCAAAGCTATTAGTTCAGCTGCTTGAGCCGACTTCTGTGGTATGCGAGCTGTTTCCACTACTGTTTCAAGTGT
This sequence comes from Lissotriton helveticus, assembly GCF_964261635.1. NCBI lineage: Eukaryota > Metazoa > Chordata > Amphibia > Caudata > Salamandridae > Lissotriton > Lissotriton helveticus. The sequence goes on along the minus strand of NC_136057.1, from coordinate 712,026,309 downwards.
CGTGATTGCGTATGCGGCTGAGGTTGTGCCATCTGGTAACTTCAAACAGGACCCATCAACCCACAGCTCCCCATCAACATCTGGAAGGGGCGTATCTTGCAAATCAATGCGACCCTTTGTCTTTTCCTCAGTAAGGAATATACAATTGTGAGACTCCTTTGATTGAGACTAAGTCGCAGGATATGGCAACAAAGTGGCTGGGTTTAGAGTTGCACACCTCTTTAATGTAATATGAGGTGCTAACAGTGTCAATTTGTATCCTGTCAGGGGAGCACTAGTTAAATGCTAAGTTTTAGTCTGATTCAAAAGGGCATCTACTGCATGGGGTACTAGCACCAACAGATTGTGTGACAAAACTTTCCCTTCACTCTGACTTATAGACACGGCTGTCGCTGCAACTGAACGGAAACATTCAGGCAACGCACGAGCAACAGGATCAAGAACTGCTGAAAAATTTGCACAGGGACGCTGCTTGTCACCGTGTGTCTGCACTAAAACTGACAATGCACATCCATCTTTCTCGTGTACATAGAGTGTAAAGGCCTTCGTGTAATCTGGGGTACCTAACACTGGTGCAGAGCAAAGAGCTTGTTTCAACTGGAGAAAAGCATTTTGACATTCATCTGTCCAAGGAAGAGGAATCGGAGTGTTCTTAGTCAAAAGTGCTAGCAATGGTTTAACAATGTGTGAAAAACCCAATATCCATTGCCTACAAAATGAAGTTAACCCAATAAATGCACGAACATCTGTGTGGAAGGTACTGGAGTGTCTAGAATTGCTTGAATGCAATCTGATGTCAGTGCACGTCCCTCCTTAGACAGAAGATGACCTATATAGGTTACCTTCGGTCTACAATATTGCAATTTCTTCCGTGATACTTTATGGTGATGTGTGGCAAGAAAAGAAAGTAAGGACAAAGTACATGTTTCACACTGCTCAGGTGTATCAGCTGCCAACAAGATGTCATCGACATATTGCATGAGAGCCACTCTTTCAGGCAAAATAAAAGAATCGAGTTGTCTTTTTAAGGCTTGACTATAGATACTCATACTCTCAGTGTACCCTTGAGGAACACTACAAAATCTATATGATCTGTTATTCAAAGTGAAAACAAACAAATATCAGCTGTCAGGATGAATAGGGATCGAGAAGAATGCATTCTTCAGATCCACTACTGAAAATGTAGTTGCAGTTGGAGGGACCAAGGTAAGCAGTGTCGTTATGTCAGATACTATAGGATAGTGTGGTACTACGATCTTGTTGACCTCTCTCAAATCAATGATAAATCTATAAATCTTAGTGTCAGCATCTTTTTTCAAAATGGGAAGAATCGGACTATTGCAAACATTATAAGGAACTTCTTTCACCACTCCCACCTTAATCAGATCTTGTACAATACGTGTAAGTGCTTCTTCTCCTTCTCGAGAAATGTTATACTGAGTCAATCTCGGCAGTATAGCACCCTCCTTGACACTAATATGTACTGGTGGAATAATCATTTGTTCTTCATCGGTATCTGAAGTAGCCCACAAAGTACTAGGGAGTGAAGCTAGTGCAATATTCGCTTTAACAATACAGGATCTCTCAATCATGGGGTGGTTGTCATTTAAAATAACCGGTACTCCTTCCGGAGAACATCGTATCGTGGCCCTGAAATATTTGAGCATGTCAAGACCCACAATATTGTCTGGTGTATTTGGGGAAAGCAAAAATGGAAATGGAGCAGTAAACTTATCAACATGGAGTGCAAGTGGTCGTGACAATGGGCTAATGGTGGAGGTTCCATCAAAACCTATTGATGTAATCGTTTTTTTTTAAAAAATATGTTTATTGCGGAACACATAGGAGACACAATCAGGTATAACCTCTCGGAAGCACCGAGAGGCGAAATTAGCCACATGCAACATTCAGGGAAATACACAGCCATGCGGCCCACATCCCGGAGGCCGGGCGGCGTAAAGTCGGTAAATGCCCCAAAATAATTCGGCACTAGTGGCATCCAAGTCATCATCAGGCAACCCCTCTGCACACATCATCCTCCAAGCAAGCAATTGATGCAATAGTTAAGCCAGGCAGGGGAGCCCTAGGAATCAAGTGTTTAGACAAGGCGCTACGAGTAGCTCCTGTATCAACCAAAAACTGATCAGTAGAACCCAAAACATGTGCTGTAACATCGGGACCCTTCTGATCTACTGGGACTTCAACTGATTCCTTACCCCATCCTAGGCAATCCTATGCATAAGCAGAATCTTGCAAATTAGACGGCTCATAGTCGGACAATTGATATTGATTCCGTCTGTCAAAAGTATTAGCCCCCTCTTGTCCACGTGTATTACCATCAAACCCATCAAACCTAGCACGATCATTTGTATTTCCTCTAGGCCCTGAATATCCTGAACGATTTCTCATTTGTCCCCAACCACGTGAACCCTGCAGAGCACGTGGTACTGGAAAATTAGAAATCCAATGTCCGAATTGTCTGCAATAATAACACTGATCAACAGACAAATCTACACAAGGACAGGGAGAAAAAGACGAACCATAAGATACACGTCCACCTCTATTATTACCTCTAGAAGGTGGGCCATAAGCTTGAGCCATCATAACCTTTGTTTTTAACTCTTTAGATTTTTTATCCTCCTTACTTTTTGCTTCTAATTCCTGTCGTTCATAATACTGAGACATAGTTAGGAGAGAAGCCAGAGAGGAGGTAGTCCATGAACTTTCGCTGGCCTTTAAGTGACTAGCTATTTCTGGCAAGAGGTTTGTGACATATTTATCGACAAACAGATGCCTACCCGTGTCATCAGTCAATGACTGGCCACTAAAATCGTGGAATGCTTCTTCAAAGCATGTGAAAAATTCTGAAACTGATTCGCCTACCTTTTGTTTGCAAGATGCTAACATAGTCCAATCTATCTTTTTAGGGGGAATAATCGTCTTTAATTTAACCAATATAGCTGCTGGAAGATCTAAAGTTTGCTGACATGGTTTTTGTGCAGGTTTTCAATCTTTATCTAATTGTTCTATATCTGACCACAATGCCCCAAATACCGCACGATCGTCAACTTTACGCATAGTTCTCCACATATCAGGCGGTAATTTTAATCCAAAAAACAAATCAATGTCAGACAAAGTCATAGTACAAAAGCTAATGGCACCCTCAATTTCTTCATAAAAAGCTGTCGGATTCTTTCGTGGATCAGGTAATGAATTTTTAAGAGCCATGAAATCTGCTCTATTCCAAGGAGTGTAAACCCAATTATACATAAAATACCCTTTTGCGTCAGAAGAAGTCTTATCATCACTTGTGCCTGTTCCTTTAGGAGGAACATATAAAGGCACAGCTTCCAGCATAGGTTTCACATTTACAACATTCTTATCTGTTTCGAGCTTCGGAGCTCGTGCCATGTTGATTCGAGGGGTTTGTGCAGCTGCATCTGCTGCCTTTTTCTCCTCCCGCAAACGGACTGCTTCATCACGTAGTTTAACCAAGCGTCTGATTTTGTCAGGCACCTGGGAGAAGACAAAAGAACCTTCACGTAATTGCTTACAATACGCTGCTATATCATCTGGCTCAACTTCCATCGAATATTTCCTAAATTGCTCAAGAACCTCTCCCGCAAATATCTAGCTGAAATATTTTTGTTCCCTTTCCGACCAATTCTGAATAATATCTAAAATTTCAGAAGCAGTATCAGTACTACGATCGGCTTTACGCGTCGCAGATCTAATCTAATCTGAGAGGAACGTTCGGTATTTAACATTGAGCGAGTGTCTCGGGCTTTATCCTGATCCATAGGAGAGTCCTCATCTGACTCATCAGGAGCAGAGGGAAGAGCATACGGAGTTGGACAGCGATCTAATAGGAGAGAATCATCTTGGGGTTTATTAAGAATAGGATAAAGAGGCCTACGAATAGCGTATTGGCCATTTACCTGTAACTGACGCTCCCTATCTTCCCTTTCTTTAATTTCTTTATTTTTCATTTCTAATGCTTTCGCATGCACGCTTTTACGCTGTTCTTTTTCAATCAAGGCCTGTTCACGCATCATTCGCTCACGCACTTCTTTCTCCCACTTTTGCACACAGTCAAACATGACTTGCCTAGCCTTTCGCTTGAACATCCGTTGCTCCACATACTGAAACTTAAATCAAATGACCCATGCATAGGCCAATGCAACTCAGGATCCTTACGGGTACATTTGTTCCATAACGTGCTGTACATTATGGACGAAATACCATATTTAGACCAGGTCTCAGATGTGGGCATGTTGACCTGTGGAGTCCCGCAGGGATCGGCACTCTCTCCGCTCTTATTTAACATGTACCTACAACCATTGATTGAGGCCCTGGCAAACATGAATTGTAAAGTCTTCAACTATGCCGACGATACTCAGCTGTTGCTGAGTATCGATAATACAGTCCTTGGCCCAAGACATTCTACGATTTACAGTGAATTGGATGTCGTCCAATTTGCTGAAAATCAATCCAGATAAAACGGAAGTGCTTGTAGTTTCAACTTCTACTTCCCCCTGGAATGATTTGTTTTGGCCACAAGAGTTAGGACCTACCCCAAAACCGTGCCCCAGTGTTAAGAGTCTCGGCATGAAAATCGACCAGGAACTCTCGATGGTCAATCAAGTATGCACTGTAGTTGGCTCCTGTACCAACCTGATCAGGCAACTACGTAAACTCGCCCCCTTGCTCTCGAGAAATATGCTGCGAACCATTGTATCAGCCACCATAGTGTCTAGAATAGACTATGGCAACGCTTTGTACCTCGGCCTTCCAAAGAATTCCATCAATCGTCTTCAGGTTATCCTGAATGATGCAGCACGCTTGATCTTTGGATTGCCGAGGAGGACTCATGCCTCCCCTCTGCTCTATAGGCTACATTGGCTGCCTATAGCGCAGAGAGTCGAATTTAAGAGTATGTGTATCTGCCACAAAGCAGTCCACGGACAGGCGCCAGCCTATGTAAAAGAAAGGCTCAAGTTATACGAACCAAAGCGCGCCCTGCGATCGTCCGGATCTTTTCTGTTATCCTGTCCACGCTTCAAGCTAACAACTAAAGGAGGCAGATCTTTTTCAGTTCAGGCCCCTACCATCTGGAATAAGTTACCGGAGGCGCTTCGCAGAGAACCTAACCTCCTTCATTTTAGGAAGTCCCTGAAAACCTTACTCTTCAAGGACGCTTTTCCATCTCAATAGTCGGCTACTAGATCAGACACCTCCATACCTTTATTCCATCTTTGTTGCTGTACTTGGTCAGTAGCGCTTTGAGACCTGTCGGTGAGTTGGCGCGATACAAAACACAGTTACAAATTTAATATACATATCCCTATTAGGCGTCCCCTCCGGGGGGGGGGACAGTTGTGCTTCATCGTTTCCAAATTGGTACCACTACAAAAGCAACACATCTTACGAAGTGTGCTGGAAACAGGCATGCCGAAAATAGTGCAAAATATGCAGTATTATAATCAAAGTAGCGCTTAAAGTACTCTTCGTACGTTGCGCCGTTCAAATTTTCTTAGAAGTAGAGAAAAATCTCCTCGTTACCTGCCTATATGTATTGCAACACATATATATATATATATTTACATATTCATAGGACTAACTCAATATTTGGCCAATTCCATATACAAATGCCACAGTAAGCGTTTCTAACCTACCTTACCAATCCAAGGCGTCAATCTTACAACAAGTGCGGCAAAACGGCTCTTACCAATCAAATGGTGTCCAGGTTTCTACTGCCAAGTTCTCAAATCGACCAAACGGTCACTGCACGGGGAATCAACAGAAGAGATCTCAGTCGAGGATCGGCGCCACCTGGATGGTCAAATCAGAAAGAAAGGGAAAACGCCGTGGATGCCAAGACTCGGGTCTCTTCCGGCAGTGATCACGTCCAAAGCGAGATTTCAATCCTTTGTCTGGACCAGTCCTTCGGGCATCCGAGTCGCCGATGAGCCCTGCGTTGGAAGAGCCAATTTGTAGTAGCAAGCCTCAGCCAGGCCTACTAGTGCAAGGGATTCGCCCTTCTCTGCTCAGAGTCCTTAGACCAATAATAAGAAGTTGGCACAGAAACTGGAATGGAAAAAACAGAGTTTATTAAACCTCATGAGGTGGAACTACATTCACACAACACCCTTCGGTATAGTATGAAGTAGCACACTGACTAGAAGGAGCTTGGTCCTTTTATACCCACACAGGGGCTGAAATGAAGGCGGTACAAGGTACAGAGTACTGTTTTCAAATACATATAAGGTCATACAGAGAGTGTGCTAGCAACAAGTGGGAAGGGCAGACAGCTAATTTGGGTGGGAAAATCTTGACAGTTACAAGTTGAGGACAGCTGTTAGCTCTACTGGGCATGTGCAGAGCAGAGGAGACTAAACATATCTTGTCTCTAGGCATATTTCAAGAGCAGTTGACAGGAAGTTAGGACAGAGCACATGGCATACAAAATGGCCGACAGAAATACAAAATGGATTCCGCAAACGGGCAAGATAGTCTCTAAATACCGGATGTCTTCTGCTAATGCTTAACCTAATTATTGCTAAACTACCACACAACGCAGCCGCTATGGACGGACCACCACTGCGTACACTTGGCCATCAACAAACCCAAGTCAGCCAAACCAGACCCACGCCCTCCACGAAAGAACTGGAGCAAGGTTGCCGACGAGCAACTTAACTCCACTCTCACACGAGACAACCACACCTGGGCACCTGATGCAAATGACGCAGCCAGAGAACTCCACACCTGGATCTCCGAATGCGCAAATGAGCTCGCCCCGCTACGCAACCCTGACAGACAACAACCCAGGAAATCCGCCTGTTTCACCACCGCTCTCCAAGAAGCCAGACGCACCTGCAGACGCCTGGAGAAGAACTAGAGAAACACCAAGACAACCTAAAACCACACCACCTACAAGGACGCCATGACGGACTACCACAACCAGATCAGAGGCACCAAGAGGAACTTCATCCACATCAAAATCCTGGCCAACTCCACCAAATCCAAGGAACTTTTCAGTGTTATTCAAGAATTCACCAACCCACGCAGCAAAGCCACAGACATCACCCCATCCCAAGACCTCTGCGACAAGCTTGGAACCTATTTACATTTCAAGATCAAAAACCTCTACGACAACTTCATCTACCATCCACCAGGCACCACAGATGGCCCCCCGGCCCCCAGAAACACCAGCCAGACCACCATTTCCACCGATCACGGCCGAAGACACCCCTCGACCATGAAAGCATCCACTCGGGGGCCCCCACTTACCCCTGCCCCCCCCACATATACCACAGAGCCGCGATCACCATCGCACCCAAACTACAATGCACCATCAAGAATACCTTCAAAATGGCACCTTCCCAGACGACTTGGAAGCACACAGAAGTCAGACCTCTGTGATAGAAGTTCACAGATGACCCCACCAACCTCAGGAACTATCGGCCCATCTCGCTCCTCCCCTTCGCAGCCAAAGTAGCAGAGACAACAGTCAACAGGAAACCGACACGGTTCATTGAAGAGAACGCCGTCCTCGACCCGTCCCAATCCAGATTCCGAAGCAACCACAACCCAGAGACCACCCTACTCGCTGCCACAGATGACATCCACACCCTCCTGGGCCAAGGCCACTTTGCAGCGCCTATAAGCGGCCTTCAACACCATCTCCCACCGCACACTAGTAGCCAAAACACACAACACTGGCAAACAAGGAACAGCCCTGGACTGGATCCGATCATTCCTCACCGGAAAATAATCTGACTCCCACCTTTCATCTCCGATCCCAGAAAAATCACCTTCGGATTCATCCCTGGGCCCCACCCTCTTCAAAATCTACATGGCCCCCCTTGCAGCCATCGTCCGACAACAGGGCCTAAACATCGTATCCTTTGCCGACGATACCCAGCTCATCTTCTCCCTCACCAAAGACCCCACCACTGCAAAACTCAGCTTCCAGAAAGGAATTCTAGAGGTCCAAATCTGGATGACCAACTGCTGCCTGAATCTTAACACCGCCTACCCCCTCAGTCCTCGCCAAGAACCTCGGCATCGTACTCGACTCATCCCTCACCATGAACCGACAGGTCCACACCGTCACCTCCAGCTGCTTCAACATCCTCCGCAACTGCCGCAAGACCTTCAAGTGGATCCACCCTGAGTAAAGGAAGACAGTCACCCACACATTTTTCACCAGCAGACTGGACTATGGAAACGCACTCTACGCCGGCATCAATAAGTCCCTACTCCGCAAACTTCAGACAATACAGAAGACCACTGCCAGACTCGTTCTCGGCATCCCCGAAACAAACACATCAATCAACACCTACAAAGTCTCCACTGGCTCCCCGTGGAGAAAAGAGTCACTTTAAAAATCCTCACTCACGCCTGCAAATGCCTACACAACAGACCCAAATACCTCAAAAAGAAAATCAACCTCCACGTACCCAAATGAACCCTCCGATCTTCCAACCTCACACTGGCAGAAACCCCATGCATCCACAGAGCCAGAGCAGGCAGAAGATCCTTCTCTCACATTGCATCCAAGACCTGGAACGAGCTACCGGCAGACATCAGACGCGCCCCCTCCCTGGACACCTTCAGGAAGACCCTCAAGACCTGGCTCTTCGGCTAAACAGATCTGTGGACCCCACCCTCAGTGCCTTGAGACCCTCACGGGTTAGTAGCTCGCTTACAATTCCCTGATTGATTGATTGACCCACACTACCACAAAAAGAGAGTTAGTATTATCTACTTTTATCTCTACCTACTTTTTGGGGATCTCTTGCAGTCTCTACATAATTTATTTCATTTTACTAAACTGTACAGAAAGGTGGTTTCCTACAATCCCCCATGTTTCTAGTCACATACACATTCAGATATTTCACTTTTTCTTATTTTCATCATAACTAATATGCACTGTATCATGGTATGACACAGTTGTTCAAGGGAAATATTTCTAACCTATCCCCGTAGATCTGACTGGAATTTCCCTCAAATCGAACTATTTCTCTGATACGTGTTTCTGCATTCTCTTCTGGTCTTAGGACAAACAATATAGCATTGTCCACATAGATAGACAGCAATAGGGAGACTGCCCAGTCACGCATCCCTCAACGAGAGTGACATTTTGATAATCAGCAGTCCAGAGGTTATATGGACAGAAGGAAGATCAAGAGTGATTACAGGGAACCATGCCTCATGCCTTTAGCAATTGGGAAGCCATACACTTGGACCCTGTTCACCCACACCTATCCATTTGGGCCTATATATAGGATGGTAATTATTTTAATGAAATGTTCCCCATGCCTAAGCCTCCTCAGTGATTTTCTGGAGTGGCCCACTCCAGAGCCTCAAATCCTTTTTTATCGTCTAAAAGTATAGCCATGCTGACAGCTCTGGCTCCACTCTGTATAGGATACCCATCAGGGTGTGCAAATGTATTGCAGTCAGTCTTTGAGGTATGAACCTGACCTTATCCGCAAGCACCAGCCTTTGCATCAGTGGTTGCAACCTCTGACCAAGGATTTTGGAAAAACATTTGTTGTCAACATTTAAAGAGCAACAGCAGCCAATAAGAACACAACAATCCTATTCTCGACCTGGCTTTGGGAGAACAGAAATGACCACCTCACGCATTGGAGGTAACGTTCATCTGTCTCTTGCCACAATATATACAGCTAGTAGATTAGTGGGCAACAAGTTAGAGAGCTCTCGGTAGAACTCTACCAGATGTCCATCAATTCAGACCTATCAGCCTTATGGTGTATTCCCCCAGACATTTTTCCTTCACCTATATTGGGCCCATATATGTTAAGTAATACCACTGGCATTGAGTGGGAGTATCCCACAACCAGCACCCACGACCCCTGTTCAACAGCCTGCCATTCCTGCAACAAATCAATGTAGCCACCCTCAGGAGTAAGTAGAGTATGATGCAAATGTGGAGCGCTATTCTGGTGGTATGTCTGATCCTGCAGAAATACAATTTTTGCCCCGTTACGTTCAAGATAGGGAAGCACTTAACAGGCCTTCCCAGGATTATTGAGCCAACGAACATTCCAGCTCATTCATTTTAAGAACAACTGCTTCTGAACTATGTTTCACTCACCTGTACTCTGCAGTGCCCTTTCCTAACATGCGTCATCATTATTTATTTAATTTATTTATGTATTTATTAAGTTTTGTATAGTGCAAACAGGACCCAAGTGGATATCAGAGTGCTTTACATATGAGTTGCAGAAGACATAGCTAGATAATTGTGGGAGAAAAGTAATGATATATAGAAATAACATCAAGTACAAAATGATATATTAGAGGCCGGTATTGGGGCCATACCGTTTGCCAGGTAGCAAATTAATCTGCTGTACACGATAGGAGACAATAAGAGAAAAGCTTCTAGCTCAGCGCAGTGCTCAGCAGTAGAGCTTTCACCTCCCTTTTGAAGGCAAGTGTTGAAGGAATCAGCCTCGTTTCCACAGGAAGGGAGTTCCAGATTCTCAGGGCAATACCTGAGAATGTATGATTGTAGGTTTTCATTTTTTTTAATTTCTTCGGCTTGAGCAGCATTGTACTGGAGCTCTTTGAGAAACAGGAGCCACCCGATAGTTCGAGCTTATTTGCCAGGTACAGAGGAGTGTTGAAATGCAGTGCTCTATGGGCCATACATGCAATTTTTAATTGAATCCTTGACTCAAACAGAACCCAGTTAAGAGATTTCAGGTTCGGAGAAATGGGGTTGTTTTTCCTGGAGCCAGTGATGAGCCTAGTCTGTGTCTCAGTAGCCTGCAGAGAGTGGCACTGCCGTATTCTAGTCTTGAGATGACTAGCGCTTGCACCGCAGATTTGAAGTCATCTTGGGGAAGTCAGAGTTTGAGTTTTCTTAGGATGCTCAGTTGGAAGTTTGCTCCTTTGATAGATGCGCTGATGTGATCATGCATGTTTAGGTTCTTATTTCGTGGAATCCATTATGTGTGGTGTGCAGTTGAGAGCGGAGAGGTTTTTCAGACATTTCTCCACAATGGTGTTTGTTTGAGGTGAGATGAGGAGGAATTCCGTTTTGAGGGCGTTTAGTTTGAGGTGGTTTGCAGTTCGCCACTTTCAGGTTTTGTGCAGTGTTCCGTTGAGTATCTTGTTATCTTCAGGGGAAGAGATATTCATGTACAATTGGGTGTCATCCGCATAATTGTGATATTGGATGTTAGATACTTTGAGGATTACAGTAAGAGGTTCAATAAATAGGTTGAGAGTGAGGACCCTTGGGGCACCCACAGAGTTCACGGACTGGAATTGGATAGAGTTTGATTGGATTTGACTTTTTGCATTCTGTTATTGAGAAGAGAGGCAAACCATTTTAGTACAGTGCCTGCAAGCCCCATTCTACATTCCAAAAAGCTCAGTAGATTGTCATGTTTGACAGTGTCAAACGCAGATGAGAGGTCGAATAGTATTAGAAGGCAAGGTTCATTCTGGTCAAGCATTGCGAGAGCGTCGTCCACTATATGAGTGATGGCCGTTTCAGTGCAGTGGCCGGGACCGAAGCCCGATTGGAATTGATAAAGAAGTTGGAATTCCTCAATGTGGTTGCACGGTTGTTCATGGACACATTTCTCAAGGACTTTTGCCAGAGTACGGATGTTTGTGATTGGTCGAAAATTATTCAGATCTTCTGGGTCAGCCAACATTTTTTTGACAATGCAGAGAACCAGCTCTGCCTTCAGGCAGTCAGGGATCTCATCTTGAAGAAGAGAGAGCATTGATAATTTTGGACCGGAGCGGGACTAGTGATCTTATAATTTCTTTAAAGAATTGGGGGGGAGGGGATCATTGAAGTGATTTGAAGGTTTCAGGGTTGAGAGAATGTTTAAGATGGATGTGTTGTTGAGGGGTGTGAATTAACTCCAAGAAGCATTGTTTTTAGGGGAGAGACTGGGCACAATAAGAGGGAGCTAGGGTGAGGAGGAGTCAGGAGAGAGTGATAGATCAATCAAGGCAGACGTTAGATCAGATTCAATCTTGCACATCTTTTCAAGAAAAAAGTCAGCAAAGGCATCGTAGGTTGGCTGGGGTCAAGAGATTAGAGGAGATTGGATGGAAGTGTTATTGGATTGTAGTTTAATCAGCTCAAACAGCCTTTTGGGGTGATTTTTAGCTTTGTCAAGATCGGATTTGAATTATGTTGCTTTTGCCGATCTGATAAGTTTATTATTATTTTACTTATTATGTGGGTGAACGAACAAACATCATACATTTTCCAAGAGAACTCCCTACCCTCCTGCGCCATCCCCGATTGTCAGAGATTGATCCCTCCTTTACCAACAAGAAAGCAAAACCCAAGAAGCAGGGTCCATAACCAATGATAGCGCGTTAAATGTGTGGGGTGTCTAAGACTGTGACCCATGTCCAAGCAACATCCACTGCTGTGTAGACAACTATATCCAACGAGCCCCTATTCTGTTCAGTTAGTTATGTTAGGAAAGTAAGTCCACCCACAGTGGGTCTCATACAGTTCCTGCCAACAATATGCTCATAGCATGCTAGCCATTTAAGAAAAAAACAATATATCCAAGACTACTTTTCACATTCTACATTTAGCAACAGGTAATCAAAACTCTTTCAATCTAGTTACTTCAACAAATAAAAAGTAACAGCAAACAGTAGGGCTCAATATAATCACATTTCTGTCCAAGCCCTCAACATCAGACAGAAAAGCAGAATCAATAATTGTTACGATATGTCTCTGGGTTTGTTGTCTGGACCTATGCCCACATGCTGCTAAAATAATGCACACAGACACCTGGTGTATACTGGATAACTGTCCACGTACACATGCACTCGGTCCCTTTTATTTGCAGGCTCATGTCACTTGTGATGCCTGTGGTGGATGGGTTTGGGGTACAATTGTCTTTAGCCTTCGAGGGAGTGGCTGGCAGTACAAGTGCCTGCTGAGACACTACAACGTGTCTGGCACGACACTACATTCCTCCCAAATTATATTAAGAACAAAACAAAGTCCAACCTATGGAAATAAACAATGCACAATGGACATGACTCAGTCTCTTGGTCTTTAGAAGCAGTCCACAGGACAACGGTGGACAGGTGCAACTGGGAGCACCTTGGCATCTCAGCACATGTCCATAATTTAACCAGCTGCTACTGGGCAGGAACAACGCACCAAAGAAGTACGGATTCTTTGGCATCCTGTCAATCGGAACAATGTCCACTTCAATACTGTTGGATGGGCCTGTGTGCTCTGACGGAGATTCTATCGGTATCTGACGACTCAAACATGGTGCATCAAGAGCGTCAGTGGAGTCCCATGACAGAGTCTTCTCTTGAGGGCACCTGGGCACAATGATAATCAATCTGTCAGGAAAAGAAGGGCATTGATGATGCTTGGGACGTTATCCTCCGAAGCCCCGGTGCCTCCTGGTACCTTGTCAGTGGAGGCGCTTCCAGATCATCTCTCATGCCAGAAATCTGGGTGCAGGAATATCCTTGACACCCTTATGCGGGGCTGCTATGATACCATGGGGACTGTGCAGGAGCGCTTGTGAGTCACCTGAGGGTCGCTGCAGGATCGCTGACAGGATCCAGCGACATTATTCGTGCAACTGCTAGGTCGATGACTTAATGGTCTGTGTGCTTGCCAACAAGACACAGGGGAAGATGGGCTGGCAGATAGCTCGTGGACACTTGGGGGCATATTTACAAGAACTTAACGCCACCGTAGCATCAAATTTTAGGCTGAGCCTGCAGCGCTTGCACTTTTAGGCAATCTGTTGTCTGTACTTTGTGGGGTCTGACTCCTCCCAAGCTATGGATTGGCATTTGTGTGTGTCACTTAAAAATCGTAGCCTGCAAATGGCTAATAGGGGGTGATTGTCTTACCTTTTCTGAGATGTTCACTCCCATGGAGTGTTGCCGTGGGTACGAGCAGCTGCGCACACGCAGACACAGTCCCTACGTGCAGTATGTTGCATTATTACTGCCTTTGTTTATGTCACTGTTAGAAGCTGATATTTTTGGCTTACAGTGGTGTGGACGGAGCCAAAACCCAAGGACATTGGCAGTGCAGGAAGAGACAGCACAAGACCAAGCAGCTGACTCACCAGATATGATTAGCCGTGGAGGGATATTTAACAATGCTTTGCTGCCGGCACAATCGTCTCTGGTCCAGAGTAGGGAGGATCTTTTGCGGCTCAGGGCGCTGAGGTCGGACTAGAAAGTTCTCCCTGCTTGCGGGCATGCAGGGCGGCTCTAACAGGTGGTCTTGTACTGTTTGTTGAAGGCAACCCCGTCTATTGCATGTGCTTTTATTTAAGGGAAGCGCATACATTCCAGCAGACCAGCAAGTCCCCAAGCCCGCCTCTTCTCCACTTCCCATTCAGCCCACTCCTTCTTGTTTCACTTGCTGTCTCCCTCATTTTTTTCTTCTCCACCCACCCAGCTTTATTGTATGTAATCTGCCCGCCTACTCCCCATTTCTTACCTCGCCCACTTCCCCCTAACAGCCCTTCTGTTGTTCACCCACCAATGCAGGTATTTTCTTACATTTTATAGAGGCCTGGTAGCTTGCATTTGCTGCTGGGCCGCACCGCTTGATTTGGTTTCTGTCTATGTCTACCCGTGTGACCTGCATAGTTTACTAGAGTAGTGCATGAGGTGTAAAGGGTTGCCTACTGCACATGTTGTGCCTTGAGAAGCTCTTCGCGGCAAGGAGCAGATGGTCAAGCTTGGCACCGTTTCATTCAGGTGAGCGGGTGTCACAGATAAGGGAGCCAGCCTCTCTTATGTTCCTAGGCGCCGGATGTTAAATTCTGTGCCAAAATGACTGCTTTTCTGGTACGCCGGTAGTAAATGATCAAGCAAGTCATGACACTTGTGTGCCTCTGCCTGGCATCGCTTGGGTCTGGTATAGTGTGCTAAACGGTTAAAGGTTCCTAGCAGTTACTGTGCTTTAAGGCCGGCAGCGAGCGTCAGGCCTCAGCACATATAAAGGAAATGCCTCCCACCGTCAGGCTCCTATGCTTACTGTGCAGCCATAGAAGCAGGCGGTGAGAGGCCTTCCAGTCACTAAGCCATTGACGGAACACGTGGGGCTGCCGCACACCCAGTGGCTCTCTGCACTCTTTGCCTGCACTTAAGCCGCTCATCGGCAGACAGTGCTGCAACCAGGTGAGTTAAGTGTAGATGCTTGATATGGACTAACTTGCGCCACATGGGTGCATGTAATTTTGTATTATTTGATTGTCCGATGCTTAAAACAACCAACCAAAAGCAGCCTAGGGCCAGAGCTTCCCACACCGAACACGGGGAGCAGGGTCGAGTCTTGGCGTCTTGTTAGCGTCCTGTGATTCTGGGCACAGCCGCTCCCCCTGCTTGCAAATGAAGTGCCTTAAGTGTTGTAGTTATTGATTATATAGGGTACCCCGTAATACTTGGGTCAAGCTTGCACTATAAAAGCAGCCGTATATATAATTGCACAGTTGTCTGCACTGGCCGTTCATCTTGAAACTGCTGGGTTAGAAACAGGGAAGAGCAGATCCCAGGCAGGTATTCACATTAGTCGGCTACTCTCAGCACTAAGCCACAAAGGATATGTTTATTTTTATCATGCAGAGAAAACCGAGGCTAGTGGTGATTTGTGTCAGCCGCTAGGCAAAGCATTGTGCAGGTAGATCTGGCAGCCAACTCAAATCGCCTGGGAGAGGAAGGGCAATCAATCAATCAATCAATCAATCAATCAAGGCATTTGTATTGCGCGCTACTCACCCGGAAGGGTCTCAAGGCGCTTGGGGGAGGGGGTCCGCTACTGCTCGAACAGCCAGGTCTTGAGTTGTTTCCTGAAGGCAAGATGGTCCTATGTCAGCCGGAGGTGGATGGGGAGGGAGTTCCATGTCTTGGCTGCCAGGTAGGAGAAGGATCTTCCTCCGGCGGTGGCTCTTCGGATGCGTGGTACGGCGGCGAGGGCGAGGCTTGTAGAACGTAGCTGGCGGGTGGGTGTGTAGAAGGTCAGGCGGTCGTTGAGGTACTTGGGGCCCAGGTCGTGGAGAGACTTGTGTGCGTGGGTAAGGAGCCTGAACGTGATCCTTTTGCTGACTGGGAGCCAGTGCAGGTCCCTCAGATTGCTGGAGATGTGGCTGCGTCGGGGGATGTCCAAGATGAGTCGGGCGGAGGCGTTTTGTATGCGCTGGAGTCTTTTCTGTAGTTTGGCTGTGGTTCCCGCGTAGAGCGTGTTCCCGTAGTCCAGTCGGCTGGTGACGAGTGCCTGGGTGACCGTCTTCCTGGTTTTGGTTGGGATCCAGCGGAAGATCTTTCGGAGCATGCGCAGGGTGTTGAAGCACGACGAGGAGACAGTGTTGACTTGTCTGGTCATCGAGAGGGAAGAGTCCAGGATGAAGCCCAGGTTGCGTGCATGGTCTGTTGGCTTGGGAGCGGTGCCCAGGGCGGGAGGCCACCAGGAGTCATCCCAGGCGGAGGGCGATGGTCCCAGGATGAGGACTTCCGTCTTGTATGTGTTCAGTCTCAGGCGGCTGTTCTTCATCCACTCGGTGACGTCTTTCATCCCTTCGTGTAGGCTCGTTCTGGCGGTGGCGGGGTCATTGGTGAGGGAGAGGATCAGCTGGGTGTCGTCGGCGTAGGAGATGATGTTGAGGTTGTCTTGGCGTGCGATGGCTGCGAGAGGGCTCATGTAGACGTTGAAGAGGGTTGGGCTGAGCGATGATCCTTGTGGTACGCCGCAGATGACTTCGGTGGCCTCGGATCGGAAAGGGGGGAGGCGGACTCTTTGTGTTCTTCCAGCGAGGAACGAGATGATCCACTCCAGTGCCTTTTCTTGGATACCGATGTTGCTGAGGCGTTGAACTAGGGTGCGGTGGCAGACAGTGTCGAACGCTGCAGAGAGGTCCAGGAGGATGAGGGCCGCTGTTTCCCCGTTGTCGAGCAGGGCTCGGATGTCGTCGGTGGCTGCGATGAGGGCGGTCTCGGTGCTGTGGTTGGCTCGGAAACCGGACTGCGAGGGGTCGAGGGATCCGTTCTTCTCGGGGAAGGCTGCAAACTGTCTGTTGACGGTCTGCTCGATGACTTTGGCAGGAAAAGGGAGGAGTGAGATGGGGCGGAAGTTCTTGAGGTCGGTGGGGTCTGCTGTTGGTTTCTTCAGTAGGGCGTTGAGTTCGGCATGCTTCCAGCTCTCCGCGAAGGTGGCGGTGTTGAAGGAGGAGTTGATGATGTCCCGGAGTTGGGGTGCGATGATGGAGCCGGCCTTGTTGAAGACGTGGTGGGGGCAGGGGTCGGTCGGAGATCCGGAGTGGATGGTGTTCATCGTGCGGGCTGTGTCTTCGGTGGACACCGTGGTCCAGGTGCGGAGGGTGGCGGTGGGGGGCGTTGGTTCGACGGTCGGGTGCGTGGAAGGTGCGCCGAAGCTGTTGTGGATGTCGGCGATCTTGCGCAACGCACCACACTCTCTCCAAACAATGTGCGCAAACCCACGCTTCATAAGACTCGGAAACGCACCAGCACACAAAACTGTTGCAGAGATCAACACATATACCCACACAAACACGCATTATGCAAAGGCCAATGAGCGCAAACCTTAACATGCAAAAAATCTTTCAAGCACACACACACAAACACGGAGCGACACAAAATCGACACATACACATAAGCATTCAAACACATAAATACAAAATAAGGCACATATAAACATAAATACGCACGTATAAACAGGCCAATACATATACATACCTGACAATCACACACAAGCAAACATGCTTTAATAAATGATTTTATCAGTTTATGTTAATGTTTATCAGGTTGTAGCACGGAATGCTGCTGTGCAGCAAACATAAAGATTCAACCAACACCCTTACAATGACACACACCAAACACACACACTCAAAGAGCAGATGTGCACATACTGACACAAACAGAAACAGGCATAGCAATGCCTGTCGTCTCTTGCGCTCAGAAGTGGGCGTGCCTCCAGTTCGGAAAATAAAATGCTCTCAAAACAAAATATCTGAAAGCTACACTTCTTGGTGGCTGACGAGCATGTATACTTTCGGCACCCGTCACTTCTTTTTTTTGGGGTGTCTTTCTTTGACTCTCTCATGGTGTGACACCCACAGTTTAAAATGGTAGTGCATAGGGAATTTACACGGCCAACAGCTCTAACTCGAGCGAAAGTGAGACCTATTGCATTTCCAATGCCTGTTTGACATTACTATTTACAACAAGGGGTGGTGAGGGACAGAGTCTCTGAATTAAGCAGAATACTCTCACCCAGTCAAGAGATCAGGGCTAGATCCAACACCGTTTTTTAGCTCATTGCACCATCCCAGTTTCAGAACCTGGCTGTATGCAAATTAGTCTGTTCCTGTCCCAGTGCATGATGGGAACAGGGCAAACCAAACAACAAAAGCCAATTCTTACACTGGGAAGGAAACAAGCTTCCGGGGACCGGTTTCTGGCATTACAGCCGTCTTCGGCCCGGCTTGCTTGAATCCTGATGGTGCAATGAGCAAGGGACTCATGTCTGAGTATACCCTTCCACGCTTAGGGTGGACAAAATTATTTACAACAAGGGGTGGTGAGGGACAGAGTCTCTGAATTAAGAAGAATACTCTCACCCAGTCAAGAGATCAGGGCTAGATCCAACACCGTTTTTTAGCTCATTGCACCATCCCAGTTTCAGAACCTGGCTGTATGCAAATTAGTCTGTTCCTGTCCCAGTGCATGATGGGAACAGGGCAAACCAAACTACAAAAGCCAATTCTTACACTGGGAAGGAAACAAGCTTCCGGGGACCGGTTTCTGGCATTACAGCCGTCTTCGGCCCGGCTTGCTTGAATCCTGATGGTGCAATGAGCAAGGGACTCATGTCTGAGTATACCCTTCCACGCTTAGGGTGGACAAAATACTCAGATACTCTGTCCATCACCACCCCCTTTATGAATCGTTTTGGCCACCACAAGTGTGGAAGGGTATGCTCAGATGTGAGTCCCTTGCTCACTGCACCATCAGGATTCAAGCAAGCCGGGCCGAAGACGGCTGTAATGCCAGAAACCGGTCCCCGGAAGCTTGTTTCCTTTCCAGTAAAGAATTGGCTTGGTAGTTTGGTCTGCCCTGTTCCCATGATGCACTGGGCCAGGGTCAGACTAATTTGCATGTAGCCAGGTTCTGAGCTGGGATGGTGCAGTGAGCGAAAAAACGGTGATGGATCAAGCCCTGATCTTTTGACTGGGTAGGAGTGTTCTGCTTAATTCAGATACTCTGTCAATCACCACCCCCTTTATGAATCGTTTTGGCCACCACAAGTGTGAAAGGGTATGCTCAGATGTGAGTCCCTTGCTCACTGCACCATCAGGATTCAAGCAAGCCGGGCCGAAGACGGCTGTAATGCCAGAAACCGGTCCCCGGAAGCTTGTTTCCTTTCCAGTAAAGAATTGGCTTGGTAGTTTGGTCTGCCCTGTTCCCATGATGCACTGGGCCAGGGTCAGACTAATTTGCATGTAGCCAGGTTCTGAGCTGGGATGGTGCAGTGAGCTAAAAAACGGTGATGGATCAAGCCCTGATCTTTTGACTTGGTAGGAGTGTTCTGCTTAATTCAGATACTCTGTCCATCACCACCCCCTTTATGAATCGTTTTGGCCACCACAAGTGTGGAAGGGTATGCTCAGATGTGAGTCCCTTGCTCACTGCACCATCAGGATTCAAGCAAGCCGGGCCGAAGACGGCTGTAATGCCAGAAACCGGTCCCCGGAAGCTTGTTTCCTTCCCAGTAAAGAATTGGCTTGGTAGTTTGGTCTGCCCTGTTCCCATGATGCACTGGGCCAGGGTCAGACTAATTTGCATGTAGCCAGGTTCTGAGCTGGGATGGTGCAGTGAGCTAAAAAACGGTGATGGATCAAGCCCTGATCTTTTGACTGGGTAGGAGTGTTCTGCTTAATTCAGATACTCTGTCCATCACCACCCCCTTTATGAATCGTTTTGGCCACCACAAGTGTGGAAGGGTATGCTCAGATGTGAGTCCCTTGCTCACTGCACCATCAGGATTCAAGCAAGCCGGGCCGAAGACGGCTGTAATGCCAGAAACCGGTCCCCGGAAGCTTGTTTCCTTTCCAGTAAAGAATTGGCTTGGTAGTTTGGTCTGCCCTGTTCCCATGATGCACTGGGCCAGGGTCAGACTAATTTGCATGTAGCCAGGTTCTGAGCTGGGATGGTGCAGTGAGCTAAAAAACGGTGATGGATCAAGCCCTGATCTTTTGACTGGGTAGGAGTGTTCTGCTTAATTCAGATACTCTGTCCATCACCACCCCCTTTATGAATCGTTTTGGCCACCACAAGTGTGGAAGGGTATGCTCAGATGTGAGTCCCTTGCTCACTGCACCATCAGGATTCAAGCAAGCCGGGCCGAAGACGGCTGTAATGCCAGAAACCGGTCCCCGGAAGCTTGTTTCCTTTCCAGTAAAGAATTGGCTTGGTAGTTTGGTCTGCCCTGTTCCCATGATGCACTGGGCCAGGGTCAGACTAATTTGCATGTAGCCAGGTTCTGAGCTGGGATGGTGCAGTGAGCTAAAAAATCGGTGATGGATCAAGCCCTGATCTTTTGACTGGGTAGGAGTGTTCTGCTTAATTCAGATACTCTGTCCATCACCACCCCCTTTATGAATCGTTTTGGCCACCACAAGTGTGGAAGGGTATGCTCAGATGTGAGTCCCTTGCTCACTGCACCATCAGGATTCAAGCAAGCCGGGCCGAAGACGGCTGTAATGCCAGAAACCGGTCCCCGGAAGCTTGTTTCCTTTCCAGTAAAGAATTGGCTTGGTAGTTTGGTCTGCCCTGTTCCCATGATGCACTGGGCCAGGGTCAGACTAATTTGCATGTAGCCAGGTTCTGAGCTGGGATGGTGCAGTGAGCTAAAAAACGGTGATGGATCAAGCCCTGATCTTTTGACTGGGTAGGAGTGTTCTGCTTAATTCAGATACTCTGTCCATCACCACCCCCTTTATGAATCGTTTTGGCCACCTCAAGTGTGGAAGGGTATGCTCAGATGTGAGTCCCTTGCTCACTGCACCATCAGGATTCAAGCAAGCCGGGCCGAAGACGGCTGTAATGCCAGAAACCGGTCCCCGAAAGCTTGTTTCCTAGCCAGTAAAGAATTGGCTTGGTAGTTTGGTCTGCCCTGTTCCCATGATGCACTGGGCCAGGGTCAGACTAATTTGCATGTAGCCAGGTTCTGAGCTGGGATGGTGCAGTGAGCTAAAAAACGGTGATGGATCAAGCCCTGATCTTTTGACTGGGTAGGAGTGTTCTGCTTAATTCAGATACTCTGTCCATCACCACCCCCTTTATGAATCGTTTTGGCCACCACAAGTGTGGAAGGGTATGCTCAGATGTGAGTCCCTTGCTCACTGCACCATCAGGATTCAAGCAAGCCGGGCCGAAGACGGCTGTAATGCCAGAAACCGGTCCCCGGAAGCTTGTTTCCTTTCCAGTAAAGAATTGGCTTGGTAGTTTGGGCTGCCCTGTTCCCATGATGCACTGGGCCAGGGTCAGACTAATTTGCATGTAGCCAGGTTCTGAGCTGGGATGGTGCAGTGAGCTAAAAAACGGTGATGGATCAAGCCCTGATCTTTTGACTGGGTAGGAGTGTTCTGCTTAATTCAGATACTCTGTCCATCACCACCCCCTTTATGAATCGTTTTGGCCACCACAAGTGTGGAAGGGTATGCTCAGATGTGAGTCCCTTGCTCACTGCACCATCAGGATTCAAGCAAGCCGGGCCGAAGACGGCTGTAATGCCAGAAACCGGTCCCCGGAAGCTTGTTTCCTTTCCAGTAAAGAATTGGCTTGGTAGTTTGGTCTGCCCTGTTCCCATGATGCACTGGGCCAGGGTCAGACTAATTTGCATGTAGCCAGGTTCTGAGCTGGGATGGTGCAGTGAGCTAAAAATGGTGATGGATCAAGCCCTGATCTTTTGACTGGGTAGGAGTGTTCTGCTTAATTCAGATACTCTGTCCATCACCACCCCCTTTATGAATCGTTTTGGCCACCACAAGTGTGGAAGGGTATGCTCAGATGTGAGTCCCTTGCTCACTGCACCATCAGGATTCAAGCAAGCCGGGCCGAAGACGGCTGTAATGCCAGAAACCGGTCCCCGGAAGCTTGTTTCCTTTCCAGTAAAGAATTGGCTTGGTAGTTTGGTCTGCCCTGTTCCCATGATGCACTGGGCCAGGGTCAGACTAATTTGCATGTAGCCAGGTTCTGAGCTGGGATGGTGCAGTGAGCTAAAAAACGGTGATGGATCAAGCCCTGATCTTTTGACTGGGTAGGAGTGTTCTGCTTAATTCAGATACTCTGTCCATCACCACCCCCTTTATGAATCGTTTTGGCCACCACAAGTGTGGAAGGGTATGCTCAGATGTGAGTCCCTTGCTCACTGCACCATCAGGATTCAAGCAAGCCGGGCCGAAGATGGCTGTAATGCCTGAAACCGGTCCCCGGAAGCTTGTTTCCTTTCCAGTAAAGAATTGGCTTGGTAGTTTGGTCTGCCCTGTTCCCATGATGCACTGGGCCAGGGTCAGACTAATTTGCATGTAGCCAGGTTCTGAGCTGGGATGGTGCAGTGAGCTAAAAAACGGTGATGGATCAAGCCCTGATCTTTTGACTGGGTAGGAGTGTTCTGCTTAATTCAGATACTCTGTCCATCACCACCCCCTTTATGAATCGTTTTGGCCACCACAAGTGTGGAAGGGTATGCTCAGATGTGAGTCCCTTGCTCACTTCACCATCAGGATTCAAGCAAGCCGGGCCGAAGACGGCTGTAATGCCAGAAACCGGTCCCCGGAAGCTTGTTTCCTTTCCAGTAAAGATTTGGCTTGGTAGTTTGGGCTGCCCTGTTCCCATGATGCACTGGGCCAGGGTCAGACTAATTTGCATGTAGCCAGGTTCTGAGCTGGGATGGTGCAGTGAGCTAAAAAACGGTGATGGATCAAGCCCTGATCTTTTGACTGGGTAGGAGTGTTCTGCTTAATTCAGATACTCTGTCCATCACCACCCCCTTTATGAATCGTTTTGGCCACCACAAGTGTGGAAGGGTATGCTCAGATGTGAGTCCCTTGCTCACTGCACCATCAGGATTCAAGCAAGCCGGGCCGAAGACGGCTGTAATGCCAGAAACCGGTCCCCGGAAGCTTGTTTCCTTTCCAGTAAAGAATTGGCTTGGTAGTTTGGTCTGCCCTGTTCCCATGATGCACTGGGCCAGGGTCAGACTAATTTGCATGTAGCCAGGTTCTGAGCTGGGATGGTGCAGTGAGCTAAAAAACGGTGATGGATCAAGCCCTGATCTTTTGACTGGGTAGGAGTGTTCTGCTTAATTCAGATACTCTGTCCATCACCACCCCCTTTATGAATCGTTTTGGCCACCACAAGTGTGGAA
The DNA here is from genome assembly GCF_964261635.1 of Lissotriton helveticus. Taxonomy (NCBI): domain Eukaryota; kingdom Metazoa; phylum Chordata; class Amphibia; order Caudata; family Salamandridae; genus Lissotriton; species Lissotriton helveticus. Next base: position 712,002,854 of record NC_136057.1, on the reverse strand, counting down.
GGGTATGCTCAGATGTGAGTCCCTTGCTCACTGCACCATCAGGATTCAAGCAAGCCGGGCCGAAGACGGCTGTAATGCCAGAAACCGGTCCCCGGAAGCTTGTTTCCTTTCCAGTAAAGAATTGGCTTGGTAGTTTGGTCTGCCCTGTTCCCATGATGCACTGGGCCAGGGTCAGACTAATTTGCATGTAGCCAGGTTCTGAGCTGGGATGGTGCAGTGAGCTAAAAAACGGTGATGGATCAAGCCCTGATCTTTTGACTGGGTAGGAGTGTTCTGTTTAATTCAGATACTCTGTCCATCACCACCCCCTTTATGAATCGTTTTGGCCACCACAAGTGTGGAAGGGTATGCTCAGATGTGAGTCCCTTGCTCACTGCACCATCAGGATTCAAGCAAGCCGGGCCGAAGACGGCTGTAATGCCAGAAACCGGTCCCCGGAAGCTTGTTTCCTTTCCAGTAAAGAATTGGCTTGGTAGTTTGGTCTGCCCTGTTCCCATGATGCACTGGGCCAGGGTCAGACTAATTTGCATGTAGCCAGGTTCTGAGCTGGGATGGTGCAGTGAGCTAAAAAATGGTGATGGATCAAGCCCTGATCTTTTGACTGGGTAGGAGTGTTCTGCTTAATTCAGATACTCTGTCCATCACCACCCCCTTTATGAATCGTTTTGGCCACCACAAATGTGGAAGGGTATGCTCAGATGTGAGTCCCTTGCTCACTGCACCATCAGGATTCAAGCAAGCCGGGCCGAAGACGGCTGTAATGCCAGAAACCGGTCCCCGGAAGCTTGTTTCCTTTCCAGTAAAGAATTGGCTTGGTAGTTTGGTCTGCCCTGTTCCCATGATGCACTGGGCCAGGGTCAGACTAATTTGCATGTAGCCAGGTTCTGAGCTGGGATGGTGCAGTGAGCTAAAAAACGGTGATGGATCAAGCCCTGATCTTTTGACTGGGTAGGAGTGTTTGCTTAATTCAGATACTCTGTCCATCACCACCCCCTTTATGAATCGTTTTGGCCACCACAAATGTGGAAGGGTATGCTCAGATGTGAGTCCCTTGCTCACTGCACCATCAGGATTCAAGCAAGCCGGGCCGAAGACGGCTGTAATGCCAGAAACCGGTCCCCGGAAGCTTGTTTCCTTTCCAGTAAAGAATTGGCTTGGTAGTTTGGTCTGCCCTGTTCCCATGATGCACTGGGCCAGGGTCAGACTAATTTGCATGTAGCCAGGTTCTGAGCTGGGATGGTGCAGTGAGCTAAAAAATGGTGATGGATCAAGCCCTGATCTTTTGACTGGGTAGGAGTGTTCTGCTTAATTCAGATACTCTGTCCATCACCACCCCCTTTATGAATCGTTTTGGCCACCACAAATGTGGAAGGGTATGCTCAGATGTGAGTCCCTTGCTCACTGCACCATCAGGATTCAAGCAAGCCGGGCCGAAGACGGCTGTAATGCCAGAAACCGGTCCCCGGAAGCTTGTTTCCTTTCCAGTAAAGAATTGGCTTGGTAGTTTGGTCTGCCCTGTTCCCATGATGCACTGGGCCAGGGTCAGACTAATTTGCATGTAGCCAGGTTCTGAGCTGGGATGGTGCAGTGAGCTAAAAAACGGTGATGGATCAAGCCCTGATCTTTTGACTGGGTAGGAGTGTTCTGCTTAATTCAGATACTCTGTCCATCACCACCCCCTTTATGAATCATTTTGGCCACCACAAGTGTGGAAGGGTATGCTCAGATGTGAGTCCCTTGCTCACTGCACCATCAGGATTCAAGCAAGCCGGGCCGAAGACGGCTGTAATGCCAGAAACCGGTCCCCGGAAGCTTGTTTCCTTTCCAGTAAAGAATTGGCTTGGTAGTTTGGTCTGCCCTGTTCCCATGATGCACTGGGCCAAGGTCAGACTAATTTGCATGTAGCCAGGTTCTGAGCTGGGATGGTGCAGTGAGCTAAAAAACGGTGATGGATCAAGCCCTGATCTTTTGACTGGGTAGGAGTGTTCTGCTTAATTCAGATACTCTGTCCATCACCACCCCCTTTATGAATCGATTTGTTTGACATTACAGCAGCTTTTTTTATCGCCGTATTTACAAGTTGCCGCTAACTGCAGTTAGCGGCACTTTTTAAGCGGAAACTTACATTTTCAGGATCGCCATTTCTGTTAGCTAGTCTTAATGAAAGTGAAATGCAAGGTAGGCATTCCCGTGACAAAACTGCTGCTAACCACACTTTGAAAGATTTACAATGAAAGTCCCATACGCAGGGGGATAACCCTCCAAACTTCAGATAAATCCAGTTAGAGGCAGTTTTTTAAGTCCAGAAAATAGCTGGTCTTAAAATTGATGCAAACACTTGGGTCCCCATATACGATGTTTGGGTGCTGGACAGCGCTGGAAGGAACATTGCTGCCCTGCCCTGCACCATAACAAAAGGTCAGGGAAGTGCCCTATCTATAAGATAGGGTGCATTCAAGGGCCCCATTCATGAAAAGTGTTTCATCACTGCAACAAAATAGTACTGCAACAATTTTCACTGCGCCCTCCATGCGACACCATGGATGCGCTGTATTCAATGTACGGCGCTCCATGTCACAATCAATGACAGATACGTCTGGAATCCTGACGTATCTGGCAGCACTTAAGTCACGCATTGCTACAGTTGTGTTGTAAGCATGTCGCGACTTCAGCAATGCATAAGGCCAGCCTGTCCCTATGGCACTGCGTCACCCTTACGCCTGCCATTAGGAAGCCGTAAGATTTTGACACAGTGTCACAGTGAAATCTGAGAGTTCACTGCGCCAATCCTAAGAGGCTTTGTTGCGTGGGAACGCCCACCCTGCATACATGATGCAGGTATTTTGTGGCACAGGGCTTAACAAGGTCACGCATATGTCTAGATGTGTCTCTTTGTAAATACGGAGCAACGTTGTGCAAGAATCACGCTGCAAGTACTTCAAGAAAATGACACACCAGCGGTGTTAAACTGCCAAAAGGGGGATCAGTATTAAGCCTCCCTGCCTTTTTCCCCTATGATGGTGCACAACGGCTGGCATTCACCAACGCAGGCACCCTTGCACCATGGTGCAAGGGTGACTGTGTTGCGGATTGATGTTGTGGCTCAATCTCTACTTGAAACGTCTGCAGGTGCGTCTGGAATAGTGGAGGGCAGGAGTGAACCAGTTGGCCTTCTTGGAGTGTTCTTTGCCCGGTTTATACTTGAGGGGTGCCAGAGTGTCGGCGAAGTTAGAGATCCATTGGTGGAGGTTATACGCCTCGGTGTTGGTGTCTGTAAGTGTTGGCAGACTAGTGGTGCTGAGGGAGTTGACAAGAAACTCCTCTGTGGCCTTGATTCAGCTGCAATGGAGAGTGGACAAAGATGGTGGTGGTGTATGGTGGGCGTGCTGAAGGCAAGATGTATACAATGATGGTTGGTCCAGAAGAGTTTGGTTGTGTGGCTGTGTGAGAAAGTGCCCTCTTTCTGCATGGTATGCCCCCACTTTTTGCTGAATTGCTGATGTTCTTTGACTGAGTCTGCCCTGGGCTCCTGCTAATCAAGTACATAGGGCCTATGTTCCTTCCCTAAAACTGCAGTGAAGCCTAAACCCAATTGGCATTCCTGGCCACAGGTGGGCCCCTGGTAAATGGTACCACAGGTAACCAGGGCACTGTGACCAGGGAAGGCTCCTAAGGGCTGCAGCATTTATTGTGCCACCCTTAGATGCCCTGCACCTTTTCACACACACATTGCCTTTTTAGGCTGTGTGTCTTAGTGCAGAACAAAGTGAAGAGTTGACATTGCACACATCCCTGTGTGCCATGTCCACAACCCACTGCCCTTGCCTAGATCAGCCACCCCTCTAGCTGGGTGCACCATCCCAGTGGGGAGGGTACAGGTGCATGAGCCCTGTACCCCTATAGAGCCCAAGTCCATTCCAAGTGCAGTGCTGCCACTAAGAGTGTATGGTGTTGAGAGTTTGTCATTACAAACTCCACAGCACCATAATGGTTATACTGGAAACTGGGAAGTTTGGTATCAAACTTCTCAGCACATGAAACCCACACTGATGCCAATGTGGGGTTTAATGTAAAGAGCACGACATATGGCATCTTAGAGATGCCCCCTGAAACTGGATTAACTTCTAGTGTCCCGACTGAGTGGCTGCTTAGGCTGCCACCAACAGACATGTTTCTGGACCCCTGGGTCGAGAGCCTACTGCTCTCAGGGGCCTGAAACAATGCACATCCTGGGATGAGGTGCCAGGCCTCCTCCCCCAGGATGGGCAGGGTTTACGAAGGGGAAGCTTCAAAAGCTTGGGGGACCCAGCCCATCAGGGACAGGCTCTTGCTCCACTCCCACTGGAGGGTGGCACAATAGGGGGAGTACCCACTTGCCCCTGCCCTTTACCTACCTGTAACGCCCCTAGGGGGCACCCTGAACCTTGCTTCCTCAGATCCAGAAACAACAAGAAAGAACATAAGAAGAAGGACCGAAGAGCCGTGCATAGCTAACACGAGGACGACGTCCACTGACTTGGCCCCAGCCCTATAGGCCTGTCTCCCCTAAAACCTGCTCTTGCGAAACCCTGGTGTGCCCTGCAGCCATCGACCTTAAAAACCCCAGAGAACCTGCCTGCCTTCACTTCAAAAGACTGTGTCTCCCGAGAACAGTGATCCTGTTCAACTTGCAACTTCTGGCAGCAGCCGGAGACTGCAAATCCAGCCCACTCTGCACCCGCCAAACCCGGCCCGAGCTCGAGTGGAAAAACACCACAAGGAGGTCTCCCCGGCGATAGTGACCCAAGATACGGAGATCCCAGACCAGCCTCAAAACCCCAGCCGACGCCTGCAGCCTCAATCCAGAGGACCCCCTCTACTGCGACCAAAAGTGGGTAAGACTTTCCGATCCAAAAGGCACCCCTGCACCCGACGCCCAACGGCCTTGTGTGCCACAACCAACGGTGCCTAGCCAACCCAAGACATCCCAACTTACCCCTCGAAGTGGTGGTTGCACCCAGAAGGTCTTTGTCCCCGAGCCTGCAGTGTTTCTTTCGACCGGAGACTCTCTATTGAAAACAACGGGGTACCCGACCTTGAAACAGCACCTTGCACCCGGCCGCCCTAATGCCGCTGAGGGTGCACCTTTGGTGCTACTTTGTTTCCTAATTTGCCCTGAGGTCAAGTCCAGGAGCTTTACTACCACAACCCAGTGGCCTGCTTGCCAGCAGCAGCCAGCAACCGGAGGTCCCCTATCTCCCATTGGATAACATTGGGCATCAAAACTCTGCACCCGGCTATCCTAGTGCCGCTAAGGGTGCAACCAGAGTGCATCACTGACCCTGGGTGACCCCTGAGTCTAACCCCAGAACCTTAACTTCCACAGTCGATAATTTACCTGTGAACCGATAACCTGTTTTTCCTCCATAGGATAACATTGACAATTTTCTTCCCAAAAAGTTTTTAAGTGTGGAGTTTTGAAATCTAAAAATAATCTTTAGAAATCGCACGAATAACTAAAACGTATTTACTTACCTGTTTGCAGGAAATGTCCCAGTGCTGAATCTAACTATCCAGCACTGAGTTAGAAAAGTAACGTAAAAAGTAACTAACCTGCAATTTACTGAAAAAACCTATTCATTTCAATGTCCTGTATTTGCTAAGTATTTCAACTTACTGCATCCCCTGTAAATCAAACAAAGTACAATTCCTATTACATTTTCAAACTGTTATACATTCAGCAACTTATTACTGTAAAGTATTACATGCTTACCTGTGCCAGGCTTGCTTGGCTCGAAAATAAAACAACAGTATATTTTTTCTACAAAGACAATTGGCCTAGAGTTCAGTTCTTGAGTGTGTGAATTTATTTGCTGACTGAGTGTGTACACAAATGCTCAACACTGTCCTCTGATACTGCCTTACTGCTCAACCTCTCTACCACAAATAGAGAGTAAGGTTCTATTTAACTTTAACCTTTGCTTACCTCTGGGGTCACCTGGACTCTATACACACTGGGCCCGATTCACAGAACTAACATAAGACAAAATCCTAAGCGTACTACCATTTTGGTATTCACAGAAGGCACTTACTCATGTTGATATTCACAGAAGGCACTTACTCATTTCGGTATTCACAGAAGTTAGGAGTCCTAACTTTAGGACTCCCAAATGGCTTCTGTGAACACCAAAAGTCTTAAAGTTAGGATTTTTCTCAGTTTAGGAGTAGTAAAGTTAGGACTCCTAACTTTAGGACTCCTGAATGCCTTCTGTGAATACCGAAAGTCTTAAAGTTAGGATTTTTCTCAGTTTAGGTGTCCTAAAGTTAGGAGTCCTAACTTTACTCCTTAGTGGACTTTACTGCAAGTCCACTAAGGAACAGTCCCCTGTACACCCAAGAGCTCACTACCAGGGGGCGAGGAAAGGCAGCAGCACTTGGGTGCCACTTTTGATTTAACAGTGGCAATCAGATTCCATGCTCCTCAGTTCTGTTGCGATTAACGGCAGATCAAGTTGCACACCCAAGAGCCTGGGCCCAAACTGGACCCCTTGCCCCTGGCACCAGCTGCCACCAGTGGCCAATCTCATCCAACCTAAGCCAGTTAGTGGAGTCCCCCACCTGTCTTGTGCGGTGTCCTCAGCAATTTGCACACTTTGCAGCTCAGGTATTGCTCAGGGCACAGTAAGGGCAATTGCCGATGCCTCAATTTTTACTGCCACAGCCCAAAGGCTTGGTCCAGATGCGGCCCACCTCTACTGTCAAGCCGCAGCAACTCAACAGTATGTCCGCCTTCCACTCCAGGTCTCAGACGCAGTCCCAGCGAGGCCTTCAGACCCCAGGGACTGTCCACGCTTTCAGCCTCCGGCTGCCATGGTGTCGCAAGGGAAGCACTATCAAAAGTGATGCATCACTGGTTTTCCACAGCGATACACCTCTTTACATATATGGAGCCCTGAATCTGCATTTCCCCTTCCCCTCAGACTCAGGCTGGTCATCCTGGTTGTTGGGGGGTTCGGATGGGTTATTTACGTGTACTGAATTTGCCCTGGCTGCTCCATTCTGCATTCCAGTGGTTTTATTTTATTTTTATCATTGGTGGTGGACTTACAGGCAGAAAACCGACATTTGACTGGGTAACATGAGTTTTTTTGCCTTTAATTGGCCTTTTGTCACTTTTCTCTGGCCAGTGGCAAAATGTTCATCGCCTTGATGCTAGTGTTAGCTGCAGTTTTCACCGCCAAAAGCAAACCTTATCGCCATGTAGTGACGTATTTTAAATATGTCGGGCCCATGGCAAAACTTTTCGGCGAATGGCAGTTAGAAAATTACCGCTAACTAATGCTATCGCTGTTTAGCTGCAATTCTTGTAAATATACCCCTTGGTCTCTCACTTCTATAGGGGTGCCTTGGTGCTCTGCAGGTGCAAGGCTCCACCATGGTGATGAGTTCCTCCTTGGCTGGATTGGGTGATGCACATGGCAATGATGCTGTATTTGCCATTTGACCTGGATGACATGTGTTCTTGTTTTCCGGGGGGGTAAGAATGACTGGAGGGTCTTCACAGCCACTTAACGTGTGGTGTCTTAGCTGAGGCTGTTCTTCAACCATGGCATCTGCGGTCATGAGCAGGGATACCATCTGACTTAGACTGTCGATGCTCAGGAATTGACGGTCACACTGGGATGCGTTAGGGAGGAACTTTGGGTGAGTAGCTGGCCTGGTATATGATATGCACTTATGTAAGTGGGCACCTTGCACCAGTCCGGACAACTCTTATGGTGATTTAAGAGGTCTTAGACCACCTTAGAAAGCTCTCTAAGTGGTCGCTGTGGAGAGCAGCATTCAAGATTAGTCCAAAAAGAGTGTAAAGCAGCTTGTGTTACCAGAATGCAATCTTATTGTATAGATTAAATGAGAAAGAATCACACAAGGAATTTATAAAAATATGTATTTATTATATAATACTCTCTAACACATTTAGATAGCTCCTACCTGGAGATTGATATAATGCACACAATACTTTACAAAGAAATACAGTACACAGTACAAAATACACAGTGGACCCCGGGGGGACCAAACCATATACTAAGAAAGTGGTATAAGAACCACGACTCGGGTCAAGGCAATGTCGAGAGGATGTAGAAGTGCTGGGGACATAAGGAACAACACAAGGTGAGTGACAAGGTGGCGCGCCATAAAGACCTTCCTGTTCCCATCGGCTGTATGATTCCTTTTCTTTTCCCCTGTATCGATTTGTTATGTTGTTGTACCGGATCAGGCGCCGGGACGCCCCTTGGCTGGGGCAGCTGAGCGCCTTATAAAAGTTATTAACATAACATAACATAACTAGGAAACCCACGGAGAGCGTGTGCAGTGTGGAAACATGACAGCGTGCTTCATACAAGTCTATTTGTAAGTTGCGGTTGGATTTCTAAAGATTATGGACCCTTCCCAGTGGACCCTGAAGAAACCCCATGGAAGACATAAGGTTGGAGAGCCACCAGACCTATGGATAGCCTAGTACCCACATTACTTACACCAGGGAAGCCGGGTGCATATGTGTAAAGTGGTGTAGGAAACCGCTATCAAACCTAATGGAGGACATCAGGAAAGTGTCACTGCCAAATAGGGAGAAAGTATCAGGTGGAATCCGAAGGTGGATTCTAGTTGAAAGGTGCCTGCAAGCAGAGGGGACAGAGGCTATGTCACTCAGGAGTGACCAGGAGACTTGGAAGACGAATGCCCTCCGATGTCGGGTGTTGCATGGGAGTTGACGATGACCTTGACTCTGCAGCAGTGAGGACCAGGCGACACTGAGGAGGGCCAGGAGCCATGCACAAGTTGTTCCATGAAGGATGTTGAGTGCTGAGGGGTCAGTGTCCAGTGGAGTACCAAGAAGCCTTGGCAAGCTTAACCAAAACAAAGGCAGGAGAAGGAGAAACGTCGGGACCAGCAAGGTCCAGGTGACTCACCACAAACAGGGGAGTCAGGGCAGGGCCAAGCAATCAGGGGAGCCCAAGAGAAGCAAAGGTGACCCTCAAATGGACCCACAGGTCAGAGCCACTGGAGTAGCGAGAGGACCTCAAGTAGCTCACCAAAAGATTCAGGCCACAATGCACACGATTTGGTGTGGCCCAAGATTCTGGTCACTGGAGATGCTCGAGGTTGGGGCTCCCTGGAGCCCAAAAATCTTCTTCGAAGGAAGCCAACAAGCCTTTACAACTGCAAGTTAATGCAGGGCACAAGGTTTCGGTTAGCGCAACCCACACAACGAATACTGGCCTCAAACTTAGTGTGAGGGCAGGGCAGGCTTCAGGAGCTGTGGGGAATCACCATTTGTGTTGCAGAACCTTACGTAGTCCAGAGGAGCTCAGGATCAGCAGACAAGTCGACTTAGTTGTGGGGGCCTGCGAATGCAGGGAAGTGACTCCTTCACTCCAAGGGAGATTCCTTCAGGTGTCATTGATGCCCACTGGCCTTGGAAGGTTCCTGTATAGTTCACAGGCACAGATGATGCAGCAGATTGGAATGGAGACAAAGTCAGGTGCAAACAATGTCCAGGGAAGTCCAGAGTGCCCAGGTGGTAGAAGAAGTATTGTCTGATCTGAATCTTATCCTACGATAAACCCAGGGACCTATACCCAGGTATGTCCTTAAGTACCCTAAGGAAAGGGTTGGGATGATTCAGGGGACCCTCACAGTGGAGGGTCTGGGCAGGGGGGAGGTTACTCCCATGTCCTTTGTCCAGTTTCATGCCAGAAGGGAAACCAACAGCTCCCAGAACTGGTTTGAACTGGACTATACATAGGGACACTAAATTTGCCCCTCATGCAGACTTAGTGGTGCTGACAAGCGCACCTACCCGGTCCCAATATACTAAATCCTGTCTGGGAGGTGGTCACGCCTCCATGTGACAGAATACCTGTTGTTCGGTCTTCCCCTGCTCGAGCTTGGCTCAGCAGCAGGAGGGCAAAAATGTGTCTCTGGTCGACACCAACCATTTTGTGCTGTCCAGGTCTAGAAGGTTAGCACCAGGAACAGTGAGAGCCTAATGGAGGGCTTTTCTAGTGCTTGGAATCATACCTCCCACTGCAATTTTGGTGTAGGGGTATGATTCCAACATGTTTGATACTAAACATTATAGGATTTGTTACAGCCAGTTTTGAAATGGTCATCGCGTAATAACATGGTGCCCCTCTACATGGTATATGGCTGCTTCACTAATAGCCCCGGAGAATGGACTCTGGAGGCTGTTGGAGTGTCCTGCTCATTCTGTGGCATCCTTCCACTTAGAACCAAGCACCCTGTCTCTAGAATTGCAAAGGCCTGCTATAGGGGTGACATATCGTTTTTAAGTACAGTGACCCTAGATGTCATAAACCTGTATCTTTAGTAAGTGGTGCTACCATCAACTTACACAGGCTACAATGGCAGGCTTGTAGTTCCATTTTGAATGGCTCCCATTGGTGGAATAATGCATGCTTCAGCCCATAGGCGACCTCTGGGGTACCTATGCCTTGGGTACCTTAGTACCATATACTAGGGACTTATAAGGGTACCCCAGTATCCAAACTGGGATGTACCTCAGTACTGAACATAACAATTTAGGGAGAAAGCAGATAGACTGGGGTCCTGATTATGCAGCACACATAGAGAAAAAAATGAGGAGTAATAAAGTTATTTCTCCTTGTTACGCTTCCACTGTTGAGGCGTGAGGTTATGGCGCATATCCAGGTTTACATGGCTTTGTAAATATGGGGAAGAGTGAACATCCGTGGGTGTTTCAATGGGAACATCCATCACAACACCAATGGAACGCCTCCCTAGTGCAGAGTAAGTCAACGTAGTGATTTGCGCTACCTTGTCTTACTCCATTTTTATGAAGCCAATTAAAGCCAAGTAAAGTGGCTTTGCCTGACCTCATAAATATGATTTTGTTGTTTGCGCTTCCAGAGCATCACAAAAAGTGAAGCTCTTGCGGCGGAAGGGGCCCATAAATATGGCCCTGTGTCTCTCATTATCATTTGAATGGATTTTTCCAAACCCTGCATATACCCGTATTTACAGAGGTGTGGGAATTATTATTAGTCAAATTAGACTAAGTTAAATGTGTGAAAAATGAACAGAAAGAACGGGGATATGCAGCTTTATTGTGGTAAGCACCAAAATCTACATGTTGGTTTTGTTGTGGTAAACCAGAATCTGCATATTATGCCCTATTTTGCAGGGATGAAAACAGAATGTGCAGATCAGGGTATCAGATTTTAAAAGATGCAAACATAATCTCAACCCCTACTGGGGGTCTTTATCTATGGTCTTGTGGGTGGGAGAAAAGTGGGAATGACACTCCAACAGACCAATATCTGACCCAAAGCCACTATTTATTATTATTATTATTATTCTTAGACATGACAGCCTTAGAGTGGTCTTTCTGCATATCCTCTAGACATCCAGAACCACAGGAAGACTAGGTGTGTCTGAGTACTCATTTACCTGCATCAGCATTCTGATGGGTATTCCTGGGCAGGAAGGGAGGGAAAGTCTGACACTTGCAATTCAATCGGTAGGGGCCTCACCCCACACAAAGGACAGAGTACCCCCTACTGATAGTCTGGAGCCCGGGCTGAGAAGAGAGGACATTGTCCACCTCAAAACACCTTATTTGAAGTCTCCCCCACTTCAAATGCACATTTTGGTATTAATACTCAGTCTCTGACCTTACCAAAGTAGTACACTCTGCCAGGAAGAAGAGGAAATGCCTTGTTGCTAAAGGACTGCCACCCTGCTTGATCTGCTGTTTGCTGAACTCTTGCCTTGCTGTGTTGAGCTGCTGCTCTATGTGTGCCTGGGTGAGAAGTTCTGAACATGTATCACTTGAACCCAGACTGGCTCCTATGACTTGCTGGCTTTCCTACTGTTGCCTAAGTCTCAAGGACAAAAAAAGTTAGAACTTTCCTTTTCCAACCTGTGGGCTCAACTGCTGGTGAGTCGACCCTGCCAATAGGTGCCAACCCAGTCCTGGACTCTTGGGTGTGGACATTGGGGTCTATTGCGGTGTTATTGACATATTGTCTGCTGTCGCTAGGATCGAATCGGATCCAAAAATCAAAGAGCGTCCCAACCCCATAGGCAAGGTGGGCTCCCAGAGCAATGGGAGCAGCCAGCGCCACCGCCGCTGGTTCCTCCTGGAGGACCAAGAGGGACCACACAAGTATTCAAACCTCAGATCTGCCACACAGGGCCAAGACAAACCGGATACCTGGCAATGAGCCCCTGCACATTAACCATCTGCTACCAGGGTCGACCTCTTTGGTGCCAGGAGTCCCCAGCTTGGGTGACAGCCAAAGCCATGATAGAGGGCTGGTGGAAAGCCCAAACCCTGCCCTGGTGGCAGCTGCCAGAAGGGAAGGGAAGAGCCAGATGCCACCCTATCTTGCACACTTCCCACCGAGAGGAGCCAGGGTTGTGCCACATGCCCCAGCTCCTTCTCTTCTAGGTTGCCCTGCTGCTCGAGAAGGGCCACACCTCAATAGCCTAAAGCCTGGTCAGGTCAGGATCGGGCATGGGAGGGCCTAGGGTGGCAGGGCCTTCAGAGGTAGTCCCAGCCCAGGAAGGCACTGCCATTCTGTTTCCCTACCACTGGGTCATTCTGGGTGAGCGTGGCTTCTGTCTTGGGAGGGCCTACTGCTGTGCCCCTCCCACAGGGGCAGATGTTGAGGCCAGCCCCGTACTCGGAGTCTCGCACCTGTTGTGTCAGCTTGGGTAGCAGCCCTAAGCCATGCCGACAGTATGGTGGGTATCCCAACCCCGGTACTGGTCGGAGGCACCGGAAGGAAAGAGCCTGGCGGCTCCCTATCCCGCAAGCCTCCCACTGAGAGGTGTGGGATCCATTCACAGGCCCCAGCTCCTTCTATTCCAGGCTGCCCAGCCACTCAAAAAGGGCCACTACTCGGTCACCTGAAGCCTGGTCAAGCCAGGATCGGGCACTGGAGGTCCCAGGGCAGCAGGGCCTCCAAGGATGGTCCCAGCCCAAGAGGCACTGCCATTCGGTTTCCCTACTACGGGGTCGAGCTGGGTTCTGTCTCTGGGAGGGCCTACTGCTGTGACCCTCCCAGAGGGGCAGGAGCTGGGGCCACCCCATCCCCAGAGCCTTGCACGGTCATCGGGTCGGTTCCTCCCCAGTGGAGGGGCCTGCTTCACAGCCAGTTCGCACCCAAGAGCCCAAGCAGCTGTGGACCATTCCACCGGTCAGGTTAAGTGAGGGCAAGGCCAGGCCCTGTGCCTATAGTGCACGTGTTCCTTCTGGGAGGTGGCCGAGTGTTTCAGGCTGGCACCATCCACCACTCAGGCCGGTTCGCCGTTAATGATCCTTCCACAGTTTCACCTACGGAAACCTTGTTACGACTTTTACTTCCTCTAGATAGTAAAATGTGACCGTCTTCTTGGTGCTACGCCAGGACCAAAGCCAACTGCGACAGGCCCATCCAAAGATCTCACTAAACCATCTAATCGGTAGTAGCAACGGGTAGTGTGTACAAAGGGCAGGGACTTAATCAATGCAAGCTTATGACCCGCAGTTACTGGAAATTCCTTGTTCCCACGAAATATTTGCAATACCCGGTTCCTATCACAAACGGGGTTCAGCAGGTTGCCCCACCTGTCGGCAAAGGGTAGATACATGCTGATTCATTGCATGTGCAGCCCCAGAAATCTAAGGGCATCACAGGCTTGTTATTGCTCAATCCCGTGTGGCTGAATGCCACTTGTCCCTCTGGGGGGTCACATAACTAGTTAGCATGGAAGAGTCCTATTTGTTATTGGAATTAACTGGGCAAATCACTCCACCATCTAAGAAAGGCTGTGCACACCACCCACAGAATGTAGAAAGAGCTATTAATCCTTTCTCTGCCCGGGCCGGGTGAGGTTGCCTGTGTTGAATCAAATTAAGCAGCAGGCTCCACTCCTGGTGGTGCCCTTCCATCTATTCCTTTAAGTTTCAGATTTGCATCCATACTCCCCCTGGAATCTAAAGACTTTGGTTTCCTGGAAGCTCCTCGGCGGGTCATTGAAATAACACCACAGGATCGCTAGTCAACATCGTTTATGGTCAGAATTACAACGGTATCTGATTATCTTCGAACCTTCGACTTTCTTTCTTGATTAATGAAAATGTTCTGGACAAATGCTTTCAGTTTGGTCCTTCTTGCGCCGGTCCAAGAATTTCACCTCTAGCTGCACAATACAAAGGCCCCCGGAAGGCCCCCAGACGTCCCTCTTAATCATGGCCCTAGTTCGGAAGGATAACAAAATAGAATCAGTGTCCTAGTCCATTATTCCTAGCTGAAGTATTCAGGCAACTGACTTGCTCTAAACATTCTAATTTTCTCAAAGTAAATGCTTCGGACCCCCAGGACACTCAGTGAGGAGCCTCTCGGGGGAGCCGAGAGGCAGGAGCTGGGGCTGGCGGTAGCTCCCCTCACGGCGGACCACCAGCTTGATCCCAAGATCCAACAACAACCTTTTAACTGCAGCAACTTTAATAAACGCTTTTGGAGCTGGAATAACCATGGCTGCTGGCACAGACTTGCCTTCCAATAGATCCTCGTTAAAGGATTTAAAGTGTACTCATTTCAATTAAAGGACGTCAAAGGAGTCCTGTATTGTTATTTTTCATCACTACCTACCCGAGTCGGGAGTGGGTAATTTGCACGCCTCCTGCATTTCTTGGATTTGGTAGCTGTTTCTCAGGCTGTCTCTCTGGAATCAAACCCTAATTTCCCTTTACCCGTGGTCACCATGGTAGGCACAGAAAATACCATTGAAAGTTGATAGGACAGACACCCGAAAGTACCATCACTGTCACGGGGACGTGTGATCAGCTTAATCTTATCTAGAGTCACGAAAGCGGCCAGGCAAGCCCAGACTGGTCTTGGCCTGATAAATGCATGCATACCAGGAGGTCAGCGCTCGTCTGCATGTATTAGCTCTAGAATTGCCACAGTTATCCAAGTAATAAATGAAGCACTGAACTGGCCATGTGTACTTTCACATGCATGAATTATTAATTAAGACAAGCATATGCTACTGGCAGGATCAACCCGGTAGCTGCTCCTGCCATATGGGGTTGTTGGCAGCCACATGCCTGTCCCCTGACCAACCTCAGGAGCCTGCTGGGGAAGCCCACCTGCCAGGAGAGGCCTCCTGGGGGGACAGATGCGGTCACACAGGCACCGGCAGGCCCAGCCATCTCAGTGAAAGGGAGAGGCATCTCGAGGTGGAGCCCCCAGTGGCCCCAGTCAGAGCTTCTGAACCAGGTCAAGCAGGGGAATCCTCCCCGAGCCTAATGGACCCATGTCCCGGCCCCTTAGCAGAGTGGCAGGCTGGAGGACGAAGCCCAGGGCGGGAGGGCCTGCCTTGGGGCCCAGCAGGGGCATCAGGGCCTGTTGGAGCTCCAGAATCTGGCAGAGCAGGAGAGACTTTCCCGGGTCCACAGGAACCCGTCCCAGGGGTTTGGCCCTGCGTTGGGCCATAAAACAGAGCCCAGGATGGGGGGCACTCACCCCAGTTCCAACCGGGCCCCCGGTCAGAGTTTCAAAACCAAGCCAAGCAGGGGAAGTCTCCCAAGTTCCGATGGACCCCAGTCCCAGTCCCTTGGCATTGGGGCAGGCTGGAGGACGGAGCCCAGGGTGGGAGCGTCTGTCCCGGGGCCTGACAGGCTCCAATCAGAGTTCTGGACCTGCCGCACAGGGGACGCCTTCCTGGGCCTGCAGGAACTCATCCCGTGCACTCTACCATGCGGTAGTCCTGAGAACAGCGATCAGGATAGGGAGGCCTTCACCCCAGGGCCAGTTAGGGCCCTTGTCCCGGGCCATCTGGCCGCTGGCTGAAAACCGCCAAGTAGGTTCTGGGTACCCTTTCCCTAGTAATCCAGAGTAAGGCTACCCTCCTTTCGTGTAATCCGTGTGCACCAAGTGACAGAGGGGCCCGAAGGCACGAGCTTCTGGAGCACTGATTGTGCTCAAGGAAGCAGATGAGCCCTGATCGGGAATTCCTGGTTAGCCGGGCCATCTGTTCCTCCCCTAGTGGAAAGCATAGTGTGCGACCAAATGGCCAGGCTCAGGGGACCCTATGGCCTGGGTGCTCCAAGTCCCAGGTAGGCCTCAGGAACAGGGCTGTGAGAAAGGCCCTGATGGCGCTTCTGCAGGCACCTTATCGCACAAGAGAAGGAAGTGAGGCCTCCCCAGGCCGGATGAAATCTCGTCCTGGGCCCTTGTCAATGCGGCAGGCTGGAGGACAGAGCCTAGGGGTACTTGGGCCCTGTCAGAGCTCCTTGACCTGGCCATGCAGGTGAAGGTTGCTTGATAATAACATTTGTTCTACCATTTTTGTTCCCTTAGATTTTGGACCCTAGCTCAGCCAGCAGCCAGGGAAACCTAGCCAACCTAGGGCTATCCAGGGTGGACTGACTTGCATGGCTCTCACCATGTTTTATTACCCAGAATGCCTTGCAAACCTCGAGCTATGGGGCTATAAAAAAGACATTTTCCTGACATGTATGTGAAGGGAGGTTCTGGATTCTTCAGGTAGCCGCAAACTTCCTTCCATCCTGCATTACCCCAGGTCTTCTGATACAAATGGCAGGGGAAGCACTTCCCCAGCTCTGGAGGCTGGAAAAAAATTAAATCCCTCTGCTGTATTCAGCAGAGGGATTTTCTGGACATCCTCAGAGGACGTAACAGTTCCGTCCCCTGCACACAGCCACTGTGGCGGAGGGCGTAACCATTACATCCTTGGCACAGAAAGGTTTAACAACCATTTTAGAAGGTAGGCTCCAGATTCGTGGATCCTGCTTTGGTCCTGGCATGGCGACAGATAGCGCTGAAGTAGATGGCAGGGATTGGTCCTTCAGTTGCGTCTTGGGAAAAAGAGATGTTGTAGTGTGAGCAAGAGCAGAAGAGAGGGCATTGATGAGGGAAGATGCCCGAATGGTACATTGTCGCCCACAGGTGGGATTGTGGGGGAAGGTAATGAGAGCTAGGGAGGTAGGAATGAGGAGGCTGCAGATGAGAGTGCCAACAAAACACAGCAGGTGGAAAGGGCTGTGGTGTCCCCCACGGCACATTTTTACCTTAATGAGGCGAAACTGATTGGCGAATAAAATTGAATACAGAGCCCCTCCCCCCACGTTCAATATAGTACATACATTTGCGAATCATGGAACTACCCTCCCAACCCCAAATCCCCCTCTGAAATCCTTAGATCCTAAGTAATACCCTTAATGTAGACCCTCTGGACGACATTGTTGCTACATTGTGGTCGATGTTTAGTTTGCTTAGTTCTTACATTGCTTAACTGATATGTCTTAATACGGTTGGCCCTATGACTCCCTGAGGGTCTTTATAAGTGTAGAGCAATAGGAAAAATTACTGAACATTCTTAACGGATGGCAGATTGGACAAGGATTCAAACTGTTATTATTTAATCCTATACACCTATATTGTACAGAATTGAGACGTACATAGATTACCGCTGAGATTGGTTTAAGGGCCCAGATGATGGTTACCTGAGTCATTTTGGATTTTACCCTTCTCTCATCTGGAAAAGCTTTTGCAATGTAACATGTAAGTACAGGCATGAGGCCTGATGATGTCCTGTTAAATGTCTATTGCGCTTATCAACTTATTTAGGTTTGCAAACAGAAATGCCAATAAAGATCTATTTACACAAGCATTGGTATAGCCAATAGGTCTCGCATTTGGGACGTTATAAGTGCTTAGCCAGAGCTGTTGGCTTTGCCAATGTTTTTAATCTATGTTACCGAAGCGGATAGATATGCCTAAGTGAAAAATAGAGCGTTTGTTGTACCCAACGATTTAAGACTTTGTTAGTGTGGATTAAAGCGATACATAGATTTTAATGCAAACGCTTATGTTAAATGAAGCTGAAAGACCATGATGTTTACAAACATAGGGGCTGATTACGGTGGTATTGTCTGCCATCAATTCGTATTTGGGGCTGCCCACCTACAAGGTGGCAGTCCCACATACCGTATTATGATGCAACCGCCATTAAGACGGGGATGTGGTCACCAGCCCCTGCCACAATCCAAAATATAGGGTGTTGACATAGCCCTGTACTACGTGGCACATAGTACAGGGATTGTAGGCCCATGTCCCAGGGGGCAAGGGGGGCCTCCAGCCGCTTTGTAGCAGGTTGACCTGACCGCCGCAGAACGACCAGAGGAAAGGGATATTGTAATCCCTATGGCGGTGGCTTACAGGCACTGGCGCTATTCATGGACTACAGGGAGGTCCGACGGGTGGTAGGATTACATCCACATGTCTGGATTGTGGCGGTCGGTCGTTCTGACCGCCACAAGTCCACCTGCCACTGTAATCTGGCAGGCAGACATCCCTATTACGATGGCGGAGGGACCGACAGCCTGTCTGTGTTGGTTCCTCCGACATCGTAATGAGGCCCTTAGTTTAGTGTGGGTGCAAATCCTGCATTGCTGAACCCTAACGACTTGAACTACTACTACTGGTGAAACAAGGCAAATTGTGGTACCAATGGGTGAGATGGACTCGCCTCAAGGGTTCTGGGACCTCAGTGACAGAATGTCAAGGTTCACAGTTAAATCCTCAGGGTTGTGCCGATGCTCAGATGGATCCACCTCTTGACTGACCCAAGTCCGGAATAATTATAATAACACAGACTAGTGAGATGTTCAAGCGGTGGAAGGAAAGGGTAGGAACTGCAGTGAGGGAAATCTGAGAATAACAAGAAAGAGCAGTATGCAATAGTGTCCTTTTAAAGTTATATCAATAGGTCGTACAAATACTAATTATTAGATTATAAGGAAGGTTTTTGTAAATGATACCTGTAAAGGAAAGAAGTAGTTCTATACCAGGAGAGATGAGAGGGTGGTTTCAGGATACCAACACAAATACTGCCATGAAGAAACAACAGGCAAGTTCAGAACATTTACATAGTAATAACACCTACTAAGAATTGTAAGAGACACAACCTCACCTACCCATTCTTAGTGTTGGAAGGGCTCAATAATGCAAAAGCAGCAGTCTTCCTGGTCACCCCCCTACTGGCCTCCCCTGCGAATTAAACAAAATGAAAGAACACACAAGAGAAAGAACACTGCTTAATGTCATTTCTTTTAAATTAATTTCAAATCAAAGAGACTTCAAAGTCTTGACATGATCATAGTAACACCTTGAGTGAATACCACACGGTAATCCAAATGAAAGCAACTTTGAATATGACTGAGAGTTCCATCACTCCGCTCACTTGTGGTAACTAGAATGTACAACGTGTATTGGGCTATATACGTACTCCAAGCCCACTGAGCTCTTGGTTAATAGTCACTACCATCCAATATAAAAGCTCAATGCCTCATAGGAATATTCGTGATGGCTAAACCACTCATAAGTTCCCGCATGAGTCATTCATCTAAGACTCATCAACGGAGAAGAATCAACGGGCTCCCCACTCTTTCACTTATGACAGCGAGTGTGCTCATGAAGAATCAACAAAGGAAACTTCGCCTGGATCTTCCCTGCATGAGACCGCCGACAATCGGCTGTACATATAAAAATTCATCATGTATGGTTTATTAAAAATAATTTGTTTACGTCCTCTAGGTACCCCCCTTCTCTCTTGTCTGTGTGAAAATCCATACCATACTATTTGGGAAAGGTCCTGAAGAAAGTGGTTCTTATCGCGTTTCACCTCATCGATACGCGCGTCAACCTCATTTTTCTAGACCTTGCTGTATTCGGTCATCTGACCTGGTCTTGGAGACTTTTTATATATTTGTTTCTCCTTCACACCCAGATGTGTATAGTGTTTTGGACTGTCTGTGTTTGCCTGCTTAGCATGATTGAGTGAGATTGCTTATGACTTAAGTCTTGTGCACATTCAGTTTTCAGTAGGGGTCCAGAGCTTATGTACTGTCATTACAGAATATATGCCTTGCATTTTTTTGCTTTTTAAAGAAACAACAATGTTTGAAGAAAAAGAAAAAAAAATACATTTGTACTTTGTTTTAATAAATATTCAAGCTACGCTGATATATGTAATGAAAAAAAGGCAATCATGTATAATAAGATAAAAACAAAAATAAAAATAAATAATTTAATTGAAATCTTACAATTATGATGTCTTAATTATGTATTTTGCATGAACCCATACTAGATTTAATCTATTTCACAAAGAAATATAGGTCATTGGGAGTTTTGTTTTTTGATTGCTTATTGTTTATTCCCCTATTTCTCCCTGACCGTAATTATCTTTTCAGAGGGGGTTCCCTTTCTATTAAGCCTGGGTGTAGTTCGCATAGTAGCGCTACGTGTAGCTACACAAAGTGCACTTCGCACTACGCCAGCTACGGGTAGCACTACGCGAACTGCGTAATGCGCTGTTCGCAATGATTGCACAGTGCCGGACGCTTGTCCGCACTGTGCGATCATTGAAAACGGCATCTTGCACAGTGTGAGTTGTCTTTTACTGCCGCTCGAGTAGATTTTTACTCGAGCGGCAGCTTTCTCAACACGGACTGGTAGTTTCTCATCTCGAGCGGTCGCGAGCATATGCAACAACTCGCAATGAGAAACCTGACCTCCCCGCGTTGAGAATCTCGCCAGGAGGTTTATTTTACACAGTCGCGATCGTCAACTTGATGCTGCTGATTGCGAACAAGGAAAAAGTCTCGCCGGGATGTCATTTTGCTTGCTCGCTGTCGCCAACTTGACATTGAGGACCGCGAGCAAGCAAAATATGACCGCTGCACTAAACTACGCAACGCGCGTTTGCACTGTGCTACATGCAATTCGCGTAGTGCAAAGTAGCGCAAACTTCGCAAACTAAGCGAGCGTAGCGTAGTGCTTTGCCCAGGGTTACTTTCTATGCAGTTGAAACCGCCGACAATGCCAGTCTCGCCAACAGGAAAGAAACGAAACAAGACAGGCAAAGTTCCGAGCACACTCTCTCCCACATGAGATCGCCGATAATGTGAATCTCACCAATGGGAAAGAAACGAAAGATCAAAACAACCTGCTGCTGTCCCACTCACAATCCCAGTGGAGTAAAGCAAATGTTGGTGCTAAGGGCACCCTTACCGATACTTGTCCTTAGCTAGGGGATCCGCAGCAGAACTAAAATCCACAAAATAATCGACAGCTTCCACGAGAATGTCCCTCTGCTATATCCTGTGTTCCCGACATTATGTCTTGATCACGTGATATGTCAGAACCAGGAAGGATGACTGGAGTTGGAGTCTTCACTGCCCCAAGCTCCTTTCTCACTCGGCTGCCAGCTGTCAGTGTACGCCGGGCTGGTGCGCCCTCACACAGAGTCACTGTTGCCATAGGGTGTGCTGCTTTGTAGCCCTGCCTTCAAGGCTGGAGGTGAACTTCAGTATGGATTGTGATGGACAGGCCTTCAAGGTTACCCACACTTCCCACCGATCAGATCCACCTAAGGGGCTAAGACACTAAGCCATCTAAGGTCTAGCTGTGTCTTCTAAGTTCTAGCAGGGTCTTCTAAGGTCTAGCATGGGAATGTGCTCCCTTAGGAGAGTGGGCCGGTCATGAATGCTGGACCTGGTTCCCCAACCCCAAATTCAGCAGCTACGGCCATAGTGCCACATTCTTTCCCCCACTGAAGACCATACTGCCCCACTGAGAGAAACTAGCAGTGCCTTCAGCTACAACCCAATTGTACCCCGCTATAAACACCTGGATGCAACTCATTTCAAATTATGCACTAGACAAGAGTAATATGCTGCCTGGAAAAAAAGTAACAACATCCTGGAAAAAGCAAACCTTAGAGGGAATGCAAGATTAAGTAAAAATGTGGAAGGAAATTACTAAATCTAGCCAAGCTTGAGTCACTTTGAAACTGTTTCATGGGAGGGTGAGAGCCCTGCTCACTCCCCACTCCTGTGTCTCTTTTCAGCTACCACTTGTAACAAAACCCCACTGCACAGGTGTGGGGGGAGGGGCCACTGTGTTTAGAAATGGTGTTTGGGGTAGGGATACGCTACAAAAGTGTTCAGCCCTGTTACACTCTACTGTGTAGTAGGTAGGGCCGTTAAGTTCTAGGGGGGCAACTTAGTCGGCGGATGCCACTGCTACAGCGCTTCTGTGCACTGTAGTCTGATTTTGATTCCAGCAAAGCACTCGGCTGATACTGCTTTTAATCTTTACATGGTGGAAAATTAGGCAAAACGAGCTGGGTAATAATGCAACTATTGCTATAAATGCAAGAGAAATGTGCCATTACACTGTGTGGGTGAACTTGTCAAAAGTGGCCAGTGGGTAATAGATGTGTTTACACTGCTGGTATGAGCTAGGGAGGTCACAATCAGCAGCTAGACTCTCATGGCAACCTTTGAACCAGATGGTAGAACAGTGTTGAGATTACATTATGTAGGTAGGGGGTTGAGAGATCACAAGGCAGCAGCTGGAATCTGAGGTTATTCCCCATTCTGATGAGACATCCTTTTACGACCAATCTAGATTCACTGAGTCACACCTGCAAAACTGTCAAGTCCGACAGTGGGCGGTGCACAGATCCTTTAACGACCATAAAAAGACTGCAACCGATTCAGAACTCGGCTGCCAGACAACTCTTCCATATAAAACTGCAAGACCACATCTCCTCTGCCTTGAAAGCCATGCATTGGTTACCGGTTTCCAGAGGATCCATGTTCAAGCTGCTTTGTATCACCCACAAAGCAATATATGGAACCGGACCGGTCCTCATCAGGAATAAAATCACCAAACACATTCAACAAAGTAACCTCTACTCTAGAGTGACACCTCACCTCAAAATCCCAAGATACAAGAAAAAAACAATAGGTGGCTCATAGTTCTGTGTTCAATCAGCCAAAATATGGAACTCTTTACCTCCAATATAAGATTCATGGATGACCACCTTATCTCCAGAAAACTACTCGAGAATTGGCTCTTTCCCACATAACCACAATATGCAAACAGATAGAAATATACAACATATCTCTCTGTATATAAGCATTTATATGTACTATAGATATGTACCTATATATGTGTATTGCTTTGTATAAATGTGTAGAATACTTATGTTTAAAAAAGTATTACATATAGATATTCATTTGTTCTGCCTAACAAATGTACATATTTCTGATTGAAATGAAATGAAATGAAATGAAATAAAGTATTTATAGAGCGCACGGTGGCCAAACGGCTTCCTGGCGCTGAGAGCTCTACTGAACAGAACAGACAGGGCCAAGGAATTTAGCAGGGGTAGGCCTGAGCAAACAAGAATGTTTTAAGCGCTTTGCGGAAGTGTGAAAAAATAGGGATAGAACGCATGGAAAGAGGGAGGGAATTCCAAAACCGGGGGGCAAGGACAGAGAATCTGGTTCCACCAGTGCGGGATTTACGAAAACGGGGAATAGTGAGGAGGGCAGAGGAAGACGAACGGAGGGTACGGACAGGGGTGTGAGTGGAGATCAAGGAATTGATGAACGCTGGGGCAGAGCGATCAACAGCCCGGAAGACTAGGCATCCTAGTTTGAACAGGGATCTCTGTAGAACGGGGAGCCAGTGAAGAGATTTGAGAACAGGGGTGATATGATGGGATTTGGGAAAGTGAAAAATAAGTCGGGCAGCCTGGTTTTGGATTGCTTGAAGGCGACGGGTTTCGTAGGCAGGAATACCCACGAACAAGCTGTTTCCATAATCGAGGCGGGAGGTAATGAGGGCCGAAATGATAATTTTGAGGGAGTCGAGGGAAAAAAACGGGAGATCTTACGAATCAAACGGAGGGAAAGAAAGCATGAAGACACTACAGAACTAACCTGGCCGTGCATTGAAAGGTCATGACTGACCCTAATGCCCAGCGTTTTAACAGAGGAAACAGGAATAGGGGGGGGGACCAAAGATAGGGGGCCAGAAAACAGAGGACATGGGGCTGGATGAGCCACCAGTCAAAACAAGCTCAGTCTCAATGATTGTTACATTATTCAATGTTTTTAACAGGTACACAAGAGACTGCATAAATAAATTGTTTTATCATAACTATTTATCTACAATTGCTTCACTATTGATCTACAAAATATATCGTTATAAATAAACAAAACTAATTTAAAGTACAACACTTAAAAGTCCAAATGTATTTAATGTATCTTTAATCTACATATACTAGCTTCCTTTATGCATCTATATACCTTCCATGTACTTATGAATCTATGGGGCATATTACCAACCAATAGAGATAATTTTTGTCTCTAACTTATTTAGAGACAAAAATTATCGCCGCAAATCGGCGATTTTTATCGCAGATAAACCTTGCTATTAGCAAGGTTTATCGCAAATGCGATAAAAAACGGCCGCAATGCATGAATATCGCTGAAAAGTCAGCGATATTAATGCATTATCGAGCAAATGCTCTTAGCCATGTTATCCACCTCCCATTGGATAACATGGCTAAGAACTGCTCCTGGGCAAGTGTTAGCTTTTGGAGATATTCGCGCTTAGCGCGAATATCTCCAAAAGTTGGTAATAGGAGATAGCGATGTTAGCGACTGTTTTCAGTCGCTAACATCTTGGCACGCCCACTTTGCATGTCATTAGTGATAAATATCACTGACATGCAAAGCGGGGCCCAAGATGGTCACTATCTCCTATTAGCTGTCGCTAACTGGTGTTAGCGACAGCTTGGTAATAGGGAGATCATTTTATCTCCGCTTTCTTGGCTTTTAAAGCCAAAAAAGCGGAGATAAAGCCCCTTGATAATATGCCCCTATATCCTTTATACTTTTGGATCTATGTATTTATTACTTTATTCACTTATTACTTTTCTTCTAATTCAGCATAAACCTCTTTCTACTGCTCTTTCCAATGCACCAGCCTATTTCTCACACTGTGGCTCAATCAATATATCCATTACCTAGACTCTCTCATTCATCCCAAACCCCGTACCACTACTATGATCCCCAAAATAACCCTTTCAAGACTCTTACCTACTCCACCACTCCTTGCATCATCTCATACCTCCTTTTACTTTTCAGATCCCCAGAAACAAACCTTTCTAAACCATCCCTCTGACTCTTCCACCTCCACCTCTCCTTTTCTCATCCCCATCCACCTTCCTTTTATTTACCCCAAGCAGCCTCCTACTGCTATGAGCTTTAAAACAAGCTAAAAAAAAATCTAAATCCTTCCATCCCTACACTATCCTTTTCAGTCCAAATAACAGACGAACATGTTCACCAATCAAATGAATTTCATTTTTTACTATACTAATTCACCACTAATCTTTTATGGGTTCCAGAGCAGTGTGCTACTCGCCGAAAAAGCACTTCAACACCTCATCAGGGGTAGCAAGCACTATATAAATGCAAACCTCTTCTACCCCTTTCCTATCCTTCTCAATCCAAATAACTGACTAATATATCCACCACTCAAATTACATTCATATTTTCACTATACTATTTCACCACTAATCCTTTATGGGTTCCGAAGTAGCATGCTACACACGGAAAAAGCGCTTCAACAAACCATCAACGGTAGCAAGAGCTATAGAAAGGCAAACCTTTTCCCCTCATCTATCCCTCCATGAGCCTCCTCAATCTGAATAACTGACTAACTTATCCACCACTCAAATTACTTTCATATTTTCACTATACTAATTCACCACTAATCCTTTATGGGTTCCGCAGTAGCATGCTACTCGTCGAAAAAGCGCATCGACGCCTCGTCAGCGGTAGTAAGCGCTATATAAATTCAATTACAATTACAATTGACAAGACAGCCTGGACCATGCTGTAGGACATAACACTACATTCTAAAGAGAGGACAGAAATATATGCTGCCCGTAAAACCTGCTGTGATTTTTTTTGTGTCAAGAAAGTAAAAACCGTACCAGCCCTGAACTTATTCTTTCGAAACTTTGACAATATACATTTGCATTAATGACCCTGTTCTGTTCATGCTTACTCAGTTGAGGGACAGTAGAACTGAGCACTCCTGCAGGGGGCTTCTGCAGGAGCCCAGGGAAATGCCCGTCATTTATGGAATCATTGTTATAACAGTTATTACCGCTCTTGTTAATACCATTAGTGCTAAAGTCAGTGGTTAGCCGAGTGCCTGCAATCAGCTAAAGCTGACTTTGGAATAATGTGCACTTACAGGTACATTATCGAGACTGTATTAGCGTGAAAATTGCTGCCGAATTATAGCCATTATGTGTCATATGCTCATGAGAACAAACACCACTTTTCTAAGATACATTTTCAAAGGGCATGTATTTTTAAGAAGCCATTTCCATGGGCTGCGTTAAAGCCCCTTACAGTGGAAAGGTCACGCGACTCGCCTGCATTATGGTGACATTTATAAACCAGCAACGGGAAGTTCGCCTGATTTATATGCATCCCCGGGTGCATTCAAGAAACATTGCTGCTCTACAGTTTTGATATAAACGTATTTGCAACCTATCCATTTCAAATGTGCTCTGTAAGGCAATTATTACAACCATTTAAACCGTTTAAGCTAAAAACATATAATTACGGCCCATTTACATCACAAGAGGGTTTGATAATTGGAAAATAATTTGATCGTGTTCATTGTGCTTTGCTCCCGTATCGTTGATGACATTAGCTTCCTCACATCTCGCAGTTTTTGTCCTTTTGTCAGTTAAATTACTTGTTCCTGCCACTTCCGTTTGCTAACCACAAGAGGGTGCACAGATCAAATAAGCCTGGCGGGAACGAATATGGCGGCCTCTAACCCAAGCTCGTGATTTGCAGAGGAATTCATAGGAGAATACAAAAGGGCTAGGCAGCAGGAGACTTTGATAAGCTTTAGGAGAGGATTGAATGCATCGCAGACTTTCTGATTGATGTCTGTATGAGCCTAGGATGCTCTTCAGAGCAGTCAGTGGTTAGTAAAAAATTCAAGCACTAAGGCATTCTCACCATCCACGTGGGAGAAGACCTGAGGGCTTATTTACAAGACCCTTGCGCCTCCGGTACTTTACTATCTATTTCCCATTTTGAAAGTGACCCACCGGCGGCGCAAGGGGCTTGTAAATAAGCCCTGGAACCTTTAATCCGGCGTGGTAAAGGTTTATTTTTCATAGTGCGCTCACACGTGCAACTCGCTGCGCCCCCCTGCATCACTCACAAGGAAATGGACAAAGTCATTAGTGGTTTAACCAAGGGCGTAGCCTTTTTAATCACAAAAACACAACTCATTGTGCAATGATAAGTGACAACCTTCGTCAAAGTAACTCAGACATCGTTATGAGAACACCATTAATAAGATCCACCAGATCACACATGATTGTTTGAAAGTAGGATATGGGGCAGATAAACAGTTCATCGATTTGTGTAGACAACACATCCGTATCTCGACCTTCCTCTACCGAGGAACATTTCAAAGGTTAATGGCAAGTGCCAGCAGGCCCCTTACCTTATCCATATTAATAACTTCCAGGGCACCGCAGTGCGGTCCATCCCTGGCAGAGTTACCTACCACTCGGTAACTCCCCCAAAAGGTTCAATTTTTTCAGGCATCCCGGGGTAGGGCCGAAAGGTCCGGGACCACCAGCAGGTCAGTCCCTCCCCTCCTGCCAGCCCGGTGCTCACATAATAAACCCCCTTCTCAGGGGAAAATTCCCGTAAATCAGTCCATATTTGGGGTAGCCCCCATTTCTGCTGCAAGAAATTACGCCACCTTCTGCCTTCTTGCCAGGGTGGGTGGGTGGTTGTGCGAACTGGAGTAAATGGATCCTGGAGCTCGGTAGAGGGAAAAAGAGGCCGATCCCTCGCTTGCGGGGACTTATATGCTGCTGCCCCCCTTTGGCGCCCAGCGATGATGTCACGGAGGGGACCACCCCTCCAATGCGTCGACACAGAAGACGGACGCCTCTTCACCTTTGTGCTCCTGCCCGTTCCGCGACTAAGGGCGCCCCTCTGCTATGCGCCGGGTGCGCCTTCATAGTGCGCTCACACGTGCAACTCGCTGCGCCCCCCTGCATCACTCACAAGGAAATGGACAAAGTCATTAGTGGTTTAACCAAGGGCGTAGCCTTTTTAATCACAAAATCACAACTCATTGTGCAATGATAAGTGACAACCTTCGTCAAAGTAACTCAGACATCGTTATGAGAACACCATTAATAAGATCCACCAGATCACACATGATTGTTTGAAAGTAGGATATGGGGCAGATAAACAGTTCATCGATTTGTGTAGACAACACATCCGTATCTCGACCTTCCTCTACCGAGGAACATTTCAAAGGTTAATGGCAAGTGCCAGCAGGCCCCTTACCTTATCCATATTAATAACTTCCAGGGCACCGCAGCGCGGTCCATCCCTGGCAGAGTTACCTACCACTCGGTAACTCCCCCAAAAGGTTCAATTTTTTCAGGAATCCCGGGGTAGGGCCGAAAGGTCCGGGACCACCAGCAGGTCAGTCCCTCCCCTCCTGCCAGCCCGGTGCTCACATAATAAACCCCCTTCTCAGGGGAAAATTCCCGTAAATCAGTCCATATTTGGGGTAGCCCCCATTTCTGCTGCAAGAAATTACGCCACAGGGCGAGTTGGCTACTGTCAAAACTCGCCCTCCCCCCGCTACCCCTGCTGTGCCGCTTCAATACCCCTGCGATTGTCTGTTGCCCGTGAAAGGAGCTGACGGTCCTCATACTGCCCAGGGTGCCTCCTCACTAATGGGCCTTGCTCTATCTCCCGCACCCTATTTTATGGGTGCTTCCGGATATGCCTCTGTCCCAAATTCCTCTATGTGTACCCCTAAACAACTCAGTTATGACTGCATGTGGTATACTGAGAGGCATAGCAACGATGCTGACTGGCACGTTTGGCTTTCTAGAAGACTCGGGCTAATATTCACCCTCCGGGCGTAACAATGATTCTGGGCCCTAGTGAAGGTCTGCAGGAAGGAAACCGGATTCTACCGCTACCCTAGTGCCCTTCGGCTAGTACCGATTTTCTTATATAGGACGGTTGTGGCCCGCCTACTAGAGCTCCATGCGGGACCTCCCCTCCCCCTTGAATAACTTAAGGCACCTTTGATGTACTAAGTCCTTGCCCCCATTCGCGAACCTTGGGGGCCCCTGCCATGCGACAACCCGGCGTGTTGTAGATAGTTGCCGGGCTGTTCTCCACTGTCCTTACGTTTGTCGGGGGAATAACTTCTATTCCGCCTCCCTTCCGTATCGCTGCCTACCCACCTTACCCCACTCTAGGCTTGCCGGGGCTGCTACTTGCATTTAGCTTGCTCCTACCCCTTGTTTACTTGTTGGGTTGTTGCTTACCGCCAAAAATTGCGGACCTCTGTCTGGCATGCCCGCCATACTGCGGGGCTGTAGCCCCCTGTACGCTTATTGACATCTCCTGCGCTGAGTATACCTGTGCCCCTGTCTTGCACTTGACTGGCTCATATCTTAATGCACACCGAGCTACGACTGCCTCCTAGCAGCACGCATGGATGTTGCCTAGTGTAGACCTTGGGTGGTGGTGTAGTAGCACTACCTCACCTCCCTCCTCATTCTCTAAGCACCAGTGGTTTACCTGCCGCCATATACATACCTGGTGGCCCAATACTTGACCCAACCTGGTCGCAGCGACCCAATCACGTTGAACCACTGTGCCTGGCCGCCGGCTTAATTGATGTAAATCTTAACACCCCTTCTGCTTGGGTGCCGCAAGTATAGCTGATGGATATTTCGCCGGAACCGGGCCTTCATGTATGGCCTTCCCATCACCCAAGGCAAATCCCGGACACATGTGAAAACAAGAAGACACAACTGGTTAGCGTTTAAGGTCCTGGAAACAGGAAAAGCAATGCGGTCCTTCAGCACTGACATTCAATACCCTTAGCTCATTTAGGAAAGTGGACATTCGACTTGGAAGCATGTTTTTGTTTATTGAATGTCCACGAACGTGTGTACTAGGAGAAACTCCCTTCAAACATCTCAGTCACTCGATTTTTCTGTTTTTGCCTGCACGCCTGAAACCATTTGTTTGTTCCGCTCGAAAGTGCGCGTGGCTCGGATATTTTGGAACAGTTAGTTAGGTTGTCGATAAAACTGCAATATTTGTGACTGAGAGGACTGCTTGAACAGCTCAGCTCGTGACACGTTTTCGCACGCGGCTGAACAACGGTGTTTGTAGCTAAAACTAGTACCTAAAACCAAATTAGTGAGCCTGCCAGCCTTAGAGTGTACCCAAAGGCCGCACTGATAGCTGTGTACTGCCCGGACTATAGACCTTTGTGGGCACTCCTCATGGATATGTATACAGGTGATTGACAGGCTCGAGGAACCGGAAAGGAAAAAGGAGTTAGTACGCGGCGCCGTGTCCTGTCTGTCTTGTACAAGTTTTAATATTACCCTGCTAACACATTCTGCAGCATGCCGGAAGATTTCACGACCCACTGCCCAGATGTCTCCGTTGCACCGTTCCCCCCTCTCTCAGGGCCACTAGAACTCGCAGTGCTTTTAACACGGCGGATACCGAACTACATTTAGCGTAGACATAGCACGGCATGGCGGTGGATCCAGAAAGCTGTAAACGAGAGGAGGCATTCTGCAACAAAAATATTCTCGCCCTCTCATCAAATTCTGAGAACAGAGATACATATCCTGCATCCCTTTTTATAAGGCCGGCAGCCCATGCCCAAGGCGTTTGTTCTGCCGACATGCTGGGTAATGATTTATTTTGTATTTGTGAGAAAACAACATAGCTTGCTTTGTGGGATAACTTAGAGTCCGCGCGCAGTGATGCAATTAGAAACCACGCAGCTTGCACAACCCTTCTTAGGTTTGAATCAATGTTCCCCACACTGGCCAAACAGTACAATATCAGCATTAGTCAGGAACCCCGGATCGCCTATGAGAGCGAGATAATGTAAATTCAAGTAAATATTGCAAAACTCAACGTTTGCACCGAAAGGTTTCTCTTTAAAATATAACAGAATACATTTTAATGTCCTAAGGATGAATTGATTGAAAGAAATCTTAATAAAGACAAATTGCAGCACCAGCTGGGACATTTCTTTGTCTACAACCTATCACGAGCGAGCCCTATTGAGAAGAGGTAGGCAGGGTAAACCATACAGCACCTAAAGAGTAGACGGTGGAGCCATAACTCAAACGATCCCATCTTGGCTTTCCTAAAAAATTAGAAGGTGGCATTCTGGGCAAATCACAGCTACATGTTTATTGCCACTTACGTTTCTGTATAGGTTTCCTCATTGTGGAGAGCTGATAGAAGATTACAGTTCAACACATACTAAGCAATGCCTTCCATTTGTAAATCATAAGTTAATTTGAAAAATAAACTGATACAACCCTGTGCCTGTCGCCGGTTATCATAGCTCATTTTTAAATAGCACTTGGTGATACCATCTTGCAATTTTATACATCCTGAAATAAGAATGACGGAGGACTCCATGTCATGAATAACAGCTTTCCATTCCTAGTCATTTTGTCAACAACCAAAAGCATTCTGGTAGTTGTAGGCTTTGTCATCTCAAGTGAACCAATGTTACCTCCAAGCCTGAAAACAATAATCTGCAATTGGTGGCCCAAGACTATAAATAACATCCCCTAGGACAAGCAATCACATCATTATCTTAGCACAAGTAACAAGCATTAGCCAACTCAAAGGGCACTTCTATCCTTTATCTCACAAGTCTCAGATAATAGGCTGAGTTCACTTCACTTTCCCTTATGTTGAAGAGCATGCATACAATGCTAGTGGGTACTCTCCTGTCAGCAGTAGCAAATGTTAATCTGTCAGGACATCAATACTCCCGTTTATAACAATGGAGCCGAATTTAGTTCGAAAAGTTGGAAATCTAAGCACTACAAATTTACTTCTCTGAACTGTCTAATTGTCTACTAGGGGGTTCACAAAATCCACAGAAGTGTGCAGTACCACTAAGCAGATCGGAGGTGTCCTTGAGTACTAGTATTACATGTTATCCTGAGAATTA
Source organism: Lissotriton helveticus (assembly GCF_964261635.1). Classification (NCBI taxonomy): domain Eukaryota; kingdom Metazoa; phylum Chordata; class Amphibia; order Caudata; family Salamandridae; genus Lissotriton; species Lissotriton helveticus. The sequence goes on along the minus strand of NC_136057.1, from coordinate 711,970,857 downwards.
TCTGAAGGGTGGACAATCCTGCGTGAAAGTTTGTCGGAATTATATTTTGTCCAAGAAACGCCCTTTTTTTTTTTTTGGCTCTGAAGGAAAAATGCTTGTCCAGGTGCGCAAACACATTCCACTACACTTCCAATGCCCTGTCACACCCAGAAACGTACTTACACATGCCTTTTGCAGGAGTGTTGTGTGCGCTCCCGGGTTGGAACACACCATGCAAAACGCTTATGAAACCTATATGCTCCACTACTTTTCCCTTTCTAAACCTTATATTTACTACTGCTAAAAATCTTCCATAGTACTAAATTCATTCGGTTGTGTACATTTTCCACTGGAGTAAATGGATCCTGGAGCTCGGTAGAGGGAAAAAGAGGCCGATCCCTCGCTTGCGGGGACTTATATGCTGCTGCCCCCCTTTGGCGCCCAGCGATGATGTCACGGAGGGGACCACCCCTCCAATGCGTCGACACAGAAGACGGACGCCTCTTCACCTTTGTGCTCCTGCCCGTTCCGCGACTAAGGGCGCCCCTCTGCTATGCGCCGAGTGCGCCTTCATAGGCTTGATAGAGCCAACTAGAATGTCTGGAACTTCTTGGCAACTTGCCTTTTACAGGACGAGCGACTATCAATGACACCTTCGGGTAAAGTCCGCGCTATATAAAAACGCAAAAGTTAATAAATACATAAATAAATAAATAAATATATAGGCTTGTCTTCTGTTGCCTGTGATGTGGATGGATTTAATTTAGAGGCGATTCAACTTGAGTTAGGTGATGCAGGTTCAAGTTAGGCTGAAGTATTCTTTCGATGGATGCTTATGATTGAGGAAACCTTGAGATAGTTGGATATTTTCTACGTACTAGTGGGCATAATACATTATTTGAATTCTTTAAAGCACAACGTTTGTGTTGTGCTTTTGTGGCGGCTTAGCCTGCATTTTTTTAAACAGTCACCTCTTATAGAGTGCATACACATGGGTGTACAATCTTCAAGAAACTAATCTTTAGATGTCAGGGGCCATATTAAATAAGTGTCCTGATGGCGCAACGGGCGTTTGCTCCTGCTTTGTGTGCCCCCGGGGCACTTTGATATTACAGAAGGGGCCGCAGATGCTTGTGCGGCCACTTCTGTAATACCGATATCGCTGGTGCACATAAAGCACCAGCGCTATCTTCAGGGGGTGTTCCCTCATTTGCATCGGGGAGTGCTCCATGCAAATGAGGGATTCCCTTTTCCTTTGCGCCTGTGCAGTATCACAGTCACTGGCGCAGAATAATGTAATACAAGATATTCTTACTGATGTAATATGTGGGGCAAGTAGCAGTGAATGACGAGGTCATGAGTAATTGTTAACTTAGGACACAAGTTATAGTTTCTTGAAATAAATATAACTACAACTGTTGAATTTACATGGTTTTCTATGTGTAGAATTTGAATCTAACTATGATGTCCTGTAACCTTTGTTTTTCCTAATTATAACAACCGTGTCACATTTTGTTTTTGTGAATTTCCATGTTTTTTTAATGTTAATGAATATTTAACTACCTTATCTTAATCCTGCGGTCAACCTCCTGCGGCTCCCTTCCCATACAGATTTTGGACACAGGAACCCCATCCCCTGGGGCCTGGCCAAATATAGAAAGGGGTCCAGGTGGCCCACCTCCCAGGGCCGATTACAGCCCAAGGGGACCCATCCCATGGGGCCCAGCACTCTATGTTGGGTGTCCTGGCCCCACCCAGGGCACCCGGTGTCCACTGTTGGAGATCAGGGGGAGCATCAATTTCCCGCGGTCCCTGTCGGCACCCCACCTCCAGCGGGAGCCGGCATTGCTCCTGCAGACATGGAATAGCAAAAAATGCTGCTCCCTGCATGCGGGAGCAATTCCTTTGTCTATTTTCCTGTCCTCTTTACAGCAGGCAGGAAAACAGATGAAATTCCGCTCCCAGCGAGCGGGGGCAGTTTCCTGTTTGCTCTCGCTTACCAAGCGTAAGCAAAAATCTATGTCCTGAGGGTGGGCACCTGGGTGGGTGGCGGTCTCCAGGGCCACCAATGGCTCCCGGAGAAGGGGGGACGCATGGCCCTCTCTATTCTATTCGCAGAGCCTACCCCAGGGAGGTGGTGTTTTCAGGCCCTAAATCAGCCTGGAAGGGGGGCCACATTGAAAATTAGGCCCAGCCCTGGGGAGGTGCTGGTCCCTGGTGCCGAAAATGGCCCGTGAGGGGGGGCACATGCCCCCCTTCACTCTAAAACATAGGTCTTGCCCCAGGGAGGTTGCAGTCCCTAAGGCTGTAAATGGCCTTTGGAGGGTAGCCTCATGGCCCCTCTCACACTTATTACTGGCCTGCCCTGGGGAGGTGGCTTTCCATAGGGCTGAAACCAACCATGGAGACAGGGGGCGATTGCACCCCCTCTCCATTATAAATATGACATTATGCCCCCAGGACTTGGACCACCTGGGGGCTGCGGTTGAAACAAGCGCAGGAGACCAAGCAAAATTGTTTGTTTTTTTACTTTTTTCCAGGATTCCCGGATCCACTGTGATGATTGCGGGAATGTCTTTTTTAAAAAAAATGCCTTTTGGCCCTGGCAATGTCCCTGGGGCACCCCACCACCAAGCTTAGAGGGTCATGCTATTCCTACTCTACCCCATCTCTTTTTATTTATTTATTTAGTTTTGGGACTCTGCTGAGTCTGGGTACCAAAATGGCTGCCTAAGGTACCTGGTTGAAGTGTTAACAGCGAATTAGATTTCAACATGAGATCAGTCAGATCTGTGGAGGATTCATGTCCCTAGATATCTATATTTCTTTTTCTTTAATAACTTTAAAACTACTGAATGGATTACAGCAAATCACAAAAGGGCTCTTTCTGAACAAAAAGCTAGATTTCTGGCAAATGTACTGTAATTCTGTTCAGCTGTTTGTGCTGTAGTCATGTCAAAAATCCCTATTGGAAAATGCATGGCAAAAAAACATGTTTTACAACACCCTTTTTCTCGGCCCCTGCTTGAGTAATCAGTCCGGAACTCTCAACAAAGCAGTGCCACAGTTATTGGTAGAACAAAACAAGCTATTTTGAAACTAGGTCCTAACTGTAACTTCCTACTGGTGACTGATTGTAGGTTATATATATGTAAAATTACGTAATGCTACCTAATGGCGGTTGTCAGTAGGTAGTTATAGTTCGGATCAGGTTTCCACAGGAAAAGCATAGTTTTTTTACTTGTCTTTGTCTTTAGCACAGTTTGATGAATCTTCACAACATTTTCAAAAAAAGGTATTCCGGTAATTCTAGTTGTGCATGCAAAGTTTTGGGGTGATCCGTCAAGTGTGGGCCAAGAATATGAAGGGTCAAAAAAGTGTGTTTCCCATGTTAATTCCCATAAGAGTTTTTAACACAAATACAGCTCAAACTGCTCAACATTATTACACAAAATTTGGTACAAAAGCTAGCTTTTGGTATGCAGATTTGTTATTTGGTGTAAATCCGATAAGTAGTTTTCGAGAAATTAAAAGAAATCCAAATTTGTATTTCTACGATCGCTGCTAATTCGCGAATAATGACGAGCTTGCACAGAGATCTGCAGGGCACTGAGTGGCTGCCAACACTTAAACCAGGAAATATTGCTGGTCATCTTGTAACTCGACGCTCTCCCCCTCCCCCCCTGAAAAAAAAAGAAAAAAAAGATAAGGGGCAGTGTAGGAATACCATGACCTCAAAGCTGTGAAATTCAGAAATTTTGGTTAAAAAAAAAAAAGTGTGCAGGCCCCGTGCTTGTTTTGAAAAGGGTCCCCGGGTGGGCCAGGTCCCAGGGGCATGTGGCGATTTAATACAAAATGGACGGGGGTGCATGGGGGTCCTCTCCAAGGGCTTAATGTGCCCCAGGGACAACCCTCACCCGGGGGTTATGAATATTACAACGGGGGCCTACCACCACCTCCATGGGGTTATAGTAAAAACAAAAAAAGACAGGGCTTTATTTTTTTAGAAGGAACGGGACTGTGCTGCCCCCGGGATGTGTGTGAGCCCATGAACCACCACCTGCTCAGCGTAGGCCCTTGAAAATCAAAGGGCCTACGGGGCTGTGTTGCCACCCTCAGGATTCTATAACACCCCTGGGGACCGCCACCCCCTAGGGCTGGCTCCTGCTATGTCCCTGGGTGCCCACCCCGGAACATAGGTGCTTTCTTTTACTTGGCGGGAGCTAACAGCTCCCACCAAGCAAAAGCAAACACTCTGCTTGTAGCAAGTGGGAGCTGTCAAAGTGTCCCCGCCCGCTGTAAGTGGAGGTTTCATATATTTCCCTGTCCACAGAAATGTAGGCTGGGAAAACATGAAGCTATTGCTATCACACACTGGGAGCTGCATTTCCAGTTACACTCTTTGTGCAACAGCATTGCTGAATCCTGCAAAAGGCGGGGAGCCGGCTGTGACCGCGGTGGCCTTGAGGCTCCACCCACAGACCCTGGGAAAAAGAGCAGAACAAAGCAGGATAAACATCAGAAACACGCAGAATAAAGGTCAGAAACAAGCATAAAGAGGCAAATAAAGGTTAGCAATAAGCATAAAGAGGCAAGATAAAGGTGAAAATTGAGCACAAAGGGACATAATAAAAGTCAGAAACGAGCCAAAAGAGGCAGAATAAAGATCAGAAACAAATAGAAGGAGGTAAAATAGTTCAAAACGAGCAGCAAGAGGCAGAATAAAGGCCAGAAACTAGCAGAAATAGGAGAAATAAAGAGAAATGAGCAGAAAGATGCAGAATAAAGGTCAGAAATGAACAGAAAGGCAGAATAAAGGTAAGAAACTAGCAGCAAGAGGCAGAATAAAGGTCAGCAACGAGCAGAAAGAGTAAAAATAAATGTGAGAAAGGAGCACAAAGAGGCAGAATAAAAGTCAGACTGGAGCAGAAAGAGGCAGTATAACGGTCAGAAAACGTCCAGAAAGAGGCAGTATAAAGGTGAGAATCAAGCAGAAAGAAGCAAAATAAAGGTAATCAACGAGCAGAAAGAGGCAAAATAAAGTTGAGAAGGGAACAGGAAAAATGATATTTTTTCCGAATTGTGAAAAATTATAATTCCGAAAGTACTTACCTTAGAACTGTGTTCTTGGTCTTACAAATTACATGAAAATTGATACTAACTTTATGATTTGGTCTCTTGTATTAACAGTGCTAATGGTGAGAAAAAACACAAGGTAAAGTGTGGGACAAGAAAGGAAATAAAGTGAGGGGGAGAGTTCCGCCAAGAGGAGGTAAAGAGAACATTGCTGTGGGTAGTCAAAGAAGGCCGGTATTCTCAATACTTTCAGGTATTCTCATCATGCTGGGGAAGAAACTGCTAAAGTCCCAAAAGATTTAGTTAAAAAAAGAGGACATGAGAAGGGCGGCAAGGACGAGCGTGGTAGTTAGGAGTACGCTTACCGGTAGCATGTAGTAGTCAGTTCGCCAGGGGAGTAAAATCAGGTCTGAATTCTAATCAGGTCCACGTCAGGACATCGGATGTGAGAGGAATTAACCTAGGCATTTTAAGGGATAGTATCAGTAAGCAAAATTCCCATCTGTTTATGAAGTAGAATGTGTTGTGCTTATTAGATCAAACCAACCTCTCAAGTTAGAAGCAATATTAGTCCAATAGATGAGGGGACTCAAGTATCCGCCTCTGTTGAGTTGATCCGTAGTAGAGGCAATGAGTATCTATATGGAAAACGACTCAGATGAGTAAACGGAAGTGGGCCTTAACGGGTTCTTTATACGATGTTACGAGAAGGCAGCGTCGTAATCCCTCCATTACAGCTAAAGTCTAGTCCATCTTAACTAACACTGGGCTTAGGTAACCGCAGTAATGGGTACAATGTACCTGTGTCTTAACGAAACGCGATAGACATGACGCTGGCAGCTGCAGCAGTGAGTGTGATACTATCATTAGTACAAAAATATGCTAGTGGAGCAGAGAGACTCCACCCTCACCATGACTAAGCAGGTCAAAGCCGTCTCCTCATCCTGCTTCAACACCCTCTGAATGCTCCGCAGGATTTTAAGTGGATCCCCACCGAAACAAGAAGAACAATCACCCAGGCCCCAATCACCAGCAGATTGGACTACGGAAACGCCCTCTACGCAGGAACGTCGGCCAAGCTCCTGTGACGGCTGCAATGCATCCAGGACGCCTCTGCATGCCTGATCCTCAACATCCCCCGCTGCAGCCACATCACACCCCACATGAGAGACCATTTTGCGACTGGTTAATCCTAGGATGGGGTGATTTTCAATACTGCATCCGTGTCTTATATTCAATTCTAGTAAAAAGGAATTCCAGTTCTAGTTCCACTTTTTTGAGCTTCCGTGTAAGGATCGCTTTTTCTGATTGTAACGTTATCCTTATCTTAATTCTTTAAACCATTTCCTTCTTGATTACACACTTAGAAAACGCCGAGCATCAATACACGTGCGAGATACCATTGAGAATTGGTTTGGGGAAAATATGGCGCATGACAGATAAATAAGGGCATCAGAAGCTGTGAGACGTCAGTTGATCCTAAACCAAAGAAAAAAGGAATTAAAGTACAATGATTAAATAGACTTATACCGATACTAAGGGAATCATTTATTTGTACCCCTAACGAAATTCTACATATGATAAATCAAGAAGGAAATGCTTTAAAGAATTAAGATAAGGATAACGTTACAATCAGAAAAAGCGACCCTTACACGGATGCTCAAAAAAGTGGAACTAGAACTGGTATTCCTTTTTACTAGAATTGAATATAAGACACAGATGCAATATTGGAAAGCACCCCATCCCAGGATTAACCAGTCGCAAAATTGGAACAATAGACCCTGTATCTATTTATGTTAGTCCTGAAGAAGGTGGATGGGCAATAGGCATAGATACCACCGAAACGCGTCGTTGCACTCTTTAGGAATCCATCGCTGAAGGGTTTTTCAGGACGAAAAAGAAAAGTCTTTTGCCGAACTTAACTTTAAATCACATATCAGCCTTGGATCTATTGTCTGGCCACAACTGAATTTTAGTATTGTGTTGTTGGTGGCCATAGGGTCTTATATTTTAGTCTTATGAATTGTTTATAATATGCTGTGTCATTGTTTTTTTATAAAAAATGTGTATCTTTTTAACTGACTAGTGTCCTCCATATACACATGAGTGTAGGAGCTGTTCTTTTTAATATTTTGTATTGATACAATTAAATATTTGTCTAAACTGTTTTTTTAAATAAATGTATTAGCACTACTTTCTAGTTTGGTTATAGACTTATGCTATAATGGGGAATATCCTGTAAATTGAAGGAAGAGTGGATGTTGTGTGCAGAATTACATGTGAGTGAACAAAAGAATTGGATGTGAATTCCTACCTACCATTAGAAAGTCCAGGGGAACCTTTTCTTGCTTTCCTTAGACTAGGCTCAGCCCCCTGGGACCGAGTGAGCCACCTCTCCCTCTTTTCTAATAGTGAACAGAGCATAATCATAAGGAAATCCCAGTGTGGTGTAAACAGATAACTGTCATGTAGGGATTATAAGGTTAAATGAAAAGGACAACTATTACAAAAAGTAGTGCATCTCATTATCACTGTTGGGACCCAGAGTGGAAGAACGTAGGGTGCAAATCCACCTGGCCTCAAGTTGTCTCAGGGTCATTTCTCGGTTACCACCCCGTTTATTAGGCAACACCACATCAATGCCATGAAAGCCAAATTTTGATCTGTCAACCCCGTCCCTGCAGTCATGTGAGACAAAACATACTTAATGTCAGCTTTACCCTTGAGACGTCACAGTTGACGATACATTTCCTTGACCTTGAGCTATATGTCTGGAACAACAAAATACACAGTATGCTATACAGGAAAGATACTGCAGTCAATAGTGTCTTGCACTATACCAGCTCCCACCCAACATCTACTAAGAAGGCTATTCCTTATTGGGACATGGTACGCATTCGTAGAAATTGTAGCTAAGATGACAACTTTGAAACACAGACCAAACTCATTACGGACAGACTGAGTAGAAGGGGTTACGAACAAAGCATCCTGTGCACAGCCAGAGAAGGGCTAGGAACATCAAGAGAAAGGACACACTCAAGAGTAAGAGTAAGGACAGCAGAATGGGAACTGAGAGACTCTCATTTATCACAACACACTCCAGGCTCAATCATGAGGTGTTCAAGATCCTAGGTAAACACTGACCACTGTTGAAGGGAGCACCAGGAGTGTACAACATTGTTAGATTTGGGGGTCTCTAGTTGGCACAGGTAGGTACTTGTGACAAATAGGGACCCTCGCCTCTAGTCAGGATAAGGGTATTACACTCCTAAAAAAACCCTGCTCACCCCCTTGGTAGCTTGGCACAAGCAGACAGGCTTTATCTCAGATGTGTTGTGTGTTAAGCATGTGTGACCACAAACAGTAACCCAGTGACAACACTACAGATGGACACCACACAAGGCTTTATATAAAAAAAAGAAGTATACTTTATATAGAGTTACCACAAGACCATAAACGACAAAAATACACAATACTGTTACTTTAAGATGGTAGATTAAGCTTAGTTCAGTTCATTTTTTAGATGCAACACTTTGCGTCAATGTACCTTGGGTTGCGTTGCGCTTCCTCGACAAGCAATGTCGCAGCGAGGGAAATGTGGCAGAGTTCAGGTGCAAAGAAATAAAGACGTGAAGATCTTCCAGATGCAGCACGCTTCTCGGGGATGCGAGAAGTTCTCGGTTCGATGCGTGGACTGCAGTGGCGACACCCTGACGATGCGACGGCAGCAGCTCCAGTGGCGACACTCTTCTCCCACGATGCGTGAAGCTTCCGCTCGATGCAACAACTACAGCGGCAACATCCGACAGCAGCAGCTCCGACGGCGGCGAGCTTCTCAGGGATGCGAGGTGCTCTTCTTCGATGCAGTGCGACAGTTCCAGCGGTGACACCCTCCTTCAGAGTTGCGACGGCAGGCACAGCGATGGCAACACGCTCCGACCTTGTTGCAAGACACTTCTCTCGATGCAGTGCAATGCGACAGCAACAGCAGCGACACCCTCCTTCGGAGTTGCGACAGTAGTAGCAGTGATGGTGACACGCTTCCTCTTCGTTGCGGCACACTTCTCTCCGATGCGGTGCAGTGCGACAGTTCCAGCGGCAACACCCTCCTTTGGAGTTGCGACGGCAGGCACAGCGATGGCAACGTGCTTCTTCTCGTTGAGTCGCGCTTCCAGCTCCTTGGGACACGCAGTTCCTCAGAAGGCCCAAAACAGTAGCAAGCACTTCCAAAAGAACTCTGGGGAGCTGAGACTTCAGCAGGAGGCAAGCTCTTTTCCAAGCCCTTGGAGATCCTTCACAAGTTGAAAGCAAAGTACACAAAGTTCCTTTCTCCTTCCTTTGGCAGTAAGACAGCCGCTGCAGGCCAATCCTCCAAGCAGCACTTTAGCTTGGGAATAGTCTCTTCTCAGTTTCTTCAGGTTCCTCTCCTCAGTAAAGGTTTCTTCTTGTAGTCCAAAAGTGATCTAATTTCATGGGATCAGGGTCCCAATACTTATACCCTAAAATCCTTTGTTCTCTGAGGGGAGAGGGGCCTTTGCCCAGTCCAAACCACCAGTTCTGAAGCACTCTGTTTACCAGACTTCTCCTTTCCTTTTACAGTGCAGGGCAGGCACATCAGATGCCCCACAGGAGGTGGAGCCAGCATTGTGGAAGGCAAGTACAGTCCTGGAGCACTTTGTTTACAGGACTCCTTCTCTTCTTTCAGTGTGCAGGGCAGAGACATCAGCCGCTCCCCTGGAGGTGGAGCCAGCATTGTAGAAGGCAGGCACAGCCCTATTCAAGGTTCAGGTGCAAGTCCTCCCTCCCATCTAGATGCAGATCTCTCTATTCACCACTGGGTGACTCAGCTTGTCTCTTGGAATCCAACAGCCCTGTCACTCACAAAACCAGACAAAGGAATAGACACCCTAGCAGAGGCAGGTTTGAATGGTTAGACAAGCAAATAAAAACTTTCTAAAAGTGGTATTTGCAAACACAGAATGTTAAAACCAACTTCACTAAAATATGTATTTTATCATTCTGAGTTCAGGTATACTAAACTCGAATTTCTACCATGTTCTCTGAGACAGTTAGGATTATAAAATGTAACAACTCTAACAGCCCATTCTGGCCTATAAAGAACAGGTAGCCTTGCAATAGTGAAAAACGAAAATGGCTGTAGTTCACTATTAGGACATGCCACACACACCAGGACTTGTCCTACCTTATACTTACAATGCACCTGCCTTTGGGCCTACCATAGGGGGGACTGATATGAAGACAAGGGAAGGTTTAGGGACTGGCAAGTGGGTGCACTTGCCTAGTCAGCATGACAGTACCAGACTGCACACAGGCTCTGCAATGGCAGACCTTAGATACATTTTACAAGGCTGCTTCTCTGGGTGGCACAACCAGTGCTGCAGGCCCACCAGCAGCATTTGGATTTACACACCCTGGGCACACTCAGCGCATAGACTAGGGTCTGACAAGTAAACCAAATAGCCAAAAATGGAACCACTGATTAATACATCAATTTACTTACCTGGACTGCTGAGGGTTTCGTTGGCTGCAGAGTCCACCGCCAAGAGTCACGCTGAACGGACTGGGAGCGCTGAAGCGCTGACTGCCATACCACCGCCATTAGCGCCACCGCCCCGGGACTGCGAATCCCGGCAGCCTCTGCGGCGGCGCGGTTTCACTGACGCCTGTGGAGCGCCAGATGCTCGAGCCCCCGCGTCGCGGGACGCCGGGCTAAGCCCGGGCAAAGGGCGGGCCCTCTTAGGCCCTCAGAGGCCAGAAGAGACTGGGCTGGGCCACCCCTCTAAGTCAACTATACCAGGTGAGGCTGACCTATTACCATTAACAATAGTGAAACGTAATACCAACAACGTGACGCAAGTTCCTGATAGACCCTTAGTTCTCCAACCTTCCTTGGAAAGCATGTTAAAAAAAACGCTTTCAATATGGTAACTAACGAAATTGGGTACACTGAGAGGAGAATGTCAATGGGTCTCGCTGGCACACATCCTGAGTCAGCCTTGGCAAATCCCAATATTGCCCCCCCCGCTTTCACCTGTGGTTATAGTTGCGAAACCATCCTTACCTGCTAATTCTTTGGAACTCTTGCCAGGGGGCAGTAGCCCCAATATTACTATTGACTCTTTATCAGACCCAGCTGTGCATACAGTAATTGCCCCCCTGACTTCAAGTAATAAGCCCGGAGGTGAGAAAAGGAAAAGAGGTGCCTCCAAATTAACAGTTAATAAGAGGAAGCAACCTCCTCGTAACAAGAGCCAACCAACCCCACAGAGTATGTGGACCAAAGGGAATAAAGATCTAACAGGGGTGGCGCTGCCACGAATGAGCCCTCACTTCACGACGAAGTGGTTCTCGCTACACCCCCAACAAGTCCTGCAAATGATGGCCACACCTCTGTTTGCACACAGACTGAGTCACTACTCGACAGAATCAGCCAACCAAAGACTAATGGGAATCTTATCGAGACCATTGTAGATACTATTTTTAAACAGATGGAAAGTCAAAGGATCAAGCAATTTAATTCTATTTTTAAAAGACAGGACAGGTTGGAAAATCTTGTAAAAAAGGAAGACGTAAAAAGGAAGGGGTTGATTAGTTTAGACTTATTGAGGGGAGATCGTTTACTTAAAGAAATAGAGTCTGCCTGTTAGGCCAATATGGGTGAAGGGCCGAAGACTCCCAGTTGTAGTATACTTACACCTATTGCTGCACCTGGGAGTAATACTGCTGGGAAAACCCCGTCTGCCACGAAACCACCATACACCCCGGCCATGGCAGCTGGGTCCTCCAGCACCCCCAGCACAGTTAGTGGCAAGCGAAAGGTTGTTCCAACTCCAGCTATCCCCAAATCAGGGGCACAAACTACCACTGCCACTGCCCCTGACAAGGGGCCCGCTGTGACATTAAGGCCCATAAAATCTCAGGGACCTGCCCTGCATCTACCACCGGACGCTTGCCCATACGTCTTAGTCTTGGCAGGCGCCCCATCGCTTAAAGAAGGCCAAGGCGAGTCGTGGGTCCAGTTAAATAACAAATGTATAGATTGGCTATGCAAACACAAAGCGGTAGGCCATGATATTTCCAATTAAATTTTGTCTGCACGCCGAGTAAGTTGGGTCGGTCCCTTATTCAAGAACATTAACGGTGACTGCATTGTGATTAATTTCCGGCACCCTGGCACAGCCAAATACATTCTTAACAACAATAACCACCCTGGACCATCAACTGTTATAACCTCACTTCCATTGGCCTATTTCTATAGGCCCCCTCAGAGATCATTTAACCAAGCCCCACCACTTTTTCCCCTATTTAATAGATTTAGTGTTTTATCTGAGTTGAATAGCTTCGAATGACCACTACCACCTACCATCCCTGATACAACATATAACGACCAGCCCCACATAGTACACTCTATAGTTGAACCGCCAATTTGCCGCAATGCAATGGCGCCTAATGATTCAGGAGTATCCACATTACCAACTACAAGTCTAACATCCCCGCAGGGCATCACTACTTTTACATCAACTGATGACCGGACCATCCTGAGCTGGAACATCTCTGATCTTAAAGCTAAAACACAAATTAAGGAGTGGACAGAGTGGGTTATCAATTTCGATGTCCTGATGTTCCAGGAGACCTGGTGTATTAGTCCACTACTTCAGGAAGGGTACAGCTGTTATAATCAGATTGTACCCACCCCGACCATGGGCCGCCCAAGTGGTGGACTATCTATTTGGACTAAGATTACGGCAGGAGTCAGAATTGAAACATTACCCGTTAATGATAAGAATTTTCAGGCATTGATATACATTAGTAGGATAAAGCTATGTTTAATTAACTTTTATAACAATGATTTCACAACTCATCCCAACGCCAATTTTTTAAAACTGTTTATTTTATTGATGAAATTGTTGATGGTCACAAATACGGTAATTTTGATGGCATTTGTATAGGGGGGGATTTTAATGCTCATATTTACCCTAGAACCCCTAGCTGCAAAAGAGGAGCAGAACTGCTTGATCACTTAGCTTTTCGTGACTTAGTTAATGCCATGGAGATGGTAAATATCACTGGGACCGAAGAACCTGTGGCAACTTATGTAGGACGAGGATGTTCAACAACAATTGACTATGTATTCATATCCTCTTCCTTAGAAGAACTTTTATTAAAGGCTAAGGTTGTCAACGTCCCCTATAGTGATCACTATCCGATTTTAATTAGTCTTAAAGCCATTAAGAGACAGGGGAACAAGAGGGAAATTGGGGCCCAAAACTTAGTGGCATCCACAGATAAACTTAGGGTGGTCTGGCGGGGGGTGGATAACAAGGGAGTCTTAACTCGCACCATTCAAAAGCACCCCCAATTAGTGTCAGTTTGTATATCCACCGACAACCCCGAACATGTTATCATCGAGGCCTTTACGGGCCTCTGCAAGGCTATAAAAAAGGAGACCTCTAAACCAGTCCGAGTAACTAATTTATTTATTTATTTATTTTTTAAACTTGTATGGCGCACAGCTATCCAAAAAGGGTTTCCCGGCGCCGATGACAGATCAGAACAAGTGGAAGAAAATTGATAAGTGACAGGAATTATTTGTGGAAGAGCCAGGTCTTCAGGTTCTTTCTAAATCTGGCATAATTATCTTCCTTGCGGATGTGAAGCGGGAGCTTATTCCAAAGAGCAGGCCCGAGTACCGAGAATGATCTCCCTCCCATTCTCGCTAGTTTGAATCTCGGGGTTGTGAAAAGTGCCGCGGTCTGGGAGCGCAGTTCTCTAGCAGGAAGGTAAGGGGTAGCAAGAGATAGTAGATATTTTGGTGCAGTACCAGATTTAATCTTGAACATATAGCTCAGGGCTTTGAACTTTATACGGTTTTCCACCCTGAGCCAATGAAGGTCAATTAGATGTTTGGACACACTAGATTTCTTAGGGAGATTGCAAAGCAGTCTTGCGGCCGCATTTTGGGCAAGTTGCAGTCGTTTGGTAACGGCTTGGTTTGAGCCCAGATAAAGGATGTTGCCGTAGTCAAGCCGAGATGTTACGAGTGCATTGACTACGGTCTTCTGGGTGGCAAGAGGTAGCATCCATAAGATCTTTCTTAGCCATTTCATAATGGTGAAGCAAAGGCCTACCACTTTGTTTGCATGGTGTTTCATTGAGAGGGTGTTATCAATTATAACACCAAGATTTCTCACATGTGTGGCCGGGGTAGGGATGGAGCCAAGTTCGGCAGGCCAATGAGATGGATTCCACAGGTCTTTGTTTTTCCCCAGAAGGAGGACCTCGGTCTTGTCTCCATTTAACTTCAGCTGGTTTGCTGACATCCAGCTGAAGATATTCTGGAGACCTTGCTTGAGACATGATGGGGTCAGTGGGCTTGCCTCTGATAGGGAGAAGATGATTTGAGAATCATCGGCATAAGTCATCAAAGTAAGCCCAGATGTATCCGCTAGGTCAGCCAGGGGTCTGAGGTATAAATTAAAAAACAGCGGGCTCAAGATGGAGCCCTGTGGTACTCCGTGAGGGGCATTTACTGACTCTGAGCAAGCTATAGGGGATGTGATTTGGAAGGTTCTGTGTGATAGAAAAGACTCGATCCATTTTAGTGCTTCACCACGGATACCGATTCTCTCTAGGGTGGCCAGGAGTTTGGAGTGGGAGATGGTATCGAAGGCCGCACTCAAGTCTAACAAAATGAGTGCGACTGTCTGGCCATCGTCTAGGAGTTGCCTGATGTTTTCGGTAACTCCTAGTAAAGCAGTTTCCGTAGAGAAACCCGCTCTGAAGCCGGACTGTGATGAGTGGAGGAGAGAATTCTCTTCAGTGAAGAGGGTAAGGGTGGTGTGAACGTGACGTTCCAGCAATTTTGAAAAAATTGGAAGAAGGGAGATGGGCCGGTAGTTTGTTAGAAGTTCGGGGTTGGCTGGCAGTTTTTTTAGTAAGGGACTGACCATGGCGTATTTCCAGAGTGAGGGAACTGCGGAGAGCTGAAGTGAAGAGTTCAAAGTATCAGCAATAATGGTCAGAGAGGGGGAGTCCAATTGCTTAAGAACAGAGGCAGGAATTGGATCACGAGGGGAGCCTGATTTGACGGTTCTAAGAATAGAATTGAGTGATTCCAGTGTGATGGCAGGCCAGTGTTCAATAGTGTTAATAACACTTGAATTGGGGGGGGTGTCCTCTTCGAGGTTATGGGTAGGTAGGTTGCTTTTTATTCCCGAGATGATCGTTTCAATTTTATCACAAAAGAAAGAGGCGAGGTCTTGGCATTGTTTTTTATCAAGCGGCTGGACTGGTGCAGTCGTTTTTTCTCCAGCGAGGTCTTTGACTGTATTGAAAAGTGTTTTCGCCTTATTGTGCGCGGAGTTAATGGTATTTGCCACATAAAGTGCTCGGGCTCTAGTACAGGCTAAATGGTATGCGTTCCTGGCAGTGTGGTATGTTGCTTTGTTTTCGGGGGCGTAGTTTTTCCGCCACTTCCTTTCAAGGGCTTTGCATTTGGACTTTTGTATTTTGAGAGGCTCAGTAAAGCAGGGGGCTGGGGGGCGGTGAGTGTTATTTTTAACTCTAGAAGGTGGGAGGCAGCTGTTGACGGCGCTTTCCAGCCATGAGTGTGTGGCTAGAGCTATGCTTTCTATATCAGAGGCTGGGGTTGGAGGATTTTTGGCAAGAGTTCTGTTAAGGTCCCCAATATCAAGCTGTTTCCAATTTCGGAAGACAGAGGTAGGCCAGGTGTTTTTAGGTTTAGATTTGGGTAATTTAAGGCTAAAAAATATAAGATGGTGGTCTGACCAACAAATTGGGAATGTGTTAGTCCATTTCAGTTCAGGAATGTTTGAAAAGATGGGATCTAACAGATGCCCTGCCCTGTGGGTGGGACCAGAGTTCAGTAAAGATACATTTAGAGCTGTTAGATCGTCCACAAGGTTTGTGCAGGCCGTATTAGTGGGGTCATCAAAGTGCATATTTAAATCTCCTAGGAGGGTGAAATTTTTTAAGGTGAGATAAAAGGGTGTAATGAGGTTAGCCAGGTTAGCGGCCCATGTAGTGGCGTTTCCCGGAGGTCTATATATTAGGATGCCAGAGGCTGTGAAGTTATGATTAAGGGTCAGTTTGAAGAATGCAGCTTCGCAGTCAGGGATAAGGGAGGGTTCTAGAGTGCAAGTGAATTTCCTGTTAAAAATGATAGCAATTCCTCCGCCAGTTTGACCAACACGGTCTTTCCTGACTATGGCATAATCGGGGGGAAGAGCCGTTGCTATGTCTGGGCCAGAGCTTTCGCGCAGCCATGTTTCAGTTAAAAAGAGGGCGCAGGGTTTATGGTCGAGTAGAAAGTTAAAAATATCCAACTTATGCTGTGGCAAAGATCTGCAGTTAACACTGCATAAAGAGAATTCTTGGTAGTCAGAATTCCCATATTGTTTTCGTTTAGGGTTGCTAAGTTTGGGGTCAGGGTAGGGCTGAATATTGGTGAGAGAGAACTTGCAATTGTCGCATGGGGGGCATCCGGTAGGCGTAGGCAGGAGTACAGTGCAATCTTTATGGGGTTTGGGGCGTAAGGATTTAAGGTGTTCTGCAGTCATACCTTTATTGTGTGGAATAGGTAGCGCATGAATTTGTGCCCCATGCCCCGTACTGTCACGGACGGGCACAGACGGGCGGCTCTTTGGCGGGTCTTCGGCGCGGCTTAGGCGCGGACGTTGCGCGTCGTAGGTGGCATCAGGTTTAAGTAGAGGACGGGCTCTTACTCAGTTCCGCCTCTACCCGTTCGGCCAATGGGTGCCTGCCTCGGCTGGGAAGCCGGAAGAAGGTGCCTCCCTGCGCCCTCCACTCAATCAAGCCTAGCGCTTGCGGTGGACCGGGGCTGCAGGAGCAAGAAGTTACAGAGGTCAATACTAATACTAATCATACACAACCGAGGTGGTTTGATTCCTTATGTTCTAAAGCTAACCGAGAACTAAGGGCTGCCCTCACAGCGGTCCCACGAGATCAGTCTGCTGTGAGGAGACTGAGGGCCAGTTATAAGCACACTCTTAAAATAAGATCAGAGGAGTTAGTAAGAGATCATTGGGACTCTCTCGTGCGTTTTGCGTCTTTGAGGGATGTCACTGGGTTCTGGTGCGAAGTCAAGAGTCTAAGATCACTAGGAACAAATATCACCCCCATAAATTGCAATATTCCAGGGGATGTGTGGGTAGACCATTTTTCAAAAATCTATGAGGCCCCACATGACCCCGTGGACACCACCCCTCCGTTAACTACGTTGAATATTACCCTAATGGAGGTGGAAGATGCCATTTCAGAAAGCGCTGGGAATAAAGCCCCTGGGCCCGATGGTCTATCCATTGACCAAATTAAATCGGAACCTGACTTTTGGGCGCATTACTGTGTAATATTTTTAACAACCTATCCCACACTGCACCCCCAGTAACCTGGTCAAACAGCACTATCGTGCCTATTTTTAAAAAAGGCAACAGATCGGACCCTGCCTGTTATCGTCCAATATCTTTAATAGATAACACCTTGAAGATTTTAGGCAGGGTCCTTTTTAACAGGATCAGAGTTTGGGCAGAAGATAATTCTATCCTACACCCATGCCAGCTAGGCTTTAGAAGCCATGTGGGTACTGTGGAGCAATGCCTAAACTTAAACCTATTAATGGCAAAGTATACTATCGCAAAAAAATCTCCCCTTTATTTAGGTTTTATGGATTTAAGTTCTGCTTTTGATTTTGTTAATCGTTCTCGTTTATGGTCAGTTTTGTTGAATTATGGTTTAGATGAATCTTTGGTTTATTTTTTGGCTCATCTGCATAGTGATCTGAGGGCCTGCGTTCGTTTGAATACTCTTGGTGAAGTCTCTAGTGACATTTTTATTGGCAGGGGGGTCAGACAGGGTTGTGTTCTAGCTCCCCTGCTTTTTATTCTGTATATAAACGAACTAAGCAGTTCTGTGTGTAAATGAACAACTGATATCCCGCTAATCAAAGGCAAACCATTTCCCACCCTCCTCTACGCAGATGAAGCGGTCCTTATGGCCCGCACACCGAATGCCCTGCGAATTTTAATTTCCGGTTTTGTTTCGTATATGGCAGACCTTGGCCTCTGCACAAATTTTAACAAATCATTTATAATGTGCTGTGGCCCAAAAAAACAAACGATTAATCAAATTTTGATAGGGAACAATGTTTTAAAATGCACAAGCACTTTCCCATATCTAGGCCTGCTGTTCGCTGACTCTGGCTCATGGCAACCCCATGTTGCTCTGGGGAGAAACAAACTGGGCAAAGCCATAAACTCTGTAACCTCACTTCGTCAACCTCTACACGCTGAGGCCATTATATCACTGTTGCAAATTTATAAGACTCAATGCTTACCTACAGGAACCTATGGCGCCGAGGTGTGGGGCTACACGAACTGCACCAATATACATACGATGGAGAATAGGTTCTGTAGAAAGATCTTGGGGGGGTCATTTCTGCCCCAACTTTTGTGTGCCACCGAGAACTGAGCCTTAAGTATACAGAGGATTTTATAAAATCTAGACCTGCCCTGTTCTGATTGAAAATATGGATGAATCCAGCTGCGCTACTGACCCGCGACATCATCATGGATTGTCTAAAATGTGACCGGGCCAGTTATATACCATGGCTCGGGGCGGTGGAAAAAGTCTAGCGAGTGTGGAGCAGGGTCACTTATTTACATCTCCCCACACAATAGACCGCACACATAAGAACCTAGTAAAACATGCTCTGTATAATCTCTATAACAACGAGAGGGAAAAGAAAGAGTTCGTAAGACCTGCCACTATAAGGTACATAACCATCTTGGTATCTAGTGACAGGCCTTATGACCTACCCCAAGGCTACCTGTGTAGAAAGATGAGTAAATGGAACAAGAGCTTGTTGTTTCGGTTCAGGGATGGGAGCATCAAAAATCTATTATGCTTCCCAATGGGCTTTAATAGGAATTTAGAAAACATAAACTGTCCCTGTAACCATGGCGGGAAACAAAGCCTTTTACACTTCATGCTTTTTTGTGGCTTTTATGTAAAATATACTAAACATTTTTTAATGCCATATTTCCGCAAGACAGCCCAGTTGGATTTTAACTTAGCCCTTGGTGATCTACTGAGGCTGGGCACTTACGAAGTGATTTTCAGAGTCAGTTGTTTTCTTAAAGCTGCTGTTCGCTCAAGAGTGTCATTGAACATGGCGTGAAAAGTTTTTGTATTACCATTTGCCTAGTTTGCACATTGCTTATTTTGCACAAGCAGCTGCCTTTTGCACATATTACTGACATTTTTGCAGTGTTTTTAATCTTTGTACATATTATTGTATTATTGTATTATTGTGTGCCTTAAAATTATTGATGTATCCTTCTATGTAGTTATTTGTACTTTTTTAACATATATCATGATGAATTATGTGATTTTATTATGTGGCTTTTTGATTATGATACTATGTGTTGTGGATGATGTTGTGATTTTATGTACTTTTATGGATGTTACCTAAATCCGAATAAAGATCTTTTGACTTGACTTGACATCAATTTACAATAGGGAGCACTTGCACTGTGGCACTGAATAGCAGTGGCACAGTGCCCAAAGCATCTAACATCAGCAAAAATACATGAGGCAACAGCAAAAATGAAAGGTAGACCCACGCCAATGGTGCCAGGTCTAACAAACATCCTTACTCAAAGAACATCAATGACTATCAGAAAGAGCAAAACTATCAGGGACTCCCTATGTCCTAGCTATACACTATGTAAAACACCACAACAACAAGGCTGGCTGCACAAACCTCTAGGATTTCACACCTGCAGCACATGTAACATTTGTAATCTAGGGTGCAATACAACCACCACGTTTAGATACAACACGGGCACACATCACAGTATACGTCAATTCATTAACTGTCTTACCAGCTATGTGGTATACATACTAATTTGCGGTTGCAGAAAGATATATGTTGGAAGTACTGTAAGACAACTTAAAACCCGCATCCAGGAACACCGTAGAGCAGTCGTGAATGGAGACACCTCGTATGCCCTAGTCTCACATGAATGCAGGGATGGGGTTGACAGATCATAATTTCGCTTTCAAGGCATTGATGTGGTGTTGCCTAATAAACGGGGTGGTAACAGAGAAATGACCCTGAGACAACTTGAAGCCAGGTGGATTTGCATCCTACGCTCTTCCACTCTGGGTCTCAACAGTGATAATGAGATGCACTACTTTTGTAATAGTTGTCTTTTTCATTTAACATTAGAATCCCTACATGCCAGTTATCTGTTTGCACCACACTGGGATCTCCTTATGATGATCTGTTTACACCATAATCTCTGACATCATTAGACTAAAACTAGACTGATTTCTGACACAGTCTGTGCACCTATTCCATGTAACTTAACAACCTCTGTGTACTCAATTTTTTGTTCACAATGGAGTAATATCCCTTATGTCACCATTTCTCCTATATTTTACAACCTTTTTTCTGTCTGCACCATACTCTGTTACATTAATGCGCGGCAAAACACTGACCCTTTTCAAATTGCCGCTATGATACTGAACTTTTGCTCCTGCCTTCAGTGATTTCTCTTTACATGCTCCCACTCTCACCCTGTTTGTATACAGCTCGCTTCCAACTGATGCACTGTCAGATAAGATTTCAATAAGATTCCGTTCATTTTAGAAATAAATTACTGATGCGCTGTCGGATATGATATCAATAAGATCCCCTTTTTTTAAAAAGAAATAACCTCCATACCACTTTCACTTTGGCGGATAGGGCACTTCAATTCCCATCTAGCTCTTTGATATGTAGTCTAGCAACATGGCGGCCTTTCGACTCAATGTTGTCAGTCTAGTCATCAAAAAGGAAGTACCTTCCAACCCGGAAGCACTATACGGGTACCCTACTTAGATGGGACCACGTTCTCCCACTAGGATGAGACGGCACCAGATACTGCTCGTACACTGAGCTTTTCACTCGAGTTAGCATTAGGACTAGCGTAAGTACCTGTGGCAGGGGTTTAGGTCGCTGGTCCCCTTGCTTTTAATCTAACTTTTGATAGGGGTTGTTATGCAACCCAGTTAGCAATGAGTGGGTCCCTTAATCTAATTTGCCCTAATACTCTAAATAGGCGCTTGGGCTACGTGTTCAGCTGGGCTTTAGCCTTCCTCTTTAAACTTACATTAAATTGTACGTTTGCAATGAGGAGACTGTTGGGCTCATTTTTTAACCGCTCTTGCCACAAGACTAGCCTGGATTTTAAAATGCGAGCGTGCATATGGTCGGCAACACGCTGGGGTACTTATACTACTGTTTTACCTGCACAAGCTCTATTTACAACACAAACTTGCAATAAGCCTATGCTTCCTGGGCGTACTGTTGCTGTCTAGGGGTTAGAGGTTTGCGCACTTTTCTCTGCTCCACTAGCACATTTTTGTACTAAAGATAGTTTCACACTAACTGCTGCTGCTGCCAGCGCCCATTGTCACCTATCTTGGGTTGGTTCATGTCTAGCCCGTTCCATTAAGACACAGGTACAGCGTACCCATTACTGCGGTTACCTAAGCCCAGTGTTACTTAACATGGACTAGGCTTTAGCTGTATTGGAGGGATTACGATGTAGTCTACTTTTAATGCTGTATAAAGAACGCATTAAAGCCCACTTCCGTTTACTCATCTGAGTCATTTTCCATATAGATACTCATTGCCTCTACGACGGATCAACTCAACAGAGGCGGATACTTGAGTCCTCTCATCTTTTGAACTACTATTGCTTCTAACTTGAGAGGTTTGTTTGATCTAATATGCACAACACATCCTACTTCATAAACAGATGGGAATTTTGTTTACTGATACTATCCCTTAAATTGCCTAGGTTAATTCCTCTCACATCCGATCTCCTGACGCAGACTTGATTAGAATTCAGACCTGATTTTACTCCCCTGGCGAACTCCTAACTACCACACTTGCCCTTGCAGCCCTTCCCATGTCCTCTTTTTAACTAAATCTTTTGGGACTTTAGCAGTTTCGTCCCCAGCACGATGAGAAGACCTGAAAGTATTGAGAATACCGGCCTTCCTACACTACCCACAGCATTGTTCTCTTTACCTC
Organism: Lissotriton helveticus; assembly: GCF_964261635.1. NCBI lineage: Eukaryota > Metazoa > Chordata > Amphibia > Caudata > Salamandridae > Lissotriton > Lissotriton helveticus. The sequence goes on along the minus strand of NC_136057.1, from coordinate 711,948,659 downwards.
CTCTTGGAGGGACTCTCCTGCTGAACTCTATTTCCTTTCTTGTCCCACACTTTACCGTGTGGTTTTTCTCACCATTAGCACTGTTAATACAAGTCACCATTTATCCTGCACTCAATAATACTTGGCTATATGTTTGGATTTTAAATACGTGTATATCGTGTATGGTATTGCAGCCCTGAAGAAGCCCATGTTTGGGCGAAATGTTTTGGCTGTCTACTTACGAAAACCGGGTGCATCTTTAATAAAGTCACCTTAAGACCATAAACAAAAACGTGGACTTCCTATTTTCGCTTTCTGTACAAACTATATGATTTACCTTGTATATATATATATCGCCTCTTAGACCCTTTTGAATTTGATTGGATAGAGAACCGCATTGTCTTAGGATTACCCACAGACCAGATGTGCCTGATAAGCTAGCCATCAAGCACTTTCTGACACAATGTAAAGCAGGATAAAATTCACTAATGACGCTACGACCACACCCACATTGGTACCTCACACCTTCAAGTCAAGTCAAGTCAAGTTAGAATTTATATAGCGCACTACATACCCAGTGGGTCTCAAGGCGCTTGAGGAAGGGGGGGAGGTTTACCTATCAAATATCCAGGTTTTAAGCTGTTTTCTGAAGGCTAGGTGGTTTTGGGTAAGGCGGAGGTGGATGGGAAGGGAATTCCAGGTTTTGGCCGCTAAGTAGGAGAAGGATCTTCCCTCCATGGTGGCTTTGTGGATGCGCGGAACAGCGGCGAGGGCTTGGTTGGATGAACGCAGTTGGCGGGTGGGAGTGTAGAAGGAAATGCGCGTGTTGAGGTAGTCAGGTCCAAGTTCGTAGAGGGCTTTGTGTGCGTGGGTGAGGAGACGGAACGTTATCCTTTTGTTGACGGGGAGCCAGTGAAGGTCTTTCAGGTGACCGGAGATGTGGTCTGTGCGGGGGATGTCTAGTATGAGTCTGGCTGAGGCGTTTTGGATGCGTTGGAGTTTTTTCAGCAGTATTGCGGTGGTGCCGGCGTAAAGGGTGTTTCCGTAGTCCAGACGGCTTGTAACCAGTGCGTGGGTGACCGTTTTTCTTGTTTCGGTGGGGATCCAGCGAAATGTTTTTTTGAGCATGCGTAGGATGTTGAAGCATGATGATGAGACGGCGTTGACTTGTCTGGTCATCGAGAGAGAGGAATCCAGGATGATGCCCAGGTTCCGTGCGTGGTCCGTCGGTATGGGAGCTTTTCCTAGGGCCGTTGGCCACCAGGAGTCGTCCCAGGCGGATGGGGATGCACCTAAGATGAGGACTTCCGTTTTGTCCGAGTTCAGTTTCAGACAGCTGTGCTTCATCCACTCGGCTACTTCTTTCATCCCTTCATGCAGGTTGGTTTTGGCGGTGTTTGGGTCTTTGGTGAGTGAGAGGATCAGTTGAGTGTCATCCGCGTAGGAGATGATGTTGAGGTTATGCTGACGTGCGATGGTTGCGAGGGGGCTCATGTAGACATTAAAGAGGGTAGGGCTGAGAGAAGATCCTTGTGGTACGCCGCATATGACTTCGGTGGCCTCTGCTTTGAAAGGGGGGAGCCGGACTCTCTGAGTTCTTCCAGCGAGGAACGAGATGATCCAGTCTAATGCTTTTCCTTGTATTCCGATGTTGCGGAGGCGTTGTATTAAGGTGCTATGACAGACTGTATCGAAGGCTGCAGAGAGGTCGAGGAGGATGAGGGCGACTGTTTCTCTGTTGTCCAGTAGTGTTCGGATGTCGTCTGTTGCTGCGATGAGGGCGGTCTCGGTGCTGTGTTTGGCTCGGAAGCCAGATTGTGAGGAGTCGAGTGATTTGTTGGTTTCGAGGAAGGCGGCGAGCTGATTGTTGACGGCTTTCTCAATGACTTTGGCAGGGAAAGGGAGGAGCGAGATGGGGCGGTAATTTTTGAGTTCAGTGGGGTCAGCAGTGGGTTTCTTCAGAAGGGCGCTGAGTTCGGCGTGTTTCCATTTTTCTGGGAAAGTGCCGGATTTGAGGGAGCAGTTGATGACGTCTCGGAGATGGGGTGCGATGATGGAGTCTGCTTTGTTGAAGATGTGATGGGGGGCAAGGGTCTGTGGGGGATCCGGAGTGGATGGAGTTCATTAGGCAGATGGTGTCTTCTGTGGTGATTGGGTTCCAGTTGAGTAGGTTATTCAGGGGGGGTACAGGTTCGGAAGTGAGAGGGGTAGACTGATTTATGGGTAGGTTGTCAAAGCTGTTATGAATGTCGGCGATTTTGTCATGGAAGAAAGAGGCGAGGGAGTCGCAGAGGACTTGAGAGGGGGTGATGTCGTTGGAGCTGGCGGTGGGGTTGGTGAATTCTTTGATGATGTTGAAAAGTTCCTTGCTGTTGTGGACGTTGTTGTCTAGTCGGTCTTTGAGTGCTGATTTCTTGGCTGTCCGGATTAGTTGGTGGTGTTTGCGGATGGCGTTTTTGAAGGCGGCATGGGTGATATTGTTTGGGTCTTTTTTCCAAGTTTTTTCAAGGGAGCGGCAGAGTTTCTTGGATTTCTTAAGGTCATCATTAAACCATGGGGCGTTCTTGCTTCCTTGCTTCATTTGATGTTTCTTCAGGGGTGCTAGTTTGTCGGCGGTTTGGGTTAACCATTGTGTGAGGTTGATGGCGGCTTGGTTCGGGTTCGTTGAATAGGCGGGTTTTTTTTGAAGAAGTGATGTGGAGATTTGGTCGATTGTGATTTTGTTCCAATTTCTTCGTAGAGTTGGTTGAGGGTGGTTGTGGATCGTGGTCTTATTGTAAATGAAGTGGATGCAACTGTGGTCCGTCCAGTGGAGGGTTGTGGAGTGAGTGAAGGAGATGTGCTTGCTGGAGGTGAAGATAGGGTCGAGTGTGTGTCCTGCATAGTGGGTGGGGGTGTTGACAAGTTGTTTGAGTCCGAGATTGGCGAGATTGTCCAGGAGGGTGGTAGTGTTCCTGTCATTGCTTTTTTCCAGATGGAAATTGAGGTCTCCCAGAAGAATGTATTCTTCTGAAGGGAGGGCGTGTGGGGTGATGAAGTCAGTGATGTCTTCGCTGAATTGAGTGCGGGGTCCTGGGGGTCTGTAGAGGAGGGTGCCTCTGAGAGTGGTCTTGGGGTCGATGTGGATCTGGAAGTGGAGGTGTTCGGCACTAGCGAGGATGTCTTCTGAGCTGGTTGAGACGCGGATGGTGTTCTTATGGACGATGGCGATGCCTCCTCCTGTTTGCTTGGTGCGGTCTTTACGGATGATCTTGTAGCCGTCCGGGATGGCTATGGCGATGTCTGGAGCAGATGAGGCATTCATCCAGGTTTCTGTTAGGAAAGCGACGTCCGGGGAAATGGTGTCGAGTAGGTTCCAAAGGTCGATGGCGTGTTTGTGAACCGAGCGGGTGTTGAGAAGGATGCATTTGAAGTGGTTGGTGTTGGATCTCTGTTTGGTGTTAGTGAGTTTGGTGTGGGTCTCGAAGGAGTTGTACTTGCAGGAGTGGCAGGTGAAGGGTCCATGGGTGTGTCCCGGAGTGGCCTGGGCGCAGTAAGGGAGTCGGCCGGGGTTCAGTGTAAGGAGGGTGGCGTCATCGTATGTTATGCGGGCGGGATGGGTTTTGCGGGGACCAGGGGGTCTGGCGCTGGGCGCGGTCCAGGCGCGGACGGGCATAGACGGGCTTACCTTTGGCGCACCTTCGGCGCGGCCGTAGTGCGTGGACGCTGCGCGTTGGGACATCTGTCTTAAAAGGATAGTGGAGGGGGCGGAGCGTGGGAGGGTCAGCTGGGAGGCGGGAGCGAGGTGGAGGAAGGGCCAGGGGTTACAAAACCAAATGTCAACAACAACAACAAACGCAGCAGCAGTGGAAGCGTGGGCGCTTGATAATATGCAAAACACGTTACCATACACAGCTAAGAAGTGTGCGCTAGCGATGCTAAATAGCAATTTCAAGTCAAGCGCTACAATATCACTAAGGGCTGTGCAGTCAAGCGCTGCGTTATGAGTGAGTAATCTGCAGTCAAGCGCTATGATAGTAATTCCTAAAGCAGAGTCAGGCGCTACAATCCCAGGTCTGCAGTCAAGCGCTACGATAATATTGCCAAAAGTGCAGACAGGCGCTACAATACCAGCTCTCAGCAGAGGAGGAGGCAAGGGGAGCGACCGCTCGTGTCCAGGACAGGACGGTCACAGCTCTACCAGAGTGCGAGGACGGCCTACAGCCTCAGTGGGTGGGAGGGTCAGCTGGGAGGCGGGAGCGAGGTGGAGGAAGGGCCAGGCGTTACAAAACCAAATGGCAGCAACAACAACAAACGCAGCAGCAGTGGAAGCATGAGCGCTTGATAATATGCAAAACACGTTACCATACACAGCTAAGAAGTGCGCGCTAGCGATGCTAAATAGCAATTTGAAGTCAAGCGCTACAATATCACTAAGGTCTGTGCAGTCAAGCGCTGCGTTATGAGTGAGTGATCTGCAGTTAAGCGCTACGATAGTAATTCCTAAAGCAGAGTCAGGCGCTACAATCCCAGGTCTGCAGTCAAGCGCTACGATAATATTGCCAAAAGTGCAGACAGGCGCTACAATACCAGCTCTCAGCAGAGGAGGAGGCAAGGGGAGCGACCGCTCGTGTCCAGGACAGGACGGTCACAGCTCTACCAGAGTGCGAGGACGGCCTACAGCCTCAGTGGGTGGGAGGGTCAGCTGGGAGGCGGGAGCGAGGTGGAGGAAGGGCAGGGGTTACAAAACCAAATGGCAGCAACAACAACAAACGCAGCAGCAGTGGAAGCGTGGGCGCTTGATAATATGCAAAACACGTTACCATACACAGCTAAGAAGTGCGCGCTAGCGATGCTAAATAGCAATTTCAAGTCAAGCGCTACAATATCACTAAGGGCTGTGCAGTCAAGCGCTGCGTTATGAGTGAGTGATCTGCAGTCAAGCGCTACGATAGTAATTCCTAAAGCAGAGTCAGGCGCTACAATCCCAGGTCTGCAGTCAAGCGCTACGATAATATTGCCAAAAGTGCAGACAGGCGCTACAATACCAGCTCTCAGCAGAGGAGGAGGCAAGGGGAGCAACCGCTCGTGTCCAGGACAGGACACCTTGAAAAAGCCCCATGCTTCTGTGCCAGAAGGGGCAAAACATTGGCTGTTTTGACTCTTCTTACCCAACATCAGTGATGCTGATCATTAAAGAATTGCTTTTGACTATAGCCTTTCAATAAATAAACAAATTATGAATCATTACTGAATGGAATTTTCCAATGAATTATAACTTCATCCAACTTGCCTTGGTTCATTCAAACTACTCACAGACACATGCAGCTTCTCACATGCTCACTCACATACCCATACAACCACTCATATACACATTCCCACCTCAATACAATCACTCATGTGCCCACTCACTTATCTATAAAGCCACTCACACAAATATTTACTATGCAAAAAAGCCACTCACACACCCACTCACTTACCCATACACCAGTAAAGCAGCCACTCTCTTATCCATACATCTACTTACACACCCCATCACTCACCCATCGAGACATTCACACAGTGACTGAGTCATACATACAACCACTCACAAACACACTTATCCACCCATAGAGCCACTCACACAGCCACCACAGTCACCAAGATAGCCACCTTCACACACTCACCAACACTTATAGCCACTCACACAGTCACTCACTCACCCACGTATTCACCTATACAGCCACTCAGACACGCACTCCCACACTAATACTGACAGTCATAGTGCCACTCAGATTACATATATTAGAAACAGTATCACTTATTATTAGTACAAAAGAATAGTAATTTAACCTATATAGTAGCTTAGTATATATATATATATATATATATATATATATATATATATATATATACACACACATATGTATATATATATATATATATATATATTCACTGAAAAAACCATAGGTTATAGACCATATATAGTTAGGAATTAGCATTTACAAAACCTTGAAAATTCACTGAAAAAACCATAGGTTATAGACCATATATATTTAGGAATTAGCATTTAAAAAACCTTATTTTACTCACACAAAACCATTGAAATTCCATATATAGTTAGTTGCACTAACTATATATCGCGCACCCGCAATCCACTGCTGATCATGTCACATATTACATCATTCATGACATGGTCAGTGACATCACTGATGACATCACTGATGACATCTCAAATGACAGTGGAAGTATACGTGTCTGGACGAAGGATTTAGTAGGTGCATGACTGAATGTATGAGTGAGTGATTAAATGTGTCTCACTGAGTGCATGGGTTAGTGACTAAACTGTCTTAATTTGTGCATCATTATGTCTGTTGTTCTGTAAACTGCTGCATGTGTTGATCATTAGCTATACGAGAGGCTATATGTGTTATTAATTGGTTGCCCAAGTATTTCTATGGGAGATTGAGTTTGTGTGGGGGTGGCTGGAAGGTGTGTGACTCTATGCATAGATGTGTGAGCAGTTTATTCACTAGGTGTATGAGTTCAAGAGTGCATGTGGAAACAGCTACATGGGCAGTTGACTGTGTGCATGAGTGTATTGATGAGTGAATGGATATCTCAATGCTACATGTCATAGTAAGTACATATGTAAAACACAGTACATGTGAGAGTTGGCATATATAAATAACTGTGCATGAGAGCCACTGAATGAGTGAGTGGTTGTATCGATCATTGTGAACTTGTATCAGGGATTGTATAAGAGAGTAAATATGTGTTAGTATATGTTTCAATAAGTAAGGTGTGTTTAACTGTATAGTTGAAGAAATGGAGGTGAGATTGTTTCTTTGCATGACTGACTGGGTGTGTGAGTAACTCCATGGATGAGTGGCAGTGTGTGAGTGTCTGTATACACTGAGTGTATCTAAGGTTATATTAGAGTCTGAAGAGATTTATCGTATTAGCACAAGAATGATGTCAAATGAGATGTCATCAGTGATGTCATCAGCGATGTCATTTGAGATGTCATCAGTGATGTCATCAGTGATGTCACTGACCATGTCATGAATGATGTAATATGTGACATGATCAGCAGTGGATTGCGGGTGCGCGATATATAGTTAGTGCAACTAACTATATATGGAATTCCAATGGTTTTGTGTGAGTAAAATAAGGTTTTTTAAATGCTAATTCCTAACTATATATGGTCTATAACCTATGGTTTTTTCAGTGAATTTTCAAGGTTTTGTAAATGCTAATTCCTAACTATATATGGTCTATAACCTATGGTTTTTTCAGTGAATTTCAATGGTTTTTTAATAGCAAATATCATAAGCTGTCGAATGTCAAGTACGTGGTAAGTGAAAACATTTTCGTGTTTATGCACACTGATCTGCTTTGAATGGTGCCCCCCCCCTCATTTCTATTAGGAGTACTCTCTCTTTGCAGATAGTGAAAGGTAGTTAACGCAGGCCTTTGCCCCCGTTGTAATCCGTCGTGCCTGCTTCTCTCTCCATTTGATTGATTGTTATCCAAGTATTTACTGTTTTAGAATTAGTTCTCTTTGGTTCATTCTCTATTTACAAACAAACACAGAGTCGCAATACTCTGTTTAGTCTTTGCAGATAACGAAAAATCGTGTAAAAAAAAAGAAAAGGAATCGAGCAAAATCAGTAGGCCACTAATGGGATCTCTTTTTGACCTCGCTAAAATAGAAACATTAGGAACAACCCCTCATTACAAATACAAAACTAGTGAGATGAACTGAACTCCACACAATGATGGCTGCAAAACAGCTCGACTCCGCCACCCACCCCGCCCAAAATAACGATAAAGAACGGCTGCCATGATTGGTTGCGGAATGACCACGACGGAGCTACGAAATGGTGCTGCTCTCATGCTAACCCCAGCTTCAGTCTGAAACATCCAGAAACACTGTAGACTACCAATTCGATCAGTTCCGGTAGCGCCCCAATGTAACCCGGTAGAGAAGAACTAGCCCTCCCCTCTTTGACTGATGGTTCTTGTTGCCTGTCCCTTCTGTTGTCATTTAACAGAACTATTTAGCCTGCTGAAAGGGGTTGTGTTCCGACCGCTGGTTGGTGGAGACATTTTGACTATATTCTGTACCAGCGTTGTCGCGTAATGCGTCATATGACGCGCCGCGTTAGCGCATCCGGAAGTCATCCGGGGCGCGCAGCGCGTAACGTAAGCATAACAAGTCATGTGACTTGTTAATAAAACTTTTCATTGGTTCATTTTACTTTTCTTATTGTAATGATGAAAGGCTTGGTCATATGACCTAAAAATTACGCTTTTCATTACTTCCGAACATTATTTTTTCTTAAATATATGTTATAATGTTCCAGGCTAATGTACTTTCCCGGAAATTTTACAACTGTCCTGCAAGTAAAATATATTCTTTTTTCGAGAAAAAGAGCGTTTCTTCGTCCCATGACGGAGCCGTTGAGCAAAAGAGGGTCGACCTGCTGTCTTAGTCGCCGATACGCCTGAATATGAGATTCTTATCGATCACTTTATGTTGCAGGAATAGAAAACACAACAGCCCTTGACCATTTATCTTTACTGCGTTCCTTCGTATTATACCTTTTACCCTTCATGTAATTGGTCTGCTTTATTTCACTTGCCTTTTAATGATTCTAAAACAGTCACTATTATTAAAAACTTTACCAATGTATATACTACTACCATGTTTTCTTTTAAAAACCTTTATTGTGAAAATTTCATTATACAAATACGAGCCTATAACCACGTGGGCCTGCCACAGAGCAAACTGTAATCGTATATGATGAGTAGACATTTACACTGTAGAGGAACGTAACGGGCGGGCCATTAGGTTGCAAGAACTAAGGTGTCTAACAGTTACGGAATCGGTGGACGTACATTTTATAATTAAAATACGACAGGGCCAGTTACAATAAAATTATCTAGATATACATTTGCGGGCAAGTACCATGGGTGACGTTAATTCGAACTTTCAATAGTACAGTAATCAATAACACATCAGAACTTAATATCAATAGGGATGTCGAAATATTCAATCAATTCTCGTCCCCGCCCGCCATGTGCTTCAAAACTGCATACGTATCTCGTGATTTCAAGGTTCTGCGACGCCCCACGCCGGAAATCTGGACGTTGTGCTGCGTTGGGACTATTCGCACAGCCGACCGCTACTTCGTTGTTTTTCCCTAAAAATGTTTATATGTTATTACTATTTTTGTTTTCTTGTATATATTTATAAATTATTAAAGTTTTATAATCTTACTACTTTGTCGGAGTGCTATATATTTTTAATGTGACACATAATTGTAAAAACTTTGATGTACAAAGAGTCATCCCTGGAATCTTCCGCTTCACGCTCGGTCCCCTCCCCAATCACAATACAGGATGGTTTTCAGATAATAGCAACGCTTCTGCTGTGACGGATCTCATCGAGTGTGGGCCTTGATCTACTATAACTCCTTTGAAGAGGGGTGATTCTTTACAGCTGTGGCCATAAACTACATCTGCAGGGCTAGCTGATAGCCTAGGACCGGCCTGGACAATCGGACACAGAGGAAAAGGAGTGTCAGAGGGTGCGGTAGTGAATAGGGCGAAAGGGAGGTGTCGGGCGGGCACAGGGTGTGATTCTCAGGGAAGAGCAGCGCAGATGGGGGGAGGTTTATTACCCATGCATAAGACAGAGAGCGGGGGTGACCACTGCCTGGGTGAGATGCTTGCGAGGGTGGGGAGCCATGCTAAGGATCGACAGCGTGCACAGAGTGGGTCTGGTCAAGGCATCTAAAATGGCTGCCGTGCACGACAAAAGTGTGGCATTTGAAAAAAGACAAGATGGCGCAGACAATGTTTTTCAACACTTCCTGATTTCCTTCGAATCGAACGTTAACAGACGTTGGGGCATATTACCAAAGTTAAGCGATATTTATCCCTAACGATGCATTGCAAAGATTTTTTTACCGTCAGAAATTATCGCAGATAAACCTTGCTATTATCAAGGTTTATCGCAAATACGATAAAAAACGACCGCAATGCATTAATATCGCTGAAAACTCAGCGATATTCATGCATTACCGAGCTAATGCTCTTAGCCATGTTATCCACCTCCCATTGGATAACATGGCTAAGAACTGCTCAGGGCAGCTGTTACTTTTTGGAGATATTCGCGCTTATCTCGAATATTTCCAAAAGTTGATAATAGGAGATAGCGATGTTAGCGACTGTTTCCAGTCGCTAACATCTTGGCATGCCCACTTTGCATGTCATTAGTGATAAATATCACTCACATGCAAAGTGGGGCCCAAGATGGTCGCTATCTTCTACTAGCCGTCGCTAACTGGTGTTAGCAACAGCTAGGTAATACACATATAATTTTATCTCCGCGAAGCGGAGCGCTGTTACAGATATATATCTTGTTTCTGAACGTTAATTTCTCAAAATGCACTGAAGCACATATATTGAGACCTAGCAAAGGCACATCGGGCTACCAGTCCCTACAATTTTGCCAAGTTTCGTGCAAATCCATTCAGCTGTTCGATCCTACCGAGAGACAAGATGGCGGCCGCTACGGACTGTTTGGAATGTTTACAGACACCGGAGAGCCAATCAGCTTCGCTTCGCAAAGCTCCGTAACGCGAAAAGTACGCGAAGCGGTGCGCTGTTACAGATATATACCTTTTTTTGAACGTTAATTTCTCAAAATCCACTGGAGCACATATATTGAGATCTAGCAAAGGCACATCGGGCTACCAGTCCCTACAATTTTGCCAAGTTTCGTGCAAATCCATTCAGCTGTTCGATTATTATTATTTTTATTTTTTTTTGCCCCGCGGGGCCCTTTTAAAACCTCCACATCAAACCTAGGGGGTGAGCGACAATGTACTATGCCCCCTTATGGTCATTTGCCCCTTCGCTTTGGCCTCCTCTTGTCTCTCGATCCTACCGAGAGACAAGATGGCGGCCGCTACGGACTGTTTGGAATGTTGACAGACGCCGGAGAACCAATCAGCTTCGCTTCACAAAGCTCCGTTGCGCGAAAAGTACGCGTAGCGGAGCGCTGCCCGGTCCGCTGTTACAGATATATATCTTTTTTTAAACGTTAATTTCTCAAAATCCACTGTAGCACATATATTGAGACCTACAAAAGGCACATCGGGCTACCAGTCCCTACAATTTTGCCAAGTTTCGTGCAAATCCATTCAGCCGTTCGGGCTAAAAGTGAGGCCAACCGCCCTATGGAAAACTCAATGTTAAAAACACGTTTTGGGACCCCCCTTTTTTCTCGGCCCCCCCTTGACGAACCCCCCCAAATTTTCAAGGGCTACTCAGAAACAAAATGTGCCATTTTCCTGAAAATTTCAGCCAATTCCGTCCACAAACGCCAAAGTTATTAGACATAGAATTTTCAAAAATCCCATAGAGAAAAAATCCTAACTATATATACCTACTGGCGACCGCCAGTAGGTAATATGAATAAAACTCTTAGAAGTGTTTATAAAACTCTTACACTCACTGGATGATGTCGTCAGTGATGTCATGAGTGATTTCATTTGGGATGTCAATAATGATGTAATCAGTGATGTCACTGACCATGTCATGAGTGATATAATATGTGAGTTCATATGCAGTGCATTGCAGGGACATTAGTTATTGTTAACTCAGGTAACTGTGTGAAAGTGCCTCTTTTGGCATGGTTTGCCCCCACTTTTTGCCTAATGTCTAATGTAATTTTGAATTATAAGTGCACTGTGTCCTTGCTAACCAGGTCCCCAGTGCCAGATCTCTTTCCCTAAAACTGAACCATGAATGAAACATCTTAAGTTGCCCCTGTGAGTCCATAATAAACTGTACCCCCTGGTACCTAGGGTATGGGTACTGAAGAGGGTCCACTCGGGCTGTAGCACTGGTTGTACCACCCCGGAACCCCTATCTGAGGCTATGCACTCTGCCATTGCAGGTTGCATGTCTTGGTGAAGAGAAATCTGAAGAGTCAACATGGCACACAGCCCTTTGGAAATCACAGGATACATGGTGAGTTGTCACTCGCAATTTCAAGCAGCACTGCATATGGTCAATTCACTCAGTGAACAATTCAGCAATCTTATAAATCTTCATGATAATCCATGTATCTCTCACTTCAATTGAAAATTCAAATGGAGGCAATACGATTTGTAAAATCTTTTTATGCTCCCAGAATGCCCGTCCGGGCTTTTTCCAACAGCTTGGTAACTCATATTTCAATTTTAGCAACCCGATATGATATCCACCCAATGCATTTCAGGCAATGCATCCTCTGTCAGGGGTAACTGGAATTTAAAAACAGCCCATCAGAAACCATGTTTAAGTTGTTACAAATTTCTTAATTCAATAAATTATCTGTGCTCAAACATATGTTGTATCAAAAGTGGCTGTGCCTATTGCCGATAGATGAAATTATGCGTGTATTATGAATCTATACCTTTTCACCCCCAATAAATAAAATACCAAAGAGTGAAAAAAAATGAAACAAATAACTAAATACACCTCGTACTAAAAAACGATCCTACATGTAAGAAAACATGCACCAACCACCCCACTCAGTAGTGATACAAGCATCTGCTTCAATTTACCTCTGGTTCATCCTACAACCATCGGTGAAGCTCCTTGTGCATACTAAACGTCGTCCTGCTTAAACTCAGGCAGATCAATTTGAGTTCCTGGTGTCAGGGAGCCACCTAAATACTGCATTTAGGGTAGTGAAGGATAGTAGCCAATGAACTACTTAGCCCTGGGGTCACTACACCCCCTAAATGTCCACTTACTGTGGCTAGTGGGCATTACCTTGTCCCAGAGTTCCTAATTCCACCAAAAACAAGATGGTGAAACCCTTCTTTCGTGGAGCACATCAGGTAGCCCACCTCAGGGTTGTGACTAGTCTGAAGGTGCAACACACGTACTGAATAATTCATTTCCCACCTGTCCTAGTGCCAAATGGACCTCAGGGCATGGAGTGGCATCTCCCAGGTCTAGCGGAAGCCAAGGTCACATATCACACCTTCCTCCTGAGCAGGCATTATATCTGACCTTTGAGAGCGTGGGCTCTCACCCACTGGGGGGTCATACAATTCTCTGTGGTAGCAGGATGGAAGATAGCAGTCAGTCAGCACACTAGAAGGTGGTAGGTTTTCAGGGGGCACCTCTAAGGTGCCCTCTGGGTGCAAGTTATAATAAATTCAGTACTATCAATGGTAGGGGCCCTCTTTAGTACCCATGCTCTAGCTAGCAGGGTTACAATTTACAAGGGACTTATAGGTGCACTAAAGGGTGTGCCAATTGTAACACAATTAGACCATTTTACCTTGTTTTTAGGGAAATAGCACTAACACTGGGGACTGGTTAGCAGGGACCCAGTGGACATCAAACAAAAATCATCAGTACCAGTGCAAAAACTGGGGGTGACTGTTGTACTGTACCTGTAAGGTACATGTGTATCGCCGCTCTCGAGTACAGCTGCATGCTACCTGGTGTTCTCAAGAGTGGCCTCAAATTATTTAATTGAAATGTTGTCTTTTGAATCCAGGTTCACCTGCATGCGTTGTTACAAAGGCACATGCTTGTTCTTGTTTATGATTGTAATCTATGAGCTGGCAATGCTCTCAAGCAATAATATTGGTGGCCATTCAAGGAAGCCCAAGTTGAGGAGATTAAGAGTTGATGTGCAGATTGTTTAGTGTCTGACAGGCATTGGAAAGGGCATGAAACGCCTCTCATATCTGATAGGCCTTGGAAAGGACATGAACCGCCTCTCATACCTGTACCATATCCTGAAGAAGCTTGAACCAAAGAAGCGTTGGATTTTCAGGGCCATTTGAATTGCTTCCTGCCTCACAGCGTTATTTGATTGGTCTGAGATTATTACACTAAGTGGTTGCATTTTGATTTCACGTCACATCCTAATACTGAGTCAGTCATTACTTTCCTTCAAGATGTGTTCTTGTTGGAAGGTGAAGTTAAAGAGTTGGTCACCAACAATGAGACCCGTTCAGTGTTCACGTTCATTTTTGGGGAACATCAAATTGAACATATTAGGGTAGCTTCGTACTCGACTTCAGCTAATGGATTAGTGGAACACTTGAATAATTATTTGAAAAAGGGAGTTCAGATTGCATTGTCTATGGGTTTTGAGGTGAAGGTATTTCTTCTTTAAAGTGTGGTTGTATTTGCTTACACAGCATAGCACAACAGGGGTGTTGCTTTCTTTTTAATGCGTAAGAGATTACCCAGATGTACCATATGTCCTGAATGGGTCAGAACTCTCAACAAAGAAATGAGTGCTGTTTCTTGTGAAGTTGAGTTATTACTGCAAAGCAGTTACAGGAAAAAAAGTTGTTTGATGGAAAGCGTAATACTCAGCTATGTGAAATTGCGGTTGCAGATTGGGTGTTAATTATGATTCCCACTAGGCTTAAGAAAGGCCAGTCAAAATGATCAGCACTCACTGTAGTAAAAAAAAGTCTCAAAGAGGTCTTTTTTATTGAGTGGGAAAGGATGGTGGCGCAAGAGAAATGTTGTGAAGGTGACTGAGGACCAAGATAAATGTGTGATCAAGCGTTGGAATCAACAGGTAAAAGGCCTCTGTTACCTATTGTAGAGTTCCGTGGAGCAGAGAATACAAGTAGTTCTGTGTCTGAAAGCAACCCTGTGTCACCTCCTGTGAATTAAGACTGGCCACAGGTACCAAGAAATACGACCACATCATCCTGGCATAACAGGACCTAAAAAGGTTACCCATCGAAGCACGCTGCGCTTTCAAAACTGCCTGTCTCACCCATAAAGCCTTAAACACAGGCAAACCAAAATACCTCGTAGCCCAGCTCACAAAAGCTGGACAATCAAGAATCCTAAAACGCTCCAACTTGCTCCTCTAAATCCCCCCAAAAAGACAAACAAAAAGCCCTCTCCCGCTCTTTCTCAGGGAATGCCACAAAAATCTGGAACTCTCTCCCCACCCACATCAGGACTAATCCCTCTTTCATGAACTTCAAGAGACAACTAAAATAATTTCTCCTCAAGCTTATGCATCTGGTCAGTGACCACTATCTATGTGACCGCCAGTACTCTAGATGCTGTTCACTGTTCACTGTTTCTATACATGAATTCTGCTGTAAAGTGCTATGATACCCCTCAAGTCATGTAAGCGCTATATAAAACTCCCAAAATAAATACAAATAAATAAATAAACTGAGAGTTCACCGCAATGCTGGATTGCCCGTCAGATATAGAGACTTTTAAATGTCTTAAATGTTATTTAAGAGACACTTTATATGTGACAGGCGATAGGATATTTACAAAATCAGGCATAGAACGTCATTTGGATTCAAACAGTTGCAAGATAAGAAAGAAATTTTCTTTAGAAAACAATGGATGTTTGAGCAGCATAAAATGATGGTATGTAGTCAAACTGGTGCGCCCGGATTATTACGAACAAAGTTGGATGTCAGAATTTTTATCTGCTAGAAATGTGTTATGAAAAGAACCTTAGGAAGATCAGCTCCCAATGACACATATAGCCCCGAAAAAACGGAATAGCAAATTAAACAGTTGGTATATAAATATGAGATCGCCACATAGACCACCATAATATGTGTTTCACTCTGGCAATTGCATTTCACATGCAGAAATAGAAGGAAGACTGGTTACACGCGGCGTCCGGTTGGACAAATATCACAATTAATGGAGGTATGCATAGATAAGAAAAGCGCATATATTGGACTCAACATCCTTGAATGATATGCTAACCAATGGCGTTTTTTCCTGCTAAGCCACTGGAATAATATTCAAAAGAAATTGGGAAACATTACGGAAAGCACCACTTTTCTGGGAAAAGAAAGTAAGTTGGAAACACCAACACGCTTTTTATTTAACACATAGAGATTATTGACGGTCATGGATTTGAACTATCGTTTTTTTCTTTCTTCCTCCCCTTTGTTTTTCTGATTATGTCAGATTTCTTTATGTGATGGTGGAGAAAGCAGATTGAACTGCCCACAGAGGAGATCGGCTGATCTCTGGGAATAGGTAAAAAATATCAGAAACGTTGGCAATGGGTATTAAGGAGGGGAAGCGTGATTTTAAGTAGAGTAGAGTTAATATTAGTTTATTTCTTTTGTTCACAGTGTTTTTTGGTCCTGAAGAGAACCCCTATGACTGAACAAGAGGTTTGAAAGGCGTAGACCTTGGTTAACCCACACAAGTGCACTGTTACAAATTAAAAACATCCCTGGTTGTTTCTGAGTAGAGTACAATGTTATAAACTGTATGAGTTCAATCGTGGAACCCAACGGGGAATAAAAAACCAGCAGCACTGTTTGGTATTTGCCGGAGTAATAAGGTTAAAAGAAGCTTGAGCAGGGTCACAGAGCCGCACAGGGCAAATGTGTTTTGTTTTTTGCAATGTTTTTTTCAATGTCCACTTCCTTGAATGTGTTTGAGTGATTTGTCATTTATTGTTACATGTTTGTTCGTCAGGTATTATTAGGTTTATGTCCTATGTCATCTTTGAAAAAATTGTTTTGGATGTTCTTTTGTACAAAAAAGTTTTATGTGGTGTTTTACCGTAATTTACATTGGAAATATGTACTGTTCTTGAAAAATATGACTTAAAAGTTCAAAAAGTAATAAAAAAATGAAATAAAAAATATGTGGTAAAAAAAGTTCCCTGGTAGCATCAAATCATAGAACGCGCCATAATAAAAAAAAGAAAAATCAATATCAGTATTGGCATTGTAGTGGTTTTGTTTTGTTGACTGGAATCAGCCTTACTAATAAAGAACCAAAATCCCCTGTTGTTTAACGTTTTCAGGTAAAGCAGGACTTTTTCTATGAAAGCAGCACATTTCCCACAAATGCATCGCCTTTCCTACTAGAGTGTCACCTTTCCTACTCAATCATCATGTCTACTACTATAGTGCTATGTTTACTACTCTAGTGTCACATTTACTACTATAGTCCCACGATTACTACTATAGTGTCACATTTACTATATAGTTTACTACTATAGTGCCACGTTTACTACTATAGTGTCTTGCTTACTACTTTAATGTCACATTTATTACTGTAGTGATCACTACACTACAAAAGTGACATATAGTGTCACTTTTACTACTATATTTTATTACTATAGAGTCACATTTACTACTATAGTGTCACGTTTACTACTATATTATCAAGTTTCCTACTAAAGATTTGTTTATTGCTGACACATTGCTAGGGAACAAGCTAATGCGTAGATTACACACAACACAAGGCAATGCACAATGCATTGTTTCTGAAGCTTTGACGTTGATGGGTGGCTTAAAACAACAGTCTGGGTGCAATCCGCCATGCTATGGACCAATATGTAGTTTTTCCTTGATACAACTAGCCCTTTGTGTGTGGTACAGTGTATTGATTGGTGCATTGATTGGTGCAATGCAGGTAAACACCCCCATGGGACTTTTTTCTTGCTAATAGTGTCTTGGCTGACATGTTTGTATACTTTGGATGTGTTGCATGTGTATGTTGACAGTGCTCATTTGTGTGACTTGTTGCATTAGTGCGACTCTATTACGCATAGTGCGCACTTTCACTGTTTGCCCCAAGGCACAACTTACAAGCTTGAGTTCAGTGCGTAAACAAAGAAGGTGAGCCCTATGACCACCTACTGCTGGCCTGAAGGCAGTGCATTCACATGTGAGATGGAGCGGCTGCTTTTAAGCCGATCCGTGTTTAACTGTGCATGCGGCATCCAGCCTGCACTTAAAGTAGATTACAGATCCCCTTACAGGCGGGTGCAGCGGGTGACCCCTCCCCCCTGCAGTACCCTTACAAACCCACCATGACACCTAAGACATCAAGGCAGGCTATTGAGGTACCTTGATTTACTCAATAGCTATGAGACCATGATGAGCCATACAAGGTGATTTTTGAGGTCTCATAGATATGGTTGAGAAGCTTTTACACCTAAGATCCCAATGACACTAGCCTGTGCTTCATAGGCCCATATCAGGCTCCATTGCTATCCTAAGATGTGGTATCTATGCATTACCCATTCACAGATTGACTTACGCTGGCTGGAGCAGCCAGCTGCAGTGTATGTGGCATACTGGGGACACATTGACTGTCTAGACGTGTCATGGTTGTGACCAGGCATATATGACACATGATGATATGTGCAAACCAACAGTTACATAGAGTGCAAACCAACAACCACCATATCATGATGGGACACACACATCTGCAATGCACTTAGTGTTTGCATCAAATATTTGCCTATATTTGGGTGATCACAAGGCCAGCTTGGGAAGCCAATATTAGTCAGATTTAGTCCAAGGAGGTATATGTTTGCTATTGGCATGCATCACAATATGTTGCTTTATTGAGGGGTTACTTGAACGCATTATGGGCCAATTCGGTCTCTCCACCATGTCCCAACAATTATATGTCTGTTGTGGAGTTGGTGCTCTTCTTCCTCTTCATCATCCTCTGGGCCTGCATGCTCCTCATTTCCCATGTCCCAGGGGACATTGGTCCACACACATATGTTGTGCAAAATGCAGCACACAAGTATGGTATTACATACCGTAGGGGGGAGTAAAGCAGTCTCTCCCCAGACATGTAGAGACAGCGAAAGCTTGACTTAAGGACTTCAAAAGTCTGCTCCACTTTGGACCGGGTTCTGTAAAGTGCATGGTTGTAGCGCCACTGGACCTCCGTCTCGGGCTGTGTATATGGGTCATGACCCAAGGCTGCATACCATATCATTAATCAGCTGAAAAGAAATTAGGGAAACAATCAGTCAATGGTCATAATTGTTGATAGGCCCATACCCAAGCACATTCTTTCATATGTCCGGAATGACTCATACATATTTCAACCAGTATGACATTGTTTGGCACACATGCACTTTCGTTTTCGGTATTCCTGACACGGTACTACACATACAAGGATGCTCGCCTGTGTGATACACTTACTATTTGTAATACTTGTGAGTGCCAATGCCATGAACGTGGTGACTCTTTACTGGTATGAAGAGTCTGTTAGCCATTGAGGTGACACTTAACTCACACTTCTCTATTGTGTGGCTTTGGCACCACTATTGGCATTTCTGACCTACATGTCTGCTTTCGCACAATTTAGCTTGTGCAGATGTTATCCCCTTCATTCACACATATTTGGATGTGACAGCAGTAGTCACTGTTGTCATTAGCTACTGCCATGGAGAGTTATTGAGTGCATGTCAATCTGGGACATGATAGTCTACACATGGCATTGCACTGTGCCCACTATGTTGACAGAATACAAGGGGGTTGATATGTGAGAGTCTTGCGCTTTACAGTGCAACTGGTAAACTCTCAACACTGTACTGCCTCACTGATTGAGGGTAGTGTAGGACACATTTTTCAACATGATGTAGTGTCTTGGGTTTGCAGCCTGTAATGGCAGGCAATGGGTAGCATTAGGCCAAGACAAGCATATTAGCACAATGGCGAGTGTGTGGCTGCCTGTCCTATTAGGTGTCCTTCGTGTACCTGGCTGCACAATCTAAACCCTTGGAAGATTGATAGAGTTGGTCTATGTGGCACAAAATGGACCGCAGATAGGATTGGGAAGTGTGTATTTGATGACTAATGTAAATTTCCATGGAACACATGACCTGGAGAGGACAAATTATCTGCAACATATCTCAGTTTCACAGGTATTAGATACATGAAAAGCCTCATGAACATGGGAGTTTCCTGTTGAAAGACAGACAACAGAGGCCCTTCCTTCAACATGGTGTTGCAACACCGCCTCTTACATGGTGTTGCAGTGCTGAGGATCTTCCCACCATTTCGGGACACACACAGGGGCTCATTTATGAGTTGTTGTTGCAGGGTGGCACAGGAAGTCACTTAGCTGTCATGCCCTGCGCCAAGAGGAAAGAGAAAGAATGTGCGTATTAATGACATACAGCGAGTTAGTGTTCCTTCTTTCATGCACAAGATCACAAATTGTTGACTAGCGTCAACACAAGCTCCTTTGCACCATGGTGCAGGTATGTTTTTGTAGTTGCCTCAATGGTTTTCATGCAATAATGGACACCTTCTTGCACAAAGACTATCAATGGAGGCTTTTTCCTCCTACTGCTTGTGCTGTGGAATGCTGTACCTTTAGAAATTTTGTGATAACGAGAAAGCATAAAGATATTTTGCCACAATACGTATCCCCTGGGGAGGCAAAGAGTTTTGACACATTCCCAGGCTTACATATCCTTGACAATCTGGTAATGTGTCAAAACCCATTGATGTTGAATGGGAAAAGCCACTACAAGGCCCATGGAAAACATCATTGACGTAGAGTAAGGCAACGCAGCACTTTGCACTGACTTGCCTTACTCCATATCTATGAGGCCTTGCAAAGGCACGCAGTGTAACTTTGCGTTGCTTCATGATATGATCAAGAGACCTGCTCCACCAGAGCGTCATGGAACTTGAAGCTCCAGCAGTGCAGGCCTCTTGTAGGTGAGGGTCACAGTGGCTCAGCAGGTCTTGACATGTGTGACTCGCAGGCTTGCATAGCACATGTGAAATGTAGTATGGTGCAAGTACGAGGCCCACACCTGCTTTGTATGCACTGTCCCATTCACCCAACACAAATATTGGGCTTCAAGTTTACTATTACTATCATGCTATAATAGCATGAGGCTATTCCCATATGCCTCATGCTGGAAGCTCCCGTTTAAGAATGGAATGTTTGAAGCTGTATGCATCATGAGCACTCCCAGGGTACCTTACCATCACATTTATGAACATTCCCAGATGGTCAACTGTTCTCGCACGTTGATTATTTATGAGTGCTTCTGATTGCGGTACAGGTCGGATGCAGCAGTAGAAGGCACCAGTTGCACGTGAATGCAGTCCCTTGACCCCAACACATGTGGGAATCCAGCAATGGCATTGAAGCCCTGCTTGTTTTCATGTTGTTTCTGGGCAATATTAGGTACTGGTGCTTGTGATGGCATTGAAGAGGGAGACGAGAAATACAGAAAAGGATGGCTGAGATATTTTTGCCACTCTGACTGTGGTGATTTGAAATGAGCCACACACCAGCATGTGGAGTACTGACAACAGCTTGTCCTGCAGAGGAATGTTGATGCACCTATGGGATGTTGTCTGTAGCCTTGGTGCAATCTAGTGGAGGAACTGGAAAACAGACTCCCTCCTGAGTCTGTGATAGGTGATGGCCTCCTCCTTCCTGAGGTCAAAAAGGGTATCCGTGTGGTAATAGTAGAGGTGGGGAGGGTAGTGGGGGTCATCATCGTCATCTTCCTGGTCCGAGCTACAGTATGAGTAGTTCCATGGAATAGTTGAGCTTGCCAAAGTGCTCTGAGTATAATCTGCTTAAGTACCAATGCCCATGCCACATTTTTACACCTGGGTTGCCGATGCACAAGGAATTTGACACATTTTGGACTCAGCACGTCATTTTCCATTGATGTGTCACTTTTCCAAAAACCTGTAAATATGGATGCATCTGTTCTGCATTGGATCTTACGGGGGAATAACTACCTTGAATATAATTAACACAACCTGAGGTAGCCAGTTGTACTGCAGGGCAAAAATGACGGAGGTCACTTTGTAAATAAGGAGCAAGAAGTTAGCCTCGCTGTCAAAAGCGGCAGCATAAGCTCCTTGTAAATATGCCCTTGGGTTTCTGGTCGGCAGAGGTATGCACCCTGTCCAAGCAGGAATCACAATCCTAGTGAGGGTAAGTCAGATACACACTAAAAGATTTCCTGTGCTCACCCTCTGGCAGCTTGGCACACAGCATACATGCTCATCTAATGAGGCAACATGTAAAGTATTTGTGCAAGACAACACAAAACACTGTAACATAATGAAAACATCACAAATAGACTTCAGAGTGGTTTAAAAAAAATAGACAACAATGTTATAGACAAATCAAGACCAAAACAACAAAAATACTATAAGTTGATGTTGAGATATGAATTTCTAAAGAATAAAAGTGTTTCTAGCTCTTAGAAACAATAAGCACTATTAAAGGGTATTTGATCGTGTTGGACCATTACAAAGGCAACAGTTCAAGCCAACTGCGATGGAGGGCAGGCCGGGTGTAGAAGTCACGTAGGCCCAGTGAACAGAGTGCCTTGATCCCGGTCGCAACAGCTAGATGTGGAGCACAGTTGAGTGATGCGTCGATGTTGACACCACACTGTGGTTGCGAGGTTTCGGTTCCAGAGATGAAGCACCCAACTAACCCGAGAGGCATTGTTTCTTATGCAATGCACTGGGTTTCTTCACACAGTTGAGGGAATGCCTTGATCTCTCCACACGGCTGTGGCGGTGAAGTGCAGGTCTGATGCATCGGCTTCTGGAGGCGATGCATTAGTTTCAAGTGATATGCACCAATACTACTCTGCAACAGGGTCAACCCACAAGTTCTGCTCGAAGGAGACTGGAGATGCATCAGTTTGTCTGGTGCAAGTATCTGGGTCCACATCTACTGAACCAGGCACAGGAGCAGGGGTAGAAACTTTGTAAGCCCTGTGACTTAATCAGCAGGAGGCAAGCCAACAGGTCTTTGGAGTTCACTTTCGTTGCCGGGCAGAGTCCAGCGCTCCCTCAGCAGGGTCAGAGGGCGGCAGAGCAGAAAAGCAGGTCTTCCAGATTTTTATTAATATTATTATTATTAAACAGATGCGTAAAGTGCAGGACTACCCCACCAAGGTTTTTCTAGCGCTACATCATGGTATAGAGACCCAGAGACATCATGTGGGCTGCTTCTAAAGTCTTTGATTAAAACAGCCTAGTTTTAAGCCTCTTAAGGAAGATTAAAAGCAAGCTACATGCTCTCAGATCAGGGAGAAGAGCGTTTTACAGCTTTCCACAGCAGAGTTAGGTGATCCAGCAGCCTCCTTGCCTGGATCTCCTAACTCTTGGAACTGAAGCTAGTTTGAGGTCCCTTGAACTCAAGGATTGTTTGGGTGTGTAGGGTGAAACCAATGATTTTAAGTTTGAGGAATCAGATTTTGAAAGCCATTTATGTACGTAGCATAGTGCCTTGAATTGAACTTGACTCTCAAATTGAAACTAGTGAGCTTGCGGAGCAGGCAGGCAGTGGGATGGAACTTGAGGGGGTGAAGTTGGAGTCTAGCAGCTGCATTCTGCACTCCCTGGAGTTACCTAAGAAGGTACTCTGGGAGCCCTGGGTAGAGAATGTTCCCGTAATGAAGCTGTGAGATGACCAGTGCCTGGATGACTGTTCGCTGAGGCAGGGTATGCCCAGACGTGATTCCCTTGCTCATTTTGCCACTGGATTCAAGATAGCCTTGCAGGGTTGGCAGGCACTGAGCTGAGGCACAGGAGACATTATAGAATTTTTCTAAGCCATCTCAAGATGCCGAAACAGGTGGAAGATATTTTAGTGGTTTGATGACTCATGGATAGATTATCCTCCAGCCAGACTCCAAGATTCTTGACTAATGGAGCCAAAGTTGGTAAAATACCCATCACATCTGGCCACAGATGTGGACCCCATAGGTGGGAAGGTTGCCTAGCAATAGAACCGTTGTATTTTCTCAATTTAGCTTCAATGAGAGTTGGTGTTCATTCAGGTACAGACTTGTTTGAGGCAGGTATTCATTGTCTCTACACTATGGCTTTCCTGGTAAGACAGGGAGACAAAAATATGAGTATAGTCTGCGAAAGACAGGCGAGTGAAGCCACATGTTTCTACAATGTCCGTAAGTGGCTTTACATACAATTTGTAGAGGGTTAGGCTCAGAGTGGAACTCTGCGGGACCCCAGATGGTAAATGGTGTAGCTCAGAGCGATGCTGCTGGGTGTGTACCTGGAAGGCACTGTCCCTAAGGAATGAGTTCAGCCATGACAGAGCTGTGTCCTGCACCCCTATAGCCTCTAACCTTTGGAGACGAATGTTGTGATTCACCATGTCAAATGCTGCACTGAGATCTAGCAGAATCGGTGTGGTGTGCCACTGTTGTCACGTTGTTGCCTTAGATATTCTATTATGCCAGTGAGGCAGACTCTATACTATGGCCGGTTCTATAGCCCGATTGTGAGGGGTGGAGCAGACCATTGAGTTCTGTGTACATTGTGAGTTAATTTTTCATGTTTTTCTTGGGTTTTGGACAGGGTGGACAAGAGAGAAATTGGTCTGTAGTTGGCCCAGATGGAATGGTTCAGATTAGTTTTCTTTAGTAAGGCCTTACCATTGCATGCTTTCATGTCTTAGGGATGATACCCTCTGAAAATGAGACATTAAGAAGTTGTGTGAGAAGGTCAATCGAGGATGATTCTAATTTGCCAAACACTGAGGGAGGGCAGGAGTCAAGAGGTGAGCCCGAAAAAATGGGGAACAGTAGGGATTTGAGTAGAGTGCCAGTCCTTATAGCAGCACAGCAGTTGTTTACAGGTCTAGAAGTGCCTAATTTGATGTGGTCAGAGACCCAGGGCTCATTCCCAGTTGTGCCTTTGTAGTGGGGGTGACTTCAAAGAAGGGTCTTTGAAGTGCACAGAAGTCCTTTCATCCCAGCCCTGGCTGGAGACTACCTGTCGGGTGTAAGGAGACAGGGCACTGCCTATTCAGGTGCATCAGCTCCTCACTCAGTCCCTTCCCAGGAAGAGGCATCAAAATGCAGAAGAGTACTCAGACACACCTACCCTTCCTGTGTTTGTGGCTGTCACCCACCCCAGACATATATTGGAAACAGGCTGCAGGCACACAGAGCTGTAAGAGCAGAGAAATATATTTTTTCTAAAAGTGGCATTTATAAAATAGTAATGTTATATCCAGCTTTGCCAGTAAAGAGGATTTATCATTTTCATTCCAAATATATAAAACATGACACTGCTACTTCTTTCTAATTAGTATTTACAGCTTAGAAATGTAATGGGGATTTCTCAATGTTACCCTATGGGAGGAGTAGGCCTTACAGTAGTGAAAAAGGAATTTGGTAGTTTTTCACTACCAGGAAATGCAAAACGTAAAAGTATATGTCTAACCTTTTACTTACCCAGAGCTCTCCCCTGTGGACTACCTAGGGCCTACCCTAAGGGCTTCTTATGCACAATAAAAGGAGAGTTTAAGGCTTGGCAAAGGGTCTTAAATGGCAAGTCGAAATGGCAGTAAAACTGTACATACGGACTCTGCAGTGGCTGACAGGCCTGAGAGATGTTTAATGGGCTACTTGTGTGGGTGGCACAATCAGCGCTGCAGGCCTACTAGTAGCATTTAATTTACAGGTCATGGGTATATGATATACCACTTTACAAGGGCCTTACAAGTAAATTAAATATGCCAATTGTGTATACGCCAATGTTACCATGTTTAGGGGTGAAGCACATGCACTTTAGCTCCGGTCAGCAGTGGTAAAGTACTCAGAGTCCCAAGGCAAACAAAAAGAAAGAGCAAAAACAAAAGTTTTGGGAAGTGAACCATAAATGACAGGTCTAATAGTTATGTTATGTTAGGTTATGTTGTGTTATATTATGCTATGTTATGTTATATGTATTTGTATGATGCACTAATCACCCTTGTGGGCATCCAGGTGTTAGAGCAGGCCTGTAGACGTAGGTGTTTGGGTGTAGGGTTTGGTTTTTAGGTGTCAGACCCCGCATAGTTAGTTAACGAGCCAGATCTTTAGCTTCTTGTGGAATTCGACAAGTGAGGAGGAGGCCCTGATGTGTTTAGGGAGGTCTTTACAGGTCTTGGGTGCACTGCAGGGGAATGCTCAGCCTCTCATTTTGCTTTGGTGGATGCAGGGGTGCGAGTGAGAGAGTGGCTGAACATTGTAGTCTGGCTGGTCACCTAAAGTACATGTGGTTGTTCAGGTCTGATAATGTGCAGTGCCTTAAATGACTGTGGGCCAGATGTAGGTAAATCCTTTTTTCCGACTCCTAAATACCGACTCATACCGAATCGGTATTTTAAAATCGGAAAACAGGATGTAGGTAAAAAAAATAAAAATAATCGGTAAAATTTACCAATTCAGTACCATTCGGAATATCCAATCGGTATTTTCCGAATCGGTATTTACTGAATCGGTAAATACCAAATCGGTAATTGACATTCATTCCTATGGGCCTCCTAAATACCGAATCGGCAGTTTGAAATATTGACATGTGAGCCTCCTAACCAATCAGGGACACCAACCACACCCCACAACAAAGGCCCAGAGTAACCAACCAATCAGAATGAGGCACCCCTCCCCAGTACCTGGGAGTGGCTGCACCCATGCAGGTGCAGAGCAACTGAACAATTTGCTGAGCAGGAGGAAACTGGGAGGAGCTAGCTTCCCAGAGCTTACCTGGTCATCATAATGGAGTCTCAGGAAGGTCAAAAGGATGGTGGAGAGCGTAAAAGAAAAATAAAATTCAGCCCAGCAGAACTGCAGGTGCTTGCTGACGAAATTGTAAAGCACAACACCCTAATTTTTGGGGGAAAGTCTCTGCATGTTGCACAGTCTGTTAAGAGAAAGACATGGCTTGACATACAGGCAAAGGTTAATGCCATTGGGGTGCCGCACAGGGAGATCGACGACATCAAGAAAAGATGGTACGACCTGCGCATCATCACCAAGAAGAAGATTGCTGCCCAAACAAAGGAAGCTGGTGTGACAGGAGGTGGCAAAAACAGAGCACCAAAACTAACTGACCTTGAGGAGCTCGTAGAATCAACCCTGGAGCCTGAATGCATACATGGAATTGGTGACTTGGATAGTTCTGCCAGAGCAACAAAGAAACAAGGTAAGATGCATGGACCTTAATCCCCACCCATTACCCTGACCCCCTTCCCCACTGTGTGTAAGCATTACACTCCTGAACAGCTTTTACTGGGGGCCAGCAATGCATCATGGGGGACGTAGTCATAGTTACATACATGCAATGCATACACCATACAATTCAGCAAGGCATGCCACACACAACTACAAGCACACAATATACACTAGGCAAATGTGTGTAATCAATTTATTTAAGAAATACACACAGGTGAACAACACCAATGACCCTATGTCTATATGTTTTCACAGGAGAGTCCTCACACAATACAGCACCAGAAAGGGAGGAGAGGCCACCAGCACCTACAAGGAAGGCAAAGGAAAAAAAAAAGCACAGATCATAGCGCTGTAGAGGGAGACAACAACACATCCCATGAGGCCTCAACACCTGAGCGAGCCACAACACCTCTGCCACAATCCCCTCTATTGTTCGGAACCCCTGAGTTGGAAGCACCATCGCATTCACCACCACCAACGACCAAGTCGTCCATGCAGGGAAGGGCAAGGAGGCCTCATGTGCCCCCTCTGGGGATTCTGCAAACCTCAGATGAGGAGGATGAGGAGGGCAAAATACAAAGCATTCCACCTGTGACTGACAAGGCCAGGCAGCAGAGTTCTGCAGGCGCTGCGCGGGCCAGTGTCCTTGGCAGAAGGGCACGTGAGAGTGCCGAGGGGCAGGAAGGAGAGAACGTGTTCTGTGGGCTGGAGTCCACAATGGTAAAAGTACAGCGCCTGCAGGCGAAGGCAATGTTGGCCGTGCACAGGCAGGTGCACAGCATCAATTACAAACTGTCACACATTGACAAAGGAATAGGCAACATTGCTGGGAGCATGGAGACAATTGCTAAGGGGATGTCAGACATCACTCAGTACATGGGTGCTCTGTCTGACAAATTGGACAGGGACCACTTAGAGCGTCGCAGGGAGCGGCAGTGTATGCGGCAGCAGTCCAAGGCCCTTAACCGCTTTGCCACATCAACATCACTGCTGTGCCGGCGTTCAATTACCATGCAGGATGCAATAGTCCACTGCTGCACAGACTTAACAAGGGGAATGGGTAGAGTCACCTCTGCAATGGAGCAGATGCTCACAAATCAAACAGGCACTGCTGGTGACACAGGTGTGGAAGAGACAGAAGGGTCCACCAGCAGGAGTGGCTCAAGCACACCTGTACCAGAGATGCGCAGGAGCATCAGGCGCAGCAATCCGGAGTCAGCCCCCAGCCAGGAAATGGATACCCAGCCTTGTAAATCCCACAATGTAGTGCGTGGCCGTAAACATTAGACATTGCCTTCAACCCACATATGTTCAGTCTTCATTGGTTGCCTGTGCCACAGCGCATACTTTTCAAAACCCTGGTGCTCTCTTTTAGAGCCACTCATGATCAAGGACCTGCCTATTTGAAGAAGAGATTTGCTCTCTATGCTCCCACAAAAGCTCTTAGGTCGTCCTCCCTGTTTAGAATGTCCCCGCCTCGCTTTAAGCGAACTAGATTAGGAGGCCAGTCCATTACGGTAGTGGCAGCACGATCTTGGAACGCTCTTCCCTTTCACCTGCGGTCCATCCAGTGTGTTGCCCTTTTTAAAAAAAGTTTGAAAACTTATCTTTTTAGAAGTGTGTCTTAAGCTGACTCTTGCTGTTTCTCCTCTGCTCTTTCCCTCGCGCCAGGATACTCTCAAGTAACGGAGCGCGTTATAAAACGATTTATACATATACATACCCACAGGACTGTTCACAGTGAGGGTAACTGTCCACACGCAGTCACTGACATTGTAGGACAATGGCGTTTGTTCATTTGCATGCTGCAGTGAAAATTAAACCACATTCTTATAACACTACACCTGTCTGTGTCTCATTAATTACCTAGTAATATCGACGTGTGATCTCTGCCCGTCTCAATCTACCATCTGTTGCTTGGGGCTCTGCCTGTTCTTGGTCATCATCAATGTCCTCGTGATGTGTCACCTCCATCTCTGTGCCTTCTTTGGTGGCAAGATTGTGCAACATGGCACAAGTCACTATTATCTTGCAA
The DNA here is from genome assembly GCF_964261635.1 of Lissotriton helveticus. Taxonomy (NCBI): domain Eukaryota; kingdom Metazoa; phylum Chordata; class Amphibia; order Caudata; family Salamandridae; genus Lissotriton; species Lissotriton helveticus. The sequence continues at coordinate 711,919,854 of NC_136057.1, read as the reverse complement.
CACAGGATGGGGGTGTACTGCCGTGCACCTCCACTCTTGTGAAGGCTGCGGAACCTGCTTTTGAGTAGTCCAAATGTGCGCCCCACTACGTTGCGAGTTGACCTGTGAGCCAAATTATAACACCTCTCACTCCTGGTAGTTGGATTGAGGTAGGGTGTGAGCACAAAGGAACGCAGGGCATATGCACGATCGCCTATGGGGGAAAAGAGAGCACCATTAGTTACATATGCATCACACATACATCTGCCATGACTATCAGGGTGTGTCACTGTTGTTTACCTAGCAGATATCCATCGCCAAATTCTCCAGCAACAAGCCGTGTGTATATCCCACTATTCTGGAATATATAGGAGTCATGGGTGCTACCTGGAAATTTGGCCACTATGTCTGTGATGATGTTGGCAGCATTGCATATCACCTGCACATTGATGGAGTGCGTTGACTTACGGTTTCTGTAGATGTGTTCAGTGGCTGCAGGTGGAGAGAGTGGAATGTGGGTGCCATCTATGCAGCCTATCACGTGAGGGAAGTGTGCCAGTTGATAGAAATCAGTTTTTGTTTTTGCAAGTTCCACAGGTGTGTCAGGGAACCGAATGTACTGTTCCATTCTCTGCGTCATGGCCTCCAGGAACTTCTGGAAAAATCGTGATAGGCAGCTCTGGGACACACCACCAACTGCAGCAATCACACTCATAGCTCCCAGAGGCAAGCAGGTGTAGGCGGCAGAGCACCTGCACATGGGGTGGGATGGCGTGGGCCCTGGGTGTTGGGTGATCCAGGTATGGGTGGAGGTCCCTAATCAAGTCCAGGATGGTTCTGGGGTGTAGCCTGTACCTCTGCAGTATCTCTGGCTCAGTCAGTTGAAATAGGGTGATCCTCTGCCTGTAGACCTGCTCCTCCCTTCTCCAGATCCTCTCTCCTGCTGCCTGTAGCCTTTGCCGCCTCGCAATCACATAGAATGCCGCCATTCTTGCAAAACTGTTGCATTTTGGGACCCTTTTTAAAGGCTGCAATTGTTGTTTTTTTCCGAGTTTTATATAGCGCGAACTAGAACCGAACCGAATCAGTTATCAGAGCGCTTTACATAGCACCAGTTACGTTACATGAGGACACACTTTCATTTATTTTTTTATTTTTTAGGCACGGGGAGATTAAGTGTTTTGCCCAGAATCACAGGGGGTTTTTGGCGTCGTTACCGAGACTCGAACCCAGATCCCCAGGTCCGAGGTCGAGCACCGTAGCCGTTAGGCCAACCCCTGCTTACCCTGGTTACCACCTGCTTTCAATCCATGGTAAATACCAACTCTTAAATACCGAATTTCATTGGATTCGGTATTTTTTCCCTTTCCTACATCTCGATGGCCCTTTTTTACCATTTCTTATATACCGAATCGGTAAATAAAAACTCGGTAAATAAGAATTCGTAGAATTCCGATTCGGAATTATACCGACTCTTATTTACCGATTCGGAATATTTTGGGCACCTACATCTCAAATTCCAAATACCGGTCGGAAACGGCCGAAATTACGGCCGTTACCGACAGGTATTTGGCCACCTACATCTGGCCCTGTGTGAGGAGTTTGAATTGGCTGTGTTTGTGGATGGGAATCCTATGGAGTTTTCAGAGGTGTGGTGAGATGTAGCGCTGTGGGAGGTCAAGGATGAGCTTCACTGCGATGTTCTGTATGGTCTGGAGATGGTGTTGAAGATGATTAAAGGTCCTGGGGTAGATTGCGTAGTCTATTCTTCTTATGATGAAGGCTTGTGTGACGATGTGTCTGGAGTTCTGGGGTAGCCATTTCAATATCTTGTTGAGCATGTGAAGAAAGTTGAAGCAGGAGGAGCTGACTGTGTTTACCTGTGCTGTCATGTTGAGCTTGTCATCCAGGATGATTCCCAAGTTTCTAGCGTGGTTGGCTGGTCTGAGTCCAAGCTCTGAAAGCCAAAAGGTGGGCCCCATGGGGTGTACTTGTTCTAAAAAATTAGCACTTTTGTCTTGTCGGAGTTTACTTCCAGGCAGTTACATCTCATCCAGCCTGCTACGTTGACCATGCAGTTGGAGAAGTTGGTTCTTGTGGTGGAAGGCTTGTCGGTAAGAGAAAGGATAAGTTGGGTGTCATTGATGTAGAATATGGTGGTCGTGCTTTGCGATCTGAACATGTTTACGAGTGGAGTTATGTAGATGTTGAACAGGGTTGGGCTGATTATGAACCCTGATGGACTCCACAGGTCAGACTCTTGGGTTCCGATGTGTAGGGTGGTAGTCTGACTTGCTGTGTTCTTCCTGTGGGGAAGGAGCCTATCCATTTGAGGCCCGGTCCTTGGATGCCTATCTCATGTCGTCTTTTGAGAAGGGTGTTTTGGGAGACTATTGAGATGTCGAGTGAGAGGAGGGCTGTGGTTTCTCCATGGTCTAATACAGTGCAGATGTTTTTTGTGGCCACTGTGAGTGCTGTTTCTGTGATGTGATTGCTCGGGAATCCTGGCTGGGTGGGTTGTGGTGTACGAGGTGGTTGGTGAATTGTCTATTGATGGCCTTCTCCATCCCTTAGGCTTGGTAGGGGAGAGAGATGGGATGGAAGTTGCTGAATTCGCTTGGGTCGGCTTATGGTTTTTTGAAGAGTGCAATGACTACTGCATGATTTCAGTCATCTGGGAAGGTAGTGGATGTGATGGAGGTGTTGATGTAGGTGAGGGTGTTACTGATTGGTGGCCCTCCCATGTTGTAGATGTGGTGGGGGCATGGATTCATTGGGGCCTCAAAGTGTACCTTTTTCATGATTGCTGCAGTGTCTTCTAAGGTGAGAGTTTTCCATCTAATCAATCAATCAGGATTCTTATAAAGCACGACTACTCACCCATGATGACCTTAGTATGCTGAATGGAGGGGTGGCTCTGTGGTTCCGTCAAAGAGCCAGGTCTTGAGGTTCTTCCTGATTTGCTGCAGTGATGGTGATTGCCTGAGGTGCTGAGGCCAGGTCTTTGCAGCGAGGTAGGAGAAGGATCTTCCCCCAGCGTGGGCTTGCTGATCTGTGGAATGATGGCCAAAGCCAGTTGGGTGGAGCGGAGATGTCTAGTGGGAGAGTAGAAGGAGAGGCGGTGGTTGAGGTATGCAAGTACGGCACTGTAGAGGGCTTTTTAGGCATGTGTGAGGAGCTAGAAGGTAACTCTTTTGTTGATAGGTAGCCAGTGAAGGTTTCACAGGTGGCCGGTAATGTGGCTGTGGCATGGGATGTTTAGGGTGAGTCAGGTAGAGGTGTCCTGGATGTTCTGCAGTTTCTTTTGGAGCTTCTGGATGTTCCTGGCGTAGATTGCAGGGCTGTAGTTGAGTCTGCTGCTGACATGCACATTGGGGGGCTATTTTCCTGGACTCAGTGGGGATCCGATTGAGGATCTTACATAGCAAGTAGAGCGTGTGGAAGCAGGAGGACGAGACTGCATTGATTTAGCAGTTTATTGAGACCAAGGAGTCCAGGATGATGCTTAGGTTTTGTGCATGGTCTGTGGGTGTGGGGGGGTTTCTGAGCGCTGTGGGCCACCAGGAGTTGTCCCAGGCAAAGGGGGTGGAACCCAGCATGAGGACTTAGGTCTTGTCTGAGTTGAGCATGAGGCAACTGTCCTTCATCCAGGTGGTGAATGCTTTCATCCCTTTTTGGAAGTTACTGTTAGCGGCTCTGGGTTTGTCTATGATAGATAGGATGAGTGGGTATCGTCGACGTAGGAGGTGTGTAGTCATTGGCCTCTTACGATAGCTGCCTGCAGGGCCATATAGATGTTGAAGAGTGTGGGGCTCAGGGAGGATCCCTGAGGCACTCCACTGCTGGTTTCTGTGGGTTCTGAGTTGAATGGTGGAAGTCTGACTCTCTGTGTTTGGCCAGTGAGGGAGGAGTGGATCCATTCTAGGGCTTTGTCAAGGATGCAAGCGTCATGGAGTCTGGCGCAGAGGGTGTGGTGGTAGATGGTATTGAAGGTAGCTGAGAAGTCCAGGAGGATGAGGGCAGTAGTGTTACCGCGTACGAGGAGGATGCGGATGTCGTGTGGTGAGGAGAGGAGAGTGGTCTTAGTGCTGTGGTTGCTTCTGAAGCCCAGTTGGGAGATGTCCAGGATGTGATTTGTTTTGATGAACTCAGAGAGTTGGGCGTTGATGGATTTCTCGATAACGTTTGCTGGGAGGGGGAGCAGAGGAATGGGTCTGTAGTTCTTGAGGTCAGTCGGGTTGGCAGCGGGGTTTCTTCAGCAGGGAGATGATCTCTGCATGCTTCCAGTCTTGCTGGAAGGTGGCGTATTTCATAGAGGTGTTGATGGTGCTGCAGATTTTGCAGGGTGTTGTCAGAGATAAGAGTGATCCAGTTAGGCAAGGTCTGCTCTGGTCTCGATCCATCTGGTGCGGTGGTAGTGGGTGGGAAGGGTGGGTCTTGGGTTGCGAAGCTGTCATAGATTTCCTTGACCTTGTGGTGGAAGAAGGTGGCGAGGTTGTTGCAGAGGCCTTGAGAGGTGTGAATGTCTGCTGTCTCTGTGTTGGGTTTGGTGAATTTTTGAACATGGTGAAGAGTTTGTTGCTGTTGTTTGCGTTGCGTTGATGCGTTCCTGGATGGCTGCATTTTTTCTTGGTGTTCTGATGAGGTGGTGTTGAACGGTGACAGCAGTTATGAAGGCTGGGTGGTCTGACACAATCTGGTTGCTCCTCCATCTTTTCTTGAGCTGTCTGCAGGGGTGCATGGACTCTTGGAGGGTGGGAGAGAACCAGCTGGCTTTCATGGAGGAGTGCTTTCCCAAGAGTTTCCTGAGGTGAGCCGGTGTGTTGGCGCAGTCAGTGATCCAGCAGTGGAGGTTGCGTGCTGAGCTACTGGCATCCATGGGTATCGGTGGTGGGGTTTTGTTGAGGGTAATTGTGAGCTGTGTTTGGTGAACTTGTTCCAGCTTCTGTGAGCATTGCAGTAGGCGTGTTGGTGTATGGTGGGTTTGGGGAAGGAAAAGTGGACACAGTAGTGGTCGGTCTAGTGTGGCTCGAGATGTAGCTGACAGAGATGTTATAGCTTGCGGATAAGATGGAGTTTAGTGTGTGTCCTGCTGAGTAGGTTTGCACTGTGGCCAGTTGTTTGAGTCCAAGGGAGACAAGGTTCTCCAGTAGGGATGTGTTGTTGTGGTCGTCAAGGTTGTAAAGGGTGGAAATTGAGGTCGCAGAGGAGGATGTAGTTCATTGAGATGAGAGCCTATGAGCGATCATGTTGGCTATGGTTTTTCTGATGGAGGGGCGGAGTGTGTCTGTAGAATAGGGTGTCGCAGAGGGTGGTGATTGGGTTGATCTGGAAGTGGTGGTTCTACATGTTGGGTGAGTGGTCATCTGAGCTGATTGTGAGGCAGAGGATGTTTTTGTGTATAATGGCAATGCCTCCTCCCGGTCAGTTGACGTGGTCCTTGTGAATGATTTTTAGCCATCTGGGTTGGCTGTTGCAATGCCTGGGGCTGAGGTAGGGTTTGTCCAGGTTTCAGTAAAGAAGGCGACAATGAGGAGATGGAGTCGAGCAAGTCCCAGACCTCCACGGCATGTCTTTTGAGGGAGCGAGTGTTGAGTAGGATGCATCTGAGGTGGTGGGGTCCAGGTCTTGGGGGTCGTGCAGTTGGTGGGTCTGGTGTGTGGAGGCAGGTGAAGGTGCAGTTGCAGATGCGAGGTGGAAGGGAGCAGAATGTTCGGTGTTGACTTGGGGGGCACTGAAGTTGTAGCGGTGGATGGTCCACGGACCAAGACCTGTGGCACTGGATGCGGTCCAGGCGTGGATGACTGCAGAAGGGCTTGTCTTTCGGCTGACATTAAGTAGTTTTGGAGAGAGCTGGATAGCTGGGAGGTTGGAAGCTGGGAAGTGGTAAACAGTGCTGGCCGTGGGGGGCGAGCAGCGGCAAGGGCACGAAAGGGAAACATTTTCAAAATGAGAATAAATAGGAGAAGTGAAAAGACTGAAAAAAATCTGATTAGAAAAGCAGTAAGAGAAACAAGGAAAGTAAAAAAGAGCAGAATAGCAAAAAAGCAGTGAACAGGGTGGAAAGCAGCAGCGGAGCAGACGGTCCCCACTGAACCACCAGGGATCAGGGGGCTTGAACACAGAACCTGAAAGGATCAATGGGCAACAGCTACTAGGCAGAGCTGTGAGGTGAGGAAACAAGGTATTGACAAGGTCAGTAAGGTTGCTCCTTCAGTGCGTAGTGGCTGCCATTAAGTAGTGCTGGGGAAGGCGGGACAGCTGGGGAAGTGGGAAAACAGCACTGGAGAGGGGGCGGGCTAAAGAAGGGCCAACAGCGGCAAGGGCATGGAAAAAAAAAGGCATAAAAAGAGTAGAAATAAGAGAAGTGAAAAAACTAAAAAAATAGATTAGAAAAGCAGTAAGAGAAAAAAAGAAGGTGGAGAAGAGGAGCAAAAGGGAAAAATGCTGAGAACAGGGCAGACAACAGCAGCAGAGCATAGATGTTCCCCACTGGACCATCAGGGGGCTCGAACACAGGACCTGAAAGGGTCAACGGGCAACAGCTACCAGGCAGAGATGTGATGCACAATGGAAGGAATTTACTGACAAGGTCAGTTCAGTTAGGTGTCCATTTTGGTTGGTGGTGCTTAGGTTGGTAATGAGATCTTTGCGGTCTGATTGTTGTTCAAAGTTTCTGCAGATCTTTTCTATTGTGCTGTGGAAGAAGTTTGACAAGTTGTCACAGAGTTCCTGGGTGAAGGTTATGGTTGCAGCCTCAGGGATGGTGAATTATTTGCCAATTGAGAAGATCATCTTGCAGCTGTAGAAGCATGCCTTCATGCATTCAGTTAGTGTCCTTTTTTGGAGTCTTTGAAGTTGGTAGTAGTATCAGAGTGTGACTTTGTAGGTGTTTCGGGTGTTGGCATTGTGTCAGATTCTCCAGTTTCTTTTTACCTGTTTGTAGAAGCCTTTAGATTCCCAGAGGTCATCTCGTAGGGGTGGGCGAAATTTCCGTAATTGCGTTACGCAAATCTCCGCAAAATGGTAAAAAATCTCCGCGAACACGCAGAAATTCCGCGAACACGCGGAATTGCTTGTTCTCGATGTTTTTTTCCTGTTCACAATCGCTGTTTGCGTGCTCGGGGGAAAACATCTTGCGAACACGCATTTTGAGAATGCGAACATGCAAAAAAATGTGCCAAGTCGCGGAATGCAGAATTTTGGGCAATTTCACGTTGTCCGCAGAACGCGAAATTACCCAATTCCGCAAATTCCCTGAGCGGAACGGAATTTACCGCCCAGGCCTAGTCATCTGTACACTAGCTGGATTGTTTCTGAGGTTGTTGGTGATGTTGGATTGATCCGCAATGAGGGATTTGAGCAAGTCTGCCTCTGTTACTTTGCTCCAGCTCCGTCTAAGTAGGTTGGGGCTTGTGGGTGTGTTGACTTGTGGTGTAGTGATTTGGAAGTGTATGATGGAGTGGTCTGTCCATGTGTAGCTGTTTGTGATTTTAAAATTCAAGTTAAAATGAAGATGAAAAAGCTCCAAGTAGAAGTAATGTAGAATAAGTTTAATCCAGTATAAATGATCCCATCCATCCAGCAGCCAGTGTCAGATGTAACTGACAGCAATGAACAGTAAGATCACTACACCAGATTCTTTCACCATGGTGCACCTTCAAACATACACAAGATGGGTACAGAAATATGTAGATGTAAGTAACAAGTAATAAGCAAAATATTACACACCTTCCCCCTACACACAAAACTAAAGGAAAATAAAACAAACACTAAGCAGAAGTACACGACATCTAAACCATTAAAAAATGCACATCTGATAATCATCAAATTTCAAAGGTAGTCTGGAAATTCTTTTGTCTCTTGGATTGTTCATATTTTTACTTTCCTCTGCAGAACTTGTTGGAGAAGCATGTGAGGAAGAATCTTCATTATTGACCTTTAACGTACTGTTCTTAATAATAGCCACTCTGTTTAAGTTCCAAATGCGTGAGTCTTCAGTTCTGTTAGCATTAGTTAACACTTTGATTACTCTATGAGGTTTTTGAAACACATTGGATGTTTTCCTACCAAGCGGAGCTCTGATCATAACTAAATCTCCCACTTTAACAGGGGTAACTTCAACTGCTTTTCTTTGATCATAGCGTACCTTATGTGCCTTTATTCTTTCACTCTCTTTGAGCCTCCAATTATTACCAGAGGCTTTCACACCTCTTTTAGATTCAGTGTCATTGATCCAGAAAGGAGCAACCAATGTGTTGGCACATCTTCCTTTGTGTAATTTAAATGGGGTGCGACCTGTAATGGCATGAGGAGACGCCCTGTAAACTTTGACTTTTCTGATAACTTCCTCTTTCTAATCTAAGCAATTTGTTTGGCCAAGTCAATGGTTTCCTTCAAAACACGGTTGAAGCGTTCCACCATACCATTGCTCTTGGGATGATAAAGGGCACACCTCCTATGTTTGCTGGAACACCTCAATAAGAACTCCTCCATTTCATTGGAAACTAATTGAGTTCCATCATCAGTTAGTATGTCCAGGTAAACCTTCTCTACCAAAGGCATCCCAGAGAAACACTATAACTTGCTTAGTATCAATACCTCTTGAGATTTTAACTTCTGGCCATCTAGAATGTAAATCAATAAAAATAAAAACATAATTTTCACAACCATTCCCGCGAATAGGCCCCAAAATGTCAAACGCTAACTCTTCCCATGGCTTCTTGGGACGTTCCCTAATCACCATGGGCTGAACTCTGGGCTTCTGGCATTTCTCAGTCATACAACAAGGTATGCAATCCCTTACAAGTCGTTCAACTTGTAAGCCAATACCCTGCCACCAGTAGGTAAGTCTGAGTCTCTCCTTCGTTTTAGACATCCCTTGATTTTCTTCATGGGCCATCTTAGGAAGTTCTTGACAAAGAGCACTTGGGGGAACTAATCTGGTGCCTCTAAAGATAAGGCCTTGGTGGCCAAGATCGCGGCGTGAGCGGACATGTAGCTCCCGTGCTCCCGCCGACGGCCTGATACTGCGCTGGCCTAGAGCCTGTTTTAGCTTTCTGTCGGCTCTTGTTTGGGGGTTGGAAAGGTCCCGGCAGCATTGGGGCTCGACCCAGGTGTCAATTGTGCTCGCGGGAGCAAGATCGCGGAGGACAGCAGTGAGGCCGATGGAACCGAGTGGCGATGCCTGGGAGCTGCAGGGAATACGGGGCAGACCCGTGGACTGGACCCTGACCTGTCTGGAGGGCGCAGTGACTCGTGGGACGACCCCGGCAAACCAGCCCAGCAGAGAGAGAGTGCAGACGTGGAGAGGCCGCTGCGGTGCAGGACTGGTGAGGCCCGGCCCTCATGTTGTCTTCGCGGTGCCACCGACATCGGGCCTACATGGGGCCGTTGTGAGTCCACCAGCGGGTGTTGTTACTCCCCCGCTGGGTGGCATGGAGAAGAATGCGGCGGCCTTGCAGACTCCGGAGGAGGAGAGTGAAGGAGAGGTAGCCCGCCTAGAAGGTACCGAGGTGTGGAGGGGCCGCTGCGGAGGATATCGGAGGGGAGCGGTGTGTGCGGCCTGGTCCGCTGGCATCCATAGGTCTGGGCCCGCACGGATATAGTTACAGGACCGCTGCCGGATTTTGACTCTCTCCCGGGGGGAACACGCGACATGACTTGTGGCAGTAGCGGACAGGGCCTGGTGTGGCCTCAGACTGGGAGCGGTGCCTCCCTCCCACTCGACCATACTTTGCGCAGGCCGCGCAGACCGCGAGAGCTCAGAGAAGACCGGGCCCAGCGCCACGCCGAAGAGCCTGGGATGCAAGGGGTTTCCACGGAGACGGCCTGCTGAGGCGCTGCCAGGGAGACTCCAGAGTGCCACCTGAGAGGACTGGAGCCGAGAACCCACAGGACGACTGGCGGTCAGGTAGGCCGGCTTTCTGGCCGGTGCAGGAGACGCTACAGGAATTGTCTGGCACCACAGGGGAGGCTGACCGGCTGGGGATGGGCAACGGACATCTCACGTCGTGGGGGATCATCACGCCTGTAGGGGCCCAGAGGACCACAAAGGAGGGGAAGGGGCCTGACCGCCATCTTGGGACAGGGACTCTACAGTTTCTAGGCCTGCAGGCCTGCAGTGGTCGTGGCACCCTCCTGCAGTTGAACGCTGGCCAAGGTTTGGTCCTGAGGGTTGAGGGAGTGTGCGAGACTGTGAAGGAGAGGACTGGGGGGTACGAGGGTCCGGAGGAGGAGGCTACAGCTTGCTTGGGGCCATTGAAGGAGCGAAAGAGTTCAGTACGAGGGTGCTAGGGAGCGGCCTCCCTGGTGAATTGATCTACTAGACCCATTGGGGCCCTCTTTGAGGATTGACCCTAGGGAGGTGTGAGCACAGGCTGACTGGAGACGCAGTGGTTGGCATAGCATTGAGGAGCCTAGGAGCTGCGTGGCTTACGCCGAGCTGTGGTGAGGATTCCTGTAGCGAGGGCTTCCCGATGTCCCAGAGTGCAAGGGTGAGGTCTTTTGGACTGGACTGGTCGCTGAAGCCCGAGTCGGATCTCCTGGGACTGTTCAATCAGTGAGTCAACAACTCAACCCCATGGCTACGACTGTTACCCAGCCCACCTCTGGTCGGGAGGAAGAGTCAGAACCCATCACTAAATCCTTCTTGGAATCACTGTTTAATACCCTGCGGGATGATATCCACACCCTGAAACAGGAATTCACGGGGGAGATCAAAGAGGTTTGCAGGGACATAGATTGTATTGGCGAGCGAGTGGCGGACCTAGTGGGCAAAAGCGATGGGAAAGACACCGAAATAGCGGCACTACAGCTGGAAATTATACGGATCCATGACCAACAAGTCGATCTGCAGACCCACCTGGAGGACCTGGAGAACCGCTCCCGGCGCCATAATGGACAGATCCAGGGTGTAAAGCTGACTGATGATATGAAGGTCCTATTCCGCTTTGCAAGGGAACTCTTCAACCACATTCTGGGGCGCCCTTTGCATGCGGAGCTCCGCCTGGACAGGGCACACCGGGTGGGTCCCCCACGCCCAGCCTCGGCAACACCCCCAGACATCTTAGTACGTGTTCTGGACTACCGCACCAAGGAGGAGATCCTCCAAAGCGCCCGCCAGATGCACCCCCTCTCATTTAGGGACCAGTCACTGGTCCTGTTCCAGGATTTGTCTGCCCTACCTCTGCAGAAGTGCAGAATCTTTAAAGCAGTCACGACACTCCTGCAACAACGCAACATCTCCTACAGCTGGGGCAACCCGTTCCGCCTTGTGTTCAAGTTGGATAATAAACTCTACCAGCTGCACTCCCTGTCAGAAGCCTGCCGCTTACTGGGCATTGACCCACCAGCTAAAGACAGTGACTCGATCAGCCAAGCCATGGAACATGACGATTCTAGGCCTCAATTGCGCCAACAGAGGTGACAACGCCGAGTGAAGAAGCCCCCTGCGGAGGAGATTGTGGAGGGCCAGCGGGCCGCAGTGGAAGCGGTTGCATTGGACTTAGCTTCGACCCAACCTGGCTGACTTTTCTAACTTTCTGTGGCCAACAGTTTGCTTGTTCTAGGCCTTGGGCCGTTGGCGGGAGGGGGAACATTGGAAATCGATGAACTGCCTGTTTTACTGTGTTACCAATCATCTGTGGATGATGGACAATATGTTTGAGCGTATTTTTCTTCTTTTTTGGGGGCTTGTTGGGGTGGGGTTTATGCTGGGAGGGATATTAATGTTCTTTGTCCACCAGGCGCTTAGGATTAAGTCAGGTACCTGAGGTTGGAACCCTTTGGGGAAGAGCATTTGCTGGGCTCTTAGATCTTTTCCTGTTCGCATTCTTCGCTGGATGCTCACAAATGACAATGGGCCTGATTCACAAAATGAACTTAAGACTCAATCCTAAACTTACTACTATTTTGGTATTCACAGAATGCACCTACTACTTTTGGCATTCACAGAATGAATGTTAGACCTGGCACCTTGGCGTGGGTTTCCCTTCCACTTTTTGCTGTTGTGCCTCAAATGTTTTGCTGGTGTCCGCTACTCAGGGCACTGCGCCACGGCCAACCCGTGCCGCAGTGCAAGTGCTCCCTACTGTAAAGTGTACATGTGATTGATGTCCATGATTGGTTCATTGGATTTACTGTTAGTCCCTAGTAAAGTGCACCAGGAGTGCCAGGGCTTGTGAATGCCAATACTGCTAGTGGGCCTGCAGCGCTGGTTGCGCCACCCACAGAAGCAGCCTAAAAATGTGTCTAGGGTCTGCCATGGCAGAACCTACGTGCAGTCTGGTACTGTCACACTGGCTGGGCAAGTGCACACACTTGCCAGCCCCTAAAACCTTCCCTTAACTTCATATTAGTCACCCCTATGGTAGGCCTGAGGGCAGGGTGCATTGTAAGTGTAAGGTAGGACATGCCCTGATGTGTGTGGCATGTCCTAATAGTGAATTACTGCCAAATTCGTTTTTCACTATTGTAAGGCTACCAGTTCCCTTTAGGCCAGATGGGCTGCTGGAATTATTACACTCTATAATCCCAGCAGGCTCAGGGAACATGGTAGAAATTAATGTTTAGTATGCCTGAACTCAGAATAATAAAATACTTCTTTTAGTAAAGTTTATTTTAATATCCTGGGTTTGCAAATGCTACTTTTAGAAAGTTAGCATTTGCTGGCCTAACCATTTCAGCCCGCCTCTGCTTGGATGTGGATCTGACTGTCTGGTGTGTGTGAGTGACAGGGCTGGGAGTTGACAGGTAGTGAATAGCAGGATGACACCTTAGTGGGTGGTGGGAGTTTCCCCTGAATGATGCATCAGGCTGTGCTCTGCCTCCACAATGCTGGCTCCGCCCTCCTGGGGAGCGACTGATGACTCAGCCTGCACCTGGCCCAGGAAGGACTGAAGCTTGTCAACAAAGTGCTCAAGCTGCCCCTGTCTTCACAATGCCGGCTCCGCCCCCCTGGGGAGCGGCTGATGTGCCTGCCCTCACACTGCATGCAGAAGCCAGAGTTACCCACAACAAGTGCTCAGAGACTGGAGCAGTTATGCAGAGGCCCCCCTGGCCTGCTAGAACAAAAGAAACTGGGTATAAAAGTAGGAGCCCTGCTCCTTGTAAATTAGATCCTGTTTGCGCTACAGAAGAAACTCTGCCCGAAGAGAAGGACCTGGAAGGACTACAAGGAGGAGTGCTGACTCTGGCCTGTGTCTGGTGCCTTGCTGCCAAAGGAGAGGAGAAGAAAAGACTACAAGAGACTTTTGCTTTTATTTTGAACTTTGTGCCATACTCTGCTGAAAGATCTCCAAGGGCTTGCTGTTGAACTTGCCCCCTGACCAGCGCCCCAGGAACAGTGGGCGCTACCCCCCTGACCAAGGCATCTGCTGTGTGTGCTGCTTATCGCTGCAGCGCTGATTGAGGAGGATGAGGGCATCTACACCCCCTGCACACCGTGACCGTGGGTTAAGCCAGTCGCCATAGCAACGTGAGGCCCAGCCGCCGCTGGCCGGAGCACCGTGACGGCGTCTGCTTTCTGCCCCATGAGAGCAAAGTAACGGAGGACCCGTCCGGTCCCAGCATCGAGATCTACTGGGCTCAAGCGCCGTAGATTCCCCCGCAAAGACGGACTGCCGCCCTCTGTCCTCTCCCGCTATCAGCGTCCTGCCTGCCTGCCCCACTGAAGGGACATCACCGCGACCGGCACTTTGGCTGGGTACGTCCCGCACTTGGGGACCGTACTGCCACTGCGCCACACTCAGCCGCCGCCGTCAGGACCGAAGCGAACCCTGAGGGAAGGACCCGTGACCCCATCGAGCACCGCCGCCCCCGGGTGACCCGTGACCTGCTGCCTCGAGCCGCAGCTCGCCTCGCCCGGCAAGGAAGCAACGCGACGTGGGACAGCTCCCCCTGCAGCCGTCCGCTTCGAGATCACCCAAGAATCCAAATGTACTGTCTTTTGCCCTTCGCGGTGTGAGTGTCCGACCACTGAAGCTCGCACCGCGCTGTGAGACCTCGGGCGCCCCGGGAGCTTCGCAGCGGCTGTCTGCCTCACAGCGCGAGCCGCCCCTGAGTCAGAGGCTCGCTCTGCTCCTGACCCCCGAGGCCCCGCCTGACGCTTCCTGTGGCCCGCGGCCCCCTCTCCTCGAGTCGAGCCCCGAAGGGTGACTCATTCCCAGAGCGGACCCGGCCGTATCTTTCGCGGCTCACGCGGGAAGCGTGAGCTTTGGCAGGCCGGGCCCGATTTCCTCCGAGAAAGCGAGCGGAGACAGCGGGAAGCGCATTGAGGCGCTATAAGACATTTGAACCTTTCTAAACCTGGGCAAAAGGCCCAAAAGAGTGCATTTACCTAAAGACTGTGACCTTAATAAGAGTAACTGGAACCTGCATTTAAAGTAACCAAGACTGTATTTACAAGCTTGCTTTTTACAATATATAAAGAATATATATTTTTACAAATACAGTTTGGTGTCATTGTGTGGTGGGTTGGTGGTGATGGTGTAATGTTGCAAATGTTTAACCCTATGTGCCCCAGAGATTAGCCTAGACTGCTTGCGCCACACTACCTAGAGGGTAAGCAGAGGTTGTTCTTGAAGGTAACCCTCAGCCCTGACGGGGAAGAGAGAGGCCCTGCTTGTCGCTAGTGCTGCACTGCGCCAACCAGAGACTCCCCCTTCCTACAATGAACTTACTACTTTTGGTATTCACAGAAGTTAGGATTTTGTCTTAAGTTTATCTTAAGACAAACTTAAGACACACTTAAGACAGACTTAAGACAGACTTAAGACAGACTTAAGACAAAATCCTAACTTCCGTGAATATCAAAAGTAGTAAGTTCATTCTGTGAATGCCAAAAGTAGTAAGTGCATTCTGTGAATACCAAAATAGTAGTAAGTTAGGATTGAGTCTTAAGTTCATTCTGTGAATCGGGCCCACAGGGTAGATGCCAGTCACGGAGCTTAAAATACTCACACTTAATGTTAAGCGCAGGGCCGTACTGTTATGCTTAGAACAATCCCACCCCGACATTTGCCTCCTACAGGAGACGCATCTCTTACAATGGGATTGCCACCGTCTCCGATCTCGGAAGTTTCCTCTCCAGTTTTTTTCTTCTAGCTCCACCAAGACGGCGGGGTCGCTGTACTGGTGTCCCAGAGATTCAAGGGTAAAGTCATACACAAATCAGAGGAGATTAAGGGTAGATTGTTGACCTACAGGTTCTCTTTAGGCACCACTATGTTTACTGTTGGCTCCATCTATGCTCCCAATGAGGGTCAGGAGAAGTTATTTAACACTGCGCACACAGAGGCCACAACTACGCCAGACGTCATATAGTGCTGGGGGGGTGACCTAAACTTCGTTTTTGACAACATTTTGGATAGATCGTGTCAACGCACCACCCAAGCTGGAGCTCTCTCCGCAGAGGAATTGTCTTGTTTAGGCGAGTTAGGCTTCAGGGACCTATGGCGTAGCTTCCACCCCCAGGAGAGGGAATATTCTTATTATTCTAATGCGCATAAAACATATGCGCGTTTGGATTATCTGCTCGCATCCTCGCCTACACATGCACTAGCTACTAAGGTGGAGATTGGGGTTGCCTTCCTTTCCGATCATGCCCCTGTGACTATTGTCCTTTCCCTCCACCCGGCTCAGCACGCGCAGCGGACATGGCGCCTTACGGAGACGTTATTGCATCGCAAGGAGGTGGTCACACGCATACAGCGCGCTATCACAGACTATCTTTCCTACAATAGTAACTTAGACAACACGCTCGCGACACAGTGGGCGGCTCTGAAGGCCGTCATAAGAGGAGAGTTTATAGCGATTTCTGCCACAGATAATGTTGAAAGGCAACACAAGCGAGATGACCTCACCCAGCAAGCCAGGGAGCTGGAACAAATGCACCAGAGAACGGGGGCGCCTAGGGTTTGGAGGCAGCTGAAATCGATCAGGCAGCAGTTAGCGGATATCAATCAGGATAGGGCAGAGATTGCGGCCTTGCGGCTACGCCACGCATATTATACTGGCGGGGATAGATGTGGGCGGTTATTAGCAGACAAATTGCGTGAAGCCAGGCAGCAGCAGTCAGTGCAGGAAATCCTTAGGGGAGACGGTCGGAGCGTCACAGAAGATCACGATATTGCCACAGCCTTCAGGGATTTTTATGCCGACCTGTATTCCAGTGATACCACTGGCGACCTAGACTCCATCCCCCTTCCAACCCTTTCGAAGGATCAGACGGACCATCTAGAGCACGACATCCGGCCGGAGGAAGTTATTGCTGCCATCTCCCACCTCAAATTGGCGAAGACCCTGGGGCCTGACGGTTTTCCTGCGAGTTTTTACAAAACATTCTGAGCTTGGATTGCCCCCCTTCTTGTGCGCCTTTTTAATTCCTTCTCGGCGCCAGGATCAATCCGGGTGATCTCTTGGAGGCCTCCTTTGCGGTCATACCGAAGCTGGGAAAAGACCAGTCGCAGTGCGGGGCGTATCGCCCTATTTCTCTTCTCAATGTATACCTCAAATTATACACAGGGATTTTGGCTGCCTGGCTTGGACCCCAAATGGGGGGCTTAATCGATCCGGACCAGGCTGGCTTCATCCCGGAACTCCAAACCTCTGATAATACTAAACGGGCCCTACATCTAATTGAGAAAGCAACAAGCACGATCGGGGAGTACATGATGTTGGCTATCGACGCCGAGAAGGCGATCAATAGGGTCATTGGCCCTACTTAGCAAAGGTGCTGGAGGAGGTGGGATTGGGACCAGAGTTCCGTACTTATTTCCTGAACTGTTACAAATTTTCGGCGGCTACGGTGCAAGTTAATGGCTATACATCCCCTCGGTTTGACATTGGGAGGGGTACGAGGCAGGGGTGCCCTTTGTCGCCCCTCCTCTTCGACCTTTACATGGAGACACTAGCGCAAAAATTGAGGCTTAACCCAAGAGTATTGGGGATCAAATTTGGGGGCTATGTCCATATGATTATCTTACATGCGGACGACGTCCTGATTTCGTTGTCTCACCCGAAGGAAGCATTGACCGTTTGTCTTGAAGACCTGGAGTTATTTGGTCGAGTTTCCGGGTTTAAGGTCAACATGGGTAAGTCAGTGGCCCTTGAGCCGTCTTTAGAGAAACCCACCCGAGATCTGTTGCAGGGCTCGGTCTCCATTCAGTGGGCGACAGAGGCGGATCCCTACCTGGGGCTAGACAAATGTTAGCCATGAATTCACCACCTTCCCGTCTCCTCTTACTCCTATCATGGCCAACCATGACTTTACTCTGGGTTTGGGTTCAGCGGCCTACGCAAGATGGAGGACAGCAGGATGACGGTACCTCTTTCATATGTACACGGCAGAGGGGGTAATTCCCTTCTCTCAATTTAAGCAGGAATATGGGCTACCAGAAGAGGAGAGGCTTCGATACTTGCAGGCTCGGCACTGAGTGCTTAGCGAGCAGGTGCGCTCCGTTTCAGATAGACGTCTTACACCTTATGAATACTGGTTACTCACACGCAGGACAGATAAAAATTAATATCAGATCTATACAAGATGCTACAGGTTAAATACACACACGTTTATAGCACTGGTAGGGCGCGCTGGGAGAGGGAACTGGGCAGGTCACTTAGTCATAAGGAGTGGGAGGGAATATATCACAGAGCGCGACACTCTGCATACCACATGGGGCTCACGGACACCCTTACTAAAATTACAACCTACTGGTACTACACTCCCGAACTTCTTCATGAAATGGATCACAGTAGGGATGCACTGTGCTGGCGACGCTGCGGGCAGGTGGGTACACTAGTGTATTTGCTTTGGGACTGTGTGCAACTCCAGGGGTATTGGAAGCAGATTTTAGACGAGGTAGATGCGCACTTTGATACTGAGGTCCCCCGTCTTCCATCCTACTTTCTCCTGGGGCTACCGAAATCCCTGACATACCCGCTTCGCTCCCGCAGAGGTCGCCTGATTGCGATCATGTTGGGCTTGGCGATGCAAAACATACTCACGCACTGGCGGACGGCGTATGTTCCTACATTTCACGGGTGGCTCCATTGCCTCTGGCTAGTGCTTGGCATGGAAACACTTTCGTTGACAGTGGCTGGGGAGGGAGCCAATTTGCAGAGCTGTGGCAGCCCGTCTAGTCCTTGCTGACCTCGGAGTTCCGTTAGGTCACCTGTCCCCGATACCTTAGATTGTAGCGTCTCTCGGAGACGGAGTGTTGAGGGCCCGGTTGGGTGTGGATTGGGTTTGGGTGAAAATAGACGGTGGACATTTAACATGGGTGGCAGGTGGGTAGGGTAGTGGTTTGGAGGGGGGGGTTATGGTTATGTGTTCCTTTTTCTTCGTCCTTTCCTATTATGGGATTGCATGCATCAGCTCTCCTCGCCAGTCTAAATTCCCACTGGTACTGATGGACTCATCTTAATTCTCGTTACACCAACGAATGTAATGGCATTATCAGTAAATGTACGATTATTTGTGTGGCAATCCTTCCATAAAAATTATTTAATACTAAATATAAGGCCTTCAGACTCAGATAATTCATCCTTTACCAGCCAATACTTCTCACACTCACCTTTCACCTTATTGTTCCATCCATTCTTCAGTAATGAGGATAGCTCAAGAAATTCTTCGTCAACAGCACACTCTTCACACCATCTACTTTCCTTCATGTCACCACTCTCAATAGCACAAACCCATTCATTCAGTTCATCCTCTTCAGAATTGATGGTATAATCATTTTGAACCACCAACCTTGACAGTGTATCTGTGACACTGTTCTTAGCACCTGGTAAGTATTCAACTTTAAAATTGTATCCCTGAAGTGCTACTACCCACTTGGAAATTCTTCCTGAAATGGCATCAATCCCTTTCTTATTGAAAACTTGACATAAAGGCTTATGATCAGTCCGTACTTCAAATTTCAAACCCCACAGAAGATTCTTATGTTTCTTTATGGCCCAGTGAACAGCCAATGCCTCTCTTTCGATGACAGAGTATCATAGTTCTGCACCTCTTAGACTTCGTGACAGAAACAGAATCACGTTCTCTGTATCCCCGTCTCTCTGTTGTAAAACAGCCCCCAAACCTTTCATGCTGGCATCGGTGATGAGAACAGCTCTTTTTGAGGGATAAAAACTCTTTAACTTAGGAGTTTTCTTGAGCATGACCTTAATCATGTTGAATTTCTTTTCAGTTCATCTTTGTTGGAAGGAGACGCTAGATTTTGAATAGCGTTAACTAGTTCTGCCATGGATTGAACACCTGTTAAATCCATGAAATGGTGTACCCAAGGTAATCTATGGAGGACCTTTTAAATTTACATTTATCTAATCTCAGTTAAATTGTAATCCTGAAATTTCTTTAACAAGTCTCTGAGTATGGTATTCTGTTCTTCTTCATTCTTGCCATAGACAAGCACATCATCCTGACATATTTTCACTCCCACAACACCTTTCAATACTCTTTCCAACACTCTCTGGAGCACATATGCCGCTGACACCAGTCCATATGGTAACCTTATGACCCTGTAGGTGCCAAAGGGCATAATAAACACAGTTAAATCTTTAGACTTATCATCTCGTTTTATCTGATGATACGCAGACTTTAAGTCTATGGGGGGAAAAGACATTCACCTCTTGTAAGAGCATCAACATATCTGAAATTTTAGGAAGGGGATACATGTCTATGATGACCTGCTTGTGTAATTCTCTCAAATCAATGCATAGATGAAGGCTTCCATTGGATTTGCGATCGGCCACCACTCGCGCCAACCACCTAGTGCATTCTACCTCCTCAATTATGCCATCATCGTTCAGTTTCTCTAGTTCCCCTTTCATTTCATCCCTCACAGATAATGGCACGCTACGCACTTTACCAGCTATGGGTATGGCTCCAGGAATTAACCTTATATTATGAACATAACCATGTAAGCAGCCTAGCTCATCCTCAAAAACACTGGAAAATTCTCTCTTGAGAAGAGTGGTAAATTCAGAGTCAATGTTCTGAGCCAACACTTCATTGGCTTGAAAATATTCCTTTAGGATAATGGGGGGATCACTATTTGGGTCTTTAACATAACTCCAAGATCTCTCTGGTGAAACCAGCTAAGAATGCTGTCACCATTGTGCGAGACATATATTTTCCCTGAAACATATCTACCTTTGTATTCTATCAATCCAGAAAAGTAACCCAACAGTTCTTTGGGTTCCCCCTGTAGGCGCTAGGTTTAATGCCAGCTTTGAGTAGTTACACAGCCTTAGCAAGGCTATTCATAAAATTTTTTTTGAGATTATGGTGATTTTCGCCCCCGAATCAAACAGAACCCTTGTAGACTCACCTTCAACACATATGTCATCTAAAGGGCCCTTCTAGCGATTGTCAGAGACTTGAGATACAATTTGTGCGCAGTAAAATTCAAAGGTAAAATGTCCTATCTTTTTACAATTCAAACAGGTCTATTTAAGACCTGGGCATTTTTTATCATTTGACAAATGATTCTCACTCCCACATCTATAACATTTAAGTTTTACATCTCTCTTGGTTTTCTTGTGTGCCTTCACAAAAGTACTTTAAAAAAAATATTTTCCCTTTGTACTAATTTTTTCGGAATTAATACTGTTTTCTTTGTTTTCACATTTAAAAATAATGTCTACACATTTCAAAGAATGCTCAATTTGTTTCACAATAGATATGACCTCTTCAAGAGAGGGTTCATCCTTATGCCACAAATCACTTCTAACCTTCTCTACATTGCACCCCACATAAATTGTCCCTAATTCTTTCATCAAGAAGAGCCCCAAATGTACATGAAGATGCTAACTTCCTAAGAGCTGTAACATAGTTCTCAACAGACTCCCCATCATTTTGTGTCCTCCTACCAATATGCTATCGTTTGAGAATGGTACTGACGTTGGGTAAATAGTGCTTATCAAGTTTTAAAATGCAAACCTCGTATTCATTTAAAGTCTGATCATCAACATCGGGTAAATGATCAAACATCTCTTGTCCCTCAGAGCCGTGACAATGAAGGAGAAGAGCAGTTCTTCTTTCAGCATTAAGATTAGTCCCACACACTTTGGCATATCTCTCAAAAACTTTCTTCCACTTCTGCCATTTGATTGGTGGGTCACCAGGGGAGGATAGGAAAAATGGAGGAGTTGCCACATTCTGTATGATAGTGTACGCCAAAAATAAAATATATAAATAAATAACCAAGACCAAAGATAGTGTGGGGCTCTATCCGTCCTGAAAGCGTGTCTAAATAATATTATGAACACTGAAAAGAAACCCCCATCTCAAGCACAGCAATATGACTAATATTAACAAATTAATTAGTCATTAAGTACAGCAAATTCAGCAAGTTGACAAATGGTATTAATGCTATCCAAGATCTCCTTGAAGCGTTCGTTGGAAAAGCAAAACTGGGTAGATAAAGTCAGTAAAATAAAACGTTAGTTGTTGTACAAAATGTTAATAGACAGCAGCATTAGCACTGAAAGACCACAAGATGGCACTGTCGTATTAATTGTGTCTTTAAAATTGCAATGCTTTGGAAATCACGGTAGTGCTGTGAAAGTTAAAGATCCTCTCTACAAAAAAAAGTTACCTGCTTGGGAAGATTAATGGTCCGCATTGTGAAAAACACACAAGAAGTTCTCAATATGATTGTTACCCGATTGTAAAAGAGTTGATTTCCTGACTGAGAAAATGCTGGAGAGTTACTCAAACACTTCGCGTACTAATGAATTTGCTTTGAATCTTCAATTAAAGACAAAATGTTTCCCACGCTACGTACGCAACGTAGAGGGCATAACGCAGCGTGATGATGTTATTGTAGAGAAAGACTTCCTGACGATGGATGCCAAGGGTCGAATGTTCGTGTGTCCAGGATACCAGGTAAACAGAAAGACGCAATGAAAAAGAGTCGTTGGTGAGAGTAGTCCTAGCTTGATAAATAGTTTCTCTGTCCAACGAGTTCACCAATGGTAGTAATGCAATTTCCACCAAAAGAACTCCCTTTAGCCAAAATAACCTTAGGGAAAACCACGACTTGTGGGTAACATGGTAAATATGTAAGTAAGGATATCAAAAACCACCAATAGCCTAAAAAAAAAATTGTTGGTGACATTAAGAGCCCAAATCAGTTTCCTCAACGGTGATTAAAAGTATCCTCAATACCAATTTTCAGAGAGAATAAAGGTGATAAAACACTAATTAACCATGTCCATGAATTATCACCAAAAGTAGTCACAACCTTTACTAAATAGCACTTTCCTCACACTAAACTTGGGTTAAGAGGCAAAAGAGCCCGCACCCAAGTCTCCCATCCAAAAAGATGAGATATAATCCTCATAGCTTTAAAAGTGAGACGTGCGGTGATTACTCTAATATGTGAGCTCACACAGGGACCTTTAAACCTCAAAATTGGTATGAGGTGTGTGTGAAAAGGCTCAACTTAAAGTATACTATCCCAAGAGTAAGGAAAATGTACTCACATAAAGTAGAAGTTGAAATGAAGAGGCTTTTATCCAATCCAGAATCCAATCATGAAGAAAGTTAAATGTTGTCCACTCATGAAAAAGGATTTATGTTGTTGTTGGATGTTGAGATCAATTTCTTGTTGCGTGGGGTGTAACCACAGCTCGTCGCCAGTGTAAAATTCAAGTTAAAATGAAGATGAAAAGGCTCCAAGTAGAAGTAATGTAAAATGCGTTTAATCCAGTATAAATAATCACATCCATCCAGCAGCCAGTGTCAGATGTAACTGACAGTAATGAACAGTAAGGTTCTATCACCATGGTGCACCTTCAAACACACACCAGATGGCTACAGAAATATGTAGATGTAAGTAACAAGTAATTTTTACAATATCACAGTGATCCTGTTACTGGTGGAGAAGATTAGATCTAGAGTGTGTCCTGTGATGTGTGTAGGGTCTGTGATGAGCTGAGTAAGCTGATGCGGTCCAAGTTTTGGAGGAGAGCTGTGGAGCAGGAGTCCATTGGATCTTTGAGGTGGAATTTGAATTCGCCGAGTAGTAGGAAGATCTTGGAGTTGATGATGAAGGGAGCAATGAAATCTGTGATGAGGTTGCTGTAGTTAGTTTCTAGTCCTGTAGGTCGATATGTGAGGGTTCCTTTAAGGGTGAAGCTGTTGTCTGCTTGTATTCTGAAATACATGTGTTCCCTGAAAGGAGTATTGATGTCCACAGATGTGGTGCATTTGATGGTGTTGAAGAATTGTAATCTTCATTCTCAGGGAATACTTACTAATAAAAAAGAACTTGGCACAGAAGCTGAAAATATGAAAAGACATCTTTATTAAATTTATTAAGTGAGGCCACGTCACACGGAAGCCGTAGCAACTGAATGAGGTAGTCTGAGGAATACAGAGAACAGAGGCCTTATATATATGCCCAGGGTTACAAAACTCAGCATAAAAGTAAGAAGCAGTCCTTGCTTTTGCAAGCATGCAAAATGCCTAACATTCCTTCTTACACAAGCCGGACAAACCCATAATAAAAGGACCACAACCCATATCATAAACAGACCATAAAAGAAGGAACAGAAAACAGATAATGGGTGTGTGTGTGCATACCAAACTCTACAATGTCCTGTGCTTTGATCCTCAATCTTGATCAGCTAAAGGGCAGGAACTGGTTTAACAAGGTCAGCTTCAGGCAACAGGGTCAGTTCACTCAGGTCAAACAGGAGTCAGCATGAACTCAAGCTAAGGTCTACATGTCCTTAAAAGACTGGTTTCAGCCACAATCATGGCCTATGTTAGAGCAACCACAAAATGGCTGGCATACACAAAATGGAACCCACGGGTTCAGAATTCACAGAACCTCAGACCCTCCTTTTGCCCTTACATAGGCAATCACTCAGTCTGTATCTGAATCGATGTCAATATTATCCGTTATTCCCTTCACTAAGGCACTACTACTTGAGTTATCTTTCATGGAACACAAGGGAAAGACTTCGTTGGCATAAATAAACATCGTCTGATGTGCCCATACAGACCCATTGTAACTAAATGGCAGAACCAAAATAGGGAATACCTCTATCTGTAGTATGTGGCATAAGACCACACACCCAACAATTAGTGGTGTTCACTACCAACTGGTGTTGATGCAAAAGCTGTACAAAAGAATTATTCACAAATTCCGACCTTCTAATCTGCTCGTGTTCAGGTAAGATATGAAAAGAATGCAAAGAAGTAGTAGTAGGAAACGACATAGGTTGGGAGGTGGGTGCAGAAGTCAATTGGGTAGTGAAAACAATCCTACCCACAAAAGACAACGTCATGCTTAAAAATACTAGAAAACATGTTATTAAGAACATATAGACAACAGGAGAAAGTAATGACCACTATTCCAAACAAAATGTTATTGTTTTTCACAACCCTAAGCAAAAGCAAATCCTAAAATTATCTAATAACATTTTAGGGCTCCTATGCATTTCAGAAACTTATTATATATTCAGGTGAAACAGTGGCGATCCTTATTAATGCTCTCAGATGAAAAGGGATACTCTTCCACAGAGAATGGACTTTATTCTGCTTTTACTAACCTGAATACTACTTTAAAACAATGCCAGCAAAACAGCAAAAATTAGTCTCCTAACACCCATTATATGCAATCGCACGGAAACCACTTGTGAAACCAACTATGCCCAGAGTCCGTTCAAAAGCCACTCTGGCAGGCTTCTATTTCCATCAAATCTTCTTTTGTTGTTTTCTTCCGCATGGGCCTTCTCAGTATCCGTTGGAGTGCCCTCCTGGCAAACACTGATAGCTCATTCGAAAGTCTCAATGTCTCAAGGCAGTGCACCAATATCTCTTCTCTGTGGCAGGCACTACAGATAGCATGATCTTCATTGATCATGAGCACAAATCATCTCGTGCAGACCCGGGCCCATTCTCAGACTCCAACACATCATTCAGTGTCAGAGGACGCTCAGGCTGCTCTTTCATGGGCACCAGAATGGAGTGCCTTTTGCCAATCTTGGATCCTCTGGTGCACTGCCTTTCCGTTGGAGCAAAGAAAAGGGGGGGGGGCAAACCTCAGGCCAAGGGGCTCAATGGACTGCCTACTGTCATAGGTTACCAGCACATGACAGGTGAAAAACTAAAAACTTAAAATAACTGGAATCCTTCTCTTTCGCTCTTTTGCACTGGAACTCTGGTTCTGTGGCAAATCCAGCTCCTCCTTCTTTTCTGATGTTCAACGCCTTCTGATGAAGCAAGTATACAACGTTGGAGATACCACTGATGACACATTGGCGATCGCTGTCTGGGTGCTGGGACTGTCACTGATGGGAATTAGCTTTTCATCAAAGGTCTGCAGGTTATTATGACTTAATCCCGCAGAACCTAGTGACGTAGGAAATGGGACACATTTGTTATTTTCCTTCAATTTAGTACAAAAACAGTTTGTTTTTAACAAGAGGATTGCCAGCAGGTGGCCTGTAATCTGCGAGGGAGTGGTCATACGCCATGAGACAATTCTGGTCTAGAACACACTGTCATTCTCATAGAATACAAAGACAAAGGCAATAAGCAAAACAGTGCCTCTAATTTCTTCAATTGGGTTTCCATGTGAGAGCATATCCTCTACCATCTAAGGGTAGATAACTATATGAGAATTTTATCTAAATGGATGTCCTCACACATAGTGACATTGTCTAATGGGGTAAACACATTTTTTCTCTCAATAATTACATATAGGTGTTCCTAGTATATTACTGGAATCTGGAAGTGTGAACCTAATACAATAATAACAAAAATAAGGCTAACTGGTGAAAGGAATATGGAAAAGCCAAAATGGGACTAGGACACAGCTAACATCCCCAATTACTAGGGACGATGCAACATCATTCAGGGGAGAAGTGACGAAAGAAAAATCTATAGGAAGAACAAGAAATTACTTGGGTGATAGTCAGGCATGTGACACAACACCAAGAGTGGGGGTGATACATAAAAAATCAAAATAGTTCATGATAGTCAGCTCTACCGCTGGCCTCTACACCATATACGGTAATCTTAGCTAATGTTCCAGTTCCTTTTTCAGGGAAAAAAATTAAACCTTGTTTCCTTTATGGTACAAGGCCATACACTATTCAGGAAGCAGAACAAAACTGACTAATGTAATATAAAAAATTAGGTCACCATGCACAAAAGTCACAGATCTATAATTTATCCTTACGTCCAATTCAGGATACATAATTTTAGGGCTGCCTGTTCCTTAAGGGGAGGGGCAGTACGTGACTAACAGCATGTGACACACTTTGATTCTGTATATCTCTTTTTTATTTTCCTTCCAATACCATTAAAGCCAAATTTGACATACATTGATGAAGTGTTGTCTGTTTTTCTGTGAAGTTTAGTGTCAAAGCAAATCTACCCAACTGTTTGCAGGATACACATCGTCATGTATATCCCTTCACAACGCAGGTAAACTTGTAATAGTATCATAAGCAGCAACATAAAACAAAAACATGCAAAAAAAACACAAAACGGACATGTCAAGCCATCAGATATACTCGCTGTATATCAAGCACAAAAAGCATAGACAAAACAATAGCATATATAAATGAGCGGTGACGACAACACCAGGTCATGTACTAACAATATTCGGGCCTGCTTAATTTGTCAGGTTTAAAATCCTCACCCTCCTTTTGACTGCAAATCACCAGGTAGTGGAGATTTGGCTGTCAAATGCAACTTACTGTGCGCCACTTCTGACACACAGGACCAGCAGGAACAATTCATAAAAGGATAAAATGCAAGAATATGTAAAATGCACAAACATTTCTTTTCAAAGAAATTACGCAAAAACACATCTCTTTTCAACCAACCAAACTCACGTGTCTTGTCAGCCTTAAAATCACCCAGAACAATCCATGAATGATCTGTGAGCAGAAGCAAAAAGAAAAAATACACAACACACAAAAGAGAGACATTTCTCTTGACAAACAGACATCAATTATAACTTTTAATCAGAAGACAAAACATAATACACATTAACAGACACAAAAATAAATTTCCATTACTTAACTGTTACCATCTTGTCAGGCAGCTTGCAACATGAAGCCCTTTTAACTTTCCAAAAGTAAAATTCTTTCACTGACACTCTGCGTGTCCCGTGCGCCAACAACCTTTGAGGCCCTGCTTTTCCAAGCAATCATTTCTCCATCGGTTTACACTTACTCCTAACTCCCACCTTACTGACCTTAAGGTCAAAATCTGCCTTGCGGGCTCCTCAGCCCTCTATCTCTTCCTCACTCTTAATGCTGAAAAAAAGACAAAAAACCTTCCCAACTCTTTCTAACCTGCAATAACCAACCCTATTTAAAACACATGATATATATCAAGCGCCTGGCACCCCAGATGTGGAACGCCCTCCCTCTCTCTCTGAGACTGACCAACAATCTCCTGGCTTTTAGGAAAAATCTTAAAACTCTCCTTTTCACTCAGTAACTTTGTCACCACTCCCTTCTGCCTTCACTGAGGATCTTCCAGCGCCGGGACACTCTTCGGAGTAGCCGTGCGCTATAGAAATCCACTATATAACATGACATTACATATTACTCCTGTTAGGGGCTACAATTTATTTCTATACTTAGATTATTAAAACAGTTACTGTGACTAATTCGCAAAACATAATAACATAACATACCATCTTTAGAACAGATGTTTGCTATTACCCTATGCAA
The DNA here is from genome assembly GCF_964261635.1 of Lissotriton helveticus. NCBI lineage: Eukaryota > Metazoa > Chordata > Amphibia > Caudata > Salamandridae > Lissotriton > Lissotriton helveticus. The sequence continues at coordinate 711,892,161 of NC_136057.1, read as the reverse complement.
TGGTACTCATTTCAGCAACATTAAATGAATCTCACTGGGCCATTTAAAAGCAAACCCCAAATGGGGACAGTCTGCAAATTTGTATTACACCTAAATGTATGCATTTACTGAAGCCTAAAGCACTTTAAAGCTATCATAAATGGCAAGAATGCTGTTTTAAATGGTCTATTTTACCCAAATTCGACTTTGATGGTCGGGGCACTTAAAAATAAATATCCTATACTTGTGATACATATTAGTCATCCTCAGAATGTTCTTTACAAATTACAGAGATTTTTAATCAGACATATCCCATGTAAATCTTTAGAAAAATGAGTTTTGTACGCCTGCGCTAAGTGAAATTCCATATGCTAATGTTCTCATTATGCGGTATAGCACAACTTAAATAAATTTTAATGCTAGGATGTCATAGTATGAGCATTAAGCTTCATGAATAGTAAAAAACGAATTTTGTAGCACTTATTTTTAATAATTATTTTTCATAATTAATAATTTTTTTAATAAACCCAATTATTTTTGATAATTCCACATATAAGAGCAAGCTGCATCCCTTGCCTATCATTTTTAGACGCATTCATTTATAAGCCCAAGCACAGATGCCTAACTTGAAACATGACAAAATGTTTGCGCCATTTTTTCTCTCTAAAAAGGACAATTTTATTTAGCAACAGACCCAAGAATATGCTTACAAAATGTTGCTTAATAGACTGAAAACATCAAGAAAATCCACGAACAGACATTGAGCTCATTTCAGACATAAACAGAAAGGGGTCAAACACTCAGGACACACATACAGCACGCTTTAGCCATGCATTTCGTGAATAGCGCCATCGCTATGTACTTACAGAAGTTGCACTAATGGGAAACCCACATAGACATTTAAACACACATTTAACCCACAAATCAATACTCAGGACAGAAACCAAGGACAGCCCACAGACTGTACTTAAACCAAACCATTTAAATACTAGTTGTAAGTCATATTTACAAGAAACGCTTCTCAATTGTGTTTCAAAAGACTGCAAAAACAGCCCAACAGACTGATGTATGTCCAAGAAGCGAAAATACACTCAATTCACTAGCTTTGGCTAGCAGAACACCAAACAAAATCGTTCTGCATATCTTCATTCATAAAACTGCACAGAACAAAGGATCCTTGTTTTGTATTATGTCATATTTTAATTGCCTGGGGATACAAAATCACCAAGGAAGAAATATGTTTGTAAATCTAAACCTATTTAGATATTCCCTTTAGGGGGGCCGGCTAATTTACTTCACATCACACTATGGTACCTTCCAAAAAATCAACACATTTTTCCATGTGAGCTTACAAACAGGCAAGCCAAAAAATACTGCGGAATACGCAAGTATTATAGTCAAAGTGGTGCTTAAGGTACTTTTCGTACGTGCACCGTTCAACTAAACCAAATGGAGAAATATCTCCTCATTACCTGCCTACACAAATTGCAATTCGCATATCCAAACCTATACAAATCCAAAGTTGGCCAACACAAATTCCAAAGTTCCAAAGCTACAGTCCCAAATTTGCTAAGATTAGGCATCTTATAGCTCACTAATCTAGCTTCAAACTTCAAGGGGTTATCTCTACCAATACACTCGCAAATATACGAGCCCCTCGGCTTTGGTAATTTGCAATAACCAAATCAAAAACCAAGAAACCAAACCCCTCGTCTTTGGTAATTGCAATAACCAAATCAAAACCAAGAAACAAAACAAAGTCGTGGGAGCGACCCACTTGTACTTCTTATTCTTACTAATCAAAAGGTTATCCAAATTCTAACTGTCAAGTTCTACATGACCTAACGGTCTTTTTTTAGAATACTCACGCCAAAAAGGTTCTCAGTCAGGAGTGACATCATGTGGAGGATCAAAATCAGGAAGATCAGAAATATACCGGGCTGCGAAGACAGAGAATCTCCAGAATCCTTGTGCACAAAGTAGCAGAGTCCCATCCTCTCCTTCTCAGTAGATTTCAGTCTCCTGACAAGATCACACCTTCAGAAAGTCACTTCTCTGATGAAGCCCACGTTGGCCGCGCCATTTGAAGAACTGTAATCTTCATTCTCAGGGAATACGTACTAATAAAAAAGCACTTGGCACAGAAGCTGAAAATATGAAAAGACATCTTTATTAAATTTAATAAGTGAGGCCACGTCACACAGAAGCCGTAGCAACTGAATGAGGTAGTCTGAGGAATACAGAGAACAGAGGCTTTATATATATGCTCAGGTTTACAAAACTCAGCATAAAAGTAAGGGGCAGTCCTTGCTTTTGCAAGCATGCAAAATGCCTAACATTCCTTCTTACACAAGCCGGACAAACCCATAATAAAAGGACCACAACCCATATCATAAACAGACCATAAAAGAAGGAACAGAAAACAGATAAGGGGTGTGTGTGTGCATACCAAACTCTACAATGTCCTGTGCTTTGATCCTCAATCTTGATCAGCTAAAGGGCAGGAACTGGTTTAACAAGGTCAGCTTCAGGCAACAGGGTCAGTTCACTCAGGTCAAACAGGAGTCAGCATGAACTCAAGCTAAGGTCTACATGTCCTTAAAATATTGGTTTCAGCCACAATCATGGCCTATGTGAGGGCAACCACAAAATAGCTGCCATACACAAAATGGAACCCACGGGTTCAGAATTCACAGAACCTCAGTGTCCTTGTGGGTGATAAGAAGTCCTCCTCCTGGCTTTTGAAGCCAGTCCTGTAGTCCAATGGGATTTATTTATTTATTTAGAGAGTTTTATATAGCGCTACTGGACCCGAGGGTATCCGAGCGCTTTACAAGGTCATATTCATACATTAAATAGTTCACAGTGAGCATTAATCATGCGAATTCCAAAAAAACATTACATTCACATGGAAAGGAGGTAGCTAAATAAGATGGCATAGCCGAGTGCAGATAATGGTGGAGGATAAGAGAGGGGAGGAGAGGCAAGGAATGAGAGGAGAAGGGAGTGTATAGAGAGTAAGGGAAATAGGGGGTTAGGGACAGGAGGAGAAGAGGTTAGAGAGGAGGGAAAAGGGGTGGGTTGAGGTGAAAGCAGAGGGGCAGGAGTCGGGCATCATTAAAATCAGAGACCTTACGTGCCCCAGTATTTGTCGAGAAGAAGTGATTTGAGCCTTTTTTTGAAGAGAGGGTAGGAGGGGTTGCAGCGGAGATCTTTGGGGAGAGAGTTCCAAATCATAGGGGCATTACCAGAGAATGCACGGGATTGGGCTTTTTTTTATTTGAGTTTGGGAGGGATTAGGACAAGGGAGTTCGTGCTCCTAAGGGACCTAGAGCACCCAGCTTTTTGTAGTTTGTCAGCCAGATAGGAGGGGGTGTTAAGGTGGAGGGCTTTGTACGTGATACATGCAATCTTATATGTGGATCTTCCTTCGATTGGGAGCCAGTTAAGGTTTTTAAGGACAGGAGAGATGTAGTCGAATTTTTTACAATCAGAGATAAGTCTGGCGGCGAGGTTGAGAACATATTTAATAGGTGCCAGGTGGGTTTTCGGGGTGCCAGCGAGTGTTGCGTTACCATAATCAATTTTGGACAGGACAAGTGATTGGACAACGATTCTAAAGTCATCGATAGGAATAAAAGGTTTACGTTTTTTGAGGTGATGCAGGGTGAAAAGGGCACTTTTGCTAGCATTTTTAATGTGTGGGATGAGATTAAGGTTAAGATCAATACTGATGCCTAGGGATTTGACAGAGTTCGAGGTGGAGAGGGGACAGTTAAGAGCTGTGATATCGTTGATCCAGAGTTGAATGGGGAGAGAGTTGTTCTTGGGACTGAATAGGATGATTTCAGTTTTTTTAGGGTTCAGTTTAAGATGCTTGAGGTGGAACCAGGCTTGAACTTTATTCAATGTGTCGTTGAGGTGGAGGATGTCATTGTGGGATTTGATCTTGTTGTAAAGTTGGGTGTCATCGGCGTAGAGGTGATAGGATATTTTGGCTTGTTTGAGAATGAGGGTGAGTGGTTCCATGAATAGGTTGAAAAGTGTTGGGGAGAGGATAGAGCCTTGAGGAACTCCAAGTGAGACCGGTTGGGGTTTGGAGAGGAATTGACTGAGCTTAATTTGTTGGGATCTGTTATGAAGGAAAGAGGAGAACCATTCGAGTACGGTGTTCTCAAAACCAAATCGAATTTTAAGGGTGTTGAGGAGGGTAGAGTGGTGTACAGTATCGAAAGCTGCCGAAAGGTCCAGGAGGATTAGCAGAGAGGATTCACCTCTGTCAAGAGACAGGTGAATATCGTCAGTAATGTTGAGCATGGCCGTTTCAATACTGCGGGGCAGATTTATGATGCCCTTGCGCCGCAATTGCGTCACGTAATGTGACGCAACGGCGGTGCAAACAATGCGCCCTATTTACAACGTGATGCATCTAGGAGATGCGTCACGTTGGAAACCCCTGCGCCATAAGGAGGCGTTCCTGCGCAGGGGGGGGGGGGCGTTCCTGCGCAGGAACGCCTCCTAAAAGTGGCTGAGTGAAATCTATGAGATTTCACTCAGCCACTTTCTACGTCAATTCCTTACGCCTGCTTGAAGCAGGCGTAAGGGTGACGCACAATGCATGGAATAGGTGGCTCCTGTGCATTGCAGGAGTCATGTCGCACTTGCGACATGACTCCTGCAATGCGACGCCCGTACGTCAAGAGATGCGTCACGCATCCTCACTTCCTTGCACCATGGTGCGTCGCATCATAAATGCGGCGCACCATGGGTGGCGGAGCAGTGGCGCACTGTGGCGCATGTTAACTGGCGCATCCCTGGGGATGCGCCAGTTAACATAAATCTGCCCCTGCATCCTTTTCTGAAGCCTGATTGGAAGATGTCAAGGAGATTGAAAGAGATGATATGGTTATCAAGTTGGAAAAGGACACATTTTTCCAGAACTTTAGAAAGGAAGGGAAGGTTAGAGATGGGGCGTAGGTTGTTGAGGTCATTGGGGTCGGCGGAGGAGTTCTTGAGGATGGGGGAGATTTGACCTAATTGAAGAGAGGCCGGAACACAGCCCGTGGAGAGAGAGGAGTTGATGATGGTGGTACAAAGCGGGGCAATGATGTGTTTGAATTCTTGGACCAGGTGAGAGGGGAGAGGGTCATTAGTGTGAGAGGATGGTTTGAGTTTAGAGATGATATTGACGATAGCTGTTTCGGATACAGGGGAGAATTCGCTCCAGGAGGCATTGTTTTTAGTTTGGTGGTGTATGAGAGGGGAGCCTGGGAGGAGGGGTATAGAGAGTGGTTGGAGGATGTCTTGAGACGGGGGAGATGTCAAGTGGTGACACAGGGTGGTGCCAGGTTTCTGTGAGGAAGAGAAGGTCTGGCGGGCTGTTGCTGAGCAGATTCCAGTTCTCAGTGACATTTTTGCCGAGTTAACAAATGTTGTGAAGCATGCATGCGAATAGTGGCTGAGGTGCTGGTTTGGTGTGTTGAGGTGTTTACCCGAGTGGGAAGTTGTGTTGTTGGTGCATGGATGTTTGTAGGTGTGAGTGTGCTGCAGCAGAAAACACAGCAGTGTACGCATGTGAAAGGCCTCTTCATTGTGTGTGGTGCAGCACAGCAGCAGCAGGAGGTGGGTCACTGAGGTGTAGCAGTGTAGCAGTGTTGCGGCAGGGGCAGATCAGACCAGGTTTCCTGGTGCTGGGCATGATCTAGGCACGGTTAGATCAAACAAGCTTGCTTTTTCTGTGCCTTTGGCCTTTGCCTTTTGTGCAGATGAACCAAAACCCCCATTAAGTATGTGCTGGGAGGGGGAGGAGTGAGGGGCAATGTGTGGGGCTAGCATTACAGGAAAAGATGTGGAAAGGAGAGCAAGTAAGGAGAAGGGGAGTCGAGAAGAGGAATGGAGGAGGGAGGGTGCAGGGAGAGCAAGGCAGGCACGAAGGAGAAAAGGGTGCTAAGCAGAAAACAGGCAAGGCGATGTGAGCAGCAAATAAGGTAGAACGAAAGCAGTGAAAGAGGTTGTGAAATGGCACAAAAGGTGGCACAGGGAGGCTAAGAATGTAGGCAAAAGGCACAACAAGTGCCAGAGAGCAAAGAAAGAGAGTGCCACAAAGAGGCTAAAAATGGGGGACAAAGGTACAAAGAATGAGCCAGAGCAAAGAAAGTGATGCAGCTCGAAGCTAAACAAAATTGTACACCAATGTGCTTACATCATTTCATAGTGTTCAAACTATTTCCTCTCTGGGCCCATTATCAAACTCTACAAATCATTAGATCTTACAATGAATTTTTTATGTGCGCTATCCGGGACTTGGATATCAAGAGAACATCAGGCAAATCCTTATGAGGACCTGGAATAAAAAGATGCCAAATTCATGCAGACATTTAAATAATTTCTCATATAACCCACGTAAGCATTTTATCGACAAAGGATTTCACACCATGAATGACTCAAAAAGACCAATTGCTCATGTATATTGTTTATCCAGGCCTCAATTTGAATGGTCAAGAAACACAAATCACATTTAATCTTTTAGCTATAGAAATCACTTAGTACAAATAGTCATGCAATATCATACAGTATAGGTAAATAGACATTTGCTGATCACCTAGCGAACAAGACAGAGAGAGAACATGGCAAAAATCAAGTTCAGCATTTAGGTATTACAAACCAAGGGCCATATTATCAAGGCCGGCGATAACATTATCGCCGCTTTAGCGGCTGGAAACTGCTGCTGAAGCGGCGATAATGGGCTTGATAATACGCCCTTGTGAATTCCCATAGAAGCCCAGGTTCTGGTGTGAACCTGGGCTTCTATGGGCATTCACAAGGGCATATTATCAAGCCCATTATCGCCGCTTTAGCGGCAGTTTCCTGCCGCTAAAGCAACAATAATTTTAACGCCGTTCTTGATTATATACCCCAACATATGCAAAGATGAAACATAAGGAGTCACAGGATTAAGTCCATAACTCTCCAGCCGAAGTGTTATACCTGCACACTTTACCAGCCGGTACAGTACAGGTTGAGTCAGTTCAGAAAGTTCAGTTCAAAATGGGATAGGCATAAGAAATCAAAGTTCAGTCCGACAGCATGCCAGGCAGGGAAATTGAGAATGCTAGGCAGCCACAACTCCTCCTCCATGGGGGCAATTATACTTCCAAAGGTTCTCAGTTTACGCCCAAAAAGTTCTGTCATATGTTATGTTTTCCATTGGTTGTCCACAGTGGGCTGCTCATGGTGTGATCAATACCTCACTAAGAAATCCTGAAGCATTAAGAAAATAAATAATGTATTGTTTGGTTAGTAAAAACCTTGACAATTTTCACGAATAAAAGCATAACACAGCAAAATTCATATTTTAAAAAGCTGAAGAGCATATCATAAAACAATAATTCCTTCTGTTAAACTAGTCGGAACAGTGATCAGTAGTTGTTATCAAATACAGTGAGTTGGCAAAGTCTTTGATCTTGAGATCAGACATAACTTATTCCTCTCGAGCTAATTAGATATTAAAATTCAGATGAGTTAGGTACTTGTGCAATGTTTTGGCAGTACATTCAGTATACAAGACGAGAAACTTAGGTCCTGGGGTAATAGACTGAAGCCCTAGGTGCTTGATAGCTTCAGCTGTCTAACACTAATCAGTCTTGCAGAGCAGCTTAGCGAATGCTTCCTCTAAGGGCTAGTTCAGTGTGCAAATGATAGCAAGGTATATACAGGGACCATTCTTGTTCTAAACGCTTTTTGAAGAGTTTACTGACTCTGTCACATAAAGTGCCTAAAGAAGAATAAACAAGGGGATAGGGAACAAGGGAACATATTCCAATAGTTGAAATGTTGATATTTGGGTCACTGTAGAAAGACAGCTGTGTAATGCTCGATTGATCTGTAAACAGCGGGGTGTTACTGTTGAGTGTTGTGCTCTAGCTTATGACTTCTGGGTAAAGGTTGACCTGAGTGTTTCTAGTTCACTCAGAAGTGGGGCTGTCAAAGTCCTTAGGTTGAAATGATAAAGATTGCTGGTCACTGAATGCCAGAGCTTTTTCCCCTACCGCTTCCACAAATCGTACAAAGCAACACAATAAGTGTACATGCCCACCTCTGAGGCATGCCTTCACTGCTTGTCTGCAGGATCTTATCCCCTTGCTTAAAAAGATGGATTTCAGTGGCAGTCGCAGTTCAACTTACACTTCTCTGCAGATGTGCAGTAAGTTTAAGACACTCTCGTCGACTTCCCTACATAAGGGACATATATTGTGAGTCAGAGATCGTTTCCACGGAGGGAGATGTAGCAGGGTTGGTAAAATGCACATTTGGAAGTGAAGGTATTTTTCTTTTGTTCTCCTGTTGAATCCCGTGCCTAGATAAGATTGCGGAGAGGACCTGGCGTAGCTTTGCACAACGAACCATCATGGGCCCTTTCTTTACGGGCTGCCTTATCGTCCACTATGGGCAGCCTTTTCGCTGTCTTGATTACAAGTTGTATGAATCAGTTATGAGTCCCTGAGGCCGCCCAGAGGTCCTCAAGGCCCAGACGGACTACTGATGCTGTCAAGTAACCCATGGCTGCACATTCCTTCTTTAAGTGCATTTCATTGCATAGATGGGTATTCAGTGTTCCTAGTTCGGCCTTTTTAATACTATGCCAGCACTGTACATAGGCACCTTTGCGGGCAATTTCTTGGGCCCGCAGGCCAAATGCCACCCTTATTTGGGCAGGCGATACATAATTAGGTAGGTTGAATATAATTCTTGGTGATCTTGAGACTGTTCTGTCCGGAATAGCCACGTCTCTTCCCCTCAGGCACTCACTTCCATAAGTAATAGCTGGAATAAGCTTTGCTTGCAAGAAACCGGTCCTCGGAAGCTTGTTTCCGGTCCAGGGAAGGCATGGCTTGGCAGTTCGGGCTGGACTGTTCCCATGAGGCACAGGGTCAGACTGATTTGCATATGGCCATGTCTGAACTGGGGTGGCGGAGTGGGCTAAAGAACGGTGATGGATTAAACCCAGATCTGTTGACTGGGTGTGAGTGTTTGATTGGTTCAGATGCTCCGTCTATCACCATCCCCTTTTGTACCGCTTTGTTCGCCATAAGTTGGCAGGGTATGCTCAGACGTGAGTCCCTTGCTCACTTTGCCACTGGATTCAAGCAAGCCTGGCTGAAGACGGCTGGAATGCCAGAAACCGGTCCTAGGAAGCTTGTTTCAGGTCCAGGGAAGGCATGGCTTGGCAGTTCGGGCTGGACTGTTCCCATGAGGCACAGGGTCAGACTGATTTGCATATGGCCATGTCTGAACTGAGGTGGCAGAGTGGGATAAAGAACGGTGATGGATTAAACCCAGATCTGTTGACTGGGTGTGAGTGTTTGATTGGTTCAGATGCTCCGTCCATCACCACCCCCTTTTGTACCTCTTTGTTCGACATAAGTTGGCAGGGTATGCTCAGACGTGAGTCCCTTGCTCACTTTGCCACTGGATTCAAGCAAGCCTGGCTGAAGACGGCTGGAATGCCAGAAACTGGTCCTAGGAAGCTTGTTTCCGGTCCAGGGAAGGCATGGCTTGGCAGTTCGGGCTGGACTGTTCCCATGAGGCACAGTGTCAGACTGATTTGCATATGGCAATGTCTGAACTGGGGTGGCAGAGTGGGCTAATGAACGGTGATGGATTAAACCCAGATCTGTTCACTGGGTGTGAGTGTTTGATTGGTTCAGATGCTCCGTCCATCACCACCGCCTTTTGTACCGCTTTGTTCGCCATAAGTTGGCAGGGTGTGCTCAGACATGAGTCCCTTGCTCACTTTGCCACTGGATTCAAGCAAGCCTGGCTGAAGATGGCTGGAATGCCATAAACCGGTCCTAGGAAGCTTGTTTCTGGTCCAGGGAAGGCATGGCTTGGCAGTTCGGGCTGGACTGTTGCCATGAGGCACAGGGTCAGACTGATTTGCATATGGCCATGTCTGAACTGGGGTGGCAGAGTGGGCTAAAGAACGGTATTGGATTAAACCCAGATCTGTTGACTGGGTGTGAGTGTTTGATTGGTTCAGATGCTCCGTCCATCACCACCCCCTTTTGTACCGCTTTGTTCGCCATAAGTTGGCAGGGTATGCTCAGACGTGAGTCCCTTGCTCACTTTGCCACTGGATTCAAGCAAGCCTGGCTGAAGACGGCTGGAATGCCAGAAACCGGTCCTAGGAAGCTTATTTCCGGTCCAGGGAAGGCATGGCTTGGCAGTTCGGGCTGGACTGTTCCCATGAGGCACAGGGTCAGACTGATTTGCATATGGCCATGTCTGAACTGGGGTGGCAGAGTGGGCTAAAGAACGGTGATGGATTAAACCCAGATCTGTTGACTGGGTGTGAGTGTTTGATTGGTTCAGATGCTCCGTCCATCACCACGCGTTTTTGTACAGCTCCTTTTTGTGGGTTGTGTCGTGAACATGGAGGTAGTCCAAAGTGATAATTCACAGAGGTGTTGCTGGACCGACTGTCCCTGTTGAACTGTAACCTGTAACCTGTCGGTGGGGCAAAGTCTCTTCTTGCTCTCCCGCCTGGGGAGGCCCGTTGTTGGGGTTGTTGCGGGACTGTAGGAGGGCTGCGCCGGGGGCCACTTGTGTGCTGTGTGGGGGCAGCTGCAGGACGGCTGAGGGGTGTTACTTAGTCGCACGCACAACCCTCCCGGGTAGATGAGTCTTGGCCAAGGCTTGCGCTCGCTGCCGCGGTTCCAGTGTAGGCCAGGTTCACAGGTGGCTTCTGATTTCTTTAAGTCAGCTGGTGTGGCAAAGGTATTGAACTCCAGTCCATCGGTACTTGGGGAGTGGTGTTTGACGCATGTGCTGGTGGCTGGCATGATGGTGGTTGCCAGCCAATCAATCAATCAATGCATTTATATAGCGCACTACTCACCCAGAGGGTCTCAAGGCGCTCGGGGAGGGGGATCTGCTACTGCTCGAACAGCCAGGTCTTGAGTTGCTTCCTGAAGGCGAGGTGGTCCTGGGTCAGGCGGAGGTGGGTCGGGAGGGAGTTCCATGTCTTGGCGGCGAGGTAGGAGAAGGACCGTCCTCCTGTGGTGGCTCTTCGGATGCGGGGGACGGCGGCGAGGGCGTGGCCGGTTGATCGTAGCTGGCATGTGGGGGCGTAGAAGTTGAGGCGGCTGTTGAGGTATCCTGGTCCTTGGTTGTGTAGGGCTTTGTGAGTGTGGGTGAGGAGACGGAAGGTGATTCTCTTGTTGACCGGGAGCCAGTGCAGGTCTCTCAGGTGTTCGGAGATGTGGCTGCGACGGGGGATGTCAAGGATGAGTCGTGCTGAGGCGTTCTGTATCCGCTGGAGTCTCTTCTGGAGTTTGGCGGTGGTTCCTGCATAGAGGGAGTTGCCGTAGTCCAGACGGCTGGTGACGAGGGCCTGGGTGACCGTCTTCCTGGTCTCGGTGGGGATCCACCGGAAGATCTTACGTAGCATGCGCAGGATGTTGAAGCACGACGAGGAGACGGCGTTGACTTGTCTGGTCATGGAGAGGGAGGAGTCCAGGATGAAGCCTAGGTTGCGTGCGTGGTCAGTTGGTTTGGGTGCGCTGCCTAGGGCGGGGGCCACCAGGAGTCGTCCCAGGCGGAGGGTGAGGATCCTAGGATGAGGACTTCCCTCTTGTCCGAGTTCAGTTTCAGGCGACTGTTCTTCATCTATGCGGCTACCTCTTTCATCCCTTCGTGAAGGTTGGCTCTAGCGGTGGCGGGGTCGTTGGTGAGGGAGAGGATCAGCTGGGTGTCGTCGGCGTAGGAGATGATGTTAAGGTTGTGCTGGCATGCCATGTCTGCGAGGGGGCTCATGTAGACGTTGAAGAGGGTTGGACTGAGCGAGGAGCCTTGAGTAACGCCGCAGATGACTTCGGTGGCTTCAGATCTGAACGGGGGGAGGCGAACTCTCTGTGTCCTTCCGACGAGGAAGGAGATGATCCACTCCAGTGCCTTCTCCTGGATTCCGACGTTGCTGAGTCGCTGCACTAGTGTACGGTGGCAGACAGTGTCGAAGGCTGCGGAGAGGTCTAGGAGGATGAGGGCTGCTGTTTCACCGTTGTCAAGCAGTGCTCGGATGTCATTGGTGGCTGCGATCAGGGAGGTCTCGGTGCTGTGGTTGGCTCGGAAGCCAGACTGCGAGAGGTCGAGGGATCCGTTCGTCTCGAGGAAGGCGGCCAGCTGCTTGTTGACGGTCTTCTCGATGACTTTTGCAGGGAACGGGAGCAGCGAGATGGGGCGGTAGTTCTTGAGGTCCGTGGGGTCGGCTGATGGCTTCTTTAGTAGAGCGCTGAGTTCAGCGTGCTTCCAGCTCTCCGGGAAGGTGGCGGTGTCGAAGGAGGTGTTGATGATGTCCCGCAGGTGGGGTGCGATGACAGCGTCGGCCTTGTTGAAGGCGTGGTGAGGGCAGGGGTCGGTAGGAGATCCGGAGTGGATGGAGTTCATCGTGCGGATGGTGTCTTCGATGCTGATGTGGGTCCAGGCGCGGAGGGTGGCGGTGGGGGGCGGTGGTTCGGTCAAGGCGTGCGTCGGTTGAGTGGTGAGGCTGTTGTGTATGTCCGTGATGTTGTTGTGGAAGTGGGAGGGTAGGGAGTTGCAGAGGTCTTGCGAAGGGGTGATGTCGTTGTTTCCGGCGTTGGGGTTGGAGAGCTCTTTAACGATGTTGAAGAGTTCCTTGCTGTTGTGTGCGTTGTTGTCCAGTCGTTCCTTGAATGCAGTTTTCTTGGTGGCGTGGATGAGTTGGTGGTGTTTTCGGGTGGCGAGCTTGAGGGCAGTCATGTTGTCTGATGTAGGGTCTCTGCGCCAATTTCTCTCGAGGGCTCGGCAGTTCTTCTTGGAGCTCTTGAGTTGGTCGATGAACCATGGGGCTTTCTTGCTGCCGGGTCTGCTAGGCGGGGTCCTCAGGGGGGCGAGGTCGTCTGCGCAGTTGCTGATCCACTTTGTGAGGTTGATGGCTGCTTGGCTGGGGTTCGTTGCGCTGGTGGGTGGGTTCTTGCTCAGGGAAGTCGCGAGCTGGTTGGCTGTGATCTTGTTCCAGCTTCTGCGTGCAACCTGTTGATGGTGGTGGTGGGTCGTGGTCCTTCTGAAGCTGAAGTGGACGCAGCTGTGGTCCATCCAGTGGAGTCCGGTGGCGTGGCTGAAGGCGATGTCCTTGCTGGATGAGAAGACGGGGTCGAGTGTATGTCCGGCGTAGTGGGTGGGGGTGGTCACCAGCTGCTTGAGTCCGAGGTTAGCGAGGTTGTCCAGCAGGGTGGTGGTGTTGCGGTCGTTGTTGTTCTCCAGGTGGAAGTTGAGGTCCCCGAGGAGGATGTAGTCAGCGGAGGGGAGGGCGTGCGGGCTGATGAAGTCGGCGATGTCTTCGCTGAATTGTGTTCGTGGTCCCGGGGGTCTGTAGATGAGGGTGCCTCTGAGGGTGGTCTTGGGGTTGATGTGGACCTGGAAGTGAAGGTGTTCGGCGGGTGTCAGGGTGTCGTTGGTGTTGGTCGTGATGCGGATGGTGTTCCTGTGGATGATGGCGATGCCTCCTCCGGTCTGGTTGATGCGGTCCCTTCGGATGATCTTGTAGCCGTCTGGGATGGCGATGGTGATATCGGGCGCTGAAGAGGCGTTCATCCAGGTTTCCGTGAGGAAGGCGACGTCTGGTGAAGTAGTGTCGAGCAGGTTCCAGAGCTCGACGGCGTGTCTGTGGACGGAGCGGGTGTTGAGCAGGATGCACTTCAGGTGGCTGCTGTTGTTGCTCGTCTTGGTCTTGGTGGGAGCGGGTATCGTGCAGGTCCGGATGCAGGTGAACTCGCAGGAGTGGCAGCTGAAGGGTCCGTGGGTGCGTCTCGGTGTGGCTCGGTAGCATCCCGGGAATCGACCGGTGTTGAGTGCGTTGAGGGTGGCGGGGTCGTACGTCCGGCGGGTGGACTAGGGGTCTGCGAGGGCCAGGGATCCTGGCACTGGGCGTGGTCCAGGCGCGGACGGGCGCAGACGGGCTTACCTTTGGCGCACCTTCGGCGCTCAATCGGTGCTCCCGCTGCGCGCGTCCGCTGCGCGGTCGCTCTGGGGGCGTCATAAGTGAGGAGCCGGGAGGGCGGGTCAGCTGGGTGGCGGGAGCGGGGCTGCCAATGGGTGGAGGGGGGCGGAGACGCCGGGGGCAGTGGCGGGAATGGCCGAGGGCGGCTCAGCGGTGGCTGGGTCGTCCGGCGGCTCGAGGGAGCGCACAGGTGGGGGAGGGCAGCAGAAGGGGTACAGAAGGCAAAAGGGGAGACAAGTGAGAAAATGCGAGGGGAGACAAGTATAAAAACGGGGGGAAAACAGGTGCAAATACAAGTGGAGGCAAGTTTAACAAAACGGGGGGAGACAGGAGAAATTCGAGGGGAGAAAGTGAACAGTACAATGCAGCAGGCGAACAAAAGCAGAGGGGAAGTCAGGCACGCCGCAGCAGGCAAAAACGGAGGTGGTAGAAGGCAGGGCGCAGCACTCAGCAGGGCAGGGTCCTGGCCACAGCGGGCAGGAGCAGCGGAAGTGGGGCGACCTCGCCTGGTGCGGGCTCAAGTGGTCGCCATGTGGTGAGTCATGTGGTGAGTCTGGCTGACAGGTGTTGGTGACTTGCTGGGAGAGTTTGGATGTCAGGAGGGACTTAGCAACCAGGTGTCTCCGCTTTGTTGAGGTTGATCTTCGGTAGTGGCTTGACACGTAGAGTGTACCGATCCTCTCTTGCCTATTTTGGGGCCACTGTCGACTACCTCTTGAGGCGGTGTGAGGGCAGGCACTCAGAGCTGATCTTCACTCGTGGCATCTGCGGACAGGAGCAGGGATGCCGATTGACTCAGACCGCCGAAGCGCAGGGACCGTCACCTGGGGAAGCGTTGGGATGAGACGCAGTCTGCGCTTGCTGCGGCTTATGTTTGTTTCATCTGTGAGGCTGTACCCTGGAACGTCGGTCCGCCTTGGTGGCTGTCTGGGGTGTCAGGGTGTGCTCTTGGCTTTCTGCGAGTCCTTGATCTTCTCACTTTGTTGGTTTGTTCAGCCCACCTGTGTTCGTCCGGTTTTCTGGGTGACAGGGATGTCACTCTTCTTTTTTTCTAGGGCGTTGTGCTTAGACCTTGAGGCGGTGCTGTCATGGCCTTCGCTCCTGGGCGACATGATGTCTGGTCACGTGCCGCTGGTTGTTGGAATGCATGTAGATGTGGCGGCCTGCCACGTGGGGTGAGCGACTCCTCTGTTGCCTGTTTTGGGTCGTGGCTGACTGTCTTGAGGCAGTGTGAGGTAGGACACTGTGTGTGGTCTTCCGCCCACTGCGGGGCTTCGCTGGGGCGGTGGAGACTTGGGTGCTCTCCTACCTGCGTTCAGCAGTGCTTCCTTGTGGAGATGTCTCTATCTCTCGGGCATCTGCCCGTGCTGCTAGGTTCACTGGTGCAGCCTTCTACACGCCTCTGACTTTGCGTGCTATTTGCGTGATCCGTCGTCTTCTTCTGCCACTTGGGGTGCCTATGGTGGGGTTGGCGGTTGTGCCTGTTCACCAGCAGGGGCGGGTAATGCGACCTCTTCACTGGCAGTGGCTTTGGGCAGCCATGTGTGTGGTAGGTGCTCTGCACCAGTCTTTCTTGCGCTACTGCTAGGGGCAGCTTCCCTTGAGACGTCGCTGTCTTAGCTGGTTGTCCATTCTTGTTGGTGGTGGCTGTTTGTGCATAGCTCTGAGCTTCTTGCGGCTCTTTGCAGGGTTTGGCAGTCTCTCCCTGTACTTGCAGAAGTGGCAGGCAGCGCTCTCACTTCTCTGATGCTGGATTGCGCTGGTGCAGCTGGGGGGCACCATGGGGCTCTTGGGTGTGGCGGCTACCTGGAGACTACGCTGTCTTCGAAGATGTCCTGGCTATTCTCACTTGCAGGGTGCAGAGGGCCACTCTATGAGCATTCTTATCTGAGGGCGTGTCTTGCTGTGCCTGGTGCAGTTTGTCTCAGCCACTGGGCGTGAGCAGGCCATCTTCTGGTTGATGGCGGTGTGCTCGCTTGGATCTGTTGACTGCTGCTGCCGGTTGGTAAGCCAGATGCTGCGCTCTAGTACTGCTGATATGTAGGGTGCCGTGCACCTATGCTTGTCGCAGGTCTGCAGCCATCAGTCGCGGTGGGCAGTTAGTGTGCTGGACCGCTCTTTAGATGTGCTCGTTTGGGTCCTCCTGCTTGGATCCCTTCGCAAACTCCTTTTGCTGATCCTGCCGCTTCTGGCAGGGTAGTGGGGTGTCAGGGCCTCACCTCCAGTCTATAGTGCTGCTGGGCTGACGGTCGCGGGTTATAGCTGACTAACAACTCTGGCCAGGCAGTGCGTCTGTCCCTCAGCGCGTGGTGTCTGAGTAGCCACCAAGTGGTGCTGCGGTGGCTTGCCCTGGTTGCCGCGGGTTGTGGGTGCTGGGGGAGCCGGTGCAGTAACTGTCTGTGGCCACAGTGTGGGAGCTGATAAGATTGATTGGTGAACTTGGTGCTAAGGTGGAGTGAGCTACACTCTCCCCTTATGTGGGGTCTGCAGCATTCCTTGTGGCTTAGCTTTGTTCCGCCTTGTCCCTAGGCCGGGGGATTACTGGTCGCAGCGGATCTGTGGGTGCATGGGCTTGGATCTCCCTGGCATGGTGAGGTTGTTCTGCTACTGGTTTCTTCCTCCTGTGCCTGGTTGGTGTAGCTGCAGTATCACTCTTGGTGGCTAGGTGGCAGTGCAGTGCTTCAGTCTCAGAGCCCGGCAGTTCCTTCTGGACACAGCAGGCTTCTCCTCTTCACTGGCTGCGGCGGGGGCCTTTGGCGGTGTTCTACCACTCAGCTGGCACAGAAAGGGAGCTAAAAACCACCGGATGTCCCCATCCCTACCACTGGCTAGTGCTTGTGCCAGTTCTGTGTGATTTCAGGTGCAATGGGGCGCAGTGGCCGCCAGGTTGCACTGCAGCCACTTGTCCGGCGGCACAAAGGAAAACCCTTGATGTGGTCTGGAGGTTGGATGGGGGAGAGAAGCTCCCCGGCAGGTAGAGAGTGCCACAGTCTAATTTGTTGGTGTTCAGGATTGTCTCTGTCCTCACTCTTGCGGGCTGTGGCAGGAGGTGTCAGCATGGCCAGTGCTTGTTAGAGGCTGCTGGGTTGCTCGCTCCTTCCTATCGGCTTGTGGCGCATGGGGCTGATCAGTGGTGGGATCCGGCGCAGGATTCAGGCGCTTTCTGGCAATTAGAGTCTATGGCCGCGTGCCAACCTCTGGACCGTACTGGTCACCTGCAAACAGTAGGGGGGCACAGTCTGTGCATCGCACACAGGCTGGGCGGCTCACAGCTTGCTGGCGGTGGCAGAGGCACTTTGAGCATGGACAGTGCGGCCTTTCCTTCTCCGCATCCTGGCTCATACATGCGCAGGCTTCACACCAAGGGAAAGCAGCCTTGGTTACCTCTCTCTCTGGCTGGGCGCGCACTAGGCTGGCGGGTGACAGACTTCTTGCGCTCACTGTATGTGCTGGGCGCCGCTTTTCGCCAATGCAGTAGAGCAGCCTTTGGGCGGTCTTTGGTGCCTCGTAGGTGGAGGAGGCACGAGACACTAACCACCCTACTTTTGGTGCCGCTCGGACTCCGGTCGTCACACTGCCTGTTGCGGTGGGCGGAGGCATTCTTCCATAGCGACAGCGACCACCACAACTAGGGGTTGCGATGATGGCAGCATGAACAGGTTCCCAGGGAGCTCTCCGGGGCCTTGGTCTTCTGTAGCGCCTCACGGTGACATGATGTGGGCAGTTCTTGCCTCGTGGCGCTGCAGCCGCTCACTGTTGTCAAGGGCCGTGGGCAGTGGCAGCTCTGCGCCCTTCCCTCACTCGCAGGCCACTGTGTGCCGGCCGACAGTTGCAGGGTCACGCTGTGCGGTCAGACGGGTGCCGGTGCCTCAGGGTATACCACTCGTCCTACCGCGAGGCAGACGTATCTGTCGTGTACGGGGGCTGGTACCCCCTTGTCGCTTGTAATGTTGGGCCTCAGGTCCACTCAATAATGAGTAACGGACACGGACACCAGAGGTATGCTGCAGTAACTGGCCCCGAGCACGTGCAGTAGGGCCCTTTTACTGACGGGGCCATGTCACTCGTGGCACCCGCGATGGATGGGTGTGGTGGAGCAGTGTGTCCAGCCCTCGAGGGAGTGGCTGGGATGACAGCTTTCTGCGGGGCACTAGAACGTGTCCCGCAGAACTTTACACTGCCCACCTGAAGGACCTGAACTGGCTCCCCGTCAACAAGAGGATCACCTTCAAGCTCCTCACCCATGCTCACAAAGCACTCCACAACACCAGACCAGCATACCTCAACAAGGGTCCCACCTTCTACACCCTGAATCGCCAGCTTCTCTCCACCGACCTCCCCCTCGCCACCATCCCACGCATACACAGAACCACCACCAGC
Source organism: Lissotriton helveticus (assembly GCF_964261635.1). Lineage (NCBI taxonomy): Eukaryota > Metazoa > Chordata > Amphibia > Caudata > Salamandridae > Lissotriton > Lissotriton helveticus. The sequence goes on along the minus strand of NC_136057.1, from coordinate 711,873,785 downwards.
GGCAGATCATTCTCCTACCTCGCCCCCATGACGTGAAACACCCTCCCCACCCATCTGCGTCAGACCAGGACCTGCTGACATCCAGGAGACATATCAAGACCTGGCTGTTCGTGCAGTAGCTGCTACCAGACCCTCACGGGTGAGTAGTGCGCTATACAAATGGACTGATTGATTGATTGACCTATCCCAGAGTGCCGATCTGGATAGCATAGATGCAGCTGATGAGATGATCACCTGTAGTCAGCACCGGATAATTGCATTCTAAACTACCAAGCCTATATTTACCTTTGATATACTTATGGTAGTTATAAATCGAAACAAAAGTAATTTCTACATTAAATTATTGTTTTGTGTGTAAATGACAACATTTATCAATTCTCACTCCTCACCGTATTTATGTTACCAAAGCATATCGTCTTGTCTTGAACGGATGACATAGATTAGTAATCATGCGTTTCCCATAATACGGATCATCTGGCACCAATTGGTGACCAATACTGAACATTGTATTCTGTGCTCCACTGTAATGTGAGTGAAACTGTTTTGACATGAAAAGTGTTACCAGCTTCTTCTAGGTTTTTGTACCGCGAGACGGGGTTTCCTTTCTTCAGAACTGAATTGAAAATATGTTTTATTTCATGTACGAGTCCAACAAATGGGAGTTTCTTTCAACGTCCACCAATCAGGAATTCGTCACAAAAGATGCCCCTTTTTAGGTCTCGCCATCGCAGCGCACATGCGCTGCAAAGGCAAATGACCTTTTGCCGTCGCTTTGGCTTTTCAGCCAAGCACGTGCACGCGTTCCATTGCCTTTAATGGCAACACGTGCACGTCAGGAGATTCACTTGCGGGAGCGCACAGCCCATCTGGTTGCAATGATCGCTCCCGTGAGTGAATCACGCCCGCCCCCCCGCCGCGCGAGGCGCTCATGTTTGTTGCTTGTTTTCAGTTGAACCCTTAAGTATAGCAATTAGCAACTTAAAAGTGTCCTACCAACACGCAGCAAACGATCTGCCACTGCAACACATGTCAATGTTTTAGTAACTTTTGATCTATTTGAGCTAGAAACATTTTGTTTTTCTTACAAATCTTCAAAATCTGCAGAAGACGATAGATTATGTGGCAAATCAATCATTTTATGTGGATAATGCTCAGACTTGTATAACTTCTGATGTCATGGCTATCGACGGGCAGATGGCTTACAGTAACACAAAGACCAGGCTTTACCTCGAAAAAAACGGTTGCCCTAGCTTTTGCATGCAAAACACCTGAGATCAATCACCCCTACATGATGGGTCCCTGCAGCTCTCAGCCTGCGGGTTCTCTCCCACCTAAAGCCAGATATTGGAAAGTGCTTCTCATAGCTGTTTGAGTCAGAGCTTTGTCCAGCTGGTATTGTGCATGCATCGAGGCTTCTACACATTCATGCTCCCTTCCTTGCACAAGTGCGCTCCGGTAGAAGTTTTTTTTTCCACTGCATAACCCTAAGATGCCATACTGATGTGCTTCTGTCCCACACTTGCCCCTTCACCTCAGATTCAGCGTGGGCGTGATCACAGCACTCTGGTTTCAAATAAGTGCCCTAAGCACTTTGCAGGCCCCGGGCTGCATGATATATGCATTGTCTTCTTGTGTACAGGTCACAGTATTTTTGTCTAGTCTTTTTGTTACAATTTTAGTATTTCCAGGAAGAAACACTTGGGAGCAGTGAGCCTTGCAGTGGCTCAGAATGTGTGGGGTTAAGTGGTAATATCTCAATAATATAACAAAAACACACTTGTAGCTAATGGACTGCGCAGGCTTTAAAGAGGTCTGTAGGTTAAATAGATGCAGATTTACATAAGTGATGCCAGGCGCATAATTCGGGAGATGAAAAGCCACAATATCAGTTGGAGCTCTGCGGATTTGATGCGACGCCCTCAGCTTTACAGGAATCCAGTGAAAAAAAACCTGGGGCTTAGAGAAAGCAGAGGCTTGGAGCGGTTGTACGACCGTACAACGCAGGTAATTACCGGTACAATGCAGGTAATTACTTTGCATGGCATTGCCACGCATTTTTTAGTGCACATGTTTTTACTGCAAATATGCGTTTACAACGCATGCCAATATCACACATTGTTTTTAGATTTAAAGACAATGTTTTTGTGGGGGTAAACTTACTTTCAATGCATGGTATTGGCATGCGTTGTAAATGCATATTCGTGGTAAAAATATGCGTGCTAAAAAATGCATTGTAAAGGCACAACGAGGTAAAAACCTCATTGTAAAGGCTGTTTCCCCTTGGGGCGGACATTTAAAAACACAGAGTAACAATACAAATAGTGAGTGCCAGGAACAGAAGCAGCGGGGACTAAGCCAGGGCACAGGATTGAAGCGATCTGGAGCAGACACAAAGGAGCAACTTTGAGTGGATGGCCCAGTGGTCATTGGCTGTTGACTACCAAGAGATGCTTCGGCTGTAGTTCAGAATCCAGCAATGGATAAAGAATTCAGCACAGAGGGTCGGCACTACTGGTTTACAAATGGATGCATTGTCATTCTTAAACCTAAGTTACATATTGCGCTTGATGAGATGGTGAGAACCAGGATCCAGGGCCTCACAACCAAATTGTCAAACTCTGCCTCAAGGTCATATTCATATAAACTTGCATGCAAATATCTGAGAAAAAGACGCAACTACACATATGCGTGGGTATGTATGTATGGGTATGTAAGTATAATGTGTGTGTGTGTATGTGTGTTGTGTGAGTATATATATATATATATATATATATATTGTTAGACCTGGCATCATTGGCATGAGTCTCTCCTCCATTTTTTCTGTTTGCCTCCTCTGTTTACGATGTTTTTGCTGGTAAATGCTGTGGGCACTGTGCCACTGCTGATCAGTGCCACAGTGCAAGTGCTCCCTATGTGAAATTGCTGTATTGATTGAATTCCATGTTTGGCTTATTTGGTTTACTGTCAGTCCCTAGTAGAGTGCACCAGGAGTGCCAGGGCTTGTAAATACAAATGCTGCTAGTGGGCCTGCAGCACGTGTTGTGCCACCCATAAAAGCGGCCTAGTAAAAGTATGTCTGAAGGTCTACCATTGCTAGACCACGTGCAGTCTGGTACTGTCACGCAGACTGTGCAAGTACACCTACTTGCCAGTCCCTAAACCTTCCCTTAACTTCATGTTAGTCACCCCTATGGTAGGCCCAAGGGCAGGGTGCATTGTAAGCATAAGGTAGGACAAGCCTGACAAGGTTGGCATGTCCTAATAGTGAATTAGAGCCATATTCGTTTTTCACTATTGTAAGGTAACCTGCTCTCCATAAGTTAGAATGGGCTGCCAGGATTATTAATGCTATAATCCTAGCGGGCTCGGGGAGCATGGTGCAATGTCGAGTTTGGTATCCCTGAACTCAGGGTTTAATAACGCATCCGTTTGTGTGGATGGTTTTTGGACTCTGTGTTTGAAAATAGCACTTTTAGAAAGTAGCTATTTTCTTGTCTAACTGTCTACCGGTCTCTGCTGGTTCTGGTGTGCGTGCGACAGGAGCTGGGTGGCTCCAGAGGTCTGAATGAGTCAGTGTGGGGTGAGTGGGGCATTTGCATTGAGAGTAGGGGAAGAGTAGCTCCTGATAGCCTGCCCTGCCTGATACAATGCTGGCTCCGCCCCCCTGCCAGGCGACTGATGACTCTGTGCCTGCCTGGGACTTTCCTGGCCCACCTCCTGCCGGGCAACTGATGGCCCTGCCCCTGCCAGTGACAATGCTGGCTCCGCTCCTGCTGGGCGGCTGAAGACTCTGCCCTGCACAGTGAATAGGCCAGGTGCTTCGGCCTGGCAACACCCACAACAAACCCAAGATGGGGGGAAATTCCCCTGCATGGACAAAGGGATCAAAGCCAAAAAGGGGTATAAGAGAAGGACCCCTGAACCAAGAATTTAGATCACTTCTGACAAGGAAACCTGAACCAAGGACAAGAAGCCTGCTGATCTAAGGACTGCCAACCCCTTCTGCCAGAGTGCTGTTTGTTGGGGGAATCCTGCATTGCTTCTTTATTTTTTGCCAAGGAACCAGGAGAGAGGAACTGTGTGTGTACTCTCAATCTTTGCTAAGAAAATCTCCAAGGGCTGGAAGAGTGCCAGTCTCCTGTTGAAGTCACAGGGCTAAAGGACTTCATCTGCTTAAAGTGCTGTTTGCTGGAACTTGTGAATCCAGCACCTCTGAAAGAATCCAGCAATCTCGACGCCGACGGACGCCGCCGAATCCAGCTCGACATCGTGAGTAACGGCTCCAGTGTCCCGCTTCCTCGACGCCGGCCGCCGGGCCCGATCGACGCCAGCAACAACGCCAGTGAGTAGTGAGTTCGGCTCCAGCTCCAAGTGACCTCGTGTCTGCACCGCTGCTGATCGCATCGACTTCGAGCCCTCTCGACGCCGTGAGCGCTGCTCACTCTTGCAACATCGACATCGACGACGCCGTATCCTGCTTCATCTCGTGAGCGCTGCTCCCGCCTGACTTCGGTCGACGCCGCTGCAGATCGCCCCGACTCCGAGGCCCGATCGACGCCGAAGACGCGACGCCGGACATCTCGACGCCGCTGATCATCGAGTGCTTCACTTTTCCAAGGTACTGTGTTGTGGGGGTCTGTGCGACTCCGGGCTCGACGTAGGGCTCCTCGCGGTCGACGCCGAACCTTTGGATTAACTTTGCCTCGACGTCGTGTGACTCCCGTGTGGGTTACATTGTTGCCAAGAACTGTGTTTTAGAGAAGAAGATTTGCTTTTGATACTAAAGACTGTGCTAAGAAAAAACTACGCTTGAACTATTATTTTTCCCTCCAAGAGTATTTATTAAGAATGTGGTATATTTTTGTCGTTATTTGGTCTTGTGCTAAGCCTTATATAAAAATCCTTATTTTTATAATACTACTGTGTCGTGTCCATTTGTAGTGTATTCACTTTATTACTGTATGTGGTCATAAAGGCTTAACGCACTGCCTCTGAGATAAGCCTGTCTGCTTTGCCAAGCTACCAAGGGGGTGAGCAGGGGTTATCTAAGTGTGTGATCCCCTTGCCCTGACTAGAAAAGGTGTGTCCCTATTTGTCAGAAGTGTATACCTCTGCCAACTAGAGACAGCCGCTTCTAACATTGGTGGCAGCGGTGGGATTTGAACTTTGCATTTATGACCCATGTGCAGTAATTAGTGTGCACTACATAGTGAAAGCAGACCATAGCGCAGCCACAATCTGTTTTGGTTGGATATTCTATTTTTGTTCTCCAAATTTCCTGAAGCTTGATTTTGGAAACTGCCAGTTTTGACCATGAGTAATGCTGGAGGCACTACACCTGTTGTTGAGGAGGAATTTGATAGGAGTAAGATCAACGACTATCAGTTAAAGGATCTGAAATCCTTTTGCAAGCAATTTAAAGTTCCTACCACAGGCTGCAAAAACAAACCAGAATATCTCAAAGCATTGCAGGCCTGGATAGAGGCCAGAGATCCCTCTGATGCGGTGGTGGTACCGCCAGGGGAAGGGGAGGAGGAGGTGCCAGTGAATGGGCCCGCATCCTCTCCTGGCAGCAGTGTTTCCTCCAAAGGTCTTTCTCCTGAAGAAAGAGAAGAAAGGGAGAAAGAGCGAGCTTACAACATGGAAATGGAAAAACTTAAGATAAATGGGCAGTTGGAAATAGAGAATGCAAGAGGCAGGAGAGAAGCTGATATGGAGATCAAAAGGTTAGAGTTTGAAAGAGAGAAGTTAGCTTTTGAGCGTGATACCAGGATGAGGGAGTTGGAGCTCAAAGCTAAAGAGTTAGAATTGAATCCCTCTGGTGGCAGCATCCCATCTGTGCCTGCAGAAAGTAGGTTTTATTTTCCCAAAGATGTGATCAAAGATTTTCAGAAGAATGAGGATATTGGTCAATGGTTTAAAGCATATGAGTTAGCATTGTTGGCCCACTGGGTCCCTGAGAAGGATTGGGGAGCGGGGTTGTGGGGTCGCTTTGTGAATAAGGGAAGAGATACCCTGTTAGACATGCCTGTTGAGGATAGGATGTCTTATGCTCATATGAAGGATGCTTTAATGTTAAGGTATGGCCTAACCCCAGAAAAGTACAGACAGGCCTTTAGAGAATGTAAGAAGTTGCCTGGTACTACGTGGGTTGAATATGTGTCATTTTTTTGCAGAGCCATGGATGGTTGGGTAAAGGGCAGCAAAGTGGAAAGTTATGATGCTCTTTATGATTTGTTTGCTTGGGAGCACTTGTCTAATAACTGTTTTCCAGAGCTGCGCCAGCACCTTATTGATAGCAAGATATCTAACCCTAGAAAACTTGCTGAGGAGGCGGACCGCTGGGTCAGTACCAGGGTCCACAAGGGTCCAGTGGGAGACTCAGCCAAAGGTGGGCAGGGTCCCCAGCAGAAGAGTGGGGGGGACAAGGGTAAACAGAGGGAGTTCCAGAAAGGGCCCCAAAGTAATCCCCAAGGGAACCAAGGGAAGGGTTCCCAGCCTCCCCCAGAGAAGAAATCAGAGGCCCCGACAGGTAGACCTGTTCGTAGGGGCCCAATGACCTGCTTCGCTTGTAAGCAGGTGGGACACCGGTTTTATGATCCCCAGTGTCCCTTGAAGAACTCTAGTGCACCACCCAGTGCACCACCACGTGCCGCCCCCCGTCAGTTGGCGAGTGTAGCCCTGGGAGGGGAGGAGATGGTTGCCCATGGTGGGGAGGGTCCCGCAGAGATGTCCCTGGTCTCTCTAGGAGACATGGAATTGGTCCCTCCACCCCCTCTGCCTAGTAACACTAAGAAATATAGGCAGTGGGTGACCATTAATGGCCATAGAGTGGAAGCTCTCAGAGACACCGGAGCGAGTGTGACAGCTGTCAAGTGTCACTTGGTGTCCAGAGAGCAGGTTGTTCCCCACGCATTCTACCCTGTGATAGCTGCTGACAACTCCCAGAGAGAGTGTGAGGTAGCTCAAGTTTCCTTTGAATGGGGGGGAGTTTCAGGTACTCTTCAAGTTGCTGTAAGGCCCGCCATGCCTGTTGATTGTCTCCTGGGCAATGATTTGGAAGACTCCCCTTGGGCTAAGGTGGAGAGGGAGACACATTTGAAGATGTTGGGTGTGCCAGAGTGGGTGTGTGCAACCACTCGATCCATGACAGCAAGTAAGGGTGTTGATGGGGTTCTGGAGCCTGAAAGTATGGCCCAGGACCCAGCTGTGAAGAGAAGAGGCAGGGGGCGTGGGAAACCGTCCCCCGTAGTTCCCGTGGTCCAGGAGGAGGCAGGCCTTGAGGGGCATGCCCTGGAACCCACAGGTGAACAAGTGGCTGAATTGGGAGACCTGCCCGAGCTGACCCATTGGCAGCAGGATGGTGGTCCCTCCAGGGAGGAATTCTGTGCAGAACAGAAAGTGTGCCCTTCTCTTGTGGGTATGAGGCAGCAGGCCTCAGCCCAAACCTCAGGTGATCAGTCAGGGTCACATTTTGTTTACTGGGAGAACGACCTCCTGTATAGCGAGCCTAAGGCTGCTGAGCCTGGGTCAGCCCGTGTGCTGGTGGTACCCCAGCGCTTCAGAGCCTTCCTACTGGGTTTGGCTCATGACGTTCCGTTAGCTGGACATCTGGGGCAGGACAAGACCTATGACAGGCTTGTCACCCATTTTTATTGGCCTCAGATGTGAAGGGATACAGATATCCATTGCAAGACCTGTCAAACTTGCCAGGCAAGTGGGAAAAGCAGGCGGAAGCAGAAGGCTCCCCTCCAACCTTTTCCCGTGGTCAGTACCCCCTTTGACTGGGTGGGGATTGACATTGTTGGGCCCCTGGACCCCAAGACAGCCCTGGGCAACAGGTTCATCCTGGTCTTGGTGGACCATGCCACACGGTACCCGGAAGCCATCCCTCTCAGAACGGTGACAGCCCCCGTGGTGGGACGGGCACTGATGGGTGTTTTTTCCCGAATGGGGTTCCCCAGAGAGGTGGTGTCAGACCGGGGCACCAACTTCATTTCCAACTATATGAAGTATTTGTGGAAGGAGTGTGGGGTAACTTACAAGTTCACCACTCCTTACCACCCTCAAGGTAATGGGTTGGTTGAAAGATTCAACCGTACCCTTAAAGGCATGATTATGGGTCTTGAAGAACCAATGAGGCGTAAATGGGACGTCCTCTTGCCATGCCTGTTGTTTGCTTACCGTGAGGTGCCGCAGAAGTCTCTAGGGTTCAGCCCCTTTGAGCTTTTGTATGGACACCCGGTAAGAGGACCTTTGAGTCTGGTCAAAGAAGGCTGGGAGCAATCTCCCAGGAAACCTCCCCAGGATGTATACAGTTACATGCTGGCCTTTAGGAACCAGACCAGGCACTTCAGAGATCTTGCTCAGGCAAATCTGGAGGCCAGCCAGGAGGAGATGAAGCGGTGGTACGACCAGAAGGCCACTCTGGTAGAGCTTCAGCCTGGACAGAAAGTTTGGGTTATGTCCCCTGTGGAACCTTGTGGCTCAAGGACGGGTGGACTTAACCATTTAAGGTTGTGGAGAAAAAGAGCGATGTCACCTACATGGTGGACTTGGAATCTCCCAGGAACCCCTTGCGGGTCCTGCATGTCAACCGTTTAAAGCCCCACTTAGAAAGGTCCGAAGCAGGCATGCTCCTAGCTACAGATGCTGGAATGGAGGAGGAGAGTGAGCCTCTTCCTGACCTCCTGTATGCAAAAGAGCAAGATGGGTCAGTGGATGGTGTTGTCCTCTCTGACACACTGACCCCTGAGCAGCAGCAGGATTGTCGCCAACTGTTGGGACAATTCCCTGATCTGTTCTCCTTGATTCCTGGTGTCACGCAGTGGTGTGTCCATGATGTGGACACCGGGGACAGCACTCCTGTGAAGCACAAGGCTTACAGAGTGACTGACAAGGTCAGGGCATACATCAAGGAGGAGGTCTCCAAAATGTTTGCCTTAGGGGTGGTTGAGTCCTCTAGCAGTCCTTGGGCCAGCCCAGTGGTCTTGGTCCCAAAGGCTGCAGCGCCTGGTGCTTCACCGGAACTTCGGTTCTGTGTGGATTACCGAGGACTCAATTCAGTCACCAAGACTGACGCGCACCCCATCCCCAGAGCTGATGAGCTCATAGATCGGTTGGGGGCTGCCCGGTACCTTCGTACGTTTGATCTAACGTCTGGGTACTGGCAGATCGCCTTGACTGATGGGGCAAAAGAGAGGTCAGCATTCTCCACACCAGATGGGCACTACCAGTTCCGGGTTATGCCCTTTGGGATGAAGAATGCCCCTGCCACCTTCCAGAGGTTGGTCAACCAGGTCTTGGCTGGACTGGAGGATTTCAGTGCCGCCTACCTGGACGACATCGCAGTGTTCAGCACCAGCTGGGAGGAACACTTGCGCCACCTCCAGGAAGTGTTGTTGGCCCTGCGCAGAGCAGGCCTCACAATCAAAGCCAGTAAGTGCCAGATTGGGCAGGGTTCAGTGGTGTACTTGGGGCACCAAGTAGGGAGCGGCAAGGTGGCCCCCCTGCAACCCAAGATTGATACCATCCTGGCATGGGCACCGCCCAAAACCCAGACTCAGGTGAGAGCCTTCTTGGGTCTCACGGGTTATTACAGGAGGTTCGTCAAGGATTATGGTAACATTGTGCACCCCTTGACTTCGCTGACTTCCAGGAAGCAGCCACGACTTGTGATCTGGACTGACGCCTGTCAGACGGCCTTTGACACCCTGAAAACTGCAATGTGCACAGCACCCATACTCCAGGCACCCGACTTTTCTAAAGAATTTGTTGTCCAGACGGACGCTTCAGAGCATGGCGTGGGGGCTGTTCTAGCTCAGGTGAATGAAGAGGGCCGAGACTTACCTATAGCCTTCATCAGTAGGAGGTTACTTTCCAGGGAACAGAGGTGGAGTGCGATAGAGAGAGAAGCATTTGCTGTGGTCTGGGCGCTGAAGAAGCTAAGACCCTACCTGTTTGGGACTCACTTCCGGGTTCAGACAGACCACAGGCCCCTCAGATGGTTGATGCAGATGAGGGGTGAGAATCCAAAGCTGTTGAGGTGGTCCATTTCCCTACAGGGGATGGACTTCACGGTGGAACACCGCCCTGGCACAGATCACGCCAATGCTGATGGTCTGTCCAGATTTTTCCGCCTTAGTGATGAGGACTCCCTAGGGTAAGGGTAGTTCTCCCCACATTTCAGCTGGAGGGGACACGTGTTAGACCTGGCATCATTGGCATGAGTCTCTCCTCCATTTTTTCTGTTTGCCTCCTCTGTTTACGATGTTTTTGCTGGTAAATGCTTTGGGCACTGTGCCACTGCTGATCAGTGCCACAGTGCAAGTGCTCCCTATGTGAAATTGCTGTATTGATTGAATTCCATGTTTGGCTTATTTGGTTTACTGTCAGTCCCTAGTAGAGTGCACCAGGAGTGCCAGGGCTTGTAAATACAAATGCTGCTAGTGGGCCTGCAGCACGTGTTGTGCCACCCATAAAAGCGGCCTAGTAAAAGTATGTCTGAAGGTCTACCATTGCTAGACCACGTGCAGTCTGGTACTGTCACGCAGACTGTGCAAGTACACCTACTTGCCAGTCCCTAAACCTTCCCTTAACTTCACGTTAGTCACCCCTATGGTAGGCCCAAGGGCAGGGTGCATTGTAAGCATAAGGTAGGACAAGCCTGACAAGGTTGGCATGTCCTAATAGTGAATTACAGCCATATTCGTTTTTCACTATTGTAAGGTAACCTGCTCTCCATAAGTTAGAATGGGCTGCCAGGATTATTAATGCTGTAATCCTAGCGGGCTCGGGGAGCATGGTGCAATGTCGAGTTTGGTATCCCTGAACTCAGGGTTTAATAACACATCCGTTTGTGTGGATGGTTTTTGGACTCTGTGTTTGAAAATAGCACTTTTAGAAAGTAGCTATCTTCTTGTCTAACTGTCTACTGGTCTCTGCTGGTTCTGGTGTGCGTGTGACAGGAGCTGGGTGGCTCCAGAGGTCTGAATGAGTCAGTGTGGGGTGAGTGGGGCATTTGCATTGAGAGTAGGGGAAGAGTAGCTCCTGATAGCCTGCCCTGCCTGATACAATGCTGGCTCCGCCCCCCTGCCAGGCGACGGATGACTCTGTGCCTGCCTGGGACTTTCCTGGCCCACCTCCTGCCGGGCAACTGATGGCCCTGCCCCTGCCAGTGACAATGCTGGCTCCGCTCCTGCTGGGCGGCTGAAGACTCTGCCCTGCACAGTGAATAGGCCAGGTGCTTCGGCCTGGCAACACCCACAACAAACCCAAGATGGGGGGAAATTCCCCTGCATGGACAAAGGGATCAAAGCCAAAAAGGGGTATAAGAGAAGGACCTCTGAACCAAGAATTTAGATCACTTCTGACAAGGAAACCTGAACCAAGGACAAGAAGCCTGCTGATCTAAGGACTGCCAACCCCTTCTGCCAGAGTGCTGTTTGTTGGGGGAATCCTGCATTGCTTCTTTATTTTTTGCCAAGGAACCAGGAGAGAGGAACTGTGTGTGTACTCTCAATCTTTGCTAAGAAAATCTCCAAGGGCTGGAAGAGTGCCAGTCTCCTGTTGAAGTCACAGGGCTAAAGGACTTCATCTGCTTAAAGTGCTGTTTGCTGGAACTTGTGAATCCAGCACCTCTGAAAGAATTCAGCAATCTCGACGCCGACGGACGCCGCCGAATCCAGCTCGACATCGTGAGTAACGGCTCCAGTGTCCCGCTTCCTCGACGCCGGCCGCCGGGCCCGATCGACGCCAGCAACAACGCCAGTGAGTAGTGAGTTCGGCTCCAGCTCCAAGTGACCTCGTGTCTGCACCGCTGCTGATCGCATCGACTTCGAGCCCTCTCGACGCCGTGAGCGCTGCTCACTCTTGCAACATCGACATCGACGACGCCGTATCCTGCTTCATCTCGTGAGCGCTGCTCCCGCCTGACTTCGGTCGACGCCGCTGCAGATCGCCCCGACTCCGAGGCCCGATCGACGCCGAAGACGCGACGCCGGACATCTCGACGCCGCTGATCATCGATATAAAACCAATGAAATTCCACGTTATAGTTAGTTGGACTCACTATAACTTGCGCGTGTAATGCACTGCTGATGACGTCACATATTACATCACTCATGACATCACTGATGACACCATCCTTGTGACACAGTGACAGACCTCCTTTCACTGTAATCTAACCCTTGAAACACATATTCAAAAATAGAAACTAACATTTTCAAAAAAATGGAGATACCCATACCAGTTACAACAACCAATTCAATAATTCCACCATCTATATACACATGCACTAATTCACCAACAGTTCTATATAGTCACTCATACATATATTCACTAATCATATGTAGTGATACACCTACACATCCTGTTACACACTGACAATCATCCAAAAGTTATTCACACACATACTCACACATGCAAATAAACTATTGAACATCCATTTATTTGCATAAACAGCTATACACACACTACCACTTTACTTCTAAGGAAACTTACACATACTTACTCTCATAAAAAATCACTTATAGAAACTTTTACAATCCCTCACTCTCACATATAGTCACTTATATACATCAATATTCACATATACTACATTAAAACATATGTAGTTACTGATAAAGACACTAATAAGACAGTCATTCACTCACTAACACAGACATATACACACTAATCCACCCATACAGTCCTTCACATATGCTGTCTTGAAAACACATACAAACAGAGACTCAGTCATTCTTGCATCTATGTACTAAGTAATACCTCCACCAAACCATGCAAACACTCATACTGATACTAAGAAAAACATCTAATAACCTATATACATACACATGTACCTACTCATCAACCCATGCAGCCACTTATACACAAAGTGAAACACTAATACATATATTTAAATATTTAAGCATTACTCAGTAATATATGTATTCACTAAGATATTCAATAATATATACATATGTAACACATATTTATTTTTCAGAAAGACACACATTCACTGGATGGTGTCATCAGTGATGTCATGAGTGATGTAATATGTGACGTCATCAGCAGTGCATTACACGCGCAAGTTATAGTGAGTCCAACTAACTATAACGTGGAATTTCATTGGTTTTATATCAGTAAAATTTCCAGCTAACTACAACTGGTGTCAAACCTATGGTTTTTTCAGTGAATTTCATAGGTTTTGTAAATGCTACTTCCTAACTATAACGTGTGTAAAACCTATGGTTTTTTCAGTGAATTTCATTGGTTTTTAAAATGCTAATTCAGAAATATCTCGTGTATACAACCAATAAAGTTCTGGCAATATTTTTTTCGGAAACAAGCCGTTTTCTTCACTGTTCAAGTTGCATAGAGACTCCTTGTAAAGCGATACAGAATTAGAAAGTCTGTACCTTGCCTTTTTTTCAACGCATTAAAATTTGCCTGTAAATAAAAATTGCCTTTCTAAACTTTCGTGCACGACCCGGTGTGCGCACTCTCGGCAACAGTTCTCAATAAAATGGATAGCGCATTTCCAGGCTTTCGTGCGCGACCGACTGCGCGCACCCGCCTATATATTTCGTGAAAACTTTGCAATCTGAACTTATTGAATTTCTTTATAGACCCATCAAAGAACTTATACTACGTCAAAGACACTAAACCTAGGCTTCTTTTTTATTATTATGAGAATTTACATTAAATGGAGCCGAATGTCTTTTTAAACTTTCGTGCGTGACCGAATGTACACACCTTGGTATTTTAAAAAAATATATAAAAGGTTTTATACTTTAACAATTGTATGCTTGAATCGAGCTCAGAAGATATATTAAATCCGGATCTGTTTGGATTTACTCCTTTACACGTTTTGAAACTTAGCTGAATTAGACCGCTACTTCCAAATGGCGTACGTGACCAGATACTGTCACCGCCTACACGTCCCGAGACGCGCATGTGAAGTCATGTGACTCGAAAACAACACTTCCAATTGGTTCTTAGTAGTTTCTATTCTGCAATTTACACGGAGGACTCCACCCACTTCCCTCACTATCTTTTGTACTCTCAAAAGAGAACAACGTTCAACATCTTTCGGAATACTTTGCTGAAATGGCTGCCGCCCCGCATTCATCTTCCGAATCTGAAGGAAATGACGGACTACCTTTAAAAAGAAAAAAGGAATCTTTTATTTGGCAATTTTTCACTTATCCTGAAGAACAAAAGAAAGTGAATGCGCCAAAAGTTACCTGCACGATATGCAATTTGGTTCTCTCAAGAGGAAATCCAAGAAAAAAATATTCCTTTTCCATACATACCATGGTGCGGCATGTCAAACAGGTGCACCCTGTGGAATTTGCAAAGGCATCGACAAGAGCCCTCGCCACGCTATTACCATCAGAGGTGGCCAGCACATCTTCTGGTGGACGACCTGTATCTCCATCGAGTGCTGTGATGGACTTGAGACCATATCTTGCAAAGGTGCACATGAAATGCAACGAATGTGGAGAAATTCTTTTGTACGGAGAGCAGAGCCTCATTCTTACTAAACTAAAAATTGAGAGTCATAAATGCCCCAAGAAAAGATAAATTTCTTCATTTCATTTTGATCCTGTCTCACACATGAAAATGTTGCAAGTTTAAAAAATCAAAAACAACATAACACTTGTTTTAAAAAAAAAAAAAGTTCTTTTCAGAACTAACTCATTCTACCAAAAAGAGCTCCAGGAGCATATTATAAAGGGGGTTTATCTCCGCTTTTTTGGCTTTCGTTTGTGCGCGACCGTGTGCGCGCACCCGCATATATATTTCGTGAAAACTTTGCAACTTATTAAATTTCTTCATAGACCCATCAAAGAACTTATACTATGTCAAAGACACTAAACCTAGGCTTCTTTTTTATTATTATGAAAATTTACATTAAATGGAGCCGAATGTCTTTTTAAACTTTCGTGCGCGACCGAATGTACACACCTTGCTATTTTTAAAAAAAATATAAAAGGTTTTATACTTTAACAATTGTATGCTTGAATCGAGCTCAGAAGATATATTAAATCCGGATGTGTTTGGATTTACTCCTTTTCACGTTTTGAAACTTCGCTGAATGAGACCGCTACTTCCAAATGGCGTACGTGACCAGATACTGTCACCGCGTACACGTCCTGAGACGCGCATGTGAAGTCATGTGACTCGAAAACAACACTTCCAATTGGTTCTTAGTAGTTTCTATTCTGCAATTTACACGGAGGACTCAACCCACTTCCCTCACTATCTTTTGTACTCTCAAAAGAGAACAACGTTCAACATCTTTCGGAAGACTTTCTTTTCACGCGATAATGTGAAATACTGAGATTGTTACAGGATTTCCTATCAGATATGTGTTCCCATTGCTGTAGAAGCACTAACACCGTGGAAAATTCCACCGATAGCAGTGATATTTTTAACGCCGAGCACCGGCGATTTTTATCACTTAGAAGCCTTCCAATTATGAAGGTTTATCTCCTAAGTCTCTGATTCTCAAACTGTGCAACGCGGCTCCCCTGTGTGCCGTAATGAAGTGCTAGGGGCGCCGCCCACACTCTAGTGTGACTAACCATCTATAAATTCCACAGACATCTCTACCCTGTTATCTACAATTGTGAACATCAAAAGGAGCTGCGCTACGCCCCTGTGAGATGCCTCACTCCCACTGCTGCAACGGCTTGGCAGTCCTCCAGATGCACAGGAACAGCCCCTCCGATCCATTGAAGTTCTGTGTCGTGAGAGGCCTCACTCCCACTGCTGCAACGGCTTGGCAGTCCTCCAGATGCACAGGAACAGCCCCTCCGATCCATTGAAGTTCTGTGTCGGTCTCAATACCACTTACGAAATGAAAATAAGCACTGAAGAATATTCAAGTATGTAGTACTCCTCCTGCTACAGCATACAAAATGCATTCTATTACCTATAAAAAATTCAAACACCCACGCTACAATCATATAGAATACTTCCTCTAAAGAAGCCTGTGAATAACTTTAAAACATCAGGTTAACCTTTTTTTACTCTCTTATCATTGTCAAAAATTTTAAATGAAACGGTTTACATTTTTACTTTTTATTTCCAGTAAATTTTAAAAATAAATGTTTATAGTTCCATAGGCTCAAGCAGGTCAGCTTCCCACCCTATGTCATGCAATTCTGACAAATCGGCATCCTCATCATGTTCCTCATCACCCTCAGGATTTAAATCATCTAAGGGATCTACTTCCACTGACGTTTCAATGACAAGTTCAACGATAAGATCGAGATCAACGGATTGCTCATTATCACTCATGGTTGATGTTGTCATTATCTTTAAAGAAAGAGAAGAACAATAAGATGTTGCAGAGTAAGAGACAAATCTCAGAGACTATAATAGTAAAATTGTTTAACAAGAGTAACATTTTGCAGCTATTATTTAGCCATGTCCAGCGATGCTGAGGAGGTGAGGCCTATGTCCAAGTTTTCAGTGAACAGGACTCATCTCTTCTTAACCTTGGATAAGCCTCACCGACTCTGTGTCCCCTGCTCATACTTAAATGTAAAGGGGCAGATTTATGTTAACTGGCGCATCCCCAGAGATGCACCAGTTAATGTGCACCTCTGCTCTGCCACCCATGGTGTGCCGCATTTACAATGTGGAGCACCATTGAGCAAAAACAGCACAGATGCGTCACGCATCTGTGCCGCAAAAGCGGCGCATTGCAGGAATCACGTCGCAAGTGCGACATGTCTACTGCAATGCACAGGAGCAAGCCACACATTGCATGGTGCATCACTCCTTATGCCTGTTTCAAACAGGCGTAAGGATTTGATTCAGCAATGCTATAAAGCTGACTCAGTGAAATCTTCTAAATTTCACTGTGTTAGTTTTACAGGGCTTTCATGCAAATGAATGCCCACCCTGCAACAAAACGCTTATATGAAACCTGACGCAGGTTTCATGTGGCACAGGACTTTACAGCATGACACATCTGCCTAGATGCATCAAGTTGTAAATATGTCGCAACATAGCGCATCTTTTGCGCCGCCGCTACGTCACAAAAGTGACGCACAGCGGCGCAAAAGAGGCACACAGCTATCATAAATCTGTCCCTAACATTTTAAATGATTGATTCAGGATGACGAGAAGGTGTGGCCTATCCAGAGGTTTGTTTGAGGTGAGGCCTACTCAGGGTTGCAGATGAAATTTAGGCTTCTTGAAGAATACAGAGGAGATAATACATGTGCAGACCTAACAATGAAGTGAGTCATGTCCACTTCACTCTTGAACAAAGGCCAGACCTCTTCTGTGTCTGTGGACAGGCCTAAACCTCATCTGCACAATGTGATTCGTAAAGTTATGAAACACAGGTGATGTAATTGAAAAACGTGCAATTTCTTTTCCTCATTTCACAATCACATCACCTGTGTTTCCTTTGCTTAGGTATCTCATTGTGCAGATGCAGTCTAGCATATCAAAGAGTACACAGAAGTTCAGCACTGTATACAACAATTTTGACATTTACAGAAGATTCAGCTTTTCCATGCCCCCTACACATTCCTAAATGTTTACAGTTTAAACAGACGGTATGTTGTTGGAGATGAAGTGAGGCCTGTCTTGCAACATGGTGCATCTTTTGCATCACTGCTGCATTGGTTTCATGTGGCACAGGACTTTACACCATGACACATCTGCCTAGATGCATCAAGTTGTAAATATGTCGCAACATAGCAAATCTTTTGCACCGCCACTGCGTCACAAAAGTGACGCACAGCGGCGCAAAAGAAGCACACACCTATCATAAATCTGTCCCTAACATTTTAAATGATTGATTCAAGATGACGATAAGGTGTGCCCTATCCAGAGGTTTGTTTGAGGTGAGGCCTCCATATTAATATATATCCTTAATATAATAATCCTCTAAGGATGCAGACATATTTGCGTAGCGGCCCATGGCAGGAATTTGGCGTGCTCTGGCTCTGTTCCACTTCCAAACACCTTGATCCACCCCCCCCCTATTCAGTGGGCTGCACGCTCCGCCCCGCCCAAACCCCCTGTTACAGAGCCCCCTACCTACGCTCCCTGCCCAGGGCTGCCATGACCCTATACCCGCCCCTGGAAAATGTATAAGACACAGCAACAGTAAAAATCAAAGAATAGGCAACATGCAGAAAAACTGCACAGTAGATAAAGAAACATATGTTTAAGATAACCCCATTGGAAAACATGTAGTAATTTTTTTAATCTGCCATGCATCTGGCCCTCCAGGACCGCTTTGGAAACTCCTGCTTTAAACCTTTACATTTCATTTTCACCACACACACGTTTTGTAAAAACCCATGTAACGGACAACAACTGCATACACAGAAAATGCAGAGCTGGCCTTAGGCATATGCAAGCTGTACACCTGCACTGGATCACCAAACCCCAGGGGCCACCATGCCAATATATATCCTTAATATAATAATTCTCTGACAATAGATACATGTTTCTGTGATGGCCCATGCCAAGAATGACGCGTCCTCTGGCTCTGTTCCACTTCCAAACACCCTGACCCCCCCCCCTCTTCACTGGGCTCCGCACTCCGCCCCGCCCGGACCCCCTGTTACAGGGCCCCCTACCTACGCTCCCTGCCCACGGCCACCATGACCCTAGATCCGCCCCTTGAAAATGTATAAGACACAGCAATAGTAAAACTCAAACAATAAGCAACATGCTGAAAAACTACACAGTAGATAATGAAACATATTTTTTAGATAACTCAATTGAAAAACATGTAGTAATTTTTTTAATCTACCATACATCTGGCCCTCCACGACCGCTTTAGAAACTCCTGCTTTAAACCTTTACATTTCATTTTTAAACCATACACACGTTTTTTTTCAAAGCTGCATATTAAACGCCTAAACATGTATTTAGTCGTCCACATGCAGGCACTTTCAATTACATGACTTATTTAAGTGGAATCCCTGTAATGTTGCATATCTTTCCAAAAATACACCAGTGCCTATTATTATAACGATTTTTTTTCATTCTTCATCAGTGATATTATTTTTTACATATAATGAAAATCACTATGACTTTTTAAACGACAAAGCTTACGCGGTAAAAATCACTCTGCATTTGCTTCCCTTTAAGAATGTAGTTTATCTACCCCACGCATGTGAACCTTGATATTTCCATCTGGCAGCAAATTCCGGACTTGAATCACAAGACATGAACAACAGCCTTATTGTCACAAAAAGAAGTTAGCGTAGCATCTGTTCGCGAACAAATCTTTCACTTAGCTAATATTTACAGACAACACCATTCCTTATAAAAGAGTGGCCTTCCTTTACAATTTACTGAGGTGACTCCCTTAATTTTAAACGCATCCTCCACTTCAAGACAGGCTATTTTTTTTATAACTACTAAGCAATGGTTTAGTGACCGGACTGCCAAAAATTATATCAAGTCATTCTGCTACTCTTCACTCCATGCTCTGCTACCTATTTCTGTGGACTTCCTGTTGAACTGCCAGTGCTGCAACGTTTGTGTTCCCATCTCGTTTATTTCAAAATGGATGTCCCTCCTGTCTTCGCAAACAAGCCGGAACACTTAGAACTATTTCGCCAAAAGATGCTTGACTACTACGGCATCTTAGCACTCTCGACTCTGAATACTTCATATCGATTATCATTTCGATATTCCTATTTCACCTGTGTGCAGCCTATATTTCATTGCCTGAGCTGTGATTTCATGTGGGCCCTGGACTTATGTCTCTGCAACTTGGTACCTCCTGAAGTGAATTACAATCATCTCATGAATCCGTTAATTGATCATGAACAGTTTTGTTGCAACGGAGGGATTATGGCCTTTGCAGCGATACAAGCAGTTCTGGGTCATTGGGATATATTCGCAGCGGCGCAAGATTTCCTGACAGACAGCTACATTGAAAACCCACCGAGCTGTCCTCTGATGGTACTAGAGGCTCCGGTAATAACAGATCATGAATGCTGCTTTCCTCTTTTCAATTGGATGGCTGACATGTTTTCGGATCATAACAGTGACTTCTTGTTAGAAGCAGTTGCTGCTTACTTTGCCTATACAATCCTGGGTTGACTGTTTGCAAGCCAATGACGTCCACATTTCGTTTTGCCTCCCTATCTTTTTCACGTTTTCCTGGATATTTTCTTAACATGAACAGACCTATTGGCTTTACTAACAGTGGACATTATGATTTCCTACTGGTTAAATTTTGATCTTTTATGTGGACTAAATTTTTTTCTTCACCTACTCGATTTTGAACTTTATTTTTTATTAAAGTCTAATCTCAACAATTCTATTGTATATCTTATCTTATGTTATTTCAAACGTACTCGAACCAAAACTCGCTAATATATGCTACATGTGCCCTAATTAATGTGTAAATATAGAATGAGTTTTTTATAACTGTAAACGCAATTTCGCATTTGAACTGCTTAATTCCGCCTCAGACACCTCTGATCATTTAATTTTCCATAAACTGAAATATTTTGATTACATACATGCACCTCTCGCCATTTTGTCGGTTTTGGCGCGTTTTTTTTCCCTTACACAATAGCATAACAGAAACGTGATAGTGCTTCGCATGCAGAGAGCTGAATAATAAAGACATAATGTCTAACCACTAGCATTTTCATATATCGTTCCTAAACTGAAAGGCCAGAGACCTTCTTCCATTTAATAAAATATAATATACTTCCTCATAAGAGTGTATAATTAATTTTGCAAAACCATATTCATTTTTCATCAACTATACCGTTTGTATTCTATGTACTACTGACTATACCGATTACTTTGTTTTTTGCAATGTCTCTACTCGTATTAGATTGGAAACTTGCCTTGAAAACAGTGCATTTCTGAATAAACATTTCAAATATACACGTTCTCTCTTTTAACCCATAATCTCAACTAAAATGATTGTATACTGAAACAGTATTCATGTGTTCCACGTAACTTCAGCTGTACTAACTTAATATTTTCTTTTGTCGACCTGATTTACTCATACTAGAACCCACAGGCCTATAACAGCCCGAGAAGCCTTTCTTAGTAGGTCGCGCACCATGCAGACAGTTGTACCTTTGTAAAAAAATAATTTATTACTCTTCTCAAGCACCGTCGCAGTTCCGCTCCACTCAGTGTTAATCACTGCTCCCACGCTTCTACAGACCAGACGCTATGTCGTATTTCACTCCTTATCACGCTTTAATCTCCACAATAACAAACACTTCTCCGCCAGCCACCAGAGAACAGAGTGCAGATGCAGAGGCACTAAGTAGTGAAATACAACATACCCTCTGCTCTATGGAAGCAACCGAGCGGTAATTCTGAAAGAAAACATTCACTAGCGCTTCAAAAAAGCATTTCAATTATATAAATAGTTTTTTGAAAACGTTCCAACTACTTTGATGCGACTATCTGTGTGTGCCTCCACAGCAAAGTTCCTCAGCCCGGACTGAAGGCAGACACAGACAGACACACACACAATAAGATAACACAGGGCAACGGAGACGGAAAACAGAAGAGAGATGAAGATGCCGTCAAACAGCAGGAGTGAGAGAGATATTTTTATACTCCGTTTGGTACCTCAATTTACGAACACATTTACTGCACAAATCTGTGTACAACCTCATGGTCAGAACTTTTCATTTTATTTTACTCGACCACCTCCCCCTCTCACCCCACCAGTACAAGCCGCGGCCACAAACTACAATGTAATTTTGTCGTCTGTCAGAAAGTTTAAGAATTCATTAAGCATTACCACTTTTTGAAGACGGTA
Source organism: Lissotriton helveticus (assembly GCF_964261635.1). Classification (NCBI taxonomy): domain Eukaryota; kingdom Metazoa; phylum Chordata; class Amphibia; order Caudata; family Salamandridae; genus Lissotriton; species Lissotriton helveticus. The sequence goes on along the minus strand of NC_136057.1, from coordinate 711,852,010 downwards.
TCACATGTAATATACCAACTTTTCATTTTATTTCACTCAACCACCTACCCCTCTCACCCTACACCCACCAATGCAGGCCGCGTCCAGAAACCGCACTCTAATTTTGTCGTGTGACAGAAAGTTTACGAATTCATTAACCATTAACATTTTTTCACGACGGTATCACATGTAATTTACCATTTCTCTCTCTATCTGCATTATCTGTCTCTCTGCTAATATCATTTTTTCACTTCATAAACAACTTCTCTCATTATATATAAAGGCTTCAAAATCACACAAATAATTACTCTTTATATTAAACATATTTTATACTTCATATTTCACATTTAAATTAAAAATAGTTTTAGAAATACAACACATTATGACAGCCAAAAATGACTTTAGTTTCAAACTATGAGGAAAATCAATCATTGTTTGTGAGTAAACCATATTTTACGGTACATGACAAAACAAACAGTTACAGACTTACCTTTACCAATGCTTTGTACGATGTACAACAGTGACAGTCACAAAATAGATATTCGTTTGACGGAATCTCAATTATGCTGCTATCACTGCAACCAAAATTCAATGGCACAGATATACAGTCAATACAGACTCATATATGTCTCTTCAGCCAATCATATTTCCTCCCGCAAAATTTTGTATTCAAATTTACATTTCAGTTGGTTGTCCCTCACAATATTTTCAATGTCACATAAAAGTCACCCATCACCCACTGCCATCTCTGGCTGTTTCCATGGTAACACCTCATTCTGCACCTGGCTGAAGGCACAGGTCAAAAGTTCATATCTCAACGTTCTACAGCAAACTAACAACACTGTTTTCCCTCCAGAAACACCTGCCTATCCACAGCTCTGTTACATGTCATTTTTTTCACACCCAATACAACTTTTTCTTTTACATAACATTAACATGCAACGTAGTCTTCAATCTTCACGTATTAGAATCAACCAATCATTTTTCGTTTTTCAACCACACCAAGCTTCATCCATTTTTTTATCCTGACTTTCAGCTTCTAACTGCCATTCCACTTCCAGAACCCATCGGAGTACGAGTGCATCTGCCTTGAAAATGAAGGTTTGGCTTTTAGGACACAGCTATATTCACTGGAGTGGAAAATATGCAGCAAGCAGACGAATTTCCAACCTTGATTTACCAAATGTGCAGATAACGTGGATTGGGCAAAGAGGATTATAATGTCACCAATTAATACCATTGGTGAAAACTTTTATGCATCTCCCAGAACCAGACCTTATAATTGTGCACTGTGGTGGGAACGATCTAGGCACATTGACTGGGGTAGGTCTGGAAATGCTTCTAAAAGACACCTTTCGACAATTGATGACACTTTTTCCTCGAACTGCCTTGGTATATTCCAATATATGCCAAAGACAGATATGGAATTGGTCCAATCAACATTGTGCACAAATTGAGAAAGCAAGGAGACATGTTAATAAATCTGTTTCTGCTTTCCTCAGAGATTATAGCATGGGTTCTATTTACCACAACAACTTGCGTTACCACATGCAAGACATCTATAGGACAGATGGTGTTCATTTCACGGATGAGGGAAACAGAATCTTCCTCTGCAACATCCGGCTCTGCATCGCTACTTACTTATAAATGCAGAAAAAACTCAATTAACACAAGGGCTCTTTTCAGAGCCACCTTATATCAAAGCACTCAAACTTCTGATTTATCTCCATTTTCACACTCTTGTAAATAGGTGTGCGCGCCCGGGTGCGTGCACCCCGCAACTTTAAAAAAAATATATATATATATATTTTCGCGTTTAAGGGCCTTACTGCACACCCTGAGAGAACCTACGCAGCAAAACAATCTCTACCTTCTCCCCTTTCCATGTTCCAACGCTTTGAAATGACAATAAATTTACTCGCAGTGACAAAATGGCGGTCAACACTTCCTGATTTCCTTCGAATCGAACGTTAACAGACGTCACGCAGCAAAAAAAAATTCCGCTCGCGCGCAGCCGCTTGAGTGCGCGCACCCGTGCGCGCTTATAGATATATAATTGACTTTAAGTTTAATTTTCTCAGCAACTACTGAACAGATTTACACCATTCCAAAAAAAGCGTAATCTGCGAGCCGGACTCTACAGTTTTGCCAAATTTCTTATAAATCCATTCAGCCGTTCGACCTGTAGCCGTGTCTAAACGTCCTATGGAAAATAACATGGAGAAAACACGTTTTGGGACCCCCCTTTTATCTCAGCCCCCACTTCACCAATCCCCCCCAAACTTTCAGGGAAGGAGCGCAGCGGACCGAGCCATCTTCTTTGAGAAATTCGCAAAGATTCATCCACCACGGCCAAAGTTAATCCAAATAGAATGTTGAGGATTTCCTATGGAAACTAGGTCCTAACTATAACTACCTACTGGCGACCGCCAGTAGGTAATATATATATATATATATATATATATATATATATATATATATATATATATATATATATATATATATATATATATATATATATATATATTCACTGAAAAAACCATAGGTTATAGACCATATATAGTTAAGAATTAGCATTTACAAAACCTTATTTTACTCACACAAAACCATTGAAATTCCATATATAGTTAGTTGCACTAACTATATATCGCGCACCCGCAATCCACTGCTGATGATGTCACATATTACATCATTCATGACATGGTCAGTGACATCACTGATGACATCACTGATGACATCTCAAATGACATCACTGATGACATCATCTAGTGTCTGTGTGTTTTTGTAAAGTTTAAATACGTTTTACATATTGAAGAATGACTGGATGTATGGAAGACTGAGTGTGTGTGTGGCTGGCTGGGAGTTGTGTGACTCTGTGCATATCAATGTGTACTTGTATCAGTGATTGTATAAGAGAGTAAGTATGTGTTAGTATATGTGTGAAAAGTATGGTGTTCTGTGTTTAACTATAGATGAGGAAATCGAAGTGTGATTGATTCTTCACAGGACTGACTAGGTGTATGAGTGCATATCATAGTGTTCTAATAATAACTGACTGTATGTATGAGTAATTGTATGGGTGAATGAGTGAATGTGTGTGTAGACGTACGAATCAGTGAGTGCGTATGTAGTAACTGGTATTGGTGTGTCATGATGTCATCAGTGATGTCATTTGAGATGTCATCAGTGATGTCATTTCAGATGTCATTAGTGATCTCATCAGTGATGTCACTGAAGTATGGTGTTCTGTGTTTAACTGTATAGATGAAGAAATGGAAGTGTGATTGATTCTTTACAGGACTGACTTGGTGTGTGAGTAACTCCATGGATGAGTGGCAGTGTGTGACTGTCTGCATAGGTGTATGAGTGCATATGATAGTGTTGTAATAATGAGTGACTGTATGTATGAGTGATTGTATGGGTGAATGAGTGAATGTGTGTGTAGACGTAGGAATCAGTGAGTGCGTATGTAGTAACTAGTATTGGTGTGTCATGATGTCATCAGTGATGTCATTTGAGATGTCATCATTGATGTCATCAGTGATGTCATTTGAGATGTCATCAGTGATGTCATCAGTGATGTCACTGACCATGTCATGAATGATGTAATATGTGACATCATCAGCAGTGGATTGCGGGTACGCGATATATAGTTAGTGCAACTAACTATATATGGAATTTCAATGGTTTTGTGTGAGTAAAATAAGGTTTTGTAAATGCTAATTCCTAACTATATATGGTCTATAACCTATGGTTTTTTCAGTGAATTTTCAAGGTTTTGTAAATGCTAATTCCTAACTATATATGGTCTATAACCTATGGTTTTTTCAGTGAATTTCATTGGTTTTTTAACAGCTAATATCTGTAGCTGTAAAATGTATTCTTCTTTAAATCCAAAAATATATTTTATATGTTTATTAATAACTTTTTTTTTTAATATTTTTTTTTCTTCGTTCCCGCTTCGCGAATCGGGAAGCTTCCCGTTAGCTGACCTTGATGCCGCGAAATAGACCGCGAGCCGGTAAACGTTTCTTTACCGCAACTGCCGCGTTAGAAAACAACATCGTGACGCCTCCCGTCCGCATGACGTTTCGCGTTGTCGCGTGATACGTCATATGACGTGCTACGTTAGCGAACTCGTACGCTTACCGAGTCGCAAAGCACAGGTTTCTGGAAGCAAACCGGGAGGCCCTGCAAAGCGCGTAACGTAAACACAGCAGGTCATGAGCTTTTAAGTTCATTTAGCGCGCTGTCACGCCGATTAAAAGCGGTGACACGCACTTACTTTTAAATTGTATATTCTTGTTGACTAACCTGTACTGAACATCAACAGGTACCTTTTAACCTTCATCTTGCCTTTTCAGGGGCCCAGCGAGGCTGGCTGGCAGCTGATTCCACCTCAGGCGCCGAGCGGTAGTGGCCGCCATCTTGGATCGGGCTGGTTCGCCCGACCCCACCCACGCCACTCCCCCCACGCTGCTCCTCTATTTAGGAGCGTTTCACAGTCTCCCCAGCGATTGCGAGCGGCCCGGTGGCAGTGGGCTTGCTCGTGGGAGCTGAGGGCTGCGACTGAGCTTTTAAGTTCATTTAGCGCGCTGTCACGCCGATTAAAAGCGGTGACACGCACTTACTTTTAAATTGTATATTCTTGTTGACTAACCTGTACTGAACATCAACAGGTACCTTTTAACCTTCATCTTGCCTTTTCAGGGGCCCAGCGAGGCTGGCTGGCAGCTGATTCCACCTCAGGCGCCGAGCGGTAGTGGCCGCCATCTTGGATCGGGCTGGTTCGCCCGACCCCACCCACGCCACTCCCCCCACGCTGCTCCTCTATTTAGGAGCGTTTCACAGTCTCCCCAGCGATTGCGAGCGGCCCGGTGGCAGTGGGCTTGCTCGTGGGAGCTGAGGGCTGCGACTGAGCTTTTAAGTTCATTTAGCGCGCTGTCACGCCGATTAAAAGCGGTGACACGCACTTACTTTTAAATTGTATATTCTTGTTGACTAACCTGTACTGAACATCAACAGGTACCTTTTAACCTTCATCTTGCCTTTTCAGGGGCCCAGCGAGGCTGGCTGGCAGCTGATTCCACCTCAGGCGCCGAGCGGTAGTGGCCGCCATCTTGGATCGGGCTGGTTCGCCCGACCCCACCCACGCCACTCCCCCCACGCTGCTCCTCTATTTAAACGTCCCTTATGTGTCAGCGCAGCGGACGAGCGCAGCGGGCGCGCCGGAGGCGCGCCGGAGTCAAGCCTGAGTCCTGCCCGTCTGCGCCCGTCCGCGGCAGGCCGGGGCTAGGGGCTCCCCCTTATGCCCTCTCGTTGCCTTATACCTCCTCTGAGCTTCTCTCTCACTGGATCCCTGGCACTATTAGCTCTACTGTGGCTAATTCACTACAGCTCTTAAATCTCCTTACGTGCCCCCCTGCTGCCCCCCCCACCGTTATTCAAAGTTATCTTCTGCCTTGCGCCTCCGCGCCTTCTCGCCCCCTTTTGCTTGTCCCCCCCACGCCGTCCTACAACACTACTGCTACGCTCCTCAATACTCGATCTGTTGTCAGTCATCAGCACGAGCTGCACGACTTCCTTGACTCCCATAACCCGGATCTCTTGTTCCTAACTGAGACCTGGCTCAAGGCTGATTCCCTTCCCAATGTCCTAGCCGCACTCCCCCCTTCCTACTCCATCATTCGGGCGGATCGCCCGGAGGGTAGGAGAGGTGGTGGAGTAGCCCTGATATCACATTCTGACTCCCACTTTCAGATACTTCCCTCTCCTCCTATCCCTGAGGTAGACTGCCTAATAATTCGTGCTAGCTCTAACTTGACCCCCCTCACGGCTGTTCTCATTTATCGACCCCCTCATGCTACTTCCAACTTTGTCTCTTGTCTCCAAGACACCCTCGCCACACTGGTTATTAACAACTCCTCAGTGTTGGTGTTGGGTGACTTCAACTTTTGGCCCAACGACCCCGCCGAAACCCCCCTTTCTAAAGATTTCACTAGCCTCATGACCAGCCTGAATTTCTGTCCCCTCGTCCACAGCCCCACACATGTCCACGGCCACTCGCTTGATCAGGTCTGGACTTTAAATATCCCCACTACTCCTCCTGTCATTTCCCCGTGCTCTTGGTCGGACCATTTTTCAATTTCCTTCTCCCTCGCGCTAGCCCCAGCATCTAAACCCCCTCTCCCTAAGAACACCTGGGCTAGAAAGTGGGGTAAGGCAGATATGCCATCTTTCTGCCTAGCCCTGGCCAACTCCTGCCCTGACCTCTCGGGCCTCACCGCCCCAGACCAGCTGACTACCATCGATGGCTGGCTGGCTCGGGCAGGCGACGACTTCGCTCCCTTGAGACGGATTACGGTGAAGCGTGCCCATGCGGCCAATCGTTGGTTCACCCCCGACCTCAAGGAGAAGAAGCTGGCCGCACGCAGAGCAGAGCGCGTATGGAGAAGAGAATACTGCCCCGCCAAAAAAACCACCTATCTCTCTGTGCTCAAAGTTTACAAACAAAGCATACTTGATGCCAAGACCCTGTTTTACTCAAACAGGATATTGGCAGCCGAATCTCAATCCAAAGAGATTTTCGCCACAGTACATGAGCTTGCCTCATCTAACAGAGCCACGGCCTTGATCCCCCCCTCCCAACCACTCTGCGACTCCCTCAATGATTTTTTCATTGACAAGGTCGCAACGATCAAGGCTAAAATCTCTCCTCCCTCCTCGGCCTTCATCAACCCCTCCCCCCCGGTTATCACTTCCAAACTCACGTCCTTCCCCCCTCTGACCACAGCTACACTCTTTCCTCTGCTTCAAAAGGTAAAGTCGGGCTCACCCCTAGACTTTGCCCCCGCTCGTATCTTGCGAGAGGTCTTCCTACACTGTCCTACCCCTCCCCTCACACTCTTAAATGACTCACTTAAATCCGGAGTTGTCTCCACTGCCCATAAATTTGCGGCAGTTATCCCCATTCTAAAAAAACCTGGTGCCGACCCTTCATCTCCTTTAAATTACCGTCCCATTTCCCTTTTACCCTACTTGGCCAAGGTCTTGGAGACCCACGTAACCAGCACCCTGAGCACCTACGTGGAAGCCAACCACTGCCTCTCCCCCCGGCAGGCGGGCTTTCGCCCCCTCCACTCGACGGAGAAGGTAGTGATCTCAGTGATGGACAGCCTACGCGAGGGCATTGATACCAACGTCCCCCAGGCCCTCATTCTTTTAGACCTATCCGCCGCATTTGACACGGTGGACCACTCCATCCTTCTCACCCGTGTCAAGGCGGCGGGTATAGAGGGCCTGGCCCTCGCCTGGCTCAAGTCCTTCCTGAGTGACAGGGCTCAGGCAGTCCATCTTGCTGGTTTCACCGCTGCCTCTCGTAAGGTCGCATGTGGAGTTCCCCAAGGCTCTTCCCTTTCCCCTCTTTTGTTTAATTTATACATCTACCCCCTCATTTTTATGTTACAGCAGCTCGAGGTCACGGTGTTCAACTACGCCGATGACCTCCAGCTAATTTTCAACCTTTCCCACCCCTCCTCCTCTGCTTCAAATGTCCAATCCGTCATGTTATTCATCCAGGATTGGATGAACTGCAACCACCTCAAACTCAACCCAGACAAGACGGAGTTAGTCTTGACTAGAGGTGGTTGCAGCCCCTGGTCCCCTTTCCACTGGCCCCCTTCACTTGGTGTTCCCCCACCCCCAGTCCCCAAGGTCAAGACCCTCGGCATCCTCCTGGATCCCTCACTTTCCGTCCACTCCCAGGTCAGCTCAGTTGTTTCCTCTTGTTTCTTTTCCCTTCGAATCATCAGAAAGATTTCTCGTTTTTTTTCTTTACCCGCCCTAAAGATTATAGTGATGGCCATGGTGCTCTCGCGCCTCGATTACGGGAACATCATTTACAACGGCGCTCCAGCTTACGCCATTCGCCGTCTGCAGCTAGTGCAGAACCAGGCTGCCCGCCTGATTCATGGCCTGCCTAAATACCACCGAGCCACTCCCTTACTGCAGGCATTGCACTGGCTGCCGGTGAAAGAGCGTGCCTTGTTTAAACTTGGTTGCACCACCTTCCAGGCTAAAACAGGCACCGCCCCGGAATTCATTTGTTCTGCCATCACCCCCTACATTCCTGGACGAGAGCTTAGGTCCACTCATCAGGCTCTGCTAACTATCCCCCGCTTCAGTAAGAAAAAGACTGGTGGTACGAAATTTGCAGTACTTGCTCCTTCGTTTTGGAACTCCCTTCCTTTGGAACTCCGCATGTCATCTTCCTACATGGAATTCCGGAAGGGTCTCAAAACTTTTCTTTTCTCTCGAGCCTACAATGCTTAATCCCCCTCTGCTCCTGCCCGCTTCTCTCAATCCAACAGCGCCATGAAACCGCATGGTAAAAGTGCGCTATAGAAAAGTTTTTAAATTCAAATTCATGTGACTTGGTAATAACACTTTTCATTGGTTCATTTCACTTTCGGTTTCCTAATGATGTAAGACTAGGTCATATGATCTAAAATGAACACTTTTCATTGGTTGAGAACTATTTTTTTTCCCAAATGGTGAAAATCCCTCCTTCTTTCCTCACTCTGACTTTCATCATTGTGAGAGAAAGACCCTTTGTTACCAGTGAGCAATGGCATCTTTACTAGCTTCAGCTGGTGCTTCCCCACCACCTCCACCACATCCAAGGAAGAGTGGACCACCTGCTAAAGTTATAATTCAGCAAGAAGAGGAAGAAGAGGAACAGGACGACCTAGATAATCTCCCTATTATGGCCAGAAGATCTGTTGTACCGGAAGTAACGGGACCAGAGGGCAGGGAGATGGTGCCAAATATACAAACGAGATTTCGTGAAGTAAAACAAGTCTGCGTACATTGCAGTGGATTCATTTGCTACGGAGAAAGTAGCATCACTCTGATCAACAGAGCTATTGACAATCATGCTCCTGTTTGTCCGAAACTCCCCAAACAATAAATTCTTTTTTTTTGTTTTCTTGCTCCTGTTGAGCCCTTTACAATGAATCGTTTTCGTTGCCCCCTCCGAAAAAAAAACAAAAAAAAATAAAACTGTTCAGAAAAATTCAAAAAAAGTAAAAAAATGTTCAAAAAAATTATAAAAAAAATATAAAACAACAAAAACAATTTAAAAAAAAGTTCTTTTCAGAACTACCTCCCCGTTATTAAAAAATTGGTACAATATTTGCAACTGTGCCAACCTCTATTTCTCTTAGTTCGCTTCCCAGTTCGCTCCCCGGTACGCGAACCGGAAGCGAACCAAAACATTTTTTTTTAAAAAAAGAACAGTAAGTATAAGGGAAGGAAACAGACAGTTATGTTAAAAGAAAGACAGCTATAGGGGAGTAAACTAGAGATACTATTACCCGTAATCCACTGCTGATGATGTCACATATTACATCATTCATGACATGCTCAGTGACATCATCAGCAGAGGATTGCGGGTAACAGTATCCCTAGTTTATTCCCTATAGCTGTGTTTCTTTTAACATAACTGTCTGTTTCCTTCCCTTATACTTACTGTTCTTTTAAAAAAAAAAAATTTTAGATCAGTCAGAAACAGTGAAAGTAATGAAATATAAAAGACTACGTAGAATATGAGCACTGTATGCAACAACTTTGACACTTACAGAAGCCTCACCTTCTCCATGCCTCCTACACAGTTCTACATGTACATCATAAATGCAAACAGAACAGAATTAATTATACATGTTAAATGGTTTATTTTTGCTGTTCTCAGAATGTATCAAATTTCACTAAAACAGTGACTTGAAGGTATTCATCATATAACAGCGGGGAAAAAAAAACACAATCAAAATGATTGTGTTTAAAAAACCCATACAACATTACAAATCAGAATTCAGAACTCCTTAAAGTTAACTCACTTTCCATGACGGCCAAGGATGTCCTATGAACAGCTTACACTCTGTTGTGCTGTTATTACTTTCAACCCGCCACTTTCTGAAAGAAAACCTCCATCGTTTTCAAAAACATGTTACATACAATAAATGACTTCTTGCTCTCTACCACAAGATTCCACAAGGCCAAATCTTGTCAGAGCCATGTATAACTCTTGGATTTCTTGTTAGCCAATCCCGTCTTTTCGCATTTCCGCAACTTTCAGAATTAAAATGTTGAAGATCATTTACACAATCCTGGACTAGTAATATCTTCCCCTTCTTGCTCAATCATGTTCTACATTTCCTATCACACTGATACTGCTTACTATGAAGCAGACTTACACTACCTTTATGACTAGTACAATTATTTAATTCTCTACATCACTTTTAATCACAAAGCAATGTAAAACAGTAGACAGCATTGCAGACTTACATTCCCTCTACTCCATGTTTTGATTGGCTGCTTCAATTAGCTTATAAAAAGAAATAGTTTTTCTGAACTCATTCAAAGTGCACGTATTTCTCAATAACGTCCAGTGTTATGGTAAAAAGTTATGTCTCTGTACTACACTTATCCTCAAGGCCAAATAGTGTAGGAGCCATGAGAACTTCTTGAAATTCCTCAGAGCACATCCCGAGATTCTTTCCCTAAAATTTTGGTTTTAAAAACACCAGGTAAGAGTTTTTAAGGTCATATGGCAATTTTTTTTTGAAAATTAAAACAGAATCATTGCAGAATGACCAGCCATTTCTAGACTTTAAATAAGCTGTATAATGTCCTGATGTTATTGAAGGACCATCATGATATATAATTGCTACAGTTACAAAAGTCCTTCCTGATATTGACAACTGTGAAGCCACAAAATGTTTTATTAAAGTTGTCAATTTTGTTCCATCAGGCCTACATCGTTGGAACATTAAAATGACATACTGGCCATATGTTCGTATAAATAATGTGGACATCATTTCAGATTTACATTGCCTACACTCCATATTGTGATCAGCTGCTTTTACTAGCTTATTAAAAGAGACTGATTTACTGTCTGGCAAAGTTAAATATATAAATCTTTCTGAGTCTACACTAGTACTACTTGATACCCTACAGTTCTCGCAGTCATGCTGCCATTGATAAGAAAGCCCAAACAGGTGATCTACATCTACACCTTCAGCATGCAATACATCAAGCATATACATTAAAAACTCCTGACAATCTTGCTGACTATTTTGAGAGAATTGTGTTTGGCCTGAACATCTGTCTAACAGATTTCGAATTTCAGACACACTTTCTATGTTTGTTCTATCAGTGCTACATTTCTCTAACACAGAATTTAACAAACTGCAAAATCTTTGATCAGAATTGACCACAATCTCTTCTTTTACATTTTGTAGAGAAAACAAAACATTAACCACTACATTAGCATAGCAGTTGACACCAGAACTGTTTTCAAATTGAAAACCAACAACATCTTCAACAGAATCCTTTTTGTTTCTGCTTATAATTTCAGGTTCATCGACTTTTCGTCTTTTTGCTACAACCTCCCCAGTATTGGTCACATTTCTTCGTTTCCGGCCTACCACACGTTTCTTAAACAAAGGATACTGAGGCAAATGTGGCGCATACTCTCTTCTCAACCTATTGTATTCCTTAACACAATCTAGATCCGCACAAATGTTTGTGACATCACACTCAATCAAGTACAATCCCGATAAAGTCCTAACTCGTGACAATGCCACATATGCCATACCCTCCTTGAACACAGAACTGCCAATATTCACCAATGCACAGTCTACACTTAAACCTTGCGATTTATGGATTGTCACCGCATATGCCAAGCAAACAGGAAACTGCTTACGACGAACATATAAGTCTTTTACAAGCAAAAATCTAGCAGAACAACGAGCAATTAGCTGTACTTCCTCAATGCCATCAAATTTAATTTTTAAAAATTCAATTCCATCTCTATTTCTGTATTTCACAAAATCAACAACATTACCCATTGATCCATTTACCAGACCTCTTTCAACATGTAAATTCCTTCTTAAAATTATACGGCAGTTCAAGCACACATTCAGAGTCTTTTCAAAACCCGCAGTTTTAGATATACTCTTCTCTAATGAATCCAATTTTGTTTTCAGATTCTCAGACAAAATAATTGTTGATCCCATATGCTCTACTCTGTCAATAGCTTCCAATTTCACAATCTCTTGCTTTTCTAAATGCAACATTTTGTTGTTGAATTTGGCACATTCTGCAAGAGTTGGCATCAAACATATTCCAGATTTTTTCTCAGTAACTTTCTGAAAAATATTCTCAGGCACAACATCTTCGTCTGGATATAAATTTGTCAGTAATCGTGCATGTAAAGCTTCTTTCCCATGCTCGGTCACTTTTCCAATTCTAACATCTTGTAGAATAGTCTTGTAAACTTCATCCTTTGCCTGACGCATATTTTCATGCAGTTCAGCATAATTGAAGTTTAACCATATATTGACGTTGCCAATACTCCCTAAGCACTTCCTGGTATCTTCATGCGTGAGCATTTTGAACACAGGTTGCCCTTTCACTGGTGTCAGCTGCAGAAGATCTCCGAAAACAATGATGTGTTTGCCACCAAATAACACATCATACTCTGTTTTGAGAACTTCTTGCATTCTCAAATGCACAAAGGCAAGCATGACATTGGAAACCATGCTTACTTCGTCAATGATAAGAAGTTTCATTTTCCTCAAGACTCTTGAAACTTCAAAACAAGCATCTCCAGATAGCTTGTGATATTCTAATTTGTTGTCATGCTCCACTGGCAGCATCAGTAAACGATGTAAAGTAATCCCTTTAATGTTATGTGCTGCCAGTCCAGTTGGAGCGGTGACAACACAAGACAGCGATGACTCTGTCCTTTCCTGCAAATAACATGAAATTGCTTTAATAAGGAAACTTTTTCCAGTTCCCGCTTCTCCACTCACGTACAGTCGGACAGGCTTCAACGACGTACATGAGCACTCTTTCTTGTCATGACTTAATCCATGATCAATTTGCATGGTAAGTTCGTCATATATTTTCCTCTGCTCAACGTTGAGTTGTCTTTCCAACTCTTCTAAGTTAACCGCATCCTCCTGAGCATGTGCCATGGCTCTTTCCACTTCATTCATAGCAGTGGCAGCTTCATTTTCGATAAGAGGTCCTCCTAGTGGATCCTGACTCAATGAAGCAGAACTCTGACTGTCCTGAGAACTGTCTCTGGCAATCTCGGCTGCAATCGTTGCTTCCTGCTCAATTTCCACATTCAACATTTCTACATATTTGGGAAAAGCAGGACATTCTATGGTCTCCTTGGCAGCATTGAATGAGTCTTCGTAACAAAGGAAATCTCCAAGCAGTTCCTCTTCTGCACGCCAAGGCTTAAAAAGTTGCAAAAGTGCTAAATAGAAAAACTCCTTTTTTTCAGGAGATTCGCCACTCAATTTTCGATGGTTTATCAAGTGGCATTTTCTTTGCTTGACCAGACATCCCTCACTTCCTATTACAGCATACACTCCTTTCTCAGTATCTTCTTTGATGTTCCTCTTGAATATGTAATTTTGCAGAACCTCATACAGACAAACATTCTCGAGGTGACTGCTTCGATTTGGGTAATATGTATCCAACATGTTGCTCTTCAAAATGTCGGTACTGTTTGGCTCCTTTTCCGCCAAATACTCAATTTCCCGCACAGGTTTCAGAACTCGATTACGCGTTGCAGCAAGACCAACACTCACCCAAACGATACTCCTGGACTTGGCATAGAGACTTGCTGAAGACAACCAGTCAGAACATTCGTAAGCTCCGATTTCTCGATGCAACAACATCTTCAGACTGAAACTGTACAACTTCTTGCTGAGGCTCTTTTCATGGGAAATGTCCTCCCACATATCCTTCAATTCTGTCTTCTCTTTTTTGGTGATGTAAGATGTCACATACCGAGCCACAGCCATACAGTTATCAGCCACAAACTGTATATCCATGTTAGCATTCCACATGGACAAAATCACCGGGTTGTAGTCGTTGATGTACTTAGACTCTTCGTTCCTCTTCAAATTGTATGTGTTTTTAGGTGATTTCTTCATCACATTATGTCGCAGCGAAGACATCAAACTGTTCACTCTTCCTTTAGAAATCACCGATCGTGGAAAGCCGAAACGACATTTGGTGTAGAACTTGTCTTTGTTCCGGAATTTACGACGACAGTACTTTCCACATCGATGGCTTTGGAAACGTAGAACTTTTTCTCTTAGGCTTTTTTTCTCCTTTGCGTTTGGAACAGCACACGTAGAATACTGTTCTATGAAACTCATCACTGAGTCGTCTGCATCCGTTCCAAATTTAGGTGCATCCTTGATCCACAGCAACATATGTATATGAGGAGCACCTCTTGCTTGGTACTCCTTCCTCCAGAAGAAATCCAACACCTCTCCAAGAGGTGGATTCTTCTTATTCATGATAAAAGACATCATACCTTCAAATCTATGATTGAAGTACCTACATACATTGACTGGATCCAAAGAGCACAGTTCTCCGGGTGTCTTGAATTCGATGTTTTCTACGTTAGCATTTGCCTCTCGTAGAAATTCAAGTAAGTCTTCCCAGCCATACTCAGCACAGCTCAAAGTGAGGAACCATGTGGGAGTTCCTAAGTTCCTCAGCATACATTTTAAATCACCATGACGACGGTACCAGTACTCATTAGTACCACGCTGACACGCCATGAGATTAATCAGGTGAGAATCCAAAATACTGTCTTGGACATTGACTTTATCCATAAAGTCACTTGCCGAGATGTTTTGCATGTGTATACCACTTTTCAAGATGTGGTTCACTGCATATGACAGTCCAGACAGATCGCTTTCAAACAGGAGATGAAACAAATAAGGAATGCATTGTCGAAACCTAGGATCTCCTGCATACAATCGCAAAGTCCGGTATTCAGAAGCAGGAATTTGATGAGGTCGCTCATCATATCTTCCTCCCTGACCTGTTGGAAAAAGCTGTGGGAAACACCGAGCTTCCAAACTTTCCTCCCAAACACTAATGGGACTCCCTTTCGCTTGTTTCATTTGAAACAACTCAATAGCATTCCCCATGACTTCCTTGGAATGCAAAGGATGAACACTATAATGTTCATATATTTCTTCACTAGTACAGGGTTCTACTTTCTCAATTTGACCAGCACACAAATCGCTATCCTCTTCCTCACTTACTTCCTCTTCTGCAACATATACATTTTTATAGTATTTATTATTTTTTTTCAAATACAATGTTGCCCTTTTGACTTTCCTAACATCTACTAAATCTTGCCATATTTTCTTATTCTTTGTCGGAACCCCATTAACTAAGATAACAAGAGGTTCCTCTTCCACTTTTTCTACTCCAATTGTGTTAATGTTTTTCTTCAAATCTAGAGGCAAATAAACAACTCTTCCCTTTAATCCTCTCTGTAAATCTGATGGAGGCAATTTCCCTGTCTTTGGCTCCATTCTTACAATAGCCTGAAAGGGATGGATACTTTGAATCAAAATAGATTCATAAGTATTTAAATCCTTCAATTCAGAAGGAATCTCAACCAATTCCAGATTATTATGAACTGCTCTAGCTGGTTTTGATTTAATTTGTTACAACAATAAGTACACACACGTTGATCCAATCCCAAATCAAAACAATTTTCTACCATCAAGTATGTTGTAAAATCCTTCCATTCACTATTATTTTCCCTTTCACTTTTTCCATATAAATCCACTAACTTAGTCTGATTCTTATAATAAGTGCGTCGACAACACACACAAGTGAAATTTGGCCTCTCACTTGATTTCACCTCAAACGTCGCAATTTCCCTCTGGAAATTATCTGTACTGGAAACCTGTACACTATCTTCCACATTACTCTCTTCTTCTTGGTCAATTTCAACATTCTCCTCTTTACTTCCAAAGTAACAAAACTCAATTTCTTCACATATATTCTTCACATCTATTTCAGAACCATGCAAAAGAGCAGCGCATAATTGTTTAAGCATAATTGCTGGACTCTTAGCATAATACAACATTCTAACTAATTTCCTCACTTTATTATGATGCACTGCTAGCATCCTGAAATGATGAAAAACACTCTGGCATACTCTCCTGGAAAGACAAGCCAGTGAATGACCATGCAAACCTATCACTTCTCTCACTCTGCAAGGATCTAATTCTTGCAACAACTTCATTTTCTGCTTCAAACTTTTCTTATTAAATGACCGTATAAAATCACAAAGCAAATTGATGGAATCCTGTCGTACACTGCAAATACTACTACACTTCCAGGTGTACACAGGACCCTTAGGACGTCTCCCTAAAACCTCATTACCTAACACCTCTTCTATCTCTGTTCTCACAACTTTTTCTTTTTCAACTGGACAACCATCTTTCACTTCATAAGCTCGACCACTGGTGTCAACTGCATGCACCAAATCATTATCCTGGAAATAACTCTCCTCATTAAAAAATGCCTCAGAGCTTGAACTATGCATCCATTCTCCAGAAAAAACTTCACAAAAATTACTACGATTAACTATTCTCTTCCATCTACTATTTCTTTTGAAATCATAAATTACCTTGTTTAGCTTCCTAATTCTATTGATTGTCAAAATAAATAACTTACGTTTAATTTCAAATGCCTGATCAATAACTTTCTCAACTATTTTTTTTCTCTTATAAAAAACCACTTTCTGCTGACCTTTCTTAATATTTTTTAACAAATTCCCAATTATCCTGTTGCGGAACATTCGTTTACGAATATCCCTAAACTGTTGTTTCCTTCTACTTTCATGCATAGAGTTATCTCTTACTCTAGCAGTAACATTTCTCATTGGCCTTTCCTTACCATTTGAATTCTTTCTCCTTTTCTGGACTGAAACATTTTCTGTAGTAATATTTTTTTTACTACACATATTTCTTATGACTGTTTTTCGACTCTTACCCGGTGCTTTCTTGGTGACTTGACAAATCTTTTTGTTAGAGGACTGCTGCATTATTCCATGGTCCTGCTGTCTTTGACGTTTTGCAGCCTTTCTTACTCTTTCTTTGCTAGGCATCCTAAAATCTTGAAATAATCTGCAGTTGAATCTGTGGTAAAATATAATAAAAAATGTTATTAACCACTATTACCCAACAGTAAATTAATAACAGTCATCAAAAACTTAACACACTACTTAAGTATATAATATACTGAAGCCTATCTCCAATTTTTCACTGAACAGGACTCATCTCTTCTTAACCTTGGATAAACCTCACCTACTCTGTGTCCCCTGCACATAATTAAATGTAAAGGGGCAGATTTATATTAACTAGCACATCCCCAGGGATGCACCAGTTAACGTGCACCGCTGCTCTGCCACCCACGGTGTGCCGCATTTACAATCAGATAGGACAAAGCTACATCAAAACCCTGCGCCTGCTTGAAGCAGGCATAGATCTTGACGCAGGTAGGCTGAAAGCTAAAGCAACAACTAAGTGTCGTGTGCAGAAGTTACAAAAAAGGAAAAATGGCGTTTAAACCAGTAATGAGACCATGCTAACGTAATACAGAGTAAAAATATCCAGGATCTACATCAGTTTGGGGTTCACGAACCTGGCAGGTACAAGGCACTGAGGCTTTCCACCGTGCATGTCTCATCCCAAAACATATGTTGTTTGTGAATGAAACAATTTCCCAGACCAAATGCTTTGGATTGGCTACTTCTAAAAAATTAAACACCCCTACTATCCCGGAGTTAGAGGAATATGATGGTTGGAGTAATTTTACTCGTTGTCTATTAAAGATTTACAGGCCCTACTCTGTAATTCTTCCTTTAACATTTCCAGTATAAATCCAAAAGGTTGACTGCTTTGGCAACGTGCCTTATCCACGGTTTAATAACGCTGCCTTTTGCTTTATATAAGTTTTCAAATTGTATGAAATATATACCAATAGGTCGTTATTAACCTTTAGGTAGTGGTTTTCTTCATGAAGTCTGGTCGCTTCCATACACATACAGATTTTCAAAGATGATCAAGAACTTTATCTGAATGGAGAGGAATGCACTGAGACGCCAGATCATTCACTAATGTGTAGGCACATACAGTTACACGGTTCATGCAACAAACACCGACCAAATATGGCTTGCGTGTTGCAAGGCACACCAGTTCCTGCTATCATCCCCACGTTCAAGTTCTTGGAAAATGGTAGTTATTTGATGCTCAATAATGAAGATTGTTCTGGGTTAATTAAAAGTATTCATTTTATCGTAACAGTAAATGAACGGGTTATTTGCTGCAGAAATGTTCTATTTCCTCCCACACATGAACATAGGGAGTTTTCAATCTGGCCACAAATACCAACCTTGGGAGCACATTTCAACGGCATGGCAAGAATAAGAGCTATTTTGTCTCAGAGAGAGGTGGCCTTGAGTTCGGCCCGTGAAACTTTCGTGCTTCACACAGCGAACACCCGTACAGAGGTGCAGACCCTTTTCAATTCAGATTTGCCTTTCAATTTCAGCAAGATGGTTCGGACTATCTCTAACGCGTCCTCCACAAAGGGCCTGGCGCACTTTTTTAAAGTTGTTACCAGTGGTCTCGTGACTTCATTTGAGAAAATCTTTGGAGTCATCCCTGCTTTCTTACATTCTATTTTTTCCACTCTGCTTCGTGGATTCCCATTTTTACTTGCATTACCAACGGACGCTCTTGTGCTTTTTTACATTTTTAAATATGGATGTCCCTCCTGTGCAAGCACCCGCCCTGCAGCTGCTGACACTGTTCCGCAATCGCATGCTAGAATATTATGGCACAATGCCGTTGGCGATATTAAGCACGGCATATGGATTATCTTTTCTATGCTGATGTGATTCCTTCAAATCTAAGACACTAAAGTATCGGCACGCCCTAAACCAACACAAAGAGACCTTCTTAGCAAATAATATATTATGTGTATTAGGGAGGGTGAGATATAAGCAGCCGCGGGCCGTGGAGGGAGTTACGGTGGGGCAGGGATGCGGGGAGGGGGAGGGGCAGGGTGGAGCCCTCTCCACCCTGCCCCTCCCCCTCCCCGCCTCCCTGCCCCACCGTAACTCCCTCCACGGCCCGCGGCTGCTTATAAGTGTTGCTAACTCTTATTCATTTACAGCATGTTAACATACTGTCACCATTCGCTTTTTATGTACTATTGACTATGCTGGTAATTTTGCTACTGATAATATGTGTACTTGTATAATCTAAGATA
The DNA here is from genome assembly GCF_964261635.1 of Lissotriton helveticus. Taxonomy (NCBI): domain Eukaryota; kingdom Metazoa; phylum Chordata; class Amphibia; order Caudata; family Salamandridae; genus Lissotriton; species Lissotriton helveticus. The sequence goes on along the minus strand of NC_136057.1, from coordinate 711,832,855 downwards.
CTACGCCTGAGAAGACGGCATTAGTAAATAAACATTTCAAATACACATGTGTTCTTCTTAACTCCATGTTCTCGTTTCTAAGAAATATATAACGACCGACTGTTCATGAGTTCCACGTATCCTGAGGTACTATAAGTTCATATTCTGGATTGTCTAAACATTGAGAGTTTGTTATATCCAATGTGACACTGTACCTAGCTTGCTAAGGGGTTTTGATTACTAAGGTGAGTTTTGGGACACCCTAATTCGCCGAGGTTCCAATCCTCTGTCCACAGTTCTGTGTCAGAACAGAAACCCTGCGACAGGGGCACCCCTCAACCTTACTGGAGCTTCATCACACTTGCGATACAACTCCAGCAATGCGCCAACTTTACGGCACAAATACGTCACGCATCTGTGCTGTTTTTGCCCCATGATGCGCCGCATTGTAAATGCAGCACACCATAGGTGACGGAACAGCGGCACAGAATGACTAACACATCCCTGGTGATGCGCCAGTCATCATAAATCTATCCCTATGCTTCTTATCTTGTTAGAGATAAACCGCCATATGTATCATCAAAGTTTTTTGCATTTCCTAAATAGCGAACTTTAACGAATAAATAGCGATTCTTTACCATTCCTAGTTTGCGATGACCTATTTGCTAATTACAAATTACCCATTCATTTCCATGCAGCAGGAGGCCCATAGGAATGAAGGTGCAATTTGCGATTAGCAATTACCTCATCGCAAATTACGAATTTTTCCGACGGTGCAGGGGTGTCTCAAGAACACCCTGCTGCACCCCTAAAAAAGAAATTTGGGGTCATATGGCGCACATAAATTTTGAAAACATTCCTTTACCTCAAAAACGATTTTCAACTCATAATTTGAAAACACTGCACATGGGGAAATGACTTAAAATGTCCTTAAGACACATAAAAGCATTTTTTGATTGCCTTTGCAGCATGTTTCAGTCACCTTTAACATGCCTATGTAACGGAAACATTCAAAATCTAAATTTGCCATGCACAGGTGGGAGCATATTTACAAGCAATTTGCTCCACAGACAAACTTCTTACATTGAAATGGGAAAAATAACATCAGAGACTCTCAATTACCTTATAAAGAAGCAGACACCATTATGTCCTTCTCATCAATATTAAAACCATTGCTTTTTCTCAAAAACGATTTACAAGTCATAATTTGAAAACACTCCACAGCTCCTATGCACATAAAAGCCCTGTCAGTACTAATACTTCACATTTTCTCCAATTACAATTTCTCAAAGAAACAAAATCTATTTGTGAAACACTTGAGACAAAGCAACATTTGAAAAACACAACTTTCTTCATAATTTTCTCCTTAAAGCACACTATTTTCTATCTAAATTAAAGAAATCTTTTCTCACCTTAGCAAATACTTTGAGTTTCAAAACAGTCTCAGAAACACACCAATTTGTCTTCAGCAGAGCAAAAGGTATGCACTCCAGAGTCTGCAGCTATCAAAAGCACAGAAATGCTGTAATTCCTCACACATATCTCTCATGTCACCCAATCAAAACTCTTCCCTCACTTTTTTTCAAAGCAAAACCCTTCCCCCCTCTGCCCCCTCTCTGCTTTTTCTGCATAGCAACCACCTCTTGCAAGACCTCTCACACAACAATGTTGCAATTGAACTCTGAACTCTCAGTGCACCTGCATATCCAGAGCATTCTTTCATTTAATGATTTTTTCTTCGCCACTCAAAATACATCTTTCAACGAACTCATCCATGCACACTAACTTTCTGTTTTCAGCAATCAAAATCCACCAATCACTCTTACTGCTTCATTAACACAGAAACTCCTCAGTTTTTTTCATTTTACACTCTCATTTTTTCAACTGCCATTTCATTGCCACACTTCATCTGACTGCAGCAGAACCTTCTCTCACCATGTTTTCTGTCTGGATTGTTGGACATAGTTACATCTATTGGGCTCAAAGGTACACTGAAAACAGGAATTTACCTAACCTCAATTTACAAGATGTGGAAATTAAGTGGTTTGGCCACAGAGGATTAAAATGTCACCAATTGATACCATTGGTGAAAACCTTTATGCATTTGCCAAAACCTGACCTGTTAATTGTGCACTGTGGAGGTAATGATTTGGGCACTTTGACTGGGGTAGGTCTGGAAATGCTTTTAAAGGACACCTTTGAGCAATTGATGGCACTTTTTCCTCAGACTGCCTTGGTATATTCAAATATATGCCAAAGACAGAAATGGAGGTGGTCGAACCAATTTTGTCCACAAATTGAGAAATCGAGGAAGCATGTAAACAAATCTGTTTCAGCTTACATGAGAGACCATGGAATGGGCTCCCTGTACAACAATAACTTGCGTTACTACATGCAAGATATCTACAGAGGAGATGGAGTTCACTTCTCAGATGAGGGCAACAGAGTTTTCACTCTGAATTTAAGACTGTGCATTGGTACCTACTTATAAGTACCTAAATGTACCATAAACCCAAAAGCTCTTCTCAGAGCTACCCTACATCTGATCACTCACAATTATTATTTTACTCTAACTTTTTTCACTAATTTTCAAGAAAGTACGCTCCCCAGAACGCTTCCCGGTTTGCGAACCGGGCGCACTCCACGCAAAAAAACTAAAAAAACTGTATATTTTTTTTTGCCCTGCGAGACCCTTTCAAAGCCTCCACATCAAACCTAGGGGGTCAGGGACGATCTACTATGCCCCCTTATGGTCATTTGCCCCTTCGCTTTGGCCTCCTCTTATCTCTCGATCCTACCGAGAGACAAGATGGCGGCCGCTACGGACTGTTTGGAATGTTTACAGACGCCGAAAAACCAATCAGCTTCGCAAACCTCCGTAACGCGAAAAGTACGCGAAGCGGAGCGCTGTTACAGATATATATCTTTTTTTGAACGTTAATTTCTCAAAATCCACTGGAGCACATATATTGAGACCTAGCAAAGGCACATCGGGCTACCAGTCCCTACAATTTTGCCAAGTTTCGTGCAAATCCATTCAGCCGTTCGATTATTATTATTATTTTTTTTTTTTGCCCCGCGGGGCCCTTTTAAAACCTCCACATCAAACGTAGGGGGTCAGCGAGGATCTACTATTCCCCCTTATGGTCATTTGCCCCTTCGCTTTGGCCTCCTCTTGTCTCTCGATCCTACCGAGAGACAAGATGGCGGCCGCTACGGACTGTTTGGAATGTTGACAGACGCCGGAGAACCAATCAGCTTCGCTTCACAAAGCTCCGTTGTGCGAAAAGTACGCGTCCTGGAACGCTGCCCGGTCCGCTGTTACAGATATATATCTTTTTTTAAACGTTAATTTCTCAAAATCCACTGGAGCACATATATTGAGACCTACAAAAGGCACATCGGGCTACCAGTCCCTACAATTTTGCCAAGTTTCGTGCAAATCCATTCAGCCGTTCGGGCTAAAAGTGAGGCCAACCGCCCTATGGAAATTAACATGGGAAAAACGCGTTTTGGGACCCCCCTTTTTTCTCGGCCCCCCCTTGACGAACCCCCCCAAAATTTTCAGGGGCTGCTCAGAAACAAAATGTGCCATTTTCCTGAAAATTTCAGCCAATTCCGTCCACAAACGCCAAAGTTATTAGACATAGAATTTTCAAAAATCCCATAGAGAAAAAATCCTAACTATATATACCTACTGGCGACCGCCAGTAGGTAATATATATATATATATATATATAGATCTAGAGTGTCGCTGGTGTTGAGAGTGCTCTAACAGGAGCTGCTTTCCACCTAAACTTGAGAACTACCCATAATTTATGCGTCACTTTATGCCTGAAAGGGTTTTGTTTTGACTTGTACTGGGTGCTCCCTTGTGTCTGGACAAAGCTATACCTCTCTGAAGAGCTCTAATTAGAGGGAAACACTGTCAGGGGTTGCTTTTATTCATTTCAGGTTGGCTTGAGTTGGTATTTTACCATTTCAAAGCTTTAATACTGTGCCTGGAGTGATAAATGACTTTTGTCATTTTACAGCTCGGCAAGGACAGCACTGTGCTAGTCATATGCTTAAAGATTTTGCTGTAGAAATGGCAAAATACTTTGTCCTTTTCTATCTCGGCGTGGATGGCACTGTGCTAATCCAATGCTTAAAGACTTTGATAGAAAAACAGACATTTGAGGTGAGCAGATCTAGAGTGTCGCTGGTGTTGAGAGTGCTTTAACAGGAGCTGCTTTCCACCTAAACTTGAGAACGACCCAGAGTTCTCTTCTTTTTTGCATATATATATTTATATATATATATATATATATATATTCTGCTCAAATCCTCCATGTAGCAAAGAATTACCCACACTCACGGAGTTTTCAATTTCCAGGGTTGCTTTTTATTCTCAAACAGACAAAGACAGACGCCCTCGCGTTTCGGCACACAGCCTTTTTCGATGTCGGTAGCCACCGGACATCGGCATGTTTTTAAACACATTTACCTCATTCAAGGAAGGACTACTGGTCGGCTGACAATAATCAGCGCCATCTTAGAGTGGTGTTTGATTGTTATTAGTATAATCACCTTCTATTTACATGTTATGATGTTAAATAACAGTATAAACCACTCAATTAAACAAGTACGCTAGAACGTGAGATGTACATTATTCATTACCCTCTCACATATACATTTTTCGTATACTGCTGATTCTGCATACTCGTTTATCAAACAAAATTGAGCCGTGGATCGGCTATTATCCTTCCTGAAATATTATGCTAGTCTGTTTATCAAAGTGAATCAACCAACAATTCCTAAATTTATATACATTATATACATTCTTATAGTTTCGTCTTAAATCATGTGACAATTTTAAACTATATTTTGTCTTTTCAATATTTCATTTTTTCATTTTTATACTTTTATATTTCTACAATTCACTAAGAAAGTTCATGTTTAATCGATTCGCGGACACACCAAGATCTATCTTATAACTCCAAATTCAGAACGAAATCATATTTCCAGGAGTCATAAATCAATTACTACCCAAACAAAATTCCAAGAGGCAATTCATCCTAAAAGACTCTGAAATACCATGCCTATGTACACATATACAGTTATATACATATATACAAATTGCGAGGAATTCTAATTTCATCTTTGCAATTCAATCAGCTGTTATTAACATGCATTTATGTACCCATGTGAACCATCAGGTCTTCACCACTATTCATACCCCAAGGTGTTTTGGTATGCAGGTCTATAATGTACCTTGATTCAAGTCTGCGAAGTTTCTTAAGTCTATCCCCTCCTCTGATATTGTCAGGAATTGAATCTAAGCCATAGCACATTAACTGATTCCGGTCGCTTTGATGTATTTCGGCAAAATGTCTAGCGACTGGATAGGCTTGGTCCACCTTATCAATTGCCCTCATGAGCTCTAAGATTCGGATCTTAAATGGGTGCACTGTGCTGCCTATATACTTCAGCCCACATGGGCAGACAAGACAGTACACCACATATGGTGTACTGCAAGTGATAAACTTGCTAATTTTCCTGATCATGCCAGTATCTTGAATGGTGTAAGTGAGAGTTCTTTTGCTGTTGCAAAATGCCTTACACTTATGGCAGGGGAAGAAACCTTTCATACTTTTCAAGGTATTACTTTTGGATGGTACCTTGTCTAAGTGGCTCCGCACCAAGTGGTCACGGATGGATCTAGCCTTTTTAAATGTGACCAGAGGATAGACGGGGACATCCTCACCTATAACACCGTCTGCTTTCAGAATATGCCAATTTTTCTTCAGCATATGCTTAAGGTGATTTGCTTCCGCTGAGTATGGAGTAATTAATCTAAATTTCCCTCCATCAGTTTTTTTGTCTCTCTTTTGTTCGAGTAGACTGTCCCTGGTCATGGCTCGTACTTTGCAAAGTGTTTTGTTCAGAGTAGTAGGATTATAGCCTCTTACAATGAATCTGGCTACACTTTCGGTGGCTGCAATTTCAAAGGCATCATCACGTGTGCAATTTCTCCTGAGTCTAAGCAATTCCCCATAGGGGATACTTTGCATCAGTTTGGGGGGGTGGCTGCTAGTTGCATGCAATATCGAATTACCAGCAGTGGCCTTCCGATATAGTGAGGTTTCGATCTTACCCCCAACAACTTGTACTCTCAGGTCCAAATAGTCCACAGAAGTCGGACTGATTGTTCCCGTGAAATGCAAATTGTACTCATTGTCATTCAAGTATGTAATGTAATGACGTGCAGTCTCCTCAGTTCCATGCCAGATGATGAATAAATCATCGATATATCGATGCCATTTCATCACCGAGCCGCTGGACTTGTCGTCCCTGTAGGTTCTGGACACCTGCTCCTCCCACCAGCCCACGAACAAGTTCGCACAGCTGGGAGCGAAGCAGGTGCCCATCGCCGTTCCAGACACTTTTTTGAAATAGGTGTCCTCAAAGAGGAAGATATTATTGTTCAAACAAAATTGCAGAAACTCAATTAACATACAATTATGTTGTGCATATCTTAGCTGTCTTTTTTTCAAATATGCTGTTACTGCTTCAATTCCCTTCGAATGTTCAATACAAGTTTAAAGACTTGTTATGTCCAGGACAATAAGTAAGTAGTCAGGTTGCCATTGTACATTTTGGATTTTGGTTAAAAAAATCCTTGGTGTCCTTAATGTAGGAAGATAATTTAATTACCAAGCTAGCCAGAAAAAAGTCAAGAAACCTTGAGACATGTTCAGTTAGTCCCTGGACCGACGAAACAATAGGTCTTCCGGGGAGGTGCAGATTGTCCTTATGTAGTTTTGGAATGTGGTAGAATGTGGGGCAGATAGGATTAGAGCTTCGTAGGTAAAGGTGTTCTTCATTGCCAAGCATGCCTGTTTTGTACCACTTGTTTATGAGTTCGTCATATGCCTGGATGCTTTGTTGGTAAGCCTTAAAAGTGGTTTTCTGATAACACCTTACATCCGATAATTGTCTCATTGCCTCACAAAAATATTGTTCTCTAGTTTGTACTACCACATTTCCCCCCTTGTCTGAGGGCTTTACAATGATGGATTTGTCGTTTGCCAAGGTGTTCAGTGCTTTCATCTCTTCCTGGGATAGATTGGAACCGAATTTTCCAGTGTTTTGTTTCTTTCGGAATTGCTGAAGATCTTTTATCATTGCTTCCGAAAAAGTATCCAGGGCATCAAACGGCATTTGCGGGTTGAAAGTTGAGCATGGTTTATATGGGCTTTCCTCTTTGTCTTGTTCAATCCCCGCATTTATTGCCCGTTGCATTACATCTTGGCTGACTACATTATCCAATGTTCCCTCGTTTCTTAAATCTTCAAGTGTTTCTATACCTGGAAGATCATTTACTACAAGACTGTCAGTGGCAGTTAGTCTTGCTTCTGGCCTTTTCATCGATTTTAAATGAGTCCTAGTTTTGAAATATTTATGTCGTTTTAGCTTTCTCACAAAGCTAAAGAGATCAATCCTTGTTTGCGTGTATTCTAGACGTGAGTCAGGGCAGAATGTTAGACCAAGGCTTAGGACTTTATGTTCCGCGTCGGTAAGTGGTCTAGTTGTTAGATTTACCACTGTTAGATTAGGCATTTCTCTTATCTCCTGTTGTTCCGTCTGCGGTTGGTCCAAGTTGGATTCTTTGGTTTTCCTCCCACCGCCTGATCTTCTTGTCCTCCTGCGTTTACATTTACGTTTGTTTCTGGGGGCTTTTTTATATATAACAGCTCCGTGGGGTTGGTAGCGCGATGGATGAGGACAGGAGTGATGTTTGGGGCTCATGGTAGAGCCTTTGGAACGAGCAATAATTTGAAAGTGCATCCATCCAGGATATATGGACTACATCTCCCACAAGCACAATGTGTGTTTTCATATAGGGAGATGGTAGACGTCGTGCACTTTACTGCTGGCCCCTGATGAGGAAAATAAATTTCCGGAACGTGTCGGGCCTATTTCAAACACGCAACTGCCCATACCAACTAACGCTTTGAGGAAGGCGCACGCAGGCTCGGGTGCTACCCGCTACTTGGACAACCCCATGGAGCGTAATACATTAGCGGCGGTCCTGCCGCTGGGTTGCACCACCCCGAAGAAACGGGGGCCACGACACTCGCTATCCAAGGAGTCTCGGATGTGGAGCTGCGTGATGGATGAGGACAGGAGTGATGTTTGGGGCTCATGGTAGAGCCTTTGGAACGAGCAGTAATTTGAAAGTGCATCCATCCAGGATATATGGACTACATCTCCCACAAGCACAATGTGTGTTTTCATATAGGGAGATGGTAGACGTCGTGCACTTTACTGCTGGCCCCCGATGAGGAAAATAAATTTCCGAAACGCGTCGGGCCTATTTCAAACACGCAACTGCCCATACCAACTAACGCTTTGGGGAAGGCGCACGCAGGCTCGGGTGCTACCCGCTACTTGGACAACCCCATGGAGCGTAATATATATATATATATATATATGAACAAGGGCTGCAAAGCCCGAAACGCGTCATGGTTGGTTGGACCACGAAAAACTGAAAATAAATCTACCTGAAAGAATTTGTGGTCTGTCTCCTGCTTCGCCGGTCCTGGGTGATCGGAGGTGGTAATGCGGAGTTCCGATATATATATATATATATATATATATATATATATATATATATATTTATATATATATTTTCACTGAAAAAACCATAGGTTTCAGGCCTTATATAGTTAGGAATTAGCATTTAAAAAACCATAGGTTTCAGGAGTTATATAGTTAGGAATCAGCTTTTACAAAACCTTTGAAATTCACTCAAAAAACTATAAGTTTTAGTGGTGTTATAGTTAGCTGGACATTTTACTCATACAAAACCATTGAAATTGCTCCTATATAGTTAGTTGTACTAACTATATTTCACGCACCCGCAATCCACTGCTGATGATGTCACATATTAGATCATTCATGAAATGGTCAGTGACCTTACTCAAAATCCACTGGAGCACATATCTTGAGACATAGCAAAGGCACATCGGGCTAACAGTCCCTACAATTTTGCCAAGTTTGGTGGAAAACCATTCAGCCGTTCGGGCTAAAAGTGAGTCCAACCGCCCTATGGAAATTAACATGGGGAAAAAACGTTTTGGGACCCCCTTTTATCTCGGCCCCCGCTTGACGAATCCCCCCGAAACATTCAGGGAAGGAGCGGAGCGCAGCGAGGCAAAGTTAAGGAAAATTACAGGCAGATCCCTCAACCGGCGCCAAAGTTATTCCCAATAGAATGTTGCGATTTCCCTATGGAAAACAATCCTAACTATATATACCTACTGGTTATCTCCAGTAGGTTATATATATATATATATATATATATATACACATATACATATACATATATATACCAAGCCTCTTCGTGAGGTGAAACGCGTCATGACTGATTGCTGGCGAAATTTTTAGCACGAAATAAAGCACCAAGAAAATAAGCACCTAGCTGTGGTTTCGCTCTGGCGTTATTTTGTTTCCACTGTTCATGGAAATGCGATGGATGTCTTTTTCGATATATATATATATATATATATATTTATAGACACACACATCTACATTAATGTAAAGCATTGTCCACTAGAGGTACATTTATATACATTGATGATGTTATATATCTCTTGCAATACACTAATGGATCATTAATCACATTTACTCTTGACTACCGAGTCGCCACCCAACTCCTGCAATGCACTAATGGACCATTAATCAGATTTACTATTTACTCAATAGTCGCCACCCAACTCTTGCAATGTACTAATGGAACAATAATCAAATGTACTATTGTCTCAATAGTCGCCACCCGACTGCTATTTACACTTATGGTGGAAAGTCTAGTATTGCGTTATTTGGACATGACGGTATGCACTAAAGATGCCTTCCTTTTTCATTGTGAGCCTTTATAAGTTCATTGCGTTGTCCTTCCACCAGTGTTTGATGACAAAGACCAGTCCATACTCTGCTGTCTCAGGGGTGCCTTTTATATCCCTTCACCCCAAATTGAGCTATTCGGGATGAAAGCTGTAGCCAACTTGGTTAGGGGCACAAAGGAGGTGGTCGTAGACTACCTAGAGTATCAGAAGCTGGACATTTTACAACGTGTATCTGGGGTTTAAAACTCTGGTGGCCTGGCATTCACCACGCTGCAAATTCCAGTGCATTAATGGAGTCTCTGGAGCAAATTGATGGGATCAGCCTAAGTGCCACCTAATAGGAGGTGACATGTGATGGCTTGGGGGCAAGGGAGTGGGGAAGCGTCTGTCATACATTGTCAGGGAGCTTAGTACCCACAAGACGAAAGAACTGGGAGTCGTGCCCAAAGCTGCACTTGAGGGCACTTCAGATTTTGGATGGAAATGTCAAAGTATAAGCCATCTTCCTGACTTCCCCTGCACCACACTCACATACTCGAACACCCATTCACAGACTCCACGCCTCAGACAGAGTAAACACACACAAACACATGCCCACCCACCAAGCAAAGCGGTGAGCATCTTTCATTGTTTGCATGTCTTGAGAGGACGTTGTTCATCATTTTCTGCGGGAGAAACATAAGAAGTGATTTTTTGTTGATGATGTCACACTTAAAACAAAATGTGCAGTGCAGAAGTCTGAATGGTCTGGTAGTTAGCTAAATTCAGCCATGTAAGGTTTTGAGCAGAGGCCTTGGACCTGAGGTACAGCTTGTAAAGGGTGATATCTACAATAAAGGACGGCTTAGCTGTGGTTGTTCATCTAATCTTACGGGGAAAGGTAGGGAGCAGATTTAATGTTATTTATGTGCGATGTAGTTACTAAAGATCATAGGGTTTACATCAGTAAAGCCCAGGGCACTACATTCGGATTTTACATGTGTGATCAGCAGACACATCCATGGCAGTAAACTAAGGTTATTAATTTGCGACGCCTATAATGAATTCCAGGGACCTGGGCTAAGGTTGTTCTCTTGAAGCGGCGACATTATTGAGGCTGGGTGTTAAGGTACAGTTGTTTATGTGATATCATAATAAAAAGTCAGTGAACAGATGTATGCTTTTTTTTATCGGTGGTGTCATCTGAATTTGGAGGTTGTTAATTTGAGATGTCATAAGTGAAAGTTAAAGGACTGAGTTAAAATATTCAATATTTAGCGGTTAAAGTGACAGTGCTGAGCTAAGGGTATTTGCAAATAAGTTTGCTCTTTGAGTTAAGAGCCCTCTGCTGAGGTGATCTGTTTAAATTTGCTGGCCACGTGTTTAAAAGATGGGAGGGTTGACTATGTATTCGTAAGACCAATAATTTGCATTAATATAAAACCAAACAAATTCCAAGTGAATCAGTGCAGTCCAAGGCGCCTAGTCAAGGGTTATTAATTTCTCATGTGATCCATAACAGCCAGTACGCTGATCTAACCAGGTGCTGGATCTCACCTTCTGAATCTCAATTATCCAGGCCTTGTTTAGAGGCAGATGCCAATGGGTCATCTGCCAATGATCGGTGGATGCCCCACCTGCCCAACTCCTAGTTCTCCCATCTCATTAAATGCCTAGAGCCTCTGCTAGCTCCTCTGAGGGAGACTCCTTCATGTGGTCCCACCTGCAACATTTTAGAGGATTTCTTTGAAATGTAGTAAACATTATGGATGCTTCCTATACCACTATTGCATGGAACGCTGGCTAGTATTGAGCAATTTCACTGAAAGCTGTGTCGTCGAGACGGCCGAAGCGCTTTTCATGAAAAGTCCCCCTTAATCAAGCCGGGGTGCAGTGTTGCCAGCAAAGGCAAGACGTCTGCTGTCCCATCGATTTGGTAGCCCACCCAGCATTCTTTAAAGTTATGAGCAACTAAAATGTGGGGCTTGTGAGTACAAGCTTCCCGACCTAACTTTACACATAAATGGATGAACGAGGGAAATCTGAATAAAAGATTTATTTTTATTTTTCAGGCTTCCCTTATTTTTAAAAATGAACAAAAATCACTCCCTTTTCTGTGTGACTATTGTGTGGATATACGTGGGGTTGCTTTCAAAATTGCTGAGCTATACATATTTTTATTTTTATTTAGGGCCTTATTCAGTGGTGCCTACCAGGTGGTACTGCCTGTGTAGTAGCCACCCCAAATTTTGGGGGGCAAAAGAGCTCTAGTGGACACAGTGGAAGCACTTTCGGTAACACTGCAAAAGCCAAGCTCACCAGCCTTCCAGCAAGCTGAAATAGCCAACATATTTCCGGGAATGTTGTAAAATCTCCAAGCGTTCCCAGGGCAAGGCTTTTTAATTTTTTTAAAAGGACAGCCAAGCTACTTTTTGCCATGCCTGGCAGAAACAAATTGTTGGAGACCCAGCCTTAAATACGCCTGGCAGCCTCATGCGCTTCACTAGATGTTCCTTCAGCTGCTGGCCCAGCTTAAAAGGGGCTTCATAGGCAGAGCTGACTGGGACACTGCCACCAGAAAAACAGCAGCTCATTCCCTTGTAAAGGCGGTGAGCAAATTGTGAAGTGAGATGGGGCCCTCTTCACGCCCACCCCTAAACATCCCTTTGATGTTTTTTGCACAAATGCTGATTTTTCGCCAGAGGGGAATTCTACCCATATCATCTTGCATTTTGTTTCCTTTCATGGTGGCTGGGTGGAACCATTTTAGCCCAGGTTCACATTCTCCTTCCTACAATAATCACATGCCATATCATCATTTAGCGTAAAAGGCCATTTATTAGGACAAGGCTGAAAAACATTTAATCAACTATAACATAACATTAACATTTAATTACATCAAAACATCTGTAATCTGTCATTCCCTCTTTCACCAAATTTTCACTCCAGTGCCCCATACCATGCTTCATTCTTTCCCCCTTTCACTCACTGGCCTCTTTCCATTCTCTGATCGCTCTTTCTTGTCCCTTCCCAAACATTCTCCAGTAAAAACTCTTTGAACTGTTCGAAGATTCCCTCACACCGCCTTCCATTGCCTCTGCTGCCTTCAACCCTGTGGGGTGGATCTGCCCGTATGCGTATCTCTACCCCCCAAAATACTGCCTATACCCTTGCAACCTGTCCTGTACCGGTAAACGCTGTTAACATTATCCCCATAAGCCACATTTTGCAGGGTGGGTGGACCTTTTTATTTCTTTTATCTGACCCTATCCCCAGTGGTGCTCAGGAGTCCGGAAGAGGCAGAACACACCTCTCCTGACTCCTGTATAGCTAAACTTAAACCTTCCCCCAACCTACCTATACTCTGCCTGGCCGTGCTCCCTACAAGAATTTTCCTGGGGTTAAGATTAGTCTGTGACTTTCTCTTCCCCAGGGACCCTTCATTCACATCTCTCCTTTTGGTATTTGCTCTCCAACTCTTGTTTTTTAGGCTTTCCTCTTATGTATCCTCTGCTTCCCTGCCACCCTTTCTATCATCTTCCCTCCACCACATTCACCTGTCCTGACATTGATGACTTTTTAGGTCTCGCTGAGCAGATTCGTATGCATTGCTCTGCAAGAGTTATGTACGGGCTCTCAAAAATGATCCCAAAGTCTGCAGGTGGATCGGGCACAGTGCATGTGTGCCGGGCGTGCGCACCATTTGTCCGCCTGTAGCCTTTGGGAGGATTTTCGCGGCCGCTTTGATGTTCTCAGTGAGCAGCGCGGCCTATGAGAACATCAAAGCGGCCGCGAAAGTGCTCACCATTTGCCACCCCCTCCCGTATCCCATTTCCTGCTTGTCATTGTTTGTCGGAGGGTGTTTGTAATTCTTTTATGCCATTCTTTAAATTGCTTTCCTCACTCCTATTCACTTCTGTTCACTCTCCTCACTTTTGCTAACGGTTTCTTTATTCCGTTTTCTTAAACTAGTGCGATCGTTTTGGGCTAAGCATGTCTTGGGCTCAGAGTTGACCATGTGTTTCTGTCAATTAAAATTTGTACTTGCTTGTAACAGTTGAAATTCGATTTATTTCCAAAACAGTGGACAACTTCCATTTGTTTACATTTCCACCTCACATACTTGCGGCTTAAGCTGTGAGCCCTGAAATAGAATAGTTCACTTCCACAGCTTTGTGCCGCTGTTGTCTGTAAGTTGCTGTCAATTACTTTAATTACCCTTTGCTCTGACTTGCTGACACCTTCTCAAAGCACGTTTTTTGCCCAGATTCACGCTCCAAATCTTTCCAACATGTTCCTGTGATGTACAGGTATTCTTTGCATGTTAACTTCTTTTCCTGGGTAATTAAGGGATCTATCGGACACTGTTTGTTCTCTTCACTGTTTTTTAAATAGTGTATATAGTGCTTACATTCCATTCTCAAATTACTTTAATCACTTCTATTCACATTTTTTCACTTTCACCACTTATGCGAACAATTTGTTTTAGCTTTTTTTTCAACCTAAATATGATCGTTTTGGGCTAAGCATTTATTATGCTCGGGGTTGACCATTTGTTCATGTCAATTTGTATCTATGCTTGTGTGTAACATGCAGAATTCGAACTATTCCCAAAGCACTGGTTGAGTTTTATTTATTTATATTTCCTCCTTAAGTACTGGCGGCTTAGACTGTGAGCCCCGAAATAGAATAGTGCACTTTCAGAGCTACGCGCCGCTGATGTCAGTACGTAACTGTCAATTACTTTAATTACCCTTCGCTCTGGCTTGCCAATGCCTTTTCAAAGCGGGTTTTTACCCATATTCACGGATTTCAACAGTGTCCTCAGACGCCGCTTACTTGTTTTCTTCACCCGGTGACTGTAGGCTCATGCTGTCACATTCCTCCATTGTTGAGCAGTGTTTATCCTTCTGCGATCTCTTTCACAAGTCATTAGTCCTTGACTTGATTCTGTGATCATACACGCTTGGCATATAACTTCTGATTTAGTTTGTTTCTGAATTTGATCACTCGTGTTGTTGCGAGTGTGTGTCAGGTCAAGTTCAGTGCCAAGGTAATTGAATTCCTGACATTTAACCGGCGCCGCTGTTTTTTCCTTGTAATTTTGTCAAACAAACCGATTCCTGTTCCACAGCGCGCTCCGCCATCTGGTGCTGACATTAACCACACACACACATTACCACACACACACGACCACACACACACAACCATACCCAAACACACACCCCCACACACAACCACACACACAAACACAACACACACAACCACACACACAAACACAACACACACAAACACAACACACACAACCACACACACACAACCACACACACACAACCACACACAACCACACACACAACCACACACACAACCACACACACCCACAAGCACACACATTTACAACCACATTATGTGCCTGCTGTGCTGTCACTGCAGTCCGGTACCAATAGCTCAAATTCTAGCAAATGCGAGACCTATTGCATTGCAAATGCTTGTTTTGAAATGGCTGTGACAAGAAGCCGTGAACAGCGCGTCCGTGTTAGGATATGATCTGAACGCAGTTTCGTAACATTTCCAGCAGAGGGCACTAGAAGACAAGGATAGTGGCCGGACAGTTTCCTTGATAAGAATCGTAAGAGATAACAGGGACGCTCAGAATGCACGTCATTTCAGGCAGCATGATGCATTCTGTATGCTAAATGATGTAAACATGCAGTAGCAGAAAGATCGTTAATTTAAGAAATTATGAATTTCTACAGGCCATCTTCATGAATCTCTTGTGTGTCAATGATAGTCCGGCAAGGGAGTGAATCAGCAGATCAGGTGCAATTCAGGAAATATTTAGTCCATAGGAAAACTGTAGTGTAAAAAATTAGTTCAGATATTCACACCCGGAGCGAAAAGGCCAAACACATAATGAAAAATAACAGTCAGGAGTTACAAAGCCACTCACAAGTGCTCATTTGCGTTGCCTTGTTTTTTTTTATATATGTAAAATGTAATGCAGCGCAGCGCCCTGTGCTGTGTTGCGTTCACTGAGTCGTGTAGACATAGCATGGGTGGAGCATGGGCGTTTCCATGCAGCCACTCATGTATTTTGACTCAAACAAAGATTTACTGAAGGCAGAAAATCTGGCCGTGAACCTTCTGCAGCACCCATACATAGAGGAATAACCCTTTAGAATTGTTTTTAGATTGAGCATTCAAGACCTCTTGTATATACTTTAGCATATATTTATATGTGTATGTACTTTGTGGGCTCTGGGGATCAGCCCTAGGACTTGTCTGCTTCTGCTTAGCGACTTTTTTCTGTTCAACTGACTCTATTTAACTGTCTGGAAAGAAAACGACCAGTAGAGGTCAGTAAAATACCAGAATTGCTTTCTGCTGAGGGACTTTTTTTAAATATTTCTGGCAAATGCCTCTATTTAACATTCTTGATAGAAAACGACCATCAGAGGTCGGAAAAATACCAAAATCACTTTAGCATTCTCTAGATTCCAGTCCATATAAAAATTGTCTTCCACAAGCACCGATAGACAATAATATTTTTTTCAAATCTTGTATTTTTACTGATATGACCACCGAAGGCCCTGATTTTATATTTAAAACTGAGCTTTGGACTATACCATATCCCGCTGAAAGGCAATATTCTCTCCATGTGTTCCCCTACCTGGTGTGTCACGCAGTTTGGTGCCAACTTTCCTTCCATATTACAGAACAGTAGATGTTTCAGCACCCAGGCTAATGTGCTGCATAGTATATGAGAATGGTGGTCCCAGTATTTAAAAACATCTGAACGTGTTAGTGGTCAAGGCAAGTTGAAAAATAAATAATCAAGACAAGTCAAAATAGATTTCAAAAGACAGTGCTAATTAATCACACTGACAATGTTGAAAGATTACAATCCATTGAAAACAATTCTTTACAAGCACAGTTGACGATATTATAGTGCCCAGAGGAAAGGGGTGGGGAGGCTATGTGAATGTGGTGGGTAGTGAATTGAAAGAGAGTGTGAATCACATATATTATAGGCAAAAATTAATAAAACCCACGGAAGATGAATCAATAACAACATATGAGTAAGAGTACATAATGTCTGTACTGGTATGCCATGTAACAATCAAGAGCTCAGTAATTCAAGTACTGTAGGTAAGACTGGCATTGGACTGTTGTCGACGTTTCGACCCCTTATGAAGCGCACGCCTTGATGGAAGCCTTACAGGTGGGGTCTTCTTCAGGACAGTGTGTGGGTTAGGTGGAATCACGGGGCACCTACAGAATACAGGAAGTACCTCACACCACTAGAATATTTGAAGAGGGAAGTAGATGACATCCCTAGCACAGGGTGAGTGATTCATAATTACCGTGAGTGAGGAAAGCAAGTATCTAACTCATCTATGAGGGAGATATGCATGGCGTTGGGAGCTCATGGGAGGGAGAGAGCGAAAGAACAACACCTAAAAGAAATAAAGGTGGGGGTCAGCAGAGCCTATCAATAGGTGTGGCTGTGGAGAAAAAGTACTAGTGTAAGCAGAATGACACTTACTCAAAAAAAAGAAAGATTCCTTGTACAGCCTGAATGGATCAGGCGGACGATATTGAGGATACAATCTACTTAGTACACCAACATTGGAAACCCGAACAAATCAGGGGACCTATTTAAAAACAGAGGAAGGACAACCAGCTTAAGACAAACCCTGTGTCAGGTTGTGAGTTGGAAAGCAAACCGGCACGGTCATTAAGTCCCGGAAACATACTGGAAGCATAGACCATCTATAAGGAGGCAGGACCGCTAAACCCAGATGAGACTCCAGGCCAGCTCACCTAAGTATGCCGTATGTCCATTAATGAATATAAGAATCTTGTCCCCCCTTAAGTTCCTAGCGCTGGACAAAACGCTAGTAAGCTAATGGAATGCCTGTATTGAAATGACTTGTGGCACCGTGTCAAATATAATCCCTACAACCCAAAGAGATCATCACTAGAGTCATTAAGATAAACAGATCTAAATTCAGCAAGATGTTAATAGTGCGAAACCTGAAGTATAACCATCCGCGGCTAAATAGAGTAATCCCAGCGTACATCCACCTTATTCAAAGCGCATCTGAAGAACCTCTGAGTAAATAAATGGTAGCACATGATCTGCTGAAATAATAATACATAAACAAACCCAATCGGGCAACACCGCTTTACAGGGATACGAACTAAGCATACAACACAGAGTATTCAAAGTGAAACCCTAAATGCAGCGGCTAGGTAAACAGAATGTCCAAACTAATAAAGAAACAACCGGTATGATTCCAAGTAGCCGCCCCAGCCGGATGGAGAAGCAAGTATTATCTTAAACACACACAGCTTGGTTAGCAACACTCACCCATCTGGTGGCCGAGCTTCAGCGAAGGATCACAAATTTGCTAGCATTCGCGACAAGAATTTGCAATTCTATTAAGGACACGGAGGCGAGGATTATGCTTCTCTATCTTTATTGAAGCTCACAGCAGCCAATGAAAATGCTTGCTTTTCATTAATAAAACGTTAAACAACTACACATCCCATCATGACTAGCCCCAAGGCACGCCCCCCTAGTCCATAAGAGGCCTCTGCTTGCCGCCATCTTCCTCTTTCTTTAGGCGAACAGCTCCATCAACAACTTGGATAACTTGGTAACTCCTCCAACGTGGAAGAAAATAACTTTTCAGGTGTATTATCCTTGCAGTCGTCGACGTTCAGTCACCCTTCTTATCTGACCCTGCAATAAAGGATATGAGACCGTAACCACCATAACCACTGAGTGGGCAAGCATTTATACATAACATGCCGGGTGGGATAATCCTCGCCTCCGTGTCCTTAATAGAATTGCAAATTCTTGTTGCGAATGCTAGCAAATTTGTGATTCTATTGCAGGACCGGAGGCTTCAGATTATGCTTGTTTAACGCTTATTAAAAACAACAGAGGTAATATCCCCCACCGGCTTATAATAGTACGTCTTGAAGGTCGATTCTGATGACCAATCTGCACTACGCATGATACCTTGTATACTGGAACCCAACATAAATGACTTTGACGCCATGGCCCCTCTAACTGAATGAGCACCAAAAATTGTGATGTCCACACCGGCTTCTTTCATGACATAACAAAGCCATCTGGCAATGGTGGCAGCTGCCACCGCTTTAAAAGGCTTTTGTATGGCAATCAATAACTGAGAACAGCCCTGCGGTCTATCTACCACTGTACATTCCTCATAAGTTTTCAAACATTTTACAACACATAACTTGTCATTCTCTTGAAAAGCAATATATGAAATATGACGAGATAATGTCTTGGTGCGCCCTGAAATGGAAAAAGAAACTCCTTCTGGAGTAATTACTCTACCTGTAATCTCCAGCGCTCGCACGTCCGATGACCTCCTGCATGCCGAGAGGCAGAGCAACATGGCTAACTTAGCTGACAACTGCTTCTTGGATAAAAGAGAGTTTACCGGCCATTTGTTAAATAATTCTAAAACCAAAGACACATCCCACAGCCCGGTGTATTTGGGTTTCGGTGGGTTAGCCACCCTAATTCCTTTCAGCAATTTGCACACCACTGGGTGCATGCTTATTGGTTTCCCATCCAGCTGAGCATGGCCTGCTGAGATGGCTGACCTAAAATTATTGACTGACCTATAAGCCAAACCCTCGGAAGCCTTATCCGATAGGAAATACAGCACGTGGGGTAAGTCTGCCCCCACGGTCTCCAAATGTCGTTCCATGCACCAATCAATCCAGCTCTTCCAGGCCGAGGAGTATCGCTTCCGCGTGGATGGTGCCCAGGCCTGCTTGATGAAATCACAAGTCCTGCTCGAAACGCCTGGCAGCTGCCACTGTTCCCTGAAAGCCTCCAAGCCATCAGCTGGAGCCTGCCTTCCATTATCAAAGGATGCTGTTCCTGATGACGGCCCAGCAATAGCGTCTCTGATTCCGGGAGGAGTCTGGGCCGGTCGCAACTCCACTGCATTAGTTTGGGGAACCATGATTGTGACGTCCACCATGGGGTCACCATTACTACTTCCGCCCGTTGCTTGATCACTTGAGACATCGCTCTCGGGATCAGCATGACGGGTGGGAAAGCATACTGCGTCCCCTCCGACCAATTCTGGAGAAATGCATCCGTTGCTTGCGCCACGGGATCCGGTCTCCAGCTGAAGAATCTGGGTACCTGATACGTCAGTCTGGATGCAAACAGGTCCGTCCTGAACGGACCCCAAACCATCTGCAGCCATTGAAACACCCTCGGGAGCAGCTTCCAGTCGCTGTAGTCTCTGAGGTAGCTGGAGTTCCAGTCCGCCACCTGATTGGACTGACCCGGTAGATATTCCGCAATTATCGATATCTGATTCTCTAGACAGTAATGCCAAAAGTCCTTGGCTATTTGTACAAGCATTGACGACCTCGTGCCGCCCAACTTGTTGATGTACCTCACTGCCGAAACATTGTCCAAACGCAGGAGGATACAACAAGATGTCTGCCTCGGGGACAACGTCCGCACCGCGAACGGCCCAGCGAGTAGTTCTAGACAATTTATGTGAAGCGAAAGTTCCTCCGGAGACCATCTGCCACCTGTAGAGATGTCTCCGCAACGTGCACCCCAGCCCCAACAGCTGGCGTCCGACTCTATTGTTATCTCTGGAAGAGATCCGAAGATAGCTCGACCGTTCCAGGCGTCTACATGACCCAGCCACCATTGCAGTTCTGTTCTCACCTCTTCTGTGAGAGGTATGCTGTCCGAATATGACAGTCCCTTCTGTAGGTGTCTGATTTTCAACTGTTGCAGAGCCCTGTAATGCAGAGGGCCCGGGAATATCGCTTGCACCGATGACGCCAATACCCCTACCACTCTGGCAATCGCCCTGAGTGAAACTGCCTGACTGTTCAACAGTCTCCTGATTTCCTTCTTCAGGTCTTTCAGCTTGTCCTTCGGGAGGCTTAGCTGCGCTGTAATGGAGTCGATCGTGAAACCCAGGAAGTCGATCACTTGAGTGGGTACCATGACTGATTTCCTGGTGTTGTTCACAAAGCCCAGGCTTTGAAGCAACGTTGTCGTCAGAGTGAGGTGTCGCAAGAGTGCCTGCTGACACTGATCCACTATCAGGATGTCGTCCAGATAGATTATTAGGCGTATACCCCGTTCTCTGAGGTATGACACCACTGGTTTCATCACCTTGGTGAAGCACCAAGGAGCCGAGGAGAGCCCGAAAGGCAGACCGAATATTCGTACCATCGGTCTCTCCACCGGAATTGGAGGTATCTGCGATGCGGGGGAAATATTGGTACGGAAAGATAAGCATCTTTCAGGTCCAGCCGGACCAACCAGTCTCCTACCTGCAGTAGATCTGTCAAAAGATGGATGCCCTCCATCTTGAAATGATTGTATGTTAGAAACTGGTTGAAATCCCTGAGGTTCAAAACCAATCTGTTTCCGCCTCCCTTCTTCTGAATAACAAAGATATTGCTGCAGAATCCGCGAGGACCTTGTCGGACCGGTGTAATCGTTGTTTCTGCAGCAACTCGGAGATCTCTTCGTCTATAAAACTGAGATCTTGTTGGGAACAATGGAGATCTGCCGGAAGCCCCGATTGAACGGGACGAGAATAGAACTCCAAGTGGAAACCCTGAACTGTTTGGAGCACCCATGCGTCTTGTGTAAGCTCCCGCCACTGCGCTAGGCAATGCTGGGTCCTTCCCCCCAAAGGAAGAAGAGAAACCTCTGTTACTCTCACCTGAGTTCTGCTGGTGTTTGAAGGTCCCCCTGTTGTTATTCGTTTGATAGCGGCTCCTGTCGAACCTCCTGCGGGAGGGGTAGAAGGTTCCACCACGGGTGGAGTCGTACTCATTCCTGCCCCTGCCGAAGTCGCCTCTTTGGGAACCTTGTGGACCTCCACGGCCCGACGAGCGGCCCCCGCCTCGTCCGGCCCTGTTAAAAACTCTCAGACTGAGAGCTCTCTTGATGCCTGACTGCGCCTTGTCCAGCGCCGTAAAGGTCCCCACGTATTTGGAGACATCCTTGACAAATTTGTCTCCAAATAATTGACCCGCTGCTAGGGGTCCCGGCTCCGCATCCGCTAGCTCGGTCAGATTAGTATCCATTTTCATTAGTAGCGATTTCCTTCTCTCTGATGAAATGGCACAATTCGCGTTGCCCAGCAAGCAGATGGCTCGCTGGGTTCAACCAGCCAGTACGTCCGGGTCCACAGGAGTGGAACTCTCCTTGGCCGCCAGAGCCATCTCCAAAATCTTTGCCAAGGGACCGATTGCATCCAACATCTTGTCCTGGCAGCCTGACCATGCCCTATCCAAACCTCGTTTGGGGTCCTTTGAGAATTTCCTAAGGAAGGTCAAGAGGCTTGCGTCTATCTCAGGAGTCTCCGCTACTTTGTCCGGGATGTCCGGGCGAGGGCATTCCGACTTAAGATGGTTCCTGACTTCCCTGGGGAAGCTCCTTTGTAGGTTGTCGTGTATATATGCTGCCACCGCCTGAGGTGGCACCCAGTCCTGCGACCTGGGGTGCATGATTTCTGACGGATCGAAGGTAAAAGGAGTATCCGCCTGAGCAATCTCTACCTGCGCCTTCTTCGGAGGAGGCTGCTCCTCCGAGGTATCCGTATCCGTGCCTGTGGTAGTGTCCGTGTCAGTGTCAGTATCTGCATGGACCTTGCGTTTTGACTTGGCTTTGGAGCCAGAATAGGAATGCTCCGCCGTGTCTGGTAGGGTAGCTAGGGCCTGTGCATGAGGCCATGTGGCAGTGTCAACTGAAGATTGACTGGAAGTGGACGCTTCCGCTTTCTTCTTTTGTGGTTTGTTATAACCATGCCTCTTGGCAAAGCCCTCCAATTGTTTTCTGATTGGGCGAAGGGCTGAAGCTAGGGCTTGCTGCACTGTCTGCGGGACTGTAGTTTCCATAGCCCTATTAACGGACCACTGTACAGATGCGTCCAGAGCGATGACTAGATTGTCCTCAAGGACAGCCTCCTGCCGTCCATCATACACCTCCTCTTCAGCATACTCTTCGTTATACTGTCCCCACTCTGCCATTGCAGGGGTGGCTTATCTGAATGCCCTTCAGGGAAGTCTAGCACTCACAGTTCTCTTGAACGCTGTCTGGTCACAAGGAGGGTCAAGGGGGTGGTCAGCCCTGATAGCACACTCTAAATCACAATATTTCAACCCCCTCAGCAAAGCTGTAGTCAACAGGGGTCAGGGACCCAGGCCACACAAGATAAAATGAGCGTGTGCACACTCAACAATTGGCCAATATATTTTACGACCTTTTCAGGCGTCAGTAACGAGCAGAGGGGCCACCGGCATGCAAGAATGCTGAAAACGCTATGCAAATCTGTATGGGGTTCGCGCTGCGATGTGCAGTCCAAACACGACTGAAATCCTACTAGAAAGTAGCCCAATTTCAGCGCGTTTAGGCGCACGCCGCGGCCGAGAGCCACCCGGACCCTACACGCGTCATCGGCCTACTAGGGATGCCGATGCGCATGCGCGAGACGCGCTATACGGGGAACAGCCGGGGAAACAATAGAGGCTCACTGTGAATGACTCGGTGCCCGTCTACCCCCAATCAGCGACCGCTGCTACCACGAGACGCTAGGCGCTCCAAGCCACAGAGGAATGAAAATGAAGTTGCTAGACGCCGCGACGCTAGCGCTCGCGCACAACTCCCCCTGAGATGCTGGTAATCCTTTCAACAGGTAATTACATTGAACAAACCTTTGCCCATAACATCTCCTTGAGTAATTATTACGATTTAAGCTAAAATAACATATAGCAATCGCAATTAACAATAATATTTGCCAACAGCAGAGGGAGAAAACAACGTGCACTTAACTCTTGCTGTGAGCAGCAAAGAAAGAGGAAGATGGCGGCAAGCAGAGGCCTCTTATGGACTAGGGGGGCGTGCCTTGGGGCTAGTCATGATGGGATGTGTAGTTGTTTAACGTTTTATTAATGAAAAGCAAGCATTTTCATTGGCTGCTGTGAGCTTCAATAAAGATAGAGAAGCATAATCTGAAGCCTCTGGTCCTGCAATAGAATCTGGACCGCTGTGTGCGACGGGCGGTCTAAATAGACTGGGGAAACGCAGCGCGAAGCGTGCACGTCGGCAGCCTGCGTGTGACGTGTGGGCATGACTAAGGGCCTCATGAATGCATCATAAAGGGGGAAAACAGACTCTGCCTCAAGAAAAGGAAACATACTGTAAAAGCGGCAGTCATGTAGTGGAACAGTCTTGATACATCACTGTATTGTCATGCAATAATGCGAAACCTACAAGGCCATGTCAGGTATATTTACAACATAAGGATCACAGAATCACATTGTTTATGAAACAATTTTCACATTTTCAAATTCTTCCGGGCTAATGGGCTTGGAGTGACCTTGGGAAACAAAATGGCATCTTAATATACAACTTCCAAAAGGTTCTTCGGCCTAAAATAAGGCACGTGATAATGTAGTTAGAAAAAGCCTAATAAATAAAATGTACCATTACAGTGATTGTCAGTTGAAAATGTACACCAATATTATATTTGTAAAATCCAGCATGTTGTCAAGAGATAGTATATAGAGGAGTGACTTTCAATATACAATAGTTCAGTGTCACCATGTCTGTTGTAAGAAACAAAACGTATTCACAAGTTATAGTGTATATAGAGGTGACTTTTTTCAAACTCAGTGTGACATAGTTCTCATGTCTGTTGTCCGACTCGAAATACACAATCACGGCCAATAGATACATTATGAATTGCAAACCAAAAACACATATTCCCGTCGTGGGTGAAACAGGATGACACTTAATAAAAATGGAGTGGAATAGGCTAAGCATTCATCAGGTAGAGCTTTACACGGAGTGGAGATAATAAACATCAGGTTCACATAAATCGGGTCAGTGAATGATTAGATCATGACAATCCAAAACATGATTAGGTGTGGACATCTTTCATGGAAGGTGGGACCGGAGGGATATTCATCCCCCAGGGTGAATTTAGGGTCAGATCACAGTAAAGATCATTCCATCATAAGATTTGCAAGTTGGACATTACTAGCCTCGGATTCATTGAGGCCTTTAACAATGGTATTCATGCGAATCATCAACTTTGATTCACGCGTGTTAAGGACTGCGCCCATGTCGCTGCCTCTCGAGCCAAGTTCAGCTTTTTCAAGTACCAGCCATTGTAACTCATTTGGATTGTATCCTTTGTTCACAAAATGTTCAACCAGTGTGACCCCCTAAACTTTACATCTAATCAGCTTTGGTGTTGTGCTACATAGCCAAATACATATAAGGTCCGACAGGCAAGACCGATTGCATTGCAAATGCTTGTTTATGCTGGAAACAATCGTGCCCTAAACGCAGTCACCCGTGTGCCATGGCGCAAGAGTGCTGCCTTGGCTGCAGGCAGCCACAATGGATAGCGCCGAACAGCACCATATCTTTGTAAATATGGTACTGTCTCCCATTTACAGAATGCAGTGCAGTAACTTGCCTTGCTGCATTGCATGAACTTTAAGCAAATATACCCCAGGTTGATAAAGGATAAGGAAGCAATGTGCAAAGTAATGTACACCGGCAATTCATCAATAAATAGCAAGTCACATTATTGTTTTTTTTTTATAGTAATGCCTAGTGCTTTAAGTATAAATTTGCAAAAGAATAAGTGCTGTTGCCTAAAGTTTTTTTCAGAAACCAGTGGCCTCGGATATTGAACAGCAATGCTGTATAGTCTTGGTTCCATCCCCCCATGCTGCTTTTATCGTCAACAGACACTCCCTGCCCCTTTATCTCAGTCTTAAGGTTCTTAGTCATCCTTACTTTCTTTGTCACTCTTTTTCTATCTTTCTCACCCTCTTTCTTTTCCCTTTTGTGTTTTTCTCTCTCTTGCTCTGGGTCAAAGACTAATAAGGAACAAGCATTGGCAGAGCCAATAGGTCTCGCCTTTGGGACCTTATAAGTGTTTAGCAATTCAAACCAGTATCCCCCACTAGCATGCCCAAATACTCTTAACATCTTATCACTGCTCTATTTGCATCACGTGTTCAGAGCAATCTCTTGCGTGTGCACACAAACACACACACAAACCTGTGTGCAAAGAAATGACAATTTCTGAAAGACTTGGTGGACTCAGCCAAAGTAAAGGGCTGTGAATGCAGCACTATTGGAACTGTGTTGTCAGTGCAGTCACAAAAAAAGCTGTTAAAATAGCACTATTTGCATCATGTGTTTAGGGCACTCACACACGCAGGCCGTAAACATGACATTTTCCAAAATAGAGAGAGGTAGAGAGAGAGAGGTAGAGAGAGAGAGGTAGAAAGAGGTAGAGAGAGAGAGGTAGTGAGAGAGGTAGAGAGAGCAGTAGAGAGAGAGGTAGAAAGAGGTAGAGAGAGAGGTAAAGAGAGAGGTAGAGAGAGGTAGAGAAGTGTAGAGAGGTGTGGAGGTGTAGAGAGGTGGAGAGAGAGAGGTAGAGAGAGAGAGGTGTAGAGAGGTAGAGAGATAGAGAGAGGTAGAGAGATGGAAAGAGGTAGAGAGTAGAGAGAGAGCGAGGTAGAGAGAGAGAGAGGTAGAGAGGTAGAGAGAGGTGTAGAGAGGTAGAGAGGTGTAGAGAGGTATAGAAAGGGAGAGGTAGAGAGGGAGAGGTAGAGAGAGAGGTAGAGAGGTAGAGGTAGAAAAGGAGAGGTAGAGAGAGAGGTAGAGAGAGAAGTAGAGAGGTAGAGGCAGATGTAGAGAGATAGAGGGAGAGGTAGAGAGGTGGAGACAGGTAGAGAGAGAGAGGAAGAGAGCGGTAGAGAGAGGTAGAGAGGTAGAGGGAGGTATAGGGAGGTAGAGAGGTAGAGAGATAGAGAGAGGTAGAGAGGTAGCAAGATAGAGAGGTAGAGAAGTAGAGAGAGAGAGGTAGAGGGAGATAGAGCGAGGTAGAGAGGTAGAGAGAGGTGTAGAGAGGTGTAGAGAGGTAGAGGTAGAGAGGGAGAGGTAGAGAGAGAGGTAGAGAGGGAGAGGGAGAGGGAGAGAGGTAGAGGGAGAGGTAGAGGTAGGGACAGGTAGAGAGAGAGAGGTAGAGAGAGGTAGAGAGGTAACGAGAGGCAGAGAGGTAGAGAGAGAGAGAGGTAGAGAGAGAGGAAGAGAGAGAGGTGGAGAGGTAAAGGGAGAGGTAGAGAGAGAGGTAGAGAGGTAGAGAGAGGTAGAGAGAGGTGGAGAGAGGTAGAGACCAGTAGAGAGAGGTAGAGAGAGGTAGAGAGAGGTAGAGCTGTAGAGAGAGGTAGAGAGATAGAGAGAGGTAGAGAGAGGTAAAGAGAGGTAGAGAGGTAGAGAGAGAGAGGTAGAGAGAGAGGTAGAGAGAGAGGACGAGAGAGAGGACGAGAGAGAGGTGGAGAGGTAGAGGGAGAGGTAGAGAGAGAGAGGTAGAGAGAGGTAGAGAGAGGTAGAGAGCAGTAGAGAGAGGTAGAGAGGTAGAGAGAGGTAGAGCTGTAGAGAGAGGTAGAGAGATAGAGAGAGGTAAAGAGGTAGCGAGGTAGAGAGGTAGAGAGGTAGAGGGAGAGGTAGAGAGAGAGAGAGAGAGAGAGAGAGAGAGAGGTAGAGAGAGAGAGGTAGAGAGGTAGGGAGAGAGAGAGAGAGAGAGAGAGAGAGGGGGGTAGAGAGATAGAGAGGTATAGAGAGGTGTAGCGAGGTAGAGAGGAAGCGGTAGAGAGGGAGAGGTAGAAGTAGAGGCAGAGAGAGAGGTAGAGAGGGAGAGGTAGAGGGAGAGGTAGAGAGAGGTAGAGAGAGATAGAGAGGTAGAGAGGTAGAGGGAGAGGTAGAGAGAGGTAGAGAGAGGTACAGAGCGATAGAGAGGTAGAGGGAGGTAGAGAGGGAGAGAGAGAGAGAGATAGTGAGAGAGGTAGAGAGGTAGAGCGAGAGGGTTAGAGAGAGGTAGAGCGAGGTTGAGAGGTAGAGAGAGAGGTTGAGAGAGAGGTAGAGAGAGAGGTGTAGAGAGGTAGAGAGGTGCAGAGAGGTATAGAGAGGTAGAGGTAGAGAGGGAGAGGTAGAGAGAGAGGTAGCGGTAGAGAGGGAGAGGTAGAGAGAGAGGTAGAGAGGTAGAGTGAGAGTGAGAGGTAGAGAGGGAGAGGGGGAGATAGAGACAGGTAGAGAGAGAGAGAGGTAGAGAGGTAGAGAGAGGTAGAGAAGGGTAGAGAGGTAGAGAGAGGTAGAGGGAGGTAGAGAGGCAGAGAGGCAAAGAGGTAAAGGGAGAGAGGGAGAGAGAGGTAGAGAGATAGAGAGAGGTGGAGAGATAGAGAGAGGTAGAGAGAGGCAGAGAGGTAGAGAGAGGTAGAGGGAGGTAGAGAGGTAGAGAGGTAGAGAGAGGGGGTAGGGAAACGTAGAGAGGTAGAGAGGTAGAGAGAGGTAGAGAGGTAGAAGGAGAGAGAGGTGGAGAGAGAGAGAGGCAGAGAGAGAGCGGTAGAGAGAAAGAGGTAGAGAGAGAGGAAGAGAGAGTGGTGGAGAGGTAGAGGGAGAGGTAGAGAGAGGTAGAGAGAGGCGGAGAGAGGTAGAGAGGTAGAGCAGTAGAGAGAGGTAGAGAGGTAGCGAGGTAGAGAAAGGTAGAGAGAGAGAGAGAGAGAGAGAGAGAGAGGTATAGAGGTTGAGAGGTGTAGAAAGGTGTAGAGAGGTGTAGAGAGGTAGAGAGGTAGCGGTAGAGAGGGAGAGGTAGAGGTAGGTAGAGAGAGAGGTAGAGAGGTAGAGGTAGAGAGGGAGAGAGGGAGAGGTAGAGAGGTAGAGAGGTAGAGGGAGGTAGAGAGAGAGAGAGAGAGGTAGAGAGGTAGAGCGAGAGGGTTAGAGAGAGGTAGAGAGAGAGAGAGGTAGAAATAGAGAAATACGTAGAGAGAGGTAGATAGAGAGGTAGAGGGAGGTAGAGAGAGAAAGATAGGGAGGTAGGGAGGTAGAGAGGTAGAGAGAGGAAGAGAGAGATAGTGAGAGATGGAGAGGTAGAGAAAGGTAGAGTGGGGTAGAGATAGAGAGGTGGAGGTAGAGAGGGAGGTAGAGGGGGAGGTAGAGAGAGGTAGAGAGGTAGAGAGAGGTTGAGAGAGGTAGAGAGGTTGAGAGAGAGAGATGGAGAGAGAGAGGTAGAGAAAGGTAGAGATAGAGAGGTAGAGGTAGAGATAGAGAGGGAGGGGGAGGTAGAGAGAGGTAGAGAGGTAGAGAGAGGTTGAGAGAGGTAGAGAGACAGCGGTAGAAAGGTAGAGAGAGAGAGGTAGAGAGGGAAGTAGGGAGCGAGGTATAGAGAGAGGTAGAGAGAGGTAAAGCAGTAGAGAGAGGTAGAGAGAGAGGCAGAGAGAGAGGTAGAGACGTAGAGAGGTAGAGAGAGAGAGAGGTTGAGAGGGAGATAGAGAGAGGTAGAGAAGTAGAGAGGTAGAGAGGTAGAGAGAGGTAGAGAGGTAGGGAGAGAGGTAGAGAGAGGTAGGTAGAGAGAGAGAGGTAGAGAGAGAGAGGTAGAGAGGTAGAGAGAGGTAGAGAGAGGTAGAGAGGTAGAGGTGTACAGAGAGAGAGGTAGAGAGAGAGAGGGAGAGAGAGAGAGAGAGAGAGAGAGAGAGAGAGAGAGAGAGAGAGAGAGAGAGGTAGTGAGAGAGGTAGAGAGGTATTGGTAGAGAGAGAGCGATAGAGAGAGGTAGAAAGAGAGAGGTAGAGAGAGGTGGAGAGAGGGAGGTAGAGAGAGAGGTGTTGTGAATGACTATGTTTATGTGAATCAGGTGTGGTAACTTCTGTACTTCATTTTTACTGAACAGTATATTGATTAAAGGGGTCAAAGAAAGAGAAATAGAGAGAAGAAAGAATAAAAGCATGAACGGAAGAGCAAAAAAAGTGCATGATAACAAGAAGCCACACAAAGAGATCCCGGACTAACATTCATCATTTGGACCACAAATTATTTCCTTTGGAACGTCAAGCTGATAACGGGATTTGCTATAAAATGTGGATCAAATAAGAAGCAAGGGGATGAGTGACAATGAAGACAAGCAATGGGTGGGCTGAAAGTTCTTGGAAATCTCACAAAAGGACTAAATAGTCGGGACTGAAAATATGAGAACTGCACTTGTTCAAATGTTTACAAAAAGGTTTGGCTGAAAGTGTCACAAGAGGCATGCAAAAATCGAAATTCACACTAAAAACACGAAAATGCTGCAAATATGCATGTTTACAACCTGTGAACTACTGAACAAAAATGCACACTTTTTAAAATGAATCAGGTTTCTCTAAAATACTACAAATTATGTTGGGCTTACTGCCACACTTCAAGCACATCGCAGTAATACAAAAATCATCAAAATGTTTACACTTAAAACTTTCAGAACATTTTCTAGTTGCCTTGCGAACCTGCTGCACATTTCCTTGAATAAAACCAATGAATTTGACAACACACAAGCACTGCTTGTAATGCTCAAGGAATGGGCTCCTAAGTCTCTGGGATTGTAGGCAAAACATAGGGGGAGATTTACAATTACTGGCGCATCCCTGCATATCAGCAGGGATGTGCCAGTAATTGTGCGCCACAGCTCCGCCACCCATGATGCGTCACATTTACAATGCGGCGCAGCATGGGGCAAAAACAGCACAGATGCGTCACGCATCTGTGCCAAAAGATGACGCATTGCTGGAGTTGCGTCGCAAGTGCGACGCAGCTCCAGCAAAGCTTGGGGGTGCCCTATTCTTCCAATGCTGCGTCAAGCCTTACGCCTGCTTCAAGCAGGCGCAGTGTTTTGACGCAGCATTGGCCTAAAAGTGACTGAGTGAAATCTTGTAGATTTCACTCAGCCACTTTTAGGAGGCGTTCCTGCGCCGGAACGCCCCTCCCCCGCGCAGGAACGCCTATATGTGGCGCAGGGCTTTACAACGTGACGCATCTCCCAGATGCCTCACGTTGTAAGTACCCTGCACCATGGCGCAGGATTTGCGTCGCCGCTGAGTCACAAAAGTGACGCAACGGCGGCGTAAATGAGGCGCAAGGCGGTTGTAAATCTGCCACTTAGTGTCCAGCAGGCAGAAGTTATTCTGCAAAGGCAATCTGCAATTTATTTATTTATTTATTTAATTTATTTATTGAGCTTCTTAAGCGCGACAGCTACCCGAAAAGGGTTTCCCGGCGCTGAGAAATACAACTAACGGTAGGTGTAAGAGAACGCACAGTTATTGATTAAAAAGCCAGGTCTTAACGGCTTTGCGAAAACGAGCGTAGCAGCCCTCAGAACGAATATCAAAAGGAATTGAGTTCCAAAGCTTGGGCCCTATAAAGGCGAACGACCTACCGCCCATTCTGGACAGTCTGATCCTGGGTACCGAAAATAAAATTTGGGAGGCGGAACGGAGGGAACGGGAAGGAAGGTAAACATTAACAAGGGTTTGCAAGTAACTGGGAGCAGTTTTCATCCTGATCTTGAACATATAGCTGACTGCCTTGAATTTCACTCGGCTGTCCACCCTCAGCCAGTGAAGATCTCGAAGACGACCGGCCATGTGATCAGTTTTGCGGCAGCCGCTAAGCAAACGAGCTGCTGCATTCTGCACTAGTTGGAGGCATCGAGTGACAGCCTTGGTCACCCCCAGGTAAAGTATGTTACCATAGTCCAACCGGGAGGTGACCAAGGCGTTCACCACAGACCTCTGGGTATCAGTTGGCAACATCCATAAGATCTTCCTCAACCAGCGCAAGATGGTGAAGCAGATCGACGAGACTCTGCTGGCCCGACACTGCATTGTCATACCCCTGTCGATGATCACCCCCAGGTTGCGCACATGCTCTGAAGGAGATGGGAGCGGGCCTAATTCCGAAGGCCAGTGCCTGGAGGTCAAGAGGTCTTGTTTGTGTCCAAGGACAAGAACTTCCGTCTTCCCTCCATTCAGTTTGAGAAGATTTTGATTCATCCACTTGGCGATTTCCCCAAGTCCAAACTGAAGGAGGGAGGTGGAGGCCTTGTCAGATTGAGAGAGGGAGAAAACAACCTCTGAATCGTCGGCATAAGTGAACAAGGTTAACCCGACACTGTCGGCGATATGGGCCAGGGGAGTAACATAAAGGTTGAAAAGTAAGGGTCTAAGAATAGAACCCTGGGGCACGCCGTGAGGTAAGGGATAGGCGTTAGAGGTAGCTGTATGGGAAAAAATTTGACACGAACTGTCAGTTAAAAAGGAGGCCAACCAGTCAAGAGCTAAACCCCCAATGCCCATGGCGGCTAGGGATTCAAGAAGGATTTTATGCGAGACAGTGTCAAACGCCGCACTGAGATCAAGTAGTATAAGTGCGGCAGTCTCGCCTCTGTCTAGTAAGGACCGAAGGTTCTCTGTGATGCCAAGAAGCGTGGTTTCTGTTGAGAAACCTGGGCGAAAGCCTGACTGGGAAGGATGCAGTAAATTGTTGATGGTAATAAACTGAGTCAGATGATGGTGAATGTGTCTTTCCAAGACTTTCGAAATGGCAGGTAACAGGGAGATGGGAAGGAAATTGGAGAGAACCATAGGGTCAGCAGTGGGCTTCTTCAGCAATGGCGTAACCATTGCATGCTTCCAACTGGCCGGAACAGTAGCAGTCTTTAGGGAAAGGTTAAGAGTGTGCAAATCGAGGAAAGCTGAGGGAAGTCCAACAGCCAAAGTATAGAGATGGACAGGGGATCAGTGGGGGAACCAGATTTTACCTTGCTTAGGATTTCATGAAGAACAGCAGGAAGCAGTTCAGGCCATTCCAGCAATGAGCCAGAGGTGGGAGCAGAGGGAGAGTTAGTGCCCTCCAAATTAGCGGCAAGAACTGAGGGAATATTACTACTGGTTTGACTGGAAATATCTTGATAAATCTTATCAATTTTACTAATAAAAAACTGAGCAATTTCATCACACTTGCTACTAGATAAAGGAGGAGAATTCGCTGTGGTGAGGGAACCAGCAAGATTTTTAACCAAGCCAAACAGTACTTTCGATTTGTTGACTGCGTCTGTTATGGTTTTGGTGACGAAGCTGGCCCTAGTCAGGGCACAGGCTTTATGGTAGCTTTTTAAGGCATTTTTATAGATGGTCGCTGCTGAAGGGGAATAATCTTTATGCCAGATGCGTTCAAGTTTTTTACAATGGGATTTGTCCTTTTTTAACACATCAGTGTACCAGGGAGCTGGCGTATAATGGGGTGCCATCTTTTTGAGGAAAACAGGAAGACAGATGTTAATGGCGTCTAAAAGCCAAGAGTTAGTTATCTCGGCTGCTGTTTCTACGTCAGGTGACGTGAATAGTTCTGCGGGCATGTGGGTGGAAAGCACGCTGTTAAGGGAAATGATGTCCAGTTTTTTCCAGTCCCTCCTGCTAGCAGCATGTATGCTTCGATGATGGGGCAATACGCCCGTGACAGTGAGCGTAAAATTGACACGGTAATGGTCAGACCAGAGAACAGGCGAAGCTGGAGAGCAATGTAAATGCGGCATATTAGAAAAGATGGGGTCTAAAAGGTGACCACCTCTATGCGTAGGACCGTGGTTATGTAACGTGATGTTCATGGCCTCAAGATCTGCGACTAGGGTTCTACCCATGTTGTTTTCCAGGTCATCCAGGTGTAAATTGAAATCGCCCACGACCAGAAAACTAATAGAATTTGTAAGGATGGAGGCAATAAAATCGGACAGTTGGGTGGCCCAGGCATTGACAGGGCCAGGGGGACGGTAAATTAACAAGCCCCTGAGTGTCGTTTTCGGATGAAGGGCAATTTTAAAATAGGCAGCCTCGCAATTGTTCAAGGTGATGTAATCGAAATGGCATTGGTACATGTTCTTGAATATAATAGCAATGCCACCACCTATTTTTGCGACCCTATCGTGCCTGATGATGGCGTAGTTGGAGGGTAGTGCTTCAGCAACGTCAGGTCCCGAGCCTTCATGAAGCCACGACTGAGTAATAAAAAGGGCATCAGGTGACTCTTTATTAAGAAGGTCAAATATTTCATGTCTGTGCTTAGGCAAGGAACGACAGTTCAGACTGAGGAACTTGAAAGTGGTTTCATGGGGCATCGTAATGCGAGGAGAACAGCTACGACACAATTGAGGAGCCTTCAAAGAGAGTGAGCAGCACAAACAGGACTGGGGAAATTTGCTTGACAAGTCGAAAATGGAACAGTTATTGTTACCTTGAGGTCTAAATGCCTTCAGTTGATCAGCCCTGTAGAAAAGTCTTCGTGATGGAATCGAGCCAGGGGGTATGGCCCCTGGGCCCGGTAGGGCGCGGACGGGCCCAGACGGGCACGCCTTTGGCGCGCCCGCTGCGCGGACAGGAATAGCCTGCCATTTATGCAGGAAGAGGGCGGGCTGATGGAAACAACTGGTCCGCAACCGGGCGCCTCAAGTAAGATGGCGGCTTTCCCTGTCAGCATCCCGTGCAGCACCTAATCGGCTGCGGGGAATGCAGGCTGTTGCAGGGTGAGTAGGCGATATAAAAGTGATATTCAGCCACACTATTTAAAAACCAAACATATTAGAACTCAGTGCAGAATTAGCGATTAGCAGCAAATAGTATTAAAAATCGGCGTAAACTCAAGCCTGAATTCCCCGGCTTCCGCCTCTGGGAGAAAGTTAGTGGTAAATCACTGAATGCAGGAAGTTGCGCCAATTAAATACCAGAGAGCGCGGGCTGATGGAAACAACTGGTCAGCAACCGGGCGCCTCAAGCAAGATGGCGGCTTACCCTGTCAGCATCCCGTGCAGCACCTAATCGACTGCGGGGAATGCCGGCTGTTGCAGGGTGAGTAGGCGATATAAAAGTGATATTCAGTCACACTATTTAAAAACCAATTCTTCCCAATGTGCATACTTTATATTATATGTCGGTTTCATGATCTTCTCGGATTTATAAACATAAGTGTTTGTCTTTCCTATGAATTATCTGCATGAATAAATCATGTACATGATAAATTGGACAATTGGTGGTGTTCGGCCAACAGCTGCATCTGTGAGACACATCCCTACCCTCTTTCCGCTCTATACCTAACCCACACTCAAATTCAAGGTTCTACTCAACTGCAAATCTTGGGGTGGCTCAAAACTAAGAATTCCTATTTATGATCAGGTATTTTCTGTGAGCCACCCTAATTTTACTCTGCTGGCAGGAAAGCAGCGATTTTGAAAGCGAAATGGGTTAGCCTGGCTTCAAATCACAGCGTCTTTTTGGCCTGTACAATTAGAGAATTTAAATTCAGTATGAGAAAGGGGCAACTATCCATTTGTCTACTACAATGACCTCATCTGACCAATCCGAACACACATGAAAGCCTCTGTCGCCCCTCCCCCAACCGTGCAAGATGAGCACCCCAATGTGGAAGCACAGAAAGCAAAAACAAAGTGTCAGCACACAGTCAGTTGAAAATGACAGCGAAAACCTGATAGAGAATCCATATTTTATAGGACTTCTCACTTATTTTAAATATCAGTATTACTCATCTGTAAGCCTCAACACGGCTTACAGTGACCATTCATAACCGACCTCTGCAGTGATGTGAAGATATGAAGAAGCCTTACTTGCTAGACTCCACACAAAACAAGGGCTAGTGTGGATGAGGAAGAGAAGGGTGCTGCCAAGGCAAAGGTTTCTTGAGTGAGGGTCATTGTGAAATGCAAACACGCCTTTTAACTGTAAAATAATAAAACAATGACTTTGAAACAGGAGTAAGTGCTGCTGGCTCAGTCATGCACGGCTCTCAACTAATAACTAAAGTGGAAGGGTGAGGCTGAGGGAGGGGGAGCTATCTTTATTTATGACTACAGCGTTTGGTAAAAGTAGAGAATAATGTACACAGATATCGACAACAGTTTTAATCTTAGATATTTATAAAATGTAACATTTTATTCAGAGGTCGAAGCTCACTAAAAAAAGTATGTGACTTTTGATGTTGTGTGCAAAGTGGACCAGATGAGTAAAAAACTGTGGGGCATATTATCAAGAGACAGCATTAACATTATCGCCGCTTTAGCGGCAGAAAACTGCTGCTAAAGCGGCGATAATAGGCTTGATAATATGCCCTTGCGAATTCCCATAGAAGCCCATGTTCTGGTGTGAACATGGGCTTCTATGGGAATTCTCTACGGCGTATCATCAAGCCCATTATCGCTGCTTTAGCTGCAGTTTTCAGCTGCTAAAGCGGCGATAATGTTAACGCGGTGCTTGATAATATGCCCCTCTGTTCAGAGTGCGAGTGTTTACAGCTGTTTAGAACAATCTGAAGGAACCCTGAGGCTCACAGATGGGAAGAGAGGCCATTGTGCGCTGTGCCAAAAGGAAACATGCTATGAACTACAAAAGTAGAGTTCTCTCTAGACCTAAATTACTTTAAATACTGGCTAAAGATCGCTCAGAAATGGGGCATTATGAACATTGAATTACACAAAAATATTTTTTGTTAATTTCTCATTACGTATTTTATTTCATTTCTTCATTTTATGCTATTTTGTATTCATTACACTTTGTGTTTATTTATACTTTTCATGCTTAGCAAGAAGTTTTCTCAGATACAAAAGTATTTGTGGCTTCTGAATTCAAACATAATCCTATTCATATCTACAATTTGGAAATCACATGTATTGAATGTATATCAAATTAATTCAGCAAATCCCCTACACTCAATCACACCTCTTTCACCTACCAGTCATGTCTCTTACACTCACTACATTCATACTCTGCACCACCAGAACAACACTGCATGCACAGATGAGTTCCGGGTGATATGATCAACCCTGAGTAGCTGTGCTGTAAGCTGGGGTGCCACACTCTATCTCTTGGCCGACGCACGTTTCAATGGTACTATTGCTTTTTCACCATCTTCTTCAGGACCTGTTTTTAATAATTGCTTAAAAACGGGTGGAAGGAGGGAAAAGATAATCTGAAAGAAAAAATGTAAAACATCAATGTTCTCTGATTTACTTGGAAGCATGAACATGTTGCGATTGCCAACAAAACAAGCGCACGCGCCTCAAATATCCATTAAAATCCTGCACAACTAGCTCACTACAACAAAATAAAACAGCGGAAACGTATACACAGGGATCCCTGCTTCCCAAACCTGCGGACTGAACTGCGGTGAGGACGGTCTAAACACAAACAGCATTGCAGAACTGGCCCGGGTTCCCTGACATCGCCCCAGGCTGTAAGAAGCTACGTCGCGCAAGTCTGAGGCCTCGGCGAGTGGGGAAGGCCCAGCGAGGCACCGTCACCTGAGCGGAAGCTAACGGAGCATGCCAGAGCTTGTAAATAAGCGTGAACGTGGGGAGACCAGTTGCTGGCAAGGAACACCAGGGGGAGCAAGAGGTGCACCCACGAGTGGTGCGCGCGTGCCCGCTGGGGAGAGCAGTCTGCTCTTTTTCAAAGCACATACTCATGCTTGTGGCGCGCCCCTGCGCGCTCCCGCAAGGTGTATGCCGCCACAAGCATGAGTATGTGTTTCGAAAAAGAGCTGAACGACAGCAAAAGGTCTCCTTAGCAGCGCATGTGCACTGAGTAGGCTAGACCTGAAAACAATAACCAGTCACCAAAAATGAGTGCGGTGGACTCCACCTGTAAACAACAGCTCAAATTAAGCACTAGTAATGCACCTGAAAACTTCTCTTCTTCCCATGACATATGGTTCTACCACTCCATCACGTTAGTAACAAGAATGGGAGCGTCCATTATGCCTTCAGGTGTTACGATAATCCGTCCTCCACATTGCATGACCCTCATGGAATTCGCATCCACTGTTCACTAGCAGTTTTCCAGTGCATTCTGCAGAGTCTTTTCCTCTGGTTCCTTCGTGATAGTTGGCAGGACAGTTGCATGCATGTGTTGTGTGTTAGTGTTGTCGGGAATTTGCCAAGACATTGCAGGGGTTTCTTCGACATCCAGGTGTAGACGCGTACAGGTGCATGAGCAAGCGACGGCTTGGGGCACATCCTCTCATACTCGGTGACAGGGATGTAGTTCAGCGAAGCTCCGCTGTCCATCACGAATTTGGTGTCGTGATTCCCTACTTTGATGTGCAACCGTGGGTACTTCTTCAATTGATCTGGGTCTGCGATCATGTTTGCATAGTGCTTCGTGTATTCGGAGCCTCGAGATGAAGATCTGGAGCTCCGGGACGGGGATCTGCGGTCCCATCGCGATCTGTGCGACTCCCTGCTGGAATGAGGTGAGCTGGAGGACCCTGCATCTGTGTCATTGACAGCTCTAACGTGGTGCTTTCTGGTGTCCGATCGGGACGACCTCCCAGTTCCACTTCGCCTTTCTTTGTTGTACTCGCTACACATTGCTTCGAAGTGGTTTGTATGACCACACTTTCTGCACCGCTGGCCCATGGCAGGGCAGACATCCACGTGAGGGTAGTCATAGCCGCACCTGAAGCACCTCCTTGCTCTCTCTGGTCTCTTCTCACTTCGGCCGGTTTCCCGCCTCCTGTGATCTGAGCGCCTCGAGCGAGACGACGGTCGCGATGTCCACTGATTGTCTCTCGAGCGTCTTCGCCCGCCACCCCGATCTTGAACTCGATGCGCTTGCTCATGGCTCACTTTGCGTCCCGATTCAATGGTGGCAGCATGCTCTTCAGCCTGATCGTAAACGCGAGTCAGTTCCTCAATGTCATCTAGTTCTTGCGGCTTTCTCAGCAGCCGTCTCCTGAGGGATTCTGAGTGGCACCCCTCTATGATCTGTGACTTGATGGCGGCGTCGGTTGAAAAATTGTCGAAGTCGCAGTGCCTCGATAGTCGCCGCAGTTGAGTGATGAATGTGCTCATTGCCTCGTCTTTTCATTGACGTGCCTGATGAAAGGCATGGGGCTCGTAGTCCACGTTCTTTTTGTGGAGGAATCTCTTATTCAGTGCGTCGCGCACTTTGTCGTACGTTCCGGTATCTGCAGTAGGGAGATCCTTGATCAGTTTACTGATTTCACGCCCAGCTAGATTCCGGAGAGCTATCAGCTTGTCCTTGTCAACGGTCACTTTGGACCCTTCAAGGTAGTCCTCGAAGTCTTCGAGCCATTCCTGCCACTTGGGGCCCATGCTTCCACCTGTCGTTAGGGTGACTGGCTCTGGGGCCCTCAGATGCGATCCTCCTGCAAAGAGGGGCTTGACTTCATTTCGTCGCGGTGATTGCGACATCGTGGGACTGCAGAGTTTTGTGCTGGCTACTTGTCAATGCTTGTTTGTTTCTTTTTACCAATGCTTGTTGATATATTCTTGACAATGCTTGTTTCTTCTTATTTGCCAATGCTTGTTTAGTCGCTGTTGTCAATGCTTGTTTGTTTCTTCTTGCCAAGGCTTGTTTGTTTCCACGCGCCAATGCTTGTTTGCTTGCTTTTATCAGTGCTTGTTTCTTTCTGTCTGCCAATGCTTGTTTATTTGTGTTTGACAGTGCTTGTTTCTTTCCAAGCGCCAATGCTTGTTTGTTTGTCTCAGTCAGTGCTTGTTCCTTTTGCTGGGTGCCTGACTTCAAGATGGCCGCTCCACCACAGTCAAGGGCTGTGTCTTGAAAAACGCCTGACTTCAAGATGGCCGCCGTCACTGCAGGCACACACGAGGCTTTCTCTCCTGTTCATACACCCCAGGTCACTCAGGACTCACCGGCCGGCAGCTCCACGGGCCGCACACGTCAGGATTCACTCTTCTTTGGCCTCTGCTACTGCCAGGTGAGGTTGGGGTGGGCTCCCGCCTTACTTTTCCGCTAGCGTGCCGAAACTCACGCATCGGGTGTGAGGTTTTCTGACCTCCGGCGGCACTCGGGCTCCGCTTCCAGTGCGCTCGGCAGTGCTTGACACCGGGCTATAAGGGGCAGCGTCCTCCACATCTGAGGGGTCCCTACCTCGTGCTGGGGTGCTGGACAGGGTCGGAGTGGGCTCCCGACTCCTGTTCTTTCACGGGTGCGAAATCGCACGCATCTGGCGCGACTCGCGCTTTTGGCGCGCACTTCTTCTCTTTCGAGCGTTTCAGCGCTCGTTGCTGGGGTTCCCTCTTTGCTCCCTCGCCACCACTGGGAAGGATAGGGTCACCTGCTGCTGGCCTGTCTCCTCAGGCGGCAGCTCTGCACAGCAGCGTTTTCTCTTTTCCAGCGCTGCACGGGACAGGGCACTCTTGTGGGGTCCTGTGGGCTGCATTCATGCCCATCCCACCCTCATCGCCAGTTGTAGCATCGCGCTACAAATAATCACAGAGACTGATTGTGATTGCACTGGAGGTTTATTCCATACATCTAGCTTCTTCCCTGTCCCTACTCTAACTGCCCTCATCCTGTCCCTACTCCGCCTCTTCCTGTCCCTGACCACCTAGCTCCTCCCACCCAGCTACTAGACTGCTAACACACAACATCTGGCTACAGCATGTATTTATATAGAAACTAAGTTAAACAATAATTGGCAAAACAGCTTTTAATGTGCTAATACACACAGACATGCACAAATACGCACAAACCATTTGTCTCAGTGCAACCTGCCTCTTTCTGTGCCTCCTACATCTGTGCTCTCTATTTTTTTGCCCCGGTGCTGCACAGAACCATCATTGCAGGCTTATTCCTTAAACACCAACAGCTGTGCAAGCCTGGGGACTTGCCTGTGAAGTAACATCAATAGAACTATGGTTAAACTTTAAAGTACAAAAAACACATTTACAATAAAAAATCAGTATTTACACAGGTAGGTGCAAACTCATTCGTATGCCTTCAGCAGTGTGATATCCCAGTAATGTGCAACCTCATTTAGTACAGAGAGAGCATGTCGTAGTGAGATGCCACAAGTGAGAAACGTGTGCAACAGAATGATATCACCTTTAGTTTACATTACACTGGGGTGTAATATCACCCTTGCTGCAGCTTCAGCAAAAATATAGAATACAATTAGGAGCACAAAACACATGAATCATGTTCATGAGTGCCAAATCAACCTTTGTGCAAAGTAATCAGCATTGTGGTGTCAAGTTTAAGTGGAAAATAACATAAAGATACAAATCACATTAAGATGCAAATTAACCTTTACTGCAATACATGACACAAATTTAGAAGCACGCCATATTTTAAAAGAGGCACACATTTAGTGCAAAATCACATTCTGGTGCAACAATGCATGTTTGGTGCAACATCAATAGGTATCTAGAAATACCTTTAGGACTGCAACTACTTTGTAGTTGCAAAATCAGCCTTAGTGCAGCATCAAAAGAAGTTTGCAATCCTTTGTAGGAGCAAAATATATACAGTTAGGATCAAATTCATGTTTAGATACAAAATAGCTCTTTAGGAAAAACCCCTTTGCTTCAAAGGCAGTAGTTAGGCATTGCAATTCAGTGCAAAATCACTCATCGCAAACAGAAAACACAGCAGTAAGATGTCACATTAGGTGTAAAAGACATCAGTATGACATCATAGTTGTTAGAGAGCAAAGTATTGAGTAATATATCTTCGTGTAAAATCAGCATGAGTGTGTAAAACCTGTAATAGCACAAAATGCTTTTAAGTGTAAAATCGCCTTTGGTTCAAAGTAAACAGCTTGTGCTATCACATTCATAAGCTGAACACATTTAGATGTGAACTCGCCTTTGGTTCAACATCAAAAACACTTTTTGGAGTACAAATGTTGCACCATTGTAGCACACTGACACTTCACTTCAGCGCTTTTTGCATTGCAATAGGAAGTACTCTTTTGGCAGGGTGATTAACACAAGTAATAGTCATAGTTAATGGTGAGACTGAAATAATTCTCTGGCCGGATCCAAAATACGAATGGCGCTTTTTTCAAGCAATGTGGTTGAGTTGGTTCAAGTAATCTAATGGTTGAAGAGAGATGATCCAGAACCCTTCCCTAGGTTTGCTTTTGGTGAAGAGTTAGGCATAGACCTAAAGCTGTTTGCAGCCAGGCCATGAATAAGTCAACAATAATGATCTAATGAGTACACATGAAGAGCAGAAACATAAAAATTAGGGTGGATATGTATAAGGAAGTGGAGGAGAGAGGCGTTAGCCTTCTTGGCTTAATGCCTCTCTCGTCCACTTCTGAAACACAAAGCTGCACCATATTTACAAGAATGGGGTGCAGCCTAGCGTTCCCCCTGCGATGGTGCTAACTTTAGCAACTTAGCGCCAATGCAGGCACCCTTGCACCAGAGTGCAAGGGTGTCTGTGGGCAGGGGAGGATTGTTTATGTGCAGGAAGGTGTCCCTTCCTGCACATAAACAATCCTAGAAATGCCATTCTGTCACTTTCATGTGTGCTGCTTCATGCAGCACACATGAAAGTGACAAAATGGCATTTATTATTATAGTTTGTTTATGTACAGGGAAGAAGACATTCCTGTACATGAACCAACAATGGCATTTTGCTTTTTTCATGTGCGCTGCACAAGGCAGCACTAATGGAAAAAGCAAAAACGAGAAGAAATAATGCATTTCTCCTCGTTTCACCATCATCTTAAGACCAGTTTTTACCTAGTCATACTTTTGGAGCTGCCTCCTATGTATACTACCCTTGTATATAGGAGTCAGTATCAAAATGAATGGGTGTTGCGGTGGAGCGCCCACCGCAACACCCAGTGCCCACCCCTTTCACGCTAACCATAGCTTGAAAGGGGACCTTATGTACAAGGCAGCGTTAAGCCATGTTAAGTGGCTTAACACTGCCTTGTACATAAGGTGAAGCCCCTAACGCCACCACAACATCACCATAGGTGACATTGTGGTGGCGATAGGGGCTTGTCCACATGCCCCTAGGTGTGCTACAAGATAATGAAGAAAGAAAATTTTATATGATGGAAAGATTTCTTAATTAAGAAATTACAAATGTCAACTTACCTGCCAAGCATGTCTGTCTTCCTGTAGGTTAGCCAATAGGTTATCAGTTTTCACTGCAGTAGAGGAGGTTGATATTAAGGAACAACTGACTCTAAAACAATATTGTCTGTTGGACATCTTACAAAACTGATGTAAAACCCAAAATGTCATTAAACTTATCACTGATTCCCATGCTGATGCTGTTCATTTTCTCCTATTTACTACAAAAAAATCTGCAGTGATCCAGCTTTAGTAATTGATCAAGTTTAATAGTTATCTTTGTCTTCTTCCTACTGGACTAAGTGGGTATTATGGAGCATGTGGACATCACACCCAATTAAGTGACCCCTGCCTGCTTTCTCAGGCACAAAACTCCAAAGCATGGGATGTGGAGTGGCATCTGAGGAACAAAAGATAATTGTCTCTGGTGTGCAGGGAGCTTTCTATATCCTCCTTGAAACTGCCATGGACCCGCGACCATCCAAGGCAAGAAAATATGCCACAGGCAGCATTCCCTTAATAGTGGAGGCATTTCAACACATTGTTCCATCAGCTCCATTTTGAATGGCTTTACGCCAAAAACTGACCGTGGCACAATTCAGACATGGGCCTTCTTAGCTTCTTCATGCCATTTGATATCCGTCTCAGAAAAGGGGGTGGTGATGAACAGAGTGTCTGAATTAAGCAGACCACTCTTACCCAGTCCAAAGATCAGGGCTTGATCCATCACCGTTATTTATCTCACTGCCCCATCCCAGCTCAGAACCTGATATCCGTCTAGCATTGGGTCCTGGCGGACTATTGAACAAACATTGGCAGAAGGAGCCACTGGTGCAAAGGACGGATTTTACAATTCTCACTATGAACAATAACGTATTCAATGATGAAGGTCCTTCCTTTCTGAGATGATAAATCATGTTTTCCATTCACTTGAGAGTATTGAGATGCTCAGCTTTTTTCTTGCTTGAATGTGCATCTTTCATAATGTTTGCTGCCAGCTGTGGAATGCGGTTACTCTCTGGTTGTCTAAAGCCAGCCTATCAGGCGTGCACACTTCAGACCCAGCAATTCCAGGGCTGAGACACAGCTGGGAGATTGCTACCACAGGGCCCCAGACTCAAAATGAGTGCTGGGTTAGCCTGCTCCAATCAATCCTGGAAGTGCTCTCATGCTGAAAACAGCCTGAGAGCAGCTCTAGGGTTGGTTGGATTTGTGCTGCACCTGGAAGGTAATCCTTCCATTTCCTTCCTGCTCCTCATCACCCCCAGGATCGTCACGGGGAGAGGAGCACCGGATGGAGGGCCATGAGGCCAGCAGCATTTATGGCGAGTGCCTCACCATCTATTAATGTTGCCAGCCGCCACTGCTTGAAGGTATCTAACACACCATCACCACCACTTTCCAAGCTGCCATTGGTGATGAAGGATATAACAAAATTGCAGACATAACATGTTTCTTTACTTTATTTACTTGAAAGTGCTACTTCCTTGTCTTTTTGATGAGTTGAATCAAACCAATAATCAACAGAGAAACTCACTCTGACAGCATCATCAGGGACAAAACTGCCCTAATTGCCAATGTACACATACATTCCGGGAAATCTCTTTCATACCATATCCTGTTGTATCTGCTTCACAGCACGATAGAGGTTTCACAATACCATACAGTAGCGACATTCACAGGCCCTTAATGGATATGCATTGAAGAGTGATCAATATTCATCTGTGTGCATCCAAGGAGTGTGCAGCGGTTTAGTTAAGAATTAATAATAATAATTTGTAATTA
This sequence comes from Lissotriton helveticus, assembly GCF_964261635.1. Classification (NCBI taxonomy): domain Eukaryota; kingdom Metazoa; phylum Chordata; class Amphibia; order Caudata; family Salamandridae; genus Lissotriton; species Lissotriton helveticus. Next base: position 711,788,426 of record NC_136057.1, on the reverse strand, counting down.
GACTATGATGTAATGCTGGGTCATAGAAGAAAAGCTCAGACACCTCAAATATTAATTTGTATGAATAGAATATATCTCTTTACATTGCAGATTTTACTCCGCAATGCAAGCACATCGCGGTCTTTACAACGACCGCGTTGTCACAACGCACCACCATTACAACGCAAGTCGGTACAACGACTTGCGCTAGATGGCGCGCTGGACTTAGGAACAGTATGATTTACTATTCCAAATCCAGTGTGTGCAACACTAGGGAAAGTGTTGGAATAGTAAATCATACTATTCCTTATCATAGAGCGCCATCTAGCCCAAGTTGTTGTAACTACTTAAGTAGTAATGGCACAGCTTTGTAACAATGCGGTCGTTGTAACAACCGTGTTGTGTTTACACGAGGTGTAAAACCCGCGTTGTAAACGTTGTTTCCCGTATGAATAGAGACACATTAACCATTGAGGGAATATTTATCATACTTTCATGCAGCGCAACAAAGCAATCCACTTTGCTGCACTGCGTGAAAAGTGAAAGGGCAAAAATACACTGTATTTAACATGATACAGAGCATTCTCATCCTTTCCTTGTGCTGGTGCACTTCCGGCTGCCTAGCGCCAATGCTGGCACCCTTTTACCATGGTTCAAGAGTGCCTGTGTTGTAATCAGAATTGTTTTTGTGGAGGAAGGAACACTTTCCTCCACAAAAGCAATACTCAGAGGCATTTTCCCCTTTCTATGTGTGCTTCAGAATGCAAAACGAGAAGAAATAAGGATATTTTGCCTCAATACGCCTCTCCTGGGGAGGCGAAGCATTTGACGCATTCCCAGGTCTACCACTACTGGTAAATCTGTGAATGTGACACAATGCATCGCTGGATGCATGGGAACACCCACGCTCCACCCATGTAATACCTCCCTAGGGCACAGTAACGCCAGGCAGTGATTTGTACTGACTTGTTTCACTCCAGATTCATTAACAGATGAAGGGCAACACAAAATGGCCTTTGGTGGCTTGATAAATCTGACTTTAGTGTTGCACTGCACTTGTGCCCCCTTGCGTAGCATAAGGGTGACTCAATACTATGATAAATAAGGGTTCACATTTTTATGGTAGTGAGCTCCTTTCAGTGTGCATCATGTTGCACTAACTAGGTATCTATTGACATCACCTTCAACATCAATAGGTTTTTGCATAGCACTCTACTAATGTAATAATGGGCATCTCAAAGCTCTGTAAAGTCACAAGTTAGAGAACTAAAGTACCATTGTTTCTTTCCTAAATAGGAAAAAAGCAATATTTTATGTACATCATACAGGGGAAAATAAAGGCCTAATGCACTATGCGCAGCAAGCCTTCCTACTGCGTCAAAATCAAAGGGCAGGAATGCGCTATATCTACAAGATACAGCATTCCTGTTCATCTCCCCTGTGCCAGTGCACAAACAGCAGCCTCACATCAGAGCAGACACCCTTGCGTCGTGTTGCAAGGGTGCCTGAAATGAGAGGATAATTGGTTTTTTGCAGGAAGGGACACCTTCCTGCACAAAAATAACAATTAAAGGCATTTTCCTCTTTCTAATGCAGCATGCATAGAAAGGGGAATGAACAAGGAGAAGTACAGGTATTTCTCCTTGTTACACCTTGGGGAGGTATAGGATTCTGACGCATTCCTAGGTTACAAAATGTTGTAAATCTAGGAATGCATCCAGTTCCATGGATGTTGCCTGGGAACACCCACAGCAACATCCATAGAATGCCCCTTCATTGCAAAGTTATGTGTGAGAGCAAAACATATTGACAAGGCCCTGAAAAGTCACGTAGGGTGACTTTACATAGCCTTGTAAATACGAGGAAGCCCATTGCACTGATGGTGCATCAATAAAAGAGACACACTGGCGGTGCAATGGGCTTACAAACAAGCCCCAAAGTGTTTTAAGGAAATGTTGTGTTCCTCCTACTATCAGGAGCAGCTTCCATCTGAGCACACACTGTGCCTGGAAGCTGTAATGTTTAATTTAATTTGTTAAATTAAAACAGTGTTTTATCATAAAAGGTCTGCTGAGTCAGCCTTGAAGCTTTAAATTTCATTCTTGATTGCACAGGAAGCCAGTGTACACTTCTGAGCGTAGGAGGGCTTTGTTAGGCAGTGATCGAGCTGCAAAGGTTTGTATTAATTGACATTTTTGAATAGTTTCTTGCAATTGTAATCAAAGTAGCATTACTATTTTAAGTTTGATCACTGTTCCAGTATTGGCTCTGTGGGGCACCGACTGTAACTGGCAGATGGACCTGTGTAAAGTCATGGGCACGAGCCCACATACTTTGGAAATAAGGAGACAGACACAGTACATATGGTAATTAGCACTGGCAATGAGCCCGTGCACTGGGGCCTATTTATTGACCGGGTCACCTGACTGGTGATGCCTGTGTTGGATGGGCGTGGGACAGCCCTTGTTGGAGAGGCTGGTAAAACACTAGACTGCGTCCTACAGGACACAACATTCCTTCCAAATTTTATTAAAAACAAAACAAAATACCAACCTGTGGGAAGGAATGAAAAACATCTAAAAACAAATCAAGTCTCACAGCCTCAAGAGGCAGTCCACAGGACAACAGTGAACAGGTGGAGCTGGGAGCACACGAAATATCGTTCACTTGGCAGCACATTTCTGTATACAAGCCGAGGACCGGGAGGAAGGAAGGTTTATAGGACAGTGAGGCCTCAAATCGAGACCATTACACCGCTACCCTCGGTCCTGTGAGTGGCAAATACCCCCAAAATTTGGATGGAGCCTGGCGATACAGAAACACACTAATACACCAGCAAGGAGAAGCTACTCTTCCCTTGATAGATATATAGGATAGGGACCTCCTGCCTATAATTCCCTACACATAGAGTCGGATTCAACACTTGCCCTGAAGAAAGTCCCGGACCTTTATGGCCCCTCTGGACTGAAACATGTCGGCAATTACACTAGGGTCTTAGGACCATCAAATTCCAAAGAGACCCGTTTTTTAATTTTTTTAATAACCAGATCTGACCCAAGAATAAAGGGAAACCAGGGGTCGGATCTAGTTTTTTTTTTTATATTTAAGTCCCCCTGTCTTCACTTAATTAAGAGCTACCCAACACTGTGGTTGAGCCCACCTCGACTTTTAGGGGTAGGGGTGACCCGATGATGAAGCATGACACCACTAGGGTGTGTGAGGGTAACTAAAAAAAGAACTAGTTTTTTCCCCTACACAACAAGGACATGATTAGCATGATCCCAATTCCCTGAGTGGTTAAGTGCATATTCCATACCACAATAGACGCTAGCCCGTACGATACACTAATTGAGAAATTACCTCGAGCCAAAGAAGTGTATTTGGAGTATTTTTTGTGAATTTGATTTGTTTGGGAGGACGTACTCTAGTTTCCTTCCTCTCAAAACCCCCCTGATTATTGGTGAATTTACCAGTGATCTTTTGTATATTTCAGTACACGAAACATCTCAGCACACATAAATAATGTAACCAGGTACTTCTGGGCATGAACACAGTGCTGATTAAGTTCGAACTCTGCGGCATTACGTCAGTCGAGTGACAGTCCACCTATGTGATGTTGATCAGTCCAACCTGCTCTCGCTGTGATGGATACAGTTAGTGTTTTTTACAGTTCAAACTGAGTGCATCAGGAGCGTCGATGGAGTCCATTGTAAATGCTTGTTGATGGTGTTGCTTGATCCACTGACGAAAGTCTTGGTGTGCTGTGGCCTGTTGCAGTCTCTGTTACACGACCAGGCTTCCTCCTGGAATCCATAGGTGGGGCAAAGTCAAGTCTATCTCCCACGCTTGGGGGAGGCCTCTTGGTTGAATTGCCACGGGACTGCCCGTGGGCTGTATTGGGACTGCATATGTGTCTGCATCAAGAAACCCGCAAAACCAGGGCCGAACTAGCCTGGCGTTACCCCGGTGGGCCGCCAGGGTGGAGGGCGGGTTTCGGCCCCTGGGGGGTCGTTTTTGGTACCGGGGTCAGCAATTCTGGCCCCCTGTAACAAAATTGGTCGTAACCAGCCCTAACAAACAGCTCGGCCGCACGCCTCCTCCCCTACCAGGGGGGGTGGTCGAGCAGTTTGCCAGGGCCAGATTCTGTTCCCAGTCCGGCCCCGAAGACCACCTCAGAGCCACTGCCTTGTTACTTGTGCAAAGTCTGGGGTGGAAGTGTCCTGGTCAGAACATGCACTCACTACCGGGATCAGGATGTAAACCAGGTGAGCAGGTGGTCACTGGTTCTTCAGATCGTCACTGGTGCTTCTTGTCAATTTGTATGACAAAGGTGCAGAACTCCAGTCTTGTTGCTTGACTCTCCAGGGGTGGTGGTGATGCACATGAAGTGGTTGCCATTAGATGATTTGTACGACAGGTGGTGATGACTTTTATGGTGGAAGGGTGACTGGAGGGGGTTTGCAGCCACATAGCTCATTGTATACTTAAGGCAGGTCTTCTTTGGCATGTACGTTTGCAAGCAGCAATGCCATTTGCTCTAAGCAGCCGGTGACAGGTGGCTGGGTTATCACACTGTGCAGCGTCGGGCAGATACACAGTTTGTGCATGCAGGCGGCTTCTGTTCAGTACTCCCGCTGAGCTATCTCCTTTGATGTCACCGCACCTCTGTGGCTGGCTTGTGTTAGTAGGTGCACTCAAGTAGTGGTACGAGTCCTCATTCTTGTCCCCTTGTTAATTTCTCCTGCGCAATTGCGGTCATCCTTCACCACTCCTTTTCTTTTGCACAGCGTGGCAATGTGCCATGCTCTCTTCTTCCTACTTGCTTGCAGTGTGATATGGCAACCAGCCACATGTCTTCTCTGCACATGCTGCGAAATGGTGACAGGTCACATGTCTTTTCTGCACATGCTGCGAAATGGAACAGGCCACTTGTTGTCAACTCTTCTCACTGGGGCCTCCTACCAGCTCGGTCGTGTCCGTTGGACTGCTCATCTTCTCCCGTCATGGACCTCTCACAGGTCTGGTCCTGTCTGTAGGACTGGGCATCTTCTCAGGTGCATCAGCCATTGTGTGAATGGCAGTGGAGGTAGGTGTGTTTTGATGGATCTGCCTTGAAGCCTCTTCCATTCCTTTATTTTCCACAGCAAGGTATTCCGGGTGCAACTCAGGGTTGCAGTGAGAGATGAGGGTCTCTTTTCTCCTGCAGTGGTGGCAGCTTGTCACTAGGGGACATCCAACTCTCCTTGGTGTTTTGTGTCATTGATGGTGGGCAACCTCACAGGGCTATATCCAGCCTATGGTCATGTGCACCTGGCAGGGTTGGTCACTCCATGCAACATTCTCATGGATGGGCCAATGGTGGCTATGCAGTGCTAGGGCGACCAGCTGGTGCTGCTACCTTTATGCAGCCATACACCATCTATATGCTCATTTAGCATTGTCTCTGCTCTAACAGCAGTGAGGCTACTAGCTAGTCCTCATGGGTGCCGTCAGTTGGCTCTCTGCAGGCCTGCTCTTTCGTGCAGTGGTGGCCACTTGCCCCCAGGGGTGTACATGCTCTTCTCCCTCTTTTCCGAGAATTTCAGTCAGGTTCTCTTTACTATGATGGCAACTGTAGTGGTGATCCCTCACCACTTGGGGGTTTGCAACACTCACTACTCTTATCAGAGCTTGTCACGGTTGTGGGGCCTCTTCTCTAAGCCTCTTCTCTCAGCCAATACACTTTTGGCTTTCTCAGGGTAAATAGATCTCTGGCTGCATGCATTGGCAGTGGCGCTTCCTGGGTTCAACACATCTATGTCCAACCGTTCACGCTCCCTATGGAGGCGAGGGCAATGTTGCTGACGCTGAATGGATGTGTTGCTCCTCACAGGCACTGTGGCTGATCGTTCTGCACTCCCTTTTCTTCTTTTTGGGCTTCTCTTCTTTGGCTGTACTCTTGGTTGCTTTCTGGGTTGGGCAGCTTTGGGCCTCATAGAGCTCCCATTTGGGTTCATAGTTTCTCCTCTTCAAAATTACAGGCAGCCCACAGCAGATGTGTGGAACCCTCATAGGCCAATTTAGTGCTGTTGTTGTTTGGAGCGCAGGGTTCTGCAGGACCTCTTTCCTCTTTAAATATAAGTGCCCCATTTTGTGGCAGGGCTCAGCCAGTGGTGAATGTAAGTGTTGTGCTGCTTCATACAGCTTCACTTTCATTGAGGAATTGTATCCAAGGTGCAAGAATAGCCACTGGAATGAAGTAGGAGTGGCAGCCTTGGCATCCTTTGTTGAGCACAGGAGTCACAGCCCCTGTTCCCTGCGCTTTCACTACCTGATGGGGCCGTCTTTGTTCCTAGACTTCCATATGTGGGGCCACCTCTGGCAGTCAGGCTTTGGCAGGATGGGCTCTTTCATGAGCACTGTCCTTGTTGGCACTTACTGCTGACTCTTGCATTCTTCCTTTGGTACGGTTGCGTCTGGCTCAGTGAGGGTCACTAGTCTTGTTATACTCTACGTGTCTGGGCTTGGCTGTCTTTATTACTACTTTAAAGGTTAAGGCCACATGCAACACATCTAATGTGATTTTTTTTAATTGATTTTTTTTATTGGCATTTCAAAAATACATCATGGCATGTCATTCCAAACATACAATACAAAACATTGCATAAACCACTGCATTACAACACTCCTCCTCCAGTAGGGCATGCACGTACATGTTAGCAATATATAAACCGTGGTGAATACATTCTTTGGTTGTTCTTCCCTATTAACTTTTCGTATTGCAGATCATGCACATCACAGTTGAGCACCAGATGTACTGAGATAGGTAATGAGATAGGTCCAGTAGTCTTTAGGTCATGATCCTGAAGGTAGTTCTTCCTCGTATGTCTTCAGAGTGTCTTTGCAATAAACCAGGTCATGTATCCAGTGTTTGATCTGAGGCGCATGTTTACTGCCCCATGTGAGCGAGACTCTGCGTTTAGCTACGAGGAGGCTATCACACAGAATTTACGTTTCAGTGCCCGAACCCCCGCCAATAACCCCAATAAACATGTCTTGATGTTACATTCTATTAGAGTATCCACCATTTTCCCAATGTCTGCACCACCTCCACCCAGTAGTCCACTACTCTTTTACAGTACCAAGCAAGATGTATAAAATCTGCAGCTTCAGCGCCACATCTTTGGCATTCAGAGTCAGCTCGCAGTCCAAATCTGTGCAGTCGTGCTGGCGTGTGGTATGTCTGATGCAGGTATTTAATGTGGATCATTCGTAAGTTACCATTTGGTGTCAGCATGCTCGTGATTGTGCCTGCGATGGCCCACTCATCCTCAGTCAGTGGAGTATCTAAGCAAGTGTTCCATTTTTGTAATGCCTTGCGTGCCGTGTCCCCAATTTCAGCTTGCAGTTCTACATAGAGTTTGGACACAAGGTGTGCAGGAGAGGGAGAAGTGAGAATGTGCTGCAATGTTGTCAGTGTTTGTGGTTCAGCAGGAAATGAAGGGTACAAGGCCTTCACTGCTCTCTGTAGTCTATAATACGTGAATTTGAAAAGCATAGTTTGATTCTGCACATAGGAGAAATCCTCTATTTTCTTAAATTCTCCATTACAATACAGGTCACCCATGGAGTCTATTCCCACTTGTTTAAGGAGTCCCATACCCACTTTTTCTTGCGCTACAGATATGTCCGGGTGGTAGTGAAGTAACATCTGAGGGGCGTATAATGGTAGCTTGTTCGTCTTTTGACCTATGAGTCTCCAAGCTTCGTTTGTGGCGTTGACGGTGTTTATGTCTCGTTTGCGTAGTGGAGTTCGTTTATGCGTTATTATGGCGTCCAATGGTACTGGGGAGGCATCACCCTCTTCAATAGCCACATGTGTTAGAAATGGGACTTTATGATACCAGCAATGGGCATATTGGGCTTGGGCGCACAAATAGTACAGTAAGAAGTCGGTAACCTTGTAGCCTCCTTGTGCGTATGGTAGTGTTAGCGAATGTAAGTCTATACGAGCCGCTTTACCCGCCCAGATCAGCTTCAGTGCTACTGAGGTCAGCCGATGGAAGACCGCCATCGGAGGTTTAATGGGGATATTATTAAATAAATACAATAGTTTCGGCAACATCACCATCTTCACTATCGCCAGTCGATCTGCCAGCGAAAGCGGCAGCTGGATCCATCTTTCTATTTTCTCCTCAAGGGCCATGATCACCCTGTGATAGTTTGTGCGGATGACTACTTCAGGATCCCAGTCGAACCATACTCCCAAATACTTCACTGGTTCCGTCTGCCATTCTAGCGGATAGTCCATGGGAAAGTTTTGTGTAGTGTCAGTTAGGGGTATTATGTTTGACTTGGCCCAATTGATTCTAAGACCTGAGTGACGCCCAAATTGAACATATTCCCGTAGTAATGGGTTCAAATTAGTCGCTGGGTCCCGTACATATAGTAACATATCATCTGCGTATAAGGATATGTGTAATGATCTCTGTGGGAATTGTAACGCTGAGTAGTGGTGATCCTGTCGTAACTTGCATGCTAGAGGTTCCAGGGCTATGGCAAATAGTAGTGGGGACAGGGGGCATCCCTGTCTAGTGCCTCTCTCTATACATATGGACTCCGATATGTATCTGTTAATCTTAATACGGGCAGTGGGGGCCGTGTACAACAATTTCACCCATTGAAGGAACACTGGGGGGAATCACATTCTGTGCAATATTGCGTGTAGGTAAGTCCAAGCTATGGTGTCAAACGCTTTAGCCGCGTCTAATAAAATTGCGGCTGCCTTGGTGTTGGGGGCTAGGTAGTGTGACAGTGCAAAGAGTGATCTAGTGTTGTGGGATGTGGAGCGCGTTGGGATAAATCCCGATTGGTCAGGCAATACTAATCTGGTCATCAGGTGTTTCAGTCTGTTTGCTAAAAGTTTAGATAATATTTTAGTGTCTACATTCATATTTGATAGGGGGCGATACGATTCACTACACTCTGAGTCTTTATCTGGCTTAAGAAATGCTAATATTATAGCTTCGCGGAGTGTTTGCGGTAGCAGCATTTTCTCATGGGCATCTCCGAACATCTCTACAATGTGGGGTGCCAAAAGTACAGCATAGGCTTTGTAGAATTCCCCTGTGAACCCATCAGGGCCTGGCGCTTTTCCATTGGGCAGCGCCTGGATAGTTTCCGTGACCTCTTCCACCGTTATGGGCAATAATAGATACGTTCTTTGTGCATCAGAGAGCCATGCGAGGGCAATGTCATCGCAATATTGTGCGATCTCCCCAGCCGTAGCCGTATCCTCCTTCGTGTATAGTCTGCTGTAGGTGCCCATAAATTCTCTCAGTATACCCTGTGTGTCGTGTATCAGTGTTACCCCAGCATCCCTAACCGCTTGCACCACTGCAGGTGGTTTCCTGGCACATATTTTGTCTGCCAGTACTGCTCCTAGTCTACCCCCTTCACCAAATCTCCTTGCTATATGGCGTTTTGATACGTATCGGAGTTCTTCCTCCGCGCGTTCTTGATACTCCGATAGCGCTGTACGTATTTCCCCCAACAATGTGGGATTCTGCATTCGACTATACTCCAGTTTCAGAGCTCTTATCTGTTTTTCGCTCTGCTCTAATTGTTGGCGCAGGTCTTTTAATATTCCCGCATTTGTGCTAATACAAATGCCCCTGGTGGCTTTGAACGCATCCCATAGGAGCCCGGGGTTATCCGTAGAAGATGAATTTAGTTCAAAGTATTCTATAATGGCTTTCCTAATCGTTTCTGTGTAGTGAGGGTCTATTAGCGCCTTCCCATTGAACCTCCAGCTGAATGGCGGTGGTACATAATCTGGAAGCTTGAGGGTTAGCAACACCGGGTTATGATAAGAGAGTGTTCGGGACAAGTGGGATACATCCTCCACCCATAGTGAGATGTGTGGGGAACCCAGCCAATAGTCTATCCTAGACCAGCTACCATACATGGCTGTGGTGTGAGTGGCCTCCAGTGCTGTTGGATGTTTCATTCTCCAGATGTCTGTTAGTTGTTTATCCCACATTAGGTCCCGTAGTTTGTGCAAGGCACGTGTGTGTGTTTCTGTCGAATTTGGGGATCTGTCTACATCGTCATTTAAAGCAATGTTGAAATCACCTCGCCACAACAACGAGATATCCGTGAGTTCATTTAGTTTTTGCCATAGTGCGTGATAAAAGTCCGGATCGTCTATGTTTGGTGCATAAATATTAAGTAGAGTGATCCTTTGCCCCCATAGAAGCCCCGTCACCATAATGTTTCTCCCTTCCTTGTCTGGGTGAACTTGTTCAATTTGGAAGTTAACCCCCTTGCGTATTAGAATAAGTACCCCTCTTGAGTACGAGGAATATGCCGCCCCGTGTGTAGATTCTGCCCATTTTGACCCTATTTGGCTAGGGGTATGTGGGTCTATGTGCGTTTCCTGAAGGAAAGCTATGTCAATGTGATGCCTCGTAAGATACGCCAGTATTTGCCGTATTTTCTTCGTATTTCTTAAGCCACGCACATTCTATGTTATAAATCTCAATTTTTCTAACTTTAGGGATTCATCAGTTCCTAGCCGTAGTACATTCACATTTGATGGTGTATGTGATGCACAGTCTGCATACCTTGCTGTCGCTTTCCATATATTAACATTAATATTTCTGCACCCTCCACGGATTTCGGCAGTGTTTCTCAAATGCAGTGGAATAAAACAAGTTCCCTCAACCCCCCCCTCCGCCCCCCGCCCACTTCAGCATCCCAATTATGCCAAAGACACTCCCCTGTGTAAACATGTAACTTATCAAAACAGTAGTAGGGGAACACCCTGTAGGGGGGTCCACCAAGGTCACACAACTTCATCCAGCATAGTGGATGTGGCCAGGTTTACTACAATATTGCAAGCACTTCTAAAGGCCTCTCTTCTCCTGTTTAACATCTTATCTTGGAGGACAGTGGGTCGGTACATATAGTTCCAGTGTCTATCCCTCGAGACAAGCAGATTGTTAGTGCCCTCCTATTGACATTCTAGTAGACTCATGATCTATCACACTAGTTATATATACTGACTCAGGGATATCCTGACCCCAAGCTAGGTATGCGAGAGCCTACAGCGGCAGTTAGAGGGCAATGTCACATACTTTCGTATCCACAACACCCTCAGATGGCAGCCAGCCCCCAACTTTGTTAGTACTCACTCCGATATTCGTTGTCCGTTGCTTACTTAGATCTTCCGAATCCCCCTGGTACACTGTGATTAAGCCGTAGATATTTCACTGCGCAGTTTGGAGTGAATTTTTATGTCAGCGTAGGCCATTCACAGTATCTCTACAGATCCTTATAGTTGGGGATTATGCAGGCATTGCGAGTGATGTACATCGAGGGGGCCGACCAGATCAATTCTGGTACTATTATCTCAGTATGAGTCTTGCTGTTGTTCGGTTCTCTGCTGTTCTCGTCGCTTCTTTCCCAGCTTCTTGATGTATTGCTGCACTTCTTTTGGCGTCTGGCAGATAACTTGTTTGCCATCGTTCGATATCCTCAGGCGGGCCGGGTACAGCATCGCATATTCTATTCCCAGTTCTCTCAATTTTTGTCTGGGTAGAATTCGAGCTTATTGCCCTGGTATTCAATGGTTTTCTTTTCCCTTGCTAGCTTCAGTATGACATCTCTGTCTCTGTAATTCAGTAGGCGGGCGACTATCGGTCGTTGAGGTGCGCCCGGCTTTGGTCTGGACGCCAGGGATCTGTGTGCTTGCTCTACTATGAAGACTGTGGACAGTTGCTCGTCCCCAAAGATGGACCGTATCAAGTTCTCTACATAGGTTTCCATTTTACCAGTGTTTGTTGTCTCCGGAAGGCCAGAAATTCGGACGTTGTTGCATCGGGATCTCGCTTCCAAGTCTTCTGACTTATTTTTAATGACTTCCAGGAGTCTGTCCATCTCGGAACATTTTTGTGTGGTGTTATGCGACTCATCTTCCACCGCAGATAAGCGAGTTTCGGCTTCCTCGATGCGCTCGCCATGTTTATCCAGCTTTGCCGCCATGTTGTCCACCCTCTGTGAGATGACATCTAACTTTCCATGCACATCCTGGAGACTTTTTTGTATGGCTTTAAGGACTTGTTCCATTCCGCTTGGCGATTCGGTGTCCACTTCAGTGTCTGATTGCGAAGTAGCTCCCTTCGCATTTCTTTTGGCAGGGAAGGCCAACGTGGATTGCAGCCTGTCCGGCTTACCCATTGTGTCTTTCCTTCTGTGACACTGTGTTGGAGTGTGCGCGAAGAATACAGTGGCAAGTTGCTTCCAGTCCCGTTATCTCAACTGTTCAAATGTGTGTTCGATCGCCTTCTGGGTCGCGCTGGTTATGTATCTGCAGAGAGTTGGACTTACGCAGGAGCCTGCTAGGTACACTAGTGTTATCGAAGCTGCCGGGAATCTGCCGCGCAATCGTGTAGTTTTAGCGCCTTATATCTGTCTCGCCACGTAGCTTTCTAGGCTGAAGAGGGACATAAGCACTCACGTAATCTGCTCCCCAGACCATGGATTATCTTGTGTCTGGGATCTTGGCTGCATAAGTGTCGCTCTGTTTGTGGCAGAATAGGGGGTCACCGCATTAGTAGTGTGCAACCGTGAGGTGATTCATACCCTGGGTCTTGTAGATTCGTCTCTGCCCATGGAATCTGCCGCGTGGGCGTTACACAGTCCCTCGTGCTTGCATGTGTGCTGCACAGTTATCGCCTGCGGTCCCAGGGATAGTACCCATCTGAGGCATACACTGATCTCTCTGCTACTTCCCTGCATTACACTCGATGGGCGCCGCCATCTTGTCACCATCCCCCATTCGCGCCTTCTCGGCTTCGTGTCCTCGTTTAAACTGGAATATGCTGTGGGCGTCCGATAGCAGGCTAAGTCAGATCTAAGCGCCTGTTATAAATATATATTCTTATTTGGTTTCTTTGGGCTGCGCTGTACCTTGGGGAACTGTGTGTATTTGCCAGCTGCATCCCAGTTTCGGCCGTTCCGAGCTCAGAGCGCCGCCATCTTGATGAGCTTGTCTGCCCGGTCCCGCAATCTTCACCGTCAATTTTTAGTAATTCTGGATTGTTTTCATATCGCCGATGTCATTCTTCAATTCCACCGCACCTTCCGACAGCCTCTCATCCCAGTTAGAGCCGTGTCAGTGCTCGGTAAGGATTACATATCGCCGCGCTATGGACCCTGGCCGGCGGAGCTGTCTCACAAGGCAGCCATTCCGCAGTGCGCCCTCTAGCGCCTCCCACATCTAATGTGATTTACTTGGTTAAATGCCCATGCGGTTTAGGCTACGTAGGAAAAACTGAAAGAAAAATCAAAATACGAATTCTAAAACATAAAAGCAATATACGCACCAAAAACTTGAAATCAGCAGTGGCTGAGCACTTTCTTGACAAAAACAAAACATCTGTCAATTTAAATTCTTGGTCTTGGAAGTAGTGGACAAAAGATAAGGTGTTGATAATAACAACAGACTACTACAGAGAGAGAATTATTGGATCCGTTTCCTGAACTCGATGCAACCGAATGGATTGAATGATCGAATGGAATTTTTGAGTTACTTATAAACTGTAACTTTTCCCGTCTTTATGCTTTTCCAACAGCCTTGTTTTCCGGGTCTTACAGCAACAAGCCTTACCAGCAATTTCATATGTATGGATGTTATAACTTTCATCATGAATTTTATTTGCATGTATTAGTGACATTGGATGCGTATGTACACAGGTTTTTCTTCAATAAGCCACTCTTTACACACTTGAGCGCACTGCTCCTTATTATGCTCTTTTTCACACACAGTTTTCTCACCACATATCCTCCTCCACTCCAAGATGGCACCCGTTTTGTTAGTCCTTTCTCCCTGACATGTAAGCACGTTCTAGGCACATGATCGCTGATCGTATTATACGGCCGTGCACTTCTCCTACACAATACCACTACCCGACTCAGAGGACCGGCTTTCAACCGTATTAATCTGCACGTTTCACACCACTGTAAGTAACTCGTAGCAAGTTTTCTCTCGCTCATGTATGTGTACCGGTTTCTCCGTTAGAGATATTGATTACCTTTTGGTTGTTGTCCTCGTAGGGGACTACGGACATTTATGAGCTACCAACTACAACCCTGTAAGATTTCGAGACTTTTAAGCATGTTTCACATTCACGTTGAGTTTCACATGCACTACCTGCTTTCCTCCATGACGCTTCACTGTTTAGCCGACACCATTTTTATTTATTCTCCAAACGCGAGGTCGCTCTACTCACTAGAACACGTGGGTACACTTGACCAACCGTCGCTGGCATTTTAAACACTGGGTCAAGCTTTCATTCACGTTGCCAATACTTTTTTACTGTTGATATTCTATTCCACGCATGCGGGTTATAAGGTCTTTTGGCGCTATCAGGACACTCATTGACTCCCAGAAAGGGTGTGTTCTTCTTGTAAGCGCTTTCTTTTTGGCTTTACCTACAGATGTTTCCCTGACGAAGGGCACATCGTTGCCCAAAATAAATCAGGATTGATGTATAAAAACGTTTATATTCGAATGGATTTGTTTGTTATCTACAAAGGTTATTTAAGATGTTCAAACTCTTTTGATTGAAGTGAATAATATCTTCAACCTACAATTGACTCCACTGGCAAGATTACTCCAGTTTCAAATTTTCACCCGCAAGTTGGGACTGACAGCTGTGCACTGGTGGACATCTCCTAATCAGGAGATGCAACTTTGTCGTTTGATACATTTCACACTTTGAGGATTGGAAAGTGAATCCCCAGTGGCACGCTACATTGGTACAACCTAAATTGAACACCCCGGTAGTGCGTGTCTCAACCTCTTTTGTCGTTTATTACTACTTTGCCAGCATGGTGCTCGCCTGCAGAGTCTTTCCTTTTTCTTGCAACCCAGAGGGTGCAACAAGTGTTGTCTTACCACTGACAGTATCAGTAGGTGCCCATTAGGGGTCGCACAGCACTCGCAGCCAGGCTCTCCCAACTGTGCTATTGCAGGATCGGGGCAAGATCCAGTAAGGCCTCAGTATACGTATGTGCGTGGCCTAGAAATAATGGGGACTGCACACTTGGTAATTAATGGGTTGGGAGAATGACCCCACGTGAGGGATCATCCCTTTTATTGTAACCCCGCAGACCATGCCTGGCCTGCGGATGACGTGGATTACAGCTCCGGCTGGCGGACTAGACCGCCAGCACTCAAGACATTACACCAACGACGGTCTCCTCTGCAACATGGGAGACGTGGAGCTGTTCGGTGTATGGGAAAGATGTGGCTGTGATTCTGGTTCACTTATTGTACTGCCTTTTTCCAGGTTTTTTTGTGCTTGCCACTCAATATATGTAACAACCTCTGGTGTGCCTCATCCGGACCCTGCCTCGTCTGACATGCCAGTAACAGCAACGGGCTGCTCGATTCATCCAGGGTCAATTCCCAAGCCATGCCGTCTGTTTCCTGGGGCAACGACACATAGAACATTGCTAGGAATTCCAGTGAGGGGCTTCTCTTAAAGATGGTTCAGAAATGGTGGGGTGTAGCAAAAATATATGCAAGGGTCTTTACCCTGTGCAAAGTGCGGCTTGTCATTTTCCAAAAAACAAAAAAACCTACTCCATCGGGCATGCCATGAATCCTTACTGGATGTGGTGTCAAAGGATGTTGTTAGGTGGTGCTGCAGCCACTTTAGGAGGAGGCGGCAGCAGTCCTCCCTGAAGCCACAGGTCACACACTGATTAGAGATGATGCAGGGGTGGGTAGAAAGTGCCAGGAGGCCTTTCTGTTCTGGTGCTGTATGGATGGGTGCAGGAAGCATGAGCATTGCTCCTGGATAAGGTAGGGATCATCTAGAAGGCATCGGGGAGCAATATACTTGTGCTGAGGCAGCTTCCTCAGTGCTTGGTCAGTCTTGGGTCCGGCTCAGTCTCGGCTAGCCTCAAGGGGGGATTCGGGGGGGGGGGGTGATTCATGCTGGAATGGAGCAGGGAGGCTTGACTCATGTTTGCCCTGTTGAGGCCTTCTTATGCCTTCAAGGCGCTCAGTGCTGCAGCAGCTTCCTGACACTGCTGGCAGTTGCACTTTCCTGACACTGCTGGCAGTTGCACTGGCGGGGGCTGCAGGGAAAGGTGCTGCAAAGGGGTGCACTGCTCACTTTTCTCATGTTAAACCTACTGGGCCACTCTTCTCCCTCCTCGCCGGTACTGATGGTAACAAGCTGGGGTAGGAGATGACCAGTCTAGCAAAGGCCAACAGCCGCAGTGCTGAGCCCAATCTCTGCCTCCAGGCAGGTGATAGTGGCGGCACAATAAGGCATCTAACTTCCCCTATCAGAGATGGCCGCAGGCAGCAACGCGTGGGGGTTTTGCATCCCTCGTCGCCAATGTAAAGTTGTGGGCCCGAGGAAAAAGGAGACGGGCACAGTATACATGGTAATTAGCACTGGCCACAGAAATGTGCACTCATGCCTTTTTTATGTGCTGGGTCGCCTGACTGGTGACGCCTGTGTTGGATGGGCGTGGGGTGGAAGTATAGGCCAGCCCTCGCTGGAGAGGCTGGTAAAACACTAGACTGTGTCCAGCAGGATACAATTTACCTGGAACAAGAGTTTGAAGCTGATAGGCTGAATCGACATGTAGAGTCAAATATAACTCAAAGAGGCATTCTAGCTGGGATCATGAAAATGAATGGGCTTAATTTTCTGCAGTTTGAGTGTTTTTGGGTTTTTAAATATTATTGTATTTTCATTTAGACCTAATCAATTTGCTTTGATCCATATGTATACTAAAGAGATTGCAATGGTCGAGATAGTTGTTTTCATGCAGGGGTTCCCAGATGGCGGAATTGACGTGACCGTCCAAAGTCTCTGCATGAAATTCCACCTATTAAGAGTAAGGACTCTCAACGTGGAGAATAACTATATGCAAACATGGGATTACCATTCAGAAATCTAGTACTCTCTATTTTGAGGTGGTTTAATGCTCCCTTTAACCACCTGCACTGAGTAGGTACGAAATGTGAGCAGAGGATTTTCTGTGGTATAGGGTAGAGGAATAGGGGCTGGGAGGGGACAACTAATAAGTGGATGGAAGCATTGGGCTTATCTACAAGCCCCTGGCGCTGCTGGTACATCACTTTTCCTATATTAAAATTGACCCACCGGTGGTGAAAGGGCTTGTAAATAAGCCCCAGTTGCCCTTATTTATGAAGGCGTGCTCCACTGTTGCATCACTTTTTAGTGACTCTGCAGTGGCATAAAGCATGTGCCACACTGTGCCATATTTACAAAGAGACGAATCTAGGCAGATGTGTCACTTTGTAAAGCCCTGCTCTACAATATACCTGCATCCGGTATAATGTCTGCAGGGTGGGCGTTCTCACGTAAAAAAGCCTTTTGAGGAGTGGCGCATAATGGCAATGAGATCACCACATCAGAGCTACCAAACTGCAAGTCACCCAGGGATGATACATCTCTGGTGAATTGTATGAAGGAAGCAGAAATGCCTGGTCCAAGCACAGTACAATGCCTTCAAAGAAGCAGAACTCATGGGTGCCCTACCATCAGCCTCCAACAAGGCGCTGATCATAGTTCTCCCTAAAGCAGTGAAAGATCCTCTTTGCTGCGCCAGCAACAGACTAAGCGCATTGATTAATGTGAATGTACATTTACTGTAAACATCATGTGGGACAGACTTTGGAAAGGGATCACTGGACTCATCCACCTGTAACAAGTTGGATTTGTCCCTGGAAGTCACCACCATCTGGGGATGCTATATCATTTACCACAAAACACACAATTGATGGACAGAATGCAGACCAAATCAAAACATTCAGCCCCCAGTCAAGGGATCTGGGTTAAATCCA
The DNA here is from genome assembly GCF_964261635.1 of Lissotriton helveticus. NCBI lineage: Eukaryota > Metazoa > Chordata > Amphibia > Caudata > Salamandridae > Lissotriton > Lissotriton helveticus. The sequence continues at coordinate 711,770,569 of NC_136057.1, read as the reverse complement.
TCATTCTTTTGCTCACCATGCCACCCCAGTTTAGACCTGGCCATATGCAAATCAGTCTTGACCCTGTGCCTCATGGTAACACTCCAGCCCGAACTGCCAAGCCAGGTCCTCCCTGGACCAGAAACAAGCATCATAGGACTGGTTTCAGGGTTTCACCCCTCTTCAGCCAGGATAGCTTGATTCCAGTGGACAGTGAGGACTGCTTTTGGGGTTTCACCCCTCTTCAGCCAGGATAACTTGTTTCCAGTGGCACAGTGAGCCCAGGACCCACATCTGGGCATACATGGCGCACTTGAGCGAGAAAGCAAAAGACACAAAATTGATGGACGGAATGCAGAACAAATCAAAACATTCACCCCCAGTCAAGATATCTGGGTTAAATCCATAATTCTTTTGCTCACCATGCCACCCCAGTTTAGACCTGGCCATATGCTAATCAGTCTTGACCCTGTTCCGCATGGGAACAATCAAGCCCGAACTGCCAAGCCAGGTCCTCCCTGGACCGGAAACAAGCATCCATGGACGGCTTCGGGGTTTCACCCCTCTTCAGCCAGGATAGCTTGATTCCAGTGGCACAGTGAGCCCAGGAACCACGTCTGGGCATACCTTGTGCAATTAGGGCGAGAAACCAAAAGGCACACAATAGATGGACGGAATACAGAACAAATCAAAACATTCACCCCCAGTCAAGATATCTGGGTTAAATCCATCATTCTTTTGCTCACCATGCCACTCCAGTTTAGACCTAGCCATATGCAAATCAGTCTTGACCCTGTGCCTCTTGGGAACAATCCAGCCTGAACTGCCAAGCCAGGTCCTCCCTGGACCGGAAACAAGCATCCAAGGACCGGTTTCGGGGTTTCACCCCTCTTCAGCAAGGATAGCTTGATTCCAGTGGCACAGTGAGCCCACGACGCACGTCTGGGCATACCTTGCTGCCTTAAGGCGAGAAAGCAAAAGACACATAATTGATGGATGGAATACAGAACAAATCAAAACATTCACCCCCAGTCAAGAGATCTGGGTTACATCCATCATTCTTTTGCTCACCATGCCACCCCAGTTTAGACCTGGCAATATGCAAATCATTCTTGACCCTGTGCCTCTTGGGAACAATCCAGCCCGAACTGCCAAGCCAGGTCCTCCCTGGACCGGAAACAAGCATCCAAGGACCGGTTTCGGGGTTTCACCCCTCTTCAGCAAGGATAGCTTGATTCCAGTGGCACAGTGAGCCCACGACGCACGTCTGGGCATACCTTGCTCCCTTAAGGCGAGAAAGCAAAAGACACACAATTGATGGACGGAATGCAGAACAAATCAAAACATTCACCCCCAGTCAAGAGATCTGGGTTAAATCCATCATTCTTTTGTTCACCATGCCACCCCAGTTTAGCTCTGGCCATATGCAAATCATTCTTGGCCCTGTGCCTCATGGGAACAGTCCAGCCCGAACTGCCAAGCAAGGTTCTCCCTGGACCTGAAACAAGCATCCTAGGACCGGTTTGGGGGATTCACCCCTCTTTAGCCAGGATAACTTGATTCCAGTGGCACAGTGAGCCCAGGACCAACATCTGGGCATACATGGCGCACTTGAGCGAGAAAGCAAAAGACACAAAATTGATGGACGGAATGCAGAACAAATCAAAACATTCACCCCCAGTCAAGATATCTGGGTTAAATCCATAATTCTTTTGCTCACCATGCCACCCCAGTTTAGACCTGGCCATATGCTAATCAGTCTTGACCCTGTTCCGCATGGGAACAATCAAGCACGAACTGCCAAGCCAGGTCCTCCCTGGACCGGAAACAAGCATCCATGGACGGCTTCGGGGTTTCACCCCTCTTCAGCCAGGATAGCTTGATTCCAGTGGCACAGTGAGCCCAGGAACCACGTCTGGGCATACCTTGTGCAATTAGGGCGAGAAACCAAAAGGCACACAATAGATGGACGGAATACAGAACAAATCAAAACATTCACCCCCAGTCAAGATATCTGGGTTAAATCCATCATTCTTTTGCTCACCATGCCACTCCAGTTTAGACCTAGCCATATGCAAATCAGTCTTGACCCTGTGCCTCTTGGGAACAATCCAGCCTGAACTGCCAAGCCAGTTCCTCCCTGGACCGGAAACAAGCATCAAAGGACCGGTTTCGGGGTTTCACCCCTCTTCAGCAAGGATAGCTTGATTCCAGTGCCACAGTGAGCCCACGACGCACGTCTGGGCATACCTTGCTCCCTTAAGGCGAGAAAGCAAAAGACACACAATTGATGGATGGAATACAGAACAAATCAAAACATTCACCCCCAGTCAAGAGATCTGGGTTACATCCATCATTCTTTTGCTCACCATGCCACCCCAGTTTAGACCTGGCAATATGCAAATCATTCTTGACCCTGTGCCTCTTGGGAACAATCCAGCCCGAACTGCCAAGCCAGGTCCTCCCTGGACCGGAAACAAGCATCCAAGGACCGGTTTCGGGGTTTCACCCCTCTTCAGCAAAGATAGCTTGATTCCAGTGGCACAGTGAGCCCACGATGCACGTCTGGGCATACCTTGCTCCCTTAAGGCGAGAAAGCAAAAGACACACAATTGATGGACGGAATGCAGAACAAATCAAAACATTCACCCCCAGTCAAGAGATCTGGGTTAAATCCATCATTCTTTTGTTCACCATGCCACCCCAGTTTAGCTCTGGCCATATGCAAATCATTCTTGGCCCTGTGCCTCATGGGAACAGTCCAGCCCGAACTGCCAAGCAAGGTTCTCCCTGGACCTGAAACAAGCATCCTAGGACCGGTTTGGGGGATTCACCCCTCTTTAGCCAGGATAGCTTGATTCCAGTGAACAGTGAGGACTGCTTTCGGGGTTTTACCCCTCTTCAGCAAGGATAGCTTGGTTCCAGTGGCACAGTGAGCCCAGGACCCACGTCTGGGCATACCTCGCACACTTAGGGCGAGAAATCAAAAGACACACAATTGATGGACGGAATGCAGAACAAATCAAAACATTCACCCCCAATCAAAAGATCTGGGTTAAATCCATAATTCTTTTGCTCACCATGCCACCCCAGTTAAAACCTGGCCATATGCAAATCTGTCTTGACCCTTTGCCTCATGGGAACAGTCCAGCCCAGACTGCCGAGCCAGGTCCCTCCTGGACTGGAAACAAGCATCCTGGGACCTGTTTCGGGGATTCATCCCTCTTCAGCCAGGATAGCTTGATTCCAGTGGCACAGTGAGCCCAGGACCCACATCTGGGCATACCTGGCGCACTTAGGGCGAGAAAGCAAAAGACACACAATTGATGGATGGAATGCAGAGCAAATCAAAACATTCACCCTCAGTCAAGAGGTCTGTGTTAAATCCATCATTCATTTCCTCACCATGATACCCCAGTATAGACCTGGCCATATGCAAATCAGTCTTGACCCTGTGCCTCATGGGAACAGTCCAGCCCCTACTGCCAAGCCAGGTCCTCCCTCGACTGGAAACAAGCATCCTAGGACCGGTTTTCTGGCTTCACCCCTCTTCAGCCAGGCAAGCCTGGTTTCAGTGGCACAGTGAGCCAAGACCCACGTCTGGGCATACCTAGCGCACTTAGGGCGAGAAAGCAAAAGACATACAATTGATGAACGGAATGCAGAACAAATCAAAACATTCACCCCCAGTCAAGAAATCTGGGTTAAATCCATCATTCATTTGCTCACCATGCCTCCCTAGTTTAAGACTGATTTGCATATGGCTGGGTTCAAACTGGAATGGCATGGTGAGCAAAAAAAGGATGGAATTAGACCCAGATCTTTGTACTAGTGTGAATGTATGACATTGTTCTGCATTCTGTCCATCAACTGTTGTTTTTGCATTTGTCTCTCCGAGTGGGACGGGTATGCCCAGAAGTGGGTCCCGTGCTCTCCATGCCACTGGATGCTATCCTGGCTGAAGAGGGATGAAACCCCGAAACCGGTCATAGGATGCTTGTTTCCAGTCACGGATGCTTGTTTCCAGTCCAGGGGGGACCTGACTTGGTAGTTCGGGCCGGACTGTTCCCATGAGGCACAGAGTCAAGACTGATTTGCATATGGCTGGGTTCAAACTGGAATGGCATGGTGAGCAAAACAAAATCGATGGATTTAGGCCCAGATCTCTGTACTGGGGTGAATGTATGACATTGTTCTGCATTCTGTCCATCAACTTTTGTTTTTGCATTTATCATTTACCACAGCTCCCAAAGACTCTCCATCAGACACCATAGGCATATCTTTTTACGCTAAATAGGCTTTTAACAGGGTTGAATAGGGCTACCTCTTCTAAACCATATAGAAGGTGGAGTGGGGGTTCTGATTAAATTTCGAAGGTAAGACTTATTGTACACAAATGCTAGTGCCCAGGTAAACAGTAGTGGCTGTCTTCCTCAGGCATTTTGAAGGGCAAATGGCCAAGGTTGCCAATTGTCACCGCTACTCTTCTTGCTGACGTTTGAGTCTCTTGCAGATGCCATACAACATGATAGAATTAAAGGCATCTACAACAACGTAGGTACTTCTACAAATTTCTTATATGTTGATGACATCCTCTTTGACTTTTTTTGGGCTTTTTATATAGCGCGGACTAGACCTGTAAGTATCAAAGTGCTTTACATAAGATCCAGTTACTACAGAAGGACACATTATTTTTGTTAAGCAGTAGGAGAATAAGGGCCATATGTAGGTAATTGCCAAATACTGAATCCTTAATACCGAATTTTAGCGATTCGGTGTTAAGAATTCAGTATTTGTGATGTAGGTAAATATTCGGTAAAAAATACAGAATTGTTAATATTCCTTATTACCGATTCAGTAATACCTATTCGGTTATAAGGAATACCTACCCATTCATTCCTATGGGCTTGGAGGCCCATAGGAATGAATATTAAGACATACGGTAATACCAAATTCGGTAATACCGAATCGGTAATACCGGGAGGTATTTCAAGGGTGCCTGGGTAACCAACGGACACCCTGTTGCACCCCTGAAATGTGCATGTGTGTACATGTGGCACACATGCATGCCCTAAGGGCATGGATGTGTGCCACATGGCACTTTAAAAAATGCAAAAATGTGCTTTTATAAAGAAATTCGGTAATTACCACCAACTTGAAGTTGGTGGTAATTAACAAATTCCTAAGTCCCAAAAGCACTCTTAAAAGTGCTTCCTACATTGCATTTAAGGAATCGGTATTACCAATTCCTTAAATGCAAGGCCAATTGGGAATCGGTATTAAGGAATCGGTATTTACCGATTCCTTAATACCAAATCCTTCCCTACATCACGAATGCCTAAATACCTGTCGGTAACAGTGAAATTTACCGAATTGCACCCTTACCGACCGGTATTTGGCCCACCTACATCAGGCCCCAAGTAATTTGCCCAGAATCAAACGATGTTGAACGTCCCTGCTGAGACTCAAACCCAATTCCTCAGCTTTGAGATTGACCGTTCTAGCCGTCATGCTACATCCTCTCCCATCAGGCTACATCCCTTCCCTGACTTACCCTCAATGTTCTCTCTTATCATTGAAGTTTCTGGTTGAGCTGGGACAAGAGTGAGGCTCCACCAATGTCCTACTATACTATCCATAGACAGCAATCCCTTCCAATGGAAGCAATTTAAACTCAAATATGTATCGTTGCCAAAACAGGCCTTAAATCAACGGTGCAGAATAATTTAAACCCTGAATTGCTGAAACCAAGAATGACTATTATTCTCAATCACAGTTATAAGTCTCCTTATAGGTAGGTCCACACAAATTGTGGTGGTGGTGGTGTGTTATGCTTGGTCCTCTCTGCAAGTCAACCCGAAACGTGTTGCCTTCACCCCTCCTGTTTTCTGAACCCTCTTTACCTCTGCTAACCAGTGCTAAAGTGCTTGTGTTCTCTCCTTAAAACATGGTAAGATTATCTTACACCCACTTGGTGCATTTAATTTGCTTGTAAGTCCCTAATTTAGTGGTACTACAGGTACACAGGTCCTGATAATTAAATGCACTAGTGGGCCTGCAGCACTGATTGTGCCACACACTTAAGCAGCCTATTAAAAATGGCCAGGCCTACCATTGCAGCCTCTGTGTGTAGTTTTAAAACTGCCATTTTGACCTAGCAAAATAAAACTTTTACCAGGCTTAAATCTTGTTTCTTTATATATATAATTCACACCTATTGTAGGCCCTAAAGAGCCCATAGGGTAGGGTTTGTGATATTTAAAGAGTTGGACATGCACTTTTTAGTTTTATATGTCCTGGTAGTGAAAAACTCCCTAAATTATTTTTCACTTTTACAAAGCCTTCCTCCCCCATAGGATAACATTGAATTGTCTTTTTACATTTAATAAGTGATAACCTTTGACTGTGAGCAAGTAGGAAAGTAATCCTGGGTGGCTGAGAAATTGTACTTTTAAACCTTCTTTAATGGTAAAATCAGATTTTAAGTCATAATTCGAAAAAGCCACTTTTGAAAAGTTAGAATTCTCTTGTACTAATCATTTGGTGCCTGAAGCCGGGGTCAAGGTGGTAGGTGGATGGGCCCTATCCTGCAGGTTGGTGGGAGGGAGGGAGCTGCACCTACCACACTTACACTTTAAAGGTAGAGGCCCAGCTCACACACTAGCTTATTGTTACCCCTGACAATCTGGGACCAGGTCAGGGAGACAGGAAATTTCACACACTTCTGTAGGGGGAACTCCAGAAGCTTCTCACACTTTAAAGTGGGAACCAGGTTTAAATATGGGACCCTCAGATCCACTCTTCAGCACACTCTTGGACCTATGGATACTACAGAAGAAGAACACCCTGTTGCCCTGCTGGTTGAGGCCTGCACTGCTTGCTGAGAAGGAATACTGGACCTTCTCCCTTCATCCCAGGCTGAGAGACTCCAAAGGTAAGCTGACTGACCTCCTGTTCTGAGCTACAGTGACATAATGAGCTCAAGGGGCTTCCTTGCCCAGCTGGCCTGCTGCCTGGACCTGCAACTGGAACTGCCTCAGCAATGGACTCAGCAATAGTGGGTCCATGATCCCCAAGAAGTGCCTTCCCAGGTCCTGGACTCTTGGCTGGCATCAGAGTGCACTCCTCTGACTAAAAAAAAAGAAATTATGAAGTTTTGGGCTCTTCGCGTTCGCGAACAGGCCTGCTCATGGCAAGATCTTGCCACACATGCTGACTGCCAATGCAAGGGTCTTGTGAACCCGACTCTTTGTGCTAAAGAGACTGCCATTGATGACTGGCAATGAGAGATCTCACTTCGCACTACAACATCGACAGCCCGCAGTGACCGCCAATGCGAATCTCCAGCAAAGACCGTCCTCAGTGCATGACAGGATCTTCGCACTACAGCAATGACCACTCAGAATGCCCGGCCTGCTCTTCGTGGCACAGCGGGGACCATCCACAACCCTTTCCCGGCTCGTCAAGGCCTCCTCTAGCACAAATGGAAAGTTTTGCGTTGGACATTTGAAAATAACTTTTTCAGTGGGACTAACCTGGTCACTGTATCCATCCCATGCTCTATTGTGGTTGGCCTGAAATTGTAATTTTCACCCGGTCTCAAATGATCAGGTAACAGCATGTGATGCTTTGTGCTTTTAGGTGCTATACTTACCTTATATATTTTAAATTGTATATCTCCGGTTCTATTGATTGCATTTTTGTTGTTTTGATCGCAAATAATTAGTAACATTTTACTCTATTTTTCTAAATTGATGTTGAGGTTTCCTTGTGTTGTATGTTCACTTCATCACTGTTTGAGTGCTGCATAACAAGTTTACACATTGCCTCTAAGTTAGGCCTGACTGCTTTTGTGCCAAACTACCAGAAGGTTAAGCACACATTAATTTGTTGTCTTTTGTGATTCACCTTGACAAGGATTGTTGCTGTTGCTTGAGAAGGGCTCACAGCTCCTTCAACCAACAACCCAATTTTTCACATTCTGCCTATGTTGAGCTACCTATTCACCATACCTACCTCAGTGACTGTTGAGGAGACTTGACTAAGATGCCTTAACCCTTTCCATGCGGACAAATAAAGCCATGTCGGAAGCTAGTAAGATATATGAAGACATAATTTCCAGGGGTCACTCTTACACACTACAACTTTATAGACAGACATAGAAAGTGATATACTAGGACTTTACAGTGATAGAACAGCCTATGTTTATCCATCAACTTCACCCCATTCCTTGATGGACAGCCCTATCATGCACTCATCTTCAAACTTATGTACATCCACACACTGATGTCAAGGGCTTGAACCCTAAGTGCAAAATAAAGCCCCATTATTGAGGAATGCAGTTTTCTGATTCGGAGGCCTTTCACCATGGTGGGAGCCCTAGGAGATTGCAGCAATTCATGCGTTAGGCCAACATCTTCTCTCTGGCAGGTATGAGGTGGTTGTCTCCTATTCTTTTCCATCCCAGTAGTGAAAGGACTGCAATTAAAATGGCAAATTCCACTATCCCAAAATGTACAGGAGGAGAATGTCTGAACTGAAACCCTATGACAGGAACTTACCAGAAGCTAGGACAAAATTCAGTTATGTCCAAGTACTGCACCATTAGTACTGAACAGCAGAAAATCTCCACAAAGGGAATCTGTTGTACTACTCCCCATGGTGGTGGTGTACACAAGCAGGGTGTGAACTCACACATGTCTTTTGGTCCTGTCCTATACTGAGCACATATTTGGAAGCAACACGAGAATTTCTAAAGGAGGCCAGTGATAACCCATTTCAGCAACCTGGCCATACTTCTTGACTCTTCTGTGATGGCCAGGGCCATTTCTACCATTAGGCAAGACTAGGCGGCCAACTAGGGCGGCAAAAGGGGGGGGTCGCCAAAAAAATGAGTTTGGGAAGCCCCTTGAACGCCCTTCGACCTCAAAAGTGCATTGGGTAGCGCCTTCTACAATTCGAGGTGATGTGACGTCACCTTCGGCGCCATGAGCGCTGATTTCTGACTTCCGATTCATTCTCGACCGGATTGGAGTTGGACCTCTGTCTGTGCTCGCACGGTCGCACTCTGTGCTGACCCCAAGATGCCTGCCCGTTTCTAGGAGCATCCATTCTTCTGAGAGGTAATGGGGAACATGGGTGTAAATAATGTAAGTTATAATTAGGGGTGCATTTGTAGCAACCAAAACAGACATCATTTGTTCTATTTTTAGCAACCGCCACTTGAAGGACCACATGGACCAAAATGCATTGTGGCAAAATCATGAAGCTAACCTCACAATGACCATGGAAAATGTTCGCCTTTGACCAGCACTGTATATTTGTTGATTCTGATTTTAATTTCATGTTGGCAAAAGTTGAAGATTTCGTTAAAATATTTGAATATAGTGAACTTGAATCACTGACAAAATATTGACTACCACAATATCGAGGTACAAAAATATTGTGACAAAAATATTGAAGTCAGGAAGATCGACATCCTATCTACATAATGGTAAGTACAAAAATATCGAAAATAAATATTGTTGGCAAAAATATCGTTATTAAAAATACAATTTTTTTAAATATTAAAAAAATGTAAAGTAAAGTAAATAATACATATAATTCAAAGAAGCATAGTTACAAATATTTTAAATATTTAAAATGATACCTAATACATATAATATAAAAATAAATTAAACATACATACAAAATATAATATATACACTTACATAATAATATTCATAAAAAATTATTTTAATAACTTATAAATTGTTAAAACATTTTATAAATTAGAAATACATATATACATATAGAAAAATAATATAAAGAAAAATATAAAAAATATATATAACAAATTAAAAAATTACAATATTTTTAATCTTTTTGAAATAAATGATACACTACACTAACTAAAACAGTAGAGAAAATATTGGATAGCGGAGGGAATAAAATTACTATTTCAACTCTAGAGAGTGCAACAATAGGGAAAGTGTTGGACAGGGAAGAGGTAAAAATTACTAGTTCCACTCCAATCAGTGCAACACTAAGGAAAGTGTTGGATAGCGAAGAGGTAAAAATTACTAGCCCCACTCCAATCAGTGCAACACTAGGGGGCCGATTCCGAATCGGTAAAATCCCATAACAAATAGCCGTACGCGGTACGGAGCATATTTCCCGTACAAATCGTACCCGTAAACGTCCCCGTACGTATGATGAAGTACGATTCTGATCCAAAGCAGATCTCCGTACGAATCGTACTAAACACCGGACGACTAAAAAATATGTGCGATTTGTATCCGGAACACGCATTACGTGACGTCCGTACATAATTAAACAGCAGTTTCCGGCACAGCAAGTACGATTCGTCTCTGCGACACTCCCTACGACCCTTTTCTACGGGAGCTCAAAACGTCCGTAAAAGCTGAGTCCAACCCGAACCGCATCCCCGGTACACGACATACAAGCCATGAACCCCATCGCCCGTGTCATCCCAGTCCTGTACGCCGACGACCTGGTGCACAGAAACAGACGACGGCGCATACGGTGAGAACAACAACCAGGGGCGATTGGGGCGGGTGAGGGGCGGTAAACATCAGCCATACCAAAGTCCCACCCCATAATCTGGATGACATACATCACCACCAATGTCTGGGCACTTGGGGGGCGTGTCCAGCAACCCCTGCGTACCGCAACAACGGAAGTGTACTTGTAAGGTGTATCTTACACGCTCGCGTATGGCACAATTGCAATAGTAATATGAGGCACACACACGCCAGGAATGCAGGGGTACGGTGCGTTTCACAGGCGAGGTTCGGTGCTTTTCACTCACTCGTGTATGGCACCATTACAATAGTGATACGATGCACACACATGCCAGGAATGTAGGGGTTCGGTGCGCTTGCGTATGGCACCATTAAAATAGTAATACGATGCCCACACATGCCAGGAATGTGGGGGTACAGTGCGCTCGCATATGGCACCATTACAATAGTGATACGATGCTCACACACGCCAGGAATGTAGGGGTACCGTGCTGTTGGACTTTGCCCTTTCTGCAGGGTCATACCTGTACTTTTTGCCTTCCTCCAATATTCTCTGTGACCTGTTTTTGTTGGTTTAATGACTCTGGGCACTTTACCACTGCTGACCAGTGCTAAAGTGCATATGCTCTCCCTACTGTAAATTAATGCTATATTGTTTGGATTCCATGATTGGCTTATTTGGTTTACTGTCAGTCTGCAGTAAAGTGCACCAGGAGTTCCAGGGCTTGTAAATACAAATGCTGCTGGTGGGCCTTCAGCACTGGTTGTGCCACCCACAGAAGCGGCCTAGTAAAATGTGTCTAAGGTGTGCCATTGCAGAACCTGCTTGCAGTCTGGTACTATCATGCTGGTGGGGCAAGTGCACCCACTTGCCAGCATCTAAACCTTCCCTTTACTTCATGTGAGTCACCCCTAAGGTAGGCCCAAGGGCAGGGTGCATTGTAAGCATAAGGTAGGACAAGCCCTGATGTGTGTGGCATGTCCTAATAGTGAATTACAGCCATTTTCGTTTTTCACTATTGTAAGGCTACCTGTTCTCATAGGCCAGAATGGGCTGCTGGAATTATTGCACTCTATAATCCCAGCAGGCTCAGGGAACATGGTAGAAAGTCAAGTTTAGTATGCCTAAACTCAGAATAATAAAATAATTATTTTAGTAAAGTTTATTTTAATATCCTGTGTTTGCAAATGCCACTTTTTGAAAGTTAGCATTTGCTTGCCTGACCATTTCAGCCCGCCTCTGCTAGGATGTGTATCTGCTCTCTGGTTTCTGAGAGTGACAGGGCTGGGGGATTCCAGGAGACAGTCTGGGCTGCCAGGTGGTGAATAGAGAGATTACCCCCAGGATAGGTGGGAGGAGTGCCCCTTGAATCTGAATAGGGCTGTGCTCTGCCACCACAATGCTGGCTCCACCTCCTGCAGAGCATCTGATGTCTCTGCCCTGCACCCTGAAAGAAACAGCAAGAGTCTCCAAAACAAACTGCTATAATCTGGGCTGAACCAGGCTCAGGCCCTCTGGCCTGCAAAGACAAAAGAAACTGCGTATGAAAGTAGGAGCCCTGCTCTTAAACATCAGATCCTGTTTTAACCACGAAGAACCTCTGCCCGACTAGAAGGACCAGGAGAAGCTGAAGGAGGAAAGACTGTCCCTGACCTGGGGGACTGGCCTGCAGTTGGTGCCTTAATGAGGAAAGGAGAGGAAAAGACCAGAAAGGACTTTGCAGCATTTGTGCCTAAAACAATCTCCAAGGGCTTGGGATCGAGCGTGCCCCTGAACAGAGTCCCAGGACCAGTGGACCCTATCTGCCTTCCCTGACAAGTTGCTAGGACTTATCTGATCTCCTTGTGCCGCTAGAGCCCCGCCTGAAGTGTGCCTCGCTCGCCCCCCTTTGCAGCCCGTGCCTGGCCGCCCCCGCCTCGAGCCGCGCCGCTCTACCCTGAGCAGCGTCCGCTCCGCTGTGCCGCCCGAACCCTGCCCCCCTCGTCCTCTGAGCCGCACACCTTTGGGTCACCCCAGTCGCTGGAATGGCCGGAGCCCCCCCTTTGGGAGGCGAGAAAACGCCTGTACACTTGATGCGTGCCGGTCGGCTCCCACCCGCTCCGGCCTGCTAAGAACATCCCCCGTATGGTTCAGCTGTAACCCGAACGGAAGGTACGGTCCATACCTCTGAGGCGAAGCACCGCACCAGAAGAGAGCCGCCGGTACCATCCGTACCCGCCGCTAGGTGCCGCCTTGTTCTTGTAAATTCACACCGGACCCCCCCTGTTGCTTCAACCCATCCAGTACGGCGCGTACCAGAAACGCACATCGGACCGCCCGCACCCGCACCTGCGGTACATCCCCTTCAGCACGTACTGTAGAAGTATGCCTCGTCCAGATGCCTCGCTCCTCGTACGCCTGCGCCCCGGACCATCTGTCCCTTCTCCGCAGTCTCGCTCAGTCGCCTCGCCCCTCGAGGCCCCCTTCGAGCCGGACTGCCCCGAGAGTACCGCAGACATCGTCCCAGGCCCGGCTTCATTGGGGCCGCATCTGCACACCACGGACTCCCACCTTTGCAGGTACGGTGCGACACGGACCGCAGGGTCCGCAACGTTGAATCAACACTTTCAAGAGGTATGAACTGAACTAAAAAGGGGTCGCCCACCTCGTGCGAAGCACACAGGAATCCTAGCCAAGCATCCTTAAGAAATTTCCACAAAACTATTGTTAATCCAAAATACTGTAGGCTCCTTTTTCCATCGTTAATAAGGTCTTGTGATAAAATTTCATAGCAACTTATTTTTATATAAAGTACACGTATTTTCCTAAAATACAGCCTTGTGTCCATTTGTGGTGGGTCTTTGATATTACTGTATGTGGCCGTAAATGCTTAACTGACTTAGCGCCCTGAGGTTTAGCCTTGTCTGCTCGCGCCACGCAACCTAAGGGTGAGCAGGGGTTATTCTTAAGGAGTAGTTCCCTTGCCCTGACTAGAGGAGAGGGTCCCTGTTTGTCACACGTGCATACCTGTGCCAACCAGAGACCCCCAATTCTAACAGGTGCGTTTCACACGTTTGCGTATGGCACCATTACAATAGTGATATGATGCGCACACACGCCCGGAATGTAGCGGTAAGGTGCGTTTCACACGTTCGCGTATGATACCTTTACAATAGTGATACGAGGCACAAACATACGCCATCAACCCCATCGTCCGTGTCAACCCAGTCCTGTACGCCTAGGACCTGGTGCGAGAACAACAACCAGGGGCTGGGGGGGTGAGGGGCAGGAAACATCACCCATACCAAAGTCCCACCCCATAATCTGTATGCCATACATCACCACCAATGTACGGTTAACTGGGGGGCGTGTCCAGCAACCCCTGCGTACCGCACAAACAGAAGGGTATGCGTCGATCTGGCCCTGCATATTACCTTCACATTGGTATGTGCAGGTCTGGCCCTGCAGTGTCCAGCTCCAAGGGGGGTGTGGGTGTACATCACTACCAGCAGTGGCCAGTCATATGTGGGTGTGTGCAGAGGACTCCCAGCAGGGGCCAGCCATATTGTAGTGTAGCTCCTATCTTCCCAATAGGCTCTGCGCATTGGAATAGTACCTACAGCAGTAAAGGCCTAGGCCAGACGTTAACTAGGTCTACTACTGTCGATACTAGACTTAATTTTTGGGTTTGCCAGCTAAGCTCAGAGTTCGCTAGAAACTTTCTCGAATGTTCAAGGAAGGGATTAACTCCCCTGATTAGACAAGAAGGGATTTAGTTTCTGACAACCATAGAACATGACAACTTTGCTCTCCCCTAATCAAGAGTCAATCTCGAGAGTCGTGTGAGCACAAGGCAATTATTTTACTCAGTCAGTACGTGCATTCTTAGTCTCATCAGAATGTAGAGAAAAGGAAGAGACGGGCGTGTTCAATAAAATATGTTATTTATTGATCAGTCTCTTTTCTCGTACAAGAGAAATGGATCGATATTATTGCAATACTTATAGTTAAGTAAAGTGCATACATTAGAAGCAATAGTATAAAATAATACTGTAAAAACATTGATATGGTTTCTGAGCCATATGATGTTTAAAAATGATTAAAATATATTTACATACACATATACATTTGACTAAACGTACTCAACTGGTGTTTCTAAATACGCCTACCCCGTGTACCTGACCTAAGTCTAATGCGTGGGCGGGAATAGAAAGTTACAGTTTAAGTTAAGTTTGTTTTTGCCAAGTGAATAACTAAAGAATTCTCTGTGAGGGGTTATTCAGTTCTGTACCTGGAATTTAGGATGGATGAGGAATGGTATCTCTTTCTCTGCTCTCGATATTCCAGGCTGCCTGCGAGGGCTACCCGGAAGCGCCGGTGCTGGGTCTCTCGGCTTGGGATAGCAGCGCGTCTCTCAGCGCGTCAGGAAGGCGGGGCTGCTGCCAGCGGGGTCTGCTTCTGCTCTCGGCTTCGGCAAGTATGGCTGCTCCGTCTTGTCACCATGCGTGTGTTTGCATAGGGCAAGGTCGGCAATATTTATACCTTAAAGGTGCCGAGATTGACGTAAGGATGGACATAGGTACGTCAATAAAGATGTCATACGACTTGCTTGTTAGCACATTCTTTTGCAAAAGTTCTCTGTGAAATCAAAACAATGGCCGCACGGATTATCCAGGTTGTCATAGGTTTGATTTGTTATGGGAACGTCGTATGCCTTATCAGGGGCTGGAGGAATGTCGCTTGTCTAATTAGATCTCAAGCGTTATGACCTAATCAGATAACACGTTCCTGTGCCGTAGTGTGACTGCGTCAGATAACGGTATCTGCATCATGGGGGATTTCTTGCCTCATGGGCTGACTGTTAGTTAACTTGATAGTTAGTTTAACCAGAATAGGGTCAGGAATAGGGGGACTGATTCAGAACCTATAGAAATACACGACACCCACTCCACGCTAACTATGGTCATATCTACTAATCTATGCATAGTATAACATAGTACAACATACTATAGAGTATAGTGTATACCTTACCACCCCAAAATACATAAATGCATTTCGAAATTTTCAAATATACTGAAAAATTGCAGTCATATATATTGTATGCACTTAAGCTATGAATTAAATGCAAAAGTAAACACGCATTGTTATGCATTATTGCTTTTTGGTATATGAGAAATACACATGAAATGGCTCTTAATATGGCTATACAGAAAGGAAGTCCGAGACCATTTCATCACATAATAAAATATTTGTGAACCTACCAGCGGGCAGCTAAAGTCTATATAAAGTATCTAAAAAATAGAAATCTTATTTCTCTAGGAATAGTTTCTTACTTTAAGCAGAAGATCAGTGTCCCGGGAAAAAATATGTAGAAAAATATTTTAAGGGGCATGCTGAAAAAATTGCTGTCCGTGAACTGGATGGTAATTGTTCATGTGACTTTATTTTTAAAGTTGAAGGCCGAATTCAGGGAACGCCGTGTGCGAGTTTACTCAAAAGTCTCTATTTCTGTTCCGGAGAGAACATCATATCATTCAGGCTTTCGAAAAAACTGTCAACAGCTTCATGGGAAAGTTCCACTAAGTCGGAAATAGGGGTAACCATGCATTCATGCGCATGATTGTCTCCATTGACATTCTGATTTGCATTGCTGACAGAAGGTCGTACCTGTTCGATGTTGCTTTCATCTTGAACTTCACTACTCTTCAATCGCAGTGGTGAAGATTCCAGGAATGCCGTCATCAGGATTGGCAGCCTTTGAGGGCAGCACAAAGCGTGAACCTTGGTAGGAACCAACAGTGTATCTGCATCCACTCGCGCATCCGATTGTAGCGTCAGACAGGTGTCTAACACGCATTCTTCTCCGCATAGCAGACACCTTAGTACAGGTAAAACACACCTTTGCCACATTGGTCGAAATGATAGAAACCAAGTCATGTTTAGGTCTGTAAGCCGGGAAAGTCCCAGGATTTTTGATATCCGGTCCCGGTATCCAATGGCTAGGATCGTATCTTCCATTGTCGCGAGAGTTTGATCTGTGACATGGGTTGCCATAACGAAAAATAAGGACTAGGAATAGGATTCCTGCAATTAGTCCCAGGATCAGGGGAAGTCCGCCAAAAATCGAATGGACGAAATCTGGAAAAATACCCAGTATGGCTTTGAATGGTGTTAATGCCATCGAAAATACTGTCTTAAATACCTTTGAGACCCCAGTGGTATCAGAAATATTTAAGATTTCGCTCAGGATTTCCGCGAAATGTACGGGGGAATTAGTTGATAATAATGTATGTATCTCTGCAGTCCTCCTTGCGACTTGTAGATCATACGTTTCTTTTGATGACGTGAGCCTTGTAGGCGTCTGAAGAAGCACTGTTTTCATTCTGCTTAAAGTATCTATTCGAATAGAAGTAATTTTCAAATTGGGCCATGCCCTTGCCTCCCTGTCTGGAAAGGAGCTGGGGAATAAAGAACGTCCACAGCACTTGACCTTCGCCGTTGTTGTTACTAGATAAGGAGTCCCGGGCATAAGACTGCAACATCTGCGGTCTACAATAAGAATGTAACTCCCATTATAGAGTCTTTGAAAGAATGGTTCTATTTCAGTTGCAGGTGCGCCTTGCTGGTGACATGAAAGGTTGTAAGAATTCCCTTCACAGGCTCCATGCAAACTAATTCCGTTACACAGAAGCGTGCCGCTTAGTGACATAGCACAATTGTTGCCACTAAGAAACACTTTCTGTCCTTTATTACTGACACATGCATGTGAATAGGGCAGGTTCCAAGTTGTTTTAAGGTACCCCTTTCCCAATTTCTCGTACATGCCAGCCTGTATATATTTTTGGCAGTATTGAAACCTGAAGGTTGAGATTGGAATATTTATTATTCCGTGGATTATCCATTCACTGACAGGTCGTTCTGACATTGTCATTGGTAATCTTTCTAGTTTTTCAATGCTCAAGATTGTATAATCAGCACCCTTTTGCGCCATACCGATTTGTCTATCAGTAAGGTTAAAGATTTGGAATAGTGACGTTGTGTTGATTAAACGCCAAGGCACATAGCCTGAACGCAGATTTTGTAACGTCCAGCCAAGCTGTACAATGGAACGCAATTGTGACTGACCATGTTGTAATAACAGTAAGTCTTGCGATAGTATATCGATTGCTGAAGACACAATGCTGTCCAATGAAAAAATTCTGGAGGACAGAGTCATTAACCCATTGTCCACTACAGAAAGTGATTTTTCCAAATTGATACGGTCAATTTCCCGTATTCTTTCTGCTGTTTCAATTTGAGTAACCTTCCAGGCCTCATTGTATGCTGCATATACAGAGGCTGCTATGAAACGCTTTTGACGCTGTTTGCGTGGTCCCATTATGAAATCACGCAAGTCAGCACCATCAGTAAGTAAAGTTAGGTGTTGCTTAATTTCAGGCAGTGTGGAAGTCTGTAGCCATTGAAGGCATAATTTGCCCACACTGTAGGTTGTTATTATCCCTGGGTGATGTCTTTGGGGATATCTAGGGTCTGGCCTGGTCATTTTGAAACCCTGTGTTTTATTCAGGAATCTATCTTGACAGTTATTTGTATCTGTGGGCCAGATCAACCATTGTTTCCAGTCAGGATGTGTTCTGTTTTGGTTAAGTATATGGTTTATGTCTATTCCTTCATCTGTATCAGAGTTATTGCTAAACATTGTTGGCTTTGGAATAGACAGGTTATTTAAATCTTTGATTTTGGCTAAGCCAAGACAGGTGGTTTGTTGAACAGTGTCATTTAAAAATATCATTTGTTCTGGGATCATGCAGGCTCTAAACAAAGCTTCTAAACCCTGTACTTGCCATTCTTTTGTACCCCAAACACTTTTCAAATCAACATTTTTGTCCCAATAATCAAATCCAAAAGTATTCATTTTTTCAAAGAATGAATCTGAATATATCAATTTTGTGTTGGTTATCATGGTTTTCATCCCTGTCTTGTTTGACAATTCGTAATAAAATGTTTCAGCATTAGTTATGTTAAAACCTGAAAAATATGAATATTTGTCATAAACGGTTCTAGAGCTCCCTTTTGGAGGTGTAGCACAATGTTCCCATTGATTATAATTTAAAACATTTCTAGGTTGTGCAGATTTATGCAAGAAATGGTTACCATAATGGTTATAGCAATACATACTATCATAATTTGTAGAACCTTGCAAATAATCATGTTTTGTAAATTTAGCAGACATTACTAAGTCAGACATCATATTGTTAATACTTTCAAAGTCCCAATCATCAGCAAATGAGTTTGGTTTTGCAAAGTCACTCAAGGAGATCTTGATTTGGTGTGGATATTTCAGGATCTCGACCGGACCATAAATTTCATAGTCAGTGTTGTCCCAGGCTACCCCACCAGGTATCGGATTGGCTGTGAAGTTGGCTGAAGAAAGTTCTGGAGAAAGTTCTCTTCTCTCGACGTGTGAAGATGTGTGTGGTTTGAGGACCAAGTTGATGTTCTGACTTGCTGTGTCCATTTTAGCATATTTTCCCTCAATGAAGCGTCCCAAAGTAAATACCATGATGAGCCAAAGTATGAGGATAAATGCACCAAAACCCACCCAAAATTCAATCCATGGAGAAACCAGATATGTTTCTTTCAGTTGTTTCAAAAGTTCCTTAGCTTTGTCTTTAAAGGATTTTGATGATGGCTGTGTCTTTGGTTCACTGAAGCCTTCAGAGGAATCATCGAAGTTGATGAAGTAACCAGATGCAGTTCTGTCAATTGTTCCAATTGGTTCAGGATTTTTGTTTTTTGCATTGTCACTTGGTACTTCAGTATAGATAGGTGTGTCTCTGCTAAATGTTTTTATTTGGGTTTTCAGAGGTCTTAGTTCTATTGCATTGTTGCATAGTCGTTGTTGTTCTTCTGCAGGCGTTTCGAATGTGATGAGCCTCTTTGATAGGACCTCTGTACTGGTAGCAAACCTTGGTGTTCTGCTACTTATTGGGAGTCCACTTGGCCTACTGTTTGTTATCGGCCACATGTTGTGGTTTTACCAGGTAGATGGATACAACTCGGTTCTCCTTTTTTCCAGCAAGTGGCGGTAGTACAACTGATCTTGTCCCGTTGACAGACAAGACAGGAACTGCTTTTCTGTAAGAAGGCCCAAATTCCTTCTTTACCGCGATCTTCTCCCTGACTAGATCCCCGACTTTTGGAATCCAGACAGGTCTTGCTGGGACAGGTGGTGATTCTTCAGTGGTTGTTGGCTGTTGTTTCAACTGTATGTTGCTCAGGTCTTTTCTTGTTTTGTTTAAGTCCTGCAAAATAGCCAAACGGTCTTTGACATCAAAGGTTTTTTCTATTACCACTGAAGTCTGACTATCAAGGTCAGAGATCAACATCCTAGTTCCGAATAATAATTCGTACGGACTGAATCCCTTCAGAGAATTTCTTGGCAAGTTATTTAGACTACGTTGGACACTTATTAGATGTTTGACCCACCCAGCTCCCGAACCTAATATCCTTTCTATTATAGATTGCTTTCTGCCTTGGTTTTTTCTTTACACCATCCCGTACCCTCAGGAAGGAAGTGAGAAGATTCCCGCTGGGCTGTGCTCATTTGGCCATGTTTCCCCCCCAGGCTGGTTTGTCTGAGTGAAAGAAATGGTCGAACGTAGCATGCTCTTAGCGTATATGCCATTTAGACTCGCGAATCTTTTATAATAGTCCGGACGTCAGCCGAGTGCTGGTGATCTACATTATAAGTGGAAACTAGCCTGTATATGTTAATCGCAAGCCATTCTTTTTGCTGGTAATATTATCTGCCTTGATTCGACGAGGTATTAAACTGCTTCTCTCCCCTCTGCGATCTCTGTTGCAGTTTGGGCAGTTTTTTACAAACATGGTGTAGTGCAGGCTCATGCCTGGCCACCAGTACCGTGATTGTAATTCTTCCAGAGAATCTTTTAATTTAAGGTGTCTGTAACCCTCGCCCATGTGTGCGTCTGCGATTAACAAGTTTCTCCTGTCCATGTTTGGAATCACTCTATCCCCCACTCCAGGGATTCGAGCAAAAGGGACGGAGTTTGCATCGATTATGTATGTATAATTGAGTGGATAGTTGATCGGTAGTGCTGAGCAGTCGCCGTTTGATGACGTTTTCACCGCCAGCATTGTTTCACCGTCAATGTATTTTAATGTACGCTTTTTTCGATCTACGGGAGCCGATTTAGTGGCTGCCGCTGCGGCTGTTTCAGCCAATGAATTCCCCACAACGTGAACGCCATCACGTTGATGACTCAGTGAGTGTGTCACGTGAGTCTTTGGTAGTTCTTTTTGTAAAAGAGCTATTTGTTCCCAGAGCAGTCTCTGCTTTATTGGTGCATCTGTGTCATCTTTGTAACCGTTCTGAATCCATGTCTGCAAATCCTTGTTATATGCTTTGACGCAGTAATATGAATCTGACACTATAAGTGTCGGGAATTCGCGATCCGCATTATCTAGCGCCATTTTCAAAGCTATTATTTCAGTTTGTAGTTCTGAATTAGTTTCTACTGAGTGTGATTTTGTTAATAGAGGTTTTAGTTTACCTCCGCGCCACACTTCTTTTGTAATCTCACATGTGGGGTTGTATGCATGTTCTCCCCAAACGGAGGGTTGAGCATGTTCGTCTGTATAGATTACACAGGCGTAATGTCGTAGAGGCAGAATGTCGATTGGCAGAGGATACGTCTTTTCATATTTTAGATTTTTCAATTCTTCTAGTTCTGGATCAAAGTAGTAGTATACTTTGTCCGTTGTGATTGAATTCACCCATTGTATCCATTCTGGATCCAATGTTGTTGATGGTAAATTACACGGTGTTGTTAATGCCTCAAAGGCTGATTCAGCTGTTCTGACTGTGATATGTCTACCGTCAGCTATGTCTTTTTCTCTAGCTATTGCGGTTTGAACTGCTTGAACAATTTTTCCTTTGTTGCTGAATCTCTGTTCAGCTTTTGTGTACAAGTGTGATTTGAATGCAATTGGTACCTTTTCTCCTTCATTAGAAGTCAGGTATGTGAATCCGCATCTCCCTGGGATGACTCGAATCACAAGATTGCGTGTGTTATCACGTGTTTCTAATTTTGTTTTAATTAGCATGTCTGTTTGTAAGGATCTCAAAATTTCTGTGTGTGTTTGAGTCCAACTGGATCTTTTAAAGTCTGGTTTAATTAGATCATAAAGGGGTTTGACCCTTTCTGCGTAATTTGCAATGTATGTTCTTCCGAAATTTAGGAAGCCTAGAATTGACTGTAGGTTTTTTAGTGTTTTAGGAGCTTGGATTACGGCACATTTCTCTAGGAAATTGTCTGCCAGGCTTTTGCCTTCACTTGATAACTCATATCCTAAGAATAGGACCGTCAGATGGGCAATTCTGGACTTTTTGAAGTTGAATTTGTAACCCTCTGCAGCGAACCCAAGTATTATGGTGTTCACCCTTTTCAAGTGAGTCTCCAAGTCATCATCTGTTAAGTAAATGTCATCGACATAAGATAACGCTTCATCATCATATAGTTGTAGTAATTCTGTTACTCTCGCTGAGAATACCCCCGGGCTGTTCTTGTACCCCTGGGCTAACCGACAGAATTGTTTTTGAGTGCCATTTACTGAGAATGCAGTTAAAGATCTGCTCTCTGGTGCTATGTTTTGACAAAAGAATCCATTGGAGATGTCCAAGGTTGTTTTGTATTTTTTGCGCACTATGTTATTCATTAGTGCAGCACTGTGTGAGTTTTGCACTGCAAAGGTTTTGCAACATGTGTTAAGGTGTCGGTAATCCAAAACTAGACGGTACGAATTGTCTGGTTTGGAGACCGGAAACAAAGGATTGTTCATTTGTGAGGTGCAAGTTTCAATCACCCCCTGGTATTCTAGCTGATCTAGTATTTCATTTACTTGTTTTTTAGCTTCTTGCTTAATTGGGTACTGCCTTTGTGCAGTTGGTTGTGATTTTAACTGGATTTTGTGAGGAGGAGAATCCTCATCCCATCCTACATGATTTTTATATAAAGCAGGTGCTAAGGCCACTGCCCACTTTCTAGCAAGTGTGTATTTTTTATGAATCGGTATTTGATTCGAGAAGGCAGGCATAATTACTTCTTCGCCATGAGGGCACTCCCTGACAAACTCTGGTGGCCAGTCTTTTTCAGCTAGAAGGATGTCATAACCCTTTGAGAGGTTATCCCAAAATAGTCCCCTTATTTTCCTAGTCTTATCTCCCTCTATACGTAATGTTATCTCGTATATCTTGTGGGGCTTGCTAACTCTGGTGTCTGCAGTTTCCACTTGAAGGTATTCATTCATGTCCACTGTCTCCAGATGATTCATAAGGACTTTGCGAGCTATGCTCACCTCTGCTGCGCTGTCTAGCATTGTCTGAGCCCATTCTCCGTTTTTCAGTTGTGTCCTCAGTATTCTCGGCATTTTTAACTACCTTGATACTGGCTACCTTCTTTTTTGGAAATTGTAATTTCTTTTTAAGTTGAGCAGGTTCCTTGTCTTTGGACTTGGCGTGCTCTTCTGATCGTCCTCTTCTTTCCGATTTCTGCGAGGAATTCTGAAAAGATTGAGAGGGACGTGTATCAATGTCTTGATATCTATCAGGTTTTTTAATATTATCCCTATTTCTAAGGTTATATCTATTCCCAGAGGGGTCACTCTGCGGTGACCTCTGTCTTTGGTTTGGAGATTTCTCTCTTCTTCTAGGAGACCTTCCTCTGGACTGGAATTTCTTTTCTTTAGGATTTTTTTTTTTTGTTTGTTTTTTTTTTGTCCTCATATGCCGTAAGGATATTCTCAAAGTCAGTGTTTCCAACCACCCTCTGCAAGAATGCAGAGGGGTCCCTTTTTAGACTCTGACGATCCTTATAGGTGCGCTTTCTGCAGATACCCAAGTGCGTCCATAGCAAAACTGCACTATACCGGCTCAATTCAGTTCTACCGAGTATCGAGGCCCATGAACTGATCTTAGGGTAACTCCGTCTGCAAAAAGGCATAATCATTGGACAAGGTTATTTACATCCTATCCAACCAATTAATACATGGGTTCCAGAAATGCTTCCTTCTTTTCCATACAACCTTATCTAAATTAAGTGTATGTCTGATTGCCCTAATCCAATCAATATACAAAGGTGATTTATCACTCACCCAAAGTTTACATATTTCTCTGCGAGCAAGAATTATTAAATAAAGAGACAGTTTGTTGGTATCTTGAGAGAGTTCATCATAATTACCAAATAATCCAAAGAAAACTAGTAATATACTGACCTGTATATCAAAATTAAAAAGTGATTTCATACCTTCTTCAATCTCGGCCCAAAAAATCTTTAAATTAGGACAGGTTAAAAACATATGGAGATCGTCCACCTTCTCCAACTTACACTTTGGACAGCATGGAATAGAGCCTTTAGAAAACTTAGCCAATCTAGCCGGAGACCAATAGACTCTATGAAGGGAAAAGAGATGGTTTCGCTTTAAATTGGCAGGTGAGACTGTTAGATATAGTAAGTCAAAAGATACTTGCCATATAGTCTGCAAGTCGACATCTAGGTCATGATTTTTCCAAAGATGCTCCGGTAGGCTAAACTCCCCATCCTCTGCTTCTAAGATTGTCCAATAAAGCACCGATGTTTTAATTTTCCTTGCTTTATTCAATAAGAGTTCTTCCAAAGGAGAGTTTACACCAATCTGAGTCAACTTATCCTGAGCCCAACTTTTGATTTGTAAGTATTTAAACTTGGATAAGTTATTGTCAGTAAGCGTGAGGATCTCCTCCCAACTCAAAAGAACTCCTTCCGGAATTATCTGGCCCCATGCATTCAAATCAGCTGCCCGTAGAGGCAATGCTAAAGAATCTTTAGTCCATTCTGGCGAGCCTGGTGAATCCCAGATTGGAGCCATCGCAGAGTAATATGAAATATTCAACGCCCTTCTCATTCTTGCCCATACATAGGCCATATCTCTAAGGACTTTTAAGCGAACTTTTTTGAAAAAACGGACATCACCGAACTTAA
Source organism: Lissotriton helveticus (assembly GCF_964261635.1). Lineage (NCBI taxonomy): Eukaryota > Metazoa > Chordata > Amphibia > Caudata > Salamandridae > Lissotriton > Lissotriton helveticus. The sequence continues at coordinate 711,746,045 of NC_136057.1, read as the reverse complement.
ACAAAAATCCATGAGTTCCTTCCTGGAGCTCAGAAAGCATAATCTGGAACATATTATCTGTTTCTGTCATTGTTGGAGAGTCGAATAGCCTGATTCCTGCCTTGATCAGTAAAGTCCAGGAATAGAGTTTCAGATCCGGTGCACATAGTCCGCCTTTACATTTACGTCTACGTAACTTCTTCCATGCGATTCTTATGCCCTTTGAGGCCCAAATAAAAGTGTTCCATTTAGCTTGAATTTTATTTAGCTGGGCTTCACTAAAGGCAAGTGGAACGTTCTGAAAAATAAAGATTAATTTAGGTAACAGCATCATTTTGATCATATTAACCCTACCAATCAAGGTCAAAGGAAGAAGTGCCCAACCTTTCAATGCTTCCTCACTTTCCCGCTCTACTTTTATAAGATTTTTTTCCGCTATTCGGTTTATATCCTGCGTAATTTGAATTCCCAAATATCTTATTTCCTGCTTTAAAATTGGAATATTTGGTAAAGTTCTGACATTCCAAAACATGCATTCTGTTTTGGCCTGATTGATTTGATAACCTGAAATTTGACCAAAATGAGACGCGGCACTATAAATAAAAGAAATAGCATTAATTGGATCTGCTGTATATATCATCATATCGTCAGCATATAAAGAAACTTTTTTTTCCCAATTATTAAATTTAAATGGTACGATGCGCTGGTCTTGTCTTATATTTTCTGCCAATGACTCAATATAAAGGTCAAAAAGCAAGGGTGAAAGCGGACAACCCTGTCTTGTGCCTCTGTTAATTTTTATGGGAGAAGATAGATTTCCATTAATTAATACTCTAGCAGTTGGTGCTTGATAGAATGCCGCAATAGATCTACAAAAATTCCTACCTAAATTGCACCTTTCTAAGACCCTGGTCAGGAAAACCCAATTGACACGATCAAACGCCTTAGTAGCATCTAATGTTATGACCGCGAGTGGGATTTTGTGCAAAGTAGCGAGATCAATTGAACCTACTAGTGCTTGGGTTAAGTCTTGTATAGATCGCCCTCTAACAAATCCCTTTTGGTCAACGTGTAACAGGCTAGGTGCTACCCCATTTAATCTCTCTGCCAGTATTTTCGCCATCAATTTGTAATCAAAATTGAGCAGAGAGATGGGTCTATACGAATCACACTGTGATGGTACCTTCAATGGTTTGAGAATAAGCACAACTGTAGCCTCATTCCATGAAGGAGGAATTTGACCCCCTTCCTCAAAAATATACGTAAAAAGCTTTTGTAGAACGGGAGTAATTATGGGAGCCAAGATCTTATATACCTCCGCCGGCAATCCATCCGGACCTGAAGCCTTACTTTTTTTTGGCGGAGTTTATTGCCAACATTATTTCATTTGAGCTAATTCCCCTATTTAAATTCTCCGATCTCTGATCATCTATCTGACGAAGAGCATATTTATCCATCCATGCCCGAATATTTTCATGATCAGGGTTTAAGTCCTCATTATACACTGTGCAAAAATGTTGATAAAAGGCCTGTTCGATATCTGTGCTGTTTTCTGTGACCTCAGCCATGGTATCTATCTGAACTCCCTTGATAGTGTTCCTCTTCTGCTCTTTCTTAGCTTTCCAAGCAAGCAGCTTGCCGCTGGTCTCCCCATACTCAAAGTGGGCCAGAGAACTAGCCTGCCAACGTTGTCTAAGCCTCTCATCCAAAACCTGTTCAAGTTGTAATTTACAGGCAATCAACTCTTCCTTAATATTGTCTGAAGTTGCAGAGCTTGGATCAAATAGCCGAGATTCTAAAGCTTTAATATTAATCTCAATCTGGGTAATCTTTGCTCTATATATTTTATATTTAGCAGATTGCAGAGCTAATAATAGTCCTCTTAAAAAAGCTTTATATGTGTCCCAAACTATGGGGATCGTAGCTGTTTCTAAGTTAGTTTTAAAAAACTCGTCTGATTCAAAAAGCAAAGTCGCTACTATTTCTTCATCCAAAAGAATGCTCCTATCTACAGTATATCTTCTAACCTTCTGTATGTCTGGTAATTTGAGGGATAGAGAAACAGCCGAATGATCTGAGATATGGGCACCAACGTGTTTAACCTCTTTGACAGACTGACAGAGTTGCTGTGCTACTAAGAAAAAATCTAATCTAGATTTGTGCCGAAGCTTCTTGTTATGAAAGGTGTATTCCTTATATTTGCCTGCTCTCTTCCTCCATATATCTTTCCAGCCATACTGTTTTATTGCATTTAATAATAATAGTCTCGTTTTAGGATTATGCAAATATTTAAGTTTATGGGATTTATCTAAGTGTGGGTCTAAGACTAAATTAAAATCCCCAGCAAAAATTAAAGGATCATCAAAATCTAAGAGCTCCACCAAAAGTTCTTTCAAAGGGAGTGTATCATCTAAATTTGGCCCATAATATCCTACAACTGTGAAATTATGTGTGTTATATTTGATCTTAACTATCACCCACCTCCCTTTACTATCCACTCTTGACTTTATTAAGGATATATCCAGATTCGCCTTAATCAATATAGCAACTCCCTTATTTGTAGTCTGCTGTGTGGTCGTTATCACATGCTGGATCCATTTCCTATTACTACACATATCTCTCAGCTCCTTTTCAGTAGAATGTGTCTCTTGTAGAATAAAGACATGTTCCGGCGCATCCTTTAAATATTGAAAAATCCTCTCCCTTCTATATTTAACTCTCAACCCATTCAGATTCCACGACAAGAACTTGATATATGCTGACGAAGTAACTCTATCCTGAGACATTTTGCCCTAATGAAAATAAAGAGTTAATTATCCTATTTGGCATACTTGGAACTTTTTTTTTGTTTTTTTCCCAAATGCTCCCCACCCGGTGCCCCTTCCTCCCCCACCCCTGTCTAGATCCACTCCCTCCCGTGCTCCCCTGGAGAACCCCCCTCCTTTTCCTTGGCCAACTCCTGGCCATTGAGACTCCATCTCCGATGTCCGGACGCCCGTAATTTATTAATTTATATCCTCAGGCATAGCATAATAATTGTTAAGTCTTGAATAGTTCATTGTTCTCCTGGTGTGCTTTTACTGTCCTGTATAACTAGTTGGAGATACTCTTCAGCCTCATCAACCCTTTTGAAGATTCTCATTTTGTTTTTGTACATCACTTTCTTTAGGATTGGATTGTTTGTTTCCATCCCAGTTCTTTTTTGGTGAATTATTATTATTAAAAAATATTTTTTCTGGACTTGTAGTCAGTTGCGGTTTTACTGGTATTCCACCTAGACTATCTCTGCCTAGTTCTTCATAGGATTTTTCTATGATTCTGGCAATTTCAGCTGGTTGGTCTGCTATATCTGTCTCTTTTAACCTCTGGCGGATCGCCACGTTTGCTGCTTCACCTTTTATGTTGGCTAGTAATATAGCCGAAACCAGTTTGAAGTCTTTTAGTAATTTCATACCAAGAGTTAAAGCAGGTTCTGGACCGTATTCATCTTGAATTTGTTTTAGCACATCTGGTATCACCGAAATGGATGGGACACAGTGCGTTTTTGTGTAGATGGAAGCAAAGACTGTACCCCAAGTGTCACAGTCCTCAATGTGTGGTGCGATTCCCATTGGGAGACATATAGTCAGAATCCTGTGTTTTTCTAATGGGGTGGTGTCAGGAAACACCGCCTCTATTTGGGTAATTTTCTGTGCCAACCAGAATGGTATCTGTTCCCGTTTAGCTGGAACTTTACCTAGGCAGGATTGGATGTTCTGTGGTGTAATTTTGTTTGTGTTCCCCTGGTGAGGGGTCAGCTGTGGAAGTTTAATCGCTGGCTGAATTGTTGAAGTCCGCATTACATACTGAACTAATTGTCTATGAATTTTTAGTAGTTGTTTTAGCTGTATTAATAGCTCTGCTGCAGGCATTCTTTCGATGTCTGGATGTGGTGTGTATCCGGCTAAGACCGGCCACGTTGCTCCTGGTCTTCCTAAAGGACCGAGCCTTGTAATGTGATTGTTATGTTTTAGGGCGCCATCAAATAAGAGCAAATGCTCTTGGAATTTGAGTGGTACTTCCACCTCCTCGAAAGGAGTGTACTCATTAGGAGGTTCCTCTATTTTGTAATAGTGGAAGTACTTTGTTACAGCATTTGCTGCTGGAAAATGTATCCATGAATAGTATACCTCTGTCTGCCGATATTCGTGTGCCTCAATTACGAATATGACTGTGCCACCTCTAGGTGTCAGTCCATTTTCTATAAGTTTTAAGGTTATAGATCTCCTTTTAATGACCGGAATGAGTATTATATCCGCGTCTGCTGCTTGCATGGTAGCATCAGCATCTGCGAGTTCAGTTGCTAATCTAACTGCCTCTCTTTCATCATCACTCTCTGCCATTTTACCGACAGGAAGCTTATGTCTTTTGTTTGCAGATCAGGTTTCTTTATGGAAACAGAGATTAGATGCACAATATTTCGGAACTGTTTTATCCTTCAACGTTGACTTGACCAAGAACCATACATAGGAGTTCCCTCCTGCGAGGTTTTGGAGGATATAACCTTTCACCCACTCCAGACGTCTTTGGAGTATTCGGGAAAAGGGGTCTGAGTGAGAAAGCACGACTGAGTTACTCTAAATGTCTTACGTTAGTTTTATCGCCCTTTCCAAACACGTTGGGCGCCATGTAGTGTAGCTCCTATCTTCCCAATAGGCTCTGCGCATTGGAATAGTACCTACAGCAGTAAAGGCCTAGGCCAGACGTTAACTAGGTCTACTACTGTCGATACTAGACTTAATTTTTGGGTTTGCCAGCTAAGCTCAGAGTTCGCTAGAAACTTTCTCGAATGTTCAAGGAAGGGATTAACTCCCCTGATTAGACAAGAAGGGATTTAGTTTCTGACAACCATAGAACATGACAACTTTGCTCTCCCCTAATCAAGAGTCAATCTCGAGAGTCGTGTGAGCACAAGGCAATTATTTTACTCAGTCAGTACGTGCATTCTTAGTCTCATCAGAATGTAGAGAAAAGGAAGAGACGGGCGTGTTCAATAAAAGATGTTATTTATTGATCAGTCTCTTTTCTCGTACAAGAGAAATGGATCGATATTATTGCAATACTTATAGTTAAGTAAAGTGCATACATTAGAAGCAATAGTATAAAATAATACTGTAAAAACATTGATATGGTTTCTGAGCCATATGATGTTTAAAAATGATTAAAATATATTTACATACACATATACATTTGACTAAACGTACACAACTGGTGTTTCTAAATACGCCTACCCCGTGTACCTGACCTAAGTCTAATGCGTGGGCGGGAATAGAAAGTTACAGTTTAAGTTAAGTTTGTTTTTGCCAAGTGAATAACTAAAGAATTCTCTGTGAGGGGTTATTCAGTTCTGTACCTGGAATTTAGGATGGATGAGGAATGGTATCTCTTTCTCTGCTCTCGATATTCCAGGCTGCCTGCGAGGGCTACCCGGAAGCGCCGGTGCTGGGTCTCTCGGCTTGAGATAGCAGCGCGTCTCTCAGCGCGTCAGGAAGGCGGGGCTGCTGCCAGCGGGGTCTGCTTCTGCTCTCGGCTTCGGCAAGTATGGCTGCTCCGTCTTGTCACCACGCGTGTGTTTGCATAGGGCAAGGTCGGCAATATTTATACCTTAAAGGTGCCGAGATTGACGTAAGGATGGACATAGGTACGTCAATAAAGATGTCATACGACTTGCTCGTTAGCACATTCTTTTGCAAAAGTTCTCTGTGAAATCAAAACAATGGCCGCACGGATTATCCAGGTTGTCATAGGTTTGATTTGTTATGAGAACGTCGTATGCCTTATCAGGGGCTGGAGGAATGTCGCTTGTCTAATTAGATCTCAAGCGTTATGACCTAATCAGATAACACGTTCCTGTGCCGTAGTGTGACTGCGTCAGATAACGGTATCTGCATCATGGGGGATTTCTTGCCTCATGGGCTGACTGTTAGTTAACTTGATAGTTAGTTTAACCAGAATAGGGTCAGGAATAGGGGGACTGATTCAGAACCTATAGAAATACACGACAATATGAGGGGTGGGTGGATATGACTCCCAGCTGTGGCCAACACTATAGGGGTGGGTGGAGATGACACCCAGCAGTGGCCAACACTATAGGGGTGGGTGGATATGACTACCAGCAGTGGCCAGCACTATGGGGGTGTGTGCAGAGGACTCCCATCAGTGGCCAGCCATATGAGTGGTGGGTAGATATGACTCTCAGCAGTGGCCAGTCATATGGGGGTGGGTGTATATGACTACCAGCAGTGGCCAGCACTAACGGGGTGTGTACAGAGGACTCCCAGCAGTGGCCAGCCATATGAGGGGTGGGTGGATATGACTCCCAGCAGTTGCCAGTCATATGGGGGTGGGTGCAGAGGACTCCCAGCAGTGGCCAGCCATATGAGGGGTGGGTGGATATGACTCCCAGCAGTGGCCAACCCTATAGGTGTGGGTGGATATGACTCCCAGCAGTGGCCAACACTATAGGGGTGGGTGTATATGACTACCAGCAGTGGCCAGCACTATGGGGGGTGCAGAGGACTCCCAGCAGTGGCCAGCCATATGAGGGGTGGGTGGATATGACTCCCAGCAGTGGCCAACACTATGGGGGTGGGTGTATATGACTACCAGCAGTGGCCAACACTATGGGGGTGGGAGCAGAGGACTCCCAGCAGTGGCCAGCCATATGAGGGGTGGGTGGATATGACTCCCAGCAGTGGCCAGTCATATGGGGGTGGGTGCAGAGGACTCCCAGCAGTGGCCAGCACTATGGGGGTGTGCAGAGGACTCCCAGCAGTGGCCAGCCATATGAGGGGTGTGTGGATATGACTCCCAGCAGTGGCCAGTCAAATGGGGATGGGTGCAGAGGACTCCCAGCAGTGGCCAGCCATATGAGGGGTGGGTGGATATGACTACCAGCAGTGCTCAGATATAGGGGTGGGTACATCATCATCAGCATACCACAACTACATTGGGGGTATGTGCACATCCCTAACTTGTGACTATAATGATAGTGCTATAACAACACATCACTTACAGAAGTATCCCACTCCCTGGAGGATGGATTACTTTCACCCACTGCATGCCACACCACATGTGGGTGTGATGTCAAATGCCACATACATACCCACCCATGGTGGCTGCAAGCTAAATACACACCCTACCATCATGACACAACAGTGTATAGTGATGTAACTGCCTACCAAACAAAGAGAGCGAAAGGGAACACAAACTGTCACGCACATCCCATGACTGATATGAATTTCCAGGTGGTGGCCAGACCACCAAGATGTAGTCTTTCATGGAAGGAATAGGGTTGAATCCCCTTAGATACAATGCTCAAAATTGTGAGTCATGTGCCCAAATGCCCTGCATAACAATTCCCATCATAGGGGTAGGCTGTGATTACACACATGCATAGTGGTGAAAAGGGTGAATGTGTCCCTGAAGGCATGTGTACATACTCAAAACACAAGTACAGTGAGTAGCAAGGATGGCACAGACGAATGAGCAGTAAACATCTGTGAGCAGGCATGGCCATTGTTGAAGGGAACCGTCACCAACAAGGAAATGTGCACACATGTCAGCACAACAATTGTGCAACTTATTGCTGTGAAGATGTCAGGTGCCACAGAGGAAGGAACACTCCTTGGGACAATGTCTCAAACCAAAATGAACACACACAACAAATGAGGAATTACAGAGACACTGTTATGGCACACAGATACCAGGGCCCACATCAGGACCATCAACAACAAATATTATTCATTACCCACATATAATACCATGACACCAACTCCAGGTCCCTCATCTGCAACATCAAGTACCTGCAATGCAAAAGTGTTTAAAGTAAAAAAAGGCTGAAGTGGGAAGGGTAGGTGTAGTGGGTGCAGGGGTGTACGTATCCACTGCAATGGGTGGGGCTGCGCCGAAGGTGGACATATACTCGGCGCTGCACACTGCAGCCAGTTCGTCCAGGCCAACCCCTGCACCTGAGGACACTATTGTAGTGGAGGGAGAGGGTTGTGAGGAGTGCGGACTGGGACTCTGGCTGCGTGTATGAGGTTTGACACCAGCCCCTGTGGGCGCGCCTGCAGCCCCCTGAGTGTGCGTGCCAGGAGGTGTGTGCTTCACCATATGTGGGGGGGTGCTGCTGTGTCTGTTGGGGTGCGTGACCGTGTCTTCCTGCGTGTGCGTGGGACAGGTATGGGAGAGGGGAGTGTGGATGGGTCTCAAGGAGGTGGGGGGACAGACTGCTGCAGGAGGGAAACTGCTGCCATCAGTGAAGAGTCCATGGACTGCATAATCCGACCTTGGTCAGACATCGTTGATGACATGCCCTCCATGAAAGACACCAACTGTGTCAGGATTTGAGTGTGGACATGGAGGACATTCAGCATCGATGTCTGACCAACCTGTAACTGGCGGAGTAAGTCCAGAGACTCCGCACTGAAGGCAGCAGGGGTGACAGGGGCAGGGGCTGCGGTGCCGGGGCTGAAGGAGACATGGGGGGCTGCACAGACAGAAGGAACGGGAGAAACTGGGAGGGTGGAGATGGTTCTGGAGGAGGGGGGGACAAACTCAGTGCTGCTGCCAGGTGTTGCTGCAAATTCACCCTCCTCATGGGAGTCAGATTCTGACCCATCGGCGTGGGAAGAAGTGTCGCCTCCCAACAGGTCCGCTGACTGACTCCCCTCACCCTCCGTGCCACTGGCTCCCTCGGACTCCTCCATGCTGGTGGCACTGTGGCTGGGTCCCTCCTCCTGGTCTGTGCAGCTGTCTCCTCCAGTTTTGGGTGATGATGCTGTAGATAAGGAGAAGAAACAGAAAGGCATCAGTCACCTGTATACATCTGACACATGAGCACAAAATCAATAGGTCACAGTGCAAATCATGCCATGCATCATGAGTAACAACCAGATAACTCTGCACATATTGGTGCCCTGTACTGCCTAGTTGGTAGACACACAATGCTACTTGGACACAAGGATCCAAAGAACACACCAGGCCACAACTTGAATGAGAAATACACAGAGAAGCTAGTGTTTATGAACAGGAGAGCAGATCAATACAATGAAGTGATGCCACCTCTTGTTCACCAAGAAAGAAACAGTAGTGGTGCCCCTCAGGATAAACTAACCCACCTCACTCCCCAAGGTGACACTACACTCAGAGCCCCGTAAGTACATTTGGAAAATAAGAAATAAAATAAAAAATGTTGGTACCTTGGAACTCACAATACTTTACACAATCGACATGTCTTGAATGTGGTAATTCGCCATTTTGTGAAAAGACCACTTATAGCCCTGCTTGAAAGATGTCTCACAAGGAAGTGCACACTAAAAAACATTTCCACCTTCATTGAAGAAGCTGGCACCGTTTCAAATAAAACACTGTTGGAAACAAATGGCATTGCAGAATGTCCATATACATGGGCCAACGGAGGTCTTGATGTCTTGACACTCCTTAGCTTGTATCATCGACAGCAAAGGATTTTCAAGACCTCAAGACCACTGTAGGAACTTGTATATGGTGATCCGGCCACACCATTTATCGCTAACACTGGCTTCTTTGAAAAGGTGCCAGCGTCTTCCATGAAAGTGGAAATGTCTTTTTGTGTGCACTTCCTTGTGAAACATCTATCATGCAGGCACATAAGTGTTATTTCCACAAATCGTCAAATTACCACATTTAAAACATGAAGAACTTTTAACAAGTGTTGTGAGTGCCAAGGTACAATCATTTGTGTGTCACAACTTGAAATATGTCAGTCGTCACATGGGCATCCGTTCCCTGATGACACAGTGGCCTGCACGTAAAACCTACTGGCTGTCATGTGGAGTGGCACACATGTCCCAACTCAGGACAATGCTAAAGCTAATGGGCCTGCAATTGTGATGTACAAAATCATTGCTGCATTGTGGGCACACCCCTATCCCCAGGCAAAATGTCGACACAGATGTCTGCACACAAAGACAAAACAGCGTTGCATCTAAACTACATACATGTGACAAAAATGTATGAGCCTGAATCATGTATGGAACAAAATGACACAGCTGCAAAGCCCAAACAGTAAGCACTGGCCACCATCACAGGGGCAGTGCATGGTGAATCATTGTTCAGCCAATTCTCACCCACAGGTCAGACCTGGCAAGGCAAAATCAGGCGTGCCCATGTAGACCTCTCCCGCACAACACCCCCATAACTCAGTAAATGTGATTGATACAGCTCAAGAAGTGAACCCTCTGAATCGGGGTTACAAAAACTATGCAGCACCAATTCCAAAAGTAACCCAACCTCACCTTGTGGGGCTGGCAATAAATATTTGTGATAAACAACCATCAACAGATTGTTGTGAATAGGCACGCAGGCACTGCCCAGTGTGAGTACGCACAAGCCAAATGTTGTATCCCTGTCCAGTGGACACATGTAGCAGACACAGGAAAAATACAAACTATGCCAGGGACCAATGCCACAGAGTTAGACCTATGCTGAACCCACATAGAATGGGCACAGTGTTGGACACACATGATTAGGAGGCCACGGTGTCTCGGTGGACTGTAGTGGGCACACTGCTCCGTGGGCCTGGAATGAGCTGACTGTACCATGAGCAACCGTCATGGCACTATGCATATCTCCCACTCATGTACATCATGTCTGAGGCCACAACATTGATTATGCGTGCGGCAAGGGTGTGCAGTTGAAACCTCACACTCCAATGTTGAGACTCATCATCAGTGCCAACAAATATGGAGCCCCAACACAGTGCACAGGTCATGGCACAGGCAAGGTCACAGACCACCCTCATACATGATGTGGAAATCAATGTGCAGTTTAATTTTCTTGCACCGTAGATGAACATGTGCAAATGAGATTACACACAGACCAGGGGACACATGCCAAGAAGGGGAAGGGATGAAAATGAGCACCAGGTGACTATGGGGAACCGAAAAGGCACTGCACATATAACCTGTCTGAGAAGACACCCCCAACTGTAGGAGTGTAGCCAGGCTTCAGAGCAATTCAAAAAGCAGGTGACACACAACACAGCAAACAGCCATGTGCCTACCCCCTCCTAGCTGCTGGCTCTCCTACAACTGCCCATCGAGGTCTGGGAAAACCACCGCCAGGACACAGAGCATGTGGTGGGTCAGGCGACGGCGTCCACCATGCCGGCGCGGAGGTGACAACTTCAGCTGGACCCTGGCAATACACCGGGTCCAGCACCGGATGTCATGCCACCTCTTTTGTACGTTCGTTAGGTGCCGGCGAGGGCCCTCCACCGACCTGACGGCCCTGACGATGTCACGCCAGATTACCCCCTTACCTGTCATGAAGACACAGTGAGACAACATCACTACACCTGCTCCATGTCCCAGAGACACACACTTGAACATCTTTGATAATGTGAACAGGGCATAGGATGCTGACAGGAATTGCATCATTGTCCATGTGATTTTGGCCTGTGTGAAAGCCCCAATGCACTACATGGCATTGAAAGTCAACAGATGGCGTAACGGGTGCAACACACCCACTGATCATGGCACACACCGGGCAGCACATGCAACTGCAGGGTGTTGAACAGCACGTGCCAAGCAGTCACATATCCCACTCCACTGACGAACCCTCAGCAGACCAGACAGACACACCCTGGCACAGATCACTCACCTGTCACTGACAACAGCGGATAGAACCCTCACTCTGCACATGTGCCACTTGCCTGTGGGGTGTCACAGGTGTCGCGCTAGCTTTGCAAGTCAGGCACACAGCACTGCTTACTTGTCACATCAGATGGGGAGAGTTGCTGCATACGCCATGCAGCTGTGGTGAAACACATCACATAGACACTCACCCACATGACAAGGCACATTCACACACATCAATGTCCATGAGGTTGTACACATCATTTGGACAATCTCACCACAGGTCCCCTCAAGTCATAAACATCTGTGAGTACAGTCACCTGTCACTCCGGGGGGACCACTGTTCCACCTCAGGACATTCGGAAATAAAGCTACAAGGGTTAGGCCCGGCTGAATGTGTCATTCACTATGCAGTGAATGTCACAGTAAGCACAATGCAAGTGAGGAGTGAACACACATGAACTACATCATGCTCTGCGTGAGAGACATCAGCATGTACACCCCCTGGGACTCACTCCAAACCACATTGCATGTCTGTCCCACCTGGACACAATGCCTGTTGTGACACTCACACAACAGGTCAAAGGTAGTGGAGTCAGCACTCACCTGCTCCTCTGGTCTCCCATACAGCTTTGGGTACTGTTGGAGGAGGCTGTCCAGCAGGGCCTGGTTCTCATCCTCTGTGAATGCCTGGGCCCTCTCCACAGTACGTGCCATGGTAGCCAGAGGATGCAGGGACAGCAGCAGTGTGGTCCACTCCAATGTTGTGCAGGCAAGTACCCTCTCAGATGTTCATGCTGTCTTAAATCAGTGCTGCTGAGGGCCTTTCAGTTTGAGGAGTACAGAGTGATAGGTCATAACTGTTCGCATCGTACGTTTCCTCCAATCTCTTTAAACATACAGCTCTGACACGCATTTGCATCGTTTAAATTTTGAGCTTCATCTCAACAATCACTTTGCAACATTGTATTTTTTGGGCCAGCTGACTTTTGCAGGACACCTGTTGGACACATAGAAACTCAAACCTCCGTATCCATGAAACCCAGGGTGCATTCAAGGCCTGCTACTCGTCCCCTATGTGTTCCCCATGTAATTTTGAGATCCACACACGTGTATGGTGTGTTTCAAAGTTCGCGTATGGCACCATTACAATAGTGATATGAGCCACACACACGCCCGGAATGTAGGGGTACGGTGTGTTTCACAAGCTTGCGTATGGCACCATTACAATAGTGATACGAGGCACACACATGCCCGGAATGTAGGGGTACGGTGCGTTTCATACGCGTGGTACGGTGCGTTTCACACGCTCGCGTATGGCACCATTACATTAGTGATACGAGCCACACACATGGCTGGAATGTAGGGGTATGGTGCGTTTCACACGCTCGCATATGGCACCATTACAATAATTATATGAGGCACACTCACGCCCGGAATGTAGGGGTACGGTGCGTTTCTCACGCTCGCGTATGGCACCATTACAATAGTGATACGAGGCACACCCGCCCGGAATGTAGTGGTACGGTGCCGTTCACACGCGAGGTACGGTGCGTTTCACTCGCTCGCATATGGCACCATTACAATAGTGATACGAGCCACACACGCCAGGGGTGTAGGGGTATGGTGCATTTCACACGCTCGTGTATTGCACCATTACAATAGTGATATGAGGCACACACACGCCCGGAATGTAGGGGTATGGTGAGTTTCACACGCTCGTGTATGGCACCATTACAATAGTGATACGAGGCACAAACACGACCGGAATGTAGAGGTATGGTGCGTTTCGCACGCGAGGTACGGTGCGTTTCACACGCTTATGTATGGCACCATTACAATAGTGATACGAGCCACACATGCCCGGAATGTAGGGGTACGGTGCATTTCACACGCTCACGTATGGTACCATTACAATAGTGATACGAGGCACACACATGCCTGGAATGTAGGGGTACGGTGCGTTTCACACGCTCACATATGGCACCATTATAATAGTGATACAAGGCACACACACGCCCGGAATGTAGGGGTACGGTGCGTTTTACACGCTCACGTATGGCACCATTACAATAGTGATTCGAGCCACACACATGCCCGGAAGGTAGGGGTACAATGCGTTTCACACGCTCGCGTATGGCACCATTACAATAGTGATACGAGGCACACACACGCCCGGAATATAGGGGTACGGTGCATTTCACAATATCGTGTATGACACCATTACAATAGTGACACGATGCGCACACACGGCAGGAATGTAGGGGTACGGTGCGTTTCACGCGCTCACGTATGGCACCATTACAATAGTGATACGAGGCACACACACGCCTGGAATGTAGGGGTACGGTGCACTCGTGTATGGCACCATTACAATAGTGATATGATGCACACACACACCAGGAATGTAGGGGGACGGTGCGCTCGTGTATGGCACCATTACAATAGTGATACGATGTGCACACATGCCAGGAATGTAGGGGTACGGTGCGCTCGCATATGGCACCATTATAATAGTGATACGATGTGCACACACTGTAGGAATGTAGGGGTACGGTGCGTTTCACACTCTTGCATATGGCACCATTACAATAGTGATACGAGGCACACACATGCCCGGAATGTAGGGGTACGGTGCATTTCACACGGGAGGTACGATGCGTTTCACACGCTCGCGTATGGCACCATTACAATGGTGATACGAGGCACACACACACCCAAAATGTAGGGGTACGGTTCGCACAAGGATATCTATCTAGTACTTGTCATTGCATACTTTCATGTGCAGGCCCTAGGTGTGGCAACCAGTGATATAGCACAGGGCATCTAATCTTATTGCACAATCGATGTGTGATGACCTGGGGACACATGTCATGTGTGATGGGGCACTATGTGGCACACATCACCTTGACACTTGTCACATGTGTATCAGTAGTCTGATGTTGTCATGCCCAGCACCAGTGGGATGGCACAGTCATCACTACCGGCACCTGTCTCCTGATGCCAGGGACAGGGGCACTTTGCCAACTGACATGTCATGCTCAGCATGACCCTATGTGGCTATGTCAGGTGTGTGTCATGTGCTATATTGAGCTTGCAGTTTGTGTTCTGCAAACTGCATCTGCTGTTGGTGCATCTAACATAGGTCTGTGTTGTGATGGGAATGGTTTCACATCTACGCACACCATGCCACATGTGGATTTCCACGGCTGTTGGGTCTGTGTGCATCAGACATCATATTTCCCCAGGCATACATGTCTGCGTTGTGTCAATGGCTGTGTTGTTTTGTTGTCACGTGTACCCCTTAATCATTTGTACATTTGACATTCCATGTGACCTGTGCGTGTGCCTTGTAGTTTGCTGTCTGGATGGGATGACATCCTTCCACTGCAGGTATAGTGACGTGTGTCACTCCGGTGATATCTCTGGCTGTTCACGTAGACAGGCCCACCAGCTCATTTCAGGGCATATCATGTTGATTTGTCAATCAACAGGTGTATCTGGCTTTTCGTAGGAGTGCCAGCAAGCTGGAATATGTGTCCTGGATGTATAGCACACGCCAGACTCCATAGTGACCAGATGTCTAGTAACAGTTTTGCATGCACTATGTTCATTGCCATTGATGTTGGCTGACTGTCAATCTTCATTATTCCCAAAAATGTCCTGCAGGGCACAACCTGTACCAAGGCCATTCCCGGACTTGGCTACCATGAGGGAAGGTGCATGCATCTGTTGTTACAGATTCACTCAACAGTTGATTGAGGACTTGACGAACAAGCTGGCACCACATCTCCAACCGCAACACAGGTATCCTACTGCGCTGACCCCCAAGATTAAGGTGATGGCAGCCCTACATTTTTTTGCTACAGGTACGTTTCAATTAACCATAGCTGATGTTGGTGGGATGTCACAGACAATGTTCAGCCGTGTCCTGCGTGATGTTTTGGCAGCCATGTTGGAGCACCTTGATGAATTCATCAAATTTCCAACTCCCGAAGAATTGACAGATGTCAAGGGTGACTGTTATGCCCTGGGAGGGATGCCACATGTCATTGGGTCCATTGATAAGACACATGTGGCTTTGGTGCCACCAAAGGCACAGGAGCAGGCTTGCCGCAACCGTAAACATTACCATTCGATAAATGCCCTTGTGGTGCGTCTTGCTAACATGCTGATTTCCCACGTTTGTGCGCGTTTTCCAGGTTCGGCACACGATGCTTACATCATGAGGCGTAGCAGGGTGCCACAAATGATGCTGGGGCTGTGCAACGAACGGGCATGTCTTGTAGGTGGGCAAACTCTGTTTGTCTTGTGTGTTTCTGTATCTTTTGCTCTTACGGCATCTCCTGACCCACTTATTTACATGATGTTTCCATGTAGGGGACTCGGGATATCCCAACATGCCATGGCTCATGACAACTCTCCGCAACCCAAGAACAGCTGCAGATCAGCGATACAATAATGCACACGGGCAGACCAGGCAAGTGATTGAGAGGATGTTTGGCCTCCTGACGAGCCGATTCCGGTGCCTCGGCGGATCCCTCCCATATGCACCGGATAAGGTCTGTAAGATCTTCATCGTGTGCTGCATGCTACACAACATGGCAGTTGAGAAGGCAGTGCCATTCATCCTGGATCCTGAGGAGCAGGAACATCCTCCCATTGAGGATCAAGGGCTTGGTCACGATGCAAGTGATGAGGAGGAGGAGGAGGAGGATATCCGGAGTCAGCTCATACGCAACTTCTTCTCATAATTGTGATTCACTGGGTATGAGTGAGCAGCTTGTAGCATTGAGTGGCATGTGTTGCAATGTGTGTCTCCAGCTGACTGAATGCAAAGTGACTTTGATGTGTGTTCTGATGTGTCACTCGAGTGCTGATGTCATGCCACACAGTAATGCGCAATGACTTTCTTTGAAATTTGCATGTGTCCTACATTGTTCATGTATCGTAACTTCCCATGTCTGCTGCAAAAAAAAAATCAGATGACCTCGTGTGTGTCTGTCATTCCCAGGTCGCTGTGCCTGTTGTCTGCTTGTGTCATCTTTGTTCTCCTGCTATTTCTCATGATGATTGCAACGTGGGCAGAATCAGCGTTCCATGCACGGACATGTGTAAATATCAGTTTGGGTAAGGAATCCAAACAGGTTTTTTGTTGTTGGTACGGTTTGGTAATGTGTGGGAACTGCTTCTGTGCATGTTGTATTACCATGCATACATGTCTCTTCACCATGGATCAAATAACATGTAGCATCACTCCCATGACATGACAGTCACCCTTCTTGGCAGTCATCTGTAGTGGAGTGTGGAGTCTGATGAAGGCATCAATGTGTGTAAACCTTGCCCCTGACACATTGCGGATGCCACGGGTTGACAATCTGTGGGACATCACAACATCAGGCTCTATGGGGAATTGCAGCCTCTCCGTGTGCAGCAGGATGTATTTGGCTCATCCCCTTAATCTTGTGTGCCAGTTCATTAGGATTTACAACATCCATGTTGTGAAGGTGGGGGCCAGTGTATGTCCCACATGTTCTGTCAACTGTCCTGTGAGTCTGTTCGTATGGATGCATTTCCCTTTGTGCCAGTATGTCATGTCACTGTCACGTAGCTTCCTCAGGGCCGATGGAGAACACTGCAGTGCAAGCCTCTCGGTAAGTGGAAGAGAAATTACATTTTCCATGAAGCCAAGAACGTGACGCTGATGACGTCACGATGTTGCACGAAAGAGAATGTAAACACTGTGGCACCAGTCGGGTGACTTTAATTCCAGGATTCTCTTGTGGCATTCTGCATATCCTGGTCACGGTTGTGGTGCTTTTGCACCATCGCTCATTGTTACTCTCTGTTGAATTCCGGCCCAACAGCTTGTTCTGTTGGGCATTCCAAAGCCCAGTTGTACGAGCTGATGGCTGGCTCTTGCGGGGCTTCCTTGTGTTTACCTAATTCCCACCCTCGTTGGACGAGCTTCTTAAGGCTCTAGCGGGGGCTGGGTAATTTCCCTTCTTGACCCTCACTGATTCCCTGGGGGAACTAAGGATTGTCCGCTTTGTGTGAGACGTGCAGCAGCGCATTTGAATTACTGTTTATTGGACTTTATGTATGCACTGTGAATTTCAGGATTAACGCAAGGCTTTACTTGCGTTGAAGCAGCCTGCAGAGCATTATACCTCTTTCATATCGCTGCAATTCTCTGCTACCTTTTATGTTTCTTCTATGATCCAAGTGCTAGTTGCACATTCCTTGGAACAGGATCATAAGATTGGCCATTTCTTTTGCAACTCGTTCTACATTAGCTTTGGTGTGTTATGGTGTTTAATCACCTTCCCATGTGCTATGAATTCATGTGGATTGTTCATCTCTGTTTTCATAGCAGGGGCTTGTAGAGCTCGTCCGGAAGAAAGCTCCAATTCCCCTGTTACGTGGCTCTTATAACTTTTTTGGGTATGTTGCTAACTGCTGGATAAATACATGGTTCTAAGTGTGTAGTAATGTCCTTGTTCTATCCTTAGATCCAGTAGCACTTTCCTTACTGTGATCCGAACTAGGATACAGTGACTGTTGTTTTCCTTTACAGGTATTACTGTTACAGTATAGGTCCTGAGGTATTCTGTGATTCAGTGACTAGAAGTGTTGAATACTTATGCTTGTTTACCTTTGTTTTAGATCTCCCTCCCTGCTGTTCCCTTCCTTTCCTTCCCTCGCCTGATCACCCTTTTGAGTCTGTTATTTCCACTCAGACCAAGGGGCTATCGGGAGATGGACCCCTTTGAGCATCGCATGTTTCCGAGGATTCAAGGCCCTGACAGTCACAGTCAGTCATGTGCACATTGGATCACCAGCAGTACAGGTAGACTCATTACATGACTGTTAATTTACGCAGACCAATGGCACTGGCCATTGACATTGGCTCATACAGCATGGCCTCAACACATACTTGATGCGTTTGTGTAGTAAATGTGTTCACCACAATACAATGTGCCTCATCTCTGTCACCGCAGATCTCTTGCCACTTTGCATGCGTCATCTATGGCATAATTATCAAAGATTGTGCATATGAGTGTATGTGTAATTTGGCAACATGCATGCAGTTCTTCATGGCTAATGATCCCTATTGTGCATGATGTACTTGGTTGTGTATGTATTTGTGCAGGTTGCTACCCACAACGGGCAGGCAACGCCTGCTGACGCTGTGTGTCCTGGGCGCAGCTAGGCCTTTTGGAGCCAGATCCTGTGCCCGTCATTTTTGGTGATTGTTCATCCATTTTCTTTGAGTAACCCATAAGGAGCCAGACACTCCTTCCTTTCCATACACCTGTTACACTGTGCCTTTCTAACCTCCTTGTCTTTGTGTGCTAGTTTTTGCCTAGTTTCTCACCCCTTCCGCCATCAGGTGTTCACGCATTCCTGCTGCTGCCTCCCCTGCGGCACCGCCCCACTGAGTGCCCTGATTCTGCAACCCACATGCCTCCCAGATGCTCCTCCCTCCCTCCAGCCATTATTAATGCAAGCAGCAGCTTGTCTGTGCCACTAAGGCCGGCTGTCCTTACTTCGGTTTACCGTGGGACGGGTAGGTGCTGAGATGCCTGCCTTCAGCGACCTTTGAGGAACCCCTCACTCGCTGCTGGCCCCACCTGGACAGCTCGTGAGGCCTTCGGGAGCAACCACCACGGTTCCCAGGAGGTCCCTCGCCTGGAACCATTTCTGTACGATACCACCCAGGTCGTATATGGAGGTCTTCTTAATTTAGAGGATCCCAGCAATCATATGAGCACTAAGGTCCTGACGAATTGCCCTTATGGCAAGAAACATGTCGACCATATTCACATGAAGGGTTGAATAAGGACTGGTCCCATTGTTTATCACTCCTTAATACCCCTTATTTTTAATAAAGCAGCGAGCCTGATCATTAAATTACTTCCCAATGGACTCGACTGACTTTTTTTAACCACACACACACCCCCATGCTCACTATTGCACTCTTTAGGCCCCTCACACACACACACCCGTTGGCTCGGAATAAAAGATCTCCACCAAAGTGCAGCCCCCCCGGGCTGCCCGACGGGCATTGCACCGCCAGCCTGCCGTAGGAGCAGGATACCGATGATGACGCTGGACGGCCACCGATTGGGACAACAGGTGTTGTCCTGTCGGTAACCTGTGTGAGGTATCCTTATATTCTGAAAAGGGTCTACACCATGCACTTGTCCCGTCACAACAATTGAGAGAGAAAACTGACCGAGCTATACCACTAGCTCCCACTGGGGAACTCTGTACAATACTCTTTGTTTGCCACTGTTGCGCCAATGCCGGGCCAAAGGCAGGACCGTCAGCGCCCATCAGCGCCTGCAACGTGCACAGTGCAAGACCCTCTGGTCCTTGCATGACCCACGTAACACAACAGATTCATGCTCCAGCCACCCTCCAAGCAATGAACACCGGACAATCAACCACCTGCTATCAGGCAACACCTAAGCGCATACACGACAGCTTCGCATGCTGGGTGTGCAACTCCAAGTGCCTACACCGCGCTGCCCCACTTACAAGACCATGTCACAAAAACCAGGTCATGTGCCTCCTACTCCACACCCGCTCTGTCCACCAGCACGCCATTGGACTCTGTTACCTCCTCAACTAAACAGACCCACATATCGCCTTCATTACAGTAACCTGGTTGAACGCATCCTCAGCACACAACTTCAACATTGCCATCACATACGGATACAAGATCACCCGCAGGGACCGCACCAACAATGCAGGAGGATGAATTGCAATTCATTCACAAGAACACCCTCAGAGTCACAAACAACACCAAGGACACACTCAGCATTGTCAAACACCTACACTTCAGGTTTCACACCAATCCCCTGACCAGCCTCAGACTTACACTCATCTACAGATCTCCAGTCCTACATCCACAATTCCGCTAAACCATCAACAACAACATCAGCACGCGCGCCCTCACCTCCACAGACTACATGTGGCTGGGGGACAGCAACTTCTGGCTGGAGGACAACCACACCACCATCCTTCATTGGTACATCAACATTTGCATCCACTTCTCCGACAAGCAACACATTGCCCCACACCCCGCTACAGATCCCCCTAAGATGCTTGATCTAAGTCACCACAGACAAGCTGTGAGGCACCCTCGGCCAGGACACTCCAACCAACACCACCGCCACACCCTGCAACTTCACACACTGGATCAGCGACTGATCTAACAATCTTGCCGCATTGACGGATTTTCCTCTGAAGCACAACAATAGTTAAGCCACCTGGGACAAGGCAGACCTACTGGACTTATACAGATGTAGCCGGACTCTTGTGCAAACCTTGCGACACAAAAAACCACCAGTTACCTTTCAGACCTGGAAACCACCACACACAGACATCACCATATCATCAGCAAGGACAAGAGGACATCCTTCAGATAGGGCCTAGGCACCAACAAACACGACATCAAGGAGCTAATCGGCATCGTGAGTGAACTATCTAACCCCAGCTCTCCATCCAAAAGACATCCCACCCTTGCAAGGCCAAGCGAATCCCTTGCAACATTATACCACTGCAAGCTCGTGGACATACACGACAGCCTCGGCACACAGAGGCAGACTGCCCTATTATCCACGGGACATACCCCCCCCTCAGGTTCTGGACTCCCGTCAGCAGCAAAGACACCACACGGCTCATGTACACAATCCACTCCAGCTCTCCATCAGGACCCTTCCCACACAACATCTCAATCACAGCCTACCCCATCCTTGAAGTCCACCTCCGGCACGTCATGAATGTCTCCTTTGAGTACGCCACATTCCATGTGAGCTGGAGGCATGTAGAGACCCAGGCCCTTCTTAAATAACGGAAGGCAGTAAGGCAGGATCTCCTGGAACATCACCCTGCTTCCCTACCCGGCAAATGTCATCAAGAAGACAGTCAACGACATCTAACCCACTTCCTCCAAGCAAACACCTCCAGGCAGCTCACCCCAGTCCATCTTCCAAAGTAATCACACCACTGCAACCGTCCTCATTGCCAACACCACCAACATCTTGGACCCTGCTCAACAATGGTGAGACCACCACCCTCACCCCCCTCAACCTCTCAACGGCATTCTATACCATGTGCTACCACACTGTCAGATCACACATCTCCAACACTGGGATCCAGAGGAGGGCCCAGGATTAAATCACCAAGTACCTCACCAGCAAGGGACAGGGAGTTCGCCTCCCCCTTCAGCACGTAGTACACTGGGGTCATCTGGCCCATTCCCCAGGGCTCATCTCTCAGCGTGAGGATCTTCAATGTTTCCATGACCCCCCTCTCCACCCTCACATGCACACACAACCTCATCATCATCTCCTATGCCATTGACACCCAGCTGTTCCTCACCCTCACCACAGACCAAGCCACTGCCAGATCCAACCTTGAAGAAGGCATGAGGTCCGTTGACGAATAGATGAACATCAGCCACCTGAGGCTGGACTTGGACAAGACTGAGGTCATCATCTGAGGATTGTCCCCTTACGACTGGGACAACTCCTTTTGTCCCACCGGCCTGGGTACAATAGAAGAAAAGCTCCCTCGTGACCTTTACACCATTTTTTCAGGGTACAACCTCTGATCATCATGGGCATAAACACATTACAGTAACACAATCTTTTTATTTTTCCATTTTTTTATTATTGAAATAATTTTTTCATTCAATTACTTCTTTTTTTGCATCATTATTCTCAGTTAAAAAAAATATTTTCTTCATTTCAAATTACATTATTTCCATTTTAGATCACAATACAAAAATAGTCCTATAACAATATATACATAACCGTATCAACAGGTCGAGAACAACCCACAGCACTCTCTCACACTCATCCACATTCACAACTTCATCTATTCATATTCATTACACACTCTATTATTGTTCTATCTGTTGTCCAGTATGGAACCACTTTGATGAGATTTTACAAGGACTTGGCCAACGCGTTTCGGTGGAAAATACCAGCAATGAAGGCCACCTTCATCAGGACCCGCCAGATAATTCAATGAGTGTTCTCTATGACATGGAATTTTATACTCATTTAGCGACCACAGTTTTTAGTCATTTTTCAAGTTATCCTCATGTGATAGCAGGGGGACTTCTATCTTGTTATGTCCCACGTGGTTAGCTCCACACAAGTAGCTTCATTATCTCATAAGGACCATAACCATAACATCTGTAGTTCGCTTGTGTCCGTTGTTTAGCAGATTTATCCTATGCAGGGAAAGGAACCTTCAAATGTTTTTCGTTTTTCTCTCTTTCTTTTGACCGTATATTTCTATTTCTTCTCTGCCGAAGGATATCTTCTATTATTCCAAGCTGTGTTCCATCCAATTACTTTTTTAATCTGCGTCTTTCTCCACAACCGTCCAACGTGTAGCAGCTCGCTTCCTCACTGGCCTGGGCACCGCACAAGCACACAGTGGCCGCCACGCATGCAAGCTGGTGTTTATCGTAGACTCCTCGATCAAAATAACCATGCAACTCAACACCATCTATACCTCATGCTGCAACACCCTCCGCATGCTGCAAATGTTCCTCAGATAGATCCACTCCTAGGCAAGACAGACAGTCACCCAGGTCCACGACACCAGCCGGTTCAACTACATCAACGCCCTCTATGCAGGAACAACAGCCAAACTCCAGGAGGACTTGTACACATCCAGGGTGCATCCGCACACCTCATCCTACACATCCCCCGCCACAGCCACATCATCGTCCACCTGAGATACCTACAATGGCTCACTGTCAACTGCAGGATCACCTTCAGACTCCTCACCCACACTCAGGAGGCAGTCCACAACCCAAGACCCAAAAACAACATTGGACGTCTCTCATCCAACACCCCGTTGCCCCTACTCCATCCAGCCAACCTTGCCCAGGCCACCATTTATCACATTCACAGAACAACTACATGCGGGAGATGGTTCTCCCACCTCGCAAAACACACCTGGGACTCCCTCCCCGGGCACCTCCACATGACCCATGTGCTCTATGCCTTCATGATACTCTTCCACACCTGCCTGTCCAAGCAGTATTGCACCCCCCTCAGCAGCTTGAGACCATCACAGGTGAGTATTGCGCTACATGTATGAAATTGAAGATACACTGTGACCTATGTGTGTCCTCGAACAGACTCAGATCCCAGTATATGGATGGCTTGAGTTTGTTCCACACTCAGGCATACTTTGACATATCGTCACACGTATGTTGTTCACTCATGCTAAATGACTGCAACATCAATTTACCTTGTGATTGTTTTCTTTATTTCTCTGTCAAGTGCGTGATTCGTGAGTAGGTGATAGGTGCTGTACAATAATCCAGAGAATCCAAAGTTCACAGAGGGAGGTGTGATGCTTTGCAGTTGGAGTCACTAGAGTCCAGACCACAGTGCTTGGCATCATTCTTCAGACTTCAACCAGCAAGTCCATGTGGCAGAGTATGACAGTCAATGAGGTGATGCTGTTGCACACAAAGTCCAGGTGCCAGACCAGGTGACCTGGGAGATGTGCATGGCCTGCTGCCTCTCATGTTTTTTTCCATGGACAACCCACCTTCCTTGGTGGACCCTCATATGCAGGCCTTGATGATGCATGGGATGCTCCATCGGACGATTCCTCCTCCTCCTCCCTCCCTGTGCCTGGTGGCGGTATTCGCCTAGAAGTGTGTTGCCTGGTGACACAGGTAGGGTGCTCCATGTTGTCTGCGATCCCACGGAGTGAATTGCTCATGTCCCTTTACACCGCCAGGAGCTCAGCCAGTCTTGCCTCCATCCGTCCTTGGTGTTGTTGTTGACTGGCGTGTTGCTCGGCCTGCAGGTTTTTGATGTTTGTGAGGGTCACCACTACCTGGCTGGTCTCCCTGGTGTCCCGCCGGTATGCCTCCAGGATGTTGCATAGTTCTGACATACCGGGCCCTGCAGCTGGCTGGTCAGGTTCTTGCCTCTGCCTGCCGCCACTCCCACCACCCCAACCCACACGAGCCTGGCCTGCTGTTGTGGGCACATCGGGACGATGGGACCCTTGAGGCATGGTAGTGGTGGTGTTGTCTGCCACCTCCTGGTTGCCCGGCGGACCTTGACCCTCATCATCAGACTGGCTCAGTTGTTCACTGCGGGCAGGGCTCCTAGATGTCTGCTGGGATGTGGCAGTAATGGTGGTGGAGGTTTGCACAGATGTTCCGGATCCAGGTGCCGCAGGGGTTTGACCAGCAGAGGGGCCAGTGTGGTCGTGGTCATCTGTGGAGTGTTGAGAGGCATCGCTGACGGTGGGATCAAGGGCCTGCGGAGCCTGGGACTGTGAATCATCTCCCCCATTGTTGGGGGTAGATTCTGCACGTTGCCCTGTGGATGTGAGAGACAGACAATGTTAATGCCATTTCATGCAACATCCATGTTTCATACACATTGTAGTTGGCACTGTTCCACCACGTAGTTGTCTGTGCTTTGCATTGTCCTCAATGTTCACCTGTGGATGGGTATGTTGTGGGGTCAGATTGATATGTGCTCCTGAGTCATTGACATGTGGGGGCATATTTACAATAACTGGCGCATCCCTGCATACCAGCAGGGATGCGCCAGTTATTGTGCGCCACAGCTCCACCAGCATGGATGTGCCACATTTACAATGCGGTGCACCATGGGGAAAAAACGGCACAGATACCTCACGCATCTGTGTCGTAAAAGTGGTGCATTGCTGGAGTTGCGTCGCCAGCGCAACGCAGCTCCAGCAATGCTCTGGGGGGCCCTATCTGCACAATGCTGCCTCAATCCTTACTCATGCTTCAAGCAGGCGCAGGGTTTTGATGCAGCATGGGCTTAAAAGTGACTGAGTGAAATCTTGTAGATTTCACTCAGCCACTTTTAGGAGGTGTTCCTGTGCCGGAACGTCCCCCCACGCCGGAACACCTACTTCTGGTGCAGGGCTTTACATCGTGACGCATCTCCCAGATGCGTCACCTTGTAAATACCCAGCACCATGGCGCCACTTTTGTCCCGCCGCTGCGTCACAAAAGTGACGCAACTGCGGCGTAAAAGAGGCGCAAGGGGCTTGTAAATCTGCGCCGTGATTTTTTGGCTTGGATGCTTCAGCAGATCTGTATTGGTCTCGTTATGTTACATGGCCATTGTGACAGTGGGGCACTCCATTGCCTGTCCCAGGAGGGTATGTTTGTGTAAGGGGTGTGTGTAACAGGCCATGCTGGTAGTTGGAGTCTGAGTTGGCACTGGGCCTCCCTCGTGATGTAGCTGTCCCCCCATGGAGCATGCTGCCATGACAGTGGGTGTAAGTTCCTGTCCAAGATATCTGACCTTGTTGTCCTGGTGTTTGTGTTTGCACTGGTCACAGGAGGGCATTGTGCTGCCTACACCAGGGCCCAGTGTCAGCTATCTTGTCAGTACTTTCCCACTCCCTGTGCATTGAGCATGGTGCATGGGTGTGTCCCCGGGCCATATGGGATGAGGGCAATTGGGTCTGATTTAGAGTCCCACAAAGCATTTTGTGACACCCACCGTCCCAGCATACCGGACGTCCATTCTTGGGTCTGTGCTTCCTATAGCATGGGACATAGCATAGCCTTGCTTTCTCAATGGGGCATACACATGTTAGTGGCATTAGCGTTGTTTGTGGCTGTAGTTCTGGGCGGTGGTCGCTTGGGGGTTGGTGCGGGCATTTTTTGTACTTGGGGTGTGGATGCCATTACCCCCATGTTAAATGAGTTGTTTGTGTACTCACCAGGCTCTACTACTCCTTCAATTCCATATACCCCCACCCGTGGAAGCAGGGCCATCACCTTCTCCTCCCAGGGCTGGTACTGTACTGGTCTGCGGGGACAGCCACCTCCAGTGTGCTGCCTCTGTGCATAGTCTTAATCCATTTTGAGCTTGATAATCCTCTGCAGATCGTACCACCTGGCCTAGCACTCCTTCCTTGTGCGTCTGTTGGGTGTGACAGCATTCACTCTATTGACTATCCTCCCCCACAGACGGGTTTTCTCAGCTATGCTGGTCCGTCTGACCAATGTGCCAAACAGCTATGGCTCGACTCTGATGACTTCGTTGACAAGGGTCCCCATCTCATCCTTTGTGAACTTTGGATTCTTCTGTGTGGACATGTTGTGGGGTGACGGTGTGTATGGATGTTGGGGTGTGGGTCTGAATGTGAATGGGGGGGTATGTGTGAAGGTGGATGTGTGCAGTTAGCGGTGTATTGGCAGTGTCTGTTGCAAATTGAGTCTGTTGCAAAGGTTCATGGTTTGTGTGTGTGGGCCCTTTTTATTGGTTCATTTGTGGGTGGGGCATAGTTTTAATTTTTGGTGGGTGTGTTATAAGGGGTAGTTCTGAGTTAGCCCCTCTGTTTGCCTGTTTGGATCTGCCCAGGACATTCATTTCCATGGTTTGTACACTGGAGACGTGTTTTGTGGTGTTGTGCGAGTCATTTTCTCCCTCCTTGTGCTGTTTTACAGTGTCCGCGTGGTTCAGTACGGCTGGTTTACTTGTATTTGCTTCTGTTTATTTGTGTGTTACGCGATGTTCTCTGGGGTACGAGTCATTTTCACCCTCCTTGTGCTGTTTTATGGGGTTCGCGGGGTTCACGTGCGCGTTGTTCAGTGTGGGTTCGTCTGTATTTGATTGTGTGGCACGCTCATACGTGACGTTTTCCGTACGGATCGCATTCTGATTCATCGGTCTGGATCGTACTTGTCGGGTCGTACAGCATGTTTACGATTCGTACGGTTCACTTTGAGGGTCCGTCTCGTACGGATTTTCCCTTGCTATTTGTACGGTTTGCAAGGATTCGGTCATATATTTTCATACGAATCGTACTACGGGATTCGAACGGTATTGGACGAGTCGTACGGAAAGGGCTACGGATTCGATTCGGTCATACGGATTAGTTTACCGAATCGGAATCGGCCCCTAGGAAAAGTGTTGGATAGCGTAGGGAATAAAATTACTAATCCCAATCCAATGAGTGCAACAGTAGGAAAAGTGTTGGATAGTATAGGGGGAAAATTACTATTTCCACTCCAGAGAGTGTAACAGTAGGGAAAGTGTTGGTTAGAGAAGGGGTAAAAATTACTATTCCAACTCCAGAGATTGCAACAGTAGGGAAGTGTTGGATACCATAGGGGAAAAAATTACTTTTCACAATCCAGAGAGTATAACTGCAGGGAAAGTGTTGGATAACAGAAGGTTAAAATGAAGATGCTTATCAATTAAATATATTTTTTATTAAATAACGAATCAATACTTAATCAACAATAAATTAATTATTAATACCAATAAATTAAAATTAATAATTACTTTAATACAGTAAATTACTTCCCACCCTATTCCCTATAAACCCACAACACGCTCCTAAAATAAATTAACACAATTGTAAAATAAAGTAAATAATACATATAATTAAAAGAAACATAGTTACAAATATTTGAAATATTTAAAAATGATAACTAATACATATAGAGGCCAATTCCGATCTGGTAAAATCCCCCACGAATCGCAGTACGGAGCGTTTTTCCCATACGATTCGTACACCTACAACGTCCCCGTACGTACGATCAAGTACGATCCTAACCCAAAGCATATCTACATACGATTCGTACCAAACACCATACGAATGAAAAATACATACGATACATATCCGGGTTACGCTGTGCGCGCCGTCCGTATGTAAAAAGGCAACAGTTTCTGGCACAGCAAGTACGATTCGTCTCGGCGACAGTCCGTACGACCCTATTGCTACGGGAGATGAAAACAACCGTAAAAGCACCCCGGTACGCGACAGACACGCCATGAACTCCATCGACTGTGTCATACCAGTCCTGTACGCCAACGACCTGGTGCAAAGAAACAGACGACAGCGCAGACGGTGAGTACAACGTACCGCAACAACGGAAGTGTACATGTACGGTGCGTCACACGCTCGCGTATATAACCATTGCAATAGTGATACGAGACGCACACACGCCGTGAATGTAGGGGTACGGTGCACCACACACACACGTGTATATCACCATTGCAATAGTGATACGAGCCGCACAGATGCCGTGAATGTTGGGGTACGGTGCGTCGCACGCTTGCGAATATCACCATTGCAATAGTGATACGAGCCGCACACACGCCGTGAATGTAGGGGTACGGTGCGTCACACGCTCGCGTATATCACCATTGCAATAGTGATACGAGCCGCGCACACACCCTGAATGTAAGGGTTCGGTGCGTCACACGCTTGCGTATATCACCATTGCAATAGTGATACGAGCCACTCACACGCCATTTATGTTGGTGTACGGTGAGTCACATCTGAGGGGTGTGTGATTATGAGTCCCAGCAGTGCCCAGACATAGAAGGGGCGGTGCACATGACTCCCAGCAGTGCCCAGACATAGGAGCGGGGTGTGGATATGACTCCCAGCATAGGCCAACAGTATGGGGGTGGGTGGATATGACTTCCAGCAGTGCCCAGACATAGGAGGGGTGGCTGGATATGACTCCCAGCAGTGCCCAGACATAGGAGGGGGGTGAATATGACTCCCCGCAGTGCCCAGACATAGGAGGGGGTGTGGATATGACTCCCTGCAGTGCCCAGACATAGGAGTGGGGGTGTGGATATGACTCCCAGCAGTGCCCAGACATAGGAGGTGGTTGTGAATATGACTCCCCGCAGTGCCCAGACATAGGAGGGGGTGTGGATATGACTCCCAGCAGTGCCCAGACATAGGAGGGGTGGGTGCACGACCAACCAGCAGTGCCCAGACATAGGAGGGTTGTGTGGATATGACTCCCAGCAGTGCCCAGACATGGGAGGGATGGGTGCACAGGACTCCCAGCAGTGCCCAGACATAGGAGGGGTGGCTGGATATGACTCCCAGCTGTGCCCAGACATAGGAGGGGGTGGATATGACTCCCAGCAGTGCCCAGACATAGGAGGGGTGGCTGGATATGACTCTCAGCAGTGCCCAGACATAGGAGGGGGGTGTGGATATGACTCCCAGCAGTGCCCAGACATAGGAGGGGTGGTTGGATATGACTCCCAGCAGTGCCCAGACATAGGAGGTGGTTGTGGATATGACTCCCAGCAGCGCCCAGACATAGGAGGGGTGGGTGCACAGGACTTCCAGCAGTGCCCAGACATGGGAGGGGTGGCTGGATATGACTCCCAGCAGTGCCCAGACATAAGAGGGGGTGTGGATATGACTCCCAGCAGTGCCCAGACATAGGAGGGGTGGCTGGATATGGCTCCCAGCAGTGCCCAGACATAGGAGGGGGTGTGGATATGACTCCCAGCAGTGCCCAGACACAGGAGGGGTGGGTGCACAGGACTCCCAGCAGTACCCAGACATAGGAAGGGTGGCTGTATATGACTCCCAGCAGTGCCCAGACATAGGAGGGGGATGTGGATATGACTCCCAGCAGTGCCCAGACACAGGAGGGGTGGGTGCACAGGACTCCCAGCAGTGCCCAGACATAGAAGGGGGTGTGGATATGACTCCCAGCAGTGCCCAGACATAGGAGGGGTGGCTGGATATGACTCCCAGCAGTGCCCAGACATAGGAGGTGGTTGTGGATATGACTCCCTGCAGTGCCCAGAGATAGGAGGGGGGGGTGGATATGACTCCCAGCAGTGCCCAGACATAGGAGGGGTGAGTGGATATGACTCCCAGCGGTGCCCAGACAAAAGAGGGGTGGGTGGATATGACTCCCAGCAGTGCCCAGACATAGGAGGGGTGTGTGGATATGACTCCCAGCAGTGCCCATGCATAGGAGGTGGTTGCGGATATGACTCCCGCAGTGCCCAGACATAGGAGGGGGGTGTGGATATGACTCCCCGCAGTACCCAGTTATAGGGTGGGGCATCATCATCACCATACAACAACTACATGGGTGTATGTTTACATCCCTAACCTGTGACAGTCATGATAGTGCCATAGCAACACATCACTTACAGCAGTGTCCCCTCCATGGAGGATGGATTTCTGTCACACACTGCATGACACACCACATGTGTGTGTGATGTCAGATCCCACATGCATATCCACCCATGGAGTTTGCAGGCAACCTACACAGCCTCCCATCCTTACTTTATGGTATATAGTCATGTAACCGCCCAACAAAGAAATACACCAAAAAGGAAAAACACACTGTCATGTATATTCCGGGCCTGATATGAATGTTCAGGTGATGAAACATGTACTCTTCCATGGAAGTAACAGTGCTGAAACCCCTTAGATACAAAGCACTACATTGTGAGTTGTCTGCACAAATACCCTGTATAAGAACATAAGGGTAAGGCTGTGATCATACATCAGCATATTGTGCAAAAGGCTGATGTGTGCATGAAGGAATTACTACATACTACAAACACAAGTACAATGAGTAGCAGGGATGGCACAGACTAATGAGCAGAACTCATTTGTGAGCAGGCATGGCCATTGCTGAAGGGAATGTTTTTTGTTTTTTTTAAAGGAAATGTGCACCAAAGTAACCACAAATATTGTGCAACTCTCTGTGAATAAGATCTCGTGTGTCACTGAGGAAGTTACACTCTTTTGGACAATGTCTGTAGGCAAACTGAACCACACAAATCAAGATAATTACATTCTACATTGTGATGGCACATAGATACCATGGTCCACCTCATTACCATTACAAAATACACATCTTTCACAATACCAAAACATTACCTGAACACCAATTCCTAGGCACATAGCACCTAAAGCAAGTACCTGAAATGCAATAGTTGGGAATGAAAGATAAAATGCTTTATTCAGCACCAAAAAGATTTTTTTTTCATAAATGAGTCCAGGCTCAAATGAAGGAATACAGTGTTTTTCTGTAGCTGTAATCTTGTGGAGGTTGTCACCCCAAAACTTGCCTGCACATGATGATATTAAAGGTTTGTGGACCCAAGGGGGGCATCATTTGGGTCAGTGTCCGGCACTGCAGGGACATCAGAGGGAAGGGTAGGTGTTGTGGGTGCAGGGGGGGAGGAATCCTCCTCAGTGGCTTGTGCAGCGCCAAAGCTTGAAAGATATTCTGCGCTGCACACTGCTGCCAGGTCCGTCAGACCACAACCTGCACTCGGGGACACAATGGGAGTGGAGGTAGAGGGCTCTGAGTCTTGCGGACTGTGTATGTATCTGCGTGCCTGCCGTCTGACCCCAGTCCCTGTGGGAGTGCCTGCATCCCTCTGAGATTGGGTGCCTGGTGATCTGCGCATAGACTTCCGCGGTGGTGTGCTGGGTGGGGCTGTTGGGGTGTGTGATCTTATGTGTCTGCGTGTTCTGTGGACAGGTATGGGTGAGGGGGTTGTGGATGGGTCTGAAGGAGTGGGTGGGATGGGCCACTGCAGGAGGGCAAGTGCTGCTGTCAGTGAGGAGTCTATGGACGATAGACTCCGATGTTGGTCAGACACGTTAGCTGACATGCCCTCCATGAATGACAACAACTGTGTCAAGATCTGAGTTTGGCCATGGAGGACAGTCAGCATTGATGTCTCACCAACATGAATCTGCCGGAGTAGGTCCACAGACTCGTCACTGAGGGCAGCAGGGGAGACAGGGGCAGGGGCTGCGGTGCCGGGGGCGAAGGAGACATGGGGAGGCAGCACGGACGGAAGGGACCCTAGCAACTGGGAGGGTGGAGATGGGTCTGGAGGAGGTGGGGACAGACACAGTGGTGGAAGAAGCTGTCGCCGCATATTCCCCCTCCTCCTGGGAGTCAGAAGCCGAGCCGTCCGCATGATACGAAGTGTCCCCGTCAAAAGGTCCGGCCGCCTGACTCCCCTCCCCCTCAGTGCCACTGGCTCCCTCCAACTCCTCAGCCCTGGTGGCACTGCGGCTGGGTCCCCCCTCCTGGTCCCTGCTTATGTCTCCTCCTGTGTCGGTTGATGATGCGTTGGCAAGGAGAATAAACAAAAATGCATCAGTCACCTGTACACATCTGACACATGAACACAATTTTATTTGGGCACATTGCAATTCATGGCATGCATCATGAGTAACAGCAACATAACTCTGCGTATATTTAAGACTAGTACTGCACAGTAGGTATAGACACAGGGCCCGATGTAGGTCGGTCGGTAACGGCCGAAAATTGGTATTTTCGGCCGTTACCGACCGGTATTTACAAATCGGTATGTAGGGCCACATATTTTACAGATTCTGGAAATTTACCGATCGGTAAATTTACCGAATCTGTAAAATACAGAATCGGTATTATTACCTATTCGGTATTTTTGCTATGTAGGTGGGACTCTTCTGAGTCCCACAACCCTTACCGATTCGGTATTTTACCATCAAATATATTTGATGGTAAAATACCGATTCAGGTGTGCATGCACATGTGTGCATGCACACCTGTGCCATATGACAGGCAGACCTGCCCTTAGGGCAGGTATGCCTGCCACATGGCCCCCGAATCTTTTTTGGGGGTGCTAGAGGGTGTCAAAGTGACACCCCCTGCACCCTTGTCAAAATCTGTATTTACCGATTCGGTAAATACCGACCGGTAATGCCCCATTCATTCCTATGGGCTTCAAAGCCCATAGGAATGAATGGGGCATTACCGGTCGGTATTTACCGAATCGGTAAATACAGATTTTTACCGATTCGGTAAAAGGAACATCTGGATGTTCCTACATCTCCACCCCTTAGATTTACCGATTTTTAATTACCGAATCGGTATGATTCGGTAATTAAAAATCAGTAAATCTATTTTACCTACATCGGGCCCCGAATGCTACTTCCACACAAGGATCCAAATAATAGACCAGGCCACGACTTGAGTGAGAGTCACACTGAGGAGGTTTGGTTTGTTCACATGAGAGCTGATCTATACAATGAAGTTCTGCCACCTGGAGTTCTCAAAAAATAGACAGTTGTGTTTCCCCTCAGGGCAAAGTAACACACCTCACTACCCAAGGAATACACCACTCTCAGAGCCCATGAAGTAGTGTTTGGGGAAAAGTAATGGCATAAAATCTTTGCATCTTCGGATTCTGCATACTTACCATAATCAACTTGTATAGCCTCTGAAAAATATCCATCTTGTGTACATAACACGTATGTGCCAGCATGAAAGAGCTCACACAAGAAAATCAACACAAACAACATACACAATGTTATTGAGACAGCTTGCACACTTCAAGATGAAACACTGTAAGAAATAAATGGCGTGGACCATATACCATATACATGGTCCTGTGGAAAAGTAAATTTTGCCATGTTCTGTGTCCCTACGTGTCCCCCATCTTATGTTATATGTGCATGATTAATATGCATATGTATTCCCCATGTTTGATTAAAGACGCAATTACAGTTGTGTCCATCCCTAGTATGCCAGTTCCCAGTTCTCGTGAATACTACGAATATTAGGCCTATGTAAAGTTACGTTGCCACGTTTCTCAGTGTGCACGTTATTTCATTGTAAAGTCCCCGTTTCTAGGCCTCAAAAGGGCCCGGACACCAGATTCAACTCCTGTCTCCTGAGCCCTCGCTGAGGAGCGATACAGCCCCCACCTGTGTTCCTGACCCTTCACTTACTTCCTGCCTCACAGTGCCCGGCTCGGCCTGGCTCTGCCTGCTAGTCTGCCAAGAGTATGTTATGATTCTAGTTATCAGTTCAGCCCTCCTTCTCTGCATTCCTAAACTACTGAATCGCATCAATAGTTTCCGTCATCGTCTAGCCCTTACGTCTCCATGTAAGAGAAATACTGTATTTATGGTCATTTAATATTCTTCAACACGCACTACATGTAGAATAATGCATGCACCAGTCTTAGAGTCTGTTAGCCTTTACCCCGATACCTTTTAGTTTATATCAACATGTTCTCTAAACATCAGATACTAGATATTGTTTAGGTACATGTCGCCCTGACTCTCCAGACTTCAGTCTCTGCTCCTAGCACAGAAGTCATAGCCCCCAGCTTCTCCTAGTAACACGTCATTGTCAGTTTGCGCGCACCATTAGGTTAGAGGTCCCGGCTCCTTAGGTAGCCCCCTCCATGTTTCCGCCCCATTTATGACATATTCTGTTACGTTTACATCACATGTCTATGTATACGCCTCTTGTTACACCCCCTTTCACCCTTATCTTTCGCGACTGCTATTGACCACACCCACTGCTCCGCCTATTGTATGTATTGCAATTGCAACTGTTTTAGTATATATGCTTGTGTATTGTTATTAAAGTTAGAGCGCGCTCATCCCAGATCCAGGCCCGGCAGCTGCCGGGCTCTGCCATCCCATTCCTGTGCAGGTTGTCCTGTTCCTGTCCTTTATGCTGTATTAAACCTGCAAACTCCTACTACCTCGAATCTTGACTCTTATTTATTGAGCTATCTGTTATTGCTATGTCCAGTCAAACCTAGATCCGGTATTATTTATTTATATACCACATAATGGCGCCCGAACAGGGACTTGCCCTTTCCCCACGCGCCGGTGAAGCCACGTATGCCCCCTGACCCTCTGCAGCCGTGACGGAACCATACCGGCCACGTGCAGATATTTCTGCTTCAAGTATCCCTCAGGCCCACGGAGGAGACGGAGGTTGCGGTCCAGCATCCAGACGAGGCGGTGGAGGAACGCGGCGAGTCCCGACCAGAGCCCAAGCCGAGAGTCCAAGGTACGAGGTATCCGGAGGCCCACCCGTAACAGAAGTCCGAAGTTCGTCTGTCCGGCGTCGAAGCAGTCCAGTCCAGTCCGAGGCCTTCCGTTCTTGCTGCCCGGTGAGTACCGTTGCTGGGGTAGTATCTAGACAGGGTCAATCTAATTGTCTCTGGTCCGTGGGGTTTGGTGGTACACAGATCCCAAAACGAAGTGTCCACTCCGGTGGATGCGGGTCCTGACGTGTCTCTTTATGAGACCGGTAAGTTTCGTACTGTTTCAGCAGTGCATCTAGTTTCTGTCCTAGTCAGTTCTGTTCTCGAGAAAATCCATGTATTCTGTTTTCCGTATTCCAGGTAGTATTCTGTTCGGACTGTTATTTTAAATGTTCTTCATGTATTTTAATGTCGTGGTATGAAAGTGGTGTAATTATCGTGTTCATTGTGTATTGTATTGTGTCCAGATTACAGTTCAGTCATGCTGTTATTTTCCAGACTACGTCAGTTAAGAACTAGAAAAGGTCTGTTAGAAGAAGCAGTTCCTGTCCCGCCTAGGGACAGTCCAGGTCACTTTATGTATCAGAAGCATGGCATAAGTGCCATATTATATCTAGATTTATGGGTAGAGTATACCAAACAGTTAGAAGAAAAGTATAGATGGCCCGTATCGGGTACATGGGATGCCGAGTGCATAATACGAGTAGAAGAAGCATTATGGAAAAAGAAAGCCAGACAGTCACAGAAAGATGCCATCGAGTTATGGCGCAAAGAATCTCATAAAAGAACCGAAAAAGAAATCAGAAAGTCAGAATTAAGTAGAGAATCCTTAGAACGAGCCCAAGAAAGGGAATTAATCGAGATAGGTGAACGAGTCAAAACCGAACAGTCAGATAGACAGAGGCATGCCCTTATTAAGGGTATGTATCCTCTTCTTGCCGAGGGCTTGCCAAAAGCGACCCCGGAGGCATCCAGTAATTTTCCGCCACCCTTAGTTCCGACCAAGCTACGTCACAAACCGACCGCAGCTGATATTTTCATCTCGTCCTACTTGGACGACACAGTCCCAGAATATGCAAATCCTGTTCCGCCAGTTCCTGTAAATCATGCCATTCCTGCTCCTCCAGACACCGGAGTACCTACTACGGTACCCCCGGTCCAGCCTACATTACAATTGCCCGCCGCGCCAGTACGAAGAGTATCAGTCGACGATTCCAGTTTAGGGGCCGCAGGAGGAGGTCCTCCTGGTACCCCGCCACCACACCAACGAGTAACGTTAGTCGAGTTACATGAATGTGCGTTACAGCGTACACCCAAATATAAGTCCGTTGCAGATATCCGACGAGCTCTTACTGAATGCCGCTATGATCCAGTTGCAGGTGATGATAGTACAGTTATATATTCCATACGTGTAAGACGGGTGACCGGGTATTTGGACACCCTACCAGATATGAAAGAAGATCTAGACAGAATATATCGTTTCATCCGTACAGGGGATGATCCAGAAAGTATTGGCGAAGCCATGTCCCAAAGGAAAGCTGAGATCCAGCTCATGCTATTAAAGTTTCTGATTAATTGTTTAATAAGGGAACAAGATTATCCGTCCAAAGATCCGAGCGAAATGAGAATCCTGACAAGGTGGAGTGATAATATAGCCGAGGGTAAGCACAGAACTATCAGTAGTATAGAGAGTATGTACAAGAGAATTCGTAAGGAAATAATAAAGTTACATGAACAGCGTAAAGCAGCACAAGTAAGCGAGAAAGAGAATGACTCTTCTACAGAAGAGGTAGAGGACGAGAACCCCGCCAGAATAGCGTATGTAGGAAAATCTAGATTTCCAGACCGCCACTTACGCCTAGAACACAAGTCAGTTTTTCATCATCCAGCACCAGAACAAGGTTCTCTAGAACAAGTATTTCAAGCTACCGATCATATTCTGAAATCACGAATCGGTTATAGTGAGTTAAGTACTATGCATGAACAAGAACTAGCCCGATCAGCAGTCCGATGGATTACTGATTCTACCACTTTTCCAGACGAAATAGTGGCACAAATGTT
Organism: Lissotriton helveticus; assembly: GCF_964261635.1. Taxonomy (NCBI): domain Eukaryota; kingdom Metazoa; phylum Chordata; class Amphibia; order Caudata; family Salamandridae; genus Lissotriton; species Lissotriton helveticus. The sequence continues at coordinate 711,708,706 of NC_136057.1, read as the reverse complement.
TCTGAAACTGCCCCCAGCCGAGCAACGACTGGTGGGTATGTATATGATCCAGCACCTCATCACATTGTATGAGGGTCAACATTCTGATCCAGGTCCGTTACATGATGTCCTGAACGAGTTACTCCAGTATAAATGGAAAGGTTTAGGTACCGATTTAATTAGTGTCATTCTAGAACAGCGCCACAAATATAGAACGTTCCTGAAACCGCATTTTGTTCATGTCTCACCTCCAGAAAGTAAACCGTTTTACATAGACAGACAGAATCCGTTACGAGAAGTACACCCAGTCAGGACAGCAGATGGTGAAATGCAAAGAGTATTTGTTTACACCCCGATTACAAAGATGGAACTCTTAGAAATGAAGAAATTAATTCCCTGTCATGACAAAGATCCAGCAGGGTTCCACCGAGAATTAAAAGACATGCTCCGTATGGGAGAATACACTTATCCAGATATTATTAAAATGCTAAAAGTCCTATTGCCCGCAGGGGTATACGAGAAACTCAAGGAAAAAGAATGGGAGGTGGGAGAGAAAAAGATCGATTGGGCAGTTCTAGAAGCTGAAGATAAGATACGAGTACCAGGTACCGGTCTTGGAGAGAAATGTAAAGAATTACCAGAATTGTTAATACAAGTTTTGCCCAGATTATTAGCCACTAAAAAGGAAGACTGGGATGCAATCTCAGCCTGTAAACAGAAACAAGACGAAGACACTAGTGATTTTTATTCTAGATTCGAGAAATGCTTTATTATAAACAGTGGCTTGAAGACGAGTAGCGAGTCGTACCCTCATCTTTTTGTTACTAAATTAGTCGAGAATTCAAGTCCACAAGTTAAGAATCGAGTTTTGAAAGTCGAAAGTACATGGCAAGCTAGTACCCCGTCCCAGATGTTACAGATGCTCCAGTACCACCAGAATAGAATCAGAGAAGAGCAACATCAAGAGAGAAAACGTATGAAAGACACGAAAATGAAAGTACTAGTTGCACAATCTGTTCCACAAGACAGTCAGAAGAGGGGTCCGAATCAAGCGAGTCATCCTGCAGCTCCCGTTAAAGGGACATGCAATTATTGTAAACAGCCAGGTCATTTCATAAACGAGTGTGCAGTTCTGAAACACAATATAGCTACTGGTAAAACTAAAGAAAGACCACGTCCGCCTAGACAAGAACAAGTTTCACGGACTTCTCAGCCACAGAATGCACAACAGACAGTTCCAGCACCGCAGCCTATTGCTGCAACACAGCATGTTACACAGCAGATGTACCAGTATGCACAGTCTGAGTATCCAGAGTACCAACAGTACTCATGAAACAGCCTAGAGAGGGAGGTAGGCTTGCCTCTCATCGAGATTCCTGTAGATCAAGAAGGTCCCTATGTTCATAGTCAAGTACTAGGGAAAGACAGAAAGTTTCTGATTGATACAGGGGCAAGTAGGACGACCATCAGTCACGCCGAAGTTCCAGGGGCTCCGCTCTCAGGCTCTAGAAATGTTTCCCTTGGATTTTCAGGAAAGCCTATTGTAAATGAGATTTCAAAGCCAGTTACTCTAGAAGTAGGTCCATTGTCCCGCACTACTGATCTGTTACTTACGAAGTCATGTCCAGAAAATCTGTTAGGTATTAGAACACTGAAAGAATTAGGTGCAGTTATTTGCTGCTCCCCAGAGGGAATACGATTGTTTCTACGTGACTTCAAGGGTCACTATGTATTACGAGATTTTGATCCAAGATTGTCAAATGTTCCGCAGCATCTATGGGCGCAAGGTCCAACTGATGTAGGTTTCATGCAAATCACACCCCATCGTGTGACTCTCAAACCAGGTGTAGTGTTACCACGAATCAGACAGTACAGATTGCCACCTGAGGCTGTAGCAGCCTTATCCAAAATTATTGACGAGCTCATGGCTCAAGGAGTAGTTGTAGAAACTGACTCCAATGTATGTAATTCTCCGATCATTCCAGTCATGAAACGTACTGATCCAAATGCACCCCCAGTATATCGATTAGTGATTGACCTTCGAGAACTCAATAAATGTATTATTCCCCAGTATCCAGTCGTTCCAGATATTTCTTCCCTATTGACAGCCATTGATTCCGAAGCCTCATTTTTTACAGTCATAGACCTCAAGAACGCGTTTTTCAGTGTCCCCATTCATCCAGACAGCCAGTTTCTTTTCGGATTTTGTTTAAATGGAAGAAGCTATATGTTCACACGAGCTCCTCAAGGTTTCACAGAAAGTCCTAGCATTTACAGTCAAGCACTTAAAAGACAACTAGACAACATTCACATGCCAACTGACACTGCCCTGCTCCAGTATGTTGATGATCTGCTGATCACAGCCCGTTCTGAACGTGCTTGCGAGCGAGCATCACTTACAGTCTTGTATTTTCTTGCCGAGATGGGGCACAAGGTGTCCCCTTCGAAGCTTCAATTCTGTGTCCAGCAAGTGATCTACTTAGGCCACTTGCTGTCCAAGTGGGGTAGGCAGTTGACACCAGACCGTATCCAGTTAATAGCGAGTCTTCCTCAGCCCAAGACACAGAAGGAGGTACGTGCTTTTATCGGCCTTACTTCTTATTGTAGACAATGGATTCCTCAGTATGCATTTCTAGCTAAACCACTGATACAGTTAACGACACAGGAGGCAGCCGTATCGACTGTCCTCCCTTGGACATCTGAACATACACTTAGTTTCAATGAGTTAAAGAAAGCTTTATGCCAAGCTCCAGTTCTAGCCACACCGAACTACAGTAAGCCTTTTACACTTTTCGTCACAGAACGTGATGGTACAGCATTATCTGTTCTCACACAAGATCAAGCAGGACAATACAAGCCCTGTGCTTATTTTTCGAGCACATTAGATCCTGTAGCCCAGGCTTTGCCTGCGTGCCTCAAGTCAGTTGCAGCCACAGCACTAGCTATCAGACAAAGTGATTCCATAGTATTAGGACATTCCTTGACAGTACAAGTTCCACACTCCGTGGAAGTTCTTTTAAACCGAACACAAACTCAGCACTTGACAATTGCACGTTTAACAGGTTATGAATTGACATTGTTCCAGCCACACATAGAAATCAGACGCTGCAACGTTCTAAATCCTGCTACACTGTTACCATCAGTTAATTCGAATCCTGTCACACACGACTGTGTGGAAGTAGTTAATACTATGACTAAGCCAAGACAAGATCTGACAGATATTCCATTACCAGATTCCGACCTGACACTTTATGTGGATGGTTCATGTATGAGAACAAGTACAGGAGAACTAGTAGCCGCGTATGCAGTGACTACTGACACTGAAGTTATAGAAACACACCGTATTGACACCCTGTCTGCTCAAGCAGCAGAGCTAGTTGCTCTGACACAAGCCTGCATACACGCTAAGAACCTGAAAGTTAATGTTTACACAGATTCACGCTACGCATTCGGAGTTGTACACGACTTCGGAGTGCTCTGGCAGGAGAGAGGTTTCATGACTTCTCATGGAACCAAGATTCAGCATGGTCTCCTTATTCAAGCTCTGTTAGATGCCATACATTTACCGACATCTATTGCTATCATGAAGTGCAAAGCACATACGAAAGTTACTGACATTATTTCTCAAGGTAATGATCTAGCAGATCGCACAGCCAAGCTTACAGCACAGACTCCAGACATGCCAGTTAACCCGACACAGACACCTACTCCAGATCCGACTACATGCATGACAGTTAAGGACCCTACTCAAGATGTCATAGATATCCAGTTACATGCTACTCCCGATGAAATCAAGAAATGGTCCGAACAAGGAGGGGTCCAGACAGATCAGGGATGGGTAACGAAGGGTAGAGCCACATGGTTTCTCCCCGACTCTATGGTTCAAGTCATTATCAATACCGCACATCGTCCAGCACATTTAGGAGAAAAAGCTATGTTAGACAGTATCCAGAACATTTGGTTCAACAAGCATTTACGAGCTGCAGCCAAGCAGAAAGTCCGTACCTGTATGATATGTTGCCAGTTTAATCCAGGTAAAAGTGTTCCGGTGGAACAAGGTGGATTCCAGCCCCCTGACCACCCTTTTGAAGTCCTCCAGATGGATTATATTCAGATGGAGCGGCGTCGAGGTTTCAAGTATGTCCTTGTAGTTGTATGCGCTTTGTCCAGATGGACAGAAGCATATCCAGTTCCAGATTACACAGCCGCGACCACTGCCAAGCAGTTGGTTCGTGAGTTCTTCCCCCGTTATGGACTCCCTAGAGTCGTATATTCTGATAACGGCCAGCCATTCTCATCTGAGCTTATGAAACATGTTTCCCTGTTGTTAGGGTACCAGTGGAAGTTCCATTGTGTACGCCATCCAGAAGCAGCCGGTCTCGTAGAGAGACATAACCAGACCCTGAAAATCCGTATTGCCAAGATTTGTAAAGAGAAAGGTGTAGACTGGCTAGTAGCTCTGCCAGTCGCTTTGTTTTATATGCGCATGGTCGCACATTCCAGATCAGGTCTGTCCCCGTACGAGGTCGTATTCGGCCGCCCCCCTAATATGTGGGGTACACCTAGACCCCGAAGTATTACCGATGTTTCAAGTAATATGCTGACAGATTACCTAGCTTCCTTGATGTCTGCCCTACACTCTTGTCGTTCACAGGTTGCCGCCGCATTTCCAGACAATACCGAGGTGGCACCGCATGAGATCGTTCCCGGAAATCTGGTTCTTGTGAGGAACTTTGATCGTTCAAGTCCGCTGGAGCCTCGCTGGAAGGAGCCAAAACAGGTCCTCCTGGCCACCCGTACTGCCGTCAAGCTGGAAGGCAGGAAGGGCTGGGTCCACCTGTCACATGTGAAAAAGTTTTATGGATTAAAGACTGTTTCCAAGAACATTTCCCAGGATTTGAAAGACTGCCAAAGTACTATTCTTAAGGACTGTCCCGCAAAAGACAATGATACGAAACCCTCCCTGTTAGAGAAAACTCCGCAACAGGAGTATAAGAAGAAATTAAGGTCTAGTAAAATAAGTCAGCCAGTTTGATTGTCTAAGTCCTCCCCTAGGTGAAACGGTTAGACCGGTTGCTGACATGTATAAAATAGACCCCCATAGTGAGAGAGTTAGTCAAAACTCAATCCGATGTATCGTTTTTCTAAGTTTCATATTGTTTTTCAGCCTCATGATTACCTGCACAGGTTATGCATTTTATTTGTGTTTTCCAGTTTCTCATGTAAATAAGTCTTCTATTGCTACAGTAGAGCACACGTTTAGTGATCTGCCTCCTCATGAACTATCTTATCGTCTTGCTATGCGTAATAATTCCTTTATCCGCATGTTACATTATTCACACCAGACCAGCAATACCACTAATTGTTGGGTGTGTGGTCGACTCCCCCCTTTCCAGACACCGAAGGGAGTTCTGCCACTCTTTCCTTATCCATTTTCACATAATGGTTCGTGTGGAGCATGGTCCACGTTAACGTCATCCTCAACAGACATGTCTTTTCTTAACAGTACATGTTTTCCAGACAAGCAAGGTCTTCCCCACAGAACAGGGTTAGATCTAGAAAATGAAGTTTATAATTTAGGTAATTATTCTTCGAATTTCATGGTCCTGAATGTTCAGTCTGATACTACTCCAGACTTACCTGCTATGTCAGTACTACCAGTAAAAGGTGAATTATGTGTCCGAAAGAATGGTTCCGTACATGTAGGACATAGTGATTGTACTACTATTGTCAAGTATAGTGACAGTAGGAAATCTATTTTCAAAGCCTCACGTCATTCTTATTTTGTTCGTGGTCAGACCGCATATGTTCGTCTGCCCCTCGATTGGGAGGGAACCTGTTACATTGCATTTCTACTGCCACCAGTTTTTCTAGCCCCACCTGACTATCATAGGAATTCCCACCTAGTACATACTAGACACAAGAGAGACCTCCCGATTGTCGATTATACTGAAACTGCTCTAGAACAATACATAGATATCAATAAGGGTGTATTTCCCTATTTAGGTACTGTCGTGAATAGTAAACTGATACGTGGATTAACCAGAACCCTTGAAGCAGTAGTGATTGAGACTACCTCTGCTCTAGGTAACTTAACCGAAGAGCAATCCTTTATGAGAATTGTCGTGCTCCAGAATCGTCTCGTCCTTGACGTCATACTGGCCGATAGGGGCGGGGCATGTAGAGTCATCGGATCTAGTTGCTGCATTTTCATTCCAAATAACGCGCCGTCTGTTTATTCAGCTATAACCAGACTCCATAAAATAGCCCATATGTTACACCAAGATCCAGGCACCTGGACATGGTCCGGTTGGTTCTGGAATATAATTTCCGCCTGGGGATGGAAGGTGTTGTCCTTTCTAGGTATTGCAGTAGCGATCATATTCAGCTGCTGCCTATGTATACAATGTGGCCCTGCGATTTGTGGCATTTGTGCTACCTCTTGTATTCCTAGTCCCAAGTCCCGTTCTAAATCCCGTTCCAAGAAAATCCGAGACGAGCAAATGATACTGTATGAAATGATAGATGGTATCATGAATATTGATGTTTCCTGATGGAAACGTAGTGACAAGGAGGGAATGTGGAAAAGTAAATTTTGCCATGTTCTGTGTCCCTACGTGTCCCCCATCTTATGTTATATGTGCATGATTAATATGCATATGTATTCCCCATGTTTGATTAAAGACGCAATTACAGTTGTGTCCATCCCTAGTATGCCAGTTCCCAGTTCTCGTGAATACTACGAATATTAGGCCTATGTAAAGTTACGTTGCCACGTTTCTCAGTGTGCACGTTATTTCATTGTAAAGTCCCCGTTTCTAGGCCTCAAAAGGGCCCGGACACCAGATTCAACTCCTGTCTCCTGAGCCCTCGCTGAGGAGCGATACAGCCCCCACCTGTGTTCCTGACCCTTCACTTACTTCCTGCCTCACAGTGCCCGGCTCGGCCTGGCTCTGCCTGCTAGTCTGCCAAGAGTATGTTATGATTCTAGTTATCAGTTCAGCCCTCCTTCTCTGCATTCCTAAACTACTGAATCGCATCAATAGTTTCCGTCATCGTCTAGCCCTTACGTCTCCATGTAAGAGAAATACTGTATTTATGGTCATTTAATATTCTTCAACACGCACTACATGTAGAATAATGCATGCACCAGTCTTAGAGTCTGTTAGCCTTTACCCCGATACCTTTTAGTTTATATCAACATGTTCTCTAAACATCAGATACTAGATATTGTTTAGGTACATGTCGCCCTGACTCTCCAGACTTCAGTCTCTGCTCCTAGCACAGAAGTCATAGCCCCCAGCTTCTCCTAGTAACACGTCATTGTCAGTTTGCGCGCACCATTAGGTTAGAGGTCCCGGCTCCTTAGGTAGCCCCCTCCATGTTTCCGCCCCATTTATGACATATTCTGTTACGTTTACATCACATGTCTATGTATACGCCTCTTGTTACACCCCCTTTCACCCTTATCTTTCGCGACTGCTATTGACCACACCCACTGCTCCGCCTATTGTATGTATTGCAATTGCAACTGTTTTAGTATATATGCTTGTGTATTGTTATTAAAGTTAGAGCGCGCTCATCCCAGATCCAGCCCCGGCAATTGCCGGGCTCTGCCATCCCATTCCTGTGCAGGTTGTCCTGTTCCTGTCCTTTATGCTGTATTAAACCTGCAAACTCCTACTACCTCGAATCTTGACTCTTATTTATTGAGCTATCTGTTATTGCTATGTCCAGTCAAACCTAGATCCGGTATTATTTATTTATATACCACAGTCCAACGGAGTTCTTGATGTATTGACACACATCAGTCTGTACAATTGACAGCAAAGGAGTCACAAGCACTCAAGACCACTGTGGGGACATGTTGATGTCGATGAAGGCACACCATTAACCACCAACACTGGCCTCATTCTAAACCTGCCTGCTTATTCAACAACATTGCACATGTTGTGTGGTGCGCACTACCTTGTGAGCCAACTATAATGCATTTGAATTCGAATTTGAATTTTAAAATATTTGTAGAGCGCACTTATACCAGAACGGTTTCATGGCGCTGAATAGCTGTAGATCAGTGGAGGCGAGGAAGGGGGCTAGGCTGCTACAAATCTGGAAAACAGGAAGGTCTTTAGTAACTTGCGAAATTCCAAATAGGAAGATGAAGCCCTAAGTACGAGCGGGAGTGAGTTCCAGAAAGATGGAGCCAGCACTGCAAATCTAACCCCCCCGGACTTCTGTTTCCTAAAACGGGGGACTGACAAGAGAGCCAGATGGGTGGAACGGAGCTCTCTGGTCGGGAGATATGGAGAGATGGCTTCACAAAGGAAGACGGGGGCAGTCCCTGACCTGGCCTGATAGGTAATGCAACCCAGCTTGAAGAGGGCCCTCTCCCTCACTGGTAGCCAATGCAAAGACTGCAACAGGGGGGTCGCATGGTTGAACCTAGGGAGCCCATAAATCAGGCGAGCCGCCTGATTTTGGATCAGTTGTAGCCGACGGATCAGGTAGGCCGGCGCACCGTTGTAAATTACATTCCCATAGTCAAGGCGCGAAAGCACCATAGCCATGAGAATGAGTTTGAGTGCAGCGGCAGAGAAGAAACGGGAAACCCTTCGGATAATCCGGAGGGAGAAAAAGCAAGCAGACACCACTGAATTGATCTGCGCGTGAAGAGTGAGCAGGGGATTAATGAAGATGCCTAGGGTTTTGACCTTGGGAACTGGAAGGGGGGGGGGCAAGGGAAGGGGGCCAAAAGGAAGAGGACCAGGGACTGCAACCACCCCCCGCCAGAACCAATTCGGTCTTGTCAGGGTTTAATTTGAGGTGGTTGCAGTTCATCCACCCTTGGATAAAGAGCATAACCTTCTGAAAGTTCGAAGCAGAGGAAGGGGAGGAGGAGAGATTGAAAATAAGTTGGAGTTCATCGGCGTAATTAAACACCGAGACCTCCATCTGCTCTAAAGAAAAAATGAGGGGTGAGATGTATAAATTAAATAACAAGGGGGACAGGGAAGAACCTTGGGGGACTCCGCATGTCACCCTCCTAGGTGGGGCAGTGAAGTTGGCAAGATGGACAGCCTGCTCCCTGTCCATCAGAAAAGAACGGAGCCAGGCAAAGGCCATGCCCCCAATGCCCGCCGCTTCGACACGGGCCAGCAAGATGTCGTGGTCCACCGTGTCGAACGCGGCGGACAGATCTAGCAGGACCAGGGCCTGTGGTCGGCCAATGTCAATGCCCTCCCTTAGTTTATCCATCACCGACACGACTACCTTCTCTGTAGAGTGCAACGGGCGAAAGCCCGCCTGACGAGCGGAGAGGCAACCTGTGGATTCCACAAAGGAACTCAGAGACCTGGTGATATGAGCCTCTGAGACCTTTGCCAGGTAAGGGAGGAGGGAGATAGGACGATAGTTGGCAGGCAGAGAAGGATCGGTGCCTGCCTTTTTCAAAATAGGGATGATGACTGCCGACTTGTGGGCAAGGGGAACAGTGCCAGTGCTGAGGGAGTGATTGATAAGAGTAAGTGGAGGAGAGTAACAGTTAGAGAAGAACTCTTTTAGAACAAATGCAGGACCAATGTCCTGGGGGGAACCCGATTTGATCCGGGCCAGAAGGGGGAGCAAAGTGTCACGAGTCAGAGGGGGAAACTGGGTAAAGGAAAGAGCAGGGGGGGGAGATAGACAGCGGGTGGTGCCAGGGATGGGGGGGAATGTTGGCCTTAATGAGGGCAATCTTCTCAAAGAAAAAGGAATTGAGAGAATTGCAAAGTGTTTGGGAAGGGGGGATTTTAGGGGTTGCCCTGTCGGAAGCAGCGAGCTCGTGGACCGTGGCGAATATCTCCTTAGGTTGGTTTTCTGCTGCCAAGATTCTGCCAGAGAAGTACTCCGCTTTGGCTTTTAATATGTCGCGTTTGTAGTCCTTCAATGCCAAGCAATAGCTGGCCTTGAGAAGAGGGCAGTAAGTACGACGCCAGGCACGTTCGGCTCTACGAGCCGCTAGCTTTTTATCCCTGAGGGAGGGAGTAAACCATCTGTTGGCCGCATGGGCACGTTTAATGATCACTCTCTTAAGGGGAACGATGGAATTGCACGCCTTTAGCAGCCAGTTGTTGATGGCTGAGAGTTGGGTGGAGAGGGGTAAGTCACTAAGCTCCGGGCTGGACGCTGCAAGGGAGGAGCAGACCGCAGGAAGGTCAGCCTTATCCCACTTTCTGGCCCAGATGTTTTTGGGCAGGGGAGGTTTGGGCGGCCGTCCGAGGTCTACTGTGAAAGAAATAAGGGAATGGTCAGACCAGGAACAAGGGGAAATGGTCGGAGGGTCAATGGGAATGTTGAAGGTCCAAATTTGATCGAGTTGATGGCCTTTGATGTGGGTGGCCATGCTAAGCTGAGGAAGAAAGTTTAAGCTGGTGAGCAAGGCCGTGAACTCCTTAGATCTTATGTCTTCAGCTTGGTCATTCGGCCAGTAATTCAGATCTCCAAGTAGTAAAATTGCAGAGTTGTTCACCACTAGAGTGGCCAGAAGGTCCTCAATAGCGGTTAAGAAGTCAGGGGTGGGCTGGGGCGGGCGGTAGATGAGTACACAGGTCAGTGGGACCCCGAAAGAAGTGGAACGGGCTACTAGACAGTCCACAGCAGGGATAGCAGGAGAAGGTAGGGTTTGGAAAAGAAAGTCCGCGCGAGTGATCAGGGCAACACCCCCCCCAATCTTCCCCCCAGAGCGACCCATAAGTGTAACGTACACATTTTATCATATGTACACATTCCAAACATTAACTAGTTTCAGCAAGTGTTGGGAGTGCCTAGGGACATTCATCAATGTGACATCACTTCAAATGTGTCACTCCTCACAGGGGCATCTATCACCAGATCATACAGTTGTTAGCACATAACACACACTGGCTGTCATGTGAAGTGGACCACATGTCCTAAATCTGGACAATGCTTAAGCTAATGTGCCTGCAATTGCGAAGATCAAAATCATTGCTGCATAGAAAGACACACCCTTAACCACATGGGAAATGTGAGCACTGTAGTCTATGCACTGGGACAAAACAGCGTTGCACCGCAACTACATACATGTATCCAAAAATCTTTGAGGCACAATCATCTCTGTAAGCAAACAACATAGCCTGTTAAGAGCCCAATGACAGCGCTGTCCGGCATCACAGGTGAAGTGCATGCTGATAACTATAACTCACAAATGACATCCACAGTTCCAACTGACAAGGGCAAACAGGCAGGCCCATCATACCTCTCCTGCACAAGACCCCCATCACTCCATTAATGTGTTTGAAACTGCTCAATAAGTTAACCATCAGAATCAGGGTAGCAAAAACTGAGTAGCATCTTTTTAAAATGTACAGCAAGATCACCTCCTGTGGCTGGCAATCCATATTAGTCACAAACAATCAGCAAGAGATTCTTGAGAATAGGCACACAGGCAATGCCCAGTGTGAGTATGCACAAGCTAAATCTTGTATCCATATGGGCAGTGTGCAGATGTAGCTAACACATGATAAAAACAAAGTATGGCAGGGACCAAGGCCACTGAGGCACACCCATGCTGAACCCATATAGAATGGGCACAGTGTTGGATGACACACATGATTAGGATGCCGGGGTTTTTCAGGGTACTGTGGTGGGCACACAGATCTGTGTGTCAAGAAATTGCAGACTGTCTCATGAATAACCGTCTTGTCACTATGCATATTTTGAAAATGATGTCCATCATGTATGAGTATGAAACATGGCTCATGCATGCTGGTAGGGTGTGAATCATATAAATTGCACCCCTATGTTGATACTCATGATCAGTGCAAACAAATATGAATGTCAAACACAGTGCACAGGTCGTGGCACAGGCAAGATCACAACACATGTCACAGACGTCCCTCCCACATGATGCATAAATCAATGTGCTGTCTGGTTACCTTGCACCCTAGAAGTACATGTTCAAAATTTTAAACACACAAACCAGGGGTAACATGTTGAGTAGGGGAAGGGATGGAAAAGAGCAGCAGATGAATATGGTGATTTTAAAATACAATGCACAAATAGCCTCTCTGACCAGACCCCCCAACTGTGGGAGTGTTCACAGGCTTCAGACCACCTCAAGTACCATGTGACACACAACACTACAAACAGACATGTACCTACCCCCTCCTTGCTGCTGTCCGTCCTGCAACTGCCTATGGAGGTCTGGAAAGACCACTTCCAGGACCCGGAGCATGTTGGGGGTGAGGTGACGGCTGCCGCCATGCCGGCGTGGAGCTTCCAGCTTCAGCTGGACCCTGGCAATACGGCGGGTCCTGCCACCTCTTCCTGATGTTCAGAAGCCGACGGCGAGGGCCCCCCACAGACCTGATAGCCCTGACAATGTCTGACCATATCTCCCCCTTCTCATAGGCAGTTACCTGTCAGGAAGACAAAGTTAAACAACATCACTACACCTGCTGCATGTCCCTGAGACACACACTTGCACTACATTTATGATGTGAACAGGGCATAGGATGCTGAGAGGACTTACATCATTGTCCATCTGATTTTGCCCAGTGGGCACACACTAATGCACTACATACCTTTGAAAGGCAACAGATGGCATAAGGGGTTCAACACACTCACTGATCATGGCACACATTGTACAACACATGCAACTGCAGGGTGTTGGACAGCACCTGACATGCTGCCACATATCCCACTACACCTACGAAACCTCAGCAGACCACACATACACACCCTGGCACAGATCCTTTGTCTGTTGTTCTCAACATTGTATACAACCCTCACTTTGCACATGTCACACTTGACAAAGAGGTTACACAGGTGTTGGGCTAACTGTGCAAGTCAAGCACATAACACTGCATACTTGTCCCATCAGATGGCTACATCTGCTGCATACGCCATGCAGCTGTGTCGCAAAACATCACATACACACTCAGCCAGGTGACAAGGAACATTCACACTCTTCAATGTCCATGACTTCAAATACAGCATATGTAGAAAATCTCCACAGATCCAAAAACAACATCAGTGAGTACATTCAGATGTCACTCTGGGGTGAACACTGTTACAGCTCATTAAATCATGTCAAAAAACCCTGCACGGTGTGGCACAGCAGAATGCGTAAATCAGTATGCTTTGAATGTCTCAGTTACCATAATGCAAGTAAGGAGTAAACACACTTTTACTACAACATGCTCTGCATGGGAGACACCACAATGTACACACTCTGCAATCACAGAGAAACCACATTGCATGTCTGATCCACAAATACACAATGGCTGTAGTGACACTCACACAACAGGGGCACAGTCAAAGCTAGTGCAGTCATCACTCACCTGCTCCCCTGGTCTCCAATACAGGTTGCTGTAGTTTGGTAGGAGGGCATCCAGCTGGGCCTGGTTCTCCTCCTCACGGAATGCAGGTGCCCTCTCCATGGTCAGCAAAATCAGAGTTCAGGGAATGCAGAGACAGCAGCAGTGTTGTCCACTCCAATGTTGTGCAGGCAAGTGCCCTCTCACAGCCACATGCAGCCTTACATCAGTGCTGCTGAGGGGCTTTCAGTATCAGGAGTACAGCGTGATAGGCCACATTACTTAGCATCCTAAGTTTCATCCAACCACTTCCAACATAAGGCCCTGACACACATTTGCATGGTTCAAAATTTGAGCTTCAGCTCCACAACAACATTGCATCATTGTATAATTTTGCCCAACTGACTTTTGCAGGACACATGTAGCACACACTCAAATCTCAGTATCCATGACAACCAGCCTTCATTCTGGTACTACTACTCATAGCCTAGGTGTCCCCTATGTATTTTTTTTGATCCACACACAAGTACGGTGTGTTTCATGTCGCGTATGCCACTTTTTTAATAGTGAAACGAGGCGCACACACGCACGTAATGAGGGTGTACCGTTCAATCGAGTATGGCCCGATTTCAATAGTGGAACGTCCCGCACACACGCACGTAAGGTAGGTGTACGGTTCAATCGTGTATGGCCCGATTTCAATAGTGAAACGTCCCGCACACACGCACGTAATGTAGGTGTATGGTTCAATCACGTATGGCCCGATTACAATAGTGGAACGTCCGGCACACACGCACGTAAGGTAGGTGTATGGTTCAATCACGTATGGCCCGATTTCAATAGTGGAACGTCCTGCACACACGCACGTAAGGTAGGTGTACAGTTCAACCGCGTATGGCCCGATTTCAATAGTGGAACGTCCCGCACACACGCACGTAATGTAGGTGTACGGTTCAATCGCGTATGGCCCGATTTCAATAGTGGAACGTCCCGCACACATGCACGTAAGGTAGGTGTACGGTTCAATCGCGTATGGCCCGATTTCAATAGTGGAACGTCCAGCACACATGCACGTAAGGTAGGTGTATGGTTCAATCGTGTTTGGCCCGATTTCAATAGTGCAACGTCCCGCACACACGCATGTAAGGTAGGTATACGGTTCAATCACGTATGGCCCGATTCCAAGAGTGAAACATCCCGCGCACACGCACGTAAGGTAGGTGTACAGTTCAATCGCGTATGGCACCATTACAAAAGTGATACGAGGCACACAAATGGCAGGGATGTAGCAGTATGGTTAATGCTAGAATGTCTACCATGTTCGTTTCATTGCATACTTACATGAGCATGCCCTAGGTGTGCCAGGCACTGATATAGCAGAGGATGTCAGTTCATGTTGCACAATTCATGTGTGATGACCTGTTGACACATGTGATGTGTGATGGGGCACTATGTGGTACACATCACATTTCCACTTGTAGCATTCGTATCATCATGCACATGTTGTCATGCACATAAACACTGGGCTGGCACAGTCATCACTTCCGGAACCTGTGTCATGATGCCAGGGACCGTGGCACTTTTTCACTTGTCAATTTGACGTTCATCAGGTCCCTAAGTAATAATGTTATGTGGGTAATTTTACAGATTGAATTTACTGTTTGGGTTCCGTAAAATGCATGTGTTTTTGGTGCATCTATAATGTGTCTGTGTTGTGACTGAAATGGTTTTTCATGTACGCACACCATGCACATGTGCTTTATCAATGGCATTTGGGTCTGATTGCATCATACATCATTGATAACCATGCATATATGTGTGCATCCTGACAATTCCTGTGGTGTTGCGTTGTCACATACACATCCTCATTAGCAAGTTGGATGATATGTACACTAGACATTCCATGGGGCCTGGGTCTGTGCCTTGCAGTCAGCTGTCTGTATGGGATGACAACCTTCTAATGCAGGTCTGGTGATGTGTGTCACTCCAGTGATATCTTGCTGTGCTCACTCAGAGCAGCCCAGCAGTTGTTTTTGTGTGCATGTAATGTGTTTTTAAAAAGACTACAGATGTATCTTGGTTAATTTTTGAAGTGCCAGGAAGCTGGCATATGTGTCCAGGATGTATTGCTGACACCAGACCCCATAGTACCTTGATGTGTAGTAGCAGTGTTGCATGTGCTATGTACATTGGAATAGTATTTGGATGACAGTTGTTCTGCATTCTTCCCAAATATGTCCTGCAGGGCATCGCCTCTACCAAGGCCTTTTCCTGACTTGGAGAGCATGAGGGAACGTGATTGCATCCGACGTTACAGATTCACTCGAGAGTTGATTCAGGACTTGACAGACAGGCTGGAACCACATCTCCAACCGTGACACAGGTATCCAACTGCGGTGACACCAAAGCTAAAGGTGATGACAGCCCTACATTTTTTTGCCACAGGTACGTTTCAATTTACCATTGTAGATGTGGGGGGTATGTCCCAAACCATGTTCAGCCCTGTCCTACGTGATGTCTTAGCTGCCATGTTAGAGCACATTGATGAATTCATAAAATTTCCAAATCCTTAAGAGTTGAGAGATGTCAAGGGTGAATTCTATGCCCTGGGAGGCATGCCACATGTCATTGGGTCCATTGATGGTACACATGTGGCTTTGGTGCCACCACAGGCTGAGGAGCAGGCCTACAGCAATAGGAAGCATTACGACTCAATAAATGCCCTTGTGGTGTGTCTTGCTAACATGCTTATATCCCATGTTTGTGCACGTTTTCCAGGATCGTGCCATGATGCATTCATCAAGAGGCGCAGCAGGGTACCACAGATGATGCTGCAGCTGCGCAACAATCGGGCATGTCTTGTTGGAGGGTATACTCTGTTTGTCCTGTATGTATAATTAGTTTTTTGCTGTGACAAAATTGCTTTAGCCCAATTTCAACACGCTATATATTTGTAGGAGACGCAGGATATCCCAACATGCCGTGGCTCATGACACCGCTCCGCAACCCAAGGACAGCAGCAGACCACCGATACAACGCACACGGGCAGACCAGGCGCATGATTGAGAGAACGTTTGGACTCCTGAAGAGCCGATTCCGGTGCCTTGATAAGACTGGCGGATCCCTCCCATACGCCCCGGTCAAGGTGTGTAACATCTTCATTGTGTGCTGCATGCTGCACAACATGGCAGTTGAGAAGGCCGTGCCACTCATCTGGATCCTGATGAGCTGGAACATCCACCCGTTAAGTGATGAGGAGGAGGAGGATGATATCCGGAGTCAGCTCATATGCAACTTCTTCTCTTAATGGTGAGTGACTGGGTAGTCGTGTGCAAACTGGTGGCATGGAGTGGCATGTGTTGCATACTGTGTGTCCAGCTGACTGTATGTGAAAACACTTTGATGTTTGTTGTGATGTCTCACACAAATGATGATGTTATGACACTCGCATATGTGCAATGAGTGAATTTGTAATGTACATGTGTACTATATTGTGATGTATTTTCACATGTCCATGTCTGTATGCGAATCTTAATAATGTGTCCCCTTGTGTGCCTGTAGTTCACAGGTCAATCTGCCTGTTTTCTGTTCGTGTCATCTTGGTGCTCCTGCTATTGATCCTGATGATTTCAACGTGTGTCAAATCAGCGTTCCATGCACAGACATGTGGAAATGTCACTTTGGGTAAGATATCTAAAAATGTTTTTTTGGGTTGGTATGCTTTGTGAATGTGTGGGAGCTGTTTCTGTGCCTGTTGTTGAAGCATACATACATGTGTAATTAACATGGATCAAGATGCCTGTTGCAACAGTCCCATGACTGGACAGTCACCCTTCTTGTCACTCATCTGTTGTTGATTGATGACTCTGGTGAATACATCAATGTGTGTAAACCATGGTCCAGACACTTTGCGGATGTCACCGGTTTACATTGTGTGTGACATCACTACCACAGGCTCTGTCTGGATTTGAAACCTCACTGTGTACAGCAGAATGTGTTTGGCTCATCACATTTATGTTCTGGCCCAGTACAGTTTGGTTTACCTATTGACATGTTGTGAAGGTGTGGACCACTGTATGTCCCACATGTTCTGACAACTGTCCAGTGAGTCTGTTTGTATGGATGCATTGCCCCCTGTGCCAGTATGTAATGTTACTGTCTGGTTGCTACCTCAGTGCCGGTGTAGAACACAGCTTTGCAAGCCTTCTTGGTAACTTTACGTCAACTTTCTATTCCCATGATTGCAGGAATGTTGCACTGATGATGTAGCAACGTAGTGGTGTTGCTAATGTAAACACTTCCGTTACACCAGTTGATTGACGTTAATCGCAGCTAACTCTTGTGCCTTGCTGCATATCCTGGTCACGGTAGGGGTGGTTTACTGGGTTTGTTCCTTATTGCTCTCAGTAGAGTCTGGTCACACCTGCTGGTCATGTTTGGCATTGTAAGGCACAGTTTGTAGAGCCAATGATTGGCTCTTGCTAGGCTTCCTTGTGTTAAAATAATCCCCTTACTCGTTGCATTAGTTAAGTACGGCTATAGCTGGTGATGTGTATCTTACATTCATGACCCTCACTGATTCCCAGGGCTGACTACAGTTATTTGATTTGTGTGAGTAGCACTGCTACACGTTCAATTCACTGTATTTTATGAGCCACATTCATACACTGTGAGAAAGTTTGAGAGCGCATGGTTCTAATTGCATTGAAGCAGCCTGGTGGGCGTTAGACCCCCTTCATTTATGAGACAGACTCTGCAATCCTTTTATGTGTCCATGTTAAAACCTCAGATGTTGTATCATTTCAAAACCTGTGCTGATAAAATGGATACAGTGGCTGTGGTTAAAGTACATAATGGTAAAAGTCTTATATTGCGCGACTAAGCCCAGAGGCATCAAGGAGCCTAAAAACAATATCATAAAATGGTCAGATAACAAGCACTATGGGTAGGCCTTGGAGAAGAGCCACGTTTTCATGGCCTTCCGAAAGTTCTGGACTGATGGCTGTGTTTTAATTCCATGCGGAAGACTATTCCACAATTTAGGGGCTTCAACTGAAAAAGCCCTCCCGCCCCATTTGGTTCGGCGAACACGGGGGACTACCAGCAAGTTCTTAGACGATGATCGGAGGGCTCTCTCCGGAGCGTAAGGATGAAGCAACTTCCTCACGTAGGTGTAACTGTTACAGTATACATCATGAGTATAATAGTACATAGGTGTAACTGTTACAGTATACATCATGAGTATAATGTTATTCAGTGCCAAGAAGTCTTGAATTGTGAAGCTTGTTTATCTTTGTTTCAGATCTCCCTCCATGCTGTTCCCATCCTCTCCTTCCCTCGCCTGATCACCCTTTAGAGTCTGTAATTCATACTCAGACCAAGGGGCTATCTGGAGATGGACCCCTTTCAGCATTGCACAAATTTGAGGATCAAAGGTACCAACTGTCCCTGGCTGTCGTGTGGAGATAGTTTCTGCAGCATTACAGGTACCCTCATTGCATTACAGTTATTTCCTTCTGAGCAATGCCACAGGCCATGTACATTGTCTAATGCAGCATGGCCTCAGAACAAACTTGAAGCATGTATGTGGTTAAAGTATTCCTAAGTGTACATTGTGCCACATTACTGTCACCGCAGATGTCTTTCCTTTTATTTTTATTTTTTTTAAAAGGTTTTTATATTTACCAACATTAAACCGCAAATGTTACAGCACATTTGTTTACAGCTGACATACATCTCATATTACAACTGAAAATCCGACAGCACAGGATATGAGTACAAAGAAAGAAGTAAAGAAGACAAAAAAGAGACAAAAAAAAGGATCCAAAAAAAAGGAAAAAAAGGGAGATCTATCCCCGATGCATTCCTATCTTAAGTTTGCTGTCCTCCCCAATCTGGTTTTCCATAGTTCTATCGGTTGCCAGATCTTACCACCTAATATTCTTGCTCTCCGCCCCTTCCTACCATATATAGCACATTCCACATTATATGTGGAGAGTAACCTAGCTAGCCAGCTTTGGAAGGTTGGCGGAGCTGTATCCAACCAGGCTTTAGCAATACAAATTCGTAATACTGCCATGGCGACAAACATAAACTCTGTGTAGTGTCCCTCTCCCTCCATTGACAGCCCAAGTAGTATCAGTTTTGGAGTCATTGCTAGTGAAATCCCTAATGTGCCTACTAAAAAGGACTTTATGGCCGCTTTTAATGAGTATAATTGTGGGCATTCAGCAAACATATGGACTATGTCCGCATTAGCTGAGTCACATCGCGGACAGGTAATTCCAGAGGTGCCCCCCCATTGCGCTATTCTAGCAGGGGTATGATAAAGTGAAAACAGTGTTTTGTAGTGTTGTGCCTGAAGGGTGGCTGAGCATAACACCGTGCAGCCTAAGTCTATTGATTCTTGGAAATTCTCTTGCGATGAGCCTATTTTCTCCCCCCATTTAGCAGCGTATTTTCCCCTGTCGTCTTCTTTCAATATATACAGTTCTGCATACAACTGCCGAATCGTGCAGTGCTGGCCACACTGTATATATTCCATTATTCTGCACTGTCCAAATCTCAGTGCGCCCCCTTCTTGTTCATAAAGTAGCTTCTGAGCTGCAGGTACTTAAAGAGACTCCTTCCGTCTAATTTGTACTTTGTTTGTAGCTCCTGAAACAGAAGGATGCCTCCCTGATCGCAGAGATCCCCTATTTTCCTGATGCCCTTTTCCTCCCATTCTCTCATAGCTGAATCCCTGAATATATCCCCCGGTAGTGAGAGATTTGTATACAGTCGGGTGTATCTGTTGTATCTCCCCAGTCCTAATGTTTTGGACACTGCTGTCCACACCTTGTAGGCTGCTTTCAGAGTCTTGAAGCTCGTGTGCTTAAAGTAACTAAAATCAACAGTGTTTAAAAAACCATTCTTCACATCCCCCCATCAGTGCTGTATATACATTCGTGAATTTGATTCTAAAGCTCCCCTGGTCTTGGTCTTTACCCCCTCCCCCTAACATCCCCTGAAAGTACTGCAGGGCTGCTGCCCAATAATACAGTCTGAAATCTGGAGCGCCCCAGCCCCCTTTCTCTCTCGGTAGAGTGATGTGCCAATACACTCTCCTCGTTTTCCCATGCGCCCAGATAAGTCTGTTGAGGATTGATTCCAATTTGGTAAACCAAGTGTGTTCGAAAAAAAGCGGGATGGCCCTAAAAATATAAAGAAATTTGGGGAGGGTAATCATCTTTATAACATTTATTCTACCCATTAACGTCAAGTGCAAATTATTCATTCTTTCGGTATTTTTCTTCACTTTTACTATTAAGGGATCCATATTCAATTCGACCAACTTATCCAGATCCGTAGTAATTTTAATCCCTAAATTAGTAGCCTGTAGTACTATCCTATTATCCTGATATACAGTGTTATTATTCTGCACGATCTGTGTCTTCCCCTTATTTATTGAATACCCCAAAATTCTACCAAATATCAATGTCTCCTGCTCGATTTCCATGATGGCCCTCCCTGGATCTGGTGTAGTGATTGCCACGTCGTCTGCATAAGCAAACACTTTGAACTCCCTATTGTGCAGCTTAACCGGGACGATGTTGTTGTTGCCTGCAAACCTCCGTAAAATAGGGTCTAAATATAGAGCAAATAATAGGGGCGAAGCGGGGCAGCCCTGATGGGTTCCTCGCTCTAACCTTACCATTTCGATATATCCTTTATTAATCCTGATCCTTGCCATGGGTCCCGTATATAGGGCCTGAATTGCTTTAATAAACCCCTGGCCAATCCCGGCCCAGGCCATCACCCTCCACAGATAGTTCCAGGAAACCCTGTCGAAGGCCTTCTCTGCGTCGAGAAAAATAGCTGCGACAGGGTCTCCCGCAATTCCTGCAGCATCGAATATGGTGATCATTTGGCGTGTGTGTTGAGTAGTTCCCTTCCCTGGGATAAACCCATGCTGTGTATCACTCACTAAACTCTCAATAACCTTGCTCAGCCTTTGTGCCAGTGATTTAGAGGAAATGTTAGCGTCCGCGTTCATAAGCGTGATCGGTCTATAGGACCCCGGCTCTAGTGGAGACTTATCTTTTTTGAGTATAACTATAATATCTGCCCCTGCCCAGGAGGGGGGGACTGATAGCCCCTGCTGTGCCTGCCCCAGGGTCCTATGCATATCTCCCCCCAGCACCTTCCAGAAGGTCTTATAGAACTCTACCGGGATTTGGTCCGGGCCAGTGGCTTTGCCCGGGGGGAGTTTCTGTGTAGCTTCCTGAATTTCTAGTAGTGTTAATGGTTGGTCCAGCTCCTCCTTCCCCATCTCTGTTAATTCTGCATGTAGTGTCTCAGACAGGTATTCCCTAATCTCAGCATCCGTGTTTGTGGGGCCCTGGTTGTATAAAGCTTCATAAAAATTCCTGAAGGTCTCTCTGATCTCTTCCACCTTATTTGTGACCACCCCTTCCCCATTCTTAATTTCTTTTATCTCGCCCCTAGCTGAGCTTTGCCTTGCTCTGATTGCAAGCAAATGCCCAATACTCTCACTATACTCATAGCATTTTTCTTTATTAGCTAGATACCTACAGGCGGCCTTCATTGCAATGTTTTCGGTAGCTTCTGCCTTAGCTACTTCCATCTTTAATAAAATTTCCTCTAACGAGTCTTGCTTTACTATAGCCTCAATAAGGAGTTCTTCTAGATCTACCAGTTCTTTAATCTTTTCCTGTACCTTACTCCTTTCTTGCCTATCTCTATACAATGTGTAGCTCAGGGTTTCCCCCTCACTGCAGCTTTAAAAGCATCCCACGTTATGCCCGATGAAGCTGTCCCCCTATTTAACTGCCAAAATTCAACAATCCACCTTTGCATATGCTCGAGATAGCCTTCTTCTCTAAGAAGCCCCCTCTCAAAGGTCCATGTGGTCTCCTTCCTGCTTTTGTTCTTGTGAGGTAATGATAAAATGAGTGGGTTATGGTCTGATACTATTCTTGGAGTTCTTTCCAGTTGGCTGTTGCTTACTAGTGAACTAGACACAAAGAAATAATCTAATCTGGCCACCTTCCTATGGGGTGCCGAGTAGTATGTACCACGTAGATTCTTCTGAGCCCATAGGTCTACTAGTGCATTATTCCTTACTAAGTTCACAATCGCCTGGGAAGTCTTCTTTTTCCTCCCCCTGTAAGGGCTCCCGCCCGTTAGACCTATTCCCTCCATGCCGTTTATGTTAAAGTCCCCACAACAAATTATAGGTTCGGGCCAGATCGCCAGCTCTTTGTCTAGAAATTGGAAGATATCTGGTTCATCATCAGTGGAGCCGTACACCGAGACAAGTGTGCATCTTACCGCCTCCGTTTCCCCTTCCACCATCACCCAGCGTCCCCATTGATCCTCTTTTTTCCTCAGAACCCTGACCCCCCTTTTTTTGCAAGTATGGCCACCCCTCTTGTTTTGGTGCCTTGTTTCGTGTATGCAAGTACCTCAAATTCTAGCTGGTTCAGTATTTGGCTATTATTCCCTTCCACGTGAGTCTCCTGAAGGCAAACAATATCTAATCTAAGCACTCTCAACATGGCAGCCACTTTTATCCTTTTGCTTCCCTCATTCAAGCCACAGATATTTATCGAGGTTATACTTACTGTCATAGGGGTTCCCTTATGGTTTCCATCTTCTCTTCCATCTTCCTGTGTGCCATAGTGTCTCCAAAATACGTGTGTCTCTGTGTCTTATTTTCTTTGTGCTGTAGTGTACCTTCCACCATCCCCCATTTCCCCCCACCCCCGCCGCCCCTCCTCCCCCTGTAGAACCCTCCCCCCCCTTTTACAGGCAAGTAGGTCAAGCATGACCTACGTGTGGCTGTACTGGAGTGTAGTGTCGCTACCCTCTCCTGCCTAGGTCAAATTCCTGTTTGCTGTGTTACCCCTAAGGTGCCTGAGATGGTCTTTTACCTCTACTACCTTGCCCCCTTCCAATGTCTGTGAGTTCCTCTAAAAATTGGTTAGCCTTTATTTCCGAGAAAAACATCCTGGTCTGCCCCCTCGTTATGACCTTAAGTCTTGCTGGATGCAGCAGATGGGCTTCTGAGCCCACCCCCTGAAAGGGGGCAATAAACTGCCTAAGCTTCCACCTCCTCTCCACCGTAATGTGGCAGAAATCTGGTCTTGAGAAGAAGGTGACCCCCTCGGCTGCTATCTTGGAGTTAGGTCTGGCTTTATCCATTATCTCTTGCCTTGCCAAAAAATTTCCTAAGAACACCAGCATGGCCCTGGGTAAATTAGTCTGACTGCCATCCCTGCCTTTCTTAAGTGTAAGTGGGAAGCGGTGGGCCCTTTGGACCTCCGTCTCCCAGTGCCAGTGAGCCTCAGGAAAGGCGGCCTTCAACAATTTGATAACATAGCCCCTCGGATCTTGCCCTTCAATCACTTCCGCCAAACCAAGAAGTCTAATGTTGTTCCGCCTCTGGCGGTTTTCAAAATCCTCCATCTTCCATTGGAGATCTTCCACCACCTTCACTTGATCTGCTTTAAAAGTCTGCCAATCTGCTGCGTCGTCTTCTAGTCTGCCTGTTCTTTCTTCCACCTGGGTCACTCTTTCATTCATTTCATCCAACTTCCTATTCATCTTCCTTAGGGAGCCTTGGATTTTTTTTCCTGCATGTCTAGCCCTCCGGCTCTCTGCTCTGGCTTCCCCCTGCATCTGTTTTAATGTATTAAACATTAAGTCAAGTGTGGCGTGTTGCGGAGGGGACCTGGTACTGTTCCCCGCGGCTGCTGCCCCATCCCCGAAGTTAGCTTCTTGATATAGACTAGTAGTGGCTGTGTAGTCCCACAACAGTTTTTTGTTCATACTATCGGGGGAGGCACCTCCTGCCTGCCCTCGCACCGGCTTCCTTCTTTTCTTTTGCGTGCTTTTTCCCCCAGAGTCAGTAGAGCTTAAGTTTGAATCCGAGGTACCCCCCAAGTCGCTTCCTGTCCCATCTGAGGACAGGGAGTCTGTTTCCTCATTAACTGAGTTGAATTTGTCCAGTTCTGGTGATCCGCTGCCTCTGGCCCCTTTATTCTCTTCCTTTTCTTTTTGTGAGTCTAGACTTGCCAAGCTGTCCCACTTGTTTACTTTTTCGACTCCTTCCACTCTCCTGCTGTTGAGTCCTGCCTTGACCTGCAGCAGCGCGTCCAGCATGTCAGTACTCGTGTTAGTGACATTAATGTTAGTGATATTAAGGTTCCCTGTGGGGTGCGCTATTCCCTGTATCACTTTGTCACAGTCCCCCCCCCCTTCTGCACCTCCTCCGCTCACCTTCAGTTTGCTGTCCGTGTGAGCTTCTATCGGAGTGTTTTCAGCGGGAGGCGCACTTTCCATGACTGACTCCGTCTGCTGTGGTTGCCTGGTAACCATGACGCTTGCGTCCTCGAGGACGGCTTATCCAGGATCAGTGTCCACCGGCAGCAGTGACTGTCTCCGCTCGGACCCAGCCGCCGATGATTACACGGAAAATACTTCTGTTAAGGTAGGCTGCCTTAACGCCGTCTCACTGCTGTCACCGGCATTCAGCGTTGTCTTCCGTTCTGACTCCTTTCTTTTGTCTAGCTTTTTAAGCTGCGCCTTTGTTGCTGTGCTAGTGGTTGCCGCCGATCGCGTTGTACTGTTGGGCTTCCTCGCATTGCTCGCTGGCCCTGGGGTGTCGCGCTAACCCATCGGCTTCGGCAAGTTAGTTAACACAGGTAGCAGCTTTTCTTTCTCGGCTTTTGCGAGTTGTGCCATCTCTCTCACTGCAGTGAAGTGAGCAGTACCGCAGTATACTC
This sequence comes from Lissotriton helveticus, assembly GCF_964261635.1. Lineage (NCBI taxonomy): Eukaryota > Metazoa > Chordata > Amphibia > Caudata > Salamandridae > Lissotriton > Lissotriton helveticus. Next base: position 711,683,622 of record NC_136057.1, on the reverse strand, counting down.
TTTTCCACCAGGCTCTCACTACTAGGAGTAGCGAGCAGAGTCTCTGATTTAAGCACCGATCTGTCTTCACCTTTGTCTGGGGTTCAGAGCTCCACAGCATGCCTGTATTTCTCAGCTGTCAGCATCCCGCGCAGGAGAGGGTATAGAGGCGACTGCCTTCTACATTCCACTAGCGGCCATCTTGCCTCAGATCGGCCATCTTGCCTCAGTCCACCGCAGATGTCTTTCCAGTGTGCATGCCTCATCTATGGCATACTTTACAATGATTGTGGTTATGTGTAGTGGGGGAACAAGCATGGTGTTTGTAATACGTTATGGTCCATTATGTGATTGACAAATATGCCTGTGTAGGTATTGTTTTAGCTTAATACCCAGAACGGTCATGCAACACATGCTGATGCTGTTTGTCCTCCGCCCCGCTTGTGCTGTTGGTGCCTGATGCTGTGACCGTCATACTTAGTGATTGGTTACCCATTTCCTAGCAGTGACCCATGAGTAACTAGACACTCCTTCCTTTCCAAACACATGTAACATGCTGCTATGCAAATATCCTTGACTTTGTGTCCCACTTTTCCATGGTGTCTCACACCTTCTGCCATCATGTTTTCAGACATTACAGATGCTGCATCCCCAGTGACACCGCAACACCCAGTGCCCAGATTTGGCGGCACACACGCCTCCAATATGCTCAAACATCCATCAGTCTATTCTTAAGGCAGACCGCAGATTGTCCATGCCAGAGTTGCACCACATCCATGACAAAGGCAGGCCTGTCAGCGCCTGCAATGTGCACAGTGCAAGGCCCTGTGGTCACTCAGTGGCACAGGTTACACTACAGACTCATGCTCCTGCCACCCTCCACACAGTGAACACCACACAATCATGCACCTGGTATCAGGCAAACCCTAAGAGCACACATGACAGTTCCGCAGGCTGTGTGTGCAACTCATACTGCCAACTCTGCACTGCCACACATAACAGTGCATGCCCGTACAAGCAGGTCATGTGCGTCGTTCTGCACACATGCTACTTACACCAGCAGAACATTGGACTCTGTTACCTCATCAACACAACAGCACAACACATGACCACAATTACTGTGACCTGGTTGTACGTAAGGCCAGCACACTACTTCTACATTGCCATCACAGATGGATACTAGACCACTCGCAAGGACGACAACAACTTTCCAGGAGTATGATTGTCAAAACTTTGTGAGGTACACCCCCAGAGTGACATACAACTCCAAGGAGCAATTGTGGTGATGCTCAAATTTATCAGCTCTGACTGGATTTTAGTTGATTAGAATCAGAAGATCCTCAGCATATGATATCATTAAGACTCCAGACATGGCAATCGAATCAGCCAGCCTGGTAAGGTAAATATTACCAAAGTCTGCGTGCTCTGAGAAGAGCCCTGCCACATTCCCCACTGCTGTGTTTTGATTAAGGAGTCGATGTAGTAGGTGCGGACCTGATGTTTGTAGTCAGATAGTTAGGACAATATCCAGTACAGCACCGAGGACCACACACCTATGGTCTTCATGTGATTCTGAAGATTGTGATGGTCTACGGTGTCAAATGCTGTAGACATGTAGAACAGCCCCAACGCCACCTTGTTGTAACCTCCATCGACCTCCCAGTGTATACAGTCTGCCATTTGTATGAGGGCCACCTGTGTACTATGGGTAGGATGGAAGCTGGATTGTAAGTCATGAAGGAGGCTACTATCTTCAACAAAGTGAATCTGTTTCTTCCATTATAATTTCACATAAATCTCTGCCAGGACTGATAGATAGATCTTGGTGTATGATTGGAAGCTTAAACAGGATCTGTGTTACCTTTACTTAAGATGTGCAGGAGGAACATGTGTTTCTACACATCCGGGTTTGCGACCAATCTGAGGAAAGGGTTCCACATGACGTTTCAGTATTGATAGTGAATCTTTGCAAGGATGTTGTGGTGGTTTGTGGGCAGAGGGTCAGTAGGGGATGTGGATTAACATATGGTAATTGAGCTGAGAGGCTTCCACATAAACTGTGTAAAAATCTTAAACCACTGGGCTGCTACACAACTTTCCAGATTGCTCCTCAGACATTGGACTAGTACTTCAGCACGCAGGCCCACAGCTAAACATGAAAAAAAAAGGATCAGTGTTAGAGCAACTCCTGCCTGAAGGACAAACACACCACCATCCTGCATTGGGACAACAATGTTTGCATCTAGTTCACCAAATCCACACCATCGCTAACTCATGATGCAAGTCCATCCACATGCTGGAACAGAACTTCACACATATCCCCTCCTAGTCAAGACAGACAGCCACCCAGGTCCACAACAACAGCCAGCTCAACTACGTCAACAACCTCTACACAGGAAGAAGAGCCAGACTCCAGGAGGACATGTGCACACCCAGGGCACATGCACACACCTCATCATCAACATCCCCTGCCACAGCCGCATGACCATCCACCTGAGATACCTACTACAGTCAAGAGTGACCCTTGAACCTGCTTGCAGGCCAGGCTGCCCCCCTGCCACCAAACAGCTCCACCTGTTCCCTGCCTGCTACTGCGTGAAGCGTGACTTTGCACCTGCTGTGCCCACCGTTCCACTGTGCAGTTGCGGTTGCCTACTGCACTTACCCCGGTGATTTGTGACTTGTATTATCTTTCTCATCCGTGTACACTGTGCTCTGTTTTTCCATTGTAGCCGCTAAGGCGTGCTCATGCAATTTTTTTCACCCACCCTCCCCCTGGCTTTTGCACACCCCTTCCCGCCGCTGCCCCGGACTCAACGCCCCATACCCACCACGCTTCAGCCTCCCAGATGCACCTCCCTTCACGCTTTAAAATGGCGGAGTGTGTGCGGGCGCACAGCAGACATGCACAGCGTGTGCGGGCGCGCAGCAGACGTGCACAGCGTGTGCGGCGCTGGCGCACCAAAGGTGCACCAACTGCAAGCCCATCTGTGCCCGTCTGTGCCCAGACCGTGCCCAGCGCAAGAACCCCTGGACCCCAAAGCCACCACAGCAACAGCCTGCACTACGACTCCAGCACGATTCATGCACGCAACCCCGGACGTAATGTCTCCTGCTACCGGGCTACCACAAAGCACAACCAAGGGACCTTCACCTGGCGGAACTGCAGCCTCTACTGCATCCGGCCAGCAAAACCATCAAACAGATAATCCACCACCTCCAATGCATCCTCCTCAACACCCGCTCCACTTGCACGGACCCCATTGAACTCTGGGACCTCCTAGACTCAACCACCCCCGCGTCGCATTCCTGACAGAGACCTGGCTGAACGTCACCTCGGCACCAGACATCACCATTGCCATCCAAGAGGGCAAGCAAAACTCACGCAGAGACTGCACCAACAGAGTGGGAGGGGGAATGGCCATCATCCACAAGGACTCACTCAGAGTCACTAACAACATCAACGACACCCTCAACACCGCCAAGCATATGCACTTCCATATCCACACCGACCCCAACATCACCCTCAGAGTGACTCCTGTCTACAGACCAGCCGGACACCCACCACAGTTCAGCGACACCATCGCCAACCTCATCATCCCCCATGCCCAGGCATCCACGGACTACATCCTCCTCATGGACCAGAACTTCCACATAAAAAACAACAACGATGCAAACTCCACCGCCCTGATCGACAACCTCGCCAACCTCAGACTCAAACAGCTTGTGACAACACCCACACATTCCACTGGACACACACTGGACACCATGTTGTCCGCAAGTCACCACGACTCTGTCAACCACACCACCAAACATTACTGGACTGACCACAGATGCATCCAATTCACCTCCAGGAAGCACAACAAACACCACCGCACCCAACAGTTGCCACGCCGCAGCTGGGGCAAGGTCACCAAGGAACAATTGACCAGCACCCTCGCCCTGGGAACATCCACCGCCCCTACACACCCCAACACCACCACCTTCAACATCAAACAGTGAATCAACAACTGCGCGGACACCCTTGCCCCACTGAAGACCTCCACAACCAATCACACCAACAAGAAAGCCAATTAGTTCACCAAAGACCTCCGGGCCTCCAAACGCACCTGTTGGAAACTAGACAAGAACTGGCTCTGCAACTGAACACCAGACTGCTACACAGCCCAAAAGAACGCCACCCGCAAACACCACCAACTCATCAGGACTACCAAGAAAACCGCCTTCAAGGACTGCCTACACAACAACACACACAACACCAAAGAGCTCTTCAACATCGTGAAAGACCTCGACAACCCCAGCTCCAACACCAACGACATTCAACCATCACAACACCTGTGCAAATCACTGGCCACCTTCTTTCTCTGCAAGATCACCGACATCCACGACAGCTTCAACACCGACACCCCCTCATCCACCATCAAGACCACCACCCCTGCAACCCCCACACGCACCAGTCACCTGACCGCATGGACCTATGTCAGCAATGAAGACAACATCAAGACCATGAACTCCATCCACTCCGGATCCCCATCTGACCCATGCCCTCAACACTTTTTCAACAAAGCAAGCACATCCATCGCACACCATCTCCAAAAAAATATCAACATCTCCTTCAAGACAGCAACCTTTACGGAGAGCTGGAAGCACGCCGAGATCAACACCCTACTTAAGGAGCACAAGGCAGACCCCAATGACCCCAGACCCCAATGACCTGAATAAGTTCCAGAACATCTCCTTGATCACTTTCCCCGCAAAAGTCACGGAGAAGATTGTCAACACCCAGCTGACCCGCTACCTAGTCGACAACAACATCCTGGACCCATCCCAGTCCGGCTTTTGCAGCAACCACAGCACCAAGGCCGCCCTCATCGCCACCACCAACAACACCTGGATCCTGATGAACAAAGGAGAACCAACCACACTCATCCTTCTGGACCTATCAGCAGCCTTCAACACAGTCTGCCACTGCTCCCTAACAGCACGCCTCCATGACGCTGGAATCCAAGAGATGTCCGAGGCCTGGGCCACATCCTTCCTCTCCAAGACCAACAAGATCATTTGCAGCATCCCACAGGGATCATCCCTCAGCCCAACACAGTTCAATATCTACATGGCACCACTCGCCCACGTCGCTCAACAACACAGCCTCAACATCATCTCCTATGCCAACGACACCCAAATGATCATATCCCTCACCACAGGCCACCACAACACCAAAGCCTACCTCCACAGGGGAATGAAGGCCGTTGCAGTATGGAAGATGGACAGCTGGCTGAAGCAGAATGAAGACAAGACGAAGGTCCTCATCCTCAGCCTGGGACGACTCCTGGTGGCCAACATCGCTAGGAACAGACCCAGCACCCACCGACCACGCACACAACCTGGGGGTCATCCTCAACTCCGCCCTCTCCATGACCAAGCAAGTCAACACCCTCTCTGCGTCATGCTTCAACACCCTGCGAATGCTCCACCAGAACTTGAAATGTATCCCCTCCAACACAAGAATAAACTGTCACCCAGGTCCTCGTCACCAGCAGCCTGTACAGCGGTAACACCCTCTACGCAGGAACATCAAGCAAGCTCCTCAGGTGGCTGCAACGCATCCAGAATGCCCCGGCACAACAGATCCTTGACGCTCCCCAATGCAGTCACATCACACCCCACCTGAGAGGCCTGCCTTGGCTCACCGTCAACAAGAGGATCACCTTCACACTCCTCACCCACGCACACAAAGCCCTCCACAATACCGGCCCAGCATACCTCAATGACCGACTCAGCTTCTACACCCCCACCCGCAGCCTCACCCTCGCCAATGTTCAACGCATCCAGAAATCTACCGCCCAACCAACCTACATCAGACCCAGGAGCTGCTGCCCTTCACAAAACTCATCGATACCTGGCTCTTCAATCAGTAGCAGCTCCCTCCCCTACACCCAGCGCCTTGAAACCATCACAGGTATGTAGCGCACTTTACAAATATCATGTTTGATTTATTGTTTGCGAGTCCCACTGTCAACTGCAGGCAGACCTTCATACTCCTCAGCCACACTCAGTAGGCACTCCACAACCACAACCATTAAACAAATATGAACGTCTCCCATCCCACACCACGTTGCCTGTACTCCGTCCGTTCACCCTTGCCCTGGTCAACATTCATCACTTCCACAGTACAACTGCATGCGGGTGATAGTTCTGCCACATCATGAAACAGACCTGGTTGTCCCTCCCTGGACACCAACACATTACCCTTTACCTGTACACCTTCATGAGACTCGTCCGTAACTGTCTGTCAGAGCAGTATGGAAACCCAAACCCCCCTCAGCATATAGTAACCATCACGTCTGAGTATTTACCACAATGGATGTAGTTGATCATACATTGTGACCTATGTGTGTCCACAACCAGAATCAGTTCCCAGTGTATGGATGACTTGTGTTTGTTCAACACTCTGGCATACTTTGACATATCCGAACACGTATGTTGTTGTCTCAGGGAAAAAATACTTCATCATCAATACGTATTGTGTCTGTGATTTTTTATTCTCCATCTTGTGAGTGAAATGTAAGTAGGTGTTAGGTGCTGTACAAAAATGTGCGGAATCCAAAGTTCAGAGAAGGAGATGTGATGCCTTGCAGTTTCAGTCAACAGAGTCCAGAGCACAGTGTTTGGCAGTAAGTCCATGTGGGAGAGTGACAGTCAATAAGGTGATGCTGTTGCACACAAAGGCAAGATGCCAGACCAGGTGACCTGGGAGATGTGCTTGGCCCTCTGCCTCTCAACGTCTTCTCCGTGGATGACCCACGTTCCTTGGGGGACCCTCATATGCAGGCCTTGACGATGCATGGGACTCTCCGTCGGATGGTTCCACCTCCTCCTCCCTCCCTGTGCCTGTTGGCAGTCTTTGCCTGGATGTTTCTGGCCTAGTGACACAGGGAGGGTGCTGCATGTTGTCAGCAATCCGACGGAGTGACTGGCTTATGTCTCTCTGCACCGCCAAGAGCTCAGCCAGTCTTGCCTCCATCCCTCCTTGGTGTCGTCGTTGACTGGCATGTTGCTCGGCCTGCTGGTCTTTTGAAGCGATGAGGGCCCCCACTCCCTGGCTGAACTCCCTGGTATCACGCCGGTATCCCTCCATGATGTTTCTGAGTTCAGATATACCGGGCCCGTCAGCTTGCTGATCAGGTTCTCGCCTCCGCCTTGTACCACTCTCACCACCCCTGCCCAAACGAGCACGGCCTGCTGTTGTGGGCACATCGGGTCGACGGGACCCCTGAGGGTTGAGAGTGGGGGGGTTGTCTGCCTCTTCCTGGGTGTCCGACAAACCTTGTCCTTCATTGTCAGACTGGTATATTTGTGTATTGTGGGCAGGGCTCCGAGCTGCCTGCTGGGATGTGGCAGGAATGGGTGTGGTGGTTGGCACAGATGCCCCTGATCCAGCTGGTGCACGGGTTTGGGATCCAGAGGTGCCAGGTTGGTCTGTGTCATCCATGGAGTGATGAGAGGCATCGCTGTTGGTGGGATCAGGGTCCTGTGGAGCCTGCGACTGTGATCCTTCTCCCCCCTGGTTGGGGGTAGATTGTGCATGCTGCCCTGTGGGTGTGAGAGACAGACGATATTAATGCCATTTAAAGCAAATATTTTTTTAAATATACATTGTCGTTATCACTGTTACACCAGCTTTGTATTTTTCACACTGTTCACTTGTGGTGTCAGATTGATCTGTGTTGAGTACACATTTTTATGTGAGGGTCTATTTACAATGAATGGCACAGCCAGGCATATCAGCAGTGATTTGGCAGTCATTGTACATCACATCTATGCCAGAATGGATGCAACACTTTAACACTGTGGATCACCATAGTGTGGTAACAGTACAGCTGCTTTCCGCATCTGTGCGATGGAAGTGGCACATTGCTCTAATTGTGTCGCTGGTGCAACACAGATCCAACAATGCTCTGTGCGGCCCTATCTGCACAATGCTGTGTCAACCCTTACGTCAGCTTCAGACATGCACAGTTTTTGGAGGCAGCATGTGCATAAAGGTGGCTAAGTGAAATTTTTAAGATTTCAATCAGCCACTTTTGGGAGGTGTTGCTGTGCCGCAACGGGCTGCCACCGCACACCACAACACGACCACACCATGACCAGTCCACATACTTCTGCCGCAGGGTTTTAGGACGTGACACATCTCCCAGCTGCATCACCTTGTCAATACCCAGCACCATTGCCATAATATGTGTGCGTCCGCTGCATCAGTAAGGTGTAGCGACGGCAATTGTGGTATAAGTGCTAGTGACTTGTGAATCAGGCCTCTGCATTTCTGGCTTAAATGCTTACTCAGATCGGTATTTGTAGTGTTACATGACAGTTGTGACAGTGGGCCAATCCATTGCCTGTCCCAGCTGGCTATGTTGATGTAAGGGGTGTGTGTGACAGGCCGTGCTGGTAGTTTGAGTGTGCGTTGGAACTGGGCCTCACTCATGGTGTGGCTGTCCCCCCATGGAGCATGCTACCATGAGCGTGGTTGTGAGTTCTGGGTTAAGTTTTCTGACCTTTTGTCCTGATGTTAGTGTTTGCACTGGTCACCGGATGACCTTATGCGGCATACACCATGACCCAGTGTCAGCTATGTTGCCAGTACTTTCTCACTCCCTGTACATTGAGCATGGTCCATGGGTGTGTACCTGGACCATATGGGATGATTGCAATTGGGCTTGTGCGTACACAGTAGTGGTGATAGTGTTGTCCAAAGTTTAACCTTTTTCACCATCCCCCTTGCAGCCTTCAGGCCCTAAGCCTTGCACCCACCCCCATGCTGTTGAACACTGCTGGGAGTCATATCCACATCCCCTTCTATGTCTGGGCACTGCTGGTAGTCATATCCACACCCCTCTCCTATGTCTGGGCACTGCTGGTAGTCAAAGCCACACACCCCCATACTGTTGGCCTATGCTGGGAGTCATATCCAGCCACCCCTCCTATGTCTGGACACTGCTGGTAGTCATATCCACACATCCCCATACTGTTGGCCTATGCTGGGAGTCATATCCAGCCACCCCTCCTATGTCTGGGCACTACTGGTAGTCATATCCACACCCCCCTCCTATGTCTGGGCATTGCTGGTAGTCATATCCACCCACCCCCGTACTGTTGGCCTATGCTGGGAGTCATATCCACACCCCCCTCCTATGTCTGGGCACTGCTCGTAGTCATATCCACCCACCACCATACTGTTGGCCTATGCTGGGAGTCATATCCACACCCCCTCCTATGTCTGGGCATTGCTGGTAGTCATATTCAGACCCCCCTCCTATGTCTGGGCACTGCTGGGAGTCATATCCACCCACCCCCATACTGTTGGCCTATGCTGGGAGTCATATCCAGCCACCCCTCCTATGTCTGGGCACTGCAGGTAGTCATATCCATACACCCTCCTATGTCTGGGGACTGCTGGTAGTCATATCCACACCCCCCATACTGTTGGCCTATGCTGGGAGTCATATCCAGCCACCCCTCCTATGTCTGGGCACTGCTGGGAGTCATATCCACCCATCCCCATACAGTTGGCTTATGCTGGGAGTCATATACACACACCCCTCCTACGTCTGGGCACTGCTGGTAGTCATATCCACACACCCCCATACTGTTGACCTATGCTGGGAGTCATATCCACAACTCCTCCTATGTCTGGGCACTACTGGTAGTCATATCCACACCCCCTCCTATGTCTGGGCACTGCTGGGAGTCATATCCACCCACCCTCATACTGTTGGTCTATGCTGGGAGTCATATCCACACACCCCTCCTATGTCTGGGCACTGCTGGTAGTCATATGTACACCCCCCTCCTATGTATGGGCACTGCTGGGAGTCATATCCACCCACCCTCATACTGTTGGCCTATGCTGGGAGTCATATCCACACCCCCTCCTATGTCTGGGCACTGCTGGGAGTCATATCCACCCACCCCCATACTGTTGGCCTATGCTGGGGAGCCATATCCAGCCACCCCTCCTATGCCTGGGCACTGCTGGGAATCATATCCACCCACCCCCATACTGTTGACCTATGCTGAGATTCATATCCACACCCCCTCCTAGGTCTGGGCACTGCTGGTAGTCATATCCACACCCCCTCCGATGTCTGGGCACTGCTGGTAGTTATATCCACCCACCCCCATACTGTTGGCCAATGCTGGGAGTCATATCCACCCACCCCCCTCCTATGTCTGGGCACTGCTGGAAGGCCTGTGCACCCACCCCTCTTATGTCTGGCGAATGCTGGGAGTCCCCCATGTGACATGAGTTGTTTGTATACTCACCAGGTTCCACCAATTCCATGTACTCCCACCGGTGGTAGCAAGGCCATGACCTTCTCCTCCCAGGGCTGAAGCTGTACTGGTCTGTGGGGACCACCACCTCCAGTGTATTGGCTACTGGCATAGTCCTCATCCATCTTGTGTTTGACCATCTTCCGCAGATCGTACCACTTGGCCTGGCAATCCCTCCTGGTGCGCCTGATGGGTGCAACAGCATTGACCTTATTGACGATCCTCTCCCACAGCAGGGTTTTGTCAGCTATGCTGGTCTGTCTGACCAATGCGCCAAACAGCTGTGGCTCTACTCTGATGACTTCATCTGCAAGGATCTCCATCTCCTGGTCTGTGAACTTTGGATTCTTTGGTGCAGATATGTTGTGGGATGAATGTGATTGGGGGGGTGAGGGTGTGTACGGATGGGGATTGTGGGTCTGAATGTGAAGGGGGTGTGTGGGTCTGAATATGATTGTGGGTATGTGTGAAGGTGGATGTGTGCAGTTGTTGGTGTGTTGTTAGTCTCTGTAGGTAAATGTGTATGTTGCACAGGATGCTGGTTTGTGTGTGTGGGCCCTTTTTATTGGTCCATTTGTGGGTGTGGCTTAGTTTGAAATGTTTGGTGGGTGTGTTATAAGGGGTGGGTCTGAGTTGGCCCTCTGTTTGCCACTTTGAATTTGTCCAGGACATTGCTTTGCAATGGTTTGTACACAGGAGATATGCTTTGAGGTGTTGTGCGACTCTTTTGCACACTCCTTGTGCTGTTTTAGGGGTACACGTGTGTTTTTTTGAGGGGGGTTTTGTCTCGTAATTTGTTGTGTAGCTTTCTCATACGCGACGTATTTTCAGGGTACGCGTGTGCTTCGTTGAGGGGGGTTTGTCTCGTACTTTCTTGTGTAGCTTTCTCATATGCGATGTATTTACGGGGTAGGTCTGCACTTCATTGAGGGGGGTTTGTCGCGTACTTTGTTGTGTAGCTTTCTCATACGCGACGTATTTACGGGGTACGCGTGCGCTTGATTGAGGGGGGTTCATCTCGTACTTTCTTGTGTAGCTTTCTCAAACGCGACGTATTTGCTGGTACGTTTGAGGGGGTTTATTACATTGTGCGGCCCGCTCATACGAGATGTTTTCCATACAAATCGCTGTTCATATGCGACGGCGTTTTCCCGTACGAATGGCGTTCACGTTCTACGGTCCAGATCGTACTTGGCGGGTCGTACGGCATGTTTACAAATCATACGGTTCACTAGTCGAGTCCGTATCGTACAGTTCTTCCCTAGTTTTTCGTACGGTTTGTAAACATTCGGACGGAATCTTTGTAAACGGATCGTACTACGCAATTCGGATGGCTTTGTACGAATCGTACGGAAACGGCTACAAATACAAATCGTACGACGGTTTTCTTTCCCGAATCGGAATCGACCCCATAATGTAAAAATAAATTAAACATATACATACAAAATATAATATATATATATATACCTAATTAATAATATTCATAAATAATTAGTTGAATAACTTTTAAATTGTTAAAACATTTTATAAATTAGAAATACATATACAAAAATAATATAAATAGAAATATAAAAATTATATATAACAAATTAAAAAATTAATTTTTTAAAATCTTTTTGAAATAAATTATACACTACATTAACTAAAACAGTGGAGAAAATATTGGATAGCGGCGGGAACAAAATTACTATTTCAACTCCAGAGAGTGCAACAATAGGGAAAGTGTTGGATAGCGAAGAGGTAAAAATTACTATTCCCACTCCAATCAGTGCAAGACTAAGGAAAGTGTTGGATAGCGTAGGGGTTAAAATTACTATTCCCACTTCAGAGGTGTAACAGTAGGGAAAGTGTTGGTTAGAGAAGGGGTAAAAATTACTATTCCCACTCCAATGAGTGCAACAGTAGTAAACGTGTTGGATAGTGTAAGGGTTAAAATTACTATTCCAACTCCAGAGAGTGCAACAGTAGGGAAAGTGTTGGATAGCATAGGGGTAAAAATTACTATTTCAACTCCAGAGAGTGCAACAGTAGGGAAAGTGTTGGATACCTGAGGGGTTAAAATGACTATTCACACTCCAGAGAGTGTAACAGTAGGGAAAGTCTTGGTTAGAGAAGGGGTAAAAATTACTATTCCCACTCCAATGAGTGCAACAGTAGGAAAAGTGTTGGATAGTGTAAGGGTTAAAATTACTATTCCCACTTCAGAGAGTGTAACAGTAGGGAAAGTGTTGGTTAGAGAAGGGGTAAAAATTACTATTCCCACTCCAATGAGTGCAACAGTAGGAAAAGTGTTGGATAGTATAAGGGTTAAAATTACTATTTCAACTCCAGAGAGTGCAACAGTAGGGAAAGTGTTGGATAGCATAGGGGTAAAAATTACTATTCCAACTCCAGAGAGTGCAACAGTAGGGAAAGTGTTGGATACCTTAGGGGTAAAAATTACTATTCACACTCCAGAGAGTATAACTGTAGGGAAGGTGTTGGATAGCAGAAGGTTAAAATTAACATGCTTATAAATTTTTTTTAATTAAATAACAAATCAATAATTATTCAACAATAAATTAATTATTAATACCAATAAATTAAAATTAATAATTACTTTAATACAGTAAATTACTTCCAACACTATTCCCCTATAAACCCACAACGCGCTTCTAAAATAAATTAACACAATTAATATATTAATACAAATTAATGACCAATTACTAATTAATTAACAATAAATTCATTATCAATACCAATAAATAAAAATTAATAATGACTTAATTATAATAAATTACTTCACACCCTATTCCCCTATAAACACACAACCTGCTTCAAAACTAAATTAACTCGATTATTATATTTATCAATTAATCAATCAATAAAAATACATTACCAATTAGTAATTAATAAACAATAGATTTATTAAATATACCAAAAATTAATAATGAATTTATTATAATTAATTTACTTTCCACACTATTCCCCTAAAAACCCACAACCTGCTCTGAAAAAAAATTAACACAATTAATATAATTATCAATAATCAATTAATAACAATGAATTACCAGTAAATAATTAATTAACAAGAAATTAATAATCATTACCAGTAAATAATTAATTAACAAGAAATTATTTATCAATACCAATAAAAAAAATGATTAATTACTTAATTATAATAAATTACTTCCCACCCTATTTCCCTATAAACCCGCTACCAACTCCTAAACTAAATTAATTATCATTTAATCGATTAATAAAAATGAATTACCAATTAACAATTAATTAACAATAAATGAATTATCAATACCACAATAATAATATTATTAATTACTTTCATTATAATTAAATTACTTCCCACCCTATTCCCCTATAAAGCCGCAACCTGCTACGGAACTAAAATGCTAAATTTAATTCAAAATAATTAATCATTTCTAAAAATTAATATTTTATTTACTATAATTAAATTACTTCCCACCCTATTCCCCTATAAACCCACAGCCTGCTACGGTATTAAAATGCTAAATTTACTTTACAAAAAAATTACTAACTTTTAAAAATGTAATACATATATTAAAAAAAATACAAAACAACAATAAATGTGGAGCACATACATATAAAATACATACTAAAATACATAACACTAATATAAACATCGATAATATTAACAATTATATTTTTGCAAACGATATTACTAACTTTGATATTAACAAAAGTGATATTTCTTACCTTCAGGTAGATATTCTGCTCACAAATATTCTAGATGTCGATATTCTGTCCCTCCGACATTGACAACTGGATATTTCTGTAGGTCGGAAAACAACTCGATGTTATGTCTGTGCACCAGTGAATTTATATTTTGATTTAATCGGGAAATAATACATTTGCTTACATTTTCATAAACTAATGACCATGTGACCATGTGGTGCACAAATTCATGAAGTCTGTATTGTCGGACACCATGAGACCACTCCCAGCATAGGGAGCAGACATAATTTTCTTGTTGTGTGTACATGGACAGAGCACATTCCTCAGTTGTATTGGGGTTGAGCATTTAGAGGCTCGGCAAACTTGTATGGATGCTCAAGACACATATTGAGGATGAAGAAGGAAGGTGACTTCAAGATCTGGCAGTATGCCACCATCCAGCCTTTCTTCCATCACACTATCATTGATGCTACAAAAGCCTGCTGTGCCTTTAGTATGATTAGTGAAGAACTGTAGGAATCCATTTTAAGGATGCTCTTTAATGAGAGATTACATTATCACTTTCCTACCTCATTGGGTTGTGTCCAAGGTTCTAGTTTATAATGTGGCGACCCAAGGCACCTTTATGGGCATTTGGTAATTGCTACCCAGGTGGTGGATAATGATCCAGTCTTGTATGCCTGACCAGTGAGGGTGATGTTTCAGACTGGTTCTGTCTTTTTTTTGTTTTACCTGTGATGTTCTATTACTTGGCCAGGATGAGCGTTTATCATTGGTGGTGATGTCTGAAACCAGTCACAAGACACCCCATACTCAAAAAGGTTGAAGTGCATCTAGTGATTGTGTGTGTCATGTGTATGTCTTTAGGCAAAACAGATTGTATGTTAACTCTAGATTTCCACCCTCTGTCCCAGCTATACAGATCACCTAGTTGATAGTGGGCATTATGTGCTCTGCTTCATTCATTAGCTGCGGGTACCTGGGTGCGAGGCATTGGTGTTGTATCCTGAGAAATTTCAGGTCTTATGAAAGATCAGTTGGCCAATTGTCCCTTCTGTGCATGAAACAGTTCATAGGTGGCCATCATTTTTTTCTTGCATGGGGATCATTTAATTGGCTGAGACTGGATGAAGTTCAATTAGTCTAGTTATTAATTAGTTCAAGGAGGCTGCAGGAATCGGCACAGGTCCTTGCCCACCCGATGTTCGGGATGTGCTCTGGTGGCACCTGCTATCCCTGGCAGCACTTCCTGGATCTAGTTCTAGAAGACTTCAGCAACACTTGCAGAAACGTAGGCATTTGTGTCACCTAATGGCAACTTGAGTTGAGAATATTGTCATGTACCAAGAATCTAGATCAAGCAAAAGCTAGTGAGATCCAAAATTGAAGTAAATCTTTGAGAACTATCGCTACCTGTTGACTTTAGCTACAAGATCATCTACTGTGGCGTTGTTAGGGAGTTCTTTTTTTGATTGCTTGGTTAGCAAGGTTTATATCTAATAAATTAATTCTTCTAGCCTGGATGACAGGGAGAAAGAGTGATGGTAGTAAAAGGGAGGGTGAAGCATTTTTTAATTCTTGCTTAGGGCAGCAAAACACCTAGAAACGGCCCTAGTGATGGCGGATAACACACGCCATCGGAAGTGATGGCTGTCCACCCTGCTTGCAACAGCTAAGGTGTGTATACCTTGGCACCAGTGCTCAACCTCGCTCCCATCTCGCAGAGAGAATATGGTGGTGATGTTCAGAGTTGCGTCATGCAAGTAGTTCAAATACAGGCTGCACCATGAAATGAATAAGTACAAGCAAATATGGACTCGTTACTGGATGGAGAGAGAGCTGCTTGGCAATGCGTTACATGATGTGTCTCACACATTCAGCACCTGAGAACAGACCAACCCACCTGCCAGCCCATATCTGCATACCACTAGATACATATACGTCTGAAGCCAATGTCTCATTTATCTGTGATGTCCTATTATTTCCAGACCATCATTACCAGTCCCTCATCCATTTTCTCTTTCCTTCGTGAAATGACCTATTTAGTGACTGACTAAATCGACCGCTCATTTTCTTCACCTGCTACCGGTTGACCGAGATGACCTGAGGACTGAATGCTCCCCCATGACTTGAAAAATACATTTGTCAATGACATACACTTGCCACGACTCACCACTGCATCACAAACAGCAGCAGGAATACTTAATGGCACCAACAGTTGACGTATATAAAGGTACATGGGTTGCTGCTCCGAAATACTAGAAACAGGGAATAGAGCTCTGGGAAATGTAGGGTCAGGAGTACTGAGGGGCAGATTTACAAGTCCCCTGCACCACCATGTTATGTTGTACATTTACCTTTAAGATACATTACCTCATGGTAGGAATGCTATGAGGTATTAGAGAATGTGGAATGTGGATCTTGAGAGAGTGCAGCGGTTGTGGAGTTGTAAGGCTGTTGGATAGCTGCTCCCTGGCGCTCACCTGTTATTATATTTACTAATAAATACATCTATATATTTATATATATTGGCCTCCTCATTACAATTGGCGACGTCGGGACGTTCTGAAGATGGACCCAAGACTTTTGAACAATTTGGTGGAATATCGTTAAAGACTTTGGAATTTACCGTGAAAGACTTTGGAAATTACCAGCTACTCTCAGTTACTGGACTGCAACTAATTCATTCGCCTTGCGGTAAGCAGTCCTTGGAAAGGGACGTACCTCTTTCATTTTCGGTAATTCCAGCTCGTGTCGTCCGTTGAGTCCCTAGTGCTGCGTTTTTTTTTACCAGACGGTGGGATTCCGGGCGCGAGAGACAGACGCGTAAGAAGAGTGCACGAGAGGCAAGCGCGCAGTGAAAGCCGAATTGCATCATCGTAGAGGACGTCATTGCGCAAGGTCACGCTGCGTAACCTTACGCGGCGGCCATTTTAATTAAACATTCAGGAAATAGCAACTTCGTGTACACGACAGGAGGAATAAGTCGGTGCACAGTTTAATAATCTGTCAAGAAACGAGGTGTGAAAAAAAAAAAACTTTATAAATACACGGTGGATAAACAGGTGAGGCTGTTGGGGAGTGGGAACTAAAGTGGAAAAATAGCCTGAGAAAAAAAAGAAAAAAAAAAAAGTATTTTAAGACGAAAAGAGAGATTTATGGAGAAAGGAGACTCGAGTGGAAGTAGTGAAATAAATACTATTGCAGTGAATACAGAGCAGAGGATGGCACAACAAAATTTCAGCATTAGCGCTCCTCAACCATTTTGGGCTACTGGTGCTCAACCAGAAATAAAATGGATTGAGTGGAAGGAGTACTTTATAAATTATATAGAGGCTGTTGATGAGGAGAAGAAAATGAAACCTGAACAGAAAAAGAAGATTTTATTACATTCTTTGGGAGCAATTGGTTTAAAAACTCATTCTCGTATGAGTAAAGTAGAGGATGCTAACCTTAATGTTTTTGAAAACTGCATAAATAGCATGGATAAATATTTCGCACCTAAAGTGTGTATGGGAGTAACCAGACACAAATTCTTTCAAAGGAAACAGAGTAAGACAGAAACAGTTGATGAATGGGTTGATGACCTAAAGAAGTTAGCTATTGACTGTAAATTTGGCACTATCAATGATGAGTTGATTCATGATCAGCTTGTTATGCATAATAATAATACAACCTTACAAGATAGACTATGGGTGAATGGGGACGCGTCACTGGACGATGTTTTAGCCATAATGAGAAAAGCAGAGATGTCAGGTAGATGTTCTACAGTGAGCAAAGAAACGGAACAAGAAAAAACCCCAGGCGCTATTTGCAAGATTTTGCAACAAAACAAAACACAGACAAGGTACCAACAGAGTCCAAGAGGACCGACTAGTTATCGTCAGAGCCCACAAGGAAGATGGAATAACCAACCAATGAGATTTCATAAGAAAGATACTGGAGGAGAAGAAAGAAGATGCTATCGTTGTGATAGCAAAGAACATTTAGCCTTTAGTAGAACCTGCCCTGCTATTAATAAGAAGTGTGGAAATTGTGGGTTGGTTGAACATTTTTCGAAAATGTGCCGCAAACGTAGCAATGTTAAGTATGTATGGAAGGAGGAAGAAGTGTTGGTTGAGGATGATGATGAAAATGTGGAATGGGTAAAGAATGTAAGAGGCAATTGTGTCATAAACATTTCAGATGAAGCACTAGAAGGGAAACCTTTATGTAAAGTGTCTTTTGGTGGTGTGGTGGTGGAAGTATATGCGGATTCAGGATCTCCTTATACTATTGTAAATGAAGAGGTCTGGAAAAAATGTTTTATAGGAAAAATTGGAGATAAATTGAGTGCGTCAGATATCTGTCCTGTTGGATACACAGGGAAGAAAATAGAAATGTTAGGTTATAGATGGCTCACATTTTTATTTAAAGGAAGGGGCACAAGGGGGAAGCTATATGTGTCCAAAGTAGGACCATCAGTATTGGGATGGTGGGATCAAAAAAATTTAAGTATTATTTTAGATCCCAACAGTGAAGAAAAAGTTTTGGTTGTGGATGACGAAAGCAAATTAAGTGATGTTTTATTCAAAGAGTTTCCGGGAGTATTCAGTACTGTGCTGGGAAAGTTGAAAGGTTTTGAACACAGAATAAGGCTCAAAACCGATGCACAACCAAAAATACACAAAGTTAGACCTGTACCAATGTTAATTAGAGAAGAAGTAAAGGGAGAATTACAGGGACTTTTGAACAAAGGGATAATTGAGGAAATAGAGGCCTCTGAATGGATTAGTCCTATTGTCGTTGCACGAAAATCTAATGGGAAGATCCGTTTGTGCATAGATTTACGCCACCTCAACAACAACATTGTAATAGAAAAGTTTCCTTTACCTAAGATCAATGAGATGGTATCATCGTTTAAAGGTGCAGCATGGTTTTCAACCATAGATTTGTCTGCTGCGTACCATCAAGTGGAGTTGGAAAACGAATCTAGATATCTGACTGGTTTTATCACACCTTTTGGGTGTTATCAATTTAAACGTATGCCATTTGGATTAGCGTCGGCAGCGGCGGTATTTCAGAGACTGATGTATAGATTGTTGGGGAACATGGAAATGATTGCATTTTTCCAGGACGATATCTTAGTAGCAGCCAAAGACAAAGAGGAACATGACTCTAAATTGAGACAGGTTTTGAGCATTTTACAAAAGGCAGGGTTGACAATAGAGTTATCGAAATGTAAGTTCTGCAAAAGAAGTGTGTCTTATTTAGGGCACATTATAAGTGAGGAAGGAGTGAAACCCAAACCGGCTTTAATTGAGAATATCATGAATTCTGAAGCACCAAGCACCAAAGAGGAGATAAGAGCATTCTTGGGAATGGCAGAATATTGCGCGAAATTCGTAAAGAATTTCGCATCAAAAGTATTTAATATTCGAGGGTTGCTTAAAAAGAATGTGAAATTTGTTTGGACGAAAGAGTGCCAGGAAGAATTTGACAGAATTAAAGTGGAGTTACAGAGTGTTAATGCCTTAGCGAGTTTTGACCCCAATATAGAATGTTTACTGACAACAGATGCGAGCGACAAGGGCATAGGTGCTGTCTTTTTGCTTCTAGGGCGCTTTCCCCAGCTGAAGTAAGGTACCCTATTATCGAAAGGGAGGCGTTAGCGTGCGCATGGGCGTTAGAACATTTTAGAGCCTTTGTGTGGGGCAAACCTGTGACAATTAGGACTGATCATCGCCCGTTAGTTAAAATGTTGTCGTCAGATGGCATTTCAGGAGCTTCGGCTAGGATGGCAAGGTTGTCTATGCGAATGAAGGAATTTATTTATGAGATGGTCTATTTGCCGGGAAGAGACAATGTAGTGGCAGATTGCTTATCTAGGCTACCATCCCCACTAGAGGAATGTGTGGATGACCCTTGGGGAAATGTCAATATTGCTTTGATTCATGATTCAGGTGCTCCTGCTATTAGTAATAAAGAATGGTTGGAGGAACAAGACAAGGACTTAGAGTTAAAAGAGGTTAGGAAATATATATGCAAAGGTTGGCCAAAGCAGTGTTTTATAGAAGGGAAGTTTAGAGCCTTTTGGGAGGTGAGAATGGAATTATCTTCAGAAAGGGATTTACTTTTCAGAGGTGACAGAGTGATTCCTCCAGTTTCATTGAGAAAGAAAGTTTTAGAGTTATGTCATGAGGGACATTTTGGTATTGAAAGAAGTAAAATGGTAGTGAAAAGTATGTTCTGGTGGCCAGGTGTGGACAAGGACACAGAATTGTTTGTCAGGAATTGCAAGGTATGTAATTCTGCAGATAAGACCCTTAGAACGTTAAAACCCTGCTTGAGTGAAGGACTTATTCCAGAACTACCATGGGAAACAGTTGCTGTAGACATCATTGGACCTATTGGGGAAATGAAGGAGTTTGGTTTGGTGGCTATTGACTTATTTACAAAATGGCCTGTTGTGAAATATGTGGACAAGGCAGACACTTGTAGTGTGTTGGAATTTTTGGACAAGATTTTCGTTATGGAAGGGTTACCGGTTTGTATCCTTACGGATAATGGAGTACAGTTTTTGTCAAACAAAGCTAGTGATTATTTTCAGAAGTGTGGTGTTAAACACAAAACCACTGCATTATACAATCCCAGCGGTAATGGCACTGTTGAAAGGTTCAATAGAGTGATCAAAGGAGTTATTCAGGCGGCAGTCAGCAAGAAATTAGATTGGAAGGTTCAGGTACAGAAAGCGGTTTGGTCTTACAGGATTACAGCACAAACAAGTACAGGGTTGTCACCTTTTGTCATGATGAGAGGGAGGTTGCCAAGGAGCAAGTTCAACCCTAGTTGGTTGTTGAATGGAAATGTTAAACAGTGGTCTCCTACAGAAGTAAAGAAGGACTTGGAGTTAGTTCATGCTAAAAGCAAAGAGTTCTATGATAGACATCATGGCACAAAAAGTGTAAATGTGGAGGTAGGTGATTGGGTACGGGTTAGGAAACCTTTTAAAGTACCGAAAGGTGAAAGTCGTTTTGACAAACAGAAACAAGTCATTGAGGTCTTAAGGAATGCTGTTAGATTGAGTGATGGTAAGGTATGGAACATGAAAAGCATTGCGTTTAGTCAAGATAAATCTGAGGAGAGAAATGAGGATATTGTAAATAATCAAAATATGTATGATTGGATGGAAGACCATTTTGAGAACAGTTGTCTACAAGCACAATTTGCTAATTCTGGGGAGAATACAGATGCGACTTTGCATGACTCAATTGTTGTAAGTCATCCTCCTAATGAAGAGAGGGGAGGTGTTACTGGTCAGAGTAATGGTGGTGATTCCAATTTTCCGCTGCTATTTCTGATGACCCCAGTATGGTTGAATATGCTATTGGTAAAAGAATTCCTATTTTACCTTGCAGATTCAAGGACTATGTTATGAATTAATTCTTATTGTTCAAGCTTATGTTTTCTTACTCATTACTTTTCTTCCTTTTGTTTTATTTTGTTTTTTTTTATTTTATCGAAAGAGGGGGATGTGTTATGTTGTACATTTACCTTTAAGATACATTACCTCATGGTAGGAATGCTATGAGGTATTAGAGAATGTGGAATGTGGATCTTGAGAGAGTGCAGCGGTTGTGGAGTTGTAAGGCTGTTGGATAGCTGCTCCCTGGCGCTCACCTGTTATCATATTTACTAATAAATACATCTATATATTTATATATATTGGCCTCCTCATTACACACCAGTATGTCACTTTTTGTGACGTTAGGGTGGCGTTTTTTCCTGCTCTATATTTACAAGGACAGGAAAAGCCACCCTGCTTGGCTTTTCCTGTCCTTGTAAATACGGCCCCTTTACACGCAGCACTTTGCTTGAAAGGGGCGTTCCATGGGTGTTGTTGTGGGTGTCACCACGCAACACCCATGGAACCTGGCGCAATTCCAGATTGACGAGGAATTGTAAATCTGGAAATGCGTGTGAATGCTCTGCCTCCCCAGAGGGAGGCGCAACGAGGAGAAATGTTTTCATTTCTCCTTGTTTTTTCCTCTTTCAAGGCCTGCTACATTCTACAGCACACATTGAAAGAGGAAAATGCCTGTAGTGATTGTTTTCATGCAGGAAGGGGCACCTACCTGCACGAAAACAATCTCCTCATGAGGCAGGCAGCCTTGCACCATGGTCCAAGGGTGCCTGCGTTGGTACATGGCAGCTATTTATGCACCAGCGCAGGGTAGAGCACAGGAATATGAAATATCATTGTAAATATGTTGCATTCCTGTGCTCTGAAAGTGACTCAGTGCGACGCAGCCAAATGGCTTGCGGAATGCACTGAATCACTTTCTTGTAAATCTGCCCCTAATTTATTTATAGTCACGAGTACCCCAAATTAGAGTTTCTGACTGTAAATGTTTGAGGAATATCTGGCCTATGTCCATTTTAAGAATCAGTAAAGTTTTACCAACTCCTAAAATGGCTTTAGTAATGTATGACGAATACCAGTTCCTACCCCATTGTATAAATGGTTTAGGACCTAAATGGAAATCGTAAACTATTGAAAAGTTACTGACTCCTTTGTTGGGTTGGCAACTAACTCACAAAAGGGAAGGGCGTCCTTTTGTACCCCATCCATTTGTACCCCTTCTATTTGTTAACGCTGAATAAGGTTTAAGTAGAAGAAGGCTGTGGACAACTGCCAACTCTCAAAGAAACTCTTGAAAAAAGAAAAACGTTTTTTAAAAGTGACCTCGTTTTGGTGAGAAAAATTTGCTATTTGATAAAAGCAAAAGGTGGTTTAATTAAAGGAAATCACAAACAAGGTGGTCTGCCCACAGTTGTTGGCCACCAATCAGAGTGAGTGGCAATTTGTGACTTACCTCAGGAATATTACTAAGGTAGGTTAGATTATTGAGCGGCTCTGATTTAGAATTTATAGGAACCAACCTAGGGCCAGATTTTCAAAAATGGCACGCAGCACAGCGCAGCCCCCTAAGAGGATGCACTGCATTGAGTGTAAATGAGGGAGCAGGACAGCGCCATATCTACAGAGATATGGCTCGCTCCTCCCATTTCCCTAGTGGCAGCACTGATTTCAGTTGCCATGTGCCAGGCACACACCTTGGCACCATAGCGCTAAGGTGTGCACCTAAGTCTAGTATAGGTTTTGCACAGGAAGGGTACCCTTTCTGTACAAAAAACTATGCCTAGACCAGTTCATACGCTTTTCCTACTCTGTATGTAAACTGCACAGCGCAGCAGGCAAGCAAAGTAGGAAAAGAAAGGAGAAATCAAAACATTTCTCCTCTTAATGCCTCGGATCAGATGCCGTTAACTTTTGTCACTAAACCCTGTCTACAATTGTTTGTAGATAGGGTTTTCTGTCAAAAGACATGGGTGGTTGCATGGGAAAGCCTATGTACCACCCATCTAATGCCTCCTTGACGCAAAGTAACGCAAAGCAATGCTTCACGCTGCTTTGCATTACTTGTGGGGTACATTCCAATGCAAAACAAGTTTTGTGCTGGAAAGTAAATTGGTAAAAAACATTTTGTGCTGGTTCACGTCAGCTTTGTGGAGCTAACCCGGCGCAAAATGTTTGAAAACCTACCCCTTGGCTGTCTAAAAGTTGCTTCACACTATTCCACACTGAAAGCAAAAATGCTGGTCATGAATTATGGCAAGTTTTTGCAGCCAATTGGAAATGTGCTCCTAATGGTGCATTAGTTGCATCCCCGTAGGCACACTCGTACTCCTCTGTCAGAAATGAGGATTCCACACTGATTCATATTGAAAAGTACTTCATCTTTTTATTATTCATAATTTCCTTGAATTTCTTTTTTCATTCAATGATTTCAATGCATTCAAACATCATTACTGAAGCATACTCCAATGCATTTTGGGCATATAGACCGCCCTTCTTCAGGGAGCAGTACTAAGGAATAAATGATAAAACATAATATAATCCAATGCGAGGAATAACAACCAATACAGACCCTTTAGAACTGGAAGTGAGTTTCTTTAAATTGATGCGTAAACTTAGGTTAAGACATTTTTTTGATAACGTGTTACCCAGACAAGATCCACGAGAATCGGATCAATTATTGGGATTAAAACCCAACAGCACATTCCAGGCCCCTGTTAGTCACAAGACGCTGGATCTTTATGAGAAGTTGGTCAAGCAAGACTTATCCAAATTGAACTATGGAGTGGAAACTAGGAAAAATATCACGCAAAAGGACCTAGACACCCTGAAGAAACTGGCTGCCAAGGAGGAGATCATATGCGCTAAGGCTGATAAGGGAGGTTATTTGGTTATCATGAACACTGTAATGTATGAGGAAAAAGTGATGGAACATATAGCCGATCCCAATACTTACATGAAATTGGAAGGTAATCCCACCATCAAATACATGGAATCTTTGAAGAGTATCATCAATAAAGCACATGAGATGGGAACTATAAATGACAGAATTAAGAATTTTCTAATTAAATCACATCCTAAGAGTCCGGTACTATACATGATACCGAAGATTCACAAAAAACTCAAAGATCCTCCACTACGACCTATCGTTTCCACTTGTGGTAGCCTGCATGAACCCACAGGTCAACTATTGGATAAATATCTACAGCCAACAGTAAAACGCATGACAACCTATGTCAAAGATACCACTGACTTCTTGTTAAAGCTGAAAACCATTACGATTGAACAAGGAGAGTACCTAATTTTATGTACAGCGGATATCAAGTCCCTGTATACATCAATTCCTCCCTCATTGGGAATAGAGGCTGTGGAAAAAGCTCTATTAAACACAGAGTTACAACTTTCACTTCAGACATTTCTTATGGAACTAATGCTATTCACTTTATATCAGAGTTATTTCAGGTATAAGGATGAATGGTACCAGCAATTGGTAGGAACCGCCATGGGAAATTCGGCGGCTCCGGTGTACGTGAATATCTTCATGAAAGAATACGAGGAGTCCAATATTTTAACGAAGACTGAATGGCGCAATAATCTCAAACTAATTGTCAGATACATCGATGATATTTTCATCATTTGGAAGAGAACGAAAGAGAAACTGGAGGCAGTGTTAACTGAACTCAACAATCTGGATGAACTCATACAATTAACTTGGGATATATCAGAAAAACTGGTAACATTCTTGGATGTGGAAGTCACCTTAACCGAAACATCAATTGAAACTGATATATACAGAAAGCCTACGGATAGAAATAATATGTTGCACTTTTCAAGCTTTCACCAAACTAGTCTCAAACAACACTTACCCTTTTCTCAAATGACCAGAGTCAAAAGAATCACATCAGATGAAACAAAAACTGAAATCAGAGTTAAAGAAATGGGAATAAGATTTTCAAACAGAGGGTATCCTGATAAAGTCATTGAAGAATCCAGAAAGCGTGTGGAGAAGATTGAGAGAAAGGACCTGATGAAACCAAGGAAAACAAAGGAGGAAACTAGAATTGTGGCAGTATCCAAATATTCAACGCTCAGTGACAAATTCAGAAGGATTATCACGAGACATTGGTCGATACTCAATCTGTAACCAGACTTTGACAGTGTTTTCTCCCAACCACCTCTGTTCGCTTATACTCGAGGCCGGAATATAGGAGAATTGTTGAAACAAAAACCACCAATGATGGAGGTATACAAGGGAACGAGAGCCTGTTTAAACTGTGGAAGCTGTAATAACATCATCAGAGGCAACAAGATTAATCATCCGATGAAAGGCCACGAAATCAAACTTAAGGTAACAGCAACATGTGATACGGCAAATGTAATATACTTGCTCAAGTGTCCTTGTGGAAAGGTGTATGTCGGGAAGATGGAGAGTAGAATGAAATTGAGAATTACAGAACACAAGTCAAACATTCGTACTAAGAATATGAAGTCTGCTATCGCTGTACACTTCAGTGAAGAACACCATAACATATCCCAATTAAAGTTCCTGATCTTGGAATGCGTTGAAAAGAGAGAAGGAAGGGACAACACGAAGTAGCTGTTACAGAGAGAGAATGTATGGATCCAGAAATTGTGTTCATATAAACCGAATGGTCTCAGTGACCGTATTGAACTGTCCTGTTATCTTTAATGAGACTGCATGTAAGGACTGGTATATCCTTGTTTACAAAAGGGATCCCTGTTGTTGACTTATGAGTGTCTCAACATATATATGTTGTAGACAATTTACGCACTGGGGTTGAGGCAAGAACAACCTGCACCTGTTAACATCTGTGGCTACAACCTTTAGGTGATGGTGCTCATGAAACCAAGGAACACAACCCTGTCTGTTCCTTCATGGGCAAAGCCCAAAATACAAAGCAAAAAAATGGAATCAGCACTCATCAAGGAAAAATTTTGAACAGTCTCTGGTGTCCTTAACAAATCAAGAAATCAGTCTCATAATAAATAGGGACTGACTTCTTGAAATATTTCCTTGATATATATATGTTGTAACTTGACCATGATTGCTATTAATGCTCATTAGCACACATCGTCCATACACACACCCGACCTCACTGGACAGGACTAATTTGTTCTTTATCTTTATTTTATTTACCTTCATTTTTACAGTTCAAGGACATAGTTTATTACGCTTGTTTTATTACGTTTTACCCGCAATTGAAAGAGACACTAGTAGAGTTATTGTTTATCGTTTTCGGGAGATGTTTTCCGTCGGATAGTCTGTTTTCTGTTTTGATGATAAGGTAGACTACCACATGACCACGCTACTAACCAAACACAACGCGAGCGGCTTTATACACGGAAAAGCGCTTGGCGTGCCGGTTGCATGTAACGTTTCGGGAAGTTTGTTGACATGAAGACTTGGAGTCTGGTGTATGCGGGTCAGTTTGGAAATAGGATTTGAGGTTAGTAACTTTGCGCCAATAGGAAGATTAATACGTGATGGCTAACGATTGGTTTTATTCTTTACTTAATGCAGATTGCTACTAGCCATCAATAGACGTCATGTAAGTGCTTTGTTGAGCGTTTTTACTTAGTCTCTTGTGGACATCAGCGTTATAAGGTGTTGTTTAGAGTCACGGAATCTAGGCACATTAAACACAGCGGTTTGATTTGATTTCCAGTGACACGTGTGTTGAGCACCACATTACACCACAGGAACATGGTCATATTTGTTATATTCTGGTATTCCTCGCATTGGATTATATTATGTTTTATAATTTATTCCTTAGTACTGCTCCCTGAAGAAGGGCGGTCTATATGCCCGAAATGCATTGGAGTATGCTTCAGTAATGATGTTTGAATGCATTGAAATCATTGAATGAAAAAAGACATTCAAGGAAATTATGAATAATAAAAAGATGAAGTACTTTTCAATATGAATCAGTGTGGAATCCTCATTTCTGACAGAGGAGTACGAGTGTGCCTACGGGGATGCAACTAATGCACCATTAGGAGCACATTTCCAATTATTTACAGACGTCCGTGGACGGAGGACGCCACCTGTAAATTTGTTAAATTGATATCACGACACTGGAGGGATAAGGCTGTGCACCTGACTTATTCAATTAAAGTTTTTGCAGCCCACATATTCATTCATCTGGAATGTAGTGTTGTAGGATTGTACTCGAAAGTTAGAACTGTGCTTTAGAGCCTAATCTTTCATAAGTTGTATAAGTAATAAGTTTAATGTTATGTTATGTTATGTTATGTTATTAATTTTTGTATCGCGCACAGCTGCCCCAGCGAAGGGGCGTCCTGGCGCTTGAGCAGGTACTGAAATATAACACAGAACGGAAAGAAAAGCCCTAGACAGGTACAGAGAACAGAAAGGTCTTGATCGCGCGCCTAAAAACAGTGAGATTATTCAACTCACGGATATGCACCGGGAGAGCGTTCCACAAACCAGCGGCAAGTACTCGAAAGGAGAGACCGCCCATCCTACTGAGTTTGAACCGGGGGCAGACTGCAAGATGTAGGGCCTCCGATCTCAACAACCTCAACGGAGTATAGGGAAGGAGCAAGTTGGCGAGTGCCGGCGGCGAAGAGAACTTCAAGATTTTGAAAGCCAGGCATAGCGACTTGAACTTAATTCTCTGCCTGACCGGCAACCAGTGTAAAGCAGGAATCGTGCTGGACACTGAACAAAATTTAGGGAGGCCAACAATGGCCCGAGCCGCAGCATTCTGCACCCTTTGAAGTCTGGATGCTTCAGCCTGATTAATCCCTAGCAGCAGCGCACTACCGTAGTCCAGCCGAGATAGAACCGTGGCTTGGACCACGAGCTGTCGGGTAGAAGAATCAAAGAACTTGAGAACAGGTCTAAGGCCTCGCAGAATCCCATAGCAGGTAGCTGCGACCTTCTTTGTGTGACTCGAGATGGTAAGGGCCGAGTCCATCCAAATTCCAAGATTCCTTACCTCGGAAACAGGGACCGGAGTGATGCCTAATTCAGGCGGCCACCACTGATCTCCCCAAAGCTCTGCGTGTTTCCCCAACACCATTACTTCAGTCTTTTTGGCGTTCAGTTGTAAGCAATTGGATCTAAGCCAATTTGCTACGGCCAAAAGTCCTGCCCGGAATCTAGGGGCATCCACCTCAGGGTCGCCACTTAGAGTCACCGCCAGCTGCGTATCGTCAGCATATGAGGTCATCTCAAGACCCCACTGTTTGACGATCGCAGCTAGCGGTTTCACATATAGGTTAAACAAGGTTGGACTTAGCGCCGAACCCTGGGGGACCCCCAGATCCAGAGAATAAAAGGTGGAATGGCCAGGTGGTATGGCCACTTTAAAGGACCGACCGGAGAGGAAAGAGCAGAACCACTGAAGAGCAATCCCCGTAATACCAGCCTCCTCTAGGCGCTGCATCAGAACCCGGTGGGACACAGTATCGAACGCGGCGCTCAGATCTAATAAAAGGAGCGCCGCTGTTCGCCCCGCATCGAGCACCCCACGTAAGTGCTCGGTCATGTAGAGCAACGCGGTCTCGGTGCTGTGTCCTGACCGGAAACCGTTCTGACTCGGGTCCAGAATATTGTTCCGAGCAAGATGGTCAGTGAGGATGGAGTTCACATGCGTCTCAGTAACTTTAGCTATCCAGGGAAGGAGGGATATGGGGCGGTAGTTCTCAGGCAAAATCGGATCTAAAGTAGCCTTCTTCAGGATTGGGGTGACTACCGCTCGCTTCCACAAGGAAGGGACCACTCCAGAGGATAGCGACAAATTAATTAGAGACAGCATCGAGGCCCGACACCAGAGGGGAAGGATCCTGATTTGATCAGGCTTCACCGGGTCTAACGGGGAGCCAGATTTAATCTTGAGACTAAGTGTGTCGAAGATCTCCATAGACAAGTCCGGGAAAAAAGTCAGAGCCTCCACATGCAATATGTTAAGGCTCCCTAACTCTGGGTCAGGTGGCGACTGGTTGAATCCTCGGTAGATATTCTGCACTTTTTCTAAAAAGAAGGATGCTAAACCTTCACAATGAGCGTCCGTGCAGATAGCAGTCGAGGTGGCCCTTTTATTCAAAAGGTCCTTGATGACCTTAAAAATTAGTTTTGAGGGATTGGTGCTGGATTGGAATTCCTGTGCATAGAATGCGGCCCGGGTTCTGCAAATTGCCCTATGATAGATCTTGAGTTTAGCAAAATAGGAGGATTTCGGTTTAGGATCGTAAGTCTTCCTCCATTCCCTCTCAGCTTTCCGGCAGATTTTTTTTAGCTCGGCAAGCGAGTCATTATACCATGGGCTAGGTACTTTGGTATGGCATTTGGACCAGCGCATTGGTATAAGGGAATCGAGGGCGTCTGAAACCCATTTGCAGAACAGATCGTAGCCTTGTTCCGCATTCAATATAGTGCCCAGGGGCTCTTTCTCCAGCATCCGATGGAACTCCTCCAATTTCAACTTATGCCACTGTCGTTTGAAGACCAGTCTATCTGCCGATTTAAATGGCAGATCATCAATGGGACAAAAGACTTCCACCAACAGATGGTCAGTCCAGCCCACTGGGATCGGTGTGGATGCCTTCGCCCTCTCCAGAGTGGTAAAGAAAGGGTCCAAAATATGACCTCCAGAATGAGTAGGCAGGGTAACTAGTTGTACCAATTGCTGTGCTTCAAGGTCCACGAGCAGAGTGTCTATACCCGTGGACGCCCTACTATCGAAATGGATATTAAGGTCGCCCGTGATGTTAAAATTTGCACAACTAGGTGCAAGAAAACTTACCATATCGGCAAGGGCGGCCTTAAAAACTGTGTCACTACCTGGAGGACGGTAGATGAGAATACCGCTGAGAGTAAAATGATGACTAAATGCCACTTTAAAAAGGGCACTCTCACAGGCAGGCAGACCAAGAGGTTTCCATTCCGAGGGGAAGCGAGATTTTACTGCCATGGCGATGCCACCACCCCTCGTTGGACGGTTCAAAGTAAAAACCGTATATTCAGATGGAAACGTAAGATTGAGGATGGCGTCATCAGAGTCTTGTAGCCATGTTTCGGTGAGGAAGAGTAGGTCGGGCGAATCCTTAACTAAGAGGTCATGTACATATTGATGGTGCTTAGCCAACGACCTCACGTTCAGGTTCCAGATCCGTAACACACGGCCCGCGATGTTATTATGCGTGGTCGAAGCACTGTCTTCCAGCGTTCGAATCATGGCCGGTTTGTCTAATAACCAGTTTTTACAAGAGCATATATATGGGCCGGAAAGAGGATGTACCGGATCGCACCGACAAACATCAATTCCTCCAGCAATGGACAACAACTCATCCCGAGTATAACTAAGTTGCAGTGATGTCGACATGATGTTACTCGAGCTAAGTGTCCAGAGTCCTACCGCGTCACGCGCTTCCTCGTCGCTGACGGGCGCAGACGGGCAGGACTCTGGCACGACTCAGGCGCAGCGAAGGCGCCCAGCTGCGCGGGAGAGGACGACTTTAAATAGGCGCTCCAAGCGCCAATGCGAGCGCGAGGACGCTCCAAGATGGCGCCCACCGGGATGGGCAGAGCCCAATGCAAAATGGCGCCCCACTAGGACCACCCTGTGACCCGGACCCGCCAAAACGGCGGTGCAATACAATTATATGCGGTAAGAGGGAGAGCCCAGCCAAACCCGCTTAAAAGCAGGGGAAAAGTGACCTAACAGCGCAAATATAAAAATGAGGAAATATTAAAAACGAAGCGATAGCAGCAACGCAAGCGCAGCACAGCCAGTACCTGTTCAGGCAGCGCACCGCTGCAGGTCCGCCTTAAATAGGCGCTCCAAGCGCCAATGCGAGCGCGAGGACGCTCCAAGATGGCGCCCACCGGGATGGGCAGAGCCCAATGCAAAATGGCGCCCCACTAGGACCACCCTGTGACCCGGACCCGCCAAAACGGCGGTGCAATACAATTATATGCGGTAAGAGGGAGAGCCCAGCCAAACCCGCTTAAAAGCAGGGGAAAAGTGACCTAACAGCGCAAATATAAAAATGAGGAAATATTAAAAATGAAGCGCTAGCTGCAACGCAAGCGCAGCACAGCCAGTACCTGTTCAGGCAGCGCACCGCTGCAGGTCCGCCTTAAATAGGCGCTCCAAGCGCCAATGCGAGCGCGAGGACGCTCCAAGATGGCGCCCACCGGGATGGGCAGAGCCCAATGCAAAATGGCGCCCCACTAGGACCACCCTGTGACCCGGACCCGCCAAAACGGCGGTGCAATACAATTATATGCGGTAAGAGGGAGAGCCCAGCCAAACCCGCTTAAAAGCAGGGAAAAAGTGACCTAACAGCGCAAATATAAAAATGAGAAAGTATTAAAAACGAAGCGCTAGCAGCAACGCAAGCGCAGCACAGCCAGTACCTGTTCATTTGAACATTTCATATATTGTACAGATTTGATACACTTGGCCATTTGCAACCCTCATCTTTATTCGTCTTTTTTCTATACGTTAGGTTTTTTTTAATGATACTTCGTTATAACTTACTGTGATTCTTTGAAAAGACAATTTATCTAAATGTTAATAAAAATGGCTTTAAGAAAGTTAAAGTGTTTATAAATGATGTTAATCTATTGAAGTCAAAAGGTTGCGATTAGAAGGAATTCGAATGGTTAACGGCCCAGCAGAGAAGCGCTGTACGTGCGTCACACTTTCTTCAGTGGAAACTTCATGGATATAACTCATAAGCTGACCACGTTGGCGACATCGGTACAGTTGAAAGGTAAGTGGACTCATTCAAAAATGCGAACCAGTTAGTTGACTATAGACCAAAGTAGAAGTCTGAGCTGCAGTTAATCGAACTCGTCGCCAGATGGCAGAAGGTCGCCGTGAACGAAGTTTCCTAGCCAAGGGTATGTGTAAAGTGTAGCTTTAATTAGAAGCAGAGCTGTCTGTCACGCAAATACTTTAAACTGCGTGTTTGGACGTATTGCCTATGCTTATCACAGCTGAACTATGCTTACGAGATAACGAGAAAATGCCTCAGTCGTTTACACGTGGCATTCTTTCTATTTATAGCTATCTCGGAAGTGTGATCATTTTTGGAGCATTATAGTCCCGAATTCCTTTTCATCTCCTTACCTGAGAACCTTGTTGGCAGATAAGAAATATCCTCTTTGATTTCACATGTGAGAGGGAAGCTCTGCCTTTTTATGTTTTATGGTGTTTGGCTTTTTTGCATGTTCATGTGCCTCCAGTGCTGACAAGTGAATATTTTAAGGGCATTTCACCTATATACCCCGAGAAGGCCTTTATAGGTGCATCATAGGAAGAGGTGGTTTAAAGTTTAAAAGAATTCTCTCATTCCTTATACTGAATGAGAATTGTGGTCTCGGGAACACTGTTTTCTACACAGGCACGTAATTTGAGCAAAAAGAGTCCAGTTGTGAAACTCATGGGTGGAACGTTGACAAGACCTTTGGGGCCCATTGGGGAAAGGGAGGGGGGGGAAGAAAGCACCGACCCGAGACTCAATATAGGTGTGATAAAGGCCGCTTTATTGGAAGCAGGTGCATCCTACACAATAACAACCTTGGCCTGCGCCGCACAATCTAAACCTCATAAATATGTAATTTCCTGACTCACCCCCACCCCCTCCCCTAACTGATTCCCACAATCCACAAACAGTAACAATTAGCATAACGTCAATTTTCTTCTCCACCTGGCTAAATACTTTATTGTGCTTGACCTACCCCCCGATACTCCAAACAGTTCTCCTACTCTTCCCCCATATATTAGGAAGAACCGCCCCTACATGCAGAATGCACCCCACACCTGCTCCAGCGACATGCAAAACCCCCCACCCAATCATAAAACCCCCTATGCACCAGCCTCCAACGAAACATCGCCCAAAATCCCCCGACAACCCCAAACTCCCTTGAAAACGAAAGTCCCCCGAAAAGGGGAATACCCGCCCTTGGGGCCCCCCCCTTTAACATGACCCAGGGAGGGAGGGAGGGGAAAAAAATTTCTTTCCGCCACCCCCGCCCGCCGGCCGAGACACCACACTTAAAATGGTGTCTGTGCCGCGTCCCCGGCCGGATCTCCAAACCCAGCCCAAAAGGAGCCCAACAAAGCCCCGCCCCCCAGCCCAAAAGCTACTATACAAACAAACCCATCCCCGGGCGGCGCCAGCTCCACCCCCCCTTCCTCTCCCCGGCCCCAAATTCCCCCGGGCGGGGCAGGCCTCCCTTCGGTCGGCCGCCCCCCCCCAGGACCCCCATTGGGGCCCATTGGGGAAAGGGACGGGGGGGGGGGAGAAAGCACCGACCCGAGACTCAATATAGGTGTGATAAAGGCCGCTTTATTGGAAGCAGGTGCATCCTACACAATAACAACCTTGGCCTGCGCCGCACAATCTAAACCTCATAAATACGTAATTTCCTGACTCACCCCCACCCCCTCCCCTAACTGATTCCCACAATCCACAAACAGTAACAATTAGCATAACGTCAATTTTCTTCTCCACCTGGCTAAATACTTTATTGTGCTTGACCTACCCCCCGATACTCCAAACAGTTCTCCTACTCTTCCCCCATATATTAGGAAGAACCGCCACTCGAGGGACGTGCTAACGGTCCTCGACTCCCCACCGCTTAAACCCGGTACGTGCCGCATGACCCAGCCGGCAGGACCACAGCCCTAACCAAATGGCGCGCCACGGACCCCCCTCAAACACAGTGCTGTCAGGTCAATGCCTTCTTACCGCCGGCAGGTCCTCCCCCCTAACCATAGGACCATGTCCTCCGTCCCAATGTGTAGGGCCATGCCCTCCGTCACCCCGTATAGGGCCATGCCCTCCGTCACCACGTACAGGACCATGCCCTCCGTCACCAATGTACAGGGCCATGCCCTCCGTCACCCATGCATAGGGCCATGCCCTCCGTCACCACGTATAGGGCCATGCCCTCCGTCACCACGTACAGGGCCATGCCCTCCGTCACCCCGGTATAGGGCCATGCCCTCCGTCACCCATGTATAGGGCCATGCCCCCCGTCACCAGCGTATCGAGCCATGCCCTCCGTCACCAGCGTAGAGGGCCATGCCCTCCGTCACCAACGTATAGGGCCATGCCCTCTGTCACCAATGTATAGGGCCATGCCCTCCATTACCAATGCACAGGGCCATGCCCTCGTCACCAATGCAGAGGGCCATGCCCTCGTCACCAACGCAGAGGGCCATGCCCTCGTCACCAATGCCTAGGGCCATGCCCTCCGTCACCAATGCATAGGGCCATGCCCTCCGTCACTAAATGTATAGGGCCATGCCCTTCCTCACTAAATGTATAGGGCCATGCCCTCAGTCAACGTCTCCCCCGGGGCGTGCTTCCCGGTCGCGGAATCGAGCTCCCTACGAAGTATGACCGCACTGAACCGGGGCCGTACCCTCTCTCTGGCGCCCAGGGCCCCTCCCTGTCAACACAAGGCCTGGGAAGCCGCCCAGCGCCTGCAGGCAGTCCGCCGAAACCGGCCGTCCCACCAGAGAGAAGCCCTTCGGATGGTGCGTCCCACACCGGGGCCCGTCCGCCAGGAAAAAACCCCTGCCGCAGTGCCCCCCAACACCCCCGTCACCTACCATACCCTGCTGCCCCCACATGGCTGCGTCACCGTTCCGCGTCAGACCCCACCGCGCGTTGCGACCCCCCTGTCCTCCGGCGGGCGTGCTCCCTGACCATGGATTCGAGCTCACTACGGAGAATGACCACACCGACAGGGGACCGTGCGTCCTCTCTGGCACCCAGAGGGAAGTCCTCCACACAGTGCGACACCCTCCAGAGCCTGTCCGCCAGGAAAAAGCCCACTACAAAGAACGTACCTCTCACCCGCGCACGACCCCCAAATGCCCTTGATATGCCCGCGGCCTAACCGAGACGCTTGCCCTGTTCACGTCTATACGCCCGTACCGACCGCTCGGGCCCCCCAAAACCTGCACCTAGGCCGACACCCCAAAAGTAGTCAGCACCTAACAGACGCCCCCATGTGCACCCTCACGGCAAGAAAAAGATCCAGTACGCTCCGCCCAAAACCCCCCCCGACCCTGCGAGACGGGTAGACTCCCCCCTCTTCAGAACCCCAGGTCACCGACAAAGCTGCACCGGACCCCGAATGAGGCCCAAACGACTCCCCCATCAATGCCCCCCGTGTCCCTACATACAACTCCACCCCCCCCCAGACCGTCACCCAGGCCGCCCCAAGCAACGTGTAGCCCTCCCAGACAGTCTAGACAAACCTACCCCTGCACTCGTCTCCCCCGTATAAATACCAAAATGTGCTCATCTGAACTGATATTTTGCTGCAACTGTTATTGCCTCCACTTATAGTATACCAGTAACATTACACCTACAACAAACCATGACTAGTGGCTTTGTCAAAGGGTGTTCGTTGGATAATATAAATATACGACATGCATATATAACACCCTGGCTTCGTTGTACATACTATTGAAAACGCCTTGGTTCCTGTGCGAGTGGTTGTGACATAATGGCTAGAGAGCTACCAACTTTGGCGCTCAGGAAGCAAGTTGGAGTCTCATCATCCGCTCAAGGTACAGTGGCTCTGATCAAATCCATTAATCGCCAGAGCCTACCAGAATTAAAGTAAATATGTCCTTGTTGCCGCTCAGGGAAGGCACTTCGAGTTCAACCCCATTTAACTGCACACAAATAAAAGTTACGGCAAAAACAGTGTACCGCTGCAGGGTAAGATTTCTTTCCGGTCAGAGAGTGAGAACGAAAATGGTGGGCCCGACAGGGACCCGTCTCGGTACCCGCTGTGGGTTCGCG
Organism: Lissotriton helveticus; assembly: GCF_964261635.1. Lineage (NCBI taxonomy): Eukaryota > Metazoa > Chordata > Amphibia > Caudata > Salamandridae > Lissotriton > Lissotriton helveticus. The sequence goes on along the minus strand of NC_136057.1, from coordinate 711,647,396 downwards.
CGTGATTTAAATGTGTGTGACCGCGGCGAAACGCAGAAATCACGGGGACGCGCAGAATACACAACCGCTGTCAGGCCTAAAAACAGACATGGCGTGGCCAGCCCGCCCTGTTAACAATCTGCATCAAGTTGTTCGTGTTTAGCCATACTGCCCACCCTTTGCACACTTGCCGCCCGGCCCCTTTCCTCAAAGGCGGTGTCTGTGACGCAGCCTCGAGTACATAAAAGGCCCACTCTGAAAGCAGGTGTCTTGAAACTATTAACTTCCTTCAGGGCCCAGCGAGCAGAGCACCGTGTCGGCCCGGGCAGCTAAAAAGGTGAGATTCACAGAAACAGCACTGTATTAAGGAAACGTCACTGTGTCCGACCAGGTGGGTTGAATGTGTAGCCACGGTAGAGGCGGCGAGACCCGCAGTCATTCTGCGGTTCCTGTCGGAAAATTTGGTCACTCCTGTCTCCCATTTTGCAATCACGCCCCCTAATGTCAGAGACCATAACAGCTCTAAAACAGTAGCACACTGTGAACGGGTATAGCTTCCATATGGACCACAAGCGACGGATTCAAATCTATGGTATCCGCGTCCTCAGAATTTGTATTCCTATTTAATTATTTATTTATGGATTTAATTCTGTTGAGTTCTACACCTCCGCCCTAATCCTTCTGCGTGTCGCCATGGATCACACACCGACCTGAAGCAGTGGTCAGTGTGGATGCCGTGACGCCGAAAAAAGCCGAGAGTTCACTGCATGCAAAGATAGTCCTGCTCAGTGTTAACGATCTGAAAAGCCACCTGCTGGAAGGGAGCAATAATCCGGCCCCCTCTGCAATTCCACAACTGTTGGTTGTATCTGCCTTTCAAATGTCTGGGCTGTGCTCATAAAGGAAAACGCTCGTCTTTTAGCCTACAGAAGGTGCACAGATAAATGGAATAAAACTGCGTTTGAAAATTCTTTAACCAAAAGACTATTTGCTTGAAGAAAAGGTTCCTCAGAGGCATGTACCAGTACGCCTCAATGACCTCGCCGGCGATTCATAGCCGGAGTCGTGGATAGTCTCTCAACGCGCCCCCCGACCGGCACGCGCCACGCTAGGCTGTGACCGCGCTCAAGAGCGCAAAACGAGCGCCCGTGGCAGCGGAGCGCCGCTCCTCTACCTCCGGCACGTGGCAGGCACACCCCGCACCCACAGAGCGGACCGACAGCCCAGCGGCACTGCACCCACCGCAACCTATTTGCCAACCATGCGCAGTAGGAATATGCACATGCGCTGCAATAAACTCACCTGTCCGCAAACCCTCCCCCACTCTCAAGGGTGGCAAACCTCCCCCCTGTATCACCCATTCCTCCCGTCTCTTCCCGTCCCCCATCCCCCTACCCCACCGAAAAGTCCATACCCCCCCACGCACACACCTAAAAAAATTTACCCCCCAAGAAGTATTTATTTAAGTATTCCTGTACGTATGCTTCACTATGCAGCGCGGGCCCCTCCCGAAGGCGCCAAAGCGCCTCACAACCGCGCCTCACAACCGGGACAGAAATGAAACAGAATGAGAAACAGTACAAAAGAACATATCACACAGCACACGTCGCGTTACATAAGGCAATAGTGACAATTTTGAGCAAACAGAATACATGAGGCAGTAAATAATGCGAGCAACCAAAATCCATGAGTTGAAACATATTGAGAAACCTTACAAAAGAACATATTACCCAGCATACGTCACGTTACATAAGGCAATAGTGGCAATCGCGAGCAAACAAAATACATGAGGCAGCAAATATTGCGAGCAACCAAAATCCCTGAGGTGAAACATAATGAGAAACATTACAAAAGAACATATTACCCAGCATACGTCACGCTACATAATGCAATAGTGACAATCGTGAGCAAACAAAAGACATGAGGCAGTAAATATTGCGAGCAACCAAAATCCATGAGGTGAAACATAATGAGAAACATACCAAAGACATATTACCCCGCATACGTCACGCTACATAAGGCAATAGTGACACTCGTGAGCAAACAAAATACATGAGGCAGTAAATATTGCGAGCAACCAAAATCCATGAGGCAGTAAAGATACTAGCGACAAGTGTGCTGCCCCAAAACGAAACCCCGGCGGCCGTAGGGACCCTTCGGGTAGGGGCAGCAGGGACTCACCTAGTCCCACGTGGGAGCGCGACCGCCCGCACCAGGCAGAGCCGGCCCATCCGCTCGGCCGCGTGGAGCCGCAAGCTGCTCACCCGAGCTCCACCGTCGTCCAGCGCTGTGTCCAGCATCCCTCCTGCGAAATGTCCAGCCTGCCGGGAAATGCTCGTGTCACCGAAGCCTAAAATGTCCCATTGTATCCACACCTACAGTAAGTCCATTCTTCACAAAAAAATTTCTTTCCGCCACCCCCGCCCGCCGGCCGAGACACCACACTTAAAATGGTGTCTCTGCCGCGTCCCCGGCCGGATCTCCAAACCCAGCCCAAAAGGAGCCCAACAAAGCCCCGCCCCCCAGCCCAAAAGCTACTATACAAACAAACCCATCCCCGGGCGGCGCCAGCTCCACCCCCCCCTTCCTCTCCCCGGCCCCAAATTCCCCCAGACGGGGCAGGCCTCCCTTCGGTCGGCCGCCCCCCCCAGGACCCCCATTGAGAGAAGAACGTGAAGTATCTGCATGCTGTTATTTCTTCACTGGCGTGTATTATGTGTGGTCGCAGAACTATGGGAACGTTCAATTATTGTCTACAGTGATGTCCGTCTTAACTATTGCACATTCTTGGCCACATTTACCGGCAGTTTGTTGTGGTCGGTTTTACTTTCCAAAGTTGCCTAAAGTAATGCAAAGCAGTGCTATGCAATACTTTGTGCTGCTTTTTGTACAGTGAGAGTAACCTGAGCGCTGCATTGGTGTTCCCATGCAAGCAACTAACATTTGTAGACAGGGATTTGCGCCCAAAATAGTGACTCTTCGAGGCAGTCGTAACAGTGAAGCAACTTTTAAAATTCTCCACATTTTTCCAACTTTGCCTGTGTTCTGCAGTGCACAGCACACATACAAAGTGGGAAACTTATTAAAACATAAGCTTTGTACTAGAAGGCAAGGCTCCCTTTCCAGTACAAAACCTATGCTTAACAGAACACGCACTCCCTTGCACTACAGTAAAAAAATCAGTAAATCTACCCCTCAGCGTTATTTCTGGTTATCGGAGAATCTGCACAAAGCAAATCATATTTAGTGCAGATAGAAAGCAATATTTACCAAGTTTTCAGAAAGGCTGTTAGACATGGGGTAGTGTGGTGCAGAGCGGGTTGGCCAAACTCCACAGGAAATGTGTAAAGCATCCGCGCAGCACACACAGGCGACACACAAGGCACACTACAAAAAGAGACCACACCAGTTTAGGTGAAAAACAGCATATGTATTATGCACCCCACAGCAAGAGGTAATCACAGGGGTGAACACGCGCCAACTGGCACCCGGTAATCATGTACAGAAGGGGACTATTTACAGGGCAGGGCCAATCGGGCCGCTGCCAGAAACATTGTAACAGGACTCAGGGTAAACGAAAGTCCGTCAATAAATGTGTCACAGCCAGCAACTACTGGTAACAAAATGAACTCAGCTCAGCACAATAGTATGAGCCCCCTTTGGCCTACAGCATAAGCAAGAGGCATAAACATAAGCATAGATCAGGTGGACATCAACATGAAGCACCAAAACATCAGTATTCAGCATCAACACCTTTGCCGTAGACCTGGAAGGAAAACCAGCATGGCATAACATTAAACAAGATCACCAGCATTAACACTCTGTGCACAACCACATTGACATGAGGCATGACACCTGCGGTCTTCCGTTAGGCATACAAACCCCTTAATGTAAACGTCCGGGGGAGAACACTAGCATCAACCTTTAGGCATTAAACATGAATGATATTTAGGCCTAAGGGCATCCGGCCTAACCTAAAACATCCTATTAGGCCTCGCATTGACATCGTCAACATTAATAGTGTACACATTAGGGGCAGAGGCCTATGTAATATCCAGTAGTGCGTGCTGTGGCCCCAACCGTTGCCACTGCCCACTGTCCAGTGGGGCAGGGAGGTAAAGTCAGTCCTGGCCTGACTCTGTCCCGTGGGGAGCACCTACTCTGGGACTTAAAAATCAAGAATGCCCCATCTTTGCAGCTACCCACCTTTGGGTGGGGCAGCTGTGCAGGGAACCAATGCGGCACTCCTGGTGCCCCTCCCGGCACCCGCGATGCTCCCAGGAGCCCACCAAAAGAATCCTGGCACCGGGGTGGGCACCGGCAATGTGCCCCGACACCCCCCAACCACAAGATGGCTGAGACCCACTCACAGGGCTCTCTGGGTGATTCTGCTCCTCGCTGTTGCTGCGGGACATCCACCTGGAGCCTACGAGGCTCTGGTCGTTCCAGGTGACATGCAGGGTTCCTCTCTCCTCCCGGAGCCCTGCAGACGTCGCGCTGCTCCTTCCTGTCTTCACCCGGACCCCCTCCTGGGACCCAGAACTTCAGTAGGGCGGTGCGAGGCTCCAGACGACTTCTGGGGCCTCCCTCCTCTTGCCTCCGGTGCTGCCTCACTTGCGAGGGCACTGACCGACGGGGTGGGTTCCTGCTCCGGTCTCTTTCCACAAACGGGGCTCCCTCATCACCACGGGAGCCCCGCCATACCTCTGCCTCCTTCTGACTTCCTGGGGCGAGGTCCCGACTTCTTCCTGCTTCTGCCCCGACAGGGCGAGACTTCCTCTGGACGCTCTCGCCAGCACCAATCCCAGCACGTCTCCCCTGAAGTCACAGGGAAGCCCGCGCAGGACTCCGGAGCCTCCCGGGCTGGTGCAGTGATTTCAGGCAGCTCGGCAGTGCGGGGTGGGCTCCCGCTGCAGTTCACAACAGGCAGTTACCCTCGGTGCAATTCGGCCGCGGCGGTGATCCTCTCAGCATTCCTGACATGCAGGTTAGGCTCCTGCAAAATGATCATGAGGACCGCGGAGTGTGCACCCGCTCATAGAATATGAATGAAGCGGGGTAGGCACCCGCTGGAGAGCACGACAATGCGGCAATATGTGGGGTAGGCTCCCGCAGTATTGTTAAATGTTGAGAGGCGGCACACACGCGGGGTGGGCACCCGCGATGGCGGCAAAAGTGCAGGGTAGGCTCCCGCTGTTGGTTCCAATAACCAGTACTCCTCACCAGCAATACAAATATAGCGCTCACGAGGCGCTAGATAGCTGCCCCAGATTAAGGATTCCACCTAAGGACATAGCGCCCACGCTCCTCTCTCCTCACTGGCCATCTGCATATAGCGCTTGGGTAGTACAGCGCTAAAGTGCTGGCAGACGGGGTACAGGCAATCCACATGGAGCACTCACTAGGCCCTAGGTCCCACCAGCAGCCTCAGGGACACAAGATAGCGCTCCTCACCTCCTGGTAGTACAGGCCAGTCCAGTTTAGTGCTCCTTCCTTCTCGTGGGCGGCACTGGTACAGCGCTCTTCTTTTCCAGGCACTGGGTAGAAGAGCAGCAGGCACTACTGGACAAAGTCAGCAGTCAGTGGGCACTCATCAGGACAGGGCGGTAGGTCCTAGGAACCATCCTCCTCTGTAACGTGGCACTCCTCCTGATACATCAGCCTTTACTCCGGCAGTGGGGCTCTCACTAGCCCTGTGGACAGCAGAGGGGTTACAATTGGGCACAGGGGCCAGCACACAGGCCCATGTTGCGGTACCTCCTGGCAGCAGGTCCCTCCATATTCATGTCTACGCTCTGACTGAGCACATGGTGGAACAGCCCCCCTAATTATATGCCCCTCACCCCACCTACCAGACAGTGCAAGAAGCTTCTAGAAGCATCTGGGGAAACCGGTCCTGACTGGCTTAGGGGGAGGAGTAGAGCGCCCTGGGAGCCAGGTTTCCCTCCAAAAGCTGGGATGGCTGGGAAACGAACAACTAGACTGGTAACCCACCTCAGTCAGGTGGAACAACACAAAGCCATGGCATCCATTTTAAACCTAGCATTTTACCAAGGTGCATTCTTACAATGGGGAATTACAGGTGCGTACACCATTGCATCACATTTAACATTTGTATTTCACATTCATTACCATGAAGGGGATTCCCACAAAAGCGAAAAAATCCAGGGGAAAAAGGACCAAGTCCAACAAAGGCACATTGCTATTTTAGAAGCAAAACAATCAATGTCCCTTCTCCTATTGCGTCTGCTTGCTTTGCTGTGTCTTCGCTAAGTAACGCTATGAAATTCTGGGGCAGATTGACACAATTTTCGAATTTGCTCTGCTGCGTTCCAAAAAGGGTCAAAATAACGCAATTCCATATCTACTAAGTCATGTTGCTGCTGCTGCCATCCCTTGTGCTGGTGCTCTGAAAGACTGGCATGTGTGATGCACAGGCTCACAGGGGCCAATGTGAGCTTTTCTACACAGATTTGTATGCTGGGAGCATACCTTTCCAGTACAGATTCCTGTGTTTAAGCAAACATGAAAGAATCACATGCACTGAATGTGACGTGCTCTCCTCAGCATACATTCAGTGGATCAGTCTTTTGAGAAATTAAAACATTTCTCTTTTTTAGCGACTACTTCAAAGAATCATTCATTTTTAAAGCAAAGCTCTGTTTATATCATACATGGCATCATAAAGATTTTTGCGGCAAGCACAAGTCATTTTGACGGCTTAATGTGTTACCGCTGCGATGCGTCATTTCTTGTAAATAAGGCCCCTAGAGACCTGACCTGGGCATTGTGATGAGAGCTACAGCCTGCATGGAACCACCAAACTAAGAGAGGATCTGAGAATAAACATGAAAAACAGTCCCTGTCACCTGTGAGTGGGCGTGCATGTGTGTCTACGAGCAGGCGTGCGTGTGGGTGTGTGTGTATGTACACACAGGAGTGGTAGCAGGAGGTCGAAAGGTATGTTTCTTTGCTGATACTCCACCATGCACACATTGAAAACGTTAATCATTATATAATGACTTTTATATTTTGTTTGCCTACCTCCTGTTGTTAGCTATCATTCTCCTCATTGACGTCGTGGATTTCACACTTCTCAGTTTTTTCAGGGATTTCCATGGTTTATGGTTGCATTATGCAAAATGAAGTAAAGTACAATATTGCCAACATAGTCTGCTGTATATTGCGGTGTTCTCCAAGTGCTCTGGAGGCCTCTGAAGAAATTCTGGATCTCCAACATGTTCTTACATTATCTATCTTCTGATATGAACTGGATTGTATCTCACCCTGAAGGAGTGGTATGATCCTGGTATCAGCAACGTCAACATTCGTATCTACAGCCTGCTAAGTAGGTCACAACAGATTTGGCAGTTAGTGTTTGTCGAATTGCATTTACCAAGAACTGTAGCACTGATAAATAAGCCATCCAGTGTAGAAGAAAGACCAGTTCTCTTTACCCAGACCTTCGTTGCTCACAATAGGCATTCTAAAATATTGCTTTGTTTGATGGTGTGACCTGCGGTTTTGAGATCTACTGTGGCCCTTTCGAGAAAAGAAGTAATCACAGTGATGAGTAAAAGAGTGGAAGAAGAAGAAGTGATATTGTTTATTGAAATAGAAGTCTTAGAGTTCCTCTATAGAGGTGCTAGCATGCGCCTGAACACTGCATAGGACTTGAACTATTCCATTATCTTTCTAACCGAAACCTGGAAATCTTTGTTGGTGCTTTGTCTGCAATAAGGGTCTAGGGCAGCAGCCAATTCTGGGCTCTGTCTCTGCATCTGAATTGTCTGGCAGCATCAGCTTGAATTGTTATTTGCTTGGTATCTCTTGAGAAATCCAACTTGTGCAAGTCTTTAAAGAGTGGGCTAAATTTGTCTAGATGCTTTACTAACATTTTTTGTGAAGATTGTAACAGGAAAACCATGATTAAGTCTGGAAATTGGAGCCACATTTTGAATGTAGCGATTTTACAACACCAATCTTGAAAATGCTTTAGAATTTTTAACTTTGCAGCTTCTAAATGACTGCCACATCAAAATTGTGATTACCAAATTGCGCATCTGGGTTTGTCGCAAAATTGTGATTCGCATTTTGCAAACAGTGTAAGAGGCTGAGGCTTACTTTCGAGACATCACAAACAGGAAGTGAGCCACGTATACAACAGAAGATGATAGACAAGATATTTGGAAAATACCCCCATTTCTTCAAAGGACTAGAGAAGTTTGGAAATGACCACTAAGTTGGCAGAAAGAGTGGAGGAAAGCAAGAAAAGAATATGGAAATTCAGTGAGGCAGAGGGAGAGTTCATAGATAAAGAGTGTGTTGCAAATAATTGCACACTCTTTGGCAAATCCTCCCTTACTGTGCCAGGGGAAACCAATAAACGTATCTAACAAAAAATACTAGAAAGGTTTAAAACACTGGAAGTAGCAAGTCACAGCATCAACTAAATGCACTAAAGGTGTTGAGGCATGTGCCTCAAAACTTCAAAGAGGGTTTCCTGCAGGAGGCGGCTCAGACTGGAGGTGGTCCATCAACACAATCACCATTAATACCACTTGAGGATTCCATAGAACTTGGGACAGAGCAAATGGCGTATAACACATAGGAAAGACAGCTCCTACACCAATGGCTAACCACCACGTGGTGTATTTGAAAAAAACAGAAAGAACTGATTGCTTAGTACAATACAAACAAAGAAATTAACCATTTTAACACCCATTTGTTATTGATTGAGTACTAATGAGCATAGTTTCAAACTATTCTTACTAGATAACATGACTACACTTGCTCCACCCCTATCCAGTTTAACAGTCACTTTCTTGCAGCACTGTTAGTCTAACTGCATGTCTCTAAGTGGTAACTAATTGTCTTTGACAGGGGCATAACTTGGTCAGAATCATTGGGAGGTATGAGCTTCCAAATTTCCCACAATCATTCTGGTACTTCTAGTTAAAATACATTATAAGAAAAGCAGGGCATGTGGGAGGTAGCGGGGACAGTGAATAGGGAGAGGGGTGCAGAAGTGCAGATTGTTAGGAGGAGGAAATGCTGTATTTTGTAAAACAGCCAATATTCTCTAAGACCTTCAAAACAGATGGATGAGTATGTATATATTTATATATCTATGTATATATATTGCCAGTAGGTAGTTATAGTTAAGATGTAGTTTCCATAGGAAGAGCATTTTTTGTTTTGCCGTTGTTTGACGAACCCTCACGAAAATTTCAAAACAAGTTCAACGCTCAATTTTGCTGGTGTCTTTAAAGTTTTGGGGTGATCCGCCAAGTGGGGCCAATAAAAAGGGGGGAAACGGGGTTTGCCCCATGTTAATTTCCATTGAATGCTCCCGCCACGCCATAGCCAGCGCTGCTCCGCTATCAACAAGCAAGCGCATTAAAAATCCTCTCACTTATTGAAAGTGGAGAATATTACTTTTGGACAGAGGGATCTGCATGTTCAGAAGCTCCCTCTGTCCAAAAGCAATGCCGGCTCCCACAGAACACGGAGAGCCAGCATGGACACCGGGGTGCTTGAGGCTCCCCCGCAGTCCCCATCAGTGACAATTGGGAACCCTGGGTGGGACCAGGGTACCCACTACAGATGCCGGGCCCTAGGGGATGGGGCCCCCAGGGCCAAACTTGGCCCGAGAGGGGGGCCACATGGCCCCACTCCCATTATTATTATTATTATTACATAATTTTAAAAAGAGGCTGGGCACCAGGGGATGGGGTCACTGGGGCCGAAATGGGCCTGGGAGTGGGCGCAGTGCTGGTTGTAGGATGAAGTCCCGTTGGTTCTAGAGAATCCTTGGGGGCCAGTAAGCCTTCCTCTTACCTCCAGTGAGTCCCACACAGCAGGATTGCTGAGAGGTCTTCAGAGACTATGCCTTCGTTCTCCATTAATATGCAAATGCACCTTCTGGGTCAATGCTGGTTAGGGGACAAAGTCCCCTTGAATGCTGAGGGTGCTAGGGGGCCAAAAAGCCCTCTACTTAACTCCAGTAAGTCCCAAACAGTGGAATTACTGAGAGGTCTTCAGAGGCCACGCCCCCTTTTTCCACCACTCTGCAAACTTGCCTCCTGGTGCACTGCTGGTTGGGGGATGAAGTCCTCTTGGATACTGACGGTTCTTAGGGGCCCATAAGCCCTCCTCAGTGATTTCATTTAAAATGTCATCAGTGATATTATTGACCATGTCAAGAGTGATGTAATATGGGAGGTCAAAAGCAGTGCATTGTTAGCTCAGGTAACTATAAAAATCCGAGCCTAACTATAACATCCCTGTAACCTGAGTATATATACTTAGTTATAGCTAGGACCTTGTTTCCATAAGAAAAGGGTTTTTTGATTTGGCAATATCTTTGGCGCCGTTTGACGAATCTTCGCGAAATTTTTAAAACTAATGGCCCTCTCCGGTCAGTTCCTGTCTTGAAAGTTTTGGAGTGATTGGTCAAGCGGGGGCTGAGAAAAAAAGGGGTCCTAAAATGCATTTTCTCCATGTTAATTTCTATAGGAAATCTTGACGCAGCTACAGACTGAACTACCAAACAAAATTACACCAAATCAGGCAGAGAGGTAGCTCTTGGTCCAGAGTGCACTCTTTGCTGAAAATTGTGTAAATCCGTTCAGTAGTTCCTGAGAAATGTAAAAATAAAAAATATTGATATCTGGTGACTGCGGCGGATGGGCGAACCCTCAATGTGTGAGGCTTACTGGAGGAAACAGGTAGGCTAGTTGGTCCCTAACGACCCCGACAAGTGAAGGGAACTTCATCCCCCAACCAAGAGCATGCCAGGAGGTGTGTTTGCAGAGTGGTGGGCAAAGGGGCGTGGCCTGCTATGAGAACTTAGCAATCCTGTTGTGTGGGACTTACTGGAGATAATAGGAGGGGTAGTTGGCCCCAAAAGATGTCCTTGGGGGCCGACTACCCCTCCTGCTACCTGCAGTAAGTCCCACACCCTTGGGATTACTAAGAGGTCTTCGGAGGCCAGGCCCCCTTTCTCCACCACTCTGCAAATGCTTCCTGACACACTATGGGTTGAGGGATGAAGTCCACTTTGCTCCTGAGGGACTTTGGGGGCCAAGAAGCCCTCCTGGTACCTCCTATAAGTCCTATGCAGCGGAATTTCTGAACGCTGGTCAGATGCCCAGTCCCCTTTCTGCACCACTCTGCAAACACAACTACTGCGTTATAGTTATAAATTAGCATTAAAAAAACCTTAGAAATTCACTGAAAACAACAGAGGTTTCAGAGACGTTATAGTAAGTAATTAGCATTTAAAAAAACCTTAGAAAATCACTGAAAAAACATAGGTTTCAGGGACATTATAGTTAGTAATTAGTATTCAAAAAACCTTAGAAAATCACTGAAAAAACTATAGGTTTTAGAGACGTTATAGTTTGAAATTACAATTGAAATAACCATGATAGTTTGATGAAAAAAACATGGGTTTCAGGGAGGTTATAATTAGCAATTAGCATTTAAAAAAACCTTAGAAAATCACTGAAAAAACCATAGGTTTCAGGGACGTTATAGTTAGAAATTAGCATTTAATAAACCATAGAAATTCACTGAAAAAAACACAGGTTTCAGGTACGTTATTTTTCTAGTTGGACATTTCACTTGTACAAAACCAGAGAAATTCAGCCATTATAGTTAGTTGAGCTAGATATAACTTGCGCCCCCGCAAAGCACTGCAGGTAACATCACATATTACATCACTCAGATAACTTTAGCTTTATTTGGATATAAAATATCCATAAAAGTGCAGGTCAAAGGATACCAACAACAATACAAATTATTATAAAATAGCAAAACATAAAAACAGTGGGTACATAAAAACTTCCAAATTGGATTAGTGGACTTCAGTGGCGTACATGTGTTAAAAAAGGCAAAATATACACAACAACCGTAACAACAATGGCATTTGGACAAAAAGGACATTTGAGGGCTTAACAATAGCAATGTTATGCTGATGGGTGCAATCAAATGGTCAACAACTAGCAGCAGATAGCAGGAAAATGCAATCAAATGTAACCAATTTTAACAGCATTTAATAATGTGTGATTTAATGTAAACTGTGTGCCTTTAGAATAAAAACGTTGACCAGCCCTTCCGGTTATTGAGTAAAATTACGGTATACGTAGCGTATAAGAGTTGTAAGGCCTATGTTTAAAACTGTGTTCTATGGGTTCAGAGCTGCAATTACTGCCTGCCTGCAGGTCCGGGTTCCCAGCCTCTTCCACTCAACTTTCAGTTTTCGTCTGCGTTGTGGCGCAATTGCTGGGCAGGGACAGACTACATGCTCTAAAGTTTCAGCCGCCTTACCACACCCCCTGCATGTTACATCCTCTGACGTACGACGCCAGGGAGGTAAATCCTTTAAAAATTGCCAGTCACCCAGTCTAAGAGACAAGAAGCCAAGCTTTAAGTACAAGGGATAAGTGCAAGACAGATAGGGGAGGGTAGTGGCCAGCCCATAGGAATTCATTATTGCCCATGCATGTTTGTGTTTAGCAAAATGAGCTTTGTCAGCAATTCGGGACCTCAGTCAAGTGCGTTTCTTGATGCTGATTTTAAAAACGGCCTTACTAGGGTTGAGATCCCATAGTTCGCCCGCGGATAATTGCTTGACTGCATCCTTGAAGAGACAGCCATACAACCCCCCTGGATTTTTCTGAGAGATATCTGACCAAAGTAGTGACTCCAGAGTACCTGGCTCTGCTTGTCTTAGTTTGTGGCACAGTAAATTCGTGGTTTAATAGGCCCAGTTCTAATCTGATCTGTGCTGCAGAAGCAGATTTAGGCATGTGCAGGGTTTTTTTGTAGATTTTGGTCACATGTTGGTTTAGGTTGGCATTTAATTTTCCCCTAAATATTTCAATGCCGTACGACAAAGCTGGCCCGATTTTTGCTCTCATGACTTCCAGTAATGGTGATAAACTCGGACCGGACAGCTTTTTTGAGAGTTTAGAAAAAGTTACCTGAAGGTTCATGGCTTTTAGTGCGTTGTTTTACGAAGGAACCCCTGGAGTCAAAATTGACCCCTAAGTATTTATATGTTTTTCCAACTGTGAGGTTCATCTTATTGTATAGCCATCCACCTCCAAGGTAGCGTTTTCTACCAAAGATTACCACTTGGGTTTTCTTTAGGTTTACCTCTAAGGAATTCAAAGTAGTGTAGCTGTGCAATTTGTTTAGTAGCCTTTTCAGACCTTTGAGACTAAAAAGAACCAAGTCATCTGCATATAGGAGATTACTTATTGGCTCACCACCGATCTTGGGTGGGTGGCTGTTTATTTCCTCTAGGGTGGCTGGTAAATCTGCTATAAACAAGTTAAAAAGTAAAGGGGCCAGCACACATCCCTGTTTGACGCCTCTGGTTGTCATGATTTTCCGAGAGAGATGTGTGCCAGACCCCAGCTTCACTTGTATCCATGTGCCTGAGTGTAATTGGATTATGGCGTCCAGAAGTTTAGCTGGGATCCCCCATTTTTTTAACTTTACCCATAGAGCAGCCCTGGGGACCTGGTCAAAGGCGGCTTTGAAATCTACAAAGCAGCTGAAAACAGCCCTAGATGTAATAAGTGTTTTGTCAATGATTATAGACAGTGTCAATAAATTAGTCGTGGTGCCCGAATTTGCAGTGAAGCCTGTCTGGTTCTTTGGAATCAGATTATTCAGCTCTGCCCAAGATCTCAGTTCCACCAGTAAAATGCATGCGTAGTGTTTTGCCTCAATGTCTAAAAGAGCGATTAGTCGATAGTTGTTTGGAGAGGCGTGCGATCCTGACTTGTACATAGGATGGATTATCGCGCCCCGCCAAGAGTCCGGTATAATTGAATTACTTAGTGCACAGTTAAAAAGATTGGTTAGGTATCCCGACCAAAGAGTTTTAAATAGGATTTGTGGTAGGCCATTTGGGCTGGGTGCACCGTCAGAAATTGCTTTTAGTAGCACTTTAGTGACCGTTTCTTCAGGTATCGTCAATTCTTCCCTCAGAGATTCCAAAGATACAGTGGGGGTGCTCCACCTATTAATCAGACTTACTTTTGTCGCGTCGGAAACACAAATGTCAGTGGAGGGCGTTCCCTCAGTAGCCCTAAAGTGGTTGGTCAAGAAAGCAGCCCAGTCGGCTACTGAGATATTTGCGCTCCCGGAGGCGGGAGAACCCAAGTTTTGGCGATGGATTAAGGCCCAGAATTTTCTTGAATTGCGGTTTTTGCTCTCCCATAGTAATTGGCACCAAAATTCATCCAAGTGGAGTTGTTGGTCTTTTTGTTGAGACAACCTAAATGACTTTTGAACTGTTTTATACGTATTCAGGAGCTCAGTATTCTCTGGGAATTTCTTGAAAGTACGCAGGGCTTTATTTCTCATTTTCTTTAATGCCATAGTTTGGATTGAGATCGAAAACTGAGGGCCGATGTGAGCCTTATGGAAGTGCTGTTAAGACGGAAAAAGGCTTATCAAATGGGAGCAGAAAGTGGGCCATGTTTCGGTGGGAGGTGCCACCAAGTCAGGGCCACCTGCTGTAAAGGTCACACATTCCTTCATTACATTTATGGAAATGTCGTCGCTCCATCTAAGTCGTTTTAGATTTTCCATGTAGATTCCTGTACATGTTGATGAGGCAGTATTATGTTAGGTTGGCTTCGCATTAAGGGAAACGACTTGTGGGCGATGATCGCTTTCCGTTCGAGGGTGAATACTGTAATTACCCAAGTGTTGCAGCTGGGCTGCGTTGCAGATGGTGTAGTCAAGATAGGATTGTTTGCGACCGTTTGTCCAAGTCCACTTTGGTGGAGTGTCTTTCAAAGATCTCCCATTCATTACCAAAAAAACAGCACTATAAAATTGCAAAACACAGAGCTCTCCTAGGCCACAGTATGCTTGATTTGGTGGTTTTGACTGTGCCTCTATTTCTGATGATGTAAATGGAGAGAGCCCTTCAAAGTCAGTGGGGTTTCCCTGGAAGAGGTTAGTGTTGTAGTCTCCGGTGATCATACAATCAGAGTGAGGATAATCAATAGCCAGGTCACACACGATTTTAATTAGACGTGTTAGATGCTCCTTTTTCGAACGTGTACTTTGGTTAATGTAAACGTTTAGTAGAAGGAGCGGTCGGTGTTTGCTCCATGAGCTAATTTTTACTCCGAGTAACCAGTCCCCCTCAAAGTTCAGTTGCTCGATCGGCCCTTTTTATGTTGTTTGAGACATAAATCGACAAACCGCCTTTAGGGTGGCCATAGGTCCAGGCTCTAGTTGCAGGTTTCCAACATTCCATGAAGTCCGTCACTAGGCAGTTTCGAGTAGCCCATGTTTCTTGAAGAGCTATTAAGTAGTGCCCAAATGTAAAATTGTGCGTCTCCAGATTGGTCATTTTCTGATGGAGACCACTAATGTTCAATGAGCACAGTGTAAAAGGCGGCTGCGAATCAGAGTTTGAAAGGATTGTAGGCGATGATGCTTGGGGTCTTGATTGAGCCGAGACATTGCGGTTTGGGAATACAAGGTGGTTTCCCAGTGGTCAGTTTGATACTTTTCGGGACAGGACGGCAGAGAGCCATCCCCAAGCTGAAGTTTTTTCAGTGATAGGGGCTTTGGCCGATGGATTTCCAGTCAATTGAGACGTGCCTAAGGCATTTTTAGAATTGAATAAGGCCCGTTTTTTACTCCAGGTGATCTTGTCGAGATGACTGGGGCCTGTAATAGCACTGTGGGGTAACCTGGAGTACAGTAAAGCTGGATTTTAATTCCCCATTGCTGAAAGGTGTCCTTTTGGGCTAAGAATAATCGTGCCCATGTGTCAGATCTAAATGTCATCAGGATGGGCTCCGAGGATTGAGATCCTCTTGGTGGCAGAAATTCAATGGACTCTATCTCGTCGGATGTCAGTGCCTCAAGTCCCGGGGCACAGTTTGCTAATTTAATTATGTTTGATCTATTTAGGATGTTGTGCCGTCCTTTTGATATATAATCAGGAACAAGGAGTATTTTGAAGTGTTGAAGGTCACATTTGGCACTATGAGTTGTAGGGCTAGATTTAGGCAGGATGAAATGATCAATTCGAAAGCCTAAGTCTAGACCCTGATGATGTTGTAGTGGATCTCTGGGACCTTGGCTAGATGTCTGGGGTTCCTTAGGTGTGGTTGAAGCATTAGTAAAGATTGCTTTCAAGGGAATGGGACTAGTATTTAGTTTTTCAGAGTAGGGAATACTTGAAAGGGAGACTAGTTGTTGTTGGGTTGACGTGTCATTCGTCCTCATTGATGTTGGGACGTTAGGTATACCCTTTGTTTTTTCGATCCCGGACTGTAGGTCAGGAGCCTCTATTTCCACGGGTGAAGCATTTGGGTCGGAATGCCGCGCAGAAATGTGTTGACTGGCGTATGAGGCTGGCTTGGCCATTAGGGGACTTTGACAGATAGCTGTTGAAATCGGTGGTGGATATGGGACGCTTGTGACCTTCTTCTTATCAGCAGTTGTAAACAATGGAAATAGCTTAGGAAGATCCACTGATAGGTTTGATCTTAGTTTATTTCTTTGTTTGCGTTGGCGTTTACGTTCTCGCTTACTGCGTGCTGCCAAGGGAACAGGAAATGCTTCAGGGTTAAGAGCTGGAGCAGCAGCTGATTTGGCAAAAGACTCTACAGCGTTGTTACTAGTAGGATGAGGATCCCCACTCTCTGACTGAGGACTTATGGCCAACGATGGTTTGAAAACCACAGAAGGTGTTCATGGGGGGGAGTCTTGGAGGTGGTCAGTCTGGTTTGAGGAAGATCGTAGATCCCCGATCACCAAAGTCCCAGTTGCGGACGTGGTCAAAGGGTCGACCAATTCCGGGTTGGGCAATTGGGATTTATGAAGTAACTGGTTGGGGCATTCAGTTGCTCGGTCACCCTTCAACAGCTTAACTTCGTTGATAACAGTAGTTAAAAAAACTGGGAGCGAGGAGAGAGAGTCAATGATAGGCGAACAACAGCAGACTGACTGGACTAGTTTGGATGACGATTGCGCTCATATTATCAAGTTGTTCAATTTTTCCAACTTGTTGTCAATCCCTGCTGTAAATAGGGCTAGGGTGTTCAATAGATCTACCTGCATGTCCAGTTTGTCAGAATGATAGTTTAAGGCCGTGACTGTAGATTGAAAGGTTTGGAGAAGTTGAGGCCAAATACTAGTTGTTGTTCGGTCATCCGGGTTTTGGGTCAAGTATTGATCTAGACTTAGGTGTAGTTTGAGGGTTTTTGAAAAAGAAAGACAGGTCCGATAGCAACTGATCATTTAAGTCAGTTTTTTGTGGAGACTTTGGAAAAGCTGTTACCGCTGCTGGAGGTGAAAATGATCGCGGTTGAAGTTCAATTGACTCTGAACAGGTCTCAGAAGGTCTTGAGCCCTGTGGTGAGCAAGAGCTAAATATTTCAAAGTTGGACACTGCATCTTTTTGGGTATGAATTTGTGGAAAAGTTAAAAGAGAGTTTTGTGGGAACGTAATTGGAAGGTTCTCTGCTTGCGAGGATAACTGTGGTTGGATACTGCAATTGTGAATGAGACTCTCGGAAAATGGTTTGTTGGGACAGGCATCTTGCTTACAGATGACATGAGGGAGAGAAAGCTAACTTAATGAGGATTGATGAGTTGGTGATGGATTTTGAGTTGCCCTCATGGGGCGCTCCGAAGCAATGATCTGGTCATCGATTGTTGATCGGTGTTAAAACAGATGTTAATTGATGATTGAGGCTGTAGAGACAGGTCCTCACTTGGCTCAGTAAGTTGCTGGAGGTCGCAAGACTTGGTTCCCCCAGAGACTTGGGGGGATGCGGGTACTTCGCTCCCCTAGGTGCTTTTTTTAAGTAGTCCAAAAGAGAGGAGGTTTTTAATGCGTTCTGGAGTGTTGCGTGAGAGGGTGAGTACATATTGCTGTTGTATTGCCCTCTGTTAAGTTGGAAATTGCAATCCTTCGGTATGACCGTGGAGGTTGAGGGATTCATAGAGCTGACTGAGACACCCTCCACGTCTGCAGTCGATCGTTTTAATTTTTTCCCACTTAGTGCGGCAGATGCTTTTCTTATTTTCCCAGATCTCATCCCTTCTGTTATTATACGGAACTTATTTCTGAGTCTGAGTCTGAGTCTGGGTCTGGGTCAGGGTCAATGAGTTGTAGCACTGGTTCGGATGGGTCCTCTGTCCTCTGTCGTCCGGTGTGTTGTTGACAGCCGTACCAAGAAGTGGTCCTAGGGGTCAGAGGGAGACGTGAAGAAACAGCTTGGCACTGGGCCCGGGAGACCAGAAGTGCTAAATCTTGTCTTGGCCTAGCCGACAGAGACAGTTGACGATGGGCATGGCAAGAAGGCACCCCCCTGCGCTCTTTGTCCCAACACTACCCCTCGCCTTTCACCACCAACGAGACCCGGTCCGCACTCCTAAGACTTGACACCAGGGGCTGACTCCCAGGCCCCCACACCAAGTGTGGCCCCCGCGACTCGCAGGCCTGCACAACCAAGTGAGGGCACAGTGCGAGGGAGTAGGGGGGTGAGTGGGGGTGCCGGGTGAGCCAACACGGACCAAATCTCATCTGGCAGTGGGGCCGGGGGTGGTGGCAATGGGTAGCGGGGGGCGAGGGTAGCAGAACCGGGGCTAACCAGAACTAGGTGAGCGGGCGCCCAAAAGCGGCAGGCCGACAGGGAGGGGGGCAGTGAAAGGAGGCAGAGCACGCTGCTGAGGAGCTGTAAGAACCAGGACCAGGACCAAAGCTGCAACGGCTAGAGAGGGCCGAATAACAGCCTGGGCAGGTGACTCACACCGAGCAGGGCAGTTGGAGGTGGGGTCAAAACAAGGCCCAGACCGAAGGTCCAAAGGACCAAAGGCCAAGGACCCAGGACCGAGGGCAGAGGACAGAGCAGGAGACAAGCGAGGGCGAAAGCAAACCAAGGGTTCAGGCTACCACCACAGGCCCTAGGTAAGGGGATCAGGGCCAGGATTGACACAGTGCAGAGAAAGTACAGGAGAAGTGCAGGGTGACTGACCGTGGTCTCAGCCGTTCAGGGCATCCGCAGTCCTAATCGACTCAGGACTCTGGGCCTTAGGTGGCCAGGTCAGCACCAGCACCGGCACTAGCACCAGTACAACCCGCTCAACCTGCACAAGTCGCACAAGCCACTTACTTGGCCCCGCCGCCCCCCGCCATCACTGTCTCCCGTGACCGTGACCACCTCTGACCCGCAATGCCCTGCTACAACTGCCGCCACCGCCGTGCTCAGCCCGGAGCCTGAAGCCTGAAGCCGCCTGTGCACCACCTGTGCTCCGCTCTGCCTCGCTCTCCCCTGACCGGTCCGCCCACGCTTACATGCGCGCTCGCAGTGATTCTGACGTCCGTTCGTGGTTCGCGGCCAAACTCATGACTTGGTCAGTGACATTACTGATTACATGTCAAATGACATCACTGATTACATCATTCAGTGACGGAGTGTTTCTAAAAAGGTTAAATATGTATATATATATATATATATATATATATATATATATATATATATATATATATGCAAAAGGTTCATTGAGGTTGGGAGGGACCGGCACAAATCTAAAGGTCAAGCCGACCGTGATGGAGGGCAAGCCTACAGGACGCAGACAGGTCCCGCTGAAGAAATACCCTGGCTGGAGCAAGTGTCAACATAAAGAGCCTACTGTGATGTCAACGAGATGCATCAAGCTCCATTGAAGTGAATACAGTGCGTCATTGCCAAGCTGCGCAGGCTGTGGAACCACTGTTGTTGAGCTGCCTCTGCATAGACGTCAAAGGGTGATTCAGGGTAATTTCTCAAGCAGCTGATGCAATGTGTCGGTTTTTGCATAAATCAGCTGCATGACCCACTTCTGAGGCCCAGAACTTGGAGGGAGCACCTCAGGCAAAGGTAGGACTCATAAACAGCAGAGCCTAGCTAGCAGCAGCACCAGCAGGATTGCAGGAAGTCTTTTATGTCCCTGAGGCTTCAAAAACAAGAGGCAAGCCAGTAAGGCCTTGGAGATCTCACTGGGGGGGGGAAAGTCAGGGTCCAACTCTCCTTGCAGCAGAGTCAGGGAGTAGTACGCAACAGGGTAACAAGTTGAAAAACATTCCTTCAAGAAAAGCAGTCTAATTGGGTCCTTTAAGCAGCACAAAAGTCTTTCCAACAGAGGTTCAGTTCAAGGTCCAGAAGAGTCTGATCTTAGGGGGTCTGAGACCCAGTACTTATACCCAAAAGTGCCTTTGATGTAGAGGGGGACTTCAAAGGAGCTCTCTGAAGTGCATAAGGATCCCTTTCAACCCAGTCCTCTCTGTGAGGAGAATCACTCCTTTGTGTGTAGACAGGATACTACCTATTGAGGTGTAAGTGTCAGACCCTCCCATTCTTCCTTGCCCAGGAAGACCCATGAGAATGTTGATGAATGCAGATGAGTGCTCAGAATGCATCTTCCTGTGCTTGTGGCTGTCTAGAGGGAAATCACAAAGTGTAGCTGTCACCCATCCCAGACGTGTGTTGGAGACGGCTGTCAGGCAAAAGGAACAGTAAGTACAAAGTGGCATTTCTAAAACAGTAATGTCAAATCCAACTTCACCAGTAAGGAGGATTTATCATTACCATTCCAAACATATGAAACATTAAACAGCTACTCATCTCTGATCATGAATTACAGCTTAAAAGTGTATGTAGGAATTCCCAAAACTGGCCTAAGAGAGGGGTAGGCCTCACAGTGGTGAAAAACGAAATAGACTGTTTCTCACTGCCAGGATATGCAAAGCATAATAGTACATGTCCTACCTTTTACTTACATAGCACCCTGGCCTCAGGGTTACTTAGCACCTACCTTAGGGGTGACTTATATGTAATAAAAAGGTGGTTTAAGGCTTGGAAAGTCATTTTAAATGCCACATCGAAGTGGCAGTGAACTACACACATAGGCATTGCAGTAGCAGTCCTGAGACAGGTTTGAAAGGCTACTTGTGTGGGTGGGACAATGAGTGCTGCAGGCCCACTAGTATCACTTGAAGTACAGGCCCTGGGTGTATGGTATACCACTTACAAGGGACTTACAAGTACAACAAATATGCTAATCAGGTATACACCAATGTCATCATGTTTTGGGGAAAAGCACATGCACTTTCGGCATTGGTCAGCAGTGCTAAAGTACTCAGTGTACTAAGGCCAACTAAACGAGTCAAAAAAACAGGAGGCAAAGGGCAAAAAGTTGGGGGAAAGACAATCCTATGGATGACAGGTCTAGCAGACCCTGGAATATGATGTAAGAATCCTTATTAAAATATAGTTGATCTCTAAAATAGACCTTTATTTGTGTCTTTAACTGTTCTGTTAATATAATGGGTACCTATGAGGTTTTTAACATCAGGGCAAAGATTATATGATGTCAAAGGATGTTTTCTGCCACTTCCGCTACCCCTGGCATTTTAGTGAATTGATGTCAATGTATGTCGGGGTATGTGTGGGTAACAAAATGACATTATGTGAGGATTTTTTGTGTTACCGCTACAATAAATGCCCACATTACATTTTTACCAGGCCTTTGTGACTCATGCACTTCACACTATACTCCCGAAACTCACGCATGCAGGAAACCCAGCGATAAGCCTTGGTCCATTTCCGTAAACGGGATGCAATTTCAATAAGTCAATAAAATAACTACAGAAGCAGAAAAAGAAAAATATGATAATTTAAAGGGGAAATACCATTTGTGCCACAAGATTTTTTTAAGGGAAACATGGATAAAAACAAAGGAATTCCTACATCTGCACCCTGACTTTAAAATTTTGACAGCCAGTCCACACCGAGCGACCGTGCCCTTACGAATATGTTAGACAATGCAAAAGAAGAAAAAAACAATTACAATGAGGTATGGAAAGATGGGGATCCCAACCAATTGAGCATATCCTTTTAGTAAGAGTGCTAATGTTAACCACATTAACCAGCAAAAAACTAAAAGTGCATGACAATAACACATATGAAATGCTACCATTGTATTAACAATAAAATAATACAACAAACCTCTTTCCATGGCTAATCTAATAAGCAAGTTAGGCCACCCAAGCAATCGATATTTACTTCCTTGTATTATTCTGTTGCCCTTCCCTAATGTTTACCTTAACATTGTTTTTTCATTACAAGCAAAACACATCTTGCTATTTGCACCCATGAGATTATTAGTGTGTCTTAACTTAAGTTAGTGCATGCCAATTCACGCATGTAATTAATAGAACAGGATGTTCTAGCATCATCCATTTGACAAGTATAAAGACCATTCAGAGATTCATAACTCATAATACATTACAATGATACCGGCACCCATTAGTAGGATTTAAATAATGTAATTATTTTATGTAAGTAGAAAATAGGAAACAATAAAGGCTGGGTATTAATTCTGCAAGATAATTACAACTACTTCCACCTTAGTAATCCACATAGATCAGAGACGTAGGTTCAAGGGCGGTATTTGAGTTGTTACCCCCCCTAATACAAGTATTCTGTAGTAAATAGCTGAGCACAGGTGCTCTCAGTCAGAGATGATGAGGCCTCTGTTAGAATTTACCTGTTTTTTTAAATAAACAAACCAATGAAAACGCACACAAACTCTCTTTATATATATTCACTATAAAAAACAATGGTTTAAGTAACATTATAGTTAGGTGTGATAAAAGATCTGTTTCTGCTTAATAAAGACTTTAGAAATTCACTGTAAAAAGACAAAGGTTGTAGTGACGTTATAGTTAAGTGAATATGTCAGTGACAACATTAATGTTTTTGAACAAAAAAAACACACAGAAATTCACCAGTCATAGTTAGCAGAGATAACCATAACTTGTGCTGCGCCATGCACTGCTTAACCTGACATATTGCATCACTCATGACATGTTCTATGACATCACTGATGACATGTCAAATGACATCATTGATTACATCATCCAATTAGAGTGTTCGTTTGTTTTATAGTTTACATTGTGGCAGGTAATTACCATATTACTTTTCTACCTAATTTTATATAGACTTTGTCCAGCTAATGGGTGTAAGTTTTTACAAAACGCATGTATTCCTAATGCATCATAGGTGTTTAGAGACGTTATAAATCTTTGTATTGAAGAGTTACTCTATGTGCAAGTGACAGTTGACGACTTGTGTACAGCATGTTCCACACAAGTTTTTTGGCTTTGCAGAAAAAGTGTCGAACAGGGCAAATATTTTTTGTAGTAGATATTAACTATTGTAAGCAACCCTGCGTTATCAGACAGAATTGTCTCAGAATGAGAATTTCTACATAACGTACTCACCTATGTACATCTCCTTGTTTTGCTTCAGAAGAGAGGCTATCTGTAAAGTTTTCACCACAGTATAAAAGCTGCAGGTAGTATGATCTTTAACACTTTCAGACCTTGGTTATTTCAAGAGACCAGTGTCTTTTTTTGACAGGTGTTGCACAGAGTGTTCTCTGGTTTTAGTAGATAACTTTTACTAGTCTGTGGTGTATTTCACATGAGATTTTCACTGTCTACAAACAGTGTGGTTAGAGTAAACTCTCTTCCTAGAGTTAACCTCATGGCTGCTAGGGAGATTATCCTGCTGTGCTGGGCCCTAATGTAAATGGGTGTGGTCATGACGAGCTCAGCTCGTCATGAGCACACGAGCACCGTACCTCATGACAAGCTGAGCTCGTCATGAGCACGGAAGGGGTTAAGACTGTTTACGGAACCAACTGTTCTGCTCATATCAACTTCATTTCGGTGACTGTGAGGAGTTTGATACAGATTTATTTTATTTTATTTAAAAAGTTTTGTATAGCGTGAACATGACCCAAGCGGGTATCAGAGTGCTTTACATACGAGTTGTGGAAACCATAGTAAGATAGCTGTAGGAGAAAAGGAAGAAAAATAATATACAGCAGGTACAGGAAAAGCAATATACAACAGGTACAGAATGACATAGTGGCGGGCCAAGCGGGCCATTAACAATCAGCCTGATTCATCAAGCCGACATCGGCTCGCAAAGGGCCAGATTCTGAGAATCTGGCCCTTTGCGAGCGCTATTTTTGCATTTGGGATTCATCATCCCAAATGCAAAAATCGGTAATAGCGATTTCGCTATTTTGCGAGGAATTACATTTAAGGAATCTCTATTTGAGATTGCTTAAATGCAATTCATCATCCATTTAAAAATTGCCTATTCGCAATTTCGGCCCGCTATTTACCGCGAGGTCAAACCTCGTGGTAAATAGCGAAAACTTAGAAAAATGCTTTTGAAAGCATTTTTCTAAGTTGCATGTTGCACACACACATGTCCTTTGGACATGTGTGTGCGCAACACCTGTTTCAATTTGCATTTAAGGGGTGCTACAGGGTGTCCTTTGGACACCCCTGGCACCCTTTAAATCGCTATCTTATTTGCGAGTAGCTAATTGCTAATCGCAAATAAGGAATACTCCCCATTCATTCCTATGGGCCTTTTGGCCCATAGGAATGAATGGGGAGTTATTCCTTATTTGCGATTAGCAATTTGCTAATCGCAAATAAGGAATGTGTAGGAATCGCATTTCTTTATGCAATTCCTACATGAATCCCGTTTTGCAAGTCCTTAATAGCGATTCGTTATGAATCGCTATTAGGGGCTCGCAAAACGGGAGATTGATGAATCAGGCTGTTAGTCAGGTAGTAGCTAACAAAGGTAGTAGCTAACACAGCTAAACAGGATCGGAGGCAGGAGGAGAAAAACTTCTACCACAGCTTTTGTTCATTAAGAGGGCCTTAACTTCCCTTTTGAAGGCAAATGTTGAGGGAATCAGTCTTGTTTCCCCAGCTAGGGAGTTCCAGATTCTCGGGGCAATGCCATAGAATGTACTATTGTATGTTTTCCGTTTTTTAAATTTCTTCGGCTTAAGCAGCAGTACGCTGATGCTCCTCCAGGGCCGGTTGTAACCAGAGATTTTGAGCTTGTTTTTCAGGTAGAGTGGGGGTATTGAAGTATAGGGCTCTGTGGGTCATGCATTCAATTTTTAAATGGATACTTGCCTCAAATGGAAGCCAGTTGAGCGAATTCAGATCTGGTGCGATGTGGTTGGTTTCTTTGAATCAGTGATGAGTCTGGTCCCCGCATTAGGAGAGGCTCTGAGAGGGGCTAAGCTGAGTTTTGGCTGTCGTCAAAGTGTAGCACTGCCGTATTCAAGTCTAGAGATGACTAGTGCTTGCACCGCCGATTTTAAGTCATCATGGGGAAGGTAGGGTTTGAGTTTTCTTAGGATGCTCATTTGGAAGTTCGCTCCTTTGGTAGATGCTCTGTTGTGATCTTGCATGTTAAGGTTCCTATCTAACACCACATATTTCACAACAGTGGGGGTTTGCTTAGTGGGTGAGATGAGGAGGAATTCTGTCTTGAGGGTGTTTAGTTTGAGGTGGTTGGTGGATAGCCAATTTAGGGTTTTGAGTAGGGTTCCGTTGAGTGACTTGATGTCTTCAGGGGAGACTATTTTCATGTACAGTTGGGTGTCATCCGCATACATGTGATATTGTATGTTAGATGCTTTGAGGATTACAGTCAGAGGTTCAATGAAAAGGTTAAAGAGTGTGGGGGAGAGTGAGAAACCTTGGGGGACAACCAGAGTGCAGGGGTTGGAGTTGGATAGAGTTTAATTGGATTTGACTATCTGCACTCTGTTCTTGAGAAAAGAAGCAAACCATTTAAGGACCGTGCCTGAGAGCCCCATTCTGCATTCCAGGACATTGAGTAGAGTGTCATGTTTGACAGTGTTGAATGCAGATGAGAGATCAAGTAGTATTAGTAGGCAGGTTTCTTTCTGGTCGAGCAGAGTTAGAGCATCATCCACAATATGAGTGATGGCCGTTTCAGTGCTGTGGCCTGTGCGGAAGCCTGATTGGAATTGGTCGAGAAGTTGGAATTGCTCAATGTGTTAGTGCAGTTGTTCATGAACACATTTCTCCAGGAGTTTTGCAAGGGTAGGGATGTTTGTGATTGGACGGTAGTTATTCAGGTCTTCAGGGTTCGCCATGGGTTTTTTGAGAATAGGGAGCACAAGGCCGGTCTTCAGGCGGTCGGGGATTTCACCTTGAAGAAGGAAGGTGTTGATGATCTTGGTCCGGAGCGGGACTAGTGATCCTATCATTTCTTTGAAGAAGTTGGGGGGAAGAGGGTCACTGAAGTGATTAGAAGGGTCAAGAGTATGTTGAGGAGGGGAGTGTAATTGAGCGGTGAGAATTGACTCCAGGTGGCATTGTTTTTGGGAAACAGACATGGTAGCGTGGGAGGGGGCATGGGTAAAGAGGAGTCAGGTGTGGGTGTGAGTTGATTAGGGATGATTTAAGATCTGCTTCGATCTTGCTCGCCTTACTGAGTAAGAAGTCAGCAACAGCATCACAGTTTGGTTGAGGGCAGGAGACATATGGGAGTTGGATAGAGGTGTTATTGGATTGTGACTTAATCAGCTCAAAAAGCCTTTTTGGGTAGTTTTGGGCTTTGTCCAGTTGGGTTTAGAAGTAGGTTTTTTCGCCATTGTGATAAGTTTGTGGTATCTACTTCTTTTTAGTCTTAGCGATTTTTGAAGAGCTGTGGATGGAGAGGATCTCCAGGCTCGTTCTGCTAATCTCAGGCTGCGACTGTCATCATTTAGGCTGTCATTGAACCATGGTTTATAGTGTTTGATGGGATTCTTTTTAGTTGGGGGGCAGTTGCATTCAGGGCAGACATCCTGGTGTTATTATAGTGCTCAGTGAGGTTGTGAATGTCAGCCACGTTTGTAGGTGGCAGTAGGGAGATATCGCAGCGAGAAATGAAGCACCTTCAGAGAATGGATGGTTGAATTAAAAAATAGGGCAGGTCGGCCAAACAGGACCCGAAAACAGAATACTAAGAAAAAATCAGCTCCATGGTACAATCAAGAATTAAAAATAGCACAGGGGGAGCTCCGTAGAGCAGAACGCAGATGGAGAAAAAACTATAGCATGGAAGAGCGGGGTAAATATAAAAGGGCCTAAAGACCTATCATGCACGAATTAAATCAACAAAAAGGAAATTTTACGAATCTGCCATAGTCGCTGCTAAAAACAAACAAAAATGTATTTTCAACATTGTAAATGATTTTAATAAACCCATATTTTCAACACAGGAAATTCCACCCTCAAAAGACCTCTGCGAAAATATAGCTGATTATTTTGAGGACAAAGTACAGGGTCTAACTAAAGATTTTGAAATTCCCTCTCTGGAACCCAGTAGAGAAAGTGGAAGTGCTGATGAAACTATGAACCAGTTAGCAACCTTCCACCCAATTAGTCTGGAAGAAACAAAGCAGACAATCTTAACCACAAAATCTGGGTCCCCATTTGACCCCTGTCCCATAAGACTCCTGCATCTCATGGTAGATGAAGTAAACCCTATGATTAACGAAATCGTAAATCATTCACTTTCCACGGCCAATGTGCCACTGGAATGGAAACTTGCGGCAGTGAAACCCTTACAGAAAAAACCCCTCCCTGACCCTGCGACCCTCTTCAATCTGAGACCTATCTCACTTCTCCCAGCATTATGTAAGATTGCTGAATCACTGGTTAACAAACAGCTGACCAGGTTTTTAGAAGTCAACGAGATATGGCATCCCAATCAGGCGGGGTTTAGAGCCCAGCATTCAACAGAATCGGCTCTACTGTATACGACAGACACCATTCGTACTGCCCTAGACCAAGGAAAGAAGGCCGTCCTGATTTTATTAGATCTGTCGGCGGCCTTCGACACGGTCTCCCATGCCATCCTAGTAGATCGGCTAAAAACATCTGGCGTGAAGGGGACGGTACTAGAGTGGCTGAAAAACTACCTAAGGGACAGGAGACAGGTGGTAATCCTGGGGGAATTTACCTCCACGGAAAAACATCAGACGATGGGAGTACCCCAGGGGTCCAGCCTTAGCCCGACATTATTTAATGTCTATACTGCGCCCCTGATTAAACTAATATCATCCTTTGGCATAGATGTAGTAGCATATGCCGATGATACTCAGTTAATACTGGTTACGGATAGAGACAACCAGTCATGGGAAGAAACATTCAAGGAATGTTTAACTGCCACCTTCGATTGGATGCGGAAGAATCACCTAAAATGTAATACAGGAAAAACAGAGATCATTCCGCTAGGCCCTAATAATGACTTTATTCCCAGACAATGGTGGCCAGAAAGGGCAGAAATACCGCCTCATACCACCATAGTTGCTCGGAACCTGGGGGTCACGTTTGATTCCAATCTTGCCTTCAAGCAGCAGGCAATAAAAGTGGCAGGAATGTGCTTTGGCTTAATTAAAAGCCTGAGGAAATTCTTTGACATACTCCCATTGGAGGCGAGGAAAACTGTTGCTGTAGCGCTGGTAACGTCGCGCTTAGATTATTGCAACAGTTTGTATGCTGGCACAAATAAAGAAGTAACTTACAGGCTTCAGTTAGTGCAAAGTGCTGCTGCCAGATTGGTGCTAAAATGGCCAAAAAGATCGTCAGCCTCAGGGGCATTAAAAGTTCTTCACTGGCTTCCCATTGTAAAAAGGATCCTGTTCAAAGTTCTGATTATAACATTTCGAGCAATGCACAAAATAGGACCACTATATCTACAGAAAAAATTCAAGAGATACTGTCCAACCAGAAGCCTACGATCATCAAATTCCAATACTTTGGTGGTTCCTAGGTTTCGTCTAAAAACCCGTGGAGGAAAGTCCCTGGCAGTACTGGGTGCAAAGGCCTGGAATATTCTGCCCCGTGCCCTGAGGACTCTGGATAAAGAAACAGAATTCCGCAAAGAATTAAAAACTTGGATATTCAAACTGCAAGATAGCATGGCCAGAACTCTAGTTTGATGCATGCCTTTGTTTTTGGTCCAACTCTGAGTCACTATGTCATCTGGTATTTTGCCGGAGGTAGCGCCTAGATGCTCCATTGGAGCGATTGCTGCGCGATATAAATAAAATTTTACATTACATTAACATTAACAACTGTTTTTGTTTTATAGGTTGTGATCTTTTGGAGTTCCAGCTTTCAAGGACACAGAAGTTGATGTAGTGGTGGTCTGACCAGTCACAGGGGAGGATATATTTGAGATGAATGGAGTTGAGATTGAAGATAATTAGGTCATGGGTCGAGCCTATGTTGTGCGTGGGGCTGACACTGAATTGAGTCATGGGAGAGGTCAGTTAGGACGTTTTTAAGCGTGTTAACCGCCTGATCGTATGGGTCATTCCAGTGAAGATTGAAGTCACCAAGGAAGATCTGGGGACAGTGTCAGCCCAAGTTGGAGGAGAGGGTCTCCATAGTTTGTTCAACGAGAGGGAGGTTGTCTCTTGGAGGGTGATAGAAGATGTGCAGGGTACATAGGGGTCTGTGTGTGATAGTGATGTCTAAGCAAAGATATTCACAGGATGGGAGATTAACTGAGGGGGACTATTTTGTTGAGAGAGAGTTGATGTAGATACAAGCAATGCCACCTCCAAATTTCTTAGCTCGATCGAGTCTGATAATATTGTTTCTGGGAGGGACAAGCATGTCCAGGATGGGGCCTGAAGAGTCAGCGAGCCAGTTTTCGGTAAGGATAAGGAGGTCAAGTTCTTGAGCAAGGATGAGGCCTGCAAGGTCTGTGGCATGTTTCACCACTCATCTACAGTTGAGTAACATGCATTTAAGGGCACTCTATGCAGGTTAGATGTGATGCTTTGGATAGTCTCAGTGTTCCCTTGTTTGGGATAGGCTGCACCTGGGGCACTTAAAGGGCGGTTAGTGAAGTCATAGTAGGAAATGTTATGGGCGTAGGAGGGGCGTTGTAAGCTTGGAGGAGGGAGAGAATGTCAGGTTCTGATAATTGGCTTTCGGATCTGGCCGGTCTAGAAGGGGCATTCTGGTAGGTAGAGCTATTCCAGGTCAGGGTCACTCCATAACACTCCATAACATAGTGGAAGGCGGAAGAAGGTTATGGTAGGGTTGGATTCAGTGCCGGATCTCCTGTGAAGTCTTGTTGAAAGAGAGATCACGGGCCAGCTCCTCAGTGGAATTAATGAGATTTTTTATGATAATTTTGAGATTAAGAAGTTCCTGGTGTATTTCCTTGAGCTTAGCAGCAGGGTCTGGGTGTGGGTTATGGGTCTTGTGTAGGAGAGGAGGAGGGTTGTTCACTAGAGAGGGTGTGGGTGAGTTCAAGGCCAGGGGACACTGGAGAGGGGGGACATTTTCTGAGGAAGAGATCCACCTCTGATAAATGGGAGAGTGAGGTGAGTGGGCGCTGGCAGGGATGTTGTGGGGCTGAATTCCTGGCAGCGAGTTTGCGAGTCAACTGTGGGAGGATGGAATTGTGTGGGAAGGAGCTAGTGAGTGGGTGAGTAGGGGAGGTATAGGTGAGATGATCGGCGCTAGGGGTAACAATTGCTCCAGCATTACGGACAAGTGGTAGGTCAGGTCAGGGCACGGTGGGTGAGTCTGGGGCATCTAGGTTTGGTGGAGCCCGGGCGGTCCTGTGAGTGTTGCACGAGCAAAGTGGGGCTTTCATCAGGTGGTTGTGGCACTCGAGAGAGGGATCAGGGTGGGCCTGAGTCGGCGTTAAGGGAGGGGTGTTTCTAGAGTGGCTAGTGTTGTCGCTTTGGTCCATCGATTTTTTAATGAATGCAAATCTGTCATCAAAGATGCACAGATTGCGATATGTGGCCTGAATTAGTATAATCCCATTGTTATAGATGGAAATGGTAGCATTTGCTCTAAATGTGGGTGATGTCATGGCCAAGAGTCTCAGACCCTGAGGAAACTTCTTAGCCGAGGTGATTCTGAGTAGAGAGTGTAGCGCCATTCTCCATTGAGCTCTTCTTTTAGTATACAAGATCAGGTCGCTTTAATAGCACCTTCTTTTTGGCAGAAATACGGGGCAGCGATAAGGGTTTCAGGGTTAGCTTTGAGTAGTCTTTGTTTCTTAGATTTAATCACGTTTTTGGAAAGGTTAGTTGGATATTTAATAATGTAGCTATTCGTACCAAACTTCTCTAGTCTGGAATCCATTGTGGACTCAGCGAGGAAGGGCCTGAAGGGGAGCGAGTGGGTTGTGTGG
Source organism: Lissotriton helveticus (assembly GCF_964261635.1). Lineage (NCBI taxonomy): Eukaryota > Metazoa > Chordata > Amphibia > Caudata > Salamandridae > Lissotriton > Lissotriton helveticus. The sequence continues at coordinate 711,616,305 of NC_136057.1, read as the reverse complement.
CTTAGAAGAGGTGTTGGGGTGTACAGGGTTCAGTAATACAAGCTATCCATAATAGGGCATTCATTTTGGGACAGATGTTGAGTATCTTGAGGAACATGGCTTTCTCTGAACAGTTGTATACATATTGAACACCATGTGCAATAAGGGTTTCTCATTTATCTGTGGTAGATTGTTAATGTGAACTGGGAAGTAGTATGGTATAGGGTCAATGTTGCATATAACACATGCTTGCTACATCTAAGGAAGTTGTGTGTGTGTGATGGCATAAAAGATGCTTCAAAATATTTAGAGCTATTTTGTACTTACTTTCAGGCTTCTAATGTCATACTAGCTTACGGAGTAATGTATAAAAAAGAAGCTTGGCTGATGTCATCAATTATGTTATTTGAGATGTCATCAGTGATGTCATAAATTACGTTATAGAACATGTCATGAGTGATGTAATATTTGCGGTCTTAAGCAGTGCTTGGCGGGGTCACACGTTATAGTTAGCTCTGCTAACAATAACTGGTGATTTTTTTTTGTTTCTTTAAGTTCAAAACATTAATGTTATCATTGACATTTTCAATTTAATCAATCAATCAATCAATCAATCAATACACTTATAAAGTGCACTACATACCCGTTAGTGTCTCAAGGCGCTGGGGGGGAAGGGGTGCTGCTACTGATCAAAGAGCCAGGTCTTGAGGAGTCTTCTGAAGGCCAGTAGGTCTTGGGTCTGCCGTAGTTTTGTGGGGAGGGTGTTCCAGGTCTTGGCGGCGAGGTGGGAGAAGGATCTGCCGGCGGCGGTCATTCTTCGGATGCGAGGGACTGTGGCGAGGGCGAGGCCTGCGGAGCGGAGCTGGCGGGTGGGGGTGTAGAAGCTGAGCTGTCTGTTGAGGTATGCTGGGCCGGTGTTGTGGAGAGCTTTGTGCGCGTGGAGGAGGAGCTTGAAGGTGACCCTCTTGTTGACGGGGAGCCAGTGCAAGTATCTCAGGTGGGGGATGATGTGGCTGCGGCAGGGGATATCGAGGATCAGGTGTGCCGAGGCGTTCTGGGTGCGTTGCAGCCGTCTCAGGATCTTGGTTCCTGCGTAGAGGGCGTTTCCGTAGTCCAGCCTGCTGGTGACGAGGGCCTGGGTGACTGTTTTTCTCGTTTCAGTGGGGATCCACTTGAAGATCCTGCGGAGCATTCAGAGGGTGTTGAAGCAGGAAGAGAAGACGGCATTGACCTGCTTAGTCATGGAGAGAGTGGCGTCGAGGATGACCCCAAGGTTGCGTGCGTGGTCGGTGGGTGTCGGTGCTGTTCCCAGTGTTGTCGGCCACCAGAAGTCTTCCCAGGCTGAGGGGGTGGGGCCGAGGATGAGGACCTCCGTCTTGTCTGAGTTGAGCTTCAGTCGGCTGTTCTTCATCCATTTAGCGACGTCCTTCATTCCTTCGTGGAGGTTGGTTTTGGTGGTGTGAGGGTCTTTAATGAGGGAGATGATTAGCTGGGTGTCGTCAGCACAGGAGATGATGATGAGGTCGTGCTGTCTGGCGACGTGGGTGAGGGGTGCCATGTAGATGTTGAACAGCGTCGGGCTGAGGGAAGAGCCCTGGGGTATGCCGCGGATGATCTCGGTGGCTTTGGAGCGGAAGGGGGGAAGGCGGACGCTTTGAGTTCTGCCTGAGAGGAACAATGTGGTCCAGTCCAGGGCCTTCTCTTGGATTCCGGCGTCGTGTAGGCGTGTTCGAAGTATGTTGTGTGAGACCGTGTTGACGGCGGCTGACAGGTCCAGGAGGATGAGGGCCGCTGTTTCTACATTGTCAAGCAGGGTCCTGATGTCATAGGTGGTTATTCTCCTCGAGGTTGCGGGTCAGTTGTTTGTTGACGATTTTCTCCGTGACCTTCGCCGAGAATGGAAGCAGGGAGATGTTTCGGAAGTTCTTGAGGTCCTTGGGGTCCGCCTTGGGTTTCTTGAGTGAGGCGTTGATCTTGTCGTGCTTCCAGCTCTCCAGGAAGCTTGCTGTCTCGAAGGAGGTTTTGATTACTCCAGAGATGGGGTGCGATGGCTGTGCTGGCTTTGTTGAATATGTGGTGAGGGCATGGGTCTAATGATGATCCGGAGTGAATGGTGTTCATCGTTGACGCTGGTCCAGGATAGCAGGCTGTTGGTGCGGTGGTGGTTGTGGGGGTGGTGGTTGTCTGGGTGGTTGTGGCGCTGAAGCTGTCGTAGATGTCGGCGATCTTGCGTTGGAAGAAGGTGGCTAGTGAGTCGCACAGGTCTTGCGAAGGCGGGATGTTTATATTCACCTACCTATAACGCAATTTTAACCTGTGTTATTTTTGCAGTGAATTACTAAGGTTTTTTTTTAAAAACAAAAACAGATCTTTTTATCAAGCATAACTATAGTTGTACTTTAACCTTTGGTTTTGTGTAATGCATGCTTTACTCTACAGCTGCGTAAAGGACCACAACGTAATGTCTCCAGTGACCTTGTGTATGTGTAATTGTGGCAATGTGATTGTTCCTCGAGCATCTTCATACAGAAATCAGTCCTAAAATAAATCCTTGTATAGTGAAGAAGAAGAGACTGCAGGCAAAGAGTTGAATCCCCCCAAAAAAGGGTACTTTCTCCTAATTATATGTAGTAAATGCTTCTTTTTTGGTGGAGATTAGGGGTGGGCGGAATTTGCGTAATCGAGTTATGCAAATCTCTGCGAAACGGTAAAAAATCTCTGCGAACACGCAGAAAATCAGCGAACACGTGGAATTGCTTGTTCGCGATGCTTTTTTACTGTTCGCAATCGCTGTTTGCGTGCTCGGGGGGAATATCTCTCGGACACGCATTTTGAGAATGGGAACAAGCAAAAGGCGAAGTCGTGGAACGCAGAATATTGGGCAATTTCGCGTTCTCCGCGGAACGTGAAATAACTCGAATTCCGCAAATTCTGCGAGCGGAACGAAATTTACCGCCCAGGCCTAGTGGAGATGTCCTCATATTCCTCTGCATAATGAACGTGCCATCTAAATTGGCTAGAAATGCGCTTGGGTCACTTTGGTATGCTGAACTGTCCATCAGTCTGGAAAATGTCTGGAACACCTTTGCATACTACTAACGTGGAAGGTGGCAAGGCCAAGCAGGCAGAGCTTGCAGGAGATTTTGCACATTTGCATACTCAGCAGTAATAAAAAGGGAGAACCATGGCTGTACTCTCAGTTCAGGAGACAGCAAGAAAAAGCTACCCGTCTGAGACAGTTACTATAGAAGCGATTGCGCTCCAATAAATGAATAATGCATTCACCTCTTTGAAGGATTTCAGATCGTTTTTCAATGTGGAAATGTAGAGAAAACACACATGCTTTGCCTTGGCCAAGCACAAGAAGTTAGGATGATTTGTCATTTACAGAACTTGAGTTTCAACCAGGGCACCTCTTATATTTGTATTTGTAAGGGCATCCCTATCAGGTTTAATTTCTGTCAAATTAGCATCAGGGCCAAAATGGAACCTCGCCTGTATATTTTACTAAAAAAAAGTCCACAGTTTTGCAGAAAATGTCTATCCAATTGTAATACTTTCTACTGGTTAATTAGCAAGTGCTATCTTGTTGGGTGAATGTCTAGTGCATATTCTATACTCCACCTGCACAAAGGACCACAAGGTAATGTCTCCAGCTTGTGTAATTTTGTCAATACAGACATCAGTGACAAAATGTACCCTTGTATAGAGAAGATGACAAGACTGCAGACAAAGAGTTGAATTTCCCCAAACAAGGGTACTTCCTCCTAATTATATGTAGAAAGTGCTTCTTTGTTTGGTGGAGATGTCCTTATATTCCTCTGCATCAAGAACACACCATCAAACTCGGCAGGAAATGCGTGCAGGTTCCTTTGGAAAGTTGAGCTGCCCATCAGCCTGAAAAATGTGGGAACACCATTTGCTTTATTTTATAGGTGAGGCGAGCTGCATGGCCCCCCTCCTCAAGTCTCATTAGGTCCAAGGGACCCCATCACCCAGTGTCTTAATTATTTGAAAGGGGAAGGGTGACAGGCAGCCCCATTCCCGAGCCTATTTTCACCCCGGGGACCCCATTCCTCCAAGGCCCACATTATTTGAGAGTGGGTGTCTATGGTGCCCACCCAGAGCACCCACCATTCACACATTGAGGGCTGCAGGGGAGCCCCAGGGCCCCTGCAGCCCCAGCTGACTCCCCACATGGGAGGGGAGGCGGCATTGCTCCTGCAAGGTGTGAGCAGTTACTTATGCTGGTCCCTTTGGACAGGAGTAATATGTTGATCTGTTTCCCTGCAAGTATCAGTGGAGGCAGGGAAACAGATCTCAAGTCTGCTCCCAGCCGGTGGGAGCATTTTTAAAGCTCTCACCCTCTATGAGCAAACTTTGTGTTTGCTCCCATTTGGCGTGATTTTTAAAAGTGCTCCGGCCAGGCAGGAACCAACACAGGTTTCCGTGCCTGTACCTGCATGAGCAGAGAAACTGATGTGTCCCAGAGGATGGGGTCCCTGGGGCCATTAAAGGCTCACAGAGGGGGGACTGCATAGGGCCTCTCCCTTTTATGATGGATGGGCAAAAATTAGTTGAGATCAATCAATCAATCAATTAGGGATTTCTGAAGTGTGCTAATCACCCGTGAGAGTTTCAAGGCGCTGGGGATGGGTGGGTGCAGCTTCACGTGGGACTGAGCAAAGATCCTTGGGGTGCTCCGCAGTTAGTCTCTGTGGGTTTGGAGAGGAAGGGCAGGAGTCTGGTTCCTTGGGTTCTGCCGGTGAGGAAGGAGTGGAGCCAATCAAGTGCGGTTCCCTGTATGCCGGCAATGTGGAATCTTTTATTATGAAAAACAGGGGTCCCAGACTGTAGGACAGTTATTCAGAATTATAGTGAAATAGCAGAAATTGGAAAAATTCATAGCGCATACGAATTAAAGGTTACGATGTTTTATTTCACAGAGTAACCAAACAAACCGATAAATGGTTTCTACAATTTTTAAAGGTTTCTTTGCAATTCATAAACATATTAGTGCCCACATGGAGAGGGGGTGGGAAGTGCAGTGAGGGATTTTGTGTGAAAAAAGGTGAGAGAATACATAAATAATCAATTTCACATCATTGATCAAAGATTCATTTTTTGTATATAAACAGGTCTCCTGAATTCGGAGCCACATTCAAAATGGATGAGTCACAGTCAAATATCAAAAACAATATCTCCTCTTTATGGCTGTAAGAATCCTGTGTATCCATAGGAGTAAATATCAGGGAAAACGTCTACGTTTCGACCCTATGTGTGCGTAGGGTAATTGGCCCTTACAAGGCGGGTCTTCATCAGGACATGGGGGCAGTGGGCAAACCTCCTAGGGTGAAAGAAAATGAGAGACTACTTAGCAGGGTAGTAGTTACCAGATTGCCTCTGCGTGTGCGTTACACGGGGCAGGACATTAAAACAGCATTAAAAAAGGACTACCATGATCACAGAAGCTATTACCTTAGGGGTGGAGCGATGCAGTTTCCTTTGGTATGGGTCGTTCTTGCATACAGGTATTCTAAATGCAAAACGAACCCATTGATTAGGCCAAAATTACCTCTAAAAAGACGATATCAAAACATTACAAAAAAGGGGAGAGAGATTCAGGAAATTACCTCCGATCCCGTTTAAGTGGAATCTGGCAGTGAGAGTGCATTGGGAGAGGGTGTCGAAGGCTGCGGAGAGGTCTAGCAGGATGAGGGCCACAGTGTGATCTTGGTGGAAGAGCATGCAGATGTCGTCTCTGGTGGTGAGGAGGGCGGCCTCGGTGCTGTGGTTGCTGCGGGATCTGGATTGGGAAGGGTTGAGGATAGCATTCCCCTCTATGAAGCTGGTCAGCTGGGCATTGACGATCTTCTCAGTGACTTTGGAAGTGAAGGAAAGAAGAGAGATGGGTCAGTAGTTTTTCAGGTCTGTCGGGTCTGCAGAGGGTTTCTTTAGGAGGTGTTTGACTTCTGTGTGTTTTCAGTTGTTGGGGAAGGTGCCGGTTTTGAAGGTGGCATTGATGGTGCATCGTGGCTCGGGTACGGCGGCGGCTGTGTGGAAGAATATGTGCGGTGGGCAGGGGTCCATGGGGGCACCTCGGTGGGTGCTCTTCATGGTCATGGCGGTATCTTCAGTGGTGACCAGGGTCCAGGCGACAATGGTAGGCTGGCTGTTGTTGCTGGAGGAAGGAGTGGTTTCTGGAATCTGTTTTCTGAAGTTGTCATAGAGGGCCTTGATTTTCAGGTGGAAGTAGTAGTCAAGCTTGTTGCAGAGGTCCTTAGAGGGTGTGACGTCCATGGCTTCGCTGGGGGGTGGGGGGTTGGTGAATTAATGGATGATGATGAAGAGTTCCTTTGAGTTGCTGGAGTTAGCGAGTATTTTGGTGGATCTGATGAGTTGGTGGTATTCTGTCATGGCGTTCTTGTTGGAGGTCTTGTTTTTGGTGGTTTTGCTGTTCCTCTATTGCTTCTTGAGACGTATGCAGGTGCGTCTGGATTCTCGAGTTCGGTGGTGAACCAGGTATCCTTTAAGGGGTGCAGTCTGTTGGGGTTGCGGAGGGGGCGAGCTTGTCTGCACAGTTGGTGATCCACCAGTGTAGTTCTTTGGCTGCAGAGTTGGCGACTATTGAGGTGGGAGGGTGATCGTGGTTGAGAGTGTAGTTGAGGTGCTCCTATGTGACCTTGATCCAGTTCCTTTGTGGTGGGTATGGTGTAGGTTTGTGAGCGGTGGTTTTGTCGAAAGAGAAGTGCACACAGTGGTGGTCCATCCGGTGGGGTTTGGTGGTGTGGCTGAAGTGGATCTTGTTCCCTCTTGAGAAGATGGGGTCAAAGGTGTGTCATGCCTTGTGGGTGGGGTTGGTGATGAGCTGTTTCAGTCAGAAGTTGGTGAGGTTGTCCAGGAGGGTGGCGTAGTTGGGGTAGCTGAGGTTGTCAAGGTGAATGTTCAGATCCCCGATGAGTATGTAGTCCAAGAAGGCGATGGCATGCGCAGCAATGAGGTCAGCGATGATGGTGGTGAACGAAGTTCGAGGTCGGGGGGGGGTCTGTAGGTGAGGGTGCCACGTAGGGTCATTTTGGGGCTGGTCTGAAAATGGAGGTGTTCGGTGGTGGAAGGGGAGTCGCTTGTGCTTGAGGTGCCGAGTCGAGGGAGCTCTTGTGTGCGATGGCGAGTCCTCTTCCCAGGCGATTGGGGGTTCCTTCCTCTGGATCTTGTATCCATCGGGGATGGCGGTGGTGGTGTCAGGGGTAGAGGTGGCATTGGTCCAGGTTTCCGTAAAGAAGGCAACATCTGGCGAGAGGGTGTTGAGGAGGTCCCAGATCTCTATAGCATGTCTGTGCAGGGAGTGCACGTTGACGAGTATGCATCTCAGGGCTTTGGGGTGCTGGCGTCTGGTGTGGGTGCGGCAGCTGTGGGGGTGCCCAGGATGGTGAAGGATTGTCGGAAGGGTCGGCAGGAGAACTGGCCATGGGTGGTGTTCAACGTCGCCAGCTGGAAGTCATTGTTTGTTCCGGGGTGGAGTGTGTAGAGGTCAGCTGAGTAGTAGCAGTGGGTGGTCGGAGAGCCAGGGTCCCTGGCGCTGTTCATGGTTCTGTTGCAGATGGGCACAGATGAGCTTGCCTTTGGCACACCAGGGGCATGGCCACGCAGTGCCCGCCATTACATAGGGAAGGTGGGAGGGAAGCGCAGGGTGGGAGGTGGAAGTGGGAACCGGCAGGGTAGAGGAGCAGCGGGGCCAGCAGCAGCGGGAAAGGAAATGGCCACGGAGGACACAACAATAAACAGAAAGACAGCAGATAACAAATACAAGGCATAATAACAATAAATACACAATAAATAATAAATGTAAGGCACAATAACAAAAAAGACAGAAAAATGGGCACAAACAGAAAGGCAAATAACAGCTGAATTGCAGAGAGCAAGGCTCTCCCACTGGACCACCAGGGATGAGGTGCAGGTAGGAACTGTGGGTGAAGGAGGGCCTCAAACACCTACCTTCACAGAGAGGCATAGGCGGCAGTGGCACAACAGCGGAGCTGCTGGGGCAGGGAGCAGAGTCCCTGACCAGGAGCTCACATGTCCAAGCAGTGGCCACCATTAAATAGGGAAGGGGAGGGAAGCGCAGCTGGGGGGAGGGAGTGGGAACCAGCAGGGGGGATGGGCCACAGGAACAGCTGCGCATGGCAAAGAAACATGCACATGGACGCAACAATAAACAGAAAGACAGCATATAACAAATACAAGGCACAATAACAATAAATACACAATAAATAATAAATACAAGGACAATAACAAAAAAGTCAGATGAAGACAGAAAACAGACAGAAATACAAGGCACCCATCATGACTTTGAACCTGTGAATCTTGCCACCAACCGTGGAGTTTTAGCATTTTGCCGGATGCCCGGTGGAGCTACCTTGATAGCAATAGAGGAGCTGGGCTGTGTACTTCCCCCTCGGCCCGTCACCTACCCAGCCGGACATTGGGAAGACTTTTCCTTCGTCTCTCTGCCGTATCTCCCTCCTCGTTACCCTTTTACATTGTCCCCCTTTACCCTTCCACACACCCTAATCAACAGATGTAACGTGTAACTGATGTATCTTTTGTAACAATGTGTAACTTGTAACTGATGTAACTGTCCTCATGTAAAGCGCTCTGATATCTCCGGGTCTAGCCAGCGCTATATAAAATTCAAATAAATAAATAAAACTAAAAAGACATAAAAACTGGCACAAAGATAGACAACAGCAGACCAGCAGAAGAGCAAGGCTCTCCCACTGGACCACCAGGGATGAAGCGCAGGCTGGAGCCTGCGTGTGGAGGAGGGCCTCAAACACCTACCTTCGCAGAGAGGTGTAGGGGGCAGTGGCAGCGACACACCAGCGGAGCTGCTGGGGCAGAGAGCAGAGTCCTTGAAGAGGAGGTCAGAGATCTTGCACACATGCCCGAGCAGTGGCTGCCATTAAATAGGGAAGGGAGAGGGAAGCGCAGCTGGGGCAGGGAGCGGGAACCAGCAGGGGGGAGGGGCCGCAGAGGCAGCAGTGCATGGAAAGGAAACAAGTACATGGACGCAACAATAAACAGAAAGACAGCAGATAACAAATACAAGGCACACTAACAATCAATCAATCAATCATCGCATTTATATAGCGCGCTACTCACCCAGAGGGTCTCAAGGCGCTGGGGGGGGTCTGCTACTGCTCGAACAGCCAGGTCTTGAGTAGCTTCCTGAAGGTGAGGTGGTCCTGGGTCAGGCGGAGGTGGGTGGGGAGGGAGTTCCATGTCTTGGCGGCGAGGTAGGAGAAGGACCGTCCCCCTGTGGTGGCTCTTCGGATGCGGGGGACGGCGGCGAGGGCGTGGCTGGTCGATCGAAGCTGGCGTTTGGGAGCGTAGAAGTTGAGGCGGCTGTTGAGGTATCCTGGGCCTTGGTTGTGTAGGGCTTTGTGTGCGTGGGTGAGGAGACGGAAGGTGATTCTCTTGCTGACCGGGAGCCAGTGCAGGTCTCTCAGATGTCCGGAGATGTGGCTGCGACGGGGGATGTCCAGGATGAGTCGCGCTGAGGCGTTCTGGATCCGCTGGAGTCTCTTTTGGAGTTTGGCGGTGGTTCCGGCGTAGAGGGAGTTGCCGTAGTCCAGACGGCTGGTGACGAGGGCCTGGGTCTCGGTGGGGATCCACCGGAAGATCTTACGTAGCATGCGCAGTATGTTGAAGCATGACGAGGAGACGGCGTTGACTTGTCTGGTCATGGAGAGGGAGGAGTCCAGGATGAAGCCCAGGTTGCGTGCGTGGTCTGTTGGTTTGGGTGCGCTGCCTAGGGCGGGGGGCCACCAGGAGTCGTCCCACGCGGCGGGTGAGGATCCCAGGATGAGGACTTCCGTCTTGTCTGAGTTCAGTTTCAGGCGGCTGTTCTTCATCCATTCGGCTACCTCTTTCATCCCTTCGTGAAGGTTGGCTCTGGCAGTGGCGGGGTCGTTGGTGAGGGAGAGGATCAGCTGGGTGTCGTGGGCGTAGGAGATGATGTTGAGGTTGTGCTGGCGTGCGATGTCTGCGAGGGGGCTCATGTAGACGTTGAAGAGGGTTGGACTGAGCGAGGAGCCTTGAGGGACGCCGCAGATGACTTCGGTGGCTGCAGATCTGAACGGAGGGAGACGGACTCTGGGTGTCCTTCCGGCGAGGAAGGAGATGATCCACTCCAGTGCCTTCTCCTGGACTCCGACGTTGCTGAGGCGCTGCACTAGGGTGCGGTGGCAGACAGTGTCGAAGGCCGCGGAGAGGTCGAGGAGGATGAGGGCCGCTGTTTCTCCGTTGTCGAGTAGCGCTCGGATGTCATCGGTGGCTGCGATCAGGGCGGTCTCGGTGCTGTAGTTGGCTCGGAAGCCAGACTGCGAGGGGTCGAGGGATCCGTTCGTTTCGAGGAAGGCGGCCAGTTGCTTGTTGACGGTCTTCTCGATGACTTTTGCTGGAAACGGGAGCAGCGAGATGGGGCGGTAGTTCTTGAGGTCGGTCGGGTCGGCCGATGGCTTCTTGAGTAGGGCGCTGAGTTCAGCGTGCTTCCAGCTCTCCGGGAAGGTGGCGGTGTCGAAGGAGGTGTTGATGATGTCCCGCAGGTGGGGTGCGATGACAGCGTCGGCCTTGTTGAAGACGTGGTGAGGGCAGGGGTCGGTCGGAGATCCGGAGTGGATGGAGTTCATCGTGCGGACGGTGTCTTCGGTGCTGATCGGAGTCCAGGCGCGGAGGGTGGAGGTGGGGGCGGTGGTTCGGTCGTGGCGTTCGTCGGTAGAGAGCTGAAGCTGTTGTGTATGTCCGCGATCTTGTTGTGGAAGTAGGAGGCGAGGGAGTTGCAGAGGTCTTGCGAAGGGGTGATGTCGTTGTTTCCGGCGTTGGGGTTGGAGAGCTCTTTGACGATGTTGAAGAGTTCCTTGCTGTTGTGTGCGTTGTTGTCCAGTCGTTCCTTGAATGCAGTTTTCTTGGTGGCATGGATGAGTTGGTGGTGTTTTCGGGTGGCGAGCTTGAGGGCAGTCATGTTGTCCGGTGTTGGGTCTCTTCGCCAGGTTCTCTCGAGGGCTCGGCAGTTCTTCTTGGAGCAATAAATACACAATAAATAAATACAAGGCACAATAACAAAAAAGACAGATGAAGACAGAAAACAGACAGAAATACAAGGCACCCATCCTGACATTGAACCTGTGAATTTTGCCACCAACCATGGAGACTTACCTTAATAGCTATAGAGGAGATGGGCTGTGGACTTCTCCCTCGGCCATCACCTACCCAGCCAGACATTGGGCAGACTTTTCCTTTGTCTCTCTGCCGTATCTCCCTACTCATTACCCTTTTACATTACCCCCTTTACCCTTCCACACGCCCTAATCAACAGATGTAACTTGTAACTGATGTATCTTTTGTAACAATGTATAACTTGTAACTGGTGTAACTGTCCTCATTTAAAGCACTCTGATACCTCCGGGTCTAGCCCGTGCTATATAAAACTCAAATAAATAAATAAAACTAAAAAGACATAAAAACGGGCACAAAGACAGACAACGGCGGACCAGCAGAAGAGCAAGGCTCTCCCACTGGACCACCAGGAATGAAGTGCAGCCTGGAGTCTGCAGGTGGAGGAGGGCCTCAAACACCTACCTTTGCAGAGAGGTGTAGGGGCAGCGGCACAACAGCGGAGCTGCTGGGGCAAAGAGCAGAGTCCCTGACCAGGACCAGCAATATAATCATTATAGCAATTGCTATTCTGCCCATAAGGGACAGAGGCAGATCTTTCCAGAATCGGATCGATGCATGAACCCCTTCCTCCACGCTCCCGATGTTGAGAGACAGGAAGGTCAGTCCCCTATGTATCAAGCGCCCAACCAGATATCTGACATTGGTTGCTAACCAGGGGAACACCACCTTAGGAAGCTTCTCAGCTGGGACCCCAACTACCTTCTACACTGGGAACAATTTAGACTTATTCGGATTGATATGGAGCCCCGAGAGCTCTCAGAACTCTTGCATGACATTGAATAGAATTGGAAATGAGGATTCCGGTTTTCGCATATATACTAGGGCGTAGTCTGCATATAGGGAGACCACATGATTGGTCTCGCTCAGTGTTATCCCCCATGGGCCTATTGTCCTGTGCAGTCTCTCTGCCAGGGGCTCCATGGAAATGGCAAACAGAGGCGGCGAGAGGGGGCCGCTGGTGCCCCTCATAGTGGAAGGTCTCAGGGACCACCCCACCCGAAAGCACACTGGTGCAAGGGTCAGAATAAAGGAGTAAAATTCATTGAATGTATTTAGGGCCTAGGCACTAAGTAGATCCAGTTAAGGGAGTCAAATGCGTGTTTGATATCAAATAATGCTAGGGTGTAGGCATCTTCCTGCAGTTGTGGGGCACAAAACAAGTGAGCCAAGCGTCATAGATTGTGGAGAGTATTACGCTTTGGGATGAATCCAAATTTGTCAGTGTGTATTAGGGTTGGCAGCAAAGGACGCAACCAGCCCCCCAGTACACTGCAAAGGATCTTCATGTCTATATTCAGGAGGGATAATAGTCTGTATGCCTAGACAACCATTAGATCTTTTACAGGTTTTGGCACCATCACGATTCCTGTTTTCTTCAATGTGATGGCCATCAGGCTACCATTTTGCAAGGCCTATTCATCTACCTTCGGAAGCCTTTCAGCAACAGTATTGGCATATTTGTGATATAGCACAGGGGACAGGCAATCGCTACCCAGGGTTTTTGCAGTTTTGAGGCACTGGATTGCCACAAGGAATTCCTCATGAGTGATCGGGCCTTCCAATGTCTTGCGGGCCTCAGGGTTGAGGCCAGGGAGCGGCATATCTGCGTAGAAGCCCTCAATTTTCCCACCGGGGGATTCAGCTGTTTGTCATAAATGTTGCGTAAATGGGCATGAAACACACCATTAATGGACCTCAATGTACAAACCAAGGACTCTGTGCCACTATACAAAGTCAGAATAGGGGACTTTTGTTGGACCAACCAGGCCAACATTGCTCCCGTTTTATCCCCTACCATATGCAGTCTCTGGCGATAGGCTGTGTAGTTGTACTTCTTGAGTCTGCACCAGTCCTCCAACAACGCCAAGCGGTTATGTTGTGGGGTGTGTAGAGAGCATTGCCTCCAGCCTCTCCAGGTGTTTTTCATGCTTACCAATGTTGCTCTCCAGCTGACTCTGGACCCTCTAGGTCGTTTTGAGACAACCCCCCCCCCATAGAGCAATCTTCATAGCTTCCCAATCCAGAGCCCTACTACTTGCCAAGCCCTATTTTTCTGCAAAGTAATGTTGCAGTGTCTTGTAAATTTTCATTGTAAACAGTGGGTACGTCAAGGCCTCCAGACAGAGGTGCCACAGAGGGAACGCCGGACACCTAAACTCCCTTCTGAATCGCAGCAGGACTGGGTGATGGTCCAAGATATAGTGGGCTAAATAGAAGATCTCAGTGACGCTTTGTTCGATCTCAGCAGAGACTAAACAATAGCCCTGACAACTGTGAGTTTGTCAAGCAGCCAACCCGTAAGGTTTCTATCCCTGCAAACATCGTGTAGGTGCAAGCCATGCATCACATCCAAGGGCGCCATGCTCATGTGGGAATTTGTGTGGTCCCTGAGAGGTCCCCAATCTAGTGCATCATCCAGAACACAATTACAGTTCCCTGCCAACACAGCAGCTGCATAGAAGTACGACAATGCAGCAGCAGTGATCCCTGCATAGAAATCTGGGCAGTTGTTGTTTTGGGCTGTATATATTTATAAAGCATATTTCACCACTGTCCTAGAGTTCCATGTAGGATAACGTAGCGCCCACTGGGTCAATAACATGGCTCCCATGGCGGAATAGAGTGCCCAGGGCCACCCATATAAGCACTCCACAGGCATATCCTGAATATGAGAAAGCATAGATTTTTCCTCTCCGACGCTTTCTGAGACAGGGGATACAGTCAACCCACACACAGGTTTCCTGGAGAAACACGATGGACACTTTATATAGTTTCAGCTAATCCATAGTTGGATAGTTTTTGACAAACAAATAGGACCCATGCACACAAGAGCATAGTAATCTTCCCCAAGTCTACAAAAAAGTGAAAACCATCTCTCCCCTTTAACTTTTCCCTCCCCATGGGTAGTGTGACCAACCTTCCACGCGAACGCTGCCAAATTACCTCAGCTTTTCAGTTAAAAAAGAAAAACATGCAAATGAATCCCCCTCCCCTCCTCCTAACCCCCCAAGAACCTTTTTTTTTTTAAATTAATATTCCATGAACGCACAAAGGGCACAAGGAAAAGAATATTGAAAGGTCATCATATTACAATACATAAACCATATTTCATGAACTCAGCTTCATACATAGGAAAAACTTTGATAAAAATAAGAAAACAACACAGTGAAAATAGACATTATTGAAAAGAAAATAAAAAAACTAATTAAAAAAAAAACATAAAATACACAGAAAGTTTATTCATCCATATAAACAACCACTGGACGCCAGATCTCATAACCAAGTCTCTTTTTCCGTCTGCCTTTCAGGGCATATAAACTATGCTCGATATTAAACATTGATAAAAATCTAGCTCTCCATAATTCAAAAGAAGGAGCATCCTTTTGCAACCACATTGAGGCGATACACAATCTTGCCACCGCTGTAGCCAAAAAAAACAAGTACCGAAATTTATGAAGTAGTTGATCTTCTGCCAGTGCCACATCAACCCCCAGCAATACGTGAGCTACTAATAGTCGTTCAGGCTCACCTATGATCTCAGCTAAGAATTTCTCTATCTGATCATACAGAATATTTAAATGCCTGCATGCATAAAAGACATGTACCAAATCAGCATCATCTGACCCACAGCGGAAACACTTTCCATCATTAGATCCCCCTCATTTAGATATTTTAGCTGGGGTGTAATATAGATTATAAACAGTCTTATAATGCTGTGCACGGAGGTTAGCTGACATAAACAATCTCCCAGCCAGGTCTATGGAAGTTTCGATCCAAGTACCAAGACACCCCAGCCTATTATCCCATTTTAAATTCTGAGCCTCAAGGTCGTTATCTAAGGTATCTAACAATAGGGTATATAGAGTACCAATCTGTGACCCTTTCCTCATGGCCTCGATGAGAGGGTTAACTTCAATTTTCCATCGGGTTTTAAAAAGATAGTCACGAATTTGCAAATATTTTTTAAAAATCCGAGCGAGAAAAATGAAATTGATCAACTAACATATCAAAGGACATTAGATCCCCATCATTAAATAGGTCTCCAATATAATTAACCCCTTTAGCCCTCCAACTATCAACCACTCGATCCCAAAATATCGATGGGAGAAGAGTGGTTGAAGGTAACGGAGTGTACCAGGATATCCTTTCTACCTTGTATTTCTTTTTTACAGCCCTACACATTTTATAGGCCACATTAAGAACTTTAAATCTAGTTCTCTTGTAATAGCTCATGTCCAGGTTAATAAACAATCAATTTTTAGCATCACTTCCCGGGAGCATTTGATAAATAGAAGGAGCTTCAGCCATACAAGTCGGTTCTGCCCCAGTTAACAGTATATTCATATGCTGCAACATGCAAACGTAGTAGTATAGAGTGAAGTCTGGGACGGCCCATCCCCCTTGCGACCGAGGCAGGATCATGTATCGCATAGCCCTCCATGATTTGCCCTGAGCCCATAAGAATCTAGCACACATAGATTGTAGTGATGCAAGATTAACACAAGGGATCTCCAATTGCACGGATCTCAAGAAATATACAAATTTTAGGTAAGATTAACATTTTAAGAACATTGCATCTGCCCACCATGGACAAATACAAGCATTCACATTGGTCTAAATGTTTACAAACTGCATTCAAGAGGTGTGTCCAATTAATCGTGACTAATGCCCTTGAATAGACCCAGATCGTAATTCCCAAATACACTACCTCATTCAATACCGTTTGGTCGTCAAATGCCATTATATTAGTACATAATATTTGTGTCTTAGCCGTATTCAATTTATAGCCTGACACATCCCCAAATTGTGCGGCCAGTAGCTCTATTTCAGGCATAGCTTCCGCTGGATTTGTTGTCACCACTGCAACGTCATCTGCATATGCAAAGACGCGGTATTGTTCTTGCCGAAATATTACCGGCTTAATCCTCGAACTGTATTCTAACTTTCTTAAAAACAGGTCTATATTTAAAGAAAACAATAAGGGGAAACAAGGGCATCCCTGCCTTGTCCCCGTGTAATATGTACTGGAGTAGATTCTAAACCCATTATACAGGTTGACAATATAACATTTGCAAAGCAGTAATAAACTTTCGCTTAAACCCCGGCGACGTAGTACCGCCCATAAAAAGCCCCATGTGACGCGATCGAAAGCATTTTCGGCATCTAATAAAATGAGACTAAACCCATCCCCGTGGAGTTTGCATTATCCAACAAAGTTATCACTCTTTTGACATGATTCGTCGTCCCCCTCTTGGGGATAAATCCATGTTGTCGGATCGAGACCAACGGAGTTATAACTTCTGCCAACCGGATCGCTAGAATTTTAGAATATATTTTTCCATCAGCATTTAAAAGGGAAATTTGACGCTATGCAGCTGGTTGTTCAGCAGGCTTATCTTTTTTTTTTTAAATACTACAATACTAGCCATATCCCAAGTTGAGGGAGGGACGCTATGTAGCTGGTTGTTCAGCAGGCTTATCTTTTTTTTTAAATACTACAATACTAGCCATATCCCAAATTGAGGGAGGCGCACCAGCCTGGGCTAGTGTAAACGTAGCCAACATATCGTCCTTTAAAACTCCGAAAAAGGTTTTATAAATCTCAAGTGGGAGTTTGTCTGGCCCGGCCGCCTTTCCAGATGCTAAATCATTTATGACTCTTTCCAGCTCTTCCATAGTTATAGGGGCCTCCAATAACTCTGCATCCTGCCCACCCAAGTTATTATCACAAAACCGCTGTATCAAAGCTCCCCCATTTGTGAATTATAGTGTTCCCCCATATACAATGTTTCATAAAAATCATGAAACACCTCAAGGATCCCAGCCTCAGTTTCTACTAAATTACCCCTGGAGTCACCAATTGCACTAATTCTCTGGGCAGCCTCTTTAGATCTGAGCTTCTGTTCAAGGCACCGTCCACTGGCCTCCCCATATTTATAATTCATTTGTTTCAAAATGACAAATTTCTTAGCTGTCTCTTTGCTCCAATGAAAGTTAATTTTAGCCTTGCACCTGGACACTTCAGTTAAAAGATCAGCGATGTCTAGGGAACTATGTATACCCAACATAAATTTTTCTTCTGCTGTCGTCAGAGCCAAATATAGTTCCTGCAATGTGACCCACATTTGTTTTTGCTTGTATAAACCAAAACTTAAAGCCTCCCCCCTAAATGCGGCTTTAAAGGTATCCTAAACACACCCGGTCTCTGCACTACCACGATTGATCAAGAAGAAACGTTCAATCCACTCTTTCATATGCGCTACAAACTCCTCATCTAACAATAGTTTTCTATTGAAAGAGAAAGCTCATGGTATAGATCCAGTCCTGTTGACCACTAAAGTTAACACCAAAGGGCCATGACCTGAGGTGACTCTTGGGTACACCTGTATTATAGCACCCACCAGCAAATAACTTGGAGCTAAGAAGTAATCCAACCTTACAAGTTTCTGAGGGGGCAAGAATAGAAGGTGTGCCCAGGCTCCTCCCCTCTCAGAGCGGCCCACACATCGACCAGCCCATGAGCACCCAGAAGAGATTGAAGGGCTTTAAATACCCTTGGCTTCCGGTAGCTACTATCCAGTAAAGATTTTGGGCCAAGGTGTATATTTAAGTCCCCACATATAATTAATGGAGTGGACCAGAGGGCCAGTTCTACATTAAGCCATTCTAAAATCAGAGCCTCATCAAGGTTTGACCCATATATAGAGCATAGCGTTAATTTCTGATCGCCACTGAGACATTCAACAATAGCCCACCTCCCGTGTTTGTTAGCCAATTTCCTACCTGTACTTTGAATATGTTTTTTAGCTAAAATTTAAACTCCCCTCGAATTGATAGATTGCTTAGTGCTGACTAATACAGTATAGCCCAAATCTCCTAATAATTTTCTTTTAGCCCAAGCTATATGGGTTTCCTGGAGGCATATCAAATCACACTGCAGCATCTGAAGCTCACTTGCGACCCGCTGTCTTTTATTAAAATGATTTAAGCCCCTAACATTTAACGTACAAAGCTGAATACCTCCATACAGACCACTACCCCCATCAGTTTTCACTGTATTTTTAACCTTATAACATATGTGCCTCAAACCACCAATTTTCGCACTTCTCACAATAGCGCGCTCATGGATTATTTGTTTTCGCCCTACCCCTTTGCAACCCCCCATCTACTACCCCCACCCTCTACCCCACCCAACCCCCTTCTCCCTCCACCCCCATAGAGGTGTAAGGGCCATGTCCTCAGTGATGGGGAGTGATTTTGGGCTCCCACCCCCCCGAAGTCCACCCGTGAACCACCACATCTATAAGAGATCATCCTCTCAAATTTTACACCCCTCCTCAACCCATTTTACGAACATATCCTAAATTATAGATCGAGGATGAGCACTTTACACCAGTTTGCATCCTTTATATGAATTATATGAATTACACCCATTAATGTCACATAAGAAAATCCACACAAACCAAAAAAAAGACCCATGATTAGATATATACAACTTGACTTCACATTGTCTTCATAAATTCTTGTGCAGCGATTTCTGACCAAAGAACTGGGTTTTTTCTTTATAAATTACTTTTAACTTGGCGGGGTTTAAGAGGAACACCTGACAGCCTTTAGCCTGGAATGCTGGAATCAGCGAGCGCAGTCGCCATCTTTGTTGCACTGTGGCCTGGCAAAAATCTGGGCGTACAAAAAAAATCACAAGCCTTGCCAGACCGACGCCTATCTGGCCTAGCCAGATCGTATAGTGCTCTCCCTCGCTGCACAAATGGAAATCTGTGTGCCCTGATAATCTCAGTCTCCCAGTTCCAGTCCTTCAGATCAGGGAAGGCTTCCTTATACATTTCGATGATAAATCGATTTTCGAGATCTGTTAATTTCCAATCAACATCCTCTTTTGTTTTCTGTTGAGCTGTAATCGTCGTCTGCTGCTGAGGCAATAGATCTTCCACCCCAGAGATCCGCTCTTCTGCCTCGACAATCCGTGTTGTTATTTCCGCACATGATTTGGCTATGCGGAGTACAATGTTTTGCAATTTGCGAACTGCACCCTGAGTTCGCAGTCCTTCAGCCTTCGCTTCCTCCCTATGGGCCATGATAACCTTATATATTGTGTTCAACGTAATCTCCCTATCTAGCTCTGAGGGAAGACTCGCATTAGTTTCTACATAATCAGGCTGCGAAGAAGGTGAGCTGTCCCATATAAGCTGACCAGCAGGAGTCAGGGTTTCTTGAGAAAGAGGATGGCCAAAATCTTGTATTTTTCTAACAGTCTCTTGATGTATTGAGTGCTCTGAGCTAGGATCCTCCTCCTCTGGATGCGACTCGATTTCATCCCCCCAGTCACCAACCGCACTCACATTATCATTCTCTGATAAACTTGAGAGATCAGACATAGAGTAAAATTTTCCACCCGAGCCGGCAGACTCAGCATCGTTCAGCCTGTCACTTACTAGATTCCCGTTATTCTGTACATGCAATGAACTTAGTGAAGCCTGCCGTGCATCAGATGCGCCCGCCACAGGCATCAAAATTGAGCTCCTGAACAAGCCAGATTGTACGGCATTGTCCCCAGACCTCTCCTGATCAGTTATAGAGTTATTATTTGACATCATAGCAGAAGCTCTGGCACTAGGGGTGGGATTCACTGTTACACTCCACTGTATTGACCCCGACAACTTCTGCAGCAATTGCTGATGAAACATTGTTGCCACGTGCTTCTCCCAGCACAAGCGGTGAAAGTTGGTTCCTGGGGAGGTTCCCCGGCTTACCTTTTGATGCAGGTTTCTTTTGGAATATAGCCGGTAATGTTCGCTCCTTAAGAGGAGTGCCTTGATGCTGATTCTACTGCTCTGCAGCGTGATCTCCTCCGCCACTGGGGCCTCAGAATCCACTCTTGTGCCTGAGTCCTGCACTTCTTGAGCCTGTCCCACTACGCATCTCGCGTTTTGCCTTTTGGCACCGTCCACCGATTGTAGAGGAGCGGACACCGCTGCCCCGACATTAGGTGCCTCCGTAGCGCCGGTGGCTGCGGCGCCTCGAGTCTTCACGCCTCTCCCGCTCCCCTTCGAAGCCATTCCTGACAAGCTCTTAATCAAAAATACTGCAGGAGGAGCGAGTTGAGCCCAGAAGCCAAACGCACCTACGCCATCTATACCAGCAAAGCTGCAGCCGTTTGAAGTGCTGCCTCGTCCGCTTCGTTGGCTTCCTCTGCTACCACTCCCAAAACGCCAGGCTACAGCTGCGCCGCACCTCGCAGAAATTCCTATATGCTGAAACTGGTGAATGTTAGCGCTGGGTCCGAAGGATAACCGCCAGAGCATTACACCAGAGCATTTCTATCAACTACAGTAAGTGTAATAACAATCAAGGGTCACGGGTGAGCCGATACGTGGGAGCTGCCCACAAGCATCTCACACAGCCTCAAGAACTTGGTGCTTCGCTAGAGGGTAAGATGTCAGGGAAGGTGCGAGGCCGAGGCACTCCAGCTCCTTCCCTGTATCTGCTAGCATCTTAAGTGCGGACACTCCTGTTGTCATCATTGGGATGACTGAAGCATTAGTGATAAGAATTGCCTCAGACTTACAGTTCCCCGTTGTCAGAATATCTCACAGTATTCCATGTAGGCAGTCCGCCTCTGTCATCACAGCCATCTGGTGAGTGACCTTGGTGTGCCCCATGCAGCATTATGAAAGCAACCATCGTCTCAAGAGGCCGGAGGCCCATCCACACCTCAGCAGGACAGAAGCAACCTGGGCTTCACGTGTGGTCTGAGCTATCACGGACCAATTCACGACGTGCCTGTTGTTCCTGAGAGTCCTCTCCCGAGTCTGGGATCACATCATTGCCTGCAGAGTTCCATAAGGTCAGACCAATATATTTTCCTCTCCCTTGCTATCTTCCAAACTCTTCAAGCGTCCCCTTCGTCGCCTCAGTATCTCAGTACCTTTGGTCTTACATCAGGGTACTGGCCGATCGCCCTAACAGAAGGAGCAAAGCAGAGGTCAGCCTTCGCCCCTCTAGAGGGCCACTACCAGTTCAGAGTTTTGCACATTGGATAAAAGAATGCCCCTGCCACTTTCCAGAGTAGAAGTCGAGATATGAATTTTTAATGATTAAATGTAAAAACAGTGCTTAGAAGTCAATAGGGCTACAAGATTACTCCATTTGCCGTTGACCGGGATAACTCCAAAATTCAGGCCGACTGCGATGGAGTGCGAGTTCGATACAGTTCCAAACAGGTCCCGCTGAAGTTTTAACCTCTCAAGCTGAGTCAAGAGCCCTGTTCGCTGAGGAAACAGATGCTTGGAGCAAGTAGAGCATTGCTAGTGATGATCCTGCAGGCGCGAAGAGCCTGCAGGGTATCGCTGTGGCAGATGAGGCCTCGCGGTCACGGGCGACGATGCTTGCTGTGCTAGGAGACTATGTTACAGCGGATTGCGCTGATCCCTTGAATGAGCGGCACAGTCTAAGTGCATTTGATGTATGGAGTGACTTCAAAATAACTCTTTGAAGTGCACAAGGATCCCTTTCAACCCAGTCCTGTCTGCCAGGCTAGCCCTGTGCTTTGTGTGAGGAAAGGACACAGCCTATACTGATGTAAGTGTGTGCCACCTCTCCCTTTCCTGGCCAGGAATGTTATCAGAATGCATGCAGATGAGTGCAGATGAGTCCTCTGTCACACAAAGTTTTACCTTTGTTTGTGGTTATATAGAGAGAATGCACAAAGTGTGGCTGTCAACCAGCCCAGACGTGTATTGGAGACAGGTTGTCAGGCACAAAGCAATAAGTGTCAGGTTTCAGGTTCCCTTCGCGCCTACCTGAGGATTAAAACTACATTTCCCATGAGCCTTTGCTTCAGGAAGGTACTTAGCGACATCACGCACAGAAGCGGATGCGCGTTATTCTGTTTGTTTCCCGTTGCCATTGTTTAGAGGTTCGTTGGAGCGGGTCTCGAGTTTCTTTCTTTGTTGCTTCCTGCCTTGAGTCTTCGGAGGCTTCCGTATTCCTCGGTGCGGCAGTGGGTGTGTGGACGAGGTGCTGCTGCCTCCCCTTCCCAACAACGGAACGTTGTGTGTCGGCCGACCACACGTTACCGTTGTTTCTTCAGCATTTCTCCTGTTCTCGGTACTCCGAGTAGTTCCAGCCCAGCTGCGCTCGTGAAAGTTTACAGATCGCTGTGAGTCGGCTGGCCACGCATCTCTATTGGGATCCTGATAAGTACGATACCACTGCGGAACATAGTGGTAGTTACTACATGTTACCGTAGCATCAAAGGCTTCCTTCTTGTGTGCGGAGCGCAGTGTGTGTCCTGCCACGCGCTACCGTTGATGATTAATCATTCTGCGTTTGTAGTGGAGTAAGGTGTGTTGGCTAACCACTTGCTGCCGTGAGCCCTTGTTTATACTTTGTTTCTCTTATACAGCGGAGTATTGTGGTGGTTACTACATTCTGCTGTGTGTATTGTCTTCTCTTGGGAACACCCTATCACCTTTCCTTTTGAACAATGTCTGGATATGGCTCTATAATATACCAGGTGTTCGTAACCTTGTTTTAGTCCTAAGAAACGATTGGAGTACTTAACTATTGCTGAACTTCAGGAAGGTTGCTGGAAGTCAGTAGGCTCTCTTATATTTGAGTGCAGAAGACTCATTTGTTGTTTTTTGTTATCCTTGCTGGGTGTTTGCTGGCTCTGGGTTTCAGGTGTGTTTATGTGACATCAGGCATTTCCCTCATAGCGAGAATTGATGAGAGTAGCCATGTTGTTACTATGCATTGTTTAACCGTTTATTCTGTTCTTATATCGTTTCAGAGCCTTTGTCCCAGCAGTCCCCTCCCCGTTCCTGACATCCCTCGCCTAATGGTTCCAATTCCCTCGATTATCAGATCAGGGAGCTGGTAACGTTAGGAGGTGGACCCCCATTAGCAACGACCAGATCCTGTGGAGCGTAATCTTGACAGAATAACGCGCCCACGAATTGTGCTCCACCCGATCCGGTGGTTCTGGGAATCATGGCCACCATGGATGATGTGCTTCAAGCACTGGTATTGATGCTGCAGGAATTGATCGCCTCTAAGTCTGAGGCAGCTGCTTTACGTGAAAAGGTAGACAATTTCGCCAGAAACCCTTTTGACGCTACCACTGCTGCTCCTCCTATTCAGGGTACAGTACCCCCTCCCATTCCATTGGCTAATCCCGAGCGGTATTCTGGCGACCCAACTAAAACTCAAGTTTTCTTAACACAAGTCTTAATGCATTTTTTCTTGTAAGCCTTCTTTGTTCCCTTCCAACCATTCACGAGTGGCTTTCACGATTTCTTACTTAAGTGGTGATGCAGCCAACTGGGCAGTGCCACTGGTGCGGAATGACGATGCCATCCTATCCAATTGGACGGCGTTCCGTACAGAGTTTGAGAAGGTGTTTGATAGGAGGGCCACCACCTTTAGCGCTGACAGAGAGCTGTTGGAGTTAAGACAAGGGAGACAAGATCTGGTGTCATACCTTGCTACCTTCTACAGGTTAGTAGCAGAAACGGCATGGCCTGAGGAGAAGAGAATGTCTCTATACTATCAAGGGCTACGCGAGGGCTTAAAGGATGTCATAGCACAGATAGATCCTCAGCCTCTCACATGTTCTGACATGATTAAACTTTCCCTACGACTAGATGGGAGGCTCACAGAAAGAGGGGGTGAGAGACGCAAAGCTGAGCGAGGGTACTATCGATCAGATTTTTCCCCTCGTAAGCTTAGCCATCCAGTTGAAACTGGCAGCGAACCCATGGAAATAGGAGCGGTAAGGGCTCCTTTGTCTAGAGCCGAGAGAGAAAGTCGTAGAGTCTTAGGACTGTGCATGTATTGTGGGAAGAAAGGCCATTATGTCAAAGAATGTCCCTCGAAACCTAGGGCTTCGGGGACTTGGACAAGAAACAAGAAAGCTACAGTGTCCTCTATAACCACGGAGGAAGTAGCACCAGTGGTAAGGGAAGATAAGAACCGGAAACTCCCTTCTCTCACAGCCTCTGTACTACAGGAACATGAATCTCACATAGTGCTCACCATGACCCTAGAAAGTCAGACTCAGGTTCACCAGGTGATGGTAATGGTTGACTCAAGGGCTACAGGGAACCTTGTGGATATCGGCTTAGTCACCTCTTTGGCTTTAAGTAGGATACGGAGAGACAGTCCAGAGGAAGTATGGGCAGTGGATGGCAAACCGCTGAAATCAGGTCTCATAACGGAAAGGACGGACGAACTTGTGTTATCCTTACCTGTCCCAGGGGGGGGTGCATAGAGAGGAGATAAGTCTAAACATAATAGAAGCACCCCAATATGAAATAATCCTGGGTATGCCGTGGCTGAGCCATCACAATCCTTCAGTGGATTGGAGAGGAAAGACCTTAATGTTTGATGATCCTAGTTGTAGGGTCCATATCATGTCTGAACAAGCCCCTCAAGTAGTAGCGTTGTTGTCCTCCCATTGTCTAGCTACTGCAGCGGAAAAGGTGGTGGTCCTGCCTCCATGCTATCAAGAGTTTCAGGATGTATTCAGTGAAGCTATGGCGGAGCAACTACCTCCACATAGGGAATACGATTGCTGAATTGATTTAGTGGATAGTGCCGTAATTCCCACTTGTAGGGTGTATGCATTATCAGTCCCTGAAAGAAAGCACCTGAAGGAATATCTAGATCACTATGTGAGAATAGGTTTTATCAGACCTTCCCGCTCGCCTTCTGCTTCTTCTTTGTTCTTTATTTCGAAGGCGAATGGTTATCTACGGGCTTGCGTGGATTATCGCAAGCTCAATAAAGTCACTGTTCGAAATAGATATCCTTTACCCCTCATTACTGTATTACTGGATCAGGTTCGTAATGTAAAAATATATACCAGGCTCGACCTCCGAGGGGCATACCATTTGGTCCGCGGCAGGGCAGGGGGCGAGTGGAAGACCGCATTTAAGACCCATTACGGCTTGTAAGAATATCTAGTCATGCCTTTTGGGCTGTGCAATGCCCCTGCCGCTTTTCAGTTTTTTCTGAATGACGTATTGAGAGAGTACATGGACATCTGTGTTGTTGTATATATAGATTACATTTTGATTTACTCTGAGGAGGTTGACACACACGTATCGCAGGTCATCATGGTACTCCAGAAGTTGAGGGAACATAAACTGTATTGAAAGCTAAGCAAATGCGAGTTTGGGGTGGACTCCGTTGAATTCCAGGGGGTTATGCTACATCCGGAGGGTCTGCGCATGTCTGATCGCAAAGTCTTAGCGGTCCAAGAATGGCCTACTCCTAAGTCAGTAGGGAAAGGAGGTACAGAGTTTCTTGGGCTTTGCTAATTACTACAGGCGTTTTATTGTAGGGTTCTCGCAGATGGCAGTTCCTTTGACATGCTTGCTCCGAAAGGGAGTGAAATTCTGTTGGTCGCTGGAGGCTGACCAGGCCTTTGTGTGTTTGAAGCAAGCATTCACTTCCGCTCCTGTGTTGGCCCATCCTAAGACCGAGTTGCCTTTCAACGTAGAAGCGGATGCCTCCGATGAGGCCCTCGCATCCTTTCACAAAGAGACCCAGAGACCAGACAACTGCATCCGGTGGCCTACCTTTCCAGAAAATTGAACCCGGCCGAAAAGAACTATACAATCTCTGAAAAAGAACTCTTAGCGGTAAAGAGGGCCTTCCAGGAATGGAGGCAATACCTTTGGGGTGCTGAACATCCGGTGACGGTGTATTCCAATCACCGGAATCTTCAATACATGCAAACAGCCAGACATCTGTCTCAACGCCAGATGAGATGGATGTTATTCTTTGCCGAATTTAACTTTGTCATTACATTCAGACCAGGGAGTGAGAAAAGAAAGGCCGACGCACTGTCCTGACAAGAAGAAGGGGATTCCTCAACTGCTCCAGTAATGGAATCCATAATAGAACCCGCGAAGGTGGTTTGTGTACTGAGCGCAGAGACATTCTTGAGTAAGATACGGAACGCTAAAACTCTATCTCTTTGGGATTCCTGGGCTGCAAAGGACAGTCATCGATCCATGAAACAGGGATTGCCTTTTGTTAACACTCAGCTGTTCTTGCCATCCATCGCCTTACAGAAAGAGGCTTTTCGGTGGTGTCATGTGGCTCCTCTGGCTGGTCATCAGTTAGCGCTCAAGACAATGCATTTGGTCCAGAGACACTTCTGGTGGTTAACTTTGAGAAAGGATGTTACCTTATGGGTAGCCCATTGTGATGTCTGTGCACGATCTAAAAACGATAGTGAAATGAAGAGAGGTAAACTGATGCCCATGCCTACGCCCAGAAAACCCTGGCAAACAATCAGTTTGGACTTTGTGACGGGTTTGCCACCTGATCAGGGTAAGGCAGCAATTCTGGTAGTGGTAGACAGTCTAACCAAACTTGGGCACTTCATACCCTGCATCAATCTTCCTACGGCTGGTCAAACGACACAACTGCTCCTCACGGAAGTGATCGGTTTACATGGGGTACCTGAGATCATTGTTTCCGACAGAGGCCCCCAATTTGTCACCAGATTCTGGAAATATTGGTGCACAGCATTACATATCAGTCATCATTGTCCACGAGCTTTCATCCTCAGACTGATGGACAAACGGAGAGATTAAACCAGACTCTAAAGAAATGCCTCCGTTGTTATGCCAATTCCGCACAGGACTCGTGGGTATCGTTATCGTGGATGGCTGAATTGGCGTACAACAACGCCTGGCATTGCTCTGCGGGGGTGTCTCCTTTTTATGCAACTTATGGGGTTGACGCTCACATCCTTCCTGTTAAGATCCCTGAGAGTGTGTCTGATCAGCCCTCCGTGTATGGCAGAGTGAAGAAACTACACTCAGTACAGAAGCAGCTCATCACACACTTGAGCAAGGCTAAGGTGGAATACAAACGATGGGCAGATGTTCATCGTAGGGATGGTCCTGACTATCAGGTGGGGGACAAGGTCTGGCTCTCTACTAGGAACATAAGATTCAAACTGCGAAGTGTGTTTCATCCTCGTTTCATTGGTCCGTATGTCATCATTAAAAAGGTGAACCCTGTGGCCTTCAAGTTGAAATTGCCTGCAAGTCTGCGGATCCACCCTGTTTTCCACGGGAAACGGCTTTTACAACGAAGCCGTTTCCACGAAATCTTTAACCACGCATGCAGTACAACGCATGCGTGGTTACAACTAATGCCTTTACCACGCATGCCTTTACTACGATGTTTGTAGTAAAGGCATATGTGGTAAAAGTAAAAAAAAAAGAAAAGGGGGGGGGGGCTTGGGGGGTTTTCCCCCCCAAATAAAACAACTCACCATGAGTCACGTCGGCATCAGAGTTGATTAAGAGAAATCGGTAAAAAAATGCCGTTTTCTTTTAACGACGTATGACGTCACCACGCAAATAGTCGGTGAAAGGTTTATGCGTGCTAAACGAATTCCGTTGTAACGCATGCATGGTAAAGGCATGCGTTGCAACGGAATTCGTTGTATCATCATATATTCGTTTTCCACAGTAGCCTCTAAAACCTGCCTTGTCGTGTGTCAGGAGGGTCACTCCTCCGGTTCTGGGCGATGGTGGGGATGAATACGAGGTGAAATGCATTGGTGACTCTAAATGGAAACGTGGTGTCCTGTGGTACTTGATTGCCTGGAAAGGGTATTCGGCCGAGAATGACACTTGGGAGCCGCGTCACAACGTTCATGCTCCTGCGGCTGTACGTCGATTTCATGCTCGGTTCCCAGCTAAGCCTGGCCCTAGGAGGCGCTGAGGAGGAGGACCTACTGTCAGGTTTCAGGTACCCTTCTCGCCTACCTGAGGATTAAAACTACATTTCCCATGAGCCTTCGCTTCAGGAAGGTACTTAGCGACATCACGCACAGAAGCGGATGCGCGTTATTCTGTTTGTTTCCCGTTGCCATTGTTTAGAGGTCCGTTGGAGCGGGTCTCGAGTTTCTTTCTTTGTTGCTTCCTGCCTTGAGTCTTCGGAGGCTTCCGTATTCCTCGGTGCGGCAGTGGGTGTGTGGACGACGTGCTGCTGCCTCCCCTTCCCAACAACGGAACGTTGTGTGTCGGCCGACCACACGTTACCATTGTTTCTTCAGCATTTCTCCTGTTCTCGGTACTCCGAGTTGTTCCAGCGCGGCTGCGCTCGTGACAGTTTACAGAACGCTGTGAGTCGGCTGTCCACGCGTCTCTGTTGGGATCCTGATAAGTACGATACCACTGCGGACATAGTGGTAGTTACTACATGTTACCGTAGCATCAAAGGCTTCCTTCTTGTGTGTGGAGCGCAGTGTGTGTCCTGCCACGCGCTACCGTTGATGATTAATCATTCTGCGTTTGTAGCGGAGTATGGTGTGTTGGCTAACC
Organism: Lissotriton helveticus; assembly: GCF_964261635.1. Lineage (NCBI taxonomy): Eukaryota > Metazoa > Chordata > Amphibia > Caudata > Salamandridae > Lissotriton > Lissotriton helveticus. The sequence goes on along the minus strand of NC_136057.1, from coordinate 711,587,713 downwards.
ACTTGCTGCCGTGAGCCCTTGTTTGTACTTTGTTTCTCTTATACAGCGGAGTATTGTGGTGGTTACTACATTCTGCTGTGTGTATTGTCTTCTCTTGGGAACACGCTATCACCTTTCCTTTTGAACAATGTCTGGATATGGCTCTATAATATACCAGGTGTTCGTAACCTTGTTTCAGTCCTAAGAAACGATTGGAGTACTTAACTATTGCTGAACTTCAGAAAGGTTGCTGGAAGTCAGTAGGCTCTCTTATATTTGAGTGCAGAAGACTCATTCGTTGTTTTTTTTGTTTTTCAAACTGCGAAGTGTGTTTCATCCTCGTTTCATTGGTCCGTATGTCATCATTAAAAAGGTGAACCCTGTGGCCTTCAAGTTGAAATTGCCTGCAAGTCTGCGGATCCACCCTGTTTTCCACGGGAAACGGCTTTTACAACGAAGCCGTTTCCACGAAATCTTTAACCACGCATGCAGTACAACGCATGCGTGGTTACAACTAATGCCTTTACCACGCATGCCTTTACTACGATGTTTGTAGTAAAGGCATATGTGGTAAAAGTAAAAAAAAAAAAGGGGGGGGGCTTGGGGGGGTCTCCCCCCCAAATAAAACAAGTCACGTCGGCATCAGAGTCGATTAAGAGAAATCGGTAAAAAAATGCCGTTTTCTTTTAACGACGTATGACGTCACCACGCAAATAGTCGGTGAAAGGTTTATGCGTGCTAAACGAATTCCGTTGTAACGCATGCGTGGTAAAGGCATGCGTTGCAACGGAATTCGTTGTATCATCATATATTCGTTTTCCACAGTAGCCTCTAAAACCTGCCTTGTCGTGTGTCAGGAGGGTCACTCCTCCGGTTCTGGGCGATGGTGGGGATGAATACGAGGTGAAATGCATTGGTGACTCTAAATGGAAACGTGGTGTCCTGTGGTACTTGATTGCCTGGAAAGGGTATTCGGCCGAGAATGACACTTGGGAGCCGCGTCACAACGTTCATGCTCCTGCGGCTGTACGTCGATTTCATGCTCGGTTCCCAGCTAAGCCTGGCCCTAGGAGGCGCTGAGGAGGAGGACCTACTGTCAGGGTTCAGGTACCCTTCTCGCCTACCTGAGGATTAAAACTACATTTCCCATGAGCCTTCGCTTCAGGAAGGTACTTAGCGACATCACGCACAGAAGCGGATGCGCGTTATTCTGTTTGTTTCCCGTTGCCATTGTTTAGAGGTCCGTTGGAGCGGGTCTCGAGTTTCTTTCTTTGTTGCTTCCTGCCTTGAGTCTTCGGAGGCTTCCGTATTCCTCGGTGCGGCAGTGGGTGTGTGGACGACGTGCTGCTGCCTCCCCTTCCCAACAACGGAACGTTGTGTGTCGGCCGACCACACGTTACCATTGTTTCTTCAGCATTTCTCCTGTTCTCGGTACTCCGAGTTGTTCCAGCGCGGCTGCGCTCGTGACAGTTTACAGAACGCTGTGAGTCGGCTGTCCACGCGTCTCTGTTGGGATCCTGATAAGTACGATACCACTGCGGAACATAGTGGTAGTTACTACATGTTACCGTAGCATCAAAGGCTTCCTTCTTGTGTGTGGAGCGCAGTGTGTGTCCTGCCACGCGCTACCGTTGATGATTAATCATTCTGCGTTTGTAGCGGAGTATGGTGTGTTGGCTAACCACTTGCTGCCGTGAGCCCTTGTTTGTACTTTGTTTCTCTTATACAGCGGAGTATTGTGGTGGTTACTACATTCTGCCGTGTGTATTGTCTTCTCTTGGGAACACCCTATCACCTTTCCTTTTGAACAATGTCTGGATATGGCTCTATAATATACCAGGTGTTCGTAACCTTGTTTCAGTCCTAAGAAACGATTGGAGTACTTAACTATTGCTGAACTTCAGAAAGGTTGCTGGAAGTCAGTAGGCTCTCTTATATTTGAGTGCAGAAGACTCATTCGTTGTTTTTTTGTTATCCTTGCTGGGTGTTTGCTGGCTCTGGGTTTCAGGTGTGTTTATGTGACATCAGGCATTTCCCTCATAGCGAGAATTGATGAGAGTAGCCATGTTGTTACTATGCATTGTTTAACCATTTATTCTGTTCTTATATCGTTTCAGAGCCTTTGTCCCAGCAGTCCCCTCCCCGTTCCTGACATCCCTCGCCTAATGGTTCCAATTCCCTGTATTATCAGATCAGGGAGCTGGTAACGTTAGGAGGTGGACCCCCATTAGCAACGACCGGATCCTGTGGAGCGTAATCTTGACAATAAGTACAGAGAAATGTTTACTTTCTAAAAGTGGCATTTCTAAAATAGTAATGTTAACTCCAACGTCACCAGTAAGGAGGATTTCTCATTACCATTCCAAACATAGGAAACATAAAAAGCTACTCCTCTCTGATCAAGAATTACAGCTTAAAAAGATGTTAAGGGATTCCCGATGCTGGCATATAAAAGGATTAGGCCTCACAGTAGTGAAAAGAGAAATAGGCTGTTTGTTACTACCAAGACATGCAAAACATAAAGTAACATGTCCTACCTTTTACTTACACAGCACCTTGCTCTTAGGGTTACTTAGGACCTACCTTAGGCTTGACTTATATGTAGAAAAAGGAGAGTTTAAGGCTTGGCAAGTAGTTTTAAATGCCAAGACGCTGTGGCAGTATACTGCACACACAGGCACTGCAGTGGCAAGCCTGTAACAGGTTTAAAAGACTACCTATGTGAGTGGCACAATCAGTGATGCAGCCCACTAGTAGCATTTGCAGTACATGCCCTGGGTATATGGTATGTAACTTTACAAGGGGCCTACCAGTACAACAAAACATAGCAATCAGGTAGACACCAATGTCACCATGTTTAGGGGAGAAGCACATGCACTCTGGAACTGGTTAGCAGCGGAAAAAGTGCTCAGACTCCTAAGGCCAAATAAAAGAATCAGCAAAAATGAGAGGCAAAATGTTGTGGAAAGACCACCCTAAGGATGACAGGTCTAACTAAAACCATCATGGCCTGGCTGTACCCCGAAACCCAGACTTAATGAGGAGGGCCTAGACCAACCTGCAGCTTTCATTTGCATGTGGTTACTCCTCTGGGACCAGAAGTGGAGTGCTATTGAGTGAGGCGGTTTGCTGTGACCTGGGCCCTGAAGAAGTTGAGGCCATACATGTTTGGCACTCAGTTCCTGATTCAGACTGACCACAGGCCCCTCAGTTGTCTCATGCAAATGAGGGGTGAGAATCCAGAACTGTTTAGGTGGTCCATTTCCATACAGGGTATGGACTTCAGGGTGCAACAGAGAACATGAGTAGACCACACCACTGCTGATGGTCTGACCAGGTTTTTCCGCATTAGACATGAGAACTCTCTAGAGGTTGGTATATCACCCCAAATTCCACTTGTGAAGGGTACATGTGTTAGACCTCTCATCCTTAGTGTGGTCTTTCTGCCAACATTTTGCCTTTTGCCTAATGTTTTTGCTGATTCATTTTGTTGACGAGTGCTAAAGTGCATGTGATTCTCCCACAAGCATGATGACATGGTGTATACCTGATTGGAATATTTGTTGTATTAGTAAGTCTCTTGTATATGGTATATCACATACACAGGGTCTGTACTTCAAATGCTACTAGTGGGCCGGCAGCACTCATTGAGGCAATCACACAAGGAGCCTTTCAAACCTGTCTAAGGCCTGCCACAGTAGTGTCTTTGTGTGCAGTTTACTGCTACTTCGATTTGGCATTTAAAACTACCTGCCAACCCTTAAACCTCCCTTTTATTACATATGCCATTCCTAAAGTAGGCACTGAGTAACCCTAAGTTCAGGGAGCTATGTAAGTAAATTGGAGGGCATGCATCTTTATGCTTTGCATGTCCTGGTAGTGACAAACAGTCTATTTTATTTTTCACTACTATTAGGCCTCCGCTTCTCATAGGCCAGCTTTGGGAATTCCTTAATACACTTTTAAGCTGTAATTCATAATCAGAGAGGAGTAGCTTTTTCATGTTTCCCATGTTTGGAATGGTAATGATAAATACTTTGTTCATTCCCTCTAGACAGCCACAAACATAGAAAGATGATGCTCATCTGCATTCTGAGAACTCATCTGCATTCATCTGCATTCTGATAGGTCTTCCTGGGCAGGGAGGAATGGGAGGGGCTGACAATTACACTCCAATAGCCAGTGATCTCTCCATACACAAAGGAGTGATTATCCCCCACAAATAGCCTGGCTGACAAGACTGGGTTGAAAGGGATCCTTGATTACTTCAGAGAACTCATTTCAGGTCACCCCCAACATCAAAGTCACTTTTGGATATACATACTGGGTCAATGACCCCCTAAGATCAGATTATATGTTTGGAATGGCAATGATAAATCCTCCTTACTGGTGAAGTTGGATTTAACATTACTATTTTAGAAATGCCGCTTTTAGAAAGCGAACATTTCTCTGTACTTACTGCTCTTTGTGCCTGACAGCCTGTCTCCAATACACGTTTGGGTGGGTCGATAGCTACACTTTGTGCATTCCCTCTAGACAACCACAAACACAGGAAAAGCTTTGCATGACAGAGGACTCATCTGCACTCATCTGCACTCTGATAACATTCCTAGCCAGGAAAGTGGAGAAGTGACTCACACTTACATCAGTATAGGCTGTGTCCTGCCCTCGCACAAAGCACAAGGCTAGCCTGGCAGACAGGACTGGGTTGAAAGGGATTCTTGTGCACTTCAAAGAGTTCTTTTGAAGTCACCCCATACATTAAATGCACTTTTGGGTATAAGTACTGGGTCTATGACCTCCTGAAATCAGACACTTCTGGACATTGAACGGATCCTCTCACAGAAACGGGAAACACCCATCGCATCGGGGTCAAAACATCGCGGTGCTATCGCACTGCGACTTTGACATCGCATCGTCGTTCACATCGCATGCTTTTAGTACGCATGTTACAACGGCGCGATGTCATTAACATCGCATGGAATTACAATGCATGCGATGTTAATGGCAAAATGGGATTTGTCAGAGCAAAATGCAGAACGGTTTTCAATGTAAAAATGATGATGCAGAACGGGATTTTTGTTAATGGCAAAACGTAACAACATTCAAAAAACGAAATGCAGACTGTCACATGCCATTAAAAAATCATTAAAATAACGTCACAGTGAGTGTCAGAGCAAAATGCAGAACGGTTTTCATTGTAAAAATGCTGATGCAGAACGGGATTTTTGTTAATGGCAAAACGTAACAACATTCAAAAAACGAAATGCAGACTGTCACATGCCATTAAAAAATCAGTAAAATAACGTCATAGTGAGTGTCACAGCAAAATGCAGAACGGTTTTCATTGTAAAAATGCTGATGCAGAACGGGATTTTTGTTAATGGCAAAACGTAAATGTAGACTGTCACATGCCATTAAAAAATCATTAAAATAACGCCACAGTTGCAGACTGCAAACCAGCGGCTATGTTGTTATTATTTTTTATAGATGGATGAATGCATGAATGATGCATGTATGAGTGCTGGGTGGCTGGATGGGTGCGTGTGTGTGTGGTGAGTGAGTGGGTGGATGGATGGATGAATGGATGGCGGATGGAATGGCGGATGGATGAATGGATGGCGGATGGAATGGCGGATGGATGAATGGATGGCTGTCTGGATGGATGGATGGATGGATGGGTGTATGGGTAGATGGGTGGATGGATGTATGGGTGGATGGATGCATGTAAGAGTGCTGGGTGAGGGTGGATAGATGCAAGTATGGGGGCTGGGTGATGTATGTATGGATGGATGGATGGGTGTATGGGTGGATGGATGCATGGGTGCATGTATGGTGCTGAGTGGATGGAGTGGGTCGGTGGATGGATGAATAGATGGCGGATGGATGCTGGGTGGGGGGGATGGATGCATGTATGGCTGTCTGGATGGATGGATGGATGGATGGGTGTATGGGTGATATGTGTGTGGTGAGTGGGTGGGTGGATGGATGGATGGATGAATGGATGGCGGATGGATGAATGGATGGCTGTCTGGATGGATGGTTGGATGGATGGGTGTATGGGTGGATGGATGCATGGGTGCATGTATGGGTGCTGGGTGGATGGAGTGGGTGGATGGATGAATGGATGGCGGATGGATGCTGGGTGGGGGGTGGAAGGATGCATGTATGGATGCTGGGGGATGGATGGATGGATGGGTGTATGGGTGGATGGATGCATGAATGAATAATGGATGGATGCATGATGGGTGGATGGGTGTATGGTGGCTGGATGGCTGGATGGGTGGGTGCTGGGGGATGGATGGATGGATGGTAACAACATTCAAAAATCGAAATGCAGACTGTCGCATGCCATTAAAAAATCATTAAAAAACGTCACAGTTGCAGACTGCAAACCAGCGGCTACGTTGGGGTGGGTGGATGGATGAATGGATGGCGGATGGATGCTGGGTGGGGGGGTGGATGCATGTATGGGTGCTGGGGGATGGATGAATGGATGGCGGATGGATGAATGGATGGCTGTCTGGATGGATGGATGGATGGGTGTATGGGTGATATGTGTGTGGTTGGTGGGTGGATGGATGGATGAATGGATGGCAGATGGATGAATGGATGGATGTCTGGATGGATGGATGGATGGGTGTATGGGTAGATGGATGCATGGGTGCATGTATGGTGCTGGGTGGATGGAGTGGGTGGGTGGATGGATGAATGGATGGCAGACGGATGCTGGGTGGGGTGGGGATGGATGCATGTATGGGTGCTGGGGGATGGATGAATGGATGGCGGATGGATGAATGGATGGCTGTCTGGATGGATGGATGGATGGGTGTATGGATGATATGTGTGTGGTGAGTGGGTGGGTGGATGGATGGATGAATGGATGGCGGATGGATGAATGGATGGCTGTCTGGATGGATGGATGGGTGTATGGGTGGATGGATGCTTGGGTGCATGTATGGGTGCTGGGTGGATGGAGTGGGTGGGTGGGTGGATGGATGAATGGATGGCAGATGAATGCTGGGTGGGGGGTGGATGGATGCATGTATGGGTGCTGGGCGATGGATTGATGGATGGGTGGATGGGTGGATGGATGCATGAATGAATAATGGATGAATGCATGATGGGTGGATGGGTGGATGGTGGCTGGATGGCTGGGTGGGTGGGTGCTGGGGGATGGATGGATAGATGGTAACAACATTCAAAAATCCAAACGCAGACTGTCACATGCCATTAAAAAATCATTAAAAAACGTCACAGTTGCAGACTGCAAACCAGCGGCTATGTTGGGGTGGGTGGATAGATGAATGGATGGTGGATGGATGCTGGGTGGGGGGGATTGATGCATGTATGGGTGATATGTGTGTGGTGAGTGGGTGGGTGGATGGATGGATGGATGAATGGATGGCAGATGGATGAATGGATGGCTGTCTGGATGGATGGATGGGTGTATGGGTGGATGGATGCATGGGTGCATGTATGGGTGCTGGGTGGATGGAGTGGGTGGGTAGATGGATGAATGGATGGCAGATGGATGCTGGGTGGGGGGTGGATGGATGCATGTATGGGTGCTGGGGGGATGGATGGATGGATGGGTGTATGGGTGGATGGATGCATGATGAATAATGGATGGATGCATGATGGCTGGATGGGTGGATGGTGGCTGGATGGCTGGATGGGTGGGTGCTGGGGGATGGATGGATGGATGGATGGTAACAACATTCAAAAATCGAAATGCAGACTGTCACATGCCATTAAAAAATCATTAAAAAAACGTCACAGTTGCAGACTGCAAACCAGCGGCTATGTTGCTATTATTTTATATAGATGGATGAATGCATGAATGATGCATGTATGAGTGCTGGGTGGCTGGATGGGTGGGTGTGTGTGTGGTGAGTGGGTGGTTGGATGGATGGATGAATGGATGGCTGTCTAAACAAAAACAGACTGCAACTAATCACGTCTAAAAAATGAAGACTGCAAATGATCACGTCACGTACATGCCAAACAAATGCGATCAGTTGTCTTTTTTCTTTGTTGGTTTTTATTAATATGATTTTAAATGCAAAACGGGCTTTCTATTAATGGCGCAGTATTCAAAGCCTATCACTAATGGCGCAGGTGTCAATATTTATGGGTGGCTGGGTGGATGGATGTGTGTGTGGTGAGTGGGTGGGTGGATGGGTGGATGGATGGATGAATGGATGGTGGATGGATGAATGGATGGATGGATGGATGGATGGATGGATGGATGGGTGGATGGGTGGATGGGTGGATGTATGAGTGCTGGGTGAGGGGTGGAAGGATGCATGTATGGGGGCTGGGGGATGGATGGATGGGTGGATGGATGTGTGGGTGGATGGATGTGTGGGTGGGTGGGTGGGTGGGTGGATGTGTTTTTTCTGTGAATTCACAGCAAATTGATCTGCTCAGCCGCGCAGATGGGGGCGGTGAGTGAGGCCAAGCGCGCGCCTGGCGAAGCGTCACGCTCCAGTAGACAACATCTATTGTGCGAAATCTGCTTTACCCATGCAAAAATTAAGCCAATGTGTAATTCTAAAATATAAATGAAGGTGATATGTAATGTCACATACAAAAAAACACAATAAACACGTTTGGACATTTTTATTTGCTTTACATTGCATTGATACCAAATACTTACAAACTTACTAGGTAAGTAATAGCCAAAAAAAATTACAACCAAAAAAAATGACATACTCCATTAACAATTAAAGAATAGTACATATCCATGAAAATACTTAAAGAAGATAGGGTGTACAATTTACAGATAGGATTATGGTACACAACAGTAAGGATTCAGATGATGAAATCCAACATAGACAAGTGCCAACTTTTTTACCCAAAGGAATTAAGTACATGTGCGATGAAAGATAGGTTGTCAGAAGGCACAGACAAGGTGAAAAGTTTTAATACTGCCAAAAGTCGGACAGAGCGGGGGCAAACACGTGGATGTAGGTTACCTGCTAAACACTGTGACATGCGCATTTCCTGGTAACTTTGCTCCTTTTTCAAAATCTCAAGAAAACTGTAGAAATTAGGGTGCGGTTTGCCAATACTTTTGTTTAAAGAGTTGTGCCAACCCTCTAGGGCATTGTTTGTCTTTGCTCCTCCTTCTAAGCAGGTGGAGTAGCAGTTCCACCAGTCCACAAGAAAACGTGGTTTCCTCCGGCAACCCGACCTGCTTAGATGCCCAATCCATGTGTCTTCGAAATAATTTAATAATGGTGCCAATTTGTCTTTGTTTACCATAAAGTAATCAGACTCTGTAATCGATGTGTAGTATTCGTCTACACTATTAGGAGGAACTAAGCAAAGTCCAGCTAGTTTTTTAAGCTCAAACTGTAATTTACTATCAGACACATAATCCTCAATAAGGGATGTTTTTTTAATTTTGCGCCAAATAACCTGAGAAAAGTGGAAACAACATCCTTGTATTTGGGTATCCATGTACAATTTCTTTACAACATTTATCATGGGTAATTCAAAGTCCATGATTACTTTTCTCGGACTTTTGTTCGGGATTTTAGATTTTAGGACTGACAAAAACTCAGTATATGTTGAGGATTGGTTGTCTGGTAGTAAACTGTATACTAAAGGAACTACAATGTCGTTAACGTACCCGTGAATGGTGTAGATTTGGGTGAAAGGGGTGGGCGTGCTTTTAAAGGTCCCAGCCATCATCCACACATCACTGTTCTCCAAGCGGTTAAGATTACGGGGGGTGCTAAATATTATAATGCGCTTATGACAATTGTCATTGTCATACATAATAAACTGTTCACTTGAAACGATAACACAGAGTTCAGCAGGAATTGTAATATCCCCAAAAGTTTGTGGTGCCAAGCGTTTTGGTTGATTCGCGTGTTTCTTACGTTGGATCATTCTATTTAAGTTGGGGATGGCAGGCATACTACTAGCCACATGTTCAGTAATATGTTGTGATACCTCCCTTAAAATGGCACCACAAGGGTCATTGGAGTTGCCTGCAATCTTTTCATCTCATTTATCGATTTTATAACTTCAATAGCAGTTGCAGAGGCTGAGTGGTTATGGTCTGTGCTTCTTAAAACAGACTCACCCAGAGTAACCGCTCGTCCTCTGCAATGCCTTGAGTAATATTGCACACACTTTCAATGACCCCGTGGCTCAGAATTTCTCTCCTTGCAATATATATAACCGCTGTGTATGAGTAGGCGGTTTCCTCTGCTTGACGTGATATATTGCGCCATCTTTGGATCAGACATTTGCTGTAGAAAAAAAATACAACATGCATTTTAAAAATGATGATAAGAAAGACATTTGCGGTAGGAAGACAACAAAAAATGCATTTTAAAAATAATAAGAAAGACATTTGCTGTAGGAAACAAACAAAAACATGCATTTTAAAAATCATAAGAAAGACACATTTTTCCTAATGCTGGACGCTAAATGCCTACAACACTGCATACACCCCTGCGCCCGTGGCAGTATACCTCCATCCCAATCGGCCCCAGAAGGATGAAAGGCCCGTGCCTGAGGCCCCTCCAACTCACGCAACAGTCCTCTCCCTCAACCTCTGCTCCTGTGCAAGCATTCAACAACTGGTTCAAATATGTTCCCTCAATGTTTCAAGCTTTATTAGAAATGCCAGCAAAAAAAGTTGATATTTCACTTATGTTCGGATATTTTAGTCGCGATAAAAAAAATGAACATAATCTCCCCAAAATTAGCTACTAAAGTTTAAGCTATTGCCATTATAAATTACAATAACTTTTATTTAGAAAAGTATTATTTTATTATAAAAACCTGGAATGTAACATCAATGCTTGTAAGTGACGTCAATCCAAAACATGTTGCATTGAAAAGGCTATAGGTGTCACATTGTCCAGAAATACAAGTATTACCATTGTTAATGACAAAGCTATTAATTTCACAATTTCCAAACAAAACACATAAATAACAAATTTGTCATGTCCTGGACAAATAAATCCTAATGCGAGACCTATTGCATTGCAAATGCTTGTTTACCTTTTGTGCTACTCTGCTGCACTTAGCTTAGAAACCCAAAATCTTCGCTTGACTTGCACCTCCGTTACTTTTACAACTCTGTAACAGGAAGTAAAAAAAAAAGGTTTGCGGTGGCATTATTACTTAGGTCTTTCAACTACACATTTTGCAGTTGCAAGTGTTAAAATGTGTTACATGTTATAAGTACTCTACTACAAGACTTCTACGAAACCTAGCAATTTCTATCAGCAACCAAAAAACGATTAGTTTGCCGTGCCATTATTAGACGCCTACTACACCAAACAGCAATGAAATTAAATGCCATGGTACTATGCAACCCATTGCTTCCAGACACAATTTCGTGTCGTAAGAGTCATTTGGAAATACCATTATTGTACCTGTATCGATATTTACACTTTGAATGGCGTTGTTCTTAGTGTTTGGATATCCACACAAAGCTTCGCGATGGTGACGGCCTATTTTAAGAGACAAAATAGAGATTAGTCAAACGTAGGGTATATCCAGCCAATCCATCACCAATTTATGCAATCCACCAACCCATCCACCAACCATTCCATCCACCAACCCATCCATCCACCAACCCATCCACCCACCAACCCATCCACCAACCCATCCACCCACCAACCCATCCACCAACCCATCCACCCACCAACCCATCCATCCACCCATCCATCCACCAACCCACCCAGCCACCAACCCATCCACCCACCAACCCATCCACCCACCAACCCATCCACCAACCCATCCACCTACCAATCCATCCATCCACCCATCCATCCACCAACCCACCCAGCCACCAACTCATCCATCCACCCACCCATCCATGCATCATCTAGCCATCCATTCACGCATCCATCATGCATCCATCCACCCATCCATCATGCATCCATCCACCCACTGCATCCCCCTCCGACCCCTCTAAATATAACTCAGCTTTTCTGTATATAGAGATAACTGTAATCACTAGTATATGCAGTAGACCTTTGTACTCTACCATTCCTGTGACTCTTGCAGTATATCCATTCATATCCCTTCCCTATGTATATAGCGATAACTATAATCAACAGTCTCTTCTTTGTGTGACTTTACATCTTGTACAATTGCAATCTTTTTCTATTTGTATCTTTTATGTAACGCATGTAATCCAACCCAAAGTCCTTATGTTTTGCAACTGGTTCTTATGTAAAGCGCTCTGACACAAGGGTGAAGGATTTATGGGCGAATTATGGGTGAAGGATTTAGAGTGAATTAAGGGTAAATGAATTTGGAGTCACAGCTTAGGGAGTGGAAGGTTTAGAGGTAAACAGGGAAGAATGGGCTGTGGTTTATTCAGGGGTGTACACCTAAGTGTTTGAAGGTAAGCGGCAAAAGTATGAAGGGTTCAGGTTTGAAGTGGGAAGAATTTAGGAGTGAAGGGAAGCGTTTTATGAGTAAAAAGTATAGGGTTTAGGGTTGAAGGCTCTAACGATAACGAGTTTAAGAGCAAAGGATGTAGGGCGGAAGGGAAAGGGATTAGGGATGAACAATTTAAGGGCGAACGTTTGAAAGGTTTAAGAATGATAGCTGAAGAATTTAGGGATGAAGGATGGAATGTTTAAGTTTGAATGGGGAAGTGTTATAAATGAAGGGTTTACGACAAAGGATTTAGGGGTGAAGGGAGAAGTGTTTAGAGAGAAAATTTCAACGATGAAGGGATCTTAGTTGTTTGGAAATGGTAACAGCATAAAAAAAGTGAGGAATCAAAAATAACTTGTGAAAAAGTAATGTAAAAGCCATAAGGCACGTGTACAAACAATGAGATGGTGATTGATTATATAGCACACATGGGATTACCTTGAGAACAATGAGGACATTTTAAACATGAAAAAATGTGAGGTGATGGGTGACATATAGCGGCAAGGACATTGTATGCTTCATTGTCTTCTTTTGACGGTTTCTGCAGTAGTTAAACAAGAGTCTGATCCAGTGGCTATTGGGTTGCAGTGGTCAGCCCGTAAGACTGCAGTAGGTTTGTCGATTTGGTAACTGTGAAAACACCTGTGTCCTTTTATTAGTTTCTTTACTAAGGACAGGTCTCCTGCCATGCTGTAATCATTATACACTTCATCTCCTGCAGTCCCCAGCTCCTCCAGTGGGGCGGCCGCTGCTGGGGGCCTACATTATGCCAATCAGGCACTTCCTGGAAGTTTTTATCGATACACTACATTGCCAATAAATAGCATGAGGTGAGAGACCAGTACTCCTCTGGGCTGAGCCCAACAATATCCTCTATATATTTTAAGGAATTGCCCACAATACATCTTGCAGAAAGCTGTGCCGTCAAGCCACATCTGAAATCCACTCTATGAACATTTTATACAATTGATAACAATTGTCTTGAGAAACATGCGTTGTAGAGCGAGACCTACAAGCTCGTCTAACAAGGAGTATCAATGGACCAAAATTCTTACATTTTGAAACACTGATTACGATAAAAGATGTCATTTTTTTTTGTTTTCACATGTCTTGTTTTACTTATTTAGTTAGCTATGCTAAGCCCATCTAATTTGCCATGAACCTTAAGTGTGATGCATGCAAGATACAAATACACATAATATAAGCACAAACACAGAGGAACTGTGAAAGCTGCGCACACAGACGCAGAAACATATGTGCAGCACAGTCTGTAAACACCGGGTCCCAATTCACAGTTTGCACCTTTTCACTGAAACGCGCTAATGCGCCAGCGAGACTTTTCTTCTTTGACTGCCAAGGCCCCACCGACTCAAATGCCTTTTTCCAACAGTTGGTTTGGCTGGAAACCATGGCAATTAATCCCCAATGCACGTCAGGAATACTTGCGCTTTCCTTGAGGCCTCCTCCGTGGCTGGCAGTGAGCACAGGTGGGAACCGCGAGGACAGCGACTTCCCTTCCTCTTCCTGCCATTCCTGTTAATCAGCCCTTGGCATCGGTCTCTGAAGGCATTTTATGTGAACAGTTGCTGCTAAAGTGGAAGTTGTGGATGTGCCAAATTCATCTTATTTTTGTACTTAATTTGTTAGAAGCCTGGATACAACATCGTTTCAGATCATGCCCAGTCCTAGGCTTTGACTATTAGCAAAGGGTAATGTTTTAAAATAAGCATGAAAATCAAACGCTTTATTAAAACGGACGGCCTGTACATATCATTGCACCATTTAAAAGGAAGATGGCACCCACGTGCAATTAGCGTAAGCTCCTCTTGGTCACATATGTACAGGGCTTCGGCAAAGCTTCGCTGATTCTAATAAAAGAGGCTTGTGAAATTCAAGGCAAAATTCTTTGAGGACAAGGTCAGAGCCATTTTTAATACGTTTACACCTGACGTAGTGCGCTCTCCCCCTCAATCGATCGCCGATACTGGCCCCATATTCGCAGCTTTTGAACCTACCACCTGCAAAATCACCCTTCCCCTGATCGCTCGAACCAAATCTGGTTCACCTCTGGACCCTTGCCCTCCAAGTATCCTTAACCTCATCCCGGAAGTCATTGCTCCACCTCTAACCATCATATGCAATGCAATGTTTGCATCAGGTGTCTACCCCTCAATATGGAAAAAAGCAATAATCAAACCCCTACTCAAAAAACCCAGCTTAGACCCTCTCCTGCCTGCCAGCTACAGGCCCATTGCCTGCCTCCCATTCCCTGCAAAAATCTTTGAAAAGATTATGAACACTCAGCTGTCACACTATATTCACCATAACAATCTACTAGATGACACCCAATTTGGGTTTCGACAAGGCCACGGAACGGAGACGGCTTTACTAAAAGCTGCAGATGAGATTAGGGTTACGATGGATAACGGAGGAGCCGCAGTACTGATACTCCTCGATCTATCCACGGCCTTTGACACGGTCGACCATGCCACCTTGATCGACCGTGTCGAGGCCATAGGAATCACAGACAAAGCCAAAAACCTCCTGGCCTCATTTCTGGCAAACCGTCCGCAAACTGTAAAGCTAGGCAATTTTACATCCCAGACCTTCTCCCTGCCATGTGGAGTACCGCAGGGATCCTCGCTAAGTCCGACACTATTCAACATCTAAGTGTCGGACCTGGCGAGGGTCATAAAATCCTGCGGAATCTCCCTGACCACTTATGCCGACGACACCCAATTGGTGTTGTCAATACATAACGATGGAATCTCGGTGGTAGCCAACTTCCAAATGGGAATGATGGCAATAAGCTCCTGGATGTCATCCAACTGTCTTAAACTCAATTCTGATAAGACAGAAGTGATGACATTCGGGAGGCTTCAACCCACCTGGTCCCCACAATGGTGGCCTCACCAGATGGGACAACCACCAGAACCTGTAACGAAGGTACGCAACCTGGGCGTTATCTTCGATAACAAGCTGTCATTTCAGCAACATGCTAATGCAGTGGTTTCTTCTTCCTTTTACACGCTAAAAAGGATAAAAAAATTAATCCCATACCTTCCTCCTCATGCAGGCAAAACCCTGGTCAGTACTTTGGTATTCTCCAAAACTGACTACTGCAACGCACTGTTTCTCAATGCACAACAAAAGGTCCTCAATAAACTGCAAACAGTGCAGAATGCAGCAGCCAGGACACTGCTATCCATCCCTAAGTTTGCATCGGTCTCCCCCTACATCCGACAGCTGCACTGG
The DNA here is from genome assembly GCF_964261635.1 of Lissotriton helveticus. Taxonomy (NCBI): domain Eukaryota; kingdom Metazoa; phylum Chordata; class Amphibia; order Caudata; family Salamandridae; genus Lissotriton; species Lissotriton helveticus. The sequence goes on along the minus strand of NC_136057.1, from coordinate 711,572,056 downwards.
CTGCCGGTGAGGAGCCGTATCAAATTTAAAGCATTATGCATAGCATATAAGGCTATCCATGATCACGGACCCCTATTCTTAAGAAGAGCCTTTCGACCGCTTGAACACACAAGAACCTTGCGGTCATCCTCAGCACATTTACTCATGGTCCCCCGTACAAGAAGGGCCAACTGGGGCGACAAACGCTTCTCAGTGGCAACAGCCATTTTGTGGAACACACTCCCTCTACACATCAAGTGTGCTCCGACCCTTCTTAATTTCAGAAAGAAACTAAAAACCTGGCTGTTCCCTGCCTAAACCTCCCTACCCCCCCCCATGAGAGTTCTGCATCTACAGCGCCGAGACACCCAAGGGTATTTGCGCGCTCTAAAAATTGCCAAAATAAATAAATAAATAAATAAATAAGGTCACAGGAGAGCCGACTGGATAATTAATGCCTGCCTCAGAAAGGGAACCATGTCACCTTGCATTCCACAGCCAGCACGTTTGATCAGGCACCAAAAAGTAAGTCACTGCATTGTTAAGTATAGAATATTCTAGTGATCTTTTGTAGTGGATCAGACTGAGGCATGTTAAGGAAAGGTACAGAGGGCCACTTAGAAGCTGGGATGTTTTCACCTGTCCTTTCTTGGGTTATTGTTATTTGGAAGGGACACCCACCTCCTCCCCCAACAGGTTTAATAGCAGTTAAGTGTAAAAATATCGCAACAGAAAGTAACATAATTTCAGCTCTGCTTGGCGAAAAGGGTGCTTAATTTGGAAATCAGGGGACAATAGCTGTGTGCCTAGCGGCTGGAAACCAGGACATCAGCGCAGCGCGGGATCAGCTATTGCAGCACAAAATAAACAATGCTGCGAGCGTAGGCCTTCCCTCTACTGCCACGGCTGCACAAACCAGAGGGAGGCAAAGCAAGGACAACCATAAACAGTGGACACTTACCGATTTCAAAGTCTGTCCACAGGGTCACGACACAGAAACAAATGGCTGCAGACACGATGGGCAATACAATATATACAATATATACCCCCCACCCCCCCACCAACCCATTGGCTGAAAAGATTCTAAACGTGTGGGCTCAAACATCACGTTGTCATGTCACGCGATGTAAAGATGCCGATGTGGCACGCGATCCTATTACATGGCCGCATTTGCGTCGCAATTACGTGCGATGAGAAAATGGCTGGTGTAACTTCCTTTGCGATGTAATTGTCGCGATGTGAACTCCCGCGATGACGTTGGGGACGATGGATCGTCATACAACCACAGAAACACTGCTGTGCTGCTTAAAGGACTAAACTGGGATGCTTTTCTGCTTGTTGCCCTGCTGCCAGCTGCTGCCTGCTGCTCCCTGACTCTGCTGGAAGCAGAGCTGCACTCTGCCTTCCCTCCCAGTGATCTCCAAGGGCTTGCTGTCTTGCCTCCTTTTTCTGAAGTCTCATGGACACAAAAGACTTCCTGCAATCCTGCTGATGCTGCTGGGGTCTGCCTTCTGTCAGTACCTCCCTTGCCTGAGTGGCCACCTCCAAGTTCTGGGCCTCAAAAGTGGGTTCTGCAGCTGATTTCTGCAAAAACCAATACAGAGGCAGTTTGATGACAACAATTCCACAGCCTGGGTGGCTCGATGATGTCGCTCTGTGCGGCTCGATGATGACACATTGCATTCCCTTCAATGGAGCTCGACGTAAACGCGCGCTCCCTTTGCACGACTTGGTGACGACGCAGTAGCCTCTCGACGTCGACACTTTCTCCAGCCAAAGTCTTTCTTCAGCTGGACCTGTCTGGGTCCTGTAGCCGAACTGCCCTCCATCACAGTCAGCCTGAACTTTAGATTTGTACTAATCCCTAGCCACCTCAAGTAAACTTTTGACCCCTTGTGACTTCTAAGCACTACTTGTTTGATTTATTCTTTAAAAATTCATATCTCGACTTCTAAGTATTGCATTTTTGTTGTTTTAGGCTTGTTTTACTCAGATAACTATGTTCTATATGTATACACATGTGTGGAGTTTTTTGTGGTGTTTTCATTGTGTTACTGTGGGTGTTGCTTGCACAAATTCTTTGCTCATTGCCTTTTTAGATGAGCCTGACTGCTCTGTGCCAAGGTACTGGAGGATGAGCACACGTTATCTTACTGTGTATCTACATAACCCTGACTAGAGTTGTGGTTCATGCCTGGCCTGGGTGTATACTTCAGCCAACCAGAAATCCCATTTATAACAGGGACACATTATGCTTTTCCTTTTGTTTAAAGTGTAGGATATAGTTTATAGTGACACTAGAGCAAACAACTCTACCACAAATGGGCATGATGTAATGGCTCTAAAGCATTGTTTCACAATATTCCGTTTCATTGTTAGAACATTTTAATTTATGATCACATGAAAGGCACTGTCACTCTGGAAGGGTGAATGTTTGTTCAGATGATTTTTCATGTACACAGAATATTGAAAAAAGATACATTGCTTAATGAAAAAAGATACATTTTTAATAATGTATATTTTTATTCCACGTTGTTTATTCAAAAGAGTGCACATTACTCTGCTGAATTTTGTGGAGCTGGACCCTGGCTTGAGCAGCAGAAATTAAACAGTGATCATCAGGTCACTGTTTACCTTCTGCTCTTGGGACTGCTTTTCCACCGCTGAGGCCAGGGTTAGCAAAGATAGTGCCAGGGGTCACAATGATAATAATAATACAGCCATTTGTAAAGCACGAACAGCTACCTCCTATAGAGGTGTCCCGGCGCTATAGCAACAGGTGGTACCCGAGAGTCGCACAATGACCGAGGATTACCGGCCATTAATCTAGATTAAAAAAGCCATGTTTTTGCTGCTTTCCTAAAGTGTGCTTCAGAGGCAATCTTGTGCAGGGCATTAGGCAGGGAATTCCATAACATGGACGCACCAAGCAAGAAGGATCTGCCGCCCATCTGAGCTCTCTTAACGCGTGGGGTGCAAAGCAGGTTTTGAGAATTAGACCTCAGTGCGCGAGTCTGCTTGTAGGCACCTAGCCCCTGTTTCAAATAGCTAGGGCACATTCCATGGATTGATCGAAAAGCTAGGGCTAAGGCCTTAAATTTAGTCCTATTGGCTACTGGCAACCAATGTATTTCCTTGATATGAGGGGAGATATACTGCCGAAAAGGGACATGTCTAATCAATCTAGAAGCCGCATTATGAACCATTTGAGGTTTCTGAACAAGGTAAGCCGGTAAGCCAAGATAGAGGCCGTTCGCGTAATCCAGGCGAGAAGTCACTGTGGCATGGCCTACGGTCTGGCAGCAGATGTATAAACTTCTGCAAGTTTTCAAAACTGATGAAGCAGGCAGCTGTCACCTGCTGAATTTGGCCAAAAAAGATAAGTCAGCCTGCCCCTTTAATCCCAAATTTTTGCCAATGCCAACTGGAGTGGGTGGTAAACCCATTTTCACCGGCCACCAAAGATCTGCAGCAGGGGGCTGGTTTTTACCAAAAAACATCACTTCCGTTTTATCGGCGTTCACTTTGAGTTTGTTGTTATTCATCCAGTGGGCGGTATCTTTTAAACAGCCCTTAAAACTCTTGAAAGACTCTTCCGATTGTTCATTAAAAGGAAATACCAACTGGGTGTCGTCGGCGTAAGAAATCAAGACGGTAAGCTAAGAGTTTCGACTGTGACCCATGCCAACACATAAATGATGTCCATGCACACATAGAGGAAGGTGGCTGTACTGTTAACTCCACTTTTCAAAACTGATTCGCTTCACTTCAGTCTTTTCTATTGTCAGTCCTGAAAGAATTTGCTTTACAGTTGTTTGCTCCAGTTCTGCCACTTTTCTCTCAGATTGGTCTACCATGTGAGGCTGACAAGGTCAGTGTCATCCAGTGCAACTTCCCTTTTCTAGGTCGAACCTCGACTGAGCTTGCGCTATCTGTTTGACTTGTTTTATCATCTTCTATGGGCTCTGGCACACCTCCCGATTGATATTAGTTGTGGTGAATAACATTTACACATGCTGGCTTATAATTGGTGCATTTGTGGAAATGCCCCTCCTTTATGTGCTGAGTTCCCTGGCTAGCGTTTTCAGTCAGAGAATGTTTGTGTTGGCCATCCCACTGTATAGCGTGTGATGGCCTCTCCTCATGGTCCCTTCTTCCATCTTGGAAATCGGGTAAGTCAAAGCCCCGCCTCCTCCCACTGGCTGCATCACGCTAGCAACCAGTTTTAACAAAAGTTTTGCCTCTGACACCATGGATCAAAACGCTCTTATTTTTGAAAACAGAAGTCCCTTTTATTGACTCTGCTATTCTTGATACTTTTTTGCTTTCTTTATGTACATTTTTTTCATACGTTAGGTAAGTTTGCAGTCTATACACGTAGAACACATTGACATTTCATGTCTTGATTTTTTTGCACAAAGATATATACACCATATATTAATTACAAACGACATACAAATACAAATTTATACATATATTAAAGTGAGTGCAATTTCTTTACATATATTGAAAAAACAAACAAACAATGGGACATATTCTCGCAAGCTTGACCCTATTTTAATTCCTCGGGTTAGCGTCCCACTCTTTTGCCAGATTTAGAATGTCTTTTTCTTGGCGATTCCTCCTAATTCGGTCCCATTAGAGTTCAGAGTTTCTATTTCTAAATACTGTCTCAGTGGGCTTAAAAAATTAGGCTCCACCTATTTGTGTAAACAATATCTTTCCAGTCTATTGTTCTCTGATCCTCTATTAATGATGCCAACGCGTTTCGACCTTAATGGAATGTGGACCTCTTGTTTTAAGTAAGGTCTTCCTCAGGACACGATCTTATGTAACGTAGGACAAGTTTATATTTCAATTGTTGTTGAGTGGTGGAGTTACTCTTAGAATGTAGTGCTCTCTCTTATTCAGATGTAATCAATGGGCTTCTGGCTTGTCACGTTATTCCAATGAACCTTCTCTTCTTTTGTATGGTAGTTTATATCTGTGCTCTATTGTCCTGACTTGGTTCGCTGCAGATTCGGGTTCTTTCTTGATCCACCGATGGGTCCCTGTCTTCTTAGTCGACCGCCTCTCTCTTAGCGTCCGACGTCATATCTGTGCGCTGTCACGCTAGCAACCATCAGCTCTCGATGTGGGTGCTATCATCTAAATGCTGGCCACCGCCTGCCAGCAATTATTAATTTTCAAGCCCCACAGGCGTTTGTGCTTGAAATTGAATTCAGCCAGTCGGCCTGTACACTGTCAGGGGATATGTCACTGCTTCCTCTGCAGTAGCTTAATGGTAGTTGTTGCTTTTTTAACCAAGTAAAGAAAATTTATATACCAGCGCAAACCTTCATGGGACTCAATATTACGATTTTCTGATCATTAAAAATGCCAGCGAGGCGCAGCAAAATTTCACTGCTTTAGCACCAGTGGAACTTGCTGTAAATCCACACCTATCTATTATTTGCCCCACTGCCACCACCATCAGGTAGATTAAGAATGGTTAGGGCTGTATGTGCTACATATACAATACATATAATCAAATCATGAAAACCCGGGAAGAGACAACCAGAAGCATCACAAAAACCCATTCACACCCAAGTCACACATATCCAAACACACCTTCACATTCACAATATATCTGGGGAACATAATCACAGAATGACAAAGTAACTGGGATGACCAAAGACAAAAAACTGCACAAGGGCAGGATGTTATGGGTGTGAATGGATTTTTGTGATGCTTCTGGTTGTCTCTTCCAGGTTTTTCATGATTTGATTATATGTATTGTTTTTCTCATTTATGTTGATTTGTGACTTTATTATATTGAAAAATGTTATTTGTAAAAATATGTATGGATCTGTATAAGTTATGAAAACTTTTTTGATAATATAAAATGAAAATAAAAAATGTATATTTTTCAGCTATGTTGTTATAATTTTCTCTGAGTAGGCTTACACATTTGCTTGGGCGCTCACAGTTGGTTACTGGGATTAATTCCGTTGTATAAATTATTATGGTCATGAGGGAGATCATTTCTTAGGTTTGACTATTTTCACCTCTTCTCCCTGACCTTGTCCTGTACCTTTAGAGGGGGTCCCTTTCCTTTTTTGCATTGAATATTTTTCCTTTGTTATGACCAGAGATCTGATCTTATGTTTGTGTCGCTGCTCATTGCTAGGAGGTGAAGCAAATAGAGTGAAAGACACAGCTTGCTTTTTAGCATGCAGGGGCTAGTTTAAGATTGGATAACGGTGAGTGAATGCATTGTGGTCTGCTTGGAAGTGTTAGTGTTTTACATGTGTGTTTACAAAAGCAAAAAAAAAAAAATGTGTGCCAACCTTCTTAATTTTCTCAGTTTATATTTATGGTCACTTATGGGCAGGAAGAGAATGAGACTTGCCTGAGTTCACACAGTTTGCCACTATTGGGAACCAGGGCCAGCTTTAGCACGGTGCAACAGGTGGGGCTTGACTTTGCAGGCGCTGTGTTTGCAAGTATATTATAGTTTTAAAACCAACTGTTGCCGAGTTTCTTGCCCCTCATCAATTTTCATACAACAATTAAAATTTCAAGATAACTGTTGATTAATGTTCTTCCTGGAGTGAGATCGGAGTTTTGTCTAGTGAAAGTTTTGACTCATCTTAAGGTACCTCTGAGTGTTAAGTATCGGTGCTTTGAAATTACCCCCGCCGCATTACCATGACGGGGTGGACCCCGGCGGACGGAAAGACCGTCCAATGGTTTTCCACCCGGCCGAAGAGTCGACCGGGCGGAAAAGCTGTTCACATGGTGGCTCTGTCTGGGAGACACTGCCATCCATATTAGCATTTCTACGGGGACATGCCTTTCTACAGAAAGGCAGACAGTTTTGGCCAATGGAGGCCCGTAGTGGGCACCCAGGGATTCTGGGGGTGGGAGGTGCACATGGGGGTTCCTATGGTACCCCCTGCAGTTCCATTCACAACATGGCAGGCACCACACGGTGCCTGCAAAGTTGTGCATGGATGTGCACGACATGCCTTCTTGGCATTGCGGCAGGCGGTGCAGAAAGCACCGCCTGCCGCAATGTCAAGAAAGCAGGATGCACCTGCCAGTGTGGTGGGCGCATCCTAATGTCACCAACGGGACCCCCGCACCAATGGCAGGCGGTCCCATTCCACGGAAGGATGGTGGGAGGACAAAGTCCGCCCGCCATCCTAATGACCTCCATAATGTTTACAATGCCAATAGGTCAAAGCCTTGCAAATGCGAGACCTATTGCATTGCAAGTGCTTGTTTTTTTAAAATGATAAACACTGCTATTAAATAAATTGAGTCTCACTTCTTAAAGGAGAGCCCCCAGCATTTTTGTCTTGATGGTTTCTCTGTAGCCTATATGGAAGGAGGCATTGTTTTGGATCATTAGGTACCTCCAGAACAAACGCTGGTAATGCCAATAGGTCTGACTTTATAAGAATGTTATATGGGAATTTGAAGCATTGCCACTAAATAGCATGGGAATGGATATGTTTTGAGTGGAAACAAGGAATTATAGAATTCTATTGGTGTACGTTAAAAGGTCAGGTGACAGTTGCACTGTCAAACCAGACCAAAACATCCAGGAAGATTTTATTTATTTATTTTATTTATTTATTGTAGAGTTTTATATAGCGCGAACAAGACCCGTGGGTATCAGAGCGCTTAACATCGGAATAGTTAACTAACACAAGTGTTGACATTTCAAAGAACAAACAGATATGAGGTATATAATAGCATGAATATGATTGTGTGAGCAATATATATGCAAACAGAAACACATGTGCAAATCGCATTAAGAGGTGGGGTAAGGCTAAGCTTAAATCATATGCCATATGCATCGCAAAAGTGAGGTAGGCGATGGTCAGGATTTGGCTTAACAAAATGTTAACCTTTCTAAGAACAAAACCGTTATGAGGTAGATAATAGTGTGGCTATGATTATGTGAGACAATATATATGTGAAACACAGACATCATGCAATTCACATTAATAGGTGGGGTAAGGCTTATATCATATGTCATATACCCCGACAGGAGTGAGGTAGGAGAGGGTAAGGTTTAGACTGTGAGATACAGATATATTATCACATCGCCCTTCAGGGCATTAGGTAAGGGTACATCTGCGTCTTATATAAAGCGCCAGTCTTGAGCCAACAATTAGCTTTCATATTATTCAAGTTGGAGCTTCTCCTTCTGAGAGCAGCCCTAGATCAGGTCAGCGTATCTATGCAAGGTATTTGCTCATCAAGAGGCTCTTCACTTCCCGCTTAAATGATGCAATATTGCGAATCTTCCTAATGCTTGGAGGAAGAGAATTCCAGGTTCTAGGGGCAGTTCCAGAGAATGCTCTGTCGTAAGTCTTTTTCTTTCAAGATCTGGCTGGCCGCAATAGCAGTTCAACGGCACTCCGAGCTGGTCTGTCACCTCCAGATATCTTAATTTTCTTGGCTAGATATCTAGGAGTGTTGCAGTGAAGCGCTTTATGGGTGATACATGCTAACTTCATTTGTATTCTGGCTTCATAAGGAAGCCAGTTTAATGCTTTCAAGTGAGGGGATATATGATCAAATTTCCTTGATCCTGTGATCAGTCTTGCCGCTGCGTTGAGGCAGGCTTTTAGCGGAGCTGTCGACATTTTTGGTACACCTGCTAAGGTGGAGCAGCCATATTCGATCCTAGAGATAACAAGAGATTGGATTGCTAATTCTAAATCAGCTTCAGAGATGTAAGGTTTCATTTTCCTTAAGTAGTTAAGGTGGAAGCGGGCACTTTTAGCCATTGCATTAATGTGAGCTTTCATGTCGAGGTTCTCGTCTAGGGTGATTCCAAGTGATTTAGCTGATTCGACTAGTGTTGGGGTGCAGTTTAGTGCAGACACTAGTTTGGTCCATTCCCTTATTTCCGAATGGCACCTTGGTGGTGAGATTAGAAGGAACTCTGTTTTGTGAGCATTTAGCTTCAAGTGATTGGTGGATAACCATTGCAGTGCCCTTCCCAATGACTCGTTCATCCGATCAATGTCTTCAACGGAGGCGACCTTTATGTAAATTTGCGTATCATCCGCATACATGTGGTAGGATATCTGTGATTCGCGGAGAATTTCTGTAAGTGGTTCGACATACAAATTAAACAGGTCTGGGGAGAGTGTCGATCCTTGCGGGACTCCTATTGAGTTGGGACATGGAGTTGAGGGTATACAACGGTAACCACGCATTTTTTACAACGCGGTACCGTTACCATGCTACTTTTACCACGCAAGTCGTTACCACGACTTGCGCTGGGGGGCGCTCCAGGATAGTAAATAGTTTAATTTACTATCCAACTCCTTTCCCTAGAGTCCACGGGGACTGGAGTTGGAATAGTAAATTAAAAAATGTACTATCCAGCGCCCCTCCACGCAAGTCGTTGTAACGACTTGCGTGGTAAAAGTAGCATTGTAACGGTACGCGTTGTAAAAGTACGCGTGGTACCGTCATACATCCGGAGTTGAGGTAGAATGATTGACCAGGAATCTTTGTGTCCTGTTCCGTAAGAAAGAGTCGAACCATTTCAGCACATTTCCAGTTAATCCCATCCTATCTCGAAGTCTAGCCAGTAAGGCTTCGTGATTTACCGTGTCAAATGCAGATGACAGGTCCAGGAGAATCAGCAGGCACGCTCGATTTTGGTCTAGGGCTTGTAGCGCGTCGTCCACAATATGTAGTATAGCCGTTTCCGTGCTATGTCCTGCTCTGAATCCTGATTGGCAGTCATCTAGTAAGGAGAACTTGGTGATGTGTTGGCTTAGTTGACCCTGCACACATTTCTCGATTAGTTTGGCCAGTAGAGGAATGTTAGTCACTGGGCGAAAGTTATTCGGATCTGTTGCGTCCGCTGTAGGTTTTTGGATTATGGGAACCACTTGACCTGTTTTCAGGCAGTCAGGGAGGATCCCTTGTGATAGTGATGCATTTATTATTTTGGTCCATATTGGAACCAGGATGTGGCTGATATCTCTTACACATTTTCCGGGTAGAGGGTCTTGGTAGTGGTTGTTAGGTTTAATTTCCGAGAGCGTTTTGGCGATCTTATACTGGTCGTATAGTTTGAATGTGTCCCAGTTTGCCTCATTTTTTGTCTTGGTACATTCTAATGACTGGATGTCATCGTTCGGGGGCAAAGAATGTATAGTGAGGTTGGTCGCCGCATTTGTGAGCTCTTCTTCCAGCGCTTTTGCCTTCTCTGTAAAAAATGTGGAGAATTCTTCACAGCCAAACGGAGTAATCGTGTTCTCTTGAGAGGATTTGGCTAGTTTGTTTGATTGTTGTTTAAGGATTTCAAAGAGTTTTCGTGGTCTGTTTTTGGCATTGTCCAGTTCTGATCGGATAAATTCCTTTTTGGAATTGATGATCTTTTTGTTATACTGGCTTCTGATTTTTCTGAGAGCTTTCAGCTCCGGGGATGAGGGGTGTTGTCTCCATTTCCTTTCGGCCGTTCTCAGTTTCCTTCTGTCTTCATTCAGTGATCCACTAAACCAAGGATTTTTTGTCTTCTCTGTGACTCTTTTCAGTTTTAGTGGCATGGTGTTGTTGACGATATTTTCAATTGATGTAAGGTAGTGATCTGTAAGCTCATTTACATTCTGTAGATGGTTAGGTGGCTTTAAGTCTCTCTCACATCTTTCAACCAGTAGCTCAGTATTAGCCTCTTTCATGTCGCGAATCCATTTTTTGCACTTGAAGGGTTGCACAGTCGTGCCCTTTCTCACTGTGGGTATCGCAAATGATATTGCGTGATGATCAGACCAATCACAAGGGTCTATTGAGAGGATCGATGCATTTTTGTCTCTTGCAATAATCCAGTCTAAGGTCGATCCTTTCAGGTGTGTAGGTAGCGCGCATGCTTGAGTTAGGTTTAGCTCGTCAAGGAAATCTTTAAGCTTATTAACCAGCTTGTCATTATGGTCGTCCCAATGTAGGTTGAAATCGCCTAGGAATATGTTATTGACATCAGTATTGGGGTAGGCAGTTATGATTTCCATTAACTGCTCTGAGAACTTTGCGTTGTCACCTGGTGGATGGTAAAACGCATGCAAGTTGCATGTTTGATTGCTTGCCGCTTTTATATTAAGCCCTAGGTATTCGCATGATTCTAAGGGGTCAGCTTGAATTTCTTTGACCTCAATCTCCGAGCGGTGGATGCAGGCTATACCTCCTCCTGTTTTTCTTGGTCTGTCTCGTCTCACAATGTTATATTGTGGTGGTACTAACAGATCCATGATTGGAGCAGATGATTCCGTTAACCAGGTTTCAGTCAGGATTGCCAGATCAATTTCCTTATTGATGATGAGGGCTGCTATATCTGATGCATGAGTTGTTGCCGATCGACAATTGAGTAGGAGGCACGACAGGGGTTTCCCTGAGTTACTGAAGTCCCTATCATTGGATTCAGTTGTTGTTAACTGGACTTGTTGTAAATTGAGGAGGTTGGGTTTTCTGTTGTTCTTTCTGGATGTTCTGTTGGGATCGATTGCTACTGTTTTGATTATCTCCTCACTCCCGGGGTCAGATGGTTCATATGTTTGGAGTAGCGCAAGTATTTCCTCTTGTGTCAAGGATTTCGTCCTATGTGGTTGATTCAATCTGTTAGCTAGTGCCAAGGCCCTCCCATTAAACATTATATTTGAGGAGTGTAGGACATTCTGGATATTCATGATCTTAGAGTGGGTGCTTGCCGTTATCTCCAGGATTCTTCTAATTGCTTGGGAGGTGTTACTAGCTTCTAGTGCTAGGTTGCTAACCAGATTCTGGAGCTCTTTAATATCTTTCAGGTTTCGGGCCGATATCTTAGGTATGTTTGGATGTCAAGATTATTGACAGCCCTCCTCCCATCTGTGTTGCTGCCAGAATAAAGCTCCATAAATAAATTATATAGATTTCTAAGACAGTTTAATAGCACTGCAATGTCATGTCTGTGCCCCTGAAAGTTCAAGTTCAGGCAGCTAGATATCTAAATAAAATTATCACATCTGAGTGGAGGGCAAGAACTTATTTGTGGAAACACACAACTTCTATCCAAGCAAAACATGTACTCCAAGCTCAAAACATGTGGACAGAGCCAAAGCTCCTCTCTAGTGATGCTCATATAAGTGTCTAGCGACAGCTGCACTGTTAAGCCAGACTATAATCATAGTTATCTCTCTTCCTATTGCACATAATTGAGTATTATTCTTCCCAGAAGCAATACTCTAAGTGGTGAGAGAAGGACTGAACTTAGCATTGCTAATAGACGTCTAATTCGCAGTTTATTGATACAGTTGGGAGGCTAATGCAGAAACTGAAAAGCTAAGAATGAGGGAGGAATGGATAGTGCACACAGGGTAGTTGCCAGCAGTTGTATGGTTCAGGAGGAGATGCGACCAACGGGTACTTGGTCACACACTTTGTGCCTTGTGGAAGCTGAAGAGCAAGTTTTAGTGGTCGAGCTAAATGTTTAGTTACTTAGCATTTGCCTAATTGATGTCTGATGAGGCCAATTTTCATTGATGACATTGGGGGTAAATTTTCAGTTTTGCAGACATGCTGCACACAATATGAAAAAATGCAAAATGAGGGAAATTCATCATATGGGGGAGCCTGGTTGGTCAACCACTGGGAATATATACTAATAACACCCTGAAAGAAAGAGGAAAAAATATATATACAAAATATATATATAAACTACACCCACAATTTTCTGCTATATGTAATATTTTTTTATATTTTTAAAAATTGATTGCAAATAACCGGTAAAGACATTACCACGCAAGTTTGAGTCATAAACAGGTTGCTCAAGGGGAAAGGAGTCGTGGGAAAGATGTGCCTTAAAACTTTATTCATGCAGTAAGACAGAGCATCAATTCATGGATTGTAAAGTTGAGCACTCCGACTCCCATAATGCAGCAGAACACTGTCTCATTTGGGCTGCCCATGAGGGGCGTGGCATCGAGTATTTAAGGATGTGGGTGAGTGCCTGCTCGCCATTTTCGTCCAAAAGCCTCTGCTGAAGAAATGCTTAGGCACGACGATATGACTGCTTTCATGTTTCCTGCCTGATGTGTGCCGTCCGTACCTTTAAATAAAGGTTTAAAGGTTGAACCTTCCGCAGCTTCCCGAGTGCTTATTAATTGTGTGGCAACCTTGGAGCTTGATATATATTTTGTATATATATTTTTTCCTCTTTATTTAAGGGTGTAAATTTGTAAAATAATCTGTGAATTATTAGTATTTATTACCAGCGGTTGACCAACTAGGCAACCCCCATATGATGAATTTCCCTTACTTTGCGTTTTTTTCCTAAATCAGTCTAGGACCAATTACGTTTCATATTATACTGTACCCAGGTCCTTCGTCTATGATTGGGTTACCCCATTAATTTGTATTGGGCACACAATATGAAGCCAAACAGTGACTTGGTGGCCTTGTAGCATCTGTTGCCCTTTTTAAATTGTTGACCACATGGTTCAGCTTACCTACTTCCAATATCACATTTGTATCTGTACAGTTTCAAAAGGAACCTCCATGACTTTGTTTACCTAAGCACCCTCATATTCACTAACCATCTTCTCTGCAAATATACATATGTGCACTCAACGAACAAATTGGTGCTTTTCCTCATCGTGTGATTATTAAAGTCACTATTGGTGGAACTGAGGGAGCATTTAAACCACATCTATTACATTTATTACTGTCAAATTCTAATTGAGGTGGGCTATATGTGGTATGTATTTGTGAAATAGAGATGAAAGATGTAAGTTGAATAAGGTAAATTGTCAGTCGTGGTCTTTCTGATTCCAAACCCATCGTGCGGAGGGTACCACAAAGAAACAATTAGTCAATGTATGTGGGAAACTTTACTAAAAGAATGTGTAATGGAACTATTATATATAAATAAATAAATATCCTATACCTTTAATTGTTCTAAATTTGGTGATAGTTACCGTCTAGATAATGATAGTTTTAAATCACCCCTAAGGGTGATTTATGAATGGGCATTGTTGAAGGGCATTGGAAATCATGACGAAGCTCAGTCCTATAATTCTGTGATATGGCAAATACATCTGTCGAAGAGGCCTACAGTACTCTTTATGTTACTCCTTTAGTGATCATTCTATGCTTTCAAAATAATATACACCCCGTTTATTAAGACCATAAACACAACATTTGTGACATTCAGCAAAATATTAGGCTCTAGCCATTAATAATGTTGTCCCATTGCCACAAAGATCAATCCTTGGCCCTCTCCTCTTCTCACTCTACATCACTTATCTCTGTGACATCATCTCTTCGTTTGGTTTCTCCTATCAACTATATGATGACAGCATTAACGTTTTCTGACTCCCCACTAACATTTCCCAGTGCCAAGCCAAAATAGCAGACTGATTCAAAGCCATTATTCACTAGATAGTCTTTCACTCCTGTAGTCTTGACCTCAGTCACAATTAAACCAATCTTTTGTCCTACATCCATGACCCCCAAATAATCGTGTCTTCCTACCGCATACCCCATGACATCACTCCCTCAGCCCTGGCCTCCAGTTCCTAAACATATAATCTGTCTGACACTTGGTTCCTCCTATTATTCAAAACCCTCATTGACTCCCTAATTCTGAACAACCTGTCTACTGCAACAATCTCTTCCCTGTATCCTTTCTTCTCCCTAGAACGGATCAACAAGTTTGGTATGTGAACACTCTTCAGTCTGCCAAGATCCATTTCTACTCCCTCTCTCATTTCAGGAAACCCGGCTGTTCAAGGTTCTCCTCTCTCACAAGCAACATTTGTCTCTAATTCACATCCAGCACTCTTCCCGATGATAATCAGCATTTCTTGGTCTTATCTAAGTGCTATGCCTTGGTTCAGAGTATTCTCACTCTGGATCGTGCTACCCTGGAAGGCTTACCCCCTCTAGATGTGATACAGGATCCCAATCTGTGCTGCTTTCAAGAAGGCCCACAAGGATCTCCTCATGGTCCTTGAATACCGGCTAAGAAGATCCACCAGCACTGCAGTATTCAATCAACAGATGTCTGAGGACTGGCCCTTCCAGCTGCGAACCCCTCCATATAGAGCAGGAGAAAAAGTGACCCTGATTCCAAATAAGGAATGGTAGAGTGTACTTTATGCCTGAGTTCTAGTGGGCTTGTTGTTAGCAGAGCATGGCCTAGATGGGCTAGTTTTGCAGTAAAAGACCCAATAGCAATAAGGAAGCAGGTGATATTGCCTAGGAGGATCTGGGTGTCAGTGTGCATTGTATACAATGCTGATTAGCCAGGAGACTGCTGGGCTTGAGGTCTGCTTAAAGAGAGAAAGTTCTATTTATTGATTTTCTGATAGAGGGTTCAGACTATTGAGGAGCTGGGCTGCTCCTCCTCAGGTTTTGCTATGCTCAGTAACCCCTGTCTCTATGGGAGTCTTCCCAAAACTCTAGGGGGCTTATTTAAAAGCCCAATGGACAACCAGAATCTAGAAGTCGATATTTCAAAATAAGGTAAAATAGAACATTACCCAGAATTAAAAATAGGTTGCAGAATATGCAACGTGTGTTCCATAATGGAAAATCCCTAATCTACATTAAGGAAAGTTAGGTTGAGAAATGCATTTAGTTTAAGTAAATACGGTAAGGTCTTAATTAAGAAAAGTAAACAATGGTTTCTGACTAGAGACCAGGGATACATAAGCATGATTGATTGATTGATTGATAGAAAATTTATATTGCGCAAGAACAATAACCCGCAGGTATCAAGGCGCCTAACAATAATATCGAAAATCTGAATCAGTCATCTTTACACATAGGCTTTCAGAAAAAGGTGAGTTTTTAAGGCACCGCGGAAAGTCTGCAGGGAGGGTAAGGACCTTAGATCCAGGGGAAGATCGTTCCACCATTTAGGAGCTAGAGTGGAAAAGGCCCTACCACCCCATCTTGCTCTTCGCACCCGAGGGACTGACAAAAGCAATTTCCCGGAGGAACGCAGATTCCTTCCCGGGATGTAGGGGGAGATGATAGAGCCTACTCCAGAGACACAGTTTCTCGCAATAGCCCTATATGTCATGCACAGGACCTTGAAGCGTACTCGATGCTCTACCGGGAGCCAGTGCAACGTTTTTCTGGCCAGAGTGGCCGATGAGCGACTTGGAGCATCCAGAACAAATCTGGCCGCGGCATTCTGGACTACTTGCAAGCGCTGCAGGAGGGTCTTATTTAGCCCCGCATACAGCGCATTGCAGTAGTCCAGACGAGAACTGATGAGCGCGACAGCTATTTGTTTTCTGGACTGCGCCGAAAGATATTTTCTGATCCTTCGCAGGGTATGAATAAGGCCCCAACAGGTGGAGATGGTCCTATTCACCTGTCTGCTCATATCCAAGGCAGGATCCACCATCACCCCAAGATTCTTTGCGGATATAGTGGGGGAGGGACACACTCCAAGTGAGTCAGGCCACCAACTCGAAGACAAGATGTTTTCGTTCCCACCAAACACCATCACCTCAGTCTTCTCCCCATTCAGTTTAAGGGAGTTCTGTATCATCCAGTGACCAACCGCCTCCATACATGATCTAAATTTGGAGGCGGTCTGCACATCTGAATGGGAGAGAGAGACGAGTATTTGGGTGTCGTCAGCATAGGAAACTACCTCCATCCCGAAAGTTCTTATAAGTCTGGCCAGTGGGGTCACATAGATGTTAAATGAGGTCGGACTAAGAGCCGACCCTTGTGGGACCCCACATAGCACAGACTGGGATGGAGATAGAAACTCGCCCATCTTGACTCTCTGTTCCCTCCCAGTGAGGAAGGAAGTTAGAAGATCCAAAGCTGCGTCCCTCACCCCCACATCCCTCAGACGAGATGAAAGAACTGAGGGAGAGAGGGTGTCAAAGGCCGCAGTTAGGTCTAGCAGGACCAGGAGGGTGGTCTGGCCTCTATCCACTGTCGAGCGGATGTTATCAAGCACGACAGTGAGGGCCGACTCGGTGCTATGTTCCCTCCTGAATCCATGCTGAGAAGAGTCAAGGCATCCCGAGCTTTCTACGAAAGCGGCGAGATGCTTATTTAGATGTATCTCAAGCATCTTCGCAGGGGCGGGAAGCAGCGAAATTGGTCGGAAGTTTTTCAGGACTTCCGGATCCAGGGAGGCCTTCTTTAGCAGAGGTTTTACAACTGCTTTCTTCCATTCCAAGGGGAAGACACCATCTCTTATTGCTAGGTTCATAATTTCTAGCAAAGGTGGTAGGAGGGACTCCCCACACTGCTTGATGACTTTCAAAGGGCAAGTGTCCAAAGGGGAACCAGATTTGATCTTTTTAAGCAGTACTTCAAGATCCTGCAATTCTAGAGGTGGAAAGGAATCCAAGATGTCCAAAGGGGGGGCGTCGAGGACAGGTACATTCGGCAAGACCAGGGTGGTGGGCACACTAATACAAGCTCTTTGCTTCTCAAGAGCTAGATGGATATCAGATATTTTAGTGTGGAAGAATAAGGCAATCTTATCACATAAATCCTGCGAAGGAATCACAGGATCAGGGGATTGTAGAGTGACTAACGAGTCAACAATGGTGAAAAGCTCCTTCGGAGAGGACAGCGAGGTTGTCAGGGAAACAAAGTAATCTTGTTTGGCCCGCACAATCTCGGCCTTGTATCTCTTGACAAGGAGTTTGTGGGCCTCTTTATTCTTAAAATCCCAGCTAGAGTGCCAGAGCCTTTCCTTCCTCCTTACTTCTTGCCTGAGGAGTCTAAGGGAGTCGGAAAACCATGGAGCCGAGGGTCTCTTTCTTGCTCGGCGTCGGGTCTGCATGAAGCCTTTGCACTCAAATTATGGAGATTTGCAGAGGTGAGAAAGATTTACTCGTCCAAAGTCAGTGAGTATCTGTTTAATGCATATGGCCCTAATTAGAATGTCGGTCGGAAAGCCTCTGACCACAGGTCGGAGGCTTTCTGACCGACAACCTTGGTTTGAATTCCAACCGCAGTATTACAATTACCGCAGTTGTAATTCAAACTGCCTGTTCATTCCGGCTGGCTTCCAACGGGCTCAAGGAGCCCGTCACCCAGTCGGAAACACCACCCATCCAGATGGCGTTTCCGTAGTCAGGATTATGATATTGGTTTCCAACAGGCTTTCCATGTCGGGCTTTCCGATATGGAAAGCATGTTGGAAAGCAACTTTGGGAGACCCTAGCAGGGCCCCTCTTCTTCAGCAGCCTCTGGTTGGGGGCCGATACCTCCCCCATTGACTCAGCCAGGAAATGAAAAAATAATTATGATAAAATGTGTTTCAATTGAAGCAGCTGCAAGGGTGGGTGATGCCCCTCCGCCATAGTAGAGGAGGTGTCGCTGTGTACTAGTTGCTAATTTATCAAGACCTGTTGACAGCTTTCTGATTTTCTCAACATTTAAAACTGCTCCTACAGGTGGTATGATTAATCCAAAAATGTCTCCCACTAACTGTGTTCCCTCATAAACACTTTGTGCATGTCTATGAGATGGTGTTATGGTTAAAGCATCTATACTATTTACATGGAACATTTTAGGAAACAATAAAGCTAAGTAGCAAATACTTTCTTAATCAGCAGGTAATTGAAATTAAGCATCTTGTTCACAAACAAAGTACACCCCTGAAATAACTGCTTCTTCCCCTGTAAGAATTTGAACAAGTCCTCCCAAAACTTCAAATATTTGTTCACAACTCCTGATCCCAATGAGACTTTTCTGAACTGGTTTCTTCTTTTGTAAACACATCATTTCCCTTTTTGTCGTCTGTCTAATTTCAGTTTTACATATACCATTTTTTTATATACATCTTCTTTGTTCCAAACATTCTTATAAATGTCATCTGTATCACTACCATTGAAAATCTGAGCGATCATTTCCTCTAATGTTAAAATGGTTGTATTTTCTAATACTCATCAGACAGGTTAAATTGTTTTCGTATGCCTTATCAAGATCTATAGCAGTGGGTGATCTAAAGTAATGCCATGCAGTATCTTGATCTGTTGGCTGTGGGTGTAAATTCATACTTTTCGATGAGGTACTTTTGAAAGAATCATGTCATAACTGGAAAAAGAATAGTCAGAGCATTCTTGTCTATAAAATAAACTAAGCAGTATGCTATAAGTAACTGCATATGATAGTGGGATAATGTGATAAGTCACCTATTCTGCAGCTGAGGAAGGTAAATGTGTGCACGTGTAGCAGTCTTTAGCATCTACAGTTTGTATTTATTTATTTATTTATTTATGCAATTTGTATAGCGCACAACTACCCGGAGGTGTCTCGGCGCGTTAAAGAGAAGGTAGAGCAGACAGTTAGAATGAGTGATTACTGGTTGAAAAGCCAAGTTTTTACTAGCTTCCTAAATGTCAGGAGGGAGGGACTGGCCCTAATGTAAAAAGGGAGGGTGTTCCATAATTTTGCCGTAGCAACTGTAAAGCGTCTATCTCCCTATGATGATTTCTTAGTACGTGGGACAGTTAAGGAGCGAGCTGAAGAGGAGTGCAAGGGTCTGCTGGGAATGTAAGGGCATAATGATCTTCTTAGGAACTCAGGTCCGGAGTTGTTAATTGCTTTGTGTGTGATGCAGAGTGCTTTGAATTTAGTTCGGCTCCTGACCGGCAGCCAGTGAAGTTGGTGTATAACTGGAGAAATAGATTTAAACTTAGGGGTGCCAGACAATATTCTGGCCGCTGAGTTTGGAACAAGTTGCAGCTTATTTAGGACTTTCTCCTGGGCATTTAAGAAGAGGCCATTACAATAGTCGATCTTCGACATGACCAATGTGCACATGAGGGTTTTCCTGCGCTCAGAGGGAGAAAAGGAAGGAGTTTCCTAATCATTTTGAGAATAAAGAATGATGAGGAAACCTCTGAGTTTGCATGGTGGATAAACAAAAGCTTCTCATCAAACATCACTACAAGATTCCTGACCTTAGTAACAGGTTGAGGAGGGGGTCCCAAATCGGTTGGCCCACAAGTAGGGGACCAACTGGGGGATAAATTACCTCTGTTTTATCGGAGTTCAACTTCAGGCAGTTACGTGACATCCAGGAGCTAATGTCTCACATCCCCTCTTGAAAATGTGCTGCCACTTCTAGTCCATCATTGTGGACTGCCAACATCGGCGTAAGAGGTTAACCTCGTCCCATGGGTTTTAATGATCCTGGCCAGGTCCGACACGTAGATATTAAAAAAGTCGGACTTAGGGAGGATCCTTGGGGCACCCCACAAGGGAGGGAAAAGACCAGAGAGTAGAATTCGCCAAGCTTAACAAACTGAGTACGATTGGCGAGATATGAGGTTCATAGAGCGCTGGCCTTTTTCTTAATGCCAATGGCAGAGACACGGTCGATCAAGATGACGTGATCGACCGTGTCGAAGGCCACGGACAGATCCAATAGGATCAGGACTGCCGCACCACCTTTATCTAAGATCATCCTGATCTTGTCTGATGCCTTAATGAGGGCCGTCTCCGTCCCATGCCCCTTCCTGAACCCAAATTGAGTGTCATCGAGCAGATTGTTATGGTCGATGAATTGGGCTAATTGTGTGTTCATTATTTTTTTGAATGATTTTTGATGGAAAAGGGAGGCAGGCTATGGGTCTAAAACTTTTCGGTTCTGAGGGGTCGAGGTTAGATTTGTTGAGTAAGGGTTTGATGATGGCCTTTTTCCAAACCGATGGTTAAGCACCAGTGTGAAACATTAGCTTACAAATGTCACTGAGGATTGTGGCAATGGGGTCCTGGATGAGTTTGAGAATAGAAGGGGGACAGGGGTCCTGGGGGGATCCTGATTTGATAGAGAGGATGAGATCTCGTACCTGCTCAGATGAGACCTGACTGAATTCTGCAAATGCAGTGGTGGGGGTATTGATTCAATTGTTAGAGATGGGCAGATCTAAATTGGCCTGGGTTGAAAAGTTTGAATACATTTGACTGACCTTATCTTCAAAAAAGTTGGCAAGGGAATTACACAGGTCCGGTGAGATTTCAATAGAAGTACCCGTCGGGGGTATGGAAAGTTTGGTTACCACCTGAAATAGCTGCTAGGTGGAGTTTTTAGGCCGACTCTATTTGTGTAAGATAGTATTTACTTTTTTCTGTGACAATGAGATGTTTGTATTTAATCATTGTCTCTTTTTACAATGCTTTGGCATTATTATCAAACTCTTTACGCCAATGTCTCTCTAAATCTTCAAAATTGTTGTTTCTCAAGTCTTAATTTCTCTGAGAAGCAAGGTTCAAAATGGACCCTTCGATTAGTAGAGACATTTTTAGGTGGTACTTAAGTAGTAAAAGCGTCATGTAGCCAGGTGGAGTAATTGTTAGATGCTATTTCGGGATCTACTGAGGATATGTATTGGGTAGTGGAGAGAGTTGTTTGGAAAAGTTGAACATCGATGTTCTTTTATGCCCGAATCTGTTTAGGTGTATGGGAGCCAGTGCCCCTACAGTTGGGTTTCCTGATCTGAATGGTTCAGATTATTATAGAATGGTCTGTCCAGATCAGGGGTGTAACTGAGGATAAAGAAATGTTGCTATTGTTAGTGAAAAGTCCATCCAGTGTATGACCCGCCCTATTGGTGGGTGTGGTAACTAACTGATGTAGACCTACTGATAGGAGGTCTGTTATGAGGGAAGAGGGGGGCATATTACCAACCAATAGAGATAATTTTTGTCTCTAACTTGTTTAGAGACAAAGATTATCGCCGCACATCGGCGATTTTTATCGCAGATAAACCTTGCTATTAGCAAGGTTTATCGCAAATGCGATAAAAAACGGCCGCAATGCATGAATATCGCTGAAAAGTCAGCGATATTCATGCAGTATCGAGCAAATGCTCTTAGCCATGTTATCCACCTCCCATTGGTTAACATGGCTAAGAACTGCTCAGGGCAGGTGTTAGCTTTTGGAGATATTCGCGCTTAGCGCGAATATCTCCAAAAGTTGGTAATAGGAGATAGCGATGTTAGCGACTGTTTCCAGTCGCTAACATCTTGGCACGCCCACTTTGCATGTCATTAGTGATAAATATCACTGACATGCAAAGCGGGGCCCAAGATGGTCACTATCTCCTATTAGCTGTCGCTAACTGGTGTTAGCGACAGCTTGGTAATAGGGAGATAATTTTATCTCCGCTTTCTTGGCTTTTAAAGCCAAAAAAGCGGAGATAAACCCCCTTGATAATATGCCCCAGGATTCCTTATCATTTACACATTCTAAATGAAAGTTAAAATCTCCCAGGATAGTGTAATCAGGAATTCCTGCCATTGGTTCTATTATATTGTGTAGTTCTGCAAGAAAGTCCGTTTGTGGGCCTGGTGGGCGATATAGTAGGGTTCCTCTGAAAGATTGAGTATTTGAGAGTAAGACGGAGATGGTCAGTGCTCCACAGACTGAGGAGTTAATGGTATCAGTTTTAATTGAATATTGGTCTTGATAGATAATTGCCAAGCCCCCACCCTTTTTTAAAGTTCTGTCCTGTCTAAATACGCAGTATCCTTCAGGGGTGGCTGCGCAGAAGTAAGGACTAGAAGAGGAATCACCCCACGTCTCGGTCAAGAATAAAAGATCCAAATTATGATAGGTCAAAAGTTCATGTATTTCGAGTTTATGATTGGGGAGCGAGCAAGCATTTATGAGTGCGAAGTAAATAAAATCAGGTTTAGAGAGGGAGGTATGAGCGTTAGGGAGGAGGGACAACATAGTTGGCGCTATGTTAAACATACAATTTGGGCATATGGAGAGTGGCTTATTAAATAGTGCATCCGCACTGAAAGGAGATCAATAATGATTGTCGTTAGTATTGTTTAATAAGCTGAAGGCTAGTGTAAGATAGTACCTTTTTACTTGAAGTTGTTTTTAAATGGCCAGGGGGACAGGCCCTGCCCATTGTGCGTATTCCTGAACTAGTCTAGCATAAACATTAGTTGAAAATTCTTCGTTCAAAATATCTATGAAGCTTTAAAAATATTGTTTCCTCTATTGTGTGTGCAGGTATTGTAGTTTTGGGCATAGATAAAGGCATCTCTACCTCTGGTGTAAAACTGAATCCAATTAACCGTGTTATACTTCCTAATAAAATGACTATTAAAGTGACACCTACAATGATCCTTTGTCTACCTTTGGTAAGGAAAAAACGCTTGTCTAAAGTCAAACCTTCGCAGGAAATACAGCAGCAAGCAGATTTGGTTCTCTGCCTTAACTTCTACTTGTGCAAAAAGCTTGTCAATAATTGATTTGTAATTATTTAATTCATCTTCTATGCAGGAATGTTTGCAAGTCATCCCTAACCTACTCCGTCTTCTTCTAAATGTTATCTCTGCTCCTCTACTGAAACCATGGGCCTAGGGAATTATTCTTAATTCTTTTTATATTGTTTTTATCAATCGTTTTATTGATTTTAGTCTCTTTTACTTCTTGACTTTTAACACAGTTATTCACTTGACATTGAAGTTGTTTTTCACTAGCAAGTTCAAATAATAATGTTCGTCAAGCTCTCAATTGCAATTTTTGCTTCAAATATTTTGTTTTAATAAATGCTGTTTATCAGTGTGCTATATCAGATGCTTAAGCACCTCGGAGGTCAATTCATCTGGACTTTGATTTGGATCATTTGGCACATTTCTTGAATAGTGGGTCAATTCAGGTGCTGAATACTTTCACAAATGTACTCTTATCCTTTTGGATCTCCTTAGTGTCTGTTGATCCTCCTCTGTATCACTTATACCTCTAAATAATGTTTCTTCGATTGTAGATGGTATGTGTTCAATTGACAAAGTTGATTTCAATCACCTTTTACCAATTGGCCATTCGAATCCCCAAATTCACCCTTCTTTTCTCACACTCATTCCCTCATCTGGGACAGTCAACAACTCTTTAAACAGCTCTTCTGATACTGCATCAGTTTCACCAGAATGTAATTCCAAACCACTTTGCAGTATCTCATGAACATGAACTGGTGTGAGATCTTGTTGTTCCTCACCCCTTTCTTGTCCTTCTGCATGTGCTGTCACTGCTACTTCTTTTGGACACCTTACTCTCTGAATGTGTGTTGCATGCTACCAATCAGGTATCCCAGTATGTTCGACACCAGTGTTTGTGATCAGCTTAACTTGATAGGGGCCTTTCCACCTTATCTCCAAACAGTTTCGTCACGAAACCCCAGTCACCGGGACACAGGTCATGGACTGTTCCTAATGTGAATTGACAGTGGCAGCCACAACCTGATCAGGAACAGAATCAGAAAAGGGGGTGGTGATGAACAGAGTGTCTGAATTAAGCAGACCACTCTTACCCAGTCCAAAGATCAGGGCTTGATCCATCACCGTTATTTAGCTCACTGTCCCATCCCAGCTCAGAACCTGGCTATATGCAAATTAGTCTGTCCCTGGCCCACTGCATCATGGGAACAGGGCAGACCAAACTAGCAAGCCAATTCTTCACCAGAAAGGAGACAAGCTACCGGGGACCGGTTTCTGGCATTTCAGCCTCGTCGGCCCGGCTTGCTTGAATCCTGATGGAGCAGTGAGCAAGGGACTCATGTCTGAGTATACCCTGCCACACCTATAGTGGCCAAAAACGATTCAGAAAAGGGGGTGGTGATGAACAGAGTGTCTGAATTAAGCAGACCACTCTTACCCAGTCCAAAGATCAGGGCTTGATCCATCACCGTTATTTAGCTCACTGCCCCATCCCAGCTCAGAACCTGGCTATATGCAAATTAGTCTGTCGCTGGCCCAGTGCATCATGGGAACAGGGCAGACCAAACTACCAAGCCAATTCTTCACCAGAAAGGAGACAAGCTACCGGGGACCGGTTTCTGGCATTTCAGCCTCGTCGGCCCGGCTTGCTTGAATCCTGATGGAGCAGTGAGCAAGGGACTCATGTCTGAATATACCCTGCCACACCTATAGTGGCCAAAAATGATTCAGAAAAGGGGGTGGTGATGAACAGAGTGTCTGAATTAAGCAGACCACTCTTACCCAGTCCAAAGATCAGGGCTTGATCCATCACCGTTATTTAGCTCACTGCCCCATCCCAGCTCAGAACCTGGCTATATGCAAATTAGTCTGTCCCTGGCCCAGTGCATCATGGGAACAGGGCAGACCAAACTACCAAGCCAATTCTTCACCAGAAAGGAGACAAGCTACCGGGGACCGGTTTCTGGCATTTCAGCCTCGTCGGCCCGGCTTGCTTGAATCCTGATGGAGCAGTGAGCAAGGGACTCATGTCTGAGTATACCCTGCCACACCTATAGTGGCCAAAAACGATTCAGAAAAGGGGGTGGTGATGAACAGAGTGTCTGAATTAAGCAGACCACTCTTACCCAGTCCAAAGATCAGGGCTTGATCCATCACCGTTATTTAGCTCACTGCCCCATCCCAGCTCAGAACCTGGCTTGTTTCCTTCCCAGTACAAGAATTGGCTTGGTAGTTTGGTTTGCCCTGTTCCCATCATGCACTGGGACAGGAACAGACTAATTTGCATATAGCCAAGTTCTGAGCTGGGATGGTGCAGTGAGCTAAAAAACGGTGATGGATCAAGCCCTGATCTTTGGACTGGGTAAGAGTGGTCTGCTTAATTCAGGCACTCTGTTCATCACCACCCCCTTTTCTGAATCATTTTGTCCACCATAAGCGTGGAAGGGTATACTCAGATGTGAGTCCCTTGCTCATTGCACCATCAGGATTCAAGCAAGCCGGGCCGACGACGCCTGAAATGGCAGAAACCGGTCCCCGGAAGCTTGTTTCCTTCCCAGTACAAGAATTGGCTTGGTAGTTTGGTTTGCCCTGTTCCCATCATGCACTGGGACAGGAACAGACTAATTTGCATATAGCCAAGTTCTGAGCTGGGATGGTGCAGTGAGCTAAAAAACGGTGATGGATCAAGCCCTGATCTTTGGACTGGGTAAGAGTGGTCTGCTTAATTCAGGCACTCTGTTCATCACCACCCCCTTTTCTGAATCATTTTGTCCACCATAAGCGTGGAAGGGTATACTCAGATGTGAGTCCCTTGCTCATTGCACCATCAGGATTCAAGCAAGCCGGGCCGACGACGCCTGAAATGGCAGAAACCGGTCCCCGGAAGCTTGTTTCCTTCCCAGTACAAGAATTGGCTTGGTAGTTTGGTTTGCCCTGTTCCCATCATGCACTGGGACAGGAACAGACTAATTTGCATATAGCCAAGTTCTGAGCTGGGATGGTGCAGTGAGCTAAAAAACGGTGATGGATCAAGCCCTGATCTTTGGACTGGGTAAGAGTGGTCTGCTTAATTCAGGCACTCTGTTCATCACCACCCCCTTTTCTGAATCAGGAACAGAATGCAGCATGTCAGCCAGTCTTCTGCAGTAGTCGAGTATCATGTCATTTGTAATGTTTAGAAGTGCATTTGCAGGTACAGTGGGCAGTCTCATTGCACATCCCATGAGGATTTCATGAGGCGATAATCCTATTCTTCTGTCAGGCAAACTTTGAAGAGTCATCAGAACCAATGATAATGCATCTGGCAATTTCATAGAAGTGGAAGCACAAATCTTAGCCAAACGAGACTTCAGTCTTCCGTTTACTTGTTCCACAATTCATTCCTAAAGAATCAGGACACTAGCTACAGTGTAATCTCTGAGTCACTCGCTGCATTCTGAGGACCTCATTATTAAAACGAGTCCCTTGGTTTCCCACTAGAGAAGCTAGAAGTCCACACCTGAGTATCAGTACACCGAATAGTAGTTTAACTAAAGTGAGACTGCCAGTTATCCTTGTTGGGTAGGCTTCCACCCATTGAGAGAAAACACATACTATAACCAGGATGTAGCGCAGGCAGTTCCATACAGGCATCTCGATAAAGTTTAACTGCATCCTATTGAATAGTCCACCTGATCTTCCAACATGACTTGTGGTTACTAGTGTTCTTATTCCTGCATTCATCTGCTGACATGTTACAGGTCTGTGACACAATTCTTCTGCTAGAAATCTGAATCAGGACAAGAGAGCGAGGCAAGATGGCGTCAGTGTGATTAGAGGCAGAGGCAAGCGCTCCGCTGGTCCTGACCTCCGCTACCTGTAACCTGTAGCCTGTTGCCCTGTTTCGATTTACATGGTTGGAAACATGGAGCTGGGCATGAACTGGGCTTTTTGAGAAGGCTTTTTGAAGGCTTGAATACCTGAAGTATACACAAGGCTATGGACGCTTTAATCCTTCCACTATCTGTTCCGCAAGCGCTTCAGATTGTCTGACTGTATGACTATCTAACTATCTGACAGCTGGGGCTGGGGCTGGGGCTGGTGCGAGAGCGGAGACACTTGTGCCGTGTGCTGATGTGCAGGAGAGGGGAAAAAACAGCGTTTCCACGTACCTGTGCAGCGAAAACCTTCTGGGCGTGAGGAGAAGGCTGCGGCGTGCTGCTCACTTTGCTCCGAGAAGGGCGTCTGGTCTTCCGTTTGGTCCTCGGCTCGGCAGAGTCTATGACTGGAAAGCAGACCTCTCCCCACCGCATTTCTCTCCCGATCTCTCCCTCCCTCTGTGGGAGCTATGCTTGGTTGGCATGCCGTGATCATCATGTGGGAGCAAGGAGATCCCTAACGCTGGTAGCCGGTAACCAGTAACTCGACAATCCTCGATAATTCTCTGCCTCAGCCCTCCGTCGTAGGCCCCGTTATCCCGTTGCCAGGGAATGTCGGCCGATGCTGCCTGCTGTCCGCTGCTTCACCTGCTCTCCTGGGCGAACACTCCTCGTGGTTAGAGTGGTTCGTGAAGGGCCGTGGACCTGGAGGAGGCTCAGACGGCTTCAAATTGTACCGAGGACAAGGGTGGAAGCTGTCTTGTTTTGAGGGTGTGATTCCGGCAAAGGAGGGCTACCGCAGAAGGCATCAAGGACATCACAAGTAACACAAGTAAGCATGGCGGGGGTGAGGGGGGTCGGGGTGGTGGTTTGGAACCAGCTGATAGCCAGGACTCTGGCGCATCTGGGAGCCAAGATACTCAAGAAACCCAGTCTGCGCAGAGCTCATTGATTTCAGTAAGACGGCCTGAAACAAGAGGGTCCAAACACAAGGATGATAAAGAGAAAGAGAGAGTAAAAGATAAAGATAAAGATGGAAATAGACTTGGGGGTCTGGACAGTTTGAATAGCGCAGACAAATCAGTCTTGCTAGCAAAAAAAGCAAGGAGACTTCAGACCATAAAAAATCTAAAAACTGCAGCTAAATCCAGCGGGCAAACAGGCACTACCCAACCTCGGATATCGAGCATATTTACCCCAATGTCCAAAGAAGGATCTGACCCAGAGGGGGATGGTGGTCCGGTTAAAAAGCCTACCTATAATACAAAAATCCCAGGCACACAGGGAGCGCAAGGAGTTAACCCCCCATGCCCCCCCGCCAAGACAGAGGGACAGTCGGGTGAGAAGGAAATGCCACCAGCCAAACCGGCAAAAACGATTAAACCAGTTGAAAGAAGCGGGTTAGCGCTAACAAATGAAGCTGCAAAGGGAGCAGAAATTGCGACAGGATTAACTAGGTCAGCAGTCATCAAATTAGTAAGAAAAAAACTCCCTGGAACAATCCCACGCCTTGCAAAAACTGCTCCTGTCCCAGGTCCAGGACCAGATCAAGATACAGACAACGTACTACAGACGCAACAGATATCTGGGATAACTACTGACAGTGATTCGCCACAGGAAATCATAGGGGGGATGTCGACCCAATGCAAACTCCATCCACAACCCGCTGCTCCCATTGCGACAGCTCTTTAACCCAACTCAAGCCCATGCACTCTCTGCTGAGTCAGCTGAGTCAGATTCTGATTCTGAAATCTATGAAACCAGGGCTTCTACTTCAAGCGAGTTACAGAGGCTGGAACAAACAAGCTCAGAATTTTCCAACCCTTCTGACTCTGAACGTGCAGACCCGGATCTGAAGAGGCTAAATGCATCCTTAAATGCATCCTTAAAAGACAGCGCCTCAAGAAAGAAACAGGAAAAAAGGAAAAAAAGACAAAAAAGACAAACCAAGCTAATTTATGAAGACACCACTGATCAAGGGAGTAACACAGAGCCGACCGGCCATAGACTAAGGAGCCCATCATCTCAAGTAGTAACGGAATGAAACCTAAATCTCTGTCTCTCTGGAGACTCTAAAGCCATTAACACTCAACAACCAGACATCAGTGATGGTAGGAGAATCTAATTAGAACCCTCCCTGTGCGACGTGCTAAAGTCTATCAAGAACTTCCAGGATGATGTTAAGCAAGACAACAAGAAAAAACTATGTTGCGATCCAGAAGCTACAAGGAGCAAAAAAAAAAGTAGGACACACCTGTCTGGAGATTTCGGAAAGAATGGCGTCGGTGGAATTACGCGCAGAAAATTTTGAGAAAGATGTCTCGATTCTGCAAACACAGGGAAGAGAGCATGATGGAATAGTCAAAGACTTAATGCTGAAGGTCGAAGACCAGGAAAACAGGGCAATATGTAACAATCTACGTTTTCTTGGTATTCCCGAGGGGTCGTAGGGGAGCGACCCAAGGGGTTTCATGATCTCTCTGATGAAAGAAACATTTCCAAAACTAAACACTTGGGAACTGACCAAAGAATTACAACGTGCGCATCGTTTTCTTTTGACCCTCCCAAAGAGATCACAGACATCTGCGCAGTATCCAAAGGCAATTCTGGTAAACTCTGGAAATGTTCTTCTACGGGAAGCAATTTTTGATTTAGCTAGCCCTACAAGCAAAAGAGAGTATAAAGGCTTCTCGTTTTTCTGCAGACCAGACTTTGCCCATGCAACAGTGAAAAGAAGGTGGAGGATGAGACAGTTGTTTGCTCCTTTTGAACAGATCGGCGCCACGGTATACCTGCAGAACCCAGCAAGACTAAAGATTATCTTTAATGGGATCACTAGAAGCTTTGCTAGTGAAATCCAGGCACAAGCCTATCTAAAAGAAATCTCAGACTCATGCAGAAACAAAGCTAAATAATAGACTACTCAAATCGACATTATCATTATTTAAAGGCTTCTAAGCAACCATGTATTAGTTATGTTAATTCAGAAAAGGAAAGGATGAGGAGTTAGAGGAGTGTATAAACAAACGCAAGTTCTCTTCTTTTAATCTCATGTATATACTTCAAATTCCTTTTGATCAGGTAACACACGGAGATTAACCTTACTCCGTCAGGTAGATACAGGGGTCGGGGCTAGGAGCCGCCCGAAGCCCACTGATTACACGGATGCCCACAACCTGGTTCATTTTGAATCATGAAGCCTCATTGGGGGGCATAGGGGGGTGGGTGGGTCACTGGGGAGGGGGAGTGGGTTGTCGTAAGGGGGCACTAGGGGGTGGTGGGAGGGGGAGGGTATGCACGCACAGTATCAAATCAAAAGGTGTGAAACTCAAAACTGAATAGCTAAATAAAAAAATTGTAACAATCAATATTTGTGGCCTCAACGACCCGAAAAAAAGGCAACGAACGGCAGTAGGCCACAACGCAATTGGGGCAGAAATCATTTGTCTTCAAGAAACCCATGTGGAAAGGTCCCAAACACACTTGTTAAAAACTCTTGGGTATAGAGTGGTCACTGCTACAAACTCAGGCAAACAAAACACGGGGGTGCCTATTTTAGCACGGGGTGGGGGTCTTCAATTTACAAAATCATCAGCAGATAAATCTGGACGATGGGCCATCACTGAGTGCCAATAAGGTAGGGGAAAAAAATAACCATCTGCTCCGTATATGGGTGTGTTACGGATGATCCACATCCTTTGGAGCATTTGTCCAATGAACTTGCCACTGGTCACTACCCATTATTGTATGTGGAGACTTTAATTTAAATCTTCCTTCAGACTGGGGGAAGGGGGATAATAATCTCATGTATCAAGGCAGGAAGCCAAAAGTTTTCAGAGCTCTTAAAGAACTCTGCAAATTTAATTTAATGACAACAAGGGACCCCAAAACTAGTCAGTAGGGACCATGGGGAGCATACTTTTTAAACAACAACAGCGGTCCCCAACATTAAAGAATATCACCACATGAATAAAATATAGACAGAGTCAATCTATATTTTCAGAAAGACATGTCCAGCCGGACAGTGATCTTCCAGAGATTTTACTCAGGATTTATGTATTAAGATCACATAAAGATACCATCCAACAATCAACCAGTGTGGACCACAAGCCTGTGTCCAGTACTAACAGAGCGAGTACAAGAGGTGATGTAGACAGCAGAGAAGGGCTTTGTAAGGCGAAAAAACATTACTCTATAAACAGTACAATTGTACAGAGTATAACAGACATGCACTTGACATTTCAGTAGTAATCACAGTTAGGTTCCAGTGCATTAAAGGTCGACGGCGTTTCGGACCCCTATTAAATATCAGGGACCATCATCAGGACAAATACAATGAAAAGCCTTAGGTTAATTAAGCCTCTAAATGCCTAAAGGGGGGAAAAAGGAAATATTTAAATTAAATACAGGAACAACGTAAGCATGATCAGTAACATAGTGACTTGAGTGTGACCAGTGAGCGACACAGTACCGGTCAAACGTGTCAAGTGAACTATGGTGAAGGGTGTATGAATGATTAACCGTGATCCGGACGGAGGGTAAGTATGGCAGTGAAGGTGTCCAGTGAGGACGAAAATGCAGTCACGGGCGTCGTGGCACACAAATTCTACCGCGGTGACTAAATTGGAATGACCTCGCAGTAAGGGAGTGACGATTGGTGACAGGAAGGCAGGCGGTATTTAGGACGAGATGCGTGATCGTGAACGATTAAAAGAAGTTGACGTGGGGAGTCACAAAATGGGACCAATGCTCACCAGGACGCCTCATGAGATAAAGGCTGGCTCCTCGGGCAATGGAATAGCACGCGATCACCCTGCAAGGGCGGATAAATTAGTTGCGAACAATACCGTGGCATTTTAGGCAACAAGGCGCGAGGACTCTAACGTGGGAGTATCGCACTTACCAGAATCGAGTGGCGGCGGCCGCGGAGTCGAATAAAATCCGTCGGCTTGCCAGGGTACCTGATGGAATGAGGGACGAATTAGCAATCTGTATAAATCGGTGGTATCAGTACCAGTGGGGAGGGTAGAGAGAATCCGCTTACCGGGTTAGTCGGTCTGAGGAATCATTTCCTGGCGTGCACAGAGCGGAGGCATTCAGAAAGCAATATAGTAGCATCTGATTGGTCCCATGGTGGGGCATGAAAATCAATGACGGACTCCCATAGGCGCCATCTTAGGACAGTGGGTGTGAGGGGAACAGGTCGTGACGCGAAGGGAAATTAACATGCTTAAAGGATAAGCCTGTGAATGGTGCAGTTTAAAGTACATATTTACAATAGAATACAGGTCTGACTAAAGATAGCATCCAGTTCTTGATGAATGCTTCAGGGAAAACACAAAGATAATACAGTTCAGATCCCTGTTCAAGAGGCGTGTGAGATCATCTCACCCAGGGGTGGTGATCTCACACGCCTCTTGAACAGGGAGGAACTCAAATGGATTTTGAAGACCGACAGTCTGAATTCTGGGCTTAACCTTCAAGATGAATGGACTGCCCTTATTTGATACTTGGGGCTGTTTGGAGTCAGACCCACTTTTCTGTTGTACATATGTATCTGAACTGTATTATCTTTGTGTTTTCCCTGAAGCATTCATCAAGAACTGGATGCTATCTTTAGTCAGACCTGTATTCTATTGTAAATATGTATTTTAAACTGCACCATTCACAGGCTTATCCTTTAAGCATGTTAATTTCCCTTCGCGTCACGACCTGTTCCCCTCACACCCACTGTCCTAAGATGGCGCCTATGGGAGTCCGTCATCGATTTTCATGCCCCACCATGGGACCAATCAGATGCTACTATATTGCTTTCTGAATGACTCCGCTCTGTGCACGCCAGGAAATGATTCCTCAGACCGACTAACCCGGTAAGCGGATTCTCTCTACCCTCCCCACTGGTACTGATACCACCGATTTATACAGATTGCTAATTCGTCCCTCATTCCATCAGGTACCCTGGCAAGCCGACGGATTTTATTCGACTCCGCGGCCGCCGCCACTCGATTCTGGTAAGTGCGATACTCCCACGTTAGAGTCCTCGCGCCTTGTTGCCTAAAATGCCACGGTATTGTTCGCAACTAATTTATCCGCCCTTGCAGGGTGATCGCGTGCTATTCCATTGCCCGAGGAGCCAGCCTTTATCTCATGAGGCGTCCTGGTGAGCATTGGTCCCATTTTGTGACTCCCCACGTCAACTTCTTTTAATCGTTCACGATCACGCATCTCGTCCTAAATACCGCCTGCCTTCCTGTCACCAATCGTCACTCCCTTACTGCGAGGTCATTCCAATTTAGTCACCGCGGTAGAATTTGTGTGCCACGACGCCCGTGACTGCATTTTCGTCCTCACTGGACACCTTCACTGCCATACTTACTCTCCGTCCGGATCACGGTTAATCATTCATACACCCTTCACCATAGTTCACTTGACACGTTTGACCGGTACTGTGTCGCTCACTGGTCACACTCAAGTCACTATGTTACTGATCATGCTTACGTTGTTCCTGTATTTAATTTAAATATTTCCTTTTTCCCCCCTTTAGGCATTTAGAGGCTTAATTAACCTAAGGCTTTTCATTGTATTTGTCCTGATGATGGTCCCTGATATTTAATAGGGGTCCGAAACGCCGTCGACCTTTAATGCACTGGAACCTAACTGTGATTACTACTGAAATGTCAAGTGCATGTCTGTTATACTCTGTACAATTGTACTGTTTATAGAGTAATGTTTTTTCGCCTTACAAAGCCCTTCTCTGCTGTCTACATCACCTCTTGTACTCGCTCTGTTAGTACTGGACACAGGCTTGTGGTCCACACTGGTTGATTGTTGGATGGTATCTTTATGTGATCTTAATACATAAATTCTGAGTAAAATCTCTGGAAGACCACTGTCCGGCTGGACATGTCTTTCTGAAAATATAGATTGACTCTGTCTATATTTTATTCATGTGGTGATATTCTTTAATGTTGGGGACCGCTGTTGTTCTTAAAGAACTCTGCAGCACACATGCGATTTCTGACTGCTGGTTTATGAAATATCCAAACAACCCTGGCTACACCTTCTTTTCCTACCCACATAATGAATTTGCAAGATTGGATTATATATTTGCCACACATTCTATTATCACCAGCTGCTCCATAGATCGCTTACCGAAGGTGCTGTCAGACCATAATCCCTTAACGATAACCATTGATACAGGGAAGATCCAATCCGGTCACAGTAGATGGACGTTCAAAAGGGCTTTATTGTGTAATGAAAAATACTGACAGTTCATAGAAAAGTTGATTCCAGAATTTCTAGAATATAATCTCGGTAGTGCTCCATTGGAAGTAGTCTGGGATACACTCAAGGCTGGCATTAGGGGAGAGACTCTCAGATTCTCAATTAAAAACAACCAGGAGGCTAAATCAAATCTTAAAACTTTACAAGACAAACTAGCCAGAAAAGAGGAAGATCTGGTGAGTGCAATCCAGGGTGTCAACAATATCGAAGGGGCTATAAAAGATGTTGCTATTGCAAAAATGTAATTGTAGAAACCTTCACCTTAAAAGCCATCTGTAAAGCCACCCAGAATAAAGAAAAGATTTATGAACTAGGCGAACAAGTAGGAAACCAACTAGCAGTTCGAATAAGACAGGAGAACACTGAAAATACGATTAAAGTGTTTAGAGACCCCATCAATGGCCCTATGCAAGATCCCAAAGAGATCAGGGAAGCATTTAAGAGATATTACGTGGATCTATACACGGAGACAGGCAAAACGCAATCCAAAATTGAGGAATACTTAGATCTAGTTAGGGGGACCCAGCTACCGCAAATCGACAAAGACAGTCTAGCTGAATTACCACAATGGGTTGAAATACTTCTGTCAATAAACAGCCTATCATCGGGAAAGGCAGCCGGGCTAGACGGAATTCTGTCATAATTTTATGCTAGATTTAGTAAGCAGCTGAAAGGAATTATGATTAAGCTGATATCCCAAGTTTTCCAGGGAGGGCGGCCACCAGAATCCTGGGCTCGGGCGAAAATCATCGTATTTCCCAAGAAGAATAAAGACCCCACAGAGCTAGGGGCCTACCGCCCCATCACGCTAATAAATAGTGACTCCAAAATTTACTCCAAATTACTAGCTAGTAGACTCGCTCCAGTAATTCATAAAATCATCTCGGTTAGGCAACATGGATTTGTTCCTGGCAGATCAACCACCGATCACATTCAGAGGGTGATCACACTCTTTGAAATGGCTGAAGTAACAGGAGACCCTATGGCACTGATATTGCTAGACGCTGAAATAGCATTCAATAGGGTCTCTTGGCAATATCTATGGACCGCCATGTCAAAGAGTGGGATCTGGGAGAAATGTATCAAAGCTATACGCATGATGTATGTCAACCCGGAAGCAGTTGTTACGATAAATGGGGACACATCAGACATCTTCAAGGTGATGAGAGGGACAAGGCAAGGCTGCCCCTGATCCCCTCTACTATTCGCCATCTTCATAAACCCGTTTATTCGCAGGCTAGAAATTAAGCAAGCCATAACACCGATAAAGACCCCCAATGGAGACACTAAAACTCTAGCATATGCGGAAGACATTGCTATAGTCACAAGTAACCCAAATGAAACAGTGAACGTAATGGGAGTAGAAGCATATAACTGGCGAAATTTCCGGGTACAAACTAAACCAAAACAAGACCCAGATCATAACTAATAATAAAAGCAGTTTTCGCGATACTAGGGTGGTCGAAAATGCGGTGTATCTAGGAGTTAACATCACTTCAAATCTAAACAATTTAGTTAAATTGAACCTGAATCCACTTTTAAAACAAATGGAAAAAACATTAAAGAGATTGCATAACCTACACTTAACCATCATTGGAAGATGCAATCTAATTAAAATGTTAATCTTCCCTAAATTCTTATATTTGTTCCGAACTATTTGCTTAAATTTTGACCAACAGATCTTCAAAGAAATTGACGCAATTTTTTCCCGCTTTATCTGGGGGTACAAAAGATCACGTAGAGCCTTGAAATTTATTACTCTGCCTAAAGACAGAGGAGGTCTTGCCCTACCTAATCTTAAAACATACTGGTGGGCCTCTATACTCAAATACAGCAGAGCACTCTTAACTTCTGACATGGATACAGATTACGAAAGGGGGGTCCCTACTCCACAAGAACTCATTCTAGGTAATGATACAAGCGAACATCTCTGGCCACTGACTTACGATTGCCATTTAAAAAAAGTTTGTTTTAAAACCCTAAAGGGAACCTATGTGGCTTGAAGCCATATATGCAAACTTCTGGGGATCGGAAGGTTCTCGCACTATACGAGTATTTCTGGAAATAAAACCTTTCCGAACTGTTTACTGACACATGTATGAAACGGTGGGTCAGGCTGGGTATTACAAAATTTGGTACATTCTATAACTCAACAGGGTTTAGCTCATTTGAAATCCTAAAAAATAAATTTGGCCTAGAAAACCATGACTTCTTCAAATACTTGCAAATTAGAGACTTCATAACAAAAAAAGGGGGCAGCAGCGCAGCCTTTCAGAAAATCCAGATAATCGAAACAATAGCTTAAAATAATAGAGTTAAAATCGGGGAAATCTATAAAAATCTGATAATCACTTTTCCTGACGATTTGGACAAACACATCCATAAGTGGCAGAACCAACTGGAAACACCAGAAACTACAGTCCAGAAAGCATTTGAATTCTCCCAATCACTATTAATATCATCCAACCTGCAAGCACAATTTTACAAAACCTTCTTCCAACTATATTATACCCCTAAAAGAATAGCTAAATGGAACACGGGGAAGGGGACCCAATGTCCTAGATGTGTGCAACCCGAGCAGACATAATTCATATGTTGGCCACCTGTAAGGAACTCTGTACTATCAGACAGGAGATCTCCATGTTTCTTTCAGGAATTCTTGAAACAAACCTGGAGATAACAACCACGGAAATAATCCTAGGGGTAGACGGCGATACTCGACAGAACCAAACGAAGGGAATTGTGTTTGTGGCTATGGCAGTACTCCGAATATGTCTTGCTTCGGCCTGGCTTGACCCTTTCCCACCCACGTTTCAACAGTGGCGAGCACGACTATTAGCAACATATAGCCTGGAGATCTCAATCTACAGCAGAAAGGGTAGGAACAAGAAAAAGAAAGGATTAGCAATATGGGACCCCTTTAAGCTTTGGATAGAATATACTGCTTAGTTATGCCTCAAAAGTCCTCTTTATTATGTCTTTCGTTTAAACAAGAACATGTTCAATAATTTATCCACATTTACCATTGTATATATATGTCATCTAAAATGCCTGTATGGGGGTGGGGTGTGGGGGGGGTGGATTGTTTAAAAACTGTAAAAATCCTATTAAAGAATGGAAAAAAAATAGAAATCTGAATCAGGGGTTGAACCAAGTTTCTCTAAATTACCTTACCATTGCATCCCTTCCGATGTGGGCAGGACCATGAAAATATTGGGTCAAGGGAAACAACAACCTGTCTGGTAACACAGGTCTCCCATCAGCTAAAACCCAAATGTCATTCTCATCCTTAGCACAACCTGCTCTGACCAAACTTTGGTGTTCAGCTTTTGTAACTTCTTCCTGCAATCTTTTAATCTGTTCCCAAGTGTTAGCTACTGACAACAACTCAGAGAAAGCAGTGTCCTCATCAGCTTCATTGGTGAAGCTTGCATTAAATGAGTAACCCACAAGTGCACAATACCAGGCAACTTAACCTGCATATTGATTTCCATCTGTGACATTATCATTGCCGGTTCTAAGCGTAGTACACTTTACCACTCCAATTTCCTGGGATAACTGCCATTCATCTAATAATTCTTTTACATACTCCACATTACAGTAGGGCGATCCGGAAGATGTCATAACCCCCTTCCCGTCCAAAGTCTTGGTAGAGCTCCAGAGGCCACTGCATGACAAAGAGTGGGAACAAGCGTAAGAGTATCCATAGAAAATATCCCTCAATTACCGATTTAGCTACATACAATATTTTATGTTACATCGTGCATACCTAACACCTGAACATCTTCAATGATACTACCCTAACACACCATTCTCATGCCCGAGGTGTCACACCCCCAGCGTGACTTTCTTTCACAGATTCTCAAATTGCTCAGCACTACACTCCTATTGGAATGTAATACACACTACACTGTGCGAAAAGACAGGGCTCATAGATATTACCATATGGGAAGCCCGCACATTGGACATATTCAAATGTCGCAAACAACGCAAAATCGAGACGTGTTTCGCGTTTCTGGCTCTCTTATTAGCTAAGCGTGGAATTGCCATGGACTGAAGAACCCCAGAGGGACCCCCATTAGCATCCTGGATAGGAGCAGTCTCTAAATGGAGAGCATGAGAAGAAGATGCCCTGCAATATGAGAAAGTCTGAGGCATACGTAAACGTATGTCCATGCAATTGGCAACACTCTTGCATACCTTTAAATATGCCCTAGAGCACACTAGGTCCCCCGTCATCACTGCACCCCCCACAAACCCCTCCGAATGAGCCCATATCCAAGCTTGGACATGGAGACCCCCCAATAGAGCCCAACACTAAGGCCACGAATGAGCAGCAAGCACGAATTCCAACACTAAGGCCACGAATGAGCAGCAAGCACGAATTGCCCCCTCCGAACCTCACTGAACCCTACCTTTTCGGTGCCCTCTTTGCACAAGTACTAACGTGGACTCTCAGCAATGCTCATCCATACCCTTTATTTTACACCTCCCTTCACACAGTGTAATCCCAGTTCCGTTTAATCCCCCCAGTTTGTATACAGTTACATCTCCCTGAATAATTGACTCTCACCTATCCACGTTCGAAATGGAGATAAGATGCAGTTACAACATAATAAAGCAGAGTATTGGCAGAATATCAATCAGAATATTAAACCAAACATATGTCAACAGATAACGTGAAATTGAAGCCAACTGAATCTACAAGCTCTTATGTATATCTTTATTGATAATGATGTAAAACTTCCCCTGTATGCGGTGAAAACCGAATAAAACAATTTACACAAAACAAAACTGTCCAAAGTTTTGGACCACAAAACAGACATATACTGACTATCTGTAAATTTCAGTCACCCTCGTTTATGCTGAAAGTCAACACTCTCTCATAAGCGCAATCAGTTCTGCCACTTGTGTAAAGGTAATACCTCAAAGTCATAATACAAATCACTTTATAGACCGCACAGGCTGCTCTCAAAGTTCCCTCATTATTTCTTAAACATAAGTCATCCACAAAAATTACATAATCTGCTTGGCTGAGAAGAAAACTGGCACCTGAGAGCAAACAAGGCATGGCTAAGTCACAAGTGACAATCAAACATTCACAACAACTTTTATCGTGAAACAATGTTTATGCTGGAGCAGTGGTTCTTAACGGGAAACATCCTTAACAACGCGGGCATTACCCCGCGCTGCTATTACGACGCTGCCTTTACAACGCAAGTCGTTACGACGACTTGCGCTGGAGGGCGCTATTGGATAGGGAATAGTTAATTTTCTATTCCAACACCTTCCCTACTGTAACGTGGGCTGGAGTTGGAATAGAAAATTAAACTATTCCACTATCCAGCCCTTACAGCGCAAGTCGTTGTAACGACTTGCGTTGTAAAAACAGCGTTGTAACGGCACGCGGTGTAAAAGCCCGCGTTGTAATGCCGTACATCCGTTCTTAACCTTTTAACTCCTGCGGACCTCTACCTAATCAATATTGGGATCTGGGGATCCTCACTGAACCATCATTGGGATCTGGGGATCCCGACTGAGTCATACTGGAAGCCAGGGACCCTGGACTGAGCAACTATGATGATTTGAAACTCAAAACAACAAACACCAATACAGAAACAAGAATACATCAACCACATACACAAATGATAAAATATTTAATTTAATTCAAAAACAATATAAAACAAATCAAAATGTAAATGTTAATGGGAGTGTTAGAGCTTTTGTAAATTCAATTAAAGCTACTAAACGTCCACACTTTATTCTCTTTAATGAATCAATCTGTGAATATAACCTAATGTATAGCACCCAATTTCAAATATCCTCACATTTGCTGAGTTTTAAAGTTTCAGTTTTTCAATTTAGTTTTTTCATTTACATACACTTTATTGATATGTCAATAATATTTACTTTTTTAAGCTGTCCTGGACCCCTAAGCAGGTGTCACGGCCCCCAGGCGACCACAGACAGCAGGACAAGAACTACTGCTGATCTACAGAATAACCTGAGTGAACCCCTGAGGTTCGGCAGGCTACTTATCACAATGTTTTCATTCTAAGTCATCAGCGGTCACCAAGCTCAAGACAACACCTCAACCATAGTTACATGACACCGCAGGTCTTATGTGCTCCGCACAAAAGTGTGTGCCTGGCCTCAGGTTGTGACCCCACTGATCGCAAGCCCAGACGCAACCATATTTTGCCTTGTTTAGACCATTAAGCTCGTGATAAAAGGTGCATAAATTGTATTTACTCTTATTGTACTGTATACTCTCGATAGTCGTTAAGTGCAAATTGCACTCCTTTGAATGCCTGGGCACTTATTACCAAGTTTTCTTTGGTTGTAATTCCCTGGACTAAATAGCACGTGCAAAACAGGAGTGGTTACCATTTGCATATGTTATTCCTCAATATTTTACTTCTAGATGTCATTGACACCTCTTAAGTCAAGTTCTCTTCAAGGCAGGGGATGGTGTAATGTCATGTGCACAAGAAGACCAGGAGCACTGGGTTGAGGCTTTCCAGCCTAGAGCCTAAACACTAGGCCGGGGTGTGAAATTCCACTCCTCTTGCATAGTTTGCAACGTTTTTCCTGCTCTGTGCTCTGCATAGGGCACAGAGTTCCGAAACACTCTGCGGAGCAGAGTTTTTTTCTCGCTTGCACTCTCAAATGTTGGTGGGCGCGAGTGAGGAACAGCTTGCTCCAGATCAGCTCCCGGAGCCATTTCTCAATGCGGGTGACCCCGAATGGTCACTATCGCTCACCTTGAGAAACCTTCCATTCACACTGAGGAAGCTGATGCTCAAGTAGAACATCTACTCAAATGGAAGAAAAAAAGCAGTGCCCTCTTGCGCTGCACAAGATAGCGGTCACACGGGATAAAAACATGTCGCTAAAAATTAGCGGGAACGGCACGATGTAATGCACTCCGCCACTTGTGGAACTCTACGTAGTGTGGCTGAGTTTTTTGGTCACTTCGCGGAGTTCTGCTATCCTCGAACTCCGCCCAGCCCTACAGTAAACACTAAATCTTGTGCCAGAGTAAAATAGACAGGAAGTGGATAGAAATCATCCTACCTAAAGCATGAGGAGGGGAAAAAAGAAAAACATTTACAGCAAGAGATAAGAGCATACAATCTATGTTGACAAGTAATCAGCTTCAATCTTTTGACTTTTAACATATTTAAACCCCTCACGAAGCAGCAGAGAATCATTGGAAAAGGAAGCACATCTAACATTGAGCCAGGAGCTGCCAGCCACTGCGATGGAGGGAGAAATACCACAGCCCTCACCCCCATCAAGACCACAATTTAGCTTAAATCAGCCACGTGGAGGAGCAAAGGAAATCATCTTGAAATGTGTTCACCATTTGAAGTTTAATGTGTGCTTTGAGTCATGATCACATTTGGACGGCTGCATACACACAGTGAAACTGCTTTAGCTAATCTGAGGCAGATGTGGAATGTTAAACCTCCTGGGTGGGAGCAGGAAGAGGATTTACTGAAGTGCAGACAGCTTGAGTTAATCGCTGATCTGTTAATAAAACAGAAGTCCAGTTACTGTCTAGCAGGACTGTGTGTTTAATGCTAGTGCAAGATAAGATCATTTTGCTTCTGCGCAATAATACCCCATGGTCAAGTAAAGTTGTGCACGAGTAAAGGCCCCTTTAGGGGTGGAGAGTGGGCATTCCAGGATGTGGTCTCCAGGAAACTTGGAGCTTGGAGAGTGTGTGGGTATTCTAAAACTTTTATCTGAATCATGCTCATCCTATAAATGTTCAGAGAGTTACTTGGTTCAAGACCAGAAGTAAAAACCTTTCCGGGAGGTAAGAAAACACAATTAAAAAACACATCGGTATTTCACCTTGTGGAACTGCGTTCTGTATACAATTGCACATGCGACAATTCCTCTCCATGATCACAAATAAGTATTTTGGTTTTTGTCAGGTTTTCCAGGAATATGCTTGAAAACCTGCAATTGTGATTGATTGACAGACGTCACCTCAAACATGGTTGTCAATTCCCATGTTTGTAAACGTCATGGTGTGGATATACTCACTTTCGTGTGCAGTGGTCTGCAGTGAGCACATTCTTGGACTGTAGAGTGTGTAACTGAAGTTTAAGGCTACAGCAGTGAACTAGCTAACAGGCAATGCATCCAAGACGCCTACCCTGTATATAAACAGTACAAGCAGATTTTGATAAACAATTTATGGAATAAAATATAATGTGCCCTCTGTAAATTGCTCAATACCACAGACAGAAATGAGCGGAAGATAAAGATCTGATCTTTTGTTAAGACTTGGAACAGTCACACACTATTTGTTTTGGAGAGATGAGTGGTAGCCATTGCACTATTATAATATCACAGCGTAATGCTAGAAGCAATAGATCAGCGTATCAACTGGTTGATGAAAAAGCAGTTTTAGTACATAGTTTTTCTATTAATATTCATGTAGATGATACAAAGATACCCTGCCACCCGCATTTGGTAGGGTTCAAGTCTTATGAAAGCACAGGAAACATAGCTAATGACAATTACGCACAATAATTCAAAAGCTGATGTTGGAGTGAACCTTAACCGATCTCAAACCAGTTTATAATTGTATAAATGTAGATTGCAGGATGACGTATCGAGTATAGATTCTGTCTACAAGTAAAAAGGAAAGTCAACAGAGCCCCAATTTTTCTTCCTCATCTGTTCCTTTGTCTCCAAAACATGTCAGGGAATGCAAAAGAATTCCCATCTTAGTAGGCCCCAGAGTTTATAACTGGCCAGCTGAAGCTAGGTAGTGCTGGGAAGAAAACAATGGGCGCCTTTCAAATAAATATGTAACTGGAGAAAAAATCTGTCCAAAACTGGTTGTTGGATTGACAAACATGTGGTATGCACTAAAGCTGGTTGGCAGGAATGGGCCAGACCCTTCTTCTAGTTGTTTATGCCAAAATGATAGTTGACAGTTTCCTTCCAAAAAGAAGGACCGTCTTCCTAGGGAGTGGTACCAACAGGGTAGCTGCTTGGTAGTTGGGTTGGTACTTTCAAGTAAGATGATGCACAATGAGTTGATCTAAATATTCAACAGGTCACATCATGATCCAGACAACCTGCTCTAAATAAGTAAATAAAAATACAGGCATTATATGGATAGCAAAGTGGCACAAACACAATTACGGTAATTGTGGGTGCTTTGAAGGACTAGCAATCAAACTACTGAGTTATAGTGAGACAGCCTTTAGTTGCTGATGTTGAAGCACTCTTATTTTCTATTGATGCTCGGACTACTGACACTGTGTGTGATGGGTGAAGAGGAAAATAAACATTACAACCTCTTGCATTGTTTTGTAGTATGTTCGTTGGAAATGAGGTCACAGAATCTTCTATAAATGCACAACTTGCTTGTACTGGATGGGATATTAGCTAGTGGTCCTTGCATGAAACATTTACTAAGTCCACATGTTTTATTCTTAATATCTGAAAGTTCAGTTTCATTGGGTGCAGTGACTTTTTCAATATGCCTTGCCTGTACAATCTGCATTCATTGTGAAGGATGTTGATATCTTAAAGTCCAATTTCATTGGTTGCAGGGACTTTTTTCCAAGATGTCTTACCGCTGAATTCTGCATTTATGGTGGAATACCTTCAGTTCATAGATTTGGGAAGAGAGATGTGTTGGACGAAGGGCAGAGTGTCAGCTATATTCTGTTAACTTTGGGCCAGATGTTCAAAAAAGGCATGCAATGCAGCATTCAAAAAGGCTACACTGCATTGCGTGACACGG
This sequence comes from Lissotriton helveticus, assembly GCF_964261635.1. Lineage (NCBI taxonomy): Eukaryota > Metazoa > Chordata > Amphibia > Caudata > Salamandridae > Lissotriton > Lissotriton helveticus. The sequence continues at coordinate 711,527,941 of NC_136057.1, read as the reverse complement.
AGGCAGCAGGCGAGCACCATATCTACATAGATATGGCTCTCTCCTCCCTTTTCCCTAGCGCCAGCGCTGATTTCAGTTGCCATGCGCCAGGCACACACCTTAGCGCCATAGCACTATGGTGCGTGTCTGAGTCTAGCATAGGTTTTGTACAGTAAGGGGACCCTTCCTGTACAAATAAATATGCCTAGACAAGTTCAAATACTTTTCTAACTTTGTATGGGTGCTGCACAGTGCAGCACGCATGCAAAGTAGGAGAAATAAAGGAGAAATGAAATATGTATTGTCTTAACGCCTCCTTTTAGATGAGGTTAACGTTTGGTACTAAATCTTGTCTACAGTTATTTGTAGATGGGATTTTGTGTCAAAAGGCATGGGTGGTTCATGGGAATGCCCATGTACCACCTATGTAACCCCCGCTTTGTGCTGCTCTGCATTACTTGTAGGGTATTTTCCAACGTAAAATAAGTTTTGCGCTGGAAAGTAAATTGGTAAAAAACATTTTGTGCTGGTAAGCGTCACTTTTGTGATTCTAACCTAGCGCAAAATGTTTGAAAATCTACCCCTCAGTATCCTACACTAAGGGCCATATGTATCAAGGTACCAGTTAGCGATTCTGTAATAGCGATTTTTAAGAAATCGCTATTTCAGAATCGCTAACTGGTATGTATGTAGGAAATCCCAGAAAAAATTTGATTCCTTAAAAATCACTAAATGTAGTGCGATTCCCCCAATAGCGATTTATTAAGTTAAAAAATCACAATTTTGCGATTCCTTAACAGAAAAAATTGCAAAATTGCGAATTTCGCGAATCTGCTAATCTGAAACCCAGGTGCAGCTTGATGACATCACAACCAGGAAGTGTGACTACCCATGCTGCATCTGAGTTTCTGATTCACAGAGTGAAGGAGTGTTGGAGAGGAAACACTGTAGTGGATTTGGAAGATGCAGGAGACAGGAGACATGCCCAGCCAGGACAACCCCCAGCAGCAGCAGGCAGAAAATCAGAGGAAGAGAAAACAAAAGTTTTCCGAAGCTGAGCTGGAAGTCCTCATACAGGAAATGGTTACAAGCCATGAGATGCTTTTTGGGAAAAAATCTCTGAGGGTGCCTGAGACCAGGAAGAGGCGCATATGGGCAGACATCCAAGAAAAGGTGAATGCTGTTGGGGTGACACATAGGAGTGTGGAGGACCTGCGCAAGCGCTGGTACGACATTCGCCAGCGCTCCAAAGAGAAGGTGGCTACCAGGTTGGAGCAAGCAAGGAAGACTGGTGCAGGGACCTCCACTGCCACAGACTCAACACCTTTGGAGGAACTTGTGGAGGCAACACTACTTCCTGAGAGCGTCATGGGTGTGGCTGACCTGGAGAGCTCCGACCCCCCAGGACCAGGACAAGGTAAGAGGCATGCCATCACACCCCTGACCCCTCCCGGACTACCCTCACGCACCCAACAGCGAGCCTGGGGCAGGATGAAAGTAGTAATCTAGTGCAGGTACACAAACACACACTGCAATGCATTCTGGGAGATGTAGTCACATGCACATCAAATTTGTACATTTACACCCAGCCAGTCCCCAAATGCATGTGCGCATCAGGAAAGTGAAAAACAAGATACATGTAATCCCAAAAAGTTAAATTTAATTATTGTCAAGTGGTAGTCAGAACAGAAATTAAATGTGAGCTTTTACGTCCACAGCATCTACTGCAAATCAGGCAAAAGGCAGTGGGAGACAGGGCAATTCCCCTACCAGACCAGCAGCTGCGCAGGAGGATGAAAGTGAGGACGAGGCTAGTCCAGTGAACCCCCCAAGCGCCGCAGAAGGATTGTTGTGAGACCACAACCCCCTTTGGAGGACGAGGGCCAGGACACTGATGAGGCTGCCCAAAACGATAACACACAGCCAGACCACAACAGCGCCACCGTGCAGAGCCAATGCCAGAAGTTCCAAACAGGCGCAGGTCCCGTGCTGCCACAAGTGGTGTAGATCCAGGGGATGGGTCCGTGTTTGCCGGGCTTGAATTGAACATGTTGCAGGTACAGCGCCTGCAAGCAAAAAATATTAAGTCACTACAAAGGGAAGTCAGGGCAGGCTACAGGAGCATGACAAGTGCCATGGAGGCACTCTGTGGCGAACTCAGGGCTGACCGTGCAGCCAGGCGTAGGGAGATGCAGGGGCTGGACCTCTACACACGTGCGGTGAACCGCCTGGCCTCTTCCAACAACATCCTTGCTAGACGCAGCATCTGCATGCAGTGCGAAGTGGCGCACAACAACCAGGACATGGCAAGGGCCCTGCTCCAAATCTCTACGACTGTAGATGACCTGCGCGCAATCCTCACTGCAGGGCGAGGAGTCCTGACTCCAACTGATGAGGATGCCGTATCAGTACGGAGTAGTGCCACCTCCCCTCCAACCATGGAAAGGCGCCGTAGTGGACGTAACAGTAGGGCTACTGAAACAAGTGAAGGAGGCACTGTGCATCCCCAAACAGGAGCTTCCTCCCGCCAGCGCCGCTTGTAAGGACACATACAAGGGACCACAGGATGGGTGCAGCTAACCACTACGCATGGACACGCCCATGAAGGGATACTTGCACTGTGCATTAACATGTGCTGGACATTATGAAGGACATTGTTTTTCACTCAGCCTGTGTGACGTTAACAATCCTGATGTTAAGGAATAAAAACACAGTCTGACAATTGTAATTTAGCATTGTGTCATTTTTTCTTACCTAAAAATAGTTGCGCGTAATCTCATCCCGCCTCTGGCGGCCAGCAGCTGCTCCAGCTAAACCGGCAGGCATGTGTCCTGGAGCTGGGTCCTCCACATCTGATGTGTCAGATTCACTGACCTCCAGCGGTGTGCCTTTCCTGGTAGCGATGTTGTGCAAGATGGCACATGCGACCACTATTTTGCAACAGGTTTCTGGGCTGTATTGCAGTGCCCCTCCACTCTTGTGTATGCACCTAAATCTGCTTTTGAGAATCCCAAATGTCCTCTCAATGGTGCCTCTTGTTGCAATGTGTGAGCTGTTGTACCGCCGCTCTGCTGCATTGGCTGGATTGAGGTAGGGGGTCAGTATAAAGTCACAAACTGCATACGCACTGTCACCTGAGGGGAGGAAGGTATATGGTTAGACACTGTACCGCACATGCGATCCTTAACAAGTGTGTCCACTGTTCAAATGCATTTACCTAGTAGATAGCCCTCGCCGAACTCCCCATTAGTGAGTTTACGGTTTATCCCACTGTGGCGGAAGATGTATGAGTCGTGCGTGCTGCCAGGGTATTTCGCTACAATGGCCATGATGATGTGTTTAGCATCACACACCACCTGTATATTCAGGGAATGGTAAGATTTACGATTCCTAAACACGTACTCATTGTGGGATGGGAGGATATTGCAACGTGTGTCCCATCAATGCATCCAATGACATGGGGAAATTGGGCAATTTGATAAAAGTCCTGTTTGGTCTGGTACAGTGCCTGTGGGGTGCTTGGGAAGTAAATGTGGTGGGGCATCCTCTGTACCATGGCATCAAGGAATGCATGGAAAAAGCGCGAAAGAGCACTTTGTGAAACCCCTCCTGCTGTGGCTATCACCCCCTGGAAACTGCCTGATGCCAAGAGGTGCAGGGAGCACAGGACCTGGATGTGGGTGGGGATGGATTGTGTCCTGCGTGTGGGGTGTTCAAGGAAGGGTTTGAGTTCCTCAATTAAGTCAAGGATACTCGCTTCATCCAGTCTGTAGTGTGTGTAGATGTCCTCCTCTGTGCGCTGAAAGATGGAAATGCGCGCACGGAATATCCTCTCCGGGCGTCTCCTCCTTTGTGCACCAGCTCTCAGTCGCAGCCTCCTCGCTATCACGCAAAGCCCAGACATTGTGGAAAAAGTCAGTTGCATTGTGGGCCTCCTTTTATACCTTGCACCTGGTTACCACCTGCTCCCACTTGGTGGTAATTGCGATTCTCTAAATTGCGATTTTCGAGAATTAGCAAATTGTGATTTTTTGATACATTTCATTGCGATTCCTTATTTTGCGATTACCCGATTTGCGATTTTCGCAAACTTAGGTAATCGCAAAATAAAGAATCGCATGGAAAATCGCAGAATTCTGCCTCTCGCAACGTAAGGAATTAGCGATTTCTTATTTTGCATTAAGAGTTGGCTACATACATTCCGAATAGCGAATTTTTAATCGCAAACGCTGTTTCGTTTGCGAGTAAAATTAGCTTGATACATATGGGCCCATGTGGCTTATTTATGAGAGCCCTGTGTCACTTTTGCACAAGTAAAGTAGTATAGGCACTCATTTGATCTATGGAGCCATGAAAATTCACCCTGTGTGTCTTTGAGTGGCCTAATAATTCATGAGTAAGACAATGCAGCACAAATCAATGAGCCGCCTTACCAGGTGCCCTGAAGGCGTTCCATGGGTGTTGCAGTGGGTTTTCCCAGATTTACAAAATCATGGAAACCTGGGGAAGCGCCATATTTGTATGCCCCCCTTGGAGAGGTGTAACGAGGAGAAATATGTTTATTTTGCCTCGTTTTTCCCTCTTTCTATATGTGGTGCATTCTGCAGCACACATAAAAAGAAAAAAATGCCTCTTAGGATTATTTGTGTTTCCTTTTAATATGTTCCAGAACCCACCACTATTAATTATTGGTCAGAATGTAAAACGAAGTTCCTCATGGGCTTGCTTGTACCCACCTACTTCATGTGATTAACCATGGCCTGTCTAGTTTCACTTTCAACTCTCTTTCCCAAAAGATAATGGAAGGGACCTGATATAAGAGGAAAATCACACAGCCAGCAAGCAGCACGCTTCCTGACATTGCCAGCACTTAAGGTGCCATTATATCGGGCCTGTTGCAGGAGGAGTACAAAGGATTCATTAGTAAAGCAATGAGTAAATGTCATACTTCATCACCCTGTTTTACCATGCTTCCTGAATGTGCTACATCTGTTTATCAAAACTCTTATGCATTGCAGCATGTCTGCCACCAGACAGAAACTTGTTATGTCTCTTAGTTCTCAAATGCTTAAACATGAAACGTTATGCCTTTGCAATACGTAGCTTTGGTGCCTCTGTAACCTCTGAAAGACAGGTGTAAGGCATCGCCCCCCCCCCATTAGGGCAGAGGAGCATCGGCTCCATGTTGCCACTGCAGCAATGGTGTAAAATAAAATGGTAACAAAATGAATTACAATTTTATTTTTTGCTGCTCCCAGCCCAAGCAGTTTGAGGGCGGGACAATTGCTGCTGACTGGCAGCAGGGGAGTGGTACTCACTCCAGTATGACGTGCACATGTCACTTTGGCCAACTGCCTACAGCCAGACATGAGCACTTTAAACCTCTCCACCTAGCTGTCTTAGACAGCCCGGGTCGAGAGCAGGCACAGGCCCCCAGTGCCTGCTGGAGCATCGAGGAAGGCCGCTGCAGCCAATCCTGGTGGTGACCTCATTCTGCTCATCTGCAGCATGAGCGCAGCATCAGAATTTGGAGAAGGGTTGGCTGAGGCTCCATAAGGTGCTGTCAAGTTTTCAGCATTCAAGAAGAAATCAGATAGAGAACATGTATTTTAATTTTAGGTTTAAAACAATAGTTACATTAGTTTTAGTGGTCTTTGTTATTTTTTTTTACATTTAACGTTCTTGAATTATTTTACATTTAATTATATATATTTACTTTTTCGATCTGTTTGTCAAATATGTCATTTGTGATTTAGGTGTTTTTGATGAGCAGGGTGGCGTTCTTGTTCGTAAAATTGCAATTGTAGCTTAAGTTTGCACATAAAAAAAAAAGATTTACTTAAATCGTTTATTTTAAGTTAAGCATTAGGCAATTAGTTTGGGTCAAAGTTTAGTTAGTGGGTTTATTTGACTTACTTAGGGCTTGTTTGCGAGTTTAGCAGTCCCCCCGCATGGTCCCGTCGGTGTCAAATTCACCGCCATCAACTAAGCGGTCCACCTGCCATAATATGATGTTGTTGGATTTCAGAATGAAAGACCACCAGAGCACTGCCGCCAGCCATTCATCCACTATTGTGGCATCGGTCGGAGGAAAGCAGCTGCTATAGGGCCGTACAAAGAAGTTTCTCCGCTTTCCGAATTATGAGTTGGCTTTCCGATGAGCCGACCATGGCGGTGGGACGGCCTGCTTCAAGTCGTCAGAAACTAAAGATTTGGGGTGCATACTCACTCATATCCTTTTCTTCCCTTCAATCCCTGACGTGGATCCCTTCCTCCAAGTCCCACCTTCACGGCAGTATCTTGACCCCCGAAGCAAATTAACCCTTTGGCACTGAAAACTAGGTAAGTCCATTTTGTACAATTAACCCAAAGACTGGACTGGGCACATATGGTCCAGACTCCAGCAGTGGGGAGTAGGTATTTTTTCACGTGCCACGCATATGTATACATGCTACACTTGTGCTGTCAGAATATACAAACATGAATCTATAAATATGAAAAAAACTCCACTGTTGTCCGAAAGACTACCGCCGAACCATCTGAAACATCGTAATATGGTGGGCAGAAGACCGCTGCTGTGACGGTCTTATGTGGTCCACTGCACAGTGGTATGGTGGTCAGACTGCCAAACTCATAATCGGGCCCTTTGTGATGTGATTGAGTGGCATGGTGCAGAGAAGGTGCTGGATTTTCAATAAAGAATCCAGCAGAATCCTGAAGATGTTTGATTTGATCTAGATGTAACATTTGCTACAAAATGTAGCAAATTCTTTGTCTCTTTTGATAGTGTTTAATTAGTATACGAGTTCTAACGGTTAGTTTATTTTATGTTTAATTTTAGTGGTTAGTTTGTGTTTAGTTAGACTTTTGTTTGGCAGTTTGTTCCTTAATTGGTAGACATTAATTAAGGATTATGTTTAACTGTAAAATATATTTCTATATATTAGGAATATTTATTTCAAGTGCATATATAGTTTTATATCAGATTTTTTAATGTTTTGTATCCATGTTAGTTTATTGTTTCATATCATTTTTGTGTATTTATTCAATAAATTCTAAAAATAATTTCAGTTGTTTAGTAAGTAAACATGGTGTTAAATATAATTTATAATATTTTATTTTCTGTTCATTTGGTTTGTCTAATATTTTAAATTGATTTGTTTGTGCTATATTCTGGGGACTTTACTTACTCTGTGTTTATTTATGTTAACAATTTGGTGTCTATCCTAGCAATTTTACCACTGCTCAATTAGACTCATTATATACCAAAACAAGGCAAAGGTATATAGGAAAAAAAACAAAAGATAAGAGAGAGCATTCACTGCATATCACTAGAGACATTTTTATAGCAATCTACCTTGTGCCCTGAAGAGGTTCTTGGATAAATCTGTACAAAATCGCACTGCTGAAAATTAGAATTATCCACAATATCATATATCCCAACACAGACTTTTGCAAAACAATAACATTAATGGTGGTTATGAGCCCACAGAGTTCTACCTGTCCAGGGGGAAGGGACCTAGCTTTTTTGTACTACTCATCAGTTATGACTGGTTCTCAGCACCCTGACCTATCTTTGTGGGATGGTGTATTTGACCAGTTCCCTTACCTCACTGACTTCTCCATGCAATGTAAAAGATGGCCACCAAGTAGGAGTTCACAACGACAGCTCCTGGGTTGGGATCACCAAATGGTGTACATCCCTGGTCTTTACCCCACCATCCAACACCTTTTGTATTGAAGATTACTCCTAGGACTCATCTCTATTCTTGGGGTCAGGTCTTATTACAGGAGCTGGTTCCTGCTCTGAGTTGACCGCACTGTAGTCAGCCATCTCCGATCGCTTGTCAGAGGCAGGCTACGACTGCCTCTCTCACTGGCATCAGTAGGGCGGTTGCCCCACTGACTCTCGCTTAAAAAGAGCCCTGAATATCAACCCGACTATGTGTGAGGTGTCTGCACAGACTGAGGTGGGCTGCCTCCCCCCACTGCACGACCACCTCTGGGGAAGGAGCTAGCGGATCGGCAGGGATTGTGCAGACCTGCAGAGGAAACTCAGTGTGTGCTTCCCGCGGCTCCTCTGTCGCCCCACTGACACCCCGCACCTGAGGCACCCTGGGCTTGACAGCAGGGAGCAGATGAGCTTGGGAGTCGCTTTAGATCGCCGTGGTCTGTACACCTCCCTGAGCCCAACTCAGCAGTTGCCCTTCCCTCTGTCCGCATTTACTGCCTAATTTCTCCTGGGTCTTTCAGTTTCTCCAAGCTCTGCCCGAGCACGCCCACCGCTGAGGACGGGGTGTGGCTTTCCCCATATCCCCCTCCAAGATTTACATTCAGTACTCCCTAATACTTTTAGAGTCTAGTGGGGTAGGTGTGGGGGGCTGCCTGTCGAGTTGGCTGTGTGAGCCATGGCTGCATTACTCACCTCGCTAGTATCTTTTTTGGGTGGTCCTCTATTTTAGAGGCCCCTCTGCTCCTCTCTCACTGGGGAAGTTCTCAAGATGGCGACCCCCTCTTGAGGAATTGAAAGTGGACAAAAGACTCTGGCCAGGTGAAACTTTATAAAAACTGAAATAGGACTAAGAGCATCTCTTGCTTTCAAGGAACCCATATGTCAAAGGGGGCAGCTATCTTGGAATGGTGGTGTATCTCTAACTCCTTTATACATAAACCTCTTGGTTAACCTTGCTTTTTTGTTATACTATCCCTCTACTCCTCTTCCTCCAATTACACTTGATGAAATTCTTCAATATGACCGCCCTCCATTCAGCCGCGGTCCGTGTAGGTAACAGCGGTGCAGCAGTGGGGCCGGGTAAGGAGGGATTTCAAGGGACGATGCAGAGGAAAAATTTATTATTTATTTAATTTTCCTTCTGCATTGTCCCTCGAATCCCCCCTTACCCGGCCCCACCGTTGTGACCTGCATGGACCGCAGCTGCTTCCATTGGAAGGGCAATTTGGCATATGACATGGTCTATGGAATCTGAACTCAGACTAAGGCTCCCTCCTACCTTCTAGGAACCTCAATCTCAATTTGGGGCACCCATCTTTGAATGAATTGAAGGGTTGCTAGTGCTAATGCCTTAACTCCATCAAGTTAGCTTTTGGTCGCACGTTGGTCCATTGGCGACAGTATTCACTCACTCATGGTCCCCTCTTTGTGAGGCTTACTATTGACTACTGTAATCGCTCACTCATGGCCCCTTCACTATGAGCCTTCTCTTGGTATCATTATAAATACCCATTAACTTTCAGGCATTATTTTTCTTTTGCTTTCTCTCCTCGAGCTATGGACGTAACACTAAATCCAACAGGCTTTAATGCCTACACAATAAATTACCCCCAAATCTCTAAAAAAAATGCAGCAAAAAGTCTTATCTCTGACCCATACCTCTGCTAGAGTAAGAGCTCACTAATTAGTGGCCTCATCTTCTACACAAAAAGACGTGCACAGTGGAGACTGACAAATAATCCGTGCACCGGATAACCAATGCCTGGAAAACACCCCATGGGATTAGACTATGAGGATGCCATTCGCCCTTCTGTAGGGCAGTCATTATCATATCTCTCTATAACAATGCCATCGTCCTTATTCAATCCTCTAATTACAACCTAGCAGTAGTGGACGAGATTTTCTCTATCATAAAAAGAGCTGTAAACAATAAAAACTCAACCCCCAACCAAAGACACCTAAGCTCAACTTACATCCCTCCTGCACTCTTATGTATGCCCTCCCCTACATCAGCTTCATCCAGCCCTCTCTACAGCATTAGCCTATACTCCTCCCCTCTATCTCTGCCAACCCCTACCTTATACTTCTCACTCCCTGCCTGGACTGAGTCTCTCTCTTTAATTTGACGCTCCAGTCCACATACACCAGATGCCTCCACAACTGCAACCACGGAATCCCTCGAAGTCCTATTTCCATCCCTGCTACCCCACCCCTTCTTCCCAAATTATTCTGATCTAGCCCTCTTCGAACCCCCTCATCTCCCAATACACTGACGACAAATATGCCTGATCATATACCCCCATGACATACCAAACCAAACGACTCTTAGATTTCTCAATCAGCACACTTCCCCCCCATTTGCCACCCTAAGGCTAACCTCTCCACCACTCTGACAATCTCACCACAGGATATTACTGACCTTCAAGCTCTCCCTCCCTCCACAAATTACTTTCCTCTCCCAACCTGACCCAGTTCTTAACCCATGACCAGCTGCCCCCTTTCGTCTTCGGAATCTCGCCTTGATGAGATCTCACTTAACCTGCTACATCTCAAGGAAGATATTCTAAGACTTACATCCTTAACCACTGAGGTGTTGTTTAACCAAAGGCATGACAGTTTTCAGAAGAAGCAAGCTAACTCCCAATTCGTATCGCCCCCAACATCAACCTTCACACACCTCACTTTAATAGGAATTACACTTGTGCCCCTAATTCCCCCTCCCGACCCAAGAGATTGACTCATTGCCTTTTCTGGCAGCAACATCCATACATTACTCATTTTCCTACATCCCCAGTAAAGACAACAACAAAGTCTGTCCAGGACAAATCCAAACCATCCTAAGTAATACCTACAGAGAACTGAGTCACAGCGCCAAGACGCCGCGGCATTCGAGCGCTTAATAAAAACTTCAGTCAGTCAGTCAGTCACAACCCTAGAGGGGCTAACAAAGCCAATCTCAAGCGTATTAACCCCAATTGATCTGTCACAGCCCACTCCAATACTCACATGAAATGTATGCTCATTAATTGCAGATCGGCTTTTAGTCATGCGTCTGACATTTATGACCTCACTTGCACTCACAAACTTGACCTCTTTATCCGGACAGAAACTTGTTTGAATTACTCATCCGCCCCTATTTTAGACCTACTAGTCCCCAATAGTCACAATATCATTAGACTGGGCAGAACTCACAGAACTAGTGGGGGAATTGCCTGCATTTACCATAATACCCTAGCTGTAACTCAGGCAGTTACTGATGACCTCCCTGCCGGAGAATACCTTTTCATCAATATCGTCAGCAATGGCAGACTCATTTGCAAACTTCATCTAATCTACCACCCTCCCGGAGACAGCCATGGAAGTGATCACAACCAACGCTGATCAACAAACCACCCAGATCTTCCTTGAAGACTTCAACTGGAATGATCTGTATGACCAGGTAGTAAACACCTTTAGAGCCTTTTTATCAGACCTCAATCTGATCCAAATTTGTGATGGCCCTACTCACAATAAAGGAGAGACCTAAGACCTAATCATTGCAAAATTGGGCAACACTACACTGGAGTCTATTCAGCCTTGCGAATGGACAGACCTCTAACTTATTACCTTCCTGATCAATGCCAGTGTGATCCAAAAAAAGCTCAAGTAAGAAAACCAAAAGATTGGAAAATAAATCTACAGAACGTAAACCTCAATGACTTATCACCCCTCAGTCACAATTATCTGACCCCCCAGGTGGACATGGTAGACCTCCACGGCCTTACAGAGCATTACAATACCTCCATCTTGAACATCCTTGACTCAATCTCTCCCTTGCAACTAAAAAATGTATCCACCAAAGTCTCTAAACCCTGGTTCAATGGAAAGCTCAATACTGAAAGACGCAATTTGATACTAGCAGAAAGAGCCTGGAGATGCTCGCCTTCCATGGAGAACCTGAAAAGGTTTAGGTCAGTGAGAAATACTTACAAGAAAAGATTCAGAAACTCAAAAGTCAATTTCTTTAGAACTCAATTAGAACAAGCCAGAAATCACCCTAAAAGACGTTTTGAAATTGTCAAGCAACATTCCAACAAACCAACTCAACCTTCATGGTATTGGATCCAACAAGATTCCAAATTTGAAGACTTTGCATCCTTCTTCATGGAAAAAACAGCCACTATTGAAAAGGATATATTTTAAGGCAACAAGGGGACCCAAACAAGTCGACCAGGGACCTTGGGAGTTAATTCTTTTATACAACAGTGGCCCCTGGAGAAGGGAGAATATTAAAGCAATGAATATAGACTCAGTCTTTGTTATATTGAATTGACATGTCCAGCCGGACAGAGGTCTAATATTTACTTTTAGGAATAAAGAAGGCTTGTACAAAACAATACAGAAAGTGGGTCTAATTTCAGTTACATAGGTACTACATGTTCCAGGCACTGACTAGTGCTAGGTATCAACACTGCCACTGAAAAACTGACTGATATAATCAAGGATATGGAAAAACAAATCCAAGACAGCAAGAGGCCAAGAAGCTAATAGAAAAAGTCGAGAAAACAGTTGAGGAATTCCATCGTGTAGAACAAAACAAAATATCGAATAAATTGAAGAAGGACATCAAATCCTTGACGCAAGAGCGTGCCTATCCCTATCTAAATAAACACTTTTAAACAAACAGGTCCATCAGTAATACTCCCCAAAATTCAAGAACTTGGGGACGCTTTAATAGGCATAATACCCTGGTAGGATTTTCTAATACATCGGCTGAATCATTCGATAATTCGTACGCAGGCGAGGGTACAAGTACCACTACAAGAAACCCGAATGCCCATTTTTTTAGGGCAAGGACAGACGGAAGCTCCAAAGTGAGGTCGGGTGAAACAGCAACCCTGCTGGTACAACGCGCCAGGAGAAAGGCAGACAAGGCTGAAATTTTACCAGTGGTAGATTCCACTCAGGACTTAAATTTGAGCACCAACAGTATGGCTATCCCCATTTTTTACCTCTCGACACATACACTATCAAGCCAAGAAAACTCAATCCTCAGTAAAGGGCTTTCCTTTGTTCCAACTACTTACCTTAATTTCCTATATCTGCAGTCTGAATTACTTACGTTTTTTAGAAAAATCAGGCCACACTCCTATTTTCTACAGAACCCGAGCCTGCCCAAAGTATCCAATACACCCTTCAGACCCCCATCTACATTCTCACCATTTGTCAATATGGTTACTAGTGAAATCATAACTTTTGAAAAAATGGTCTTAAAAGAAGCATCTCGCTTATCTGACTCACACCACTTGATTCCCTACAACATCTCCATAGAGGAAAAGTTTGCCATAACCACATTACATGAAAACACAAATCTAGTCATTAAACCTGCAGATAAGGGTGGTGGCATAGTGCTACAGAGAAGAACTCAACCGCCAACTTTCCAACACGGACCATTACTGTAAGCTACCCACTAACCCCACCAAGGAGCTACAGTCCCTAATAAGACAAATAACAAATGAAGGCCTCCAAGAAGGTTTTCTGAGTAAACATGAATTTGAATACCTGAACACCAAATCACCACGGACTCCTGTGATCTATACCTTTACGAAGGTTCCTAAGTGATTGGACAATCCACCCGGCCGGCCAATTGTTTCAGGCAGTGGTTCGATCCTGGAACCTCTGGGGCAATATGTCAATCACTTTATTAAAGACTTTGTCCCTTTAACTGAATGTTACATCCGGGACAGCATGTCCATGACCAATCTTATTGAGAACCAACCCTTTGATTCAGACTGTGATATCTTATGTACATTGGACGTAGAGTCCTTGTACACCAACATCCCGCAGAGAAACACATTGTTAGTCATGGAACTTATACTCAACCAAAGACCTAGACCTCATACAGTCCCTACCAACTTCATTCTCCAACTTTTAGAGGTTTGCATTACTAGAAATTTCTTTCTTTTTGAAGAGAAATGTTATCAACAAGTAAGAGGTACATCGATGGGGGCTATTTTTACTCCCTACCTAGCCATTCTGTATATGGACTCACTCTAACGCAACAACATTCTGTCAGACAAAAATCCATACTACACATACATCATTAAATGGAAGTGCTACGTAGACGGCATCTTTCTCATCTGGAAAGGTGATGTTCCCACATTGGAATCATTTCTCCACTCCAGATTTACCCTAACCCATGATAAGACATCCATCCCCTTTCTAGGCCTACTTATCAAGCATGTTGACGAAACTCTCATAACTGGACTATTCCAAAAACCAACAGAGCGAAACATATTACTCAGCTACAATAGTAATCATCCCCGGGCACTTAGAGACAGTCTCCCATTCTCACAATTCCTTAGGATCAGGAGAAACTGCTTGCTTCAAACTGAGGCTAAAACACTGTGCTCCAAGTTCACCTGTAGAGGATACCCACGTCGACTTGTGCGCAACTCAATGAAAAGCGCATGGTACTGTCCCCGCGAGGCCCTACTAGAGCCCAAGATCAAAACTCCAACAGAGCTCTTGGCATGCGTAACTACCTTCTCCCCAGTGTCCAATGCTAGTCGCAAAACCATTGGAAAAACCTGGCCTGTTCTGAATGCCGGCTCTCTAAACCTAGAACTGCCTATGTTTGCTTTTAAGAAAAGCAAAAATATTAAAGATCATCTGGTGCTCACAGCTTTACCCACCACGAAAAATCGCAATCCCACTCTGCACGACCTATGGTCCCTTGCACCACTGAAGGGGCACTCAAAATGTGGCAATTGTGTGGTTTGTGAATTTACAATAGAGTGTAAAGAGTTTATGTTCAAGGCGTCAGGAATGAACTGAAAATGTTTACAAACTGCAATACTTGTAATGTGGTATACGCAAATTCTGTTCGTGTAACAAAATATATGTTGGGCAGACCATGCAGAAAATGTGCCTACGCATCTCCCAACATCGAAGCAGAGCGAGATGCAAAACAGCAAACGCACCACTGGTTGAACACTTTGACAAAATGGACACACACAGAAAATGATATTCGATGGACTGTAATCACTATGGTTAAACTGCCACCTAGAGGTGGCGACACTGCCAGAATATTGAATAAGGAAGAACTGAAATGGATTTTGAAAACAGACAGTCTAAATACAGGATTGAACCGCCTTGAGGCCTGGACAGCATTAATGTAATATTCGTTCTCCATTATTGTGCTCGCCTGACTAACTGTCCTTTAATGTTCAGAAACTGTACCACAGTAAAATGTTTTGTATTTCTACTATGTCACTTCACCTTTTCACCCTAAATCACTCCCTAAGATGGCCGCTATTTAAATGAGTCCTTCCTTACTCTTCACTGTGGTCACCTGAACTGGTGGCTCAATGAGAGGACATGCCCTGCCTCCTAATAGCCACTTCCTGGCTTTCCCTTGGAACATCTCCTTACAGACTCCGCCATTGAGCAGTTGGTTAACCCAAGAGACTGGTAAGAGGAATCCTCCCCCTGCACGGCTCTAATTACACGATCGATTGAGCAACCCCTTCTCACTCTACCCTCACCCTTTCCTCCGCAGGCCACCGTGCCGGCTCTACTAATCCCGAGTATATACTTGCAGCAACTCAGTAAGTGCATTGACTCCCATCACATAATGGCGATATCACGCTATAATTCAAAATAAGGCTAACCCCCTCCTTTCTCCGTAAAGATAGCCCTGCGCACTCGCAAATGCGCTGAAACTCCTCTCCAGTTTAATTAACTACCGGACCGGCTAACAAGCTGCCCTCTATCGTACGGGCAACGGTAATTCTCCCACCAAGCCCCCTGGTAAGCCTGCACGCATTCCGCCATACCCGCGTGGTCCGCCATCACTACTTCAGGCGTTTTAAATCACGTTATAATGTCCGCCGGCTGAGGCCACCCACAGAGGGCTCACATGTTCTTTCTTACCTCTAGCACATTACAGGTGCTATCCACCTTGCTCACAGCGATTAATGTTTGCAAGTCACTAACGTATTAATAGTGCAATAATCAAATTTAACGGGGCTTGGAATGTGCTCCATTTGTCTCTCGTCCATTGTGTTTGTATTCATGGTCTTACCAGCATGCATTGCAATAATTCTGTTTAACAGGTCTCGTAATGTGCACCATTGGTCTTTGAACTATTGTGGTTTTAATCATGACTCTGCCAGCATGCAATTCAACTATTTGTACCAGTCAATGAATTGTGCCTTAGTCTTCACAATAATTGCATGACACTCCCTTGCATCTACAATGTCCGTCGTGAATTGCGCCTTACTCTTCACAAATTGCATGACACCCCCTTGCATCTACAATGTCCATCATGATCAGTTACTTGGATGATGCATGTCATGATTCGGGCAGTTGACTCTTATCCTACACAACCTGCCCTACTCTTCACGTACTGCATGCTACTCCCTTGCATCCACAATGTCTCTTGCGTCCAGCTACCTGTATGCTGCTTAGGTCATCATTCAGGCGCATAGTTCTTATCTCTTGCAACCTGTCTGCCATAGCTTTTCCCGGAAGAAACAGCTCCTTCCTTATTCCCCCCACTCCTAGACTAATGAACCTTCGCGTTCCAACTACCACTGTCTCCACTTAGCAACCCTCACCAACTCACAGCCCCATGCAGGTAATCCAACTACACCATCCGGACTCCTTCGCCCTCCCACACTGGTTATCACCATGCACAATGTGTGATATCCGCCCACACCTACCCCGAACAGCCTTCGTGTAAAACTGAGCTACGCATGCTACGTTGTTACTCTTAATTCCGGACTCCAATGCTACGCTTCCTAATTTCTACATTCTTGTAATTTCCCTCTTGTTTTTCCTCCCCAGACAAATGAGGCTTCTTAATATTAGGCATAATATCTATGTCCTAATGATGATCCGCGTAATTCAATGAGGGATCAAAACGCTGTCGACACTTTGAAACAGCTTTTACATTCAAACCTTGTGTGTACTCAAATTGTAAAGGTGTTAAATGAGATTTGTTACCTTTTGACACTGCTCAATACTCGAGTATAACAAACCATGTGTTAAGTAAGCGTGGGCATAGTTTGCGTAGTACCACTACATGTAGCTTCACGTAGTATACTTTAAACTTTGCGTAGTACACATACAGCCTGATTCATGAAGCGAAATAGCGCCCGCAATGGCTGCGAAAACGCAATTGCGGGTGCAAAACACGGAATCGGCATTCAAGTACGAAATAGCGAAATCGCTAAAAAATAATAGCGAGCGGAATAGCGATTACGCTGTAATAGTCGCAGACTCCGGGAAGTCGAGCATTAGCGATACTGAAATAGCGACCAACCACGGAATCTGCGAATTGAATAGCGAAACGCAATATTGTCTCAATCGGCATTCATGAAAGAAATACATTAGCGAAAAAGCGCTAAATCGCACGTTTGCGCGGCGCAATTTAAGGACAACTCAAAGCAGGTGGTAACCATAAAAGCCATGATTAACCAAAATTTGAAAAACTGTTAGCCAATCACCAACAGGTCCAGGCCTGACCAATCACACATAAGTATACCAGAGGTGATGGGCGTGGCGCGCGGCTGATTTCTCAAAGTTTTTAATGAGAAGGTTAAACAAGGTATCTAGGTGAAGGTGCTCCTACAGGCGACGTAACTGTTCAAAGTGCGTCAAAGTGGTTGAAGGTTGAGTGCGCTACAGGAGTGTAGGCGCATCCCTGTGTTGGGCACACTTATATGGAGCTGTGTGTGGTGAGACAACACAGTGTGTTTCCAAACAATTGTAGTCAATAAAGTATCAAAGTTGAACGTTACAGGTAAACGTTTAATCCAAATTTGTCATGTGCAATAAACCATATTATATTCAAATGGATTTGCAGACCATCAGTTCATATCGTTTGAAACTGTACATAGCTCCGATGCATTTCGGACAATCTTTGTCCTTTCTCAAGGAGCTCTAAAACAAAAAGGATATATGACCATATCAATATCATGGAAAGTTAAAGAAACAAAAAATATTCAATACATTTCGATATAACAAAGTTAATGTAACGGTTGTTAGGCATGCATTAAATTGTGGTGCAAATGGAGTGATGAAATCAAACGGGGATGACTAAAGAGACATAGGTGAGGGAGACTGAAAGAGCGTGAGGCCAACGGCAATGGCACAGGTAAAACAGTTCAATGAGACCCAGTATCATGGGTTAAAAGCGGGAACACAATAATTCAGGAAATGCTCAAGAGGTGGTGTGAGAGCGGGTGCAAGGTGATTCAAAGGTTCACGAGCTGCAAAAAAGCAGCTCAATAAGCTAGCGGTCCCGTAATGGTGTACCGCTCGCTCGGATTTTAAAGACATGATGTGGTGCGCTCAAAGGGCGGTTGGCGGGCAAAGGTAGTCAAGCTTACCGGGGTAGTCTCATCGACGGAACCTATGATGGAGGTCTGTGAAGGTGAAACTCCGCCGAATGAATGCGGAGTTTTGAAAAAAGACTGTGGAAATGAAAAACGGACTAGGTGAAGTGTAAGTTAGTCTGGTTGCAGCGTAACGGGGGTGGCCATCTTAGAAGGGAGATTGGAAAAAAAGGGCATTAGAAAAAGGTGAGGAAAACATAGTGTCAATCGCAACAGCGAAACAGTATTACAATGCATCAATGAATGCCCAAAGGCGGCATTATAAATAGCAGCTTAGCTCAGTCCGGTCATTAAGACCAAAAGGTTTCGGTGTTTGTAGCCTGTACATCCAGGCTGTCTCTCTCTGTAGCAACATTTTGTTGTTGTCTCTGCCTTCTTTTGGTTGAACAATCTCAAGGACCAGATATTTGAGTTGAGATATGTTGTGGTTCGCTTCATTGAAGTGAAGCGCAATGTTAGATTTGGAATTCTTGGTCCTGATATTCGACTTGTGTTCGTTCAGTCTTGTTTTAATCTTCCTACTTGTCTTTCCCACATATGTTTTTCCGCATGGGCACTTGAGGAGATAGATTAGATTTGAAGAATCGCACGTGGCGTCAACATTCAACTTGATATCAAACCCTCTCATTGGGTGGCAGATCGTGTTACCTTTAATTACATTATTGCAGTTGCTGCAATGGTAACATGGTCGAGTTCCAGTGAAGGTGGTAGATCCCTTTATGGCAAGAGGTTTTGAAAGGATTTCCTTAAAGTTCATGGGCCTGGTGTAGGCGAAGATCGGAGGATCATGGAATAAATCACCGAAATCCGGTTCCGATGATAAGATGCGCCAGTGTTTTTTGATGATCTGTTTATATTGGTTGCTTGAGGTCGAATACCTTGAAACCAATACCATTCGATGGCTTTCCGTCTTAGGTTTGCTGGCTAAAGCATCTGTTCTTGAGATGTTAGATGCACGGTCCATTGCGTCTTTAAGAATGGTTTCCGGATATCCTCGTCGTTGGAATCTAGAAGCCATCTCAGTGATTTGATTCCTTCTAATGATCGGGTCAGAAACTATCCTGGTTACTCTCAGCATCTGGCTGTAAGGTAAATGTTGTTTGAGGGAATCTCGATGAAAACTGCTGTACAGTAACGCATTGTTGCGGTCTGTAGATTTCCTATACAGATCCGTCTGTATGCCTTGTGGGGTTATTTGGATGAGCACGTCCAAGAAAGCAATTTCTTGGAGATCAATGTTCCAAGTAAAGTCTATACGATCGTCCTTGGTGTTGAGGTCCCTTAAGGCCCGTTCTAAACTTTCTTGGGGGCCTTTCCAAATGAAAAGTAGATCGTCGATGTACCGTGTATAAAGTTTGAGATTGTCCATCCATGTTCTGTTCTGGTATATGTAGTTATGTTCGAAGTTACCCATGTATAGGTTCGCGTAGGTAGGGGCCGCACAATTGCCCATAGCCATTCCGGACATTTGTAAATACCAGGTTTGGTCGTGTTCAAAGTAACTATGGTATAGTGTGTATATCATCAGTTCTAAGATGAAAGGTTTCAAAGGGTCGTTGATTCCTGACGTGAGCAAGGCTTGTTCCACCGCGTTAATACCTCCTTCATGCGGAATGGAGGTATATAAGCTTCTTACATCTGCAGTGCAGAGTATCAGTTTCTCATTCTCAACAAAGTTCAGTGTTAAAAGTTTATTGAGTAGTTGTGTGGTGTCCTTAATGTAACTGGGTAATGACTGAACCATTGGTTGTAGGTATCGATCTATGAATTTACCTGTAGGCTCATGAATTGATCCTCTAGTTGAAACAATTGGGCGGAATGGTGGATCCAACAAGTTTTTGTGTATCTTCGGGAGCATAGTTATTGAAGGGCTCCGTGGATGTTCCGTAATCAGGTATTTCTTCATTCTTTCTTCGATAATTCCATCCGTTGCGGCTTTATTAACAATGGACACTAATTCCTGTTTGTATTCTTGCGTGGGATTACCGTCTAAAGGCAAATAAACGTCCCTATCCATGACATGTTCCATGGTTCTTTGTCTGTAGAGTTCCATGTTGAGAATAACAAGGGCGCCTCCTTTGTCGGCCTTCACACATTTTATCGCCGGATTTTTGGCAATATTTCTGAGAGTATCCATGTCTTTCATCGTGATGTTCTTATGAGTCTTTTTACGGAAGTTGATTCTGGAAATATCCTGTTTCACTAAAGTTTCGAACATGTCAATACTTTTGTGACTAACTGGTGGTATGTAGGTACTAGAGGGACGTAAACCCAGAAGTTCATCAGGTTTTGGATTAGTGGCTGGCTCTAAAACTTTTTCGAAGAAATGTTTGAGACGAAGTTTCCTTGTGAGTTTGAACGTGCTGACGTCCAATTCAAGGAGGTTAGTGTTGCTGGTGGGAACAAAAGTCATGCCTTTTTGAAGGATCTTAATTTCGTGTTCGGTCAGGATGGTGTTCGAGATGTTAATTACTAGCGGTGCTTCCTGGTTTTCTTGTTGGGCTTCTGAGGTTGTTGGATTTCTCCGTTGTCTTTTTCCCTGAGACACTTCATCCTCAGGGAGTGACAACACCAACAGACCCCCAAGGAGGACACCCGCAGGGCCAACTACGTCTGCTCAAGCATCTAGAGAAACACCTACAGCTCAAAACATCGACTCAACCTCCACTGAGTCTTTTTTAGGAGAAGGTACAGACAAAACCGCAGACCCCGACGGGGAAAGAGGGCTGGAAAAAGACAACGGAGAAATCCAACAACCTCAGAAGCCCAACAAGAAAACCAGGAAGCACCGCTAGTAATTAACATCTCGAACACCATCCTGACCGAACACGAAATTAAGATCCTTCAAAAAGGCATGACTTTTGTTCCCACCAGCAACACTAACCTCCTTGAATTGGACGTCAGCACGTTCAAACTCACAAGGAAACTTCGTCTCAAACATTTCTTCGAAAAAGTTTTAGAGCCAGCCACTAATCCAAAACCTGATGAACTTCTGGGTTTACGTCCCTCTAGTACCTACATACCACCAGTTAGTCACAAAAGTATTGACATGTTCGAAACTTTAGTGAAACAGGATATTTCCAGAATCAACTTCCGTAAAAAGACTCATAAGAACATCACGATGAAAGACATGGATACTCTCAGAAATATTGCCAAAAATCCGGCGATAAAATGTGTGAAGGCCGACAAAGGAGGCGCCCTTGTTATTCTCAACATGGAACTCTACAGACAAAGAACCATGGAACATGTCATGGATAGGGACGTTTATTTGCCTTTAGACGGTAATCCCACGCAAGAATACAAACAGGAATTAGTGTCCATTGTTAATAAAGCCGCAACGGATGGAATTATCGAAGAAAGAACGAAGAAATACCTGATTACGGAACATCCACGGAGCCCTTCAATAACTATGCTCCCGAAGATACACAAAAACTTGTTGGATCCACCATTCCGCCCAATTGTTTCAACTAGAGGATCAATTCATGAGCCTACAGGTAAATTCATAGATCGATACCTACAACCAATGGTTCAGTCATTACCCAGTTACATTAAGGACACCACACAACTACTCAATAAACTTTTAACACTGAACTTTGTTGAGAATGAGAAACTGATACTCTGCACTGCAGATGTAAGAAGCTTATATACCTCCATTCCGCATGAAGGAGGTATTAACGCGGTGGAACAAGCCTTGCTCACGTCAGGAATCAACGACCCTTTGAAACCTTTCATCTTAGAACTGATGATATACACACTATACCATAGTTACTTTGAACACGACCAAACCTGGTATTTACAAATGTCCGGAATGGCTATGGGCAATTGTGCGGCCCCTACCTACGCGAACCTATACATGGGTAACTTCGAACATAACTACATATACCAGAACAGAACATGGATGGACAATCTCAAACTTTATACACGGTACATCGACGATCTACTTTTCATTTGGAAAGGCCCCCAAGAAAGTTTAGAACGGGCCTTAAGGGACCTCAACACCAAGGACGATCGTATAGACTTTACTTGGAACATTGATCTCCAAGAAATTGCTTTCTTGGACGTGCTCATCCAAATAACCCCACAAGGCATACAGACGGATCTGTATAGGAAATCTACAGACCGCAACAATGCGTTACTGTACAGCAGTTTTCATCGAGATTCCCTCAAACAACATTTACCTTACAGCCAGATGCTGAGAGTAACCAGGATAGTTTCTGACCCGATCATTAGAAGGAATCAAATCACTGAGATGGCTTCTAGATTCCAACGACGAGGATATCCGGAAACCATTCTTAAAGACGCAATGGACCGTGCATCTAACATCTCAAGAACAGATGCTTTAGCCAGCAAAACGAAGACGGAAAGCCATCGAATGGTATTGGTTTCAAGGTATTCGACCTCAAGCAACCAATATAAACAGATCATCAAAAAACACTGGCGCATCTTATCATCGGAACCGGATTTCGGTGATTTATTCCATGGTCCTCCGATCTTCGCCTACACCAGGCCCATGAACTTTAAGGAAATCCTTTCAAAACCTCTTGCCATAAAGGGATCTACCACCTTCACTGGAACTCGACCATGTTACCATTGCAGCAACTGCAATAATGTAATTAAAGGTAACACGATCTGCCACCCAATGAGAGGGTTTGATATCAAGTTGAATGTTGACGCCACGTGCGATTCTTCAAATCTAATCTATCTCCTCAAGTGCCCATGCGGAAAAACATATGTGGGAAAGACAAGTAGGAAGATTAAAACAAGACTGAACGAACACAAGTCGAATATCAGGACCAAGAATTCCAAATCTAACATTGCGCTTCACTTCAATGAAGCGAACCACAACATATCTCAACTCAAATATCTGGTCCTTGAGATTGTTCAACCAAAAGAAGGCAGAGACAACAACAAAATGTTGCTACAGAGAGAGACAGCCTGGATGTACAGGCTACAAACACAGAAACCTTTTGGTCTTAATGACCGGACTGAGCTAAGCTGCTATTTATAATGCCGCCTTTGGGCATTCATTGATGCATTGTAATACTGTTTCGCTGTTGCGATTGACACTATGTTTTCCTCACCTTTTTCTAATGCCCTTTTTTTCCAATCTCCCTTCTAAGATGGCCACCCCCGTTACGCTGCAACCAGACTAACTTACACTTCACCTAGTCCGTTTTTCATTTCCACAGTCTTTTTTCAAAACTCCGCATTCATTCGGCGGAGTTTCACCTTCACAGACCTCCATCATAGGTTCCGTCGATGAGACTACCCCGGTAAGCTTGACTACCTTTGCCCGCCAACCGCCCTTTGAGCGCACCACATCATGTCTTTAAAATCCGAGCGAGCGGTACACCATTACGGGACCGCTAGCTTATTGAGCTGCTTTTTTGCAGCTCGTGAACCTTTGAATCACCTTGCACCCGCTCTCACACCACCTCTTGAGCATTTCCTGAATTATTGTGTTCCCGCTTTTAACCCATGATACTGGGTCTCATTGAACTGTTTTACCTGTGCCATTGCCGTTGGCCTCACGCTCTTTCAGTCTCCCTCACCTATGTCTCTTTAGTCATCCCCGTTTGATTTCATCACTCCATTTGCACCACAATTTAATGCATGCCTAACAACCGTTACATTAACTTTGTTATATCGAAATGTATTGAATATTTTTTGTTTCTTTAACTTTCCATGATATTGATATGGTCATATATCCTTTTTGTTTTAGAGCTCCTTGAGAAAGGACAAAGATTGTCCGAAATGCATCGGAGCTATGTACAGTTTCAAACGATATGAACTGATGGTCTGCAAATCCATTTGAATATAATATGGTTTATTGCACATGACAAATTTGGATTAAACGTTTACCTGTAACGTTCAACTTTGATACTTTATTGACTACAATTGTTTGGAAACACACTGTGTTGTCTCACCACACACAGCTCCATATAAGTGTGCCCAACACAGGGATGCGCCTACACTCCTGTAGCGCACTCAACCTTCAATCACACATAAGGACATTCAGCAGCAGCAATAGGCGTTCCACAATGCCTGGGATGTACATGGTGGTGAGGCGGCGAAGGCTACAGCGAGCAGCACGGAGGAGACGCATGAGGCAGGCAAGGATTTACCGGCAGCGGGTCACCTTGCTGGGGCAAACCAGAGAACAGATTTATGCTAAATACAGGCTGAATGGGGAAATGATCACCTGGCTGATACAAGAACTCGACCCCATCATGCAGCACCCAACAAGGCGAAACAATTCTGTGCCCACACATGTGCAGGTATTGTGCAGCCTGCACCTCCTGGCATCCGGCAGTTTCCAGGGCATAGTAGCCGCTGCTGGGGGGATATCCCAGCCCACCATGTCACGCTGCCTCCACACTTTTGTTGACGCTATGCTCAGCCAGCTCCACCGGCACATCACATTTCCCACGAGCCAACAGGATTTGGACCTCACAAAACTACAATTTTATAATGTTGCCCATTTTCCCCATGTCCTTGGCTGCATAGACTGTACCCACGTCGCCATCTGCCCACCAGCTGGCACGGAGTACATGTACCGCAACAGGAAGTCGTACCACTCCCTCAACATACAGATGGTCTGCAATGCCAAGACCATCATCTCTGACATTGTGGCCCAGTACCCAGGGAGTACCCATGACTCCTTTATCTTCAGGCACAGCGGACTCCATACACGACTGATCAGGGGAGAGTTTGGGGAAGGACACCTACTTGGTAAGTACACTTTGTCGACAATGTCACATTGCCATGAAGTAACTGCGCTGCACAGGCAATCAACATCTGCTCCTCTCATTCAGGTGACAGTGGCTACGCCCTACGGGAATACCTCCTGACCCCTTACCTCAACCCTGCCACACCTCAGCAACGCCGCTACAATGTTGCGCACATCCGGACAAGGAACTGTATTGAAAGGACATTTGGCCTGCTCAAGAGCAGGTTCCGTATACTGCACAAGACAGGTGGGGCCATATATTACAGTCCTGCAGCGTGCTGCCGCATTGTGGCTGTCTGTGCAATGCTTCATAACATTGCAACCAAGCGCCGGATACCAGTTGACATCTCAGGCAGTGAATCTGAGGGGGACGACCGGCCACCAGCACATGCGCACCATGCACGCGGGGAGAACCCAGCTGAAGGCCACAGACGTCGCAACCACATCACAGCTAACAATTTCTAGCCCACCCCCTTCCCCCACCCCACATATCACAATTACATGCAAACTGTAATGATTACACAAGGCGTACGTGTGCAGCAAAATAAATGTATTTGTTTGAATCACAAAAAAAAAGGGTCATGGTAACAACTATTTACAAAATGCAGTATTCATGCATACTGCATGAGACGGTTCATGGCAGGCTTAGCTTCAGCCTGCGCCTGTGTCCCTGACACAATGTCATTGGCGCCTCCGGCGCACAATTCCCAGGTGCCTGTGAGGCTCTTCCTCATCCTGGGCAGCTGTACCAGGCGTAGCCCTGGTGCTGCGCCTAGGTGGGGGGGCCTGCGTGGCAGAGTGGCTGCTGACACTGGAGGCACCCTCACTCGCATCATCTCCCCTCACAATGGCCGGTAGCACAGGTGCGTGCAGTGCGGTGACGGCGGTGGTCAAGTGCTCCAGCACCCGGGTAATGTCCTCGCAGCACTGGACCAGTTGGTGCTGCTGGGTCAACGAGCGCCGCGCAAGCTGGGTGGTGGCATTTGCCGAGACATAATTGGAGCGACTATAGGTGGACAGCCGGCTCAGCAGTTGGTGGTGTCGCCTGCTTGCAACACTGCGGTGCTTCACCAGCGCTGCAGTGTTGTCCTCCATAGCCGCCGTCATGCGGTTCATGGCCGCCGTCATGCGGTCCATCCTCTCGCCGACTCCCGCCACATTGCGGCCTAT
Organism: Lissotriton helveticus; assembly: GCF_964261635.1. Classification (NCBI taxonomy): domain Eukaryota; kingdom Metazoa; phylum Chordata; class Amphibia; order Caudata; family Salamandridae; genus Lissotriton; species Lissotriton helveticus. The sequence continues at coordinate 711,501,948 of NC_136057.1, read as the reverse complement.
CTTATGCAGCTGGAGCTGGATGGCTCCTTGCTGCTGGGACTGGAGCTGGTGTATGCGGAGCATGCGCCGCTCCACGCTCATGCAGGCATGGAGATGCCCATTGCCCCGCCTGCTGTTGGGCCGCTGTGTAGCGGATGTGGCTGGCCCAGATCTTATTGGACGTGCTGCAGGTGTTGTAGCAGCTGGTGTTGCAGGTGCGGCAGGCACTGGAGGCACATTGGTGGGGTGCCTGGCTCTGGCAGCCGGTGGGTCTGCAGATGTTGCAGCAGCAGAGGCGGGGGGCCTGGCCTTGGCAGCCGGTGGGCCTGCAGATGTTGCAGCAGCAGAGGCGGGGGGCCTGGCCTTGGCAGCCGGTGGGCCTGCAGATGTTGCAGCAGCAGAGGCGGGGGGCCTGGCCTTGGCAGCCGGTGGGCCTGCAGATGTTGCAGCAGCAGAGGCGGGGGGCCTGGCCTTGGCAGCCGGTGGGCCTGCAGATGTTGCAGCAGCAGAGGCGGGGGGCCTGGCCTTGGCAGCCGGTGGGCCTGCAGGTGTTGCAGCAGGTGAGGTGGGGGGCCTGGCTGCTGGTGTTGGCGCTGCCGCAGGGGCTGGTGGCTGGGTATCAGGTAGGGATTCCTCCTCCTGGGCCTCCTCATCGATCAGCAGCCTCTCGCTGTCACTGCTATCACCCGCACCTGTGAGGGTAAGTGGATACTCATTAGGTGCATGTGACTGTCAGACGTGCAGATGTTACATGCATGCTGGGTGTCATTCCCTGGGTGGCTGTGTATTTGCGCACTTTGGAACCTTTCTGGCCGCATTGTGGTACTACTACATTGTGGACATACTACGTCTCCCACAATGCTTCAGGGCATTTCCTGATGCACAACATAGGCATGACTAAGGGCCAATGAGTGAGCCTATTTGGTCAGGGGCGGTCATAGGGGACAGGGTCGCAGTCGCATGCCACTTACCTTGGGTGTCTTGGGTGGGGCGGGAGGAGTCCAGAGGGGTCACGCCAACACACGCCTCCCTCTCCAAGGTGTCCTCTACCTGGTCCTCCAGGGGGGTGTTGGGTGGGACAGTCGGTCCACCACCTCCGGTGCCTGATGCCTCACCAAGGTGCTCCGCCACCCTCTCCTTGGCACGCCCCCGGAGGTCGTACCACCGCTTTTTAAGCTCCTCCAGAGACCTGTCCGCAACGCCAACAGAGTTGACGCTGGAGGCAATCCCCACCCAGATCCTCCTCTTCTCCTGCTCTGGGACCCTCCGGGAGTTGGCACCAAACAGCTGGTCGTGGTTGGCCACCACCCCTTCTATGAGGTTCTCCAGCTCCTGTTCGGAGAATTTCAGTTTGCGCTTGCGGCCAGCGCTGTTGCTGGGGCCTGGCTGGGGTTCGTCCGACATGGCGGTCGCTATTTCGGCGGGGTCGGGAGTCGCTAACGGCGGTTTAGCGGCAGCTTTCGGTCGTGAACACTCGACTGATAGCGTCACTGTGTTGTTTGGGGGTGGGATTTGGCTGCTTCCTGGTTGTGATGTCATCACAGTGCTCGAAATGCGTCTTCCCGTTTTCCAGATCCCGCGAGATTGCGACTCGCATTCCCGATCGCACGGGATTGCGAGTCGCTATCCCGTGCGATCGGGATTGCGAGTCGCTATCCCGATCGCAGGTAGCCGGAAATAGCGATTTTTCTGCGTTTTTTGTAGGTCGCTAACGCCTTTAGCGCCCGCGTGCGACTCGCTATTTTTTCCCCGAAAAGTACATGAATGCCGTTTTGCGTTTCCTCAATAGCGAGTCGCTATTAATCGCTATTAGGGACACGCAAAACGGCCCGTACATGAATCAGGCTGAAAGTCTGCTTAGCTGAAGACACTGTGTACTTGTCTGTACTGTGCTAAAATTGCAAATAGCTTACTGTACATGACCAGATATGATAAAATAAGCTTTTCTATCTTTATATGCTAAAGTGCATATAGTACTTTCACAATAGTGAAACTGAAAAATTGGTAAGCAGTGGGAGATGTGATGATTTTGGGATCCTCCCTAACCTAGGGGGAGTACCAAACAGATGCCTTGAAAACAAAAAAGCACATCTTATTGAACGATTTAGTTGTGGTCCCATCCTGTTAGGACAAACCCAAACACAGTTATTGGCAAAAAAAAAATTCCCAACCAAAGGCCCTGCAAAGCATTATGGGATGGAATTAGCAGTGGGCAGTGAATATTATATAGTACACAATATCAAAAGAATTCTACAAAGAGCTGCAGTTCCACTGGTCGTCCCTAGATGTCCCTCACGAGTCAAATGCAAATGCTTGATGAAAGGGTTTCAATGGTTTTGCATTTGACTCGTGAGGGACATCTAGGGACGACCAGTGGAATAATTTCAATGCTTTGCATTTGACTTGTGAGGGACATCTAGGGACGACCAGTGGAACTGCAGCTCTTTGTAGAATTATTTTGATATTGGATACTATAATATTCACTGCCCTGCTAATCTTGTCCCATAATGCTTTGCAGGGCCTTTGGTTGGGATTGTTTTTTGCCAATAACTGTGCTTGGGGTGGTCCTAAAATGATGGGATCACCACTGAAGTTCAACAAAATGTGCTTTTTGTTTATGCTCTTTGTGTTGTGTGAATTGGTTATATGCTGTTAAGCATGTAAAATTGCTTTTTCAAAGCATCTGAGAATATAGATAATTTAGATGCTACGTGATTAAGCACAGTTTTGGTACTGTACTACGTGCAATTTGCAAAATGCGAATTAGTACAAACTTTGCATGCTCCGTCAGCGTAGCGAAGTTTAAAGCCCAGGGTTAGTGTTAAGTAGGGCACAGGCTTGTGTCCCACTTTCTGTATTGTTTTGTACAAACCTTTTTTATTCCTAAAATAAATATTAGATATTCCGGCTGGACATGTCAGTTCAATATAACAACGACTGAGTCTATATTCATTGCTTTAATATTCTCCCTTCTCCAGGGGTCACTGTTGTATATAAGAAAAAAAACTATTGAAAAGGAGCTACAAAGAATGAAGGAGTTGATACCAACTAACTTACTCCCCATTCTTCATCCATCACAGACTGCTATTCCTATCGGTCACCCTGGTCATTCCCCCAAAAACAATGACTATTGACAACACATTCACTCCCTCAAGGAAAGCGACATTCACTACTTACTTACAGTGCTGCAACCTTCCTATATGTTGTTTTTACAGATATGCCTTTTTAGATGTTTTAGCTTGCTCTATTTCTATGTATTTCTAACTGGTTTTAGCTCACTCTCACCAGTCATATCTTCCTGGGATTGTTAGTGCGAGCCCTCCCAGCTTCCTTCTACCTTCTGTGGGCTCTTCGGTCCATCACAAGTATTGCTTCGATTGAGTGGAAAGAGCTCCATTTTTGCTCTCTCTCCTTCCTCCTAGCCGGCCGCCATTGTAGCAGTTGGCATTCCAGCTCTGTATTTCGCAGTTCCCGGTTCTGTAATACCGATTCCGGCTATACAGGCCTATTTGCACGATGCATTGCTGAGTGCGCAGCGGACGCCTGCTGAAGTACCGCGCTCATTATAGCACACCCGACTATATTACGTGGCATTCATGCACTTTGTTTTTACCTATATGCATTTTTACATGTTTTAGCTAGCTGTATTTATATGTATCTTAAGTGGTTTTAGCTCACTCTCACCTGTCAAATCTTCCTGGGATTTTTCGTGCGAGCACTCCCAGCTTCCTCCTACTTCTCTGGGCTCTTCGGTCCGCCACGAGGCTCACCTCGATTGAGCAGAAAGAGCTCAATTTTTGCTCCCTCTCCTTCCTCCTAGCTCCACCATCGTAGCAGTTAGCGTTCCAGTTCTGTATTTCGAAGTTCCCGGTTCTGTAATACCGATTCCGGCTATAAGGGCTTATTTGCACGATGCATTGCCGAGCGCGCAGCGGAAGCATGCTGAAGTAACACGCTCATTATAGCACACCCAACCATATTACGTGGCATTGATGCACTTTGTTTTTACCTATATGCATTTTTACATGTTTTAGCTTGCTGTATTTATATGTATCTTAAGTGGTTTTAGCTCACTCTTACTTGTCATATCTTCCTGGGATTATTCGTGTGAGCACTCCCAGCTTCCTCCTACCTTCTCTGGGATCTTCGGTCCGCCACGAGGTTCACCTCGATTGAGCAACCATTTTTGCTCTCTCTCCTTCCTCCTAGCTGGCTGCCATCGTAGCAGATGGCATTTCAGCTCTGTGCCGCAGTTCCCGGTTCCGTATTTCCGGTTCCGGCCATAGGGGCTCATTTGCACGATGCATTGCCGAGCACGCAGCGGACGTGCAGTGGGCGCCATAACGGCAAGCCCATCTGTGCCCGTAAGCGCCGGATTGTACCTTGCACAAGGAACTCTGCCCGTTTTCCTCACCTACACCAAGGAACAGTTACTGCTCCTAAACACTGGTAGGTGTGGCAATGTCTCATTCCAGCTCAGGGACATCAACAATAACGCCCTTATTTGCCCCCACTGCAGGTATGCACTCTCACCCAACAACCTCCCTGTTACCTCCCCGGCCTTCGTCTTCCCCAAATCGAGGGGCCCGCTAATGCATTCAACTCACAGAATCAAGAACCTAATCTCCCAGCGTCTCTTTGTTTCTTCTGAGTCTTTAATAGTTACTAATGTCCCACACCTCACAGATAGCCTGCTTAGCGCTGTACTACTTAACACTAGATCTGCCATAAAACACAAATATCAATTAGAATGTCTGCTGCAAACCTCGAAACCTGACATTGTGTTTCTGACTGAACCCTGGGTCACTGCATCATCGGAACCAGATTGGGTGATAACCCTACCAGTGGGCTACTCGCTTGCCAGTCAGCCCAGATCCGGGCAAAGGGGTGGTGGGATCGCTATCATCTATAGGTCAGAGTTCAAAATTACCTTTGAATCTGTTCTGCTACTAGGAGCAGAAGCTATGATGTTCAACATAAAAATCAGGAATGTGTTAGCCTTTCCCGGTCTGCTTCTCTAGAGACAGCCTGGACCCAAATCCCCATTTTTACTAGTGTTACAGTCCTTGTTGGAATCATGCCTAGATTCCCCCTCGTTTACCATATAAGGGGACTTCAACTTTCACCTTGAACGCAGTGATGAGGCTCATACTTGGGTGTTGATAGACACTCAGGAAGCCTTTGGCCTTACTCAGATAGTTCTAGAACCAACTCATAAGGCCCTTCACATACTGGATGGGATCTTTAAGAACAACACTTCTATTAGTATTGATAGAATTCTGCCACTTACTTGGTCCGACCACATGGCATTTTTCTTTAAAACTACCTGACGGGCCAAATAACGACCAGCAGCAGCTACCTCTGCCTCCGACCAAAGTTCGCTCCTGGCGTAACATCAGGCCTGAGGTGCTAACAGACCTGCTTGATAACAGCATGCCCACTTTGGCTGTAGACTCTAACTTGGTGGCCGAAAGCTATGAGAAATGGATCAGGTCTGCCATTAATCAATCAGCCCCAGAGAAAACTGTCATACAATCTAGGAAAAAACCCACTGCCCCTCGGTACAACCTCGAGTTGAAAACAATTAAATCAACATGCAGACGCCTTGAACGAGTATGGAGGGTGGACTATAGCATGGTGGCCAAAAATAATTATAACCAGGCACTAAAAGATTACAAAGCAGCTATCGTCAGTTCTAAAAAGAACTTACACTAGCAAAATAGAGGGGGCCAAAAATTCTGCTAGAGAACTCTTTAAAACCGTCAACGCGCTATCCAAACTCAAGCATAGCAATGTATTTGCCCCGGATCAAGCACTGTGTGATAAAAAGGCTACCATTTTTTAGCCAAAGGTTCAAGTAATATATCAGGAACTGGAAAGCCTGAGTCCTGACACCCTTTCCTCTCCTACCACACTTACGGAAGACATGACATCCACCACTTGCCACCTAACCAGCTTCTCCTCCTTGACAACCAACAGCGTAAATTACCTATTACTGGCCATCAACTTGGGATCTCCAACTGACCCTTGTCCGCTGGACATCATTCATGGTGCCTCTAACAAAGTCAGGGCCCTAGTTGCCCTCTCTTGAACGATGTTATTAACACAGGGGGGTGTGGCTAACTGCCGAACATGGTGGCTGCATGATTTCTGAGCTCCTGGCCAGGGGTCCCTACCGCCGCTGTATACCTAGCTTCAGACGGCACCCAATTCCCCACAAAGCACTGAAGGGGAGCGGTGGCGGCCCTGCTAACCTACCACCTGTGTTGGAGTCCCACTGATTGTCTACAGGGGCTCGTTCCACGGAGGTGGGCAGCGACTTGGTGCGGGGCAAGATGGCGGCTCCCGTCCTCCTTCGCTAGGGCACAGCTAATGGTGACATCGCGGAGTTACCAGCGCTGCTGTGTGTCTGCCCCTGGCGATCCCTGACTGATGTGAGGTGGATTACTCTTCTACTCACCCTGCGATGTCCAGAGGAGGGGCGACCTGTTGGGTGTGGTGAGCCACGGTCCGGGGGATTGCAGCGTCCATAGGACTACACCCGAGAGCAGCCGAGAAGAGGTGCTACCCCGAGCCGGCTGGCGGCCTAACTTTTAAATTTGAACTGCCTGCGGTTGGGCGCTTCCTGAGATTGACGGCCAGGCCTTGAGGCGTTGGTGCGGGCAAGGACAGACCTGTGACCTCATCATCTGTACAACCCTCAGTGAGTCTGTTCCACTTCCTGCCCTGGCGTATAGGAGTACGGAGTGACATCTGTGCTGCTGGACTCCACTGTACCATCCTGCTATGGGGGGCATGCTGGGACATGTAGTGAGCGTGCCCCTTCCACTAATAAACTGGGCCTGCACCAACCCCGAGAAGTGGGCACTGAACAGAGGTCTTAGCCAACTGACCTGGAGGGATCTCCTCACTTTGCACTGCGGTTGCTGCAGGCGCTTAAGATCCGTTCTATTGCAATTGTTCCCGCGTGGACAAGTGCCAGATATACTCTTTTCTGGCATCTTCACAAAGGAATGGCCTTCTCTGGGCATTCATTAATTGCATCTCACCCTGACCCCGGCTCCTACACTAATGACTACCCAGTGATTTCTCCTCTAACTGTCATTCCACTGGTACTTTACGGACATACTTGGCACTGGTGGGTTGCATTTGACTGTGGTCTGGGTTAACATGAAGATACACTTCTGGCACTGAACTGGGGTGGTCTAGTACCACACAAGCCTGGTTCTACTATCACCTGATCTGGGCAGCAGCCTACATCAGGGTGTCTGGCGCTCCAGAGGGATTCATTTGCCGGGACGTTCATACTCACAGCACCTGTTTTACAGGATTTGGAAAGCGACCTGCCCGTGAGCTAATAATCGTATTCGTACTTGCTGTGCTGCAGCCTATAACCACCAAGGAACATTACCTTTATATCCCTCGCATTGACCCTGCTACACCTCTTGTGACGAGATGGGATGGACAAAGGGCAGGGGTCAGGACACGGAGGACTCTAGCCCTGCCTCAACTGCCAATTTCATGGAGATGGTGCCACCCACGGCGGGGATGCCCAACTGGACAAGCTGGATTTAATCCTTGCTCAAAATCTTTAACTCCGTATTCAGCAGCAAGAAAGGTCGGTATGAAGCTAGCAAAGAGTGATCCCTTCCGGGTTTAGGGAGCGCAGTTATTAATGCTTGTGTCGTGGAGGGGGGGGAATGTGCCCATCTCGAAAGCCTCCATATATAATTTATGAAGTTGCGGGGCCAGTTGTTGTATATAAGTTGCGCAAAATTGCACAGGTAAGCCATTTAACCCCGGAGTTTTGTTCCTAGGGAGGTCCCTGATTGCAGCCTTTATCTCCGTTAGTGCTACAGGATCAACTAATATTTTCTTGTTCTCGTCAAATACCTGCGGCAGTTTTATTGAGTCCAGGAATACGACAATTTCCGAGTGAGCAATCTGTGGTTGGGCAGTGTATAATGCTTTATAATATTTGTAAAATGCTACATTAATGTCCATTAATGTCCATTTGTGTAATAACTTTAATATGTTTGGATGACCAAATCGCAGCGATAGGAGTGGGGGAATGGCATTCCTAAGGATCCGTGCTAACAGGGTACCTGGTCTATCTGATTCTGCATGTGTTTTATGCAAATATGAACGGTGGTCAATTTTACGTAATTGTTCGAACAATTCCGCATATTTAATGCGTGCGTCCTGGAGATCTGGTTTAGTCGAGGGGTCTCGAGATACTCTAGTTTCAAGTGTGTGCAGTCTATCTTCAGTGTCTTGTAAATCTCGATGGATCTGTTGCCAAGCTCCCATGGAGGTGTACCCCTTTTTACCACTTGGAAAGCTTCCCATTCCAGTCCCGTAGAGAAGGATGTGCCTGCGTTTTCAGAGAAATAATGGGTTATGGCGTATTTGAGTGCTGCATGATAAACTCCGTCCTCTAAGTGACTAGGGTTCAAGCGCCATGTGGGTACTGGTGTGGGGATTCGGCCTCAGGAAAGTGTAATCTCTAATGCACAATGGATATAGTTTTACCCACCAAGGCGGCTCGGGTGGTCTGGGTAATGAGTGACAAGCTACATAAGGTATAATCAAGCCATGTGTGAAGGTCGTGGGTGGCCGAGTAAAATGAGTACTCTCTCATACCCTCGTTATGCTTGTGCCAATTCCCCTCCCACTGTACATGACATACTCTTATAGAAACTAACTATGGGCGAAATTTGCGAATTCGCGGTCCGCAAAATCCGCGAAAGTGTACGCATTTTTTTATTTTTGTATGTTCATGGGGCGCTTTGCGTGTTTGCGGGGTTTTTTTTCAGCGCGGCGACCGCGAAGTTACCCATGCCGTACATGGGCGTGGCATTCTTGTTTTCAGTGTTCGCGTTGCGTATTTCCGTTTCCGGCCGCCAGTTGCATGCTCGCGTTGTGCATTTCCTACGTGCTGGCAGCAATTACGTGTTTGTGTCCGTTTTTGCTTGCTCGTGGGGGAAATATCGCGTGAACTTACCCACATGGTCGCAATGGGCGCACCCATCTTGTTTTACATTCATTGCTATGGTTCTGGGCATGCTTTTTCAATCCTCCCTTAATCTTTGCAATCCTTTGTTTCTTTGAACTTTGTTTTAATTTTTTTTACTCATTATCTATCTCTTTATTTTTCTACATCTATATTTTGTGTTTCTTTTCTACTTTTGGTTACTCAAAACTACTATTTTTAACTCTTTTCTTTTATTTACTTTTTCCTTCTTCTTTATTTCCTATTTTATTTTCCTTTCTTGCCCAGGACCATGGCAAAGGGAGCCGGGAAGAACATGAAGGGGAAGGGTCCCGCACCCCGTACTCGGCTCCCTTGTGGGCGCTTAAGGGGGCAGGCAGTAGTAGCCCGGGAGATCTTCAGCCCGTGGAGGTGGTCGCACTGGCTTTCTTTGTCCAGCCCCACCTCCCCAAGACCGTCGCGGCAGGCGGCAGGCCCGGTGCCGGCTCCAGGCTCCGGGAGCATTGCCAGCTATGGGGGAAGGTGTGCCAGGCCATGTATCGGGAGTCTGGGGTCCGGCGCACCTACAACCAGGCGACGCACCAGTGGTCCGACATCATGGACTGGGAGCAAGACCTGCTCGACCTGCTTGGAGTCGGGATCCCGGGCCTTGGTGAGTAGTAGTAGCTAGTGTTTAATCACTACTTTGCTTTCTCCTGCTCTGTGTTATGATATTGCAATTTATTTTTTTCCGAAGAGCAAGAATGCTGCCGATTACATTGCAGGTAAATTATGTTTCAAAAGCTTCTGTGATTGCAGGTGCTCGCCTGCTCACTTGCGGTGCTACTATGCTTTCTTGGTTTCAATTTTGTGCTCATTGGCCTGAGTGATTATGTATGAGTGATTACTTTACAGAACTGCGTAATGCTAGACACTAGAGACTCAAGTCCAGTCCTTCCTTTTGTACTCCTGCCAAGAGATAGTGGTGGTGGATTGATAGTTTGAGTATATTATGACTGGTTATTTAGTAGGAAACTTTTTAGTGGTCTGCAATCATGACGGGCTGTGTCTGTCACTTCGCGTGCTGCGAAGTGCTGCCTGCCAGTCCTAGTAGAACCTTTTTGTAGTTGGTTTAGTGAGTTACATAACTTTCCAAGTAGACGGTCTGCGAATCCAGCAATACTAATATCCTAGTAGACCACACCATATAGGTCAATACATTTATTGCAATTGTTGTCTATTTTCCCGAAATAATTAGTTGTTGTTATTTTGAAATGTTTTATAGGGGCAAGAGGACAGAGGAGGAGGTAGCGGCGCCGGCGGAGCAGGAACAACAAAAGGAAGGCCAGGATAGGTCCGCCGAGGGCTCCTCTGCTGGCCCCAGTAAGTTTATGTGTTAATGTTATTAATTATACTTCCCTATCTTTTACAGCACCTATTTATTCCAAACGTTCCTCATAATTCTATTGTTTCCTAAATCGTCTTTGATCTTCTTGTAGACTGTTTCTAAATTCTTATCCTGCCTCTACTATGACTCTCTGTGCTACTACTACATTATTATTAGTCTGTCTGTGTAGCTAGCTAAGCTTGCACAGTTGGCAAAAGGTGTACTGTTAAACAAAACTCCTATTCAGCAATAGCTCTAGGCACTGAGTGCAGTTGTCTGGGTTGTCCATAATGTCTATTGAAGTCTTCTAAATGTTTATGCTTTGACAATTCCCAACAATAAAATGTCAATGGCCATCCCCTTTTGTATCGCTTTGTTCACCCTAAGTGTGGCAGGGTATGCTCAGACGTGAGTCCCTTGTTCACTTGGCCACTGGATTCAAAATAGCCTGGCTGATGAGGATTATGAATCCGAAACCGGTCCCAGGATGCTTGTTTCCGGTCCAGGGAAGACATGGCTTGGCAGTTCAGGCTGGACTGTTCCCATGAGGCACAGGGTCAGACTGATTTGCATATAGTCTTGTCTGAACTGGGATGGCTGAGTGAACTAAAGAATGGTGATGGATTAAACCCAGATCAGTTGACTGGGGGTGAGTGTTTGATTTGTTCAAACGCTCCGTGCATCATCCCCTTTTGTATCACCAAGAATAAGATACTAGTTTACTTTTTGATTGGATAGGAGGACCTACTACTACTGTTGCAGGGACTATTCTGCACATACAGAACTATGGACAAGAAATAGGGCATTGGTTATAAATTATAATAGGCGCAGTTAGACTTTCCACATACCTCAGTCATACCAGAAGTTGAACCCCCAATCTCCTTAGTGACTAGCTAGTGTGTCAGAGAGTAATTATTTTGCTGCCGAATGCAGCAATGATCCCCAATGATTATACAACCCAGAGAACATAAGACTATGGAGTCAGAGTCCCGATCTCTCAGAGTCACCGACTCATGCTTGCAAATTGCAAACCCTTTCGCTCACTCACTCATGACCAAAAACCACAGAGTCTAAGTAAGTTTTAAAGCTTTATTAAAAGTGAAACAAGTAGCTCTGTGTGTACTCTGTAAAAATTTAAATTGTGCATTATATAAAAACATTTATTAAAATCAATGTCATATATCAAACGGAGAATCACTGAAAAGTGGCTGATTTCACACATTAATTGTGGGAGAGTCCTCACCTGGTTGGAACTTAAAGTCTTGGTGGGGATGAATCATTGACGACTCCAACTAAGAAATGATGATGATCTTGCTCTTGTTCGTAGAAGGGAAGCTTCTGTCTGTTGAGAAAAATGGTGCGTGTTAAAAAGCAAGCATTCATCAGTTGTGTCAAAAAGTGTAGCATCAAATGTTATGGCTAAGCATAAATAAAAAACACCCTTCCCTGAAGAAAGTGAATTTTTTTGTTTAGACTAGAGTCACAAATTATAAAATTTGTTTATGTAGTACTAGTAACTTTTTTTCATTCCTAGACAAAATAGGGAGTTGTGTATATGGCATCTAAAAATATAAAATGTTTTTTCTAGGCATAACACCATCGGCACAGCAAACCACCAGGGCCAGGGCCAGCACGGAGGTGGGCACTCCAGGGTCGGATGCGGTGCCACAGCCAGCCGGAACTGCTGTGGGGGATGCCTCGGTAGTGGCGGGCATTGGTAAGCTATTATATTCCTTACTTATTGAGATTGCAGAGTGGGTTCTCTGCAGGGGTGTATATGTTGTAGAGTACAAATACACTTTACTGTTAAGAAGACTTACAAATTTAGAACTAAGTTTTTGTCAACCAGGTAAAAGACAGTCACCCTTGACTTCTCATTAGCAATAGCGGCGGGAGTTGACGAGTAACCAACGGCCTCCTCTAAATTTGACTTCAACTCAGCTGTGAAAGTCTTATCAAGAAGCCAAGTCAGATCAGAGATGAACTTGATGGATGGGATGAACGAAAAGGGAAAGAAGGGTGTAAGGAAGGACGAGCGAGTGAAAATGAATGACTGGCAAAGAATGATACTTGTTTTTGAATGCTGCCCGAGGTGGCTGGGAATCTCATGCATGGTCTGATGCATGGCCGGTTGAAGGCTGAAGCAAGGATGGGTGGAAGGAGAAAGAAAAGAGGACTGCCTGGGTGGGTGAAACAGAAACTCTATGTGTGCGCAATATATCCTTTGGTTTCAAATTCAAATGCAAGTCAAGCACGGATGCATGGCTGGCGTTTTACAAAAAAAAAGCAAAAGGTTGTTTTTCGGTGAGAAAAAGTAAGGTTTGTCCAGTTGAGAGTCAGACATTAAGAAGAATGATTGACATTTACTTTGAATGGATGGATGCCTGCCTGCCTGGATGTTATCTTTCTCATAGTTAGCATAGGTGTATGTAGTAGACAGAGTAGACGGTCACTGGATGAAGAGTGTTACTTTAAAGAGCATGTAACACCTCACGTCCGTGCCAGAGTAGCAAAGCCGAGGAAAGTAGAAGTTGTAATTTTTCAGAATACTACCATGACTAGTAACAGTAGTTTACAAGCACAGCATATATCCGGCGATTACGGTGACTACTCACTACCTCTGTTAATAATTTTTTTAACCACTCTGTCATTAATCTGTTGCCTAGGGGTGTTCACTCAATCAAAACCAAAGCACCTAAATGTCATCCCATATGTAAGCAAATATCCTGTGAAGGTATAGATGATCATATTATCTTTTTCATTTTCATTTTGTAGTAGTCAAGGGCAGGGCAGGGTGAAAGTTAAATTAATTAAGCAGTAGCCCTTGTATAGAGTATGGCCAGTGCCACCCGTAATAGAAAAGTAAGAGCTTCACCACCTGCATGTACTGGACTGGTAACAGTAACGCAAGTCTGTGTCATCATGGCTTGCGTCTGTTTTTTTCGGGTGCAAGTTGACTGCGCTGGCATTATGCCGGCTTCTACAAGTTTGCGTACCAATTTCGCTAAACAAGAGAGAAGAAGAAGACTTGTGTACTGTCTGAGTCTAATGTAGTGAGTCCATATAGTGCTAGTAGAATTCCTGAAACTCCCACTAATGTTAGAGCAGAGGGCGACGAAGTGGGAGGTTAGATAGATACGTGCCCCAAATGTTATGTACTGGGCTTGCAAGTTGCTAGTGCTACTGTGACACAACTTTCTGCTGAATTATTTTGTGTTAATCTTAAAGAGCATTGGTTACAGTATGTTTTTATTTCTTCATATAGATGCTCCTTCCAAACTAACACGGAAGGAGTTGGCTAGACGGGCTTGGCAACGGAAACTGGAGGCAATTGTCACCAAATATCGGCAGCTGGTGGCCCAGGAGGAGGAGGACATGCAGTCGCAGTCGACATCAACATCCACGACAGCTGCATCCTCCTCCCCCCACCCTGGGTCATCCAGTCAGCGCAAGCCTTCAGCGGTATGGAGCCGTAGTCCCGCAGCCACCCGCCACCGCAAAGCAGCAAAAAAATCAGCTGCCCCCCACAGCAGGTGCAAGGCTCGTCTGCACTGCTTGACCCTCAGAGTGTCCAACCTTGAGCAGGAGGTGGCGAGGCTGAAAACCCTGCTCAAGGACCTCTGCAGAGAGCATCGTGACCACCTGGCCAAAAGACACCGCCGGTGGAAGTAGAGGAGAGACTGTCCCTTGCCCCTTTTTTAAAGACTTTTGGGGACGTGGGAATTAGGCGTTGGGGTTTTGGAACTTTTCTTCGTGACATTTCATGAACATTGGTTGCGGTTAGGGAGGGGGGTGGGTCGGGTCTTGTGGGATAGTTTATTTTTGTTAGGGTGTAAATAATTATTCATTTTCAACTTAAACATAGCACACGCGTTTTACTGTTTTGTTGGGGAGGCGGGGGGGGGGGTTACCTCAACTGTACGTTTGTTTTCCTGAAACTTAACTGGCTGGTTGATTCAAATTGTCTAATCGCCCATATTTGTAGAAAAGTGCCACTGACAGACTTAGTGAATTCAATTGTCCTACTACTTTACTAGTACTACCGTCAGTCTCTCCTCTCCTCCTACTCCATTATTCTTCCTACCCCAAAATGCTTATCTTACCTGTGATTCGTGTTTGAGAATAGGGCTAGGCACAGGGCTGGGTGCATGGCAAATGGCGATTAAGGTTGGCTCTGGAATCCTGGACAGATGAAATGTCATCGCTGTGGTGGTGGTAGTAGTAGTGGTACACACTGGCACTAGCAGCATATGAAAAAAAAGGAAATGAAACATTGAGTGGCCTGAGCGTAGCATTAGAACAGTACGATAGATAGTACAGTACACAGTAAGAGTATATCCTCGGATTCCTTCATCATCCTTGACATTGATTTTCTGTTGCTTTGACCTTATCCTCCCCAGCAAGTGTGTGGAATTATTGTTGTCATTTAGTCACACCTCAATGAAAACCACACAGCCCGGGGGAAGAGGGTTAAGGTTTGAAAATTGGATGGGAATGGGGGTTTTTGGGAAAGTTTTGTGGAGAGAGGAAAAAAAACCACAGCATGGTCAAACAACAAATGAAGAAAAACAAATCTTTGGATACAAAGATATCCATAAATCTTTTAAGGGAATTAAAGGAAGTGCACTACTGCATGCATGAAGTTGTTTGCTAAATGAATGGTTAGGTTACTGAAAAGTAGTACTTACTACAACTTACTAACTATGAAGAAACATTATTTAACAGTACAGGGCTGCAGTAATTACGCAATTTCACTTGCCTATCTGCCCTCAGAGAGAATAAACACTTATTAGTACATTAAATTATTTTTAGAAATAGCAAAGAAACTTATCAAAGAGCTGGAGGGATGAATTTGAAGCAGAGAGCAAACAAATGCACAGAGTCACACTCATAGAAGTTCACAACAATAACATTATTTAAAAGATAAGGAGAAGTGAAGAGGATACTGTAACTGTATGTTGTAGTTGTCCTGTTCAATTTGGGAAGTTGCATGCATCCAGCCATTCCTCTTATTCGCGTTACTACTCCATTCCATCTGACGCTTCGTTGATCAATCTTGGCGACCGGACACACAGTCCACTGCCTGCCTGGCGGATGCAGAATTGCGGTTTGCTAATGGTCAGCCTGAGTTAATGATTGTTTTTCCCATCGCAACAGGGTAAAAGCCGGCCTGTAATTGTTGAGGGAAAAACAGGAAGAGATATTAAAAAAACACCAAAGAGAAAAAATATAAGGTATGGTGTGTAGTGCAAAAATAACACCTTCAGTTTCAGAGGCAACAGTATTACATACAACAAGCATCATTTCTAAAGTGCGTACTCTCAGTCTCCTTTTCAAGGATAGTAATATAATTAGCACACAGCAGGCCAGGGCCATGCAGACGGTCAAGGCAGGCACCACTGAGTGAATCAACCTTGATGTAGCATACCTCTTTGACACTAACAGACAAAGCATATCTAATTGTATGCAGCAAGCCACATACCTGCAATTTTACATGAACTGCTGTCGGGACTCTGGCATAACAACACTACACTGGCTCGACCACTCCATACCACAACTAGACAGACATGTAGTTCTGCTGTCGTTATTGTTGACTTGTTTACCTGTTTGCCACTCACGAAATGGCCATAGTTATTCCGTAAACCGACTATGATGATCCAATCAATCAATCAGTCATATCATTTGTAAAGCGCACTACTCACCTGTGAGGGTCTCAAGGCGCTGGGGTGGGGAATGCTGCTACTGCTCGAAAAGCCAGGTCGTGAGGAGTTTTCTGAAGGTCAGCAGGTCTTGGGTCTGCCATAGGTGGATGGGGAGGGTGTTCCAGGTCTTGGCGGCGAGGTGGGAGAACGATCTGCCGCCTGAGGTTGCTCTTCGGAAGCGGGGGACTGTAGTGAGGGTGAGGTCAGCGGAGCGGAGCTGGCGAGTGGGGGTGTAGAAGCTGAGTCGTCTGTTAAGGTACTTTGGTCCAGTTTTGTGGAGTGCCTTGTGTGCATGGGTGAGGAGCTTGAAGGTTATCCTCTTGTTGACTGGGAGCCAGTGCTGGTCTCTCAGGTGGGGTGTGATGTGGCTGCGGCTAGGGATGTCGAGGATCAGGCGTGCAGAGGCGTTTTGGATGTGTTGGAGCCATCTCAGGAGTTTGGCCGAGGCTCCTGCGTAGAGGGCGTTTCCATAGTCCAACCTGCTGCTGACAAGGGCCTGGGTGACTGTTCTTCTCGTTTCAGTGGGGATCCACTTGTAGATCCTACGGAGCATGCGGAGGGTGTTGAAGCAGGAGGAGGAGATGGCGTTGACCTGTTTAGTCATGGAGAGGGTGGAATCGAGGATGACCCCTAGGTTGCGTGCATGGCCGGTGGGTGTTGGAGCAGTTCCCAGTGCGGTCGGCTACCAGGAGTCATCCCAGGCCGAAGGGTTGGATCCGAGGATGAGGACCTCCGTCTTGTCCGAGTTCAGCTTCAGTCGGCTGTTCCTCATCCATTCAGCAACAGCCTTCATTCCTTCGTGAAGGTTGGTTTTGGCGGTGTGGGGGTCCTTGGTGAGGGAGAGTATCAGCTGGGTGTCATCGGCGCAGGAGAGGATGTTGAGGTCGTGCCGATGGGCGACGTGGGAAAGCGGTGCCATGTAGACGTTAAACAGAGTTGGGCTGAAGGATGAGCCCTGGGGTATGCCGCAGATGATCTCCGTGGCTTCGGAGCAGAAGGGGGGAAGGTGGAAGCTCTGTGTTCTGCCGGAGAGGAAGGAGGTGGTCCAGTCCAGGGGCTTCTCTTGGATCCCAGCGTTGTGGAGGCGTGTGCGCAGTGTGTGGTGACAGACCGTGTCGAAGGTGGCTGACAGGTCCAGGAGGATGAGGCCCGCTGTTTCTCCGTTGTCCAGCAGGGACTTGATGTCATCGGTGGCAGCGATGAGGGCAGTCTCGGTGCTGTGGTTGCTGCGGAACCAGCATCCATCCCAGTGAGTGATTATAAAGAATAAAGATATTATGTAACTTTGATCATCAAGACTCATCATTTTCATGGTATATTGTCAAACTCAATGTTTTTCATGCAGTCACAGTCTACACACAGTGAGACCAAGGACATTTTCCATATTAAAGAATACAACGTAGTGGCCCCTGCAGTACAAGTACAATTTGAATTAAACAAGGTAAAAAAAACCAGAGTAGACTTGAGTTAGATTTAGTGTGTAAAAGTAAAAGATTAAATAATAACAGAACGCATATGATTCATTTCATGCACAACAAACAAACAGCAATTGCTTTCAACAGAGCCAGACAGCCAGTGTTGTCCACTGCAGTGCATGCCATCTCATCATTATTATTCATTACCTGTTCCACTTTTTGTCCGCATCTTCTTCTTAAAGTTAAGCCCCACAGGGCAGCCTCTCGTGTCAATTTCCGAAGTAACAGTCAGCATCAGCAATCAGCATATAGTCAGTAATTCCAGTCCCACTTCTTTTGAGGGGACTCGTCTACGAAGCGACAGTTTCTTGATTCTGCGTAATCCAGCCATCTGCCTTGAGGGAAATGGATAGGGGGAGACTGGAGGAGGAGGATAGAGGAGCATGACTGGGTTGTAAAATTGTGAACTTCAGGAATGCAGACAGCAGCACCTTCAATAAGGAAATAAGACGAAGGCAGTGCTGGTGATGGAATTGTTGTGATTAGAGTTTTCTTGTGGTAAAAGTTGCAAAACAAAGAAAGACACACATGAATAAAATGTGAATAAGGACGAAAAAAAAGGAAGTCAGTATTTCAGACCTAGGTGTCAGGGAAATAGAGCTCGTCCTCAAACTCTGTGACTTGCAACGGGAGTAGGTCAGCTAACAGAGAAGAACTTCCGCTACCTAAGTCGGTGTCCTCCTCTTCTTCCTGCGTGGATTCACGTATTTTGTAATCTGGTGGTATGAAGTGCTGATTCATCTTGATCATTGTTAACCTCTCCACATTTTTGGGTGAGAGGCGGGTCCTTTTTGAAGTTACAATGGCACCAGCAGCTCTGAAAACACGTTCAGAAGACACGCTTGCGAGTGGGCAAGACAAATAATTTAGAGCCAGCTTGGTGATCAGTGGCCATTGACCCCCTTTCCCAAATCAATACATCAATGGGTTGTGATCAATGTAGACCTCTGTTGGATCATCCAGATAAGCCTGCACCATCCACTCAAGGCCATCCAGGGATGTTCCACTTTGCGTACCATCTGTGGCCTTTCCATCAGCACTGGAACGAGCAAACCCTTGATGAGTTATCCAATCCGCTTCCGACAATATTATGGCTGGGCCTGGTACAGGTGAGGAGGATGATGATGATACAGTTGCTGCTGTTGGTAACGGCTCTGAGGGAAAGTGACCGCCTTCGGCCACAGAAGTGGACCTTGACGCCAGATGGCCTGCTGATTCAGCAGTACTTGTGGCGTTTTGTTTAATTTCCTGCCGCTTTTTTTTTAACCGAGTGGCTGACAGAGCTAGCCAATGTTTGTAGTTTGAAACATCTGCTTCTTTAAAAGGAATGAATCTATTGCTGGCCACTGCCTTTTTGTAGCGTGGATCCAGAATAGTGGCACAAATGAAATGTTGATCTGAATGTATTGTTTTAAACCTTGCATTGTCAAGTAGGCGGGTTAATAAGCTCTCCGCCAACGGATATGCGTCTTGCTTGTCCGTATCATCTTTGAACGTTGAAGACACCGCCTTCAGTTGGTGCTCTAGCATGCGCAACAATGGGATAGCTTTGTCCAAAGTACAGTCCTCCCTGCTGACTTCACGCGTGAAGACCTCAAAAGGACGAAGCATGTCTGTCAGGCTTTTAACTAGGTCCCATTCCTCCACCTCTAGCCTCATGTCATTCATAGAAGAACCCAGTGCAAAGACATACTCATTGATTACCAAGCACTGCTCAGACGCTCAAGCATGTAGAAGGTTGAGTTCCAACATGTTGCCACCTCCTGGATGAGTCCTTTGACTGGCACTCTACGGTCACGTTGAATGATCCTCAGCTGCTTCCGTGCCTTAATAGAATGGTTGAAATGTGTGCAGATTCTTCATCAGGTGGTCAGTAACTTGCTGACTGCATTTTCTTTTTTCAAGAAATCTTGACCAACAATGTTAATACTGTGCGCCAAACACGGCACTCTGAAATAGCCACCATCATTCATGGCCTTAACTATATTACTGCCATTATCCATTGAAACATAACCAATCATGCGCTTTCTTGGCACCAGCCATTCAAAGACCTTACTGTTAAACTCCTCCAAAATGTTTACTGCAGTATGAGATTTCTCCATGGCAAACATGGCTACTGTTGCATGTTTCCAAGTAGCTTGAAAAATGGTGTCACAGTCAACACCTGTAGATAGCTTCTCTCTAACCCCTGCAAAAGAGACCCAGTGTGCAGTGATGCACATGTAATCAAGGGCTTGGCAACTGGTCCACATGTATGTTGTCAGGTGGATAGTGTGAACAGCACTCTTCTGCAAAGCTGCCCCAATCACCTCCAGCACATCTTGATGTAGTGCTGAAACCGCAACCCCGGCCAAAATAGGACCGACTAGGAACCTTCCATTTAGGGTAGACTGTTGCCACAAATTCTCAAAAACCCACCCCTTCCACGAAAGGAGAAGGTCCAGCGCTAACATTTTAGCCAGTATTGCATTATAAAGACGTGCCGTTGGGTGGTTGCGTTCAAATGGCGCCTCCGACCAAGACATGCTTTTAATGGTGGTCTGGACCGTTTTCATATGTGATGAGGAGGATCCAGACCTCTTCAACCCAGTTAGGCTCAATGATGTACTTTTTTTGCATTGGTGTCTCTCCCAGACCCTTAGTGTGCCTCATAGATGTTGCTGGGGTAGAGGGTGTGGGCGCTACCACTGCAGTGCTGCTGCCAGGGGTACTGTGTGTACCAGAATAAATGTCTGTCACTTCTTCACCTCCCCCCCTGCACGATCAGCTCCTCGTGTTCATCAGATGCAATATCAATGGATACATTTGGATTTGTTGAACTTTGGGCTGCCCGGATCTTACTTAGGTGCGCCTCCCACTGGATAGTGTGGTGTTTTTGGAGATTACCTCTCTGGCCTCCAGTACCATAGTTGGTACCAAGCTTACCCCGACTAACTACAGTTTTACAAATCGAACAAATAACTAGGATTTCCGCCTTTTTGCTAATACTAAAGAAGTCCCAAACTGGGGAGTTGAGATTTCTGGTGGTGGTGGTGGAGGTGCTACTTTCATTGCCAGATGAAGTGGAGGATGGGCGTGGCCTAATTTGACTCTGTTGTGCACTTACATTTACAGCACCACTACTTGAAGAAATGAAGGTCGAGCTGGATGGAGGTCCCTGCAAGCCCTTCTGAAGAGAAAATATGGCAGCTGTAGGTTGTGTTGGTGTAGCAGTTACCTGTGTTGGTGGTGGTACCACTGCCACGCCGCCCACATCCCGCTCAGCGGCAATTCGGAATAGGGTAAAAATGTCTGTCTGCTGCATGCCCGCTGGGGCTGGAGTGACGACTGTGATGACTGGGTCTTCATCGTCAGACTGTTCATCACTAGCCGAATACACCACTTCTACTTCTTGTTCGTCGTCATCACCCATAAGTGAAAGCCTTGCAGGAACCTTCCTTTTAGGCTTAGCTACCTTTGTCGGCTCATGGCGTGCCTCCCTCTCAGACTGCATTGGTGGGTTCCAATCAACATCGAGATCATCAGAAGGAAGGGGGCTTGAAGAAGAACTTGTACTAGCCCTCCTTGACCTTTTTCTTGCTGGGGATCTGGAAGACAATGGTTCATCAGGAGGAGTGGCTTGCTCGGATGATACCTCAGCTTGAATCTCGATTTCCTGATGTGCCCCTACTTCTGGAGGAACAAGCATTGAGGGCAGTTGTGCCTCTCCATGCGCCTCTCCATGCGCCACTCCATGCGCCTTTCCATGCACCACTCCATGCGCCTCTAATTGCGCCACTCCTTGCGCCTCTACTTGCGCCACTCCTTGCGCCAGTGCCACTCCTTGCGCCACTCCTTGCGCCTCTCCTTGCGCCTCTCCTTGCGCCTCTCCTTGCGCCTCTCCCTGTTGCACCTGTGGTTGTCATTGCGGCTGTGGTTGAACACTCGTCATATGAATTACACCCTGCGTTGATTGGATGCTACTTTCTGGCGATGAGTCAACGCCAACATCACTGGTCGATGGTGATTAAGCAATTAAAGTGGCTGCCTCTGCAGCATTCATGGCCTTGGGCCTAACTTGACATGGTGGCACTGAGACCAATGAAGCTGAGGTGCTGCTCCCAGCTTGGTCCCCGGCGGACACCGCTGCTGCAGGCGTAGGTTTTTTTCCCCCAAAAAAGTGTCTGTGGGCACACCAGTCTCCTTGGTAAGTGGCGCCACTTGCTTCTTCTGCTCCTTCTTACTGGCAGTGGCACTGGCAACTTTCTTGGTAGAGGAGCTACCGCCACCTTTCTTTGGACCCATCTTCTTCAGATGTCAGAATAGCAGGCCACAGTCGCATGAGTTGCAGAGTTGTCTGTGGCCACACGTGACGTCACGTGACGTGCACACACCGCAGCAGGACTTCTTCCTGGCACTGATGATGAACGATGAGGATGATTCGTGGTTCTCTTTGTGCACCTAAAAGCAAAGGAAGCCGAGGAACATCAATTAAATAAATGTTGCATATGTTGTGCATCAATTAATATTTGCACCTAGGCATTTATTATTATTACAACACACCCAAAAACAGAAAGACCAACAATAAAATGTTTAATTATTTCTAATCAAAAATGGATGTTTACATTAATAGAAGAGAGACCACACAGAGAGAGTTGTTTCATGCACCACTGAGTACCCCATGGCATAATGGATGAAAGGAGGCAGACTGGGTGCAGGCCTATGGCACAAAGCACACTGCCTGGATTGAAAATGGCCCCTTGACTCCCAACCACATGGCCAGGCCCTGCCTGGACCAGGCCTCAATATGGCCCCCACCCACATGGCCAGGCTCCAACAACACCCCAAAAATCGAAAAACACACAAAAATCACCACAATCCAATGCCATCCATGCCCTAAATGGTGTTTAAAATCAAGAGAACACACAGAATGCCTTGGTCCATGCACCACTGAGTACCCCTGGGCATAATTGATGAAAGGAGGCAGACTGGATACAGGCCAATGGCACAAAGCACACTGCCTGGCTTCAAAATTGCCCCTTGACCCCCACCCACATGGCCAGGCCCTGCCTGGACCAGGCCTCAAAATGGCCCCCACCCACATGGCCAGGCCCCAACAACACCCCGAAAAATCGAAAAAAACACAAAAATCACCACAATCAATGCCATCAATGCCCTAAATGATGTTTAAAATCAAAAGAACACACAGAAAGCCTTGGTCCATGCACCACTGAGTACCCCTGGGCATAATGGATGAAAGGAGGCAGACTGGATGCAGGCCTATGGCACAAAGCACACTGCCTGGCTTCAAAATGGCCCCTTGACCCCCCACCCACATGGCCAGGCCTCAAAATGGCCCCCAACCACATGACCAGGCCCCAACAACACCCCGATAAATCAAAAAATACACAAAAATCACCACAATCCAATGCCATCCATGCCCTAAATGATGTTTAAAATCAAGAGAACACACAGAAAGCCTTGGTCCATGCACCACTGAGTACCCCTGGGCATAATGGATGAAAGCAAGGCAGACTGGGTGCAGGCCTATGGCACAAAGCACACTGCCTGGCTTCAAAATGGCCCCTTGACTACCACCCACATGGCCAGGCCCTGCCTGGACCAGGCCTCAAAATGGCCCCCAACCACATGGCCAGGCCCCAACAACACCCCAATAAATCAACAAATACACAAAAATCACCACAATCAATGCCATCCGTGCCCTAAATGGTGTTTAAAATCAAGAGAACACACAGAAAGCCTTGGTCCAGGCACCACTGAGTAACCCTGGGCCTACTGGCTAGTGTGGCTTTACACGCACCCCGAAATTTAAAAAAAAATCCACATATAAACAGTGAGCTATTCAATTCCATGACAAAATGATATTTAAGTTCAACAAAACTCACAGAAACAGTTGTATCATGCACCCATGACTAACCCTGGGCCTAGTGGATACTGTGGCTACCCACAATATATTTTTTTTTAAGTTGTGAAAAAGTTTAAAAATTGTAGTTGCAGCAACTGCAATGCCCCAAACAAACAACACCAACTTAGTTTAAAAATCTCAAATCCAAAAGTAATCAAAAAGTGATCCAAACAAAAAGTCCTCAAATACAAATATCCAGCAGCAGCCACAAAAAGTAATGCTTCCGGATCCAAATGAAAAGTGACCAGGACATGGACAAAGCACTGGGAGGAGCCTGCTGGACAGGAACAGGAAGTTGGAAACTCTGGGGCACTTCCTTCCTCCCACCCCCCCATAAATGGACTCCTTCCACAAAAAAGTGCAGCCTTCAATCTGAGGAGTTATTCTGATCCAAATCATCATTTTCAGAAGGTTTATGCTGCCTGCGGTGGATTTCTTGTGCAGAATTGCAATTTTTGCAAGTTCGGGAAAGCGAGCTGTTCAAATCTCCCGCCGGAAGTCAGCTACGCGTCGCATCTACGTGTTCGCAATTTTTACTCTCGCGATGCGTGCTCGCGGGCCCTTATGACGTGGTTGCGTTCTCAAACTCTCGCAGT
Source organism: Lissotriton helveticus (assembly GCF_964261635.1). NCBI lineage: Eukaryota > Metazoa > Chordata > Amphibia > Caudata > Salamandridae > Lissotriton > Lissotriton helveticus. The sequence goes on along the minus strand of NC_136057.1, from coordinate 711,477,933 downwards.
GCAAGGTGGTGTGCCGCTATGACGTACTCCCTGTCGAAAAGTCTCGCGCGATCACAGAGCCAGATCCCGAAATGGCGCAATTCACGCAAACCGGGAAGGAAACCAACACGGCGAACTCAGAATCACGGTAAGTCAAAGCCGCGCGCGCGAGATTGTATTTTTGAAGCGCGACCAAGCAAAAAAATCTGCCAGCTTGCAAATTGCGAATTCTTTGATAATTTCGCACGATTCGCGGACCGCGCAATTGACAATAATTCACAAATTCCGCGAGCGGAACGAATTTTCAGCCCATAGTTAATAGAAACCTCCATGGAGTAGAAAACCAACTTTTTGAGAATTCTAATAGTTGGCTTGCTCACACAAATTAACTACTTGCCTGTGTAAGTAAAAGGTACAAACATATATGGCCATGGAAAAACCCATAATTTCCATTTTTCTCCCCGTTGTTCTTCAGTGTTGACCATGTACATACTGCATGCAGAAGTCAGTGAATGTTCTAAAAGCCCAAGAATGCTTCAATAATAGGAAGTAGTATTCAGAACAATGTAAAACAAGCATAATCAAATCCAATAGGTCCATACCACATTCCGAAGACTTGATTAACACGTTTTCCTAAAACTTGTTAAAATGAAAAAATAAAACAAATAACGATTGCTTTCTTTACATCATGCATCAATTCATAAAGAACTTATGGTGTGAGGATGTCGTGTTTTTTTAGATTTCAATTAGTCCTAATTCTCCTAATTCAAAGGCTGGGGAACAATAAATCAATGAGCCAATAGCATGAGTTGCGAGGGTAATACTTGTGTGTGGAGAAGGCGATGTCCATCTTAAGTATATGTTAAAAACTTAGGGGCAAATTTCTCAAAGGCTTGCATCACTTTTGCACCATGCAACTGGGCACATGAGTAACGCAATTCTTAAGTTTGATTTAGCATGCCACGCAAGGCCACCTCGCATGGCTTGATAAATCTTGAGGAATGCAATGCAGCAAAAATATCTGTGTTAAATTACTCTGCCCCAGGGAGGCATTCCATGGGTGGAGCGTGGGTGTTCCCAAGCATCCACACAGATTTACCATTAGATGTAAACATGGGAATTCCTAAAAATGCTACATCTCCCCAGGGAAGTCGTAACAAGGAGAAATTCCTTTATTTCCCCTTGTTACTACATCTTTCTATGTGTACTATATTCTGCAGCACACATAATAAGAGGGAAATGCCTCAGGGGATTGTTTTGTGCAGGAAGGTAGGCCTTCCTGCACAAAAACAATACTGCTTACAATGAAGACACCCTTGCACCATGGTGCAAGAGTTCCTGCATTGGTGCTTGGCAGCACATTGTTGCTTGTGCCGGGAAATGACATGAATGCACCATATATTGTTAAGTACTGCACATCCCTGCCCTTTCCCTCTCAAACAGCGCAGCAAGGTTGCTTGCAGCACAGTGCTGTGTGATTATTTGATGAATATGCCTCTAAGTAAGAACAGGCCTTACAGACAGCTGTGTCCGGAGAAAAAACATTTAGGATTAATCTATGCACAGCTACCACCAATCAATCATAATGCCGTCAAATAATATTGCAGTAGAGCACTGAGATACTTCATAGCTTTAACAGTCAGCCCAAACCTAGTGGTGCCAATGTATTACTCTCAGGAGTTATGACTGATGGCCTGCAGATATTTCAATTTACCCTATCTTTCAGACGGGTAACATCCTTTTCAACGAAACCCTAACAGCGCGGTACCATTACAACGCAGATTTAGAGATCCTTGTAAATCTGGGGCAGCGTCAAAAAGCAATGGATGTTCTGGGAAAACAACCACAGCAACACCTATTGCAAGCCCCTTTCAAGCAGATACCTGCTGTGAATGGGTACCATATTTACAAAGTGGAGTCAAGCCTCAAAAAGTGGGCTAACACCACTCGGTAAATATGGTGCAAGGAATTACACCACTGGAACGTCAGTAAAAGTGACGTTCCGGTGGCACAATAGCCTTGTAAATATGCCTCTAAGTTGTGGAGGGATGCCGGTGAATACAGGCTGGGAGCCTGGATGGTGGACTAGTGACTTTAACCATGTGCCTACTTAATAATATTACTAACTACCCCCTCCCAAAACTCGTTATAACACCAGGCACAAAAGGCAATTACACTTAATTATGCTGTGATCTTTTGAGGTTTATTCAGTACTTTTACAGGTTGAGTGCACTCAGAGCTTTGTATACTGCCCTTCTTTATACAGAATACTGTAATTGCCCATCAAAAACATAAAGTAGATACAGAAGCAGCTAAAAGGTGGTCACGCCGTAATTTGAGATCCATTTTTGAAGAGAAAAGGAATATATCACAGTCCTCCCTTTTGTGTCTTTGGGCATGTCACAGCGATAAGGAGTTCCACGACTAAAGGTGCCCCTTAACCACTCTCACAGGCAAAAATGTACCCCAGAACTATTGTTGAACAACATAATCCCTGGCTAGGGGGGAGATCAGAAAAGCAAAGAGAAAGACAAATTGGGCCACAGAGTGCTGCGCATCAGTCATGTAAACAGCACCAAACTTGCCAAACCTGGATAATTTGGAAAACGAAAACCTGGGCAGTTTTTCTCGAATATGATTCAATATTATGGGAAAGGACCTAACAACAAAAAATGAACCCACCAGATTTCCCCTCCACCAAGTACCTGAAGACCCAAGTCAGGTAGGTTGAGTCACTATTTTAAAATAGCAAAAAAAGGTCAGCTTCAGGCGGGCTGCCCTAACGATCCTGGAGAGTATTTAGATTAGGGAAAGAAGGCTTGTCATTGAGAGGGGATGAGAGGGTGGCTACACCTTGTAGAATTACTAGTAGTGGCCACCCAGATGTATTGCACAATATTAAATAATACCACAATGTTGAGTGATGCCAAAATATTACATCCAGAATATTAACTTACACAATATCATGTAGGTACATATATAGTTAAATATAGATTTACCATTCTAAGCTCCACATTGTGGGAGAGGTGTGGCGCCGCGGCCAGGGCGACTGACGCTGGAATCTGGGGACCACGGTTCGATCCCCGGCTCCGGCGGCAGGTTAGCCCAGCACCATGTGACTCTGGGCAATAGCTCGCTTAATCTTCCCGACGGCCCCCCAGCGCCTAGAGACCCTTACGGGTGATTGTGCGCTTTACAAATGTGGACTTTACTTATCATCAAGATAAATATATGTGGTGTTAAGAACGTAAATAAAGATATACTTAACTTTATATACGAATCTTTGCAACAGTGTAGTAGTCTATATGCTGGATAGAATATATTGGCTAGAAGATATTTAAAATTCAATGTTATAGTAGAACACAAACCACCCATCGCATAAGATGAGGTTACTAACAGCAAAGTCAGGAAAAGTTTATCATAGTGAAATGCCTCCACATGACTAATGAAATAACAGTAAGTGTCCACTAGCACAAAGGAAATGCTAAACTCTATACACCTCTACAAGTCAGCATGAGCTATCGTTCAAGGAGTAGCCTAAATATGTTTTGGACTTTAAATCATTGTGTTTTCACACATCAGCATGTTAGTTTCTCAAAATACGTGTTTTTCTATCACAGATGGATTTTCCATTTTTGGTTAACACACTCTAAGGAAATCTCGTGACATTCCTCTGAATGAAGTACTGTGTTGGGCTGAACTTCAGGGAGCTACTTCCAGGGGTATGGTGAGCAACCAGTAGCTCTTGAGCTACCAGTTGGAGATCCCTGGTATAGCCACTACTGTGATTGTCTCTGATATGGTCATTACTGCAACAATTGTCAATGTCACTGCCTAAGGACTATTTTCATCAATAAGAAGTAGCTCTTTTTACAGAAAAGATTGTCAACTCCCACTCTAATTGCACATCCATTCTCTCTACATCATCTGACTACTGTCCATATCTTCATCACCTCTCTGTCAATATATCTGTCCCTATCCAGCCTTACCTATCTGCCGTTTACAGCCTAACCTCACTCTCTATTGCTCTCTGCTCCTACCTCTAGATATTTATCTCTATACCGCCTTCCTCAACGTCAACCTTCTCTGAGCACCACACCACTGTGTTTACATCTCACTAACTTGTATCTCTGCTCCATATCGCTACTCCATCTACATCTCCTTCTACATCACCTTTCTCCATTTTACATTTCTTTACCTTTCGTTGCCTCCTTCCCTCTATACTTCTCACACATCATTCTCTCTACAGTACCACCCTCTATTTTATTGCATTTGTTTGCCTCATTCTTTTGCCGTATATCTATCCATATCTCACTCACCTACATTTGTTTCTCACTCTATTATCTTCTGATTTACCTTAATACCTGGCCTCTCCTGCTCACCTTTCTTTGTTTCCTCTTTGTTCCTTCCTCCACTCCACTTTCTCACTAACTTACTCCTTTATCACTTAATGCTGTTTTCTTCCTATTTTGTCTGTACCTCATTCTCTAGTTCAGCTCACCCTCACACCTCATGTCTCTATTGCACTCCTTTATACAAATTTCTAACTCATGTCATGGTTTCTACCTCTCTCTACCTCACCACTCTCTCTAGCTGAACCACTTTCTACCACTGCATTAGCCTCACCTCATTCTCAACCAGACCCAATTCAGCTAATTTCTCTTTTTATTATCTATTTTTCTACTCTTCACTCCTCTCTACCTTTCTCTCTCTCACTGATTTGCCTTCCTATACCGCACTTCTTATTTTGCCCTTCTCTCTACCTCATCACTCCCATTTTACATCACCTCTCTCTATAAGTCTCTCTCTATGGGGCATATTTACAAGCCCCTATCGGCACCACAATGTCACTTTTTCTGATGTTGTGCTGGTGATAACGTCTTTGCCTTATTTACAAGGAGATACAAAAGGGGATGATGGACGGAGCGCTTGAGCAAATCAAACACTCACCCCCAGTCAACTGATCTGGGTTTAATCCATCACCATTCTTTAGCCTACTCAGCCACCCCAGTTCAGACATGGCTATATGCAAATCAGTCTGACCCTGTGCCTCATGGGAACAGTCCAGCCCGAACTGCCAAGCCATGTCTTCCCTGGACCGGAAACAAGCATCCTGGGACCGGTTTCGGATTCATATTCCTCATCAGCCAGGCTATCTTGAATCCAGTGGCCAAGTGAGCAAGGGACTCACGTCTGAGCATACCCTGCCACACTTAGGGCGAACAAAGCGATGCAAAAGGGGATGATGGACGGAGCGCTTGAGCAAATCAAACACTCACCCCCAGTCAACTGATCTGGGTTTAATCCATCACCATTCTTTAGCCCACTCAGCCACCCCAGTTCAGACATGGCTATATGCAAATCAGTCTGACCCTGTGCCTCATGGGAACAGTCCAGCCCGAACTGCCAAGCCATGTCTTCCCTGGACCGGAAACAAGCATCCTGGGACCGGTTTTGGATTCATAATCCTCATCAGCCAGGCTATCTTGAATCCAGTGGCCAAGTGAGCAAGGGACTCACGTCTGAGCATACCCTGCCACACTTAGGGCGAACAAAGCGATACAAAAGGGGATGATGGACGGAGCGCTTGAGCAAATCAAACACTCATCCCCAGTCAACTGATCTGGGTTTAATCCATCACCATTCTTTAGCCCACTCAGCCACCCCAGTTCAGACATGGCTATATGCAAATCAGTCTGACCCTGTACCTCATGGGAACAGATTTGCATATTGCCATGTCTGAACTGGGGTGGCCAAGTGAGCTAAAGAATGGTGATGGATTAAACCCAGATCAGTTGACTGGGGGTGAGTGTTTGATTTGCTCAAACGCTCCGTCCATCATCCCCTTTTGTATCGCTTTATTTACAAGGAGGCTATAAGCCACTTAATGTGGCTTAACGCTGCCTTGTAAATAAGGCACCCTTTCACGCTGTAATTAGCGTGAAAGGTGCGGGCAATGGGTGTTGTGGTGGGCATTTCACTGCAACACCCATTGATTTTGCTGTTGCCCCATATTTACAAGGGTGGCACATGGGGCAGCGCCAACATTAAGACCAGGGAAAACCTGGTTTTACCCTGGCGCAACAAGGAGAAATGTTTAATTTCTCCTAGTTTTTGCTGTTTCTATGAGTGCTGCGTTGTTGTGCAGCACACATAAGAACAGCAAAAGGCCATTGATTGTTGAGGTGAAGGAAGGTGTCACTTTCTACACATAAACAATCATTAAAAAAATTATGTTGTGCAACTTCTATGTGTGCTGCATTAAGCAGCACACATAGAAGTTACAAAACGCCATTTCAGATTGTTTATGTGCAGGAAATAAACACCTTCCTGCACATAAACAATCTTCCCCTGCAAAGCAGACACCCTTGCGTTATTGTGCAAGGGTGTCTGTGTTGGCGCTAGATGGCTAAATTAGCTTCAGCGCAGAGGGAATCGCAGGGCTGCACTATATTGTTAAGCCAAGGAGGCTAACACCGTGTTCCGACACTTCCTTTTAAATATGCCCCTATTTTTCCTCTCTACCTGTTCATCACTGCCTTTCTAGGCTTCTGTCTCTAATTCACCTCTCTTTCTACCTCACCTCTTTCTTTTTTCAGTATCTTGTACCCCCACACTCCTCCCTACATTTCTTTCTCATTGTCGCTAGCTCTTTCTACCTCTCTAACTAACTCTAAATATTACAAGGCAAGGCGGAGGTAAGAATTAAAGTGAAAATTAACCACTTTCAACGATTATTACAGTGAAAACCCTCAGAACAACGCTTTAATTTTCAATGCTACAGCGAGAATGCCAAGGGAAATGTGTTTGTCATTACTGCTATTCAACAAATAAATTACAATTACATTTTTTTCTTGAAAAATGCAATTAAGTTATAATTTCAAGTTCTATTTGCACACACCTTATTTTAACATTTTGCACTGCCCATTATACATAAACGAAGTGTTCCTTACTATGTTATTTCTATAGTGGAAGAAACAGCTTGGTTAGACAGTGAATTATTATTATATTTTACACATATAAATTGTTGTTAAAAATAGAAAATAAACTATTTCCAAGCACATAAAAAGAGGATTTAATCAATGCTAGCCCAAGCTTTCATTTGGTACTAATTGGCTGGGAGATACCAAGTAGCTTGAGCTTTCAGTTTTTTTGTGTGATCCCGTTTTTCACAGTATGATATGCAAATCAACATTATTTGGCCTTATTAGGGCAGGGATTCAATAATAACAAGTAATAAATCTAAAGTTGTTCTGAACAGTGGACCCCAAAACATGGCTTACCCTGGGCCCCAAAATTCCTTAAGATCACATTAATCTACCTGCCAAAATATTGTGGCCAAAGTCTTTGAATACCCCATTATTGAGAAGGTAACTGTATGTTGGTTGAGTATAGATTTACTACATTTAACTACTCTTCTATATACAATGAAGATACATTTATTTTAATGGCACATAGACATTGAGGGTTGCAAAAGTATACTTACCTAAAAAAAACTTGACTTCCCAATATGGTGGTAGTTGCTCTTTTGGCCAAGATAGATGGTGGGCCACTATTTTTGCCCTCGATATTTCAACATGTAACTGTAAGGAGGGGTTAGGTACACAAATGATGGGTGATGGACAGGGCTGGTAACTGTGAAACTGGGGAACCAGGTTCAGGTCTCGACATCGGCTCACCATCCGGTGATTCCAGGCAAATCAAGTACAATCACCTAAAAGAACAAAATTGAATATGTCCTTGTGTAATGTAACTGGTATTCGTGTGAAACGCTCCAAAACCTTTGGGTCGAGTTTGCGCTATATAAAACTGTAAAAAGAGGTCAAAAGAGCTTTTACCAGAAGAATGGTACAGCAGGTGCCAAGAGAATGCAAATAGAGGGTTCTGAGGCGCAGGACTAGAGGGAAGAATAGTGAGGTGTTTTTGTGCTGTTTGTGCCTTCGCTGAGAACAATTCTAACTCCCTCATTTGGCAGTTAAAATGCTGAACTAACAAAGGCATCAAATGTAATATATTATTCTACATGTAAAACTCATCATTTATAAACCACATCCTTTCCACGTAGAAATATAGGGGAATATTTACAAGACCTGTTACGTCGCTCTTACACAATGCAACGTGGTGCAAGAGGGACGCAACACAAAAAAGAGATTTTTGAAGCCATGCAAGGCCACCTTGCACGGCTTTGAGTGACTTCATAAATCTTTAGTAAAACAATACAGGGCAAATCGCTGTGTTGCCTTTCTCTGCACCAGGGAGGCATTCCGTGGGCTTTGAGAGGGTGTTTCCACACAATTTCCATTATTTTTGATGCATTTCCAGTTTTACCAGAACTGGTAAACCAGGGAATGTGCCAAAAAGATACACCTCCCGTTGGGGGGGAGGAGGGGGTGTAACTTGGAGAAATATCTTTATTTCTCCTCGTTACTTACTCTGTCTACGTGTGCTGCATTCTATACAAAAAACATCCTGTCTGCAACACAGGCACCCTTACACAATGGTGCCTGCGTTGGCGCTAGGCAGCTAAAATTGCGCCAGTTGTCGGACAAGGACAGGAAAGTATTGTAGGAGATTTCCTGCGCTGTGTGACTTTTTTGTACATATGCCCCACTTAGTGCAGAAGAATACCCTTTTTTATCATCACAACTGGAACAAAACATTAAGCTCAGTGTGTGCCGCTCATATAGATCAAAACATTCCTGTCACCTGGGTAAATTCGAGTTATTTTGGAAGAACTAAATAACTGCATGTAGGTGCGTGCAGGAATGCTGCCGTGAAATCATAATAACAATTAGAAATATATGTTAAAGCACATTAAAACAGTCAAAGTCACCTTCTGAAAATGTGAAAACAAGCTTGGATTCCAGGTATTACTGCTCAAAGCGTGAGCTTCCTCTAACAGCGAGAACACGGAAACATCTGACTCAGCTCGCTAAAGAATCTCTGCAGGAGCGGCCGGTTTCTCAAACAGGCGTGAAAGGCAGAAGTGACAACTCACATACAAAAATAGCCCTAGAGAGATGACATCTCAGGCAGATTCAAATCTGCTGACAAGCACACTTTTGCCGATAACAAACCAGCTTTCAAAAGCCTCTGTAATGAATGCCCTTGAAATTTAATTCTGATAAACCACATAGGAGTAGCATATGCAAACAACTGTTTTACCACATTTACAGTAGGTTCCTTCTCTCTTTCCGATTTCTTGTGTGTTGGAGGAAACAAAAGGCAGCATACTGCCACCCACATGTATGTTTTTGCTCCTCTCGCCCACGTACAGTAATAAGCCCCATAACGAAAGTGGGACGAGATATGGAATCAGACTAAAAGCTCACAGACATAACAGGCCATTAAACAAGCACCTGCTGCCCTTCTTTCAGCGGCTTCATTCAAGTTTGAACCTTGGCGAAACTATTTAAAGCAATGAATAATGGTCGCAGATATTCAATGAATATCAGGGCCCCAATCTACTAACATTTTGCTTTGGGTTGAACTTACAAAGTGATGCAAACAGTTGCAAAGTGTAGAATTGGAATTTATTTTCCTCAGCAAATGTTTGTGCTGGAAAGTAGCCCAAAAGTAACACAAAGTTGTGCCCTTCTTTACATCAAGGGAGGTACAATGGGTAACCCCTTCCATGGATTTTTATACAAAACCCTATTTCCTAAAAAAAGGTTGATAGGGCTTTGCATAAAAAATGTTTGCCTCATCAAGGCAGGCATAACATTAGAGTACATTTTTCTTTTCCCCAAAGTTTTCCACATGTAATCTGTAAAGTTTCTTGATGGAAGATCCAACAGAAATGTCTGCAGCTCAACTGGTCTAGACCAGGGTGCTTGACATGCCAACATTTCTGGCAGAGTTACCTTTGCACATTGGTGGATCAGATGTCACATACACAGGAGAGTCTTCTGCCATTTCCTAAACTTTAAGGGCCAGGTGTACGACCCTATTTTGCATGCGCAAACGGGTGTGCGATCCGTTTGCTCATGCAAAATCTAATAGGGCCATGTACAATCCCTATATAGCGAGTTGCAATTTTTTTGTGACTCGCTAAGGAATTGGAAGTTGCTATTAGGCAGGGGGTTTCCAAGGCCATCCCTTCCTAATAGCGAGTCAGAGGCCTATGTAAGAATGTTTTGCGCCCGCAATTGACCCCGTCCCCTTTGCAAATGCAGGCAAAAATATTTTTTAGGAGCAGGAAGTGGTCCATGGGACCAATTCCTGCCCTTAAAAATGTAAATGAAAACGTTTCATTTTCCTTTTTTTTAAATTCATCCCATTTTCCTTTAAGGAAAACGGGCTGCATGTTTAAAAAAACTGCTTTATTTAAAAGCAGTCCCAGACATGGAAGTCTGCTGAGCCCAGTAGGCCACCATACCTGAGAGGGCCAGCCATTCCTAATGGGGTCGCAAATTGTGAGTGCCTTATTAATAAATAGTGAGAGAAAAGGGACCCCCTCAAGTTTTGCTTTCAGGTCAGAGAGTAGAGGGGAAGAGAACACTAAGCGAATGAAGAAAGCTCCCTCTTGACCTATTAATACATTTCTTGTTGGAGTTTACTCTAAACCACAGGGCATATGCCAACGAAATCTACACAAAGTGTGAGTTGTTTTTCATTTTATTTCATTTTTTGGAAAAATTAGTTTTTTTCAATTTTATCATACTTTGCATTTATAACACTTATAAAAATAGAGACATACTACAAAAACATTTCCAGAAACGATTGCTTATCAATTTTCCCGATATACAAATATGTCTTTTTAAATTTATAATAACACATTTAAATATCTACAATTCACAGGTAAAGAGCCAATCACGCACACACATATACTCTAACTGCACATCCATCCAATCACAAAGACAACAACAATCATGTCCTATAGCATTGAGTCTGGTGTCCACTACATGACCAAAGTCATGAGATTTTTTCAAAATGAAAGAGGTCGACGCGTTTCGGTGGAAATAGCAAGGATGCGGACCACCTTCCTCAGGACCACAACAGATACAGTGCGGTATAGGGACTCTGAACCTGAAATATACAACTTTATCAAAAGATGACCAGTGTAGTAAATATTTATTTTTTCTAGGGATGGTCACTACCTTTCAGCTACATCTCAACCGTAGTCTGTCAATTAGATGCAGGCAAATATACGTAGTTTTTAATCCGATTGGTACAGGTAGCCAGCATCTATTTTGATCTGCCAAGTATCACACAATGGCGGGGGACGGCTTTGATATTTTTCCTCGATTCAATAGTGTGGAAGGGGCGCCACCTTTTCTTTATCTGTTGTACCCCAGCAAGTTGAGTTTTGTAATCGTCTTTGAAATATTCCAGCGTTTTCCAAAGGATCCAAAATTTCAGGTCCCCTTTAGCGCGCCGCCACCACCACCGTCATCCTTCTGAAATGGTTCAGCAAAAAAACTGCTTTATTTAAAAGCAGTCCCAGACATGGAAGTCTGCTGAGCCCAGTAGGCCACCATACCTGAGAGGGCCAGCCATTCCTAATGGGGTCGCAAATTGTGAGTGCCTTATTAATATGCATGAGGTGGGGAATTTGCGACTCCATTAGGAATCACTAACAGTGTCTCAGACACTGTTGTACATGGCATTTAGCGACTCGCAAATTGGGACTCGCAATTTAGCGCAATTTGTGAGTCACTAAATGACATGGTTGTACATCTGGCCCTAAATCGATAGTTTCTTCAGGCAGAAGTTGATGTTAAATCTGCTGTTATTTTTGTGAAATCACTATTACTACCTTCCAGTAACATAAGCATACTGTGTCCTTGGAAGAAATGTTTGACCAATCCTCCAGTGCTAGGAAAATTTTAAACACAGTAGATTAAGTCTATATCTATCCCCATACCTTTCTTATAAAATGCTGTATTAACGTATTGAATTGTACTATCATGATTAAAGCACATGGCAGACAAATTAATGAAACCCTTAATGTATCAAGAGAACCAACGCTAACAATGGACATACAACAAAGTAGTTAACTGCACATGAGTCAGGAGGAGACAATGAAACAAAAGACATCAAGAGAACGAACTGGTGAAATCGTAGACTAGCCAGAAGCAAATCCGACAGACCAAACATCAAACGTATGATTAACACGAAGCCAAAAAAAAATTCGTAACAAGTTAAAAAAAGCATGATCACGATCCTCTTGCTAAAGTCCAGCGCCAGCCCATTAAAATGTACAGCAACTTAAACCACTAAAGAAAACTATAATAAACAGAAGAACCCCCTAAACTTGCTAAGAATAAACAAACACTGTCACTAATTCAGTGCTGTATCAGCATGATCACCACCAGAACGAGAACAACTACAAATGAATGTGAAAGAAACACATAATTCATCGAACACAGTACTGGGAGGCAGTCAATCGAATCACAAAACACAGAAATGTAGAGACAAACTCAACTTAATCACTCAAGCAGGAAAAAAGTAGTAAAGTTAGCTCTCAACTCGAGGAAATAGAACCATATTAAGCATGCCAAGAGACACACTAGTGCCCAGTGATAGGCACAATCAACTTGAAAGTTATTTGCAGAATGCTGAAAGTATTCTAGATCAAGGGTACAAAATGAACACAGGTGTCGGCGTTACTTTAAATTGCAAACGCCATGTAACCAATGCTCATACCATGTCACTAAGGAAATTCAAAATGCGAAACATAGAGGTAAATCTCTGGGAGAACAGGGCCAAAAACTGTGGAAAGCAGTTTCATCTACCATGTGGGCAAAACTGCACTACTTGCATATTAGGTAGCTACTGATAGCTGAACTTTCCATTCGAGCAATTTACTGAGATCCCATAAAGCTGGATAAAGCAATGAGTAAAGCCAGTTGACCGGACTATACTTATATTGAGTGAACTGTTTGTCTCTAAAAGCAGAGGAACTTCCCATTTTAAAACTACCAACGACCCACTGCCCAGTGCCTGAGCAATTGCAGACTGTCACCTGATTATTGTCCATAGCTTTGCACCTTTTGGGACAACTCTAAATGCAATGTACCCTAAATGTAACTGCCATCTTATTCTCATCCTGTATGCTGCTGGTGCTCCATAGTAGCCAAAGGTCAGCCTGCTGGTGCCATATAAACACAAAATAAGTTAAAAAAAATATCAATCCTAATGATTTTACCCTTAAAATAAAAGTCCACAATCACAAAAGGCTAAATGACAAGTCTTTTGACTCAGAATCTGATCTGCTCCAACAAACTATAAAGCATTAACCTTCCCATTGTTTCTGCTGGATTGTTTCTTTCAACCATGTTGTACACCAGGTGAGCAAAAGTATTTTTAATAAAGATTGCCAATATTTCTTACATACATAACTCGCTATCCTTGTTGGCCACCACGTTCCTGTGGTTTTACATTAAAGTATTTGCTTCAGAATATTAAAATAGATACTCACTTGTAGAGATCTAACCTGGAGGTGATAGTAGAGACAAATGTATCTTTAAAGAAATACACAAACTGACGTTTTCCATTCAAAGCACAAGCAGTTCGCCTTCAGTAAAAAACTCACATAAAAGCACTATATAAAATCACTATATCTCCGGTGACTTTGCACTGCTTTCTTATCTTTACTAGTTAAAGAGAGAAATGAACTGATATATTTATACAATGTCATAACTATTAACTACATAAAAAACCATGAAAGAACAACATCAATGACTCTCTCCAAGGAGCCATACAATTCGTGGTTTTGACTGATAAAACTCTTCATATCTCTTTCAGAATTTCATCTATGAATTACGAGAAACAACTCGGCCCTTTTAGCAGAGAACAATCAGAAGTTACATGCTGGACCGTGGGTATTTTTTGTATGGCAGAATGTGGCAGAAGACCTGTCGTCACTCGGCAAAATTAAAAATTATTAACTGCGTTTGTGTCTTCATTCCCGGAATAGGACAACCTAGAGAAAACACTTCTGATTACATAGAACATGTAAGCTGTTTTCTTATAATTCTCGAGATAACAAAAGTTTTACAGAAGCTGTCAATTCCAGCCATGAGGATTATACAGCATGGCCACAACAGTGATTTTGGTGCGCCATCATGTTCTGTATCATATATTATCATAGTGTAAAAGCTCCTTAATTTTTCAGCACGGCCTGTTAAATGTTCCCTTCAGGACATGTACAGCTGCAATCGTGGCACAAGGAGATTCTGAAGGAGATGAAGGTAACCTTGCCAAAGATTATTAGATGTAAAGTGGGAGAGTTTGTATGTGAGTTCTACCGAAGCCTTAGTATCCACGTGCCTTTCTCATCAAAACAGAGACATTTGTGGAAAATGAATAACTGCACAGTAATGTGAAATAGAATTATGTAGTAAATCCAAATGCCCAACTGTGTGGTGGGAAAGTCATGAAGGATTCAACAACTATCACAATGTCAAGGCTAAACGAGGTGTAAGGTGTGCAAAACAATGGTTCATCTCTACCTTACATTGGCCATCATGTTATCCAAATTGGAACCTAAAGTTCCCTGACACCTGACCTGCTTCATCTTCGAACCCTACACATTACACTTTGGAATACTTTTCAACAATTGCAGCATCAAAATCCTCATGAGAAGAAGCTTTATCTGAAAATGTACAATCGTCACAGCATTTAATGACTTAGGAGCTGCCACAGTGTCATGTACAATTGGATGTTCAGCTCTTACCCACCCATGAATGACACAATTCCTCCATTGTTAACACCAAGAAACAACCACAAATGCAAGTTTGGCTCTCTGATATAAATCTTTAATACTACCTTCTCCAGCTGCTACCCACCACTAAATCACTTGTATTAACCCCAAACGCCAAACTTTCTTTCAAAGAAAACATCACTAAGGAAAAAAGAGAGCATAGATCCAACCTTCCGTCTTAAAGAGCTTGAAATATTTCCTCTCCACGAAAACAGATTATTTTGCACCTTGATGGAGGCAATGTCCTGCTCTACAGTTTCCCTGAATCCTCAAAGCTCTTCTAATCCATGGATACTGCCTCATACACAGCCTAAATAATCTCAACATATCATCCCAACCCTGAAGTAACTACACTGCCTCTCTAGCTAAGGTGAGCCATCTTCAGGACTAGCTGCATCACATGCAGCTTAACCGAAGACAGCACCATTAAATTCATGGTCAATAAATGAATCACCTGAGGTGTACAGCACCACTCCAGGAGAATGTTTGTCAAAACATCGCATAGTAATACCACGCATGCCATTACAACGCGGGTATTACTATGCGATGTCAATGACATTCCATACCATTACATCGCATACTTTTACCACGAGGATGCCTTTACCACGCATGCCATTACAACGCAAAGGCATGCGTGGTAAAGGCATACTTGTGGTAAAAGTATGCAAGGTAAGTGACATCCCTACCCCTACACCTACACAACACACTACTCCCACCCCTACACTACCCCAACCCAAAAGAACTACCACACTACACTACCCACACTACTCCCACTCCTACACTACCCTAAACCCTAAACCACTACTACGCTACCCACACTACTCCCACCCCTACACTATACTAAACCCTAAAACACTACTACTCTACCCACACTACTCCCACCCCTACTTTACCCTAAACCCTAAAACACGAATACGCTACCCACACTACTCCCACCCCTACACTACCCTAAACCCTAAAACACTACTACGCTACCCACACTACTCTCACCCCTACACTATCCTAAACCCTAAAACACTACTACGCTACCCACACTACTCTCACCCCTACACTACCCTAAACCCTAAAACACTATGACCAGCATGACCCTACCCCTACCCCCAGTCCGTCCCCTACACTGAAACACTACCCTATACGACCCCCTGACACTACCTAAACCCAAAAACACTACTCTTCAAACACAAACCCTTTAAAAATACACAGCCCCTCTCACCTCTCTCTCCTCGGTGCACGTCCCTTGTCTTCGGCTGCAAGTGTTGTCAACCAAAAACGCCCCCATCCTTAGCACAGGAGCCTGCAGATCCGGCCCGGCACCTGCACCTCTCTCTTACTTCCGTCATCTCTGCCTCCTCTCTGCCATCTTGGTGCCAGGTCCTCAATCGCAAAAAACACAGTTGATGGACAGAATGTAGAACAATGTCATACATTCATCCCAGTACAAGGATCTGGGCCTAAATCCATCTTTTTATGCACTCCACACCACCCTGGGTTAGACACTGGCTATATGCAAATCAGCTCTGACCCTGTGCCTCATGGGAACAGTCCAGTCCGAACTACCAAGCTATGTCTTTCCCAGACCGGAATCAAGCATCCAAGGACCGGTTTCTGGCTATCAGCCTTCATCAGCCTGGATAGCTTGACTCCAGTGATGTGGAGAGCCCGGGACTCACGTCTGAGCATACCCAGCCCACTCGGGGTGAAAATTGCAAAAAACACAGTTGATGGACAGAATGTAGAACAATGTCATACATTCACCCCAGTACAAGGATCTGGGCCTAAATCCATCGTTTTTTTGCACTCCACACCACCCTGGGTTAGACACTGGCTATATGCAAATCAGCTCTGACCCTGTGCCTCATGGGAACAGTCCAGTCCGAACTACCAAGCCATGTCTTTCCCAGACCGGAATCAAGCATCCAAGGACCGGTTTCTGGCTATCAGCCTTCATTCAGCCTGGATAGCTTGACTCCAGTGGTGTGGAGAGCCTGGGACTCACGTCTGAGCATACCCAGCCCACTCGGGGTGAAAATTGCAAAAAACACAGTTGATGGACAGAATGTAGAATGCCTCCTCTCTGCCATCTTGGTGCCAGGTCCTCAATCTCAGCAGATTTCCCCAAAAAAGCCCCCATCCAGCGCACAGGAGCCTGCAGATCCGCCGGGGCACCAGCGCCCTCTCCACTACTTCTGTCATCACAGCCTCTTCCATCTTGGCGCCGGGTCCTCAGTCACAGATTTGCACGCATGCCGGCACCAGCGCCTTTCCCCTACTTATGTTATCGCTGTCTTCTTTCAGCCATCTTTGAGCCGGGTCCTCAGTCACAGCCATAAACACAATGCAGCGCATACGAAGTAACAACATGCGTAGTAAAGGCTACGCATTGTTACGCTTGCGTTGTAATGGTATGCGAACAAAAAGTTGCGTACTAATGGCTGTTTACCCTCAGGAGCAAGGAAATCGCCAGACTAAAGCCAATTACGACAGTAAAAGAAGAAAAATAAAAGACAGATTTTCTCAATCTATGCACCCACAATCTGCAATAACCATCCTGTCAACATCACAATGTCCCCAGCACAGTTGCAATTCAGAAAGGAGCTAGGGATTCACCTGTTCAGAGATTATGGGCCCAATTTACATATTGATGCTCAGGCCATTCTTCACCAGGGCGACAGAGTATTTTACTCAGTTTCCCTGGCAGAAGCCCTGACTGCCGGATGTATAAATGTCCATTGGATCAGCAGATAGTTAATACATTGACAGAGACCACCATCAAGGCATTGTAGCTTTGCCACACAGCTCTGTCAAACATGTCAGAGCCATACAGCAAAGGTATACTTTTTTGTTTTAAAAAATATAACCCCAAAGCAGGATGTGAAGTCCTTTTGTAAAGATCACAGGAGAATATGAGGTTTCAATTAGGTTTATTCCGCTCTTAAGTAAACATCCAAGTAAAGACCTTATTCCGCTCCTCGTTCAAACTGCAATCATATTTCTCAACCACCTTCACAAGAACCCCTTCGGCACATTCATGTTCTACATTCCTAGACTTTGTTTACATGCTAGATACCACACATCATCCCCCTAATAATCCCCGAAAACAGCAAAACAGTAAAACCCACAATACAAAATATCGTAAAATTATACCAGAAAAGCACAGTATTATTTGCAATGCGTTAAATGTGACAGTCTACAAGAGGTGGAATTTGAGCTGGCTGATCATACATAATCCTTCAAATAAGAAGGCTTTCTTGCAACTCGGAGACTCTTCCTCATCGTGGACTGTGGAATGAGGATGTCTCCTTCCTGTCTTGATAATCGGGGATCTAGTGCAGTACGACAAGCATTGTTAGTCTCCAAGCAAGAAGAAGATTTTAAGACTCTATTCAAATTACAAATCGATTTTGATCGTATAGGAAGTCTTATTTTCAACCAATCACCCACATTCACCGCAGGTTTCTTGCCCTTCATGTGCATGACATCCTCCTCACACAAAATCTGTCTCCCAGCATAACCTCTCCTCTTATCAACGCAACTTGGACACATCAAACAACAAAGGGAGATCTTCCAGTCGTAGAGTGTGGAGTCAACCTGCCCTCTCTTACTTTCTCCTGTAGTTCCTCTTTCAAAATGTTATCACAGACCATGAATACAGAATGATCACTTTTAAAACGTTATTAAATCTTTCTATCATACCATTCGCCTCAGGATGACAAAGAGCTTTTTTCCTGTGAATTATCCCTTTATCCAGCAGCAATTCCTCCATCTTTCTTGAAGTACATTGAAGCCCAACCATTATCCATTAGCAGGGAAGATGAATAACCTTCCCTACCAAAAAACTCATCCAGGAAACAGATGACAGCACTTGGCTCAATGGAATTCAAAATGTTTACCTCTGGCCACCATGAGTGCATATCAATGCAACTCAGTATGTAGCAATCCACATTAGATATCCTGATGGGGCCCTCAATATCCAGTGGTATTACCTCCCAGGGACCAAAAGGCAACTAGAGTGAATTCATGGGTTGGGTTCTACACTTTAAGATCTTGTTAGTGTTTAAACACTCACCACAACCCCTTACCATCGTCTCAACCATTAAATCCACACTAGGCCACTAATAATCTTCACATATTTTCTCTTTGGCCTTGGAAATTCCTAGATGACTTCCATGAGCACTGACAACAATCCACTTTCTAAAGCATGTTGGGGGCACTAACTTACTACCTCTCAACAAAATCCATCTTTCTAACTAAGTTCATCTCTTACATTCCAAAATCACATCAAATCTTCATTGCACTCCAACCAATGCTTAACATATGCACCACTTTTTTTAACATCTGGTCAGTTTGTACTTCTCTTAACAAATCTTTCTCTTGAATAATTCCATTTGTAACTTTGAAAACTTTCATTTTGTCTTCATTAAATCAAATTCTTCACCTAAAGTGTCTCCTACAACCATATCATTCTTATTACTGCCATCAAAAATCCTTGAAAAAAATGCGCTGTCAAATTCTTTACAGTTTAAAGGTAGAGGTATGCAGTTCTTATGGGGGAAGGAGGTGGAGGCTGGGTCGGTCAGCAGCCTTATCCTAAGGTGGAGATGGGGTGATACCCAATTTGGGAAGTAGGACATTCACACACCCGGTTGGGTGTCATACTTCATCATAGGGCTTGCTCCTCGTCAGGCCGGTGCTGCAATGCCTGATGGGCACCCTAGGGGCAGCTCTTTGTCGGAGATCTTTTTCCCAAGCTGTTACGTAAGGTGCGGCTGTGGGGCCTTGTGGTGTAGATGTGGACAGAGTGCGTGGTGAAATGATGTGTGAAGGGATAAAATGAGGCGCTGTGGTGCTCCAAAATGAATTTAATCTGCTAGCCCACTGGTCCCAATTAAAAACATCAATGATGTCTCTGCTGACATAATGGTCAGAGGGGGCCACAAGTGAGTGGTCAACATGTTTTTCTCCTATTATGTAGGAAATCATGTGGCGATTTGTCCGGATCAGAACGGGGTAATCTTCACTATCTACACAGTGGTTGGTTCGGTAATGCTCTCAAAGGTGAACCAAGCACTCTGCAACCTAACATTGAGGAACCTTTTTCTTATATATGAAATGGACCAACCTATACAAAGAAAACACAATAACAAAAATCATAATTAATCAAAAAAGAAAATGGACAAAGCAGCCTCCAAAATTAAAACATGCCAAATCACATGCATGGTGGTTCATGCAACTAAAGAGTATTTAGCCCGATAAAATCAAAGAAGCAAAACATAATAAACATGACACACATCAAGGTACTGAGGTAAGGGTGATGGTAACTAACCACCATCAAATAATTGCAACTTCAGACTCACTCGATTTGGGTGGTGGTCAGACTCTCTTGAGTTACAGGCAGAGGGTGTACGTAACAAAAGTTATCGTCCTACAGTTTAAAAGCAGATAAAGGTTATGTCAAAGTTGGAAGACACAAGAGAGACAAGCTAAAATGGGTGCACGCCACACAAGAGCTGAGCAGTGCCCCCAAGGGAGGGATCGTACTCACTGTTAAGTCGGAAACCGGTGCCGGGATCCTTCCCCTCACTCCGCCTGCACAGAACAGTGAGGGGGAGTGTTAGACCTGGTTTCATTGGCGTGAGTCTCCCTTCCATTTTTTACTGATTGCCTCCTCTGTTTTTGATCTGTTTTACTGGTTAGATGCTTTGGGCACTGTGCCACTGCTATTAAGCGCCACAGTGCAAGTGCTCCCTATGTTAAATTGATGTATTGATTAGTGACTCCATGATTGGGTTATTTGATTTACTTGTCAGACCCTAGCACAGTGCACCATGTGTGCCCAGGGCTTGTAGGTCAAATGCTGCTGGTGGGCTTGCAGCACTGGTTGTGCCACCCACATAAGCAGCTTGTAAAGTGTGTCTCAGGCCTGCCATTGAAGAGCATGTGTGCAGTCTAGTACTGCCATGTCAACTTGTTAAGTACACCCACTTGCCAATCCCTACACCTTCCCTTCTCTTCATATCAGACACCCCTAAGGTAGGCCCAGGGCAGGGTGCATTGTAAGTATAAGGTAGGACATGCCCTGGTGTGTGTGGCATGTCCTAATAGTGAATTACAGTCAATTTTATTTTTCACTATTGCAAGCCTACATGTTCCCCATAGGCCAGAATGGGCAGCTTAATTATAAATGTCAAATCAAGCGCACACAACAATTTCAATGATATGGGTAATCGAACTAAAAGTTCTTCAAGGATAAGATCACACACTAGTGTCCATTTTCATTCTTTTTTTTAATTGGTGTATAGATGTTTCTCCTGTTCAGAGGAGATCCATATAGAAAGAAACCAGCCGACACGTGTTTCGTCAGTAAGGGTGTTAACCCAATGACTCTTCAGGGCTGGAAGTGATACAAAGGACAGTGTGGGAATGTTAACAGTAATGCAAACATTCAAGGGGTGAAGAAAAAGAAGACAGGAAAAAACCTGTGTCCGTGGAAACCAAGGGAGGGAAGTTGTGTAAAAAAACAATAGTAGTGACTGGCACGCCTAAAAGGTACACCTAAAGTGAAAACATATGTAGAAGTGACCTAACCAAGTGATGTGTATGTTAACATTCGTAATGCGAATTCTGGTGACAGAAAAAACAGATGAGAGCGCAGAGGAAAACATATTAGCCTAAAATAAGACTGGGTACAGACAGTTGTTAAGGGCCGAGTACCTGTAAGAAAAACAACACAGAACGGACTAAAATATAATAAACAGGAGCGGAATAAGCATGGGTGCGGTGAAGTGAAACCAGTGCCGTGATCCATAAATCTCAATAAGCAACAGATTACTACATAACGACCCTGTTATTTTTGTCATGCCACTTTAAGGGAAAAAAATCACAATTGTACCGTCCCCGGTCAGAGGCGCTCATGAATCAGAACATGCGCAAAAAAACTAATAAAAAGGCTATAACTGTATAACATATCATCACGACAGGACACTTATAAATGCTGTTCATTCTTTACATATCCCCATCGTTCCCAATTCAAGTCGTTATTGGCTCTTATCGTTGACAAATTAAACATGCCTGCACTGTATAGGGCCAAAAAAAAATTACACTATAGAGTGTCTTAATACACGGTTTATATGAGTAAGTACTCACAAATTTGAATAAGCTATGCAGATATGATCGTATTAAACAAGAATGAAATGCATGCAGTCACTGGTCTAGAAAGCGGACCGAGCAGTACAGAGGTCTTTTGAAAACAATTTCTTTAAAACTAGTAAACAAAATTGGTAAAAGGAATGGTGACATAAAAGGGGGGGAGAGGGGGCGAATAATCAATTATAAAGTGAAAGAATAAGAGAAGGAAAATACCTGCACTAGTATATATGGTTGTGTTCTCTGTTGGAGAATGGAGAGATGAAGGGAGGGGTTAGTATGGGCAGAGCACCAAGTATGTGCGTGCCATGCCATTCATAGGAGAAATAAAAAAGTAACCGGGGTGTGTCACTCACCGGGGGAACGGTGATAATTCCAAACCGCTCCTGTACGGGTTACACGGTCGAAGTGTGCACGGGTCTGCACAAGGAAAGGTGAATGGACCGAAGGTGTAGGTCGACAAAGGCGGGTAATGTCTGTTGTCAATATTTAAACGGCTGCACGGGAGAGAAAAAATAAAAAGGGAAATGTGAAGTAAGGAGCGAGGACAATAAATTGGGCAGCAAGGAAGTGAAATGCACGGAAAAGGGGCTCCGAGTGTCTTACCGCTTAAGCCGTTTCGTGGAAGTGAAGGGTATTCACCGGATACGGGAAACACCCTTGCCAAAGGCTGAAAGGTCTTATATGGACCAGAAAACCGCGTGTGAGGAGAAAGACTAGAACGCTACTCGCCGCATGGAGGCGAAGGCCCGTTGAGAAATGAAGGAAAGACTCAGTTAATGAAAAAATCATCAGTAGAAACAGGGCAAAGCAATGGGAAGGACAAAGAAAAACCATCATCCTCGTGGGAAAGAAGTGAATGACGGCAAATGGAATAATGCTTAACTATTAAGTGGAAACTGCAAATTGGAAAAAGCAATTTGGAAATGAAAACACAGTCAAAATTGACAAGTAGGAAATGTGTGATTGAGAGCACACAGTATGTATTAGTCAAAGGAAACAATAAGGAATAGGCAAGGAAAAGTATGCCAAGAAATTTGAAAATTATAAAAAATGTAAAAAATTATTTAGGTCGAGTAAATAAAGTAGGTACAGTTCAATAGAGGGAAAATTATACATATGGTAATATAATATACATTTGGTGGATTGTCAAAGTCTGTCAGGGAGAGTAGTAAATGAGTCACCTGTACATCATTGATGGTTTGGGCATTCGGGAGTTCATTGTCAGTTGTGCCTGGGATACTTTTTGATATTCCTGGATGACCAAAGAAATGTTTTTTGAGTTTGAGTCCTCGTATAAATTTGAAAAGATCTATTTTGACCCTACAAGGATCCCCTTGTTCATGAGGGTTGAAACTGAGACCTCTACTTAATAATGAAATCATATTAGTGTCTAGCAGTTCAGAGGAGAGGTTAACAACTTGAACTTCTATGTTGGGTTCTTTATTCATTTCTTGTTCACCGACCGTAACTTCTCCCTGTAGTTGTCTCTTGCCTGCTCTGTTGCCTCTCCGGGTCTTCTGTCCGTGGTATTTGGTCGTGTGCGGGTCTCTCGTCTGATTGTCTGTATTTCTCTTAAAAAATTCTTGTTGGTGGATCCTAAAGGGTTGGTGCTTGGTCCTGCGATGTTCGTGGACGAGGTCTGGTTTTCATTTTCACTGTCGCTGTTAGGGATGCTATTAAGTGAGGTGGAGCTAGATGAGATTGACACTTCTGCTCTGGTGTTTTGATCTGCCCGTGGTGTTTTCCTGATAAGTTGATCATATTTCTTGGCAAACCACAAAGGATTTCAAGTTTTTTGGTATAGACATAGTAGAAGCGAACGTGAGAGGTGGCAATCGAGAATTGAGACTCAGACGCCAAGAAGCAATCTGGATTATGCGTCTTCATTCTGTGAAGTACGGACAAAACACTGATGATGAGCTTCATTTCTTTCTGGGACCATGAACCGTGATACCACTACATACACGTGCTTCTCAGTCTAATGACAATTATCCTTTACTTTTTCAAACAGACTTCGGAAAATTAGAGATATTATTATTCCCATATGTATATTATATTACTATATGTATATTATATTACCATATGTATAATTTTCCCTCTATTGAACTGTACCTACTTTATTTACTCGACCTAAATAATTTTTTACATTTTTTATAATTTTCACATTTCTTGGCATACTTTTCCTTGCCTATTCCTTATTGTTTCCTTTGACTAATACATACTGTGTGCTCTCAATCACACATTTCCTACTTGTCAATTTTGACTGTGTTTTCATTTCCAAATTGCTTTTTCCAATTTGCAGTTTCCACTTAATAGTTAAGCATTATTCCATTTGCCGTCATTCACTTCTTTCCCACGAGGATGATGGTTTTTCTTTGTCCTTCCCATTGCTTTGCCCTGTTTCTACTGATGATTTTTTCATTAACTGAGTCTTTCCTTCATTTCTCAACGGGCCTTCGCCTCCATGCGGCGAGTAGCGTTCTAGTCTTTCTCCTCACACGCGGTTTTCTGGTCCATATAAGACCTTTCAGCCTTTGGCAAGGGTGTTTCCCGTATCCGGTGAATACCCTTCACTTCCACGAAACGGCTTAAGCGGTAAGACACTTGGAGCCCCTTTTCCGTGCATTTCACTTCCTTGCTGCCCAATTTATTGTCCTCGCTCCTTACTTCACATTTCCCTTTTTATTTTTTCTCTCCCGTGCAGCCGTTTAAATATTGACAACAGACATTACCCGCCTTTGTCGACCTACACCTTCGGTCCATTCACCTTTCCTTGTGCAGACCCGTGCACACTTCCACCGTGTAACCCGTACAGGAGCGGTTTGGAATTATCACCGTTCCCCCGGTGAGTGACACACCCCTGTTACTTTTTTATTTCTCCTATGAATGGCATGGCACGCACATACTTGGTGCTCTGCCCATACTAACCCCTCCCTTCATCTCTCCATTCTCCAACAGAGAACACAACCATATATAGTAGTGCAGGTATTTTCCTTCTCTTAATCTTTCACTTTATAATTGATAATTCGCCCCCTCTCCCCCCTTTTATGTCACCATTCCTTTTACCAATTTTGTTTACTAGTTTTAAAGAAATTGTTTTCAAAAGACCTCTGTACTGCTCGGTCCGCTTTCTAGACCAGTGACTGCATGCATTTCATTCTTGTTTAATACGATCATATCTGCACAGCTTATTCAATTTTGTGAGTACTTACTCATATAAACCGTGTATTAAGACACTCTATAGTGTAAAAAATTTTTGGCCCTATACAGTGCAGGCATGTTTAATTTGTCAACGATAAGAGCCAATAACGACTTGAATTGGGAACGATGGGGATATGTAAAGAATGAACAGCATTTATAAGTGTCCTGTCGTGATGATATGTTATACAGTTATAGCCTTTTTATTTGTTTTTTTGCGCATGTTCTGATTCATGAGCGCCTCCGACCGGGGACGGTACAATTGTGATTTTTTTCCCTTAAAGTGGCATGACAAAAATAACAGGGTTGTTATGTAGTAATCTGTTGCTTATTGAGATTTATGGATCACGGCACTGGTTTCACTTCACCGCACCCATGCTTATTCCGCTCCTGTTTATTATATTTTAGTCCGTTCTGTGTTGTTTTTCTTACAGGTACTCGGCCCTTAACAACTGTCTGTACCCAGTCTTATTTTAGGCTAATATGTTTTCCTCTGCGCTCTCATCTGTTTTTTCTGTCACCAGATTTCGCATTACGAATGTTAACATACACATCACTTGGTTAGGTCACTTCTACATATGTTTTCACTTTAGGTGTACCTTTTAGACGTGCCAGTCACTACTATTGTTTTTTTACACAACTTCCCTCCCTTGGTTTCCACGGACACAGGTTTTTTCCTGTCTTCTTTTTCTTCACCCCTTGAATGTTTGCATTACTGTTAACATTCCCACACTGTCCTTTGTATCACTTCCAGCCCTGAAGAGTCATTGGGTTAACACCCTTACTGACGAAACACGTGTCGGCTGGTTTCTTTCTATATGGATCTCCTCTGAACCGGAGAAACATCTATACACCAATTAAAAAAAAGAATGAAAATGGACACTAGTGTGTGATCTTATTTTTGAAGAACTTTTAGTTTGATTACCCATATCATTGAAATTGTTGTGTGCGCTTGATTTGACATTTATTTCACATAAGGGTTAGCTTTCTCACCCTTTGGTTTCAGAGTTATAGGGTTTTCTCTGAACAAGCTGCACCAAACAACCTTACCCTTTCGTTACTACCCTACCACTACATGTTGTGCGCCATCCCGTCTGAACATTGATAACCCTTCGCGGAATTGTAGCTTAATTATAACCCTAACTGACTCAGGGAACTAGGTAGAAATTCGAGTTTAGTATGCCTGAACTCAGAATGATATAATACACACAAAGAGGGGTGGAGAGGAAAAATCACATATAACAGAGGAGATAAGCAGTGACACAATAATATGTTTGAAAAAACTGCCCTCACTCACACAAAAAATGTGTGTGACATGCTTCATCATCGAGTCTACTACGACGCCCTGGCGTAGCCACGCACAGAGCGGAGCATAGTGAGGGGGAACATAAAACATAAAGACAGAACACAAAATGAACGTGACAACAGTGTTCACAACGAAAATGTGTCAATCTAAGACTGGGTACAGTGATAGAACAAAAAAGTGCAGTCAAAATAGTGAACTTAAAACTGGCTCATGGATACCTAATATACCTTTATTCGTAGGTTCCAAGGTCAGGATTAAAAAAGAAGGAAGGATGGTGGTGTTAAGAAAGGAGATTAGGAACCTATAACCCCCCTCCTAAACCGCTGGAGTCAACATGTTTCGACCTGGGCGTGCCTCCAATCCGTAGGTCACATTGGTCTTCGTCAGGACATCTATATATCACAGTCTCATGAAAAGTCCCCCTTACCTTAGTCTGTTGCTAAGGAGGCAATAGTAGATCTAGTCGATCTTGATAATCTGGAGGAAGTTCCGCCCACACGGAAAACACATACTGCAGAGAGATAAACAGTAAACTGGAAGTTGTGATCCCGGTATAAGTAATACCCATCTCACAATATTCAAGCTTATTCACCCTCCAGTGTTATGTAATGTCCTTATCTAAAACAAATCTCTTGCCCCCAAAGGTGACTGCTGAGTAGTCAGCCTATCCCATCTTAAATAAGTGGCTCCAAGTGGAATAAAAACATAGAGGAGTGTCCTCGAATACATTGTAGGTGCAGGAGTATAAAATGCACAGTGAGACACCAAAGGCATTGACCTGGGACTACCAACACCCTGGGAACAGAGAGGGCACACAAATTGTAATTCGCAGGGATTGATTTATTTAATTACTTGCCCCTGCAGTAAATGATACGTAGGAATGACAAACAGGAAGGTAAAGACCCGCATTAACAAACATCGTAGCACAATTAGATGTGGCAGATCTAATACGAGGCTTACATCACATTTTATGGAGGTGGGGCATACTGCAGAGGACCTTAGATGGACAGTCGTCGAGAAACCATATCTAGGGCCACAGCCATCGGATGCGAACAGAGCCCTGTTTGTGCGTGAACAGAAATGGGTTTTTCGCCTCAAGAGCCATCTTAATGATCTCAATGATGATATACCCTGGCATGTTGACTTTAGGGGGTTCGGAGTGGTAGAGTAGCTGTTTGACCCTCTCCCCTTGGTCGTGTGAGAAAATCTCAGAATGAGATTAGAAAGTACATATTTTCTTGCCTAACTATCCAAGCCTGCCTCTGCTAGGTTGTGTATTCTTTGTCTGGAGTTTGAGTGACAGGGCCTGGGGGATTCCAGGAGACAGGGTGAGTCAGCACAGGGCTGAATAGAGAGATCTGCATGTAGATGGGTGGGAGGAGTTGCACCTGGGACCTGAATAGGGCTGTGCCTTCCTTCCACAATGCTGGCTCCACCTCATGTGGTGTGCCTGATGTCCCTGGCCTACACTGTGAAAGGACAGAAGGAGTCTTGTCAACAAAGTGCTCCAGGACTTAGCAGAACTGGTTTGAACTAGGCAAAGGCCTCTCTGCCCTCAGAGAACAAAGGGAAAATTAGTATAAATATGGGGACCCAGACCCCAAGACTTTAGATCACTTCTGGGAGCAAGACAAACCTTTTGCCAAGGAGAAGAACCAAGGAAGCTGCAGGAGTTTGGACTGTCCCTCTGCCAGTGTGTTGTAAGCTGGGTTGGCCTGCAGTGGTATCTTCATTGCCCAGGAAAGGAGAAGGAACTTTTAAAGAACTTTCATCATCTTGCAGAATATTTCTCTAAGGGCTTGATTTGAGCTCGCCTCCTGACCGAAGTCTCAGGGATACCAGACTTCACCCCCTTCTGTTTGCCTGCATCTAGAACTTGTTGTTCTAGTGCTACAGGAGGAATCTGCAATACCGACGCCAGTAGGCAATGCTATAATCGGCAACGAAGTTGTGAGTGCTGCTCCAACTTGCAATGTAGACCCGACGCTGGGCGATGTGCCACATCGATGCCAGCGAACAACATCGTAAGCTTGCCATAGCCGTGAGCGCTGCTCCCACTTGCGACACCGGACCAAAGTCTGCGGTTGTGCCGCATCGACTCTGAAACCAACATCATCGCGGAGCCGATCATCGATGTGGGTGGTCAAGGATCCATCGACATCGTGACATTGCACGGAACCGTGGTTTTGGCACTATCGTGACGTCACCTCCTCTCCAGTCAGGAACCGACGCCTCCCCTGCCTGCGCAAGCATCCAGGTCCTGACGCTTCATCTCCCCCGAAGCAAGGAACCGACGCCGCACCGTGCCAACGACGCCACATCTCCCCGACGACGTGAGCTGTCTTTGTTTTCTCTTTTCCAAGGTACTGTTCTTTGTGGGTTTGTTTTGA
The DNA here is from genome assembly GCF_964261635.1 of Lissotriton helveticus. NCBI lineage: Eukaryota > Metazoa > Chordata > Amphibia > Caudata > Salamandridae > Lissotriton > Lissotriton helveticus. The sequence goes on along the minus strand of NC_136057.1, from coordinate 711,449,207 downwards.
CTCCGGGCCCGACGACGTGCACCTCGCGGTCGGCACGGAACTTTGGGATTTCTTTGACCTTGATGCCGTGATAACTCCAGTTGGGGTTATTTGGTGCTAGAGACTATTTTTAAGTGAAAATCTATTTTTGAACTATTTTTACCATCTTGAAGAATTGTTATTGAGGACAGTATTGTGGATTTTTGTTGTTTATGGTCTTGTGATAAGTCTATATAAAAAAATACTTATTTTTATAAAACCTGTGTTGTGTCCATCTGTAGTGGTTTCACTGTATTGCTGTATGTGTTCACAAATGATTAACACACTGCCTCTGAGATAAGCCTGTCTGCTCGTGCCAAGCTACCAAGGGGCTGAGCCGGGGTTATCCAGTAATGTCTTCCCCTTTCCCTGATTTCGAAGCAAGGGTCCATATTTGGTCAAAGGTGTATACCATTTCCATAGAAACCCCGAGTTCTAACCGGATGTGTGCAGAACCGGCTTATGTATCTAGTGAGATGCTGCACTCATCAAGAGGGCAGGAAGCAGTCCGGTGATGTGCGCTTAGTGGCAGGGGAATGCTCGCAAGTGCATGGCTCATGTTGTTCAAAGGTGGCAGCCATCTTAAGTGAGAAATCTCAAGGTATTCCTGTAGCTGCTCAATTGAAAACGGAGGTTGGTCAACCACGAAAGAAGGGCAGTCGCTCCTGGTTCAGAGATGTACTGCAGTATGAGTCTATTACCTTGGTAAATGAAACCGGTACCAAAATGCATCAAGGTGTGTGGTAACCAGTTATATGTAATACCTGAAAGCCAGACATATTCCCTGCCAGTGACAGAATCAGGTACAGCCATACCTCTGAAGTCACCTGGTCAGACCACTCGATCGTCCACTTCTACATCACAGACACCCTCATCATTACCACCAACCCGTCCAGCACCCCAGCAGGTGCTGGAGCAAAGTAACTGAAAACCTTTGGATCAACACCCTCAGCACCAGTTCCCCCAGAAGCCACCTCCAACCTTGAGGTGGCTTTCGAAAACGTCAACTCATGGATCACCGAATGTGCCAACATAGTCACCCCCTCAAACCCACCAAACCAGGCAGAACCCCAATGATGCCAGCTGGTACGCCCCAGATCTCAAATCCTCCAAGCGCATCTGCAAATCGCTTGAAAGGACCTGGTGCACCAGCAAACCACCCATCGACCGAGCTAACTTCAAACTAGCCCCCTACGGATGCCACCAAATACTGAAAAATGCCAAGAAAAGCCCCATGGTCACCTTCCTCGGAGACAGCTCAAAGCACAGCAAGGAAATTTTCTGCATCATCAAAGAATTATCCAAACCCACAGCTACCGAGAACACCATCACCCCCTCCCAGTACCTATGCGCAATGTTCCCTCTAATTTCTTTCCTCTGTGTGCGGTAGTGGAGGGTCTCTGTGCGCTGCAACCATGGCTATGTGCACCAGGAACCAGACCACGCGTGTGTGTAGTGCAAAATGTCCCTCCAAACGTTTACTTAAAAACTTAAAAAGATGGTACATTACTCGCAGATTCGTTAAACAGAACAAGACCCAGCAGGGCAGCCTATTCAAGGGAGTTCCTCAAATACTAAAAATAGATGCTTTCATCTTATTTTGCCATACAAAATATTTCAAGAAACGCATGCCTTTGCCCAAGTAGCGAGGTATTGGCAGACCGCAGACCTTTACTATTTCATCTTTTTAATGTAAGCAGATACAAATTCATGCTGCTATCTTCTCCAGATGGAACTGAAGTGTTGTTTATAGAAATAAGGCCAAAATACAGAAAAACGATAGATGAATCTGAACTAATACCGTAGTTAAAAAGGCAGAGACTGCTATACTGCAAGAACATTCGATTACTTGCACAGAAAGATTGCAGAGGTGAATCTCGAATGGGGAGGAGTCAATTACTCCCTTCAGTGAATCAGATAGTGTGAAGCAATAACTGCCCAATGCTGTTTAGCAAGTGATATTATTGATTTTTATATATTTACTGCATCTTCATTGCTTTGATTTTGTTCACAAGAAAGTGTCACTCTTAGCCTTCGAATGCTAGTCATCATAAGTACATTGAAATTATGAAAATGTCACACGTAAGCAATCTGAAACCTCGGCAACTATGCTCACTTTTCTAAGAAAAGAGTACAGCATGTTTAAAAACAGGGCATGTGCTTTCAGAATAAATTGCAAGTACAAGCCTTGTTTTTAAGCTTGCTGTACTCTTTTGTTAGTAAAGCGCAGTGCGGGGCAGATGGTGGGCTTTTCTTTAGGTATTCATGTTAATTGCAGTTGTGATTAACATGAATACTTAAACAAAAGCCCACAATCCTCCGCAGGCGCGCTTTACTAACTAAAGAGCACAGTAAGTTTTAAAACACAGCGTGGGCTTTTAGAAAGTACATGCTGTGTTTTTAAACTTGATCTACTCTTTTGTTAGTAATTGACAGGGTTGCCTCGGCTGCCTCTCTTGTTCAAAGGGACAATCATGGGGGTTTTCACAAACAAACAAATTCTGTAGGCGCTTTTTAATTGGAACTCACTCTAGTCCACATGTTAGCTTATCTTTTCACCTGCCTCGCTACTTTGTGCTAGAGATTGGTGCTGCATTTCCAAGGCCAATGACAGAGTTCTGGGACTAGACTGCCTGTTTTGTGGGAAAAAGATAAGCCCAACATAACAGTGTACCAAAAACACATGCCCTCACTCTAGCATTGATGTTTTACCGCCTAACAAAGCCAGTGTACTTTAAACATGGGTATTAACATACTCTCGGAAAGGGAAAATAATGTAAGTTTTGGGCTACCAATTGGGTCTCCCATAATAATTGAATGATTGCATGCACTAGACCTCATCCTGAACTCTCACCAACCATATTAGTGCAAAAAGCTAAGAGGTATGTTTGCTCTTGAGGCCACACAAATACTCAGCTGGAACATCTCAGGAATAATCCCTAAAACAGAAAATCTAGTCTAGCAAACTTTCATCAAGCAAAATGATATCTGCTGCTTCCAAGGAACATGGTCTATATCATAAATCTCAGTGGATGGGTTTGTGGAACAGTACATCCCAGCAGTTAATCCAAAAAATACAGGGCCCCCTTTTGGGCAGATTAGTAATTTGGGTCACCACGAAGCTTTATTACACAACCCAACAACACGTTGTGGCGAACACTCCTTTAAATATCCAGTATGTCAGGCTAACTAGGGTCTCAGTACTAGCAGATGAACTAGATGTACTGAAAATCTATGCCCTTTGAGATGTAATGCATATGACAAGTTCGTATTCGCAGCCCTCAAAGATACAGTTCTGGCAATCAGAACTGCAGAATTAAAGCCACCCAGCATACTGTAGTGGTATGTAACTTGCCCAATCAAAGAGATGTTAGAAAATTTAACCACTGTGGAAGAACAATCCTTGGCATCTCGGAGGCCGACAATGAGATGGGACATGAAAACTAGGCAGGGGAAAGGCTTAACATCACCGCTAATGGGCTGTTGCCTGTATCTCTTTAACGACTGGACTTGTTTAGATGTTTTAGCCTGCAGAATCTATAAATCAGGAAACAGGTCAAGTCTGATCAACTATTTTCTGGTCAACATCAAAGTCTAGGCTGGGGTCTTGGACATGGGGGTTGTGTCATGCCCAAAATTGACCATGATCCATCAGTGGCCACAATTATGCTGACCCTAATGACAGCATGCCCCTCAAGACAATAAGGTCTTGTGTACCATCCAGCAATACTCCAGTCAAACAATAGGTCAATTAAATGGAGAATGGTGAGCTACATAAAGTGGTTCAATTTTTAATGGAAGAATCAGCTTAAGGTCCCAAGAACATTCTTTCTTCAAGGGAAAGAAGCAATGGAATGGGACTGACCTGCTATAACTGAGTGAATACAAAGCCTTCTCCTACTGGACTACCTACCAAACCCCTTGAGGCAAATCATGATCATTGTAAAAACGAGTGATTTGATTAGGAGTGCAGGAAAAGAAAGCAAAAGCTCTCTTGCATTGCATCACTACTCAACCAAGGACAAGATTAACTTTGTCAAACTCAGAACAAAATATGAAAAGCTAACAGTGTCAAAAACATCAAACTCAGAGAATGTGGGATGAACTCATGCAGGCAGATAGAGGTAAACATCCAAAGAGATTATGGGAACTCATATCCCATTACTTGAGAGTATATGGAAATCTCCAGGGGTCATATATAGGTGCACACTAATTAGCCAACAATTTGAAACAGCTACACGCAGAGAGCAAAGGGGAACAACCCCCCCACACCAAAACCTGCTAAGCAAAATAAGAAGATGGCAGGAGCATCAATTTGATCATCCTACTGCTGGAGGTAGAACTAGCTATTGTGAGTCAAAAGCTGAATACAAATTCAGAGTTTGATTTAGCCCCAGTAGACCTGTATCAAGGAGAACCTACAGTATGGCGATAGCCTGATTAAGGTGTTCAATGCAGCCCTGGCAACCAGCGCCTTACCATGCCTGTGGCAAAAATGTGCCGTTACTAAAGCCATTTTCCTACCCCTGAGGCTAAGGTGTAAAAACACAGCGTGTACTTTCTGAAAGTACACACTATGGGGTATATTACCAACAACTAGCGATAATTTTTGTCTCTAACTTGTTTAGAGACAAAAATTATCGCCGCACATCGGCGATTTTTATCGCAGATAAACCTTGCTATTAGCAAGGTTTATCGCAAATGCGATAAAAAACGGCCGCAATGCATGAATATCGCTGAAAAGTCAGCGATATTCATGCATTATCGAGCAAATGCTCTTAGCCATGTTATCCACCTCCCATTGGATAACATGGTGAAGAACTGCTCAGGGCAGGTGTTAGCTTTTGGAGATATTCGCGCTTAGCGCGAATATCTCCAAAAGTTGGTAATAGGAGATAGCGATGTTAGCGACTGTTTCCAGTCGCTAACATCTTGGCACGCCCACTTTGCATGTCTTTAGTGATAAATATCACTGACATGCAAAGCGGGGCCCAAGATGGTCGCTATCTCCTATTAGCTGTCACTAACTGGTGTTAGCGACAGCTTGGTAATAGGGAGATAATTTTATCTCCGCTTTCTTGGCTCTTAAAGCCAAAAAAGCGGAGATAAACCCCTTGATAATATACCCCTGTGTTTTTAAACTTGCTGTGCTTTTTAGTTAGCAAAGCGCGGTGCTGGGCAGACAGTGGGTTTTTGTTTAAGTATTCACAGTCCTGCCAAGTGCCATGCATCAGGCGTTAGACTAACGCATTTCAGTGTGGTGCTTCGCATCACCGCACTGAAATGCAGTGTCACACATATCCGTGTATGGCAACTGCCATTGTGTAGCCTGTGGAAGGAACTAGAGTGTGTGGGATTTGGTAGCTTGCATTCTGTAGCTGCAGCATGGTGTGCTGTTCCTGCAGGCTTGGGGCACTGCTGGCAGGTTCACAGTGCTACAATGTATCAGCAGGTTTGATTCCGCGGCGCGGCTCTGAGTCAGACAACCTGACTTCAGGGCTGGGCCCAGCCCGGTTGTGATCCAATCGGTCAGTGGTGCCATGGGGGAATGGGGGTGTCATGTCCTGCTGCCAGAGCGCCGTGGGGAGTTTGTGAAGAAGGCGCAGGGGTTCACCGGTTGGCGGGCAGCAAATGGCTCTCAGCGTTGCTCTGTGCACCGTGAAATAGTTAGCCAACTCTTGTGCCTTTTCCAATGCTTGTTTCTGGGATAAGAAGAGGTAATGTGTGTGAGGGGTACCGAGTTCATATCCACCCACTTCTTTACAGTACTTCTACTTTCTGTCTGTAAGTTATACTATTTTATAGTGAAATAATGAATAATGAATTTAAGAAATAATGGTGTAATTTCTTTTATTTATAGGTTTCCCTTGTCTTCATTGCTTGATTTTGCTTGTAATGAAATGTCACTCATGATTACACTGAGATATAAAATGTCACACATGGCAAACTGAAACATTGGAAGCTATGTATTCATGTAAATCACAGCCCCTTCACGAGCTGTGATTAACACAAATACCTAAGCAAAAGCCCAAAATCTTCCCTGCACCGCACTTTACTAACAAAAGAGTAGAGCAAGTTTAAAAACACAGCGTATACTTTCAGAAAGTACACGCTGTATTTTTAAACTTGCTCTACTCTTTGGTTAGTAAAGCGCGATGTGGGGAAGACTGTGGGCTTTTGTTTAAGTATTTGTGTTAATAACAGCCCCTTCACGAGCTGTGATTAACATGAATCCTTAAGCAAAAGCCCACAATCTTCCCCGCACCGAACTTTACTAACAAAAGAGTAGAGCAAGCTTAAAAACACAGCGTGTTATACGCTGTGTTTTTAAGCTTGCTCTACTCTTTTGTTAGTAAAGCACGGTGCAGGGAAGACTGTGGGCTTTTGTTGAAGTATTCATGTTAATCACAGCTCATGAAGGGGCTGTGATTAACACGAACACTTAAACAAAAGCCCACAGTCTTCCCTGCACAGCGCTGTGCCAAAACATTCAGCAAGTGCCCCAAGCCAGCCTTACCTGCGCTACTGCTGGCAAAAAGAAGTGCTTTTCGCGCCGCCGCTTTAAAAAGCGAATGGCGCAAAAAGCAATTCTTTCTTGGGATTTCCTGTGTGCGTGCTCCCCACACGGGAGTGCGCACTCACAGGAAGAGAGGTGCGTGCGCACACACGAGCACCTTATTGAGAACAGTGCCTATGCGGTACCCTCACAGACTTCTTCTACAGCAAAATAGCCACGATTTATGAACACTTTGACCCCCAACCTCCCATAGCAGACCTCAACAGACTCCTCAAGATCACTCACTCCAATATAAACACAATCCCTACGTGAGAACCACTCTCTAAGCAGACCACCACTGCCATCATAAACACCATCCACTCAGGATCACCTAGAGATCCCTGCCCCCACCACATGCTCAACCTGGGGAACAATATCATCAGCAATGAACTCACTACAAAATTCAATTAATCCATCACCTATGCCTCCTTCCAAGAGGGAAGGAAACTCACCGAAGTCAAACAGCTCCTTAAAAAACCCGCTGTAGACCCCAACAAATTCAACAACTTCCGGCCTATCTCCTTGCTCTCTTTCCCCACAAAAGATCTTGAGAAAGCAATAAACCTCCAACTCACCAACCACCTAGAAAACAACAACCTCCTGGACCCTTTCTGTCATATGGCCGATGGGGTCATTATCAACATTGCTTAGTTAGCATGAGCTCTGCTGCCATGATGCTGCTTTTGCATATGTTACCTCATGACTTTATTTTGCAAGACTTTGTTTGTGCCTTTTGCATGAGAACTGCCTGCTTTCTGCATTCTCTGCCTTTTCCTGGCGTTTAGTCTGAACACACTGTGCAGGGTCGCTAAACAATGCCCCTTGTTATTCTGTTCTAGTCAGTCCCTAGCACCTAGATAAAACACCCTAACACAGCTGCTCTTGCTGAAGCCTCATGTTTTGATATTACGGGATGGCATGTTGGTTTAACACACACTTGGAGAGGGACCTTTCCGGGGACAAGAGCTATGCTGTTCCAATGATGTAAAACTAAGATCTAGGCACTCAGGTATGGGGTCTGCTGACAAAACCCAGAGATCTGCCTTTATATAATAAAACGTATTCTTTCCAAAGGGAGGGTGGTTAGGCCTTATAGTCCTTTATCCACTGTCTGTATACGATGACATCCCCTTTCGTGTCCTGTGGACTTGCTACAATGCTAACTGCTTCGGGTTTATTTATTTATTTAATTTATTTATTTTATTTATTTAATGCCATTTATAAAGCGCGTGCAATTACCCTTAGGCGTCTCGGCGCTGAAATTGCATTAAAGTCTCACCCTAGACAGAAAAAAGCAGGAAAGTGAATTACTGATTAAAAAGCCATGTCTTCAGTTTTTTTCTAAACTGAAGAAGAGTAGAACTAGTTCTTATATAGATGGGTAGGGTGTTCCAAAGTCTGGGGGCCGCGATTAAAAAGCGGCGATCACCCCAGGAAACTGTACGGCTACGTTGAACCACTAGCTGGTTAGAAGATGTGGATCTGAGCTTTCTCATAGGATTGTACGGAATCAGTTGTTTCTTAAAGAATCGAGGTCCTAAGTCCTGAAGTGATTTAAAAACAGTGCACAAAGATTTGAATTTGACCCTATTGTGAATGGACAGCCAGTGGAATTTTTTAAGCGTGTCCGAGATGGGTGCAAATCTGGTTTTTTTTGCAAGTACGCGGGCAGCAGCATTTTGAACGGTCTGTAATTTTTTGATGACTCTGTTCTGGGCATTAAGCAACAGACCGTTACAGTAATCTAGTGAAGACAACACTAGCGAGGAGACTAGTGTTTTTGCTGCTGATTCAGGTAGGTATGGTATGATTTTCCTTACAATACGTAACTTAAAGTGAGCATTAGCAGCCACTTTATTCGCATGGGCCATGAAGTTGAGCTGGTTGTCAAAGGTGACACCTAAGTTTCTAACTTTGACCGAGGGGCAAGGAGGTGTACCCATGGCCGCTGGCCACCAGGTTGCCGACCAGGCTGGGGAGAGCTTACCAAAGATAACCACCTCTGTTTTATCAGAGTTGAGCTTCAGGCAATTTCTTGCCATCCACTCACTAATTGCAGTCATCCCATCTTGGAAACTCTCCGCCATCTTCTGTCCATCACCCTTTATGGCCAGAACCAACTGGGTGTCGTCAGCGTATGAGGTCAGGCCCATCCCGTAGGCTTTGATGACACTAGCAAGGTCCGACACGTATATGTTAAATAGTGTCGGACTCAGGGATGAGCCTTGTGGGACCCCACACGGCAACGACAAGTCGGCAGATTGAAAGGGGCCCAGGGTAACCGCCTGGGTTCTATTGGCCAGAAAAGAGGGCAGAAGATCTCTAGCAGTAAGCTGAATGCCCATCCTCTCGACACGGTCGACCAAGATCTTGTGGTCGACCGTGTCGAAGGCAGCAGACAAATCAAGGAGGACTAATACAGCAGTACCTCCTTGGTCACGGATGACTCTTATGTCGTCGGCTGCTTTTATGAGTGCGGTTTCCGTGCCATGATGTTTGCGGAAGCCGAACTATGTATCGTCCAGCAGATGATTGTTCTCTATATAAGCTGACAACTGCTGGTTCATGGCCTTTTCTATAACCTTCGCTAGAAAAGGTAGACTTGCAATCGGGCGGTAATTTTTTAGTTCGCTTTTGTCTAACACCGGTTTTTTCAGCAGAGGTTTGATTAGTGTATTTTTCAGCGAGTCGGGGTAGGATCCGGATGCCAGAATAGTGTTACAGAGGGTGGTTATAATGGGGATGACTATATCTGGTACTGTGGCAAGTACCGAGGTAGGGCAGGGATCCAAAGCTGATCCAGCTTTAATCGTGTTAAAGATGCTTTTGACTTGATCGGTGGTGAGGGCATTGAAGGAAGTCATAGTGGTGCTAGCCGGAGTCACTAAAGTGACCGGAGGAATAGTGACACTACTGTGGACCTGGTCAAGATTAAAAGCTTGATAAATATCATTGACTTTAGTGAAGAAAAAGTCTGACAAGGCATCGCATAAGGTTTGTGATGGGGGTGGATTAAGATCCGGGGCATTACCCGCAAGGGTTTTAGCAACGTGATAAAGCTCTTTGCTGGAATTTTTGGCCGATTCTATATGGCGAGTGTAGTAATCCTTTTTTGCTGTTATTATCATTGATTTATAAGTAGCCAGGGTTTTCTTATAATTGTCCTTGGTTTCAGTATCATAAGTTCTACGCCATTGTCGTTCCTTATTCCTAGTAAGTTGTTTTTGGTCTTTTAGTTGTTTCGTATACCACTGAGCTTTAGGCCTATTTCTATTCTTAGAGATTGATTTGGTGGGTGCCAACTGAGTTGAAGCTTCACCCAACCATTTTTGAAATTGAATAGTGGCAGTCGTTGGGTCAGTGGATAATTCTGGGGTTGTGGTGTGGAGAAGCAGCATTAAATCATTGGGGTTAATGTCCTTCCACGCTTTGAACGTGCCCTTTATAGCAGGAGACCTTTTTTACTCTGCGGACCTTTGATGGTAAGTTTACTAATGATAACTGAATGGTCTGTCCAGGTCATTGGAAGAACAGAGGTGATGGACAGTCCTTCCACATTAGTGAAGATACCGTCCAGCGTATGGCCTGCCTGGTGAGTAGAAGTTGTAACCAACTGTGTAAGGCCCATCGTATCAAGGTCTGATACGAGGGATACGGTATCCCTGTCACTGTGAAGCTCTAGATGAAAGTTGAAATCACCCAATATCGTGGTGAATTCTTCTGCCGCTATAGATTCAGTGATGTTGGTAAGATTTGTGAGAAACGCGGATCTAGTACCAGGGGGTCTTATAGGGGGTTTATGCTTATTGCTGCTGGTAGGGGGGTCTTATACTGCATTACAGAGCACTAGAGTTAAAATAAACATTTTGAACTATAACAGTGACTCTGTCTATTCTTATAGTGGACAAGTACGAGTGAGTGAGCAAAAGGTACGTCTTGCTACAGCGATTCCTGAGAGAGTTGGGAGTGTTGTGTTCTGGTTGTGTAATCATTTGTAGCTTCATGATTATGTAGGAGAACGAATTAGACACTATAGGTAGTCGGTTCTGGGATTTTGGGTACTGAGGCGGTAGGCAGGCTCAGCCCCTACACACTGAGGTACTGTTTTCCTGCACATAGTTCTGCTGATTCGTGTTGCAGGCTGGCTTCCCAATTTTGGAGATCTGGTACGCGAAAAGCTGGAGAACAAAAAATAATTTGGTCCTTTTTATCGTGCACCGGTCCCAGTTCTTGGATTAAAGGGTTCTCGTAGAGTGATACTGCCACCTTTGCCTGGTCGCAAATGAAAACAGATACATTTCAATTGACCATGTCAAACTACACCATCTGGCCAGTTCTGAATAGTGTGCCTTCGAGTGTTTCATGTAACGCTATTTCTTTAAATCCTATGGCTCCTGCATCCTTAAATAATCCCTGTGTCCTTGAGGGTGAAATGGAGACTACGGCTAGCCTTTTACGAGCTATGCCTTCATCTACTGTGGCTTCCAGCGTGGATGTTGAGTATACTGATCCTGTTGATGAGTACCATATTGTAGTACCGGACAGTACTTTACAGCATTATGCTGATGCTGCGCCGCCATTGTTAATGAACGTGGATGCAAGTGATTATTTTGAGGACCATACAAGCTTCTCTTATGACTCCTCCTCGTCCTCCTCTGTGGCACCTCCACTGACAAAAACAAGCATTTTCATCTCTTGGTTCAAAAACACTGACCTGGGCCCACCCTGTACCTACATCTGGTTGGTGCTTATCCTGATTTTCCGCTTCATGTCAATTGGGTTTGTGACAGTATTCTTCTAGCTCATTAATGGTCATTATTTGCCAGAACGCTCTGCTGTAAAGTTGGTCGATGGTATTCTGGCTCCCCATACAGCGTCCCATATCATGAAACGTGATCAAGGCATTGTGAACATTTTTGCTTTCGAGGATGCCATAATTTTGAATAAAGTGGCATTCGAAATCCATGGTCCGACGGAGGTTCTCAAGATCCCATACGTGAATCTGGATTCAATGTATATCACAGTACAGAAACCTACACATACACAGACTCCACCAGATAGGGATCCGAGGAAAGCCCTGAGTGGATCGCATCCTTCATTACTGGAAGTACCCAGAGCGTCCGCATCCCACCCTACAGCTCGAGCCCAAAGAACATCAACTGTGGTGTTCCTCAAGGAATGTGTCTAAGCCCAACCCTGTTCAACATGTACATGACCCCTCTGGCCACTCTGGTCAGATCCTACGGCATGAACATCATCTCCCAGGCTGACGATACTCAGCTCATCCTCTCCCTATCTTCGGACCCCGTTAAACACCAATTCTAACTTTCACAAGTGCATGACCAGCGTTGCCAGCTGGATGCAGAACATGTGCCTCAAACTCAACAATGACAAACAGAGATACTGGTCTTCGGGAGCAACTCCTCCCCATGGGATGACTCCTGGTGGCCAACTGAACTTGGCCCCTTACCTATAACCCCAGAACACGCAAGGACCCTCAGCATCATACTTGACAGCAAGCTCACTATGAAGAACATATAAACGCAGTCTTGTCTTTCTACTTCCTCACCCTACGCATGCTCAGTAAGGTCTTCAAATGGCTCCCCATCAGCACCAGACGCACCATCACCCAGGCCCTCATCACCAGTTGTCTGGACTACGGCAGCTCGCTATACGTGATGATCACCTCACAATTACTAAACAGACTCCAGACCATCCAGAACACAGCAGCCATGCACATACTCAGCCTTCTGTGATGGACCTACATCACCCCTCACCTCAAATCTCTGTACTGGCTCCATATCAGCAAACAGTGCCAATTCAAACTGCTTACCCACGCCTACAAAGTCCTGCACAACAAGGGACCGGCCTAACTCAATCACAGAGTGAATTTCCACCAACCAGTCAGACAACTACGCTCCACCTCACTCTCTCTAACCTACATGCCCGCATCCATAGAAGCAAAAGTGGTGGCCGCCCCTTCTCCCAACTGGTTGAAAAATCTTGTAACAGCCTCCCCCGCCACCTTTAAGCACCCCTCACCCAGCAAGATTTCAGGTAAGGCCTAAAAACCTGGTTACTCAACTAACGTCCCTCAGCAGCAGAATCCCCCCCAGTACCTGCATACCCTCACAGTGATAAGCAGCGCTATACAATGCCTGTTTGATTGATTTATTGAGCCAGCAAAGCTCAATGTCAGCTTCAGCCTTCAATGCCACTTCACTTAATATCAAGTTTTCAGAGAATTTCTATCAGGCGCAAGCTGCGGGAGAACTTTTGCGGAGTTAATTTGCAAATCTAAAGGCTGCAATGCAGCACGATAAAAAATGTGTGCCAAACATAGATGGCTGTAGTCTTAGGTGTTCCGATCAAAGTTGTTGAGGGACGTCATGTTGACGCTGATGTGTTCCAAAAACAGCTGCTGAGGAATGTTGGTATAACGCTGATGATACGAGTGATACGAGTGATGCATACAGACTGCAGAAAGCAACTGTGGGAATGCACACGTAACAAAATCACATACAACATGCCCACCTACCAGACACAACAACACAAGTAACTGTGGTAACAGGGGCCAGACAGGTAGACAAACCATCCACAAAGGCATAGCCCCTCTGCCACACAATTGCAGAATGTGGGGAGAGGTGGGAACTAAGAATGTGCGAAGGCGGCAATGGACCCATGAATAAGAATGTACACAATGCCAAGTGTGGCGGTGAGGGGCTGGACAGTCTTGAGTATGCAGAGCGCAGACATGTCCATGTGGACATATACTGCTGGTGTCTGTAGTGTTGTGGACAGTGGACGCAACCATGTTACCTCAGACAGTGGGAAAGATTTTGGACATGTAGCTATGTCGCCCCCCCCCTGTTAGCGTAAGCGTAGTGGGATGGGCCAGTGTATGCCAGTCCACCGTAGGAGTGTGATGAAATAGCCCGGGGCTCTGGGTGTGGTTCACTTCCGGGATGGCCACCAAAGTAACTACTGCGTGTGTCTCTTTGTCCGCCATATCCTGACCATAGGCCTACACACAAGTGGCCAACCACCTTCAAAGGCCAAATTTACACCAATGACGATGTAGCTACGTCACTCGCCACCCGGCGCACATCTCATCATCGCCTGCAGGGGCATGTCTGCCAGGGTGGCGCCCCTCACCCTGCCACGAGGCTGTCACCGTGACCGGTGGTGCCTGCTCGATCCTGTGCGCCTGCTGCACCCCCAGCCCTCTGGTCCCCAGACCCGTCCGGCACCCAGCGGTGATTGCCCACTCCTGCGCACCCAGGCCTCACTGCTCACCTGCCACCACTGTCTCCAAGAGTGCCCACCACATCCCGGTGCAATCTTCAAGCCCGAGGCCCGTGAGCTTAGCAGCCTACTCAGCCGATCACTGGCTTCTGCGCAGGAGGCCTCCAGCGCACCCTGTTCTTTGTGTGCTGACTGCTCCCTCCGGCCTACACTGCAGTCCAGCAGGTTTCTGACAAATCCATTCCAGTCCGGGCCTCCAGGCCTACTGTATCATCGCAGGCTGCACACCTGCTCAGATCTTCAGGTGGGCCTACCTCAGTGTACTGCAAATCATCGCCACCTGGCGGTAGGCTTGCGCCGGATGCAGTGCCTCAGGTGCCACTACATCTGTGCACCACAAGTCATCGTCCCGTGGGGCTACTCCACAAGTCCACCTCCAGCAGACAGCAGCTGGAGGCGTGAGAAGGAAAATACTTGTGGGTCGGAGCGTGAAGCAGCTCACTGATCTAAGTTCTTCCATGCAGCAGTGGGCATGAGTCAACAATAGCGGATCAGTAAATGCAGGCAAAGAAGCAGTGGCTCACCAGCGCAGCTCGCGGGGTGAATAGTCCTCTGTGGGAGCAATGGTGATGTGCATGAGGCCAACGGAAATATCTTTACCTAAAAATATCCTGGGGCATATTCTCAAGGACTCATCGCCGATTTAGCTGCACATTTCCGCAACAAAAGTGGCAATAGATGTATTCACAAGCCTGCGCTAACAGTCGACATCGTCAGTTTACCTGCGATAGCTGCCACTAAAAACATCTCCAAGGCTGACAGCAACAACTAACGCTAATCATATGCAGAGTAGGCGTTCCCGAGCAAAAGCTCATGATAACACCAATTCGCGATATTCTCAATGACCAGCCAGATCGGCGATGCGGTCCAAAAACAGACGATAAGGCACGTTAGCAGCAGGGACTTAAGACCTGCTATTTTCTGGTCTTAAGTAGGACGAAAACCTGCAGTAGAAAGGAAGTCCAGCCCAGAGCCACATCTGAAGACCAACAGATGCCATGGAGCTACTAATCATGCAGCTTGGAGACCCAAGAGGGCACCAACACCCACCGCCACCACTCCCAGGACCACTCCCACCCCTGGACTGCCACCGAGGCAGCGCAGAACAAGACAGCCGACCTTCTAAAAATGCACCAGCCTCAGAGACTTAACGTCAGAGGATGTCATTGCCCACTACAGTCTCAATAGGACAACCATCCTCCGCATCCTGACTCACATTGCCCACAGGCTGACGGTACCAACACAGCAGACAACCAACATACCCCCGCGGACAAAGCTGATAGCTGTGCTGCACTTGTTGGCCTCTGGTACCTTCCAGCCAGAGTCGGAGGAGTCTCACAGCCAGCCTTATCAAAGTTCCTGACACCTGTCTTGGATGCCATCATTAGCTTGATACCCCAGCACCTTCACTTCCCCTACACTGCGCAGGAACAGCTGGCGACCAAGCAAGGCTTCTACGCAATAGCTGGCTTTCCGCACGTGTTGGGGGCATTTCACTGCACACATGTCCTACTTGCGCCCCCTGCCGACACTGCACACAATTGCCGCAATTGAAAGCACACGCATTCCATCAATGTGCATCAATAGTGGACCACCGGGGACTGTTCACCAATGTTGTCGGCAATTTCCCAGGCAGTGTGCATGATTCTTACATCTTCCGACAGTCCATCATCAACCAGCGCTTTCAGAATGGCACCTATGGAAATGCACTGCTTGTTGGTAAGTACCAACAGAACACACCACACACCTCAACTCCACAATCATACAACTTACAACTGTGGGAATGCACACGTAACAAAATCACATACTACATGCCCACCTACCAGACACAACAACACAAGTAACTGTGGTAACAGGGGCCAGACATGTAGACAAACCATCCACAAAGGCATAGCCCCTCTGCCACACAATTGCAGAATGTGGGGAGAGGTGGGAACTAAGAATGTGCGAAGGCGGCAATGGACCCATGAATAAGAATGTACACAATGCCAAGTGTGGGGGTGAGGGGCTGGACAGTCTTGAGTATGCAGAGCGCAGACATGTCCATGTGGACATATACTGCTGGTGTCTGTAGTGTTGTGGACAGTGGACGCAAGCATGTTACCTCAGACAGTGGGAAAGATTTTGGACATGTAGCTATGTCGCCCCCCCCTGTTATCGTAAGCGTAGTGGGCTGGGCCAGTGTATGCCAGTCCAGCGTAGGAGTGTGATGAAATAGCCCGGAACTCTGGGTGTGGTTCACTTCCGGGATGGCCACCAAAGTAACTACTGCGTGTGTCTCTTTGCCCGCCATATCCTGACCATAGGCCTACACACAAGTGGCCAACCACCTTCAAAGGCCAAATTTACACCAATGACGACGTAGCTACGTCACTCGCCACCCGGCGCACATCTCATCATCGCCTGCAGGGGCATGTCTGCCAGGGTGGAGCTCCTCACCCTGCCACGAGGCTGTCACCGTGACCGGTGGTGCATGCTCGATCCTATGCACCTGCTGCACCCCAGCCCGCTGGTCCCCTGACCCGTCCGGCACCCAGCGGTGATTGCCCACTCCTGCGCACCCAGGCCTCACTGCTCACCTGCCACCACTGTCTCCAAGAGTGCCCACCACATGCCGGTGCAATCTTCAAGCCCGAGGCCCGTGAGCTTGGCAACCTCCTCAGCCGATCACTGGTTTCTGCGCAGGAGGCCTCCAGCGCACCACGTTCTTTGTGTGCTGACTGCTCCCTCCGGCCTACACTGCAGTCCAGCAGGTTTCTGACAAATCCATTCCAGTCCGGGCCTCCAGGCCTACTGTATCATCGCAGGCTGCACACCTGCTCAGCTCTTCAGGTGGGCCTACCTCAGTGCACTGCAAATCATCGCCACCTGGCGGTAGGCTTGCGCCGGATGCAGTGCCTCAGGTGCCACTACATCTGTGCACCACAAGTCATCGTCCCGTGGGGCTACTCCACAAGTCCACCTCCAGCAGACAACAGCAAGTTCTTGGTAATGCCACTGGAGCCCTTCACAGTCACAGGGGCACCCCGTCCCAGGCAGGCCGTTGGAACACCTGGGTGGAATGTCTGGAGATGTACTCTGAAGTGCACGACATCCCAGTGCTGCGGTAGTTGCCCACACATAGGCATTTGAGGAGTGTGAAGAAATGGCCCAGGGCTCTGGGTGTGGTTCAGTTCTGGGTTCTGGCCGTGGTTCAGTTCCTGGGCTGGCCACAAAAGTAACTATGGCGTGTGTTTCTGTTGTAGTATTGGCACCACCAGGCCCTTAATAGACAATGTTGCAATGTAGAATGCACCCGGAGGGCAGGCTCGCCCAAATGGATAAATAAAGGAGTGCAAGACCGCTCTGGGTCTTAGCTCATACATGCCAACTGTTGTGTGTGTATCTTCATTGCCGTAGCATAAGTCAAAGGCCTACCCTCAATCGCAGCATGAGTTCAGCCAGACCTGAACTCTACATCTGTGCCCGCCCTATCCTTACCATAGGCCTACACACATGTGGCCACCCACCTTCAACGGCCAACATTACAGAATTGTTTTCAGTATTGCGGACATGCGCAGACAGGCATGACAATGGTGTGCTGTAGGAGTGCAAGTGATGCAACCGCACAGCGCACACAAGTAAATAGGCTCAGGGGAGGGAGGAGCAGCTGTGAGGCTACGTAATACGCATTGATCCCGCACATTTACCAGAAGCAATACATGGCAAACATCAATCCCAAAGTCGCACAAATCACACCCCACAAAACTTGTAAGTCTGCCAACACAGCATGCAGAATCCCCAATTTACACTAACCTCACTTACCTCTCACAGGTGATCATGGATTTGCACTCTGTCCGTGGATGATGACACCCCTCCGAGCCCCAAACACCCTGGCCCAGAGGCAGTACAATGTGGCCCACAAATGCACCAGGGGCATTGTTGAGCGCACATTTGGTGTGTTAGGTGCCTTGACATCACATGTGGAAGACTACTGTACAGCCCAGAAATAGTGTGCAAGATGGTCATTGCATGTTGTGTATTGCACAACATATGTGTAAGCACCAATGCCCCATGGATCCAAGTGCCAGATGCACTGGACGATGATGAGAAAGATGAGGCAGGTGTACCACACCCCACTGCAGCTGCAGCAGGAATAGCCAAAAGAAAAACAATCATTAACAATTTTTTCGCATGAGTACGTCACATTGTGACTGTCCTTAGCAATCATAGAACAGTACAAAATGATCACACGAACAGCATGTACAAATAAATGTATTGCAACACACATTCCCTGTGTGCATGCCAGTCCTCTGCATTAGCACATCACTCTGACAAGAGTAAGTGCAACATTAAGTGCTAACAATCTCACAAATAGCAAATAGATGGTGGGTATGTCACCTCTGTACAGAGAGGCTGTTTAGGTTGTCACGTGTTCGAAATGCCATTTCAGGGTGTCAAATGTAGTATGTAATCCCACTCATCAGCGTATCACATATGTACAAAAACGTGACATGAAGGCTGTCATTGGTGTTCAAAAAAGGACAACAGGGTGTCATTTGGGGTCAAATATGACATTTCGGGTGTCATTTGGGGTAAAAAATGAACCACCCTGATGCAGAGATGCATCCTGTGACTCAAGTCCCACAACATGAGCAACATGGACGTAAGGAGAATGACGTCAGGGGTTGTTTGTGCATGTGGACGTGTCAGAATGTGACCTGCTCCTTTACAGATGTGGTCCACACTCAGCCACATCAGTGTCTTGGCATACACCATGTCATGATAATTAAACTGCACCCATGCTAATTGTCCCGCAGTGTCACTTGCATTTTCAGTGTGGCTCATGGACCCGCAGCTTTGATGTGTTCAGCACATGTGCATGGGTTTGCTGTGAGATTAGTGATGTGTGGGGAGAGCCCCCTCTGGGCACATTGTTGACTGGGGCCTAGTTGCTGTTTCTATGTGTGCTGCAGTATGCCAAAGAGATCTGGGACATGATCCAGAGTCATTGTGGGTGTGCACTGTGCTATACTTAATTGTGCATGTGTGCCACTGTGCCCGTCTCCCCCGACCCCCCAGTCCCTGATCGTTACTCATCCTGTTACTGTTGGGTCAGGTCATGTTGGCAGTGTCCGGTCCCCTAACTCCTGCCAACATCTCCTCACTGATGACTGTGGACACCATTTCCTCCGTCTCACCCAGCCCCTGCTGTGGCGCTGGACTCCCACCTCCAGTGTGCATTGCTGCTTTCCGGTTGTTAGCGAGTTTCAGCTTGGTTTTGCGCTTCACATCATTCCAGCGCTGCTTGGCACTTTACTCTAACTGCATTCACCTTGGACAAGATGGACTGCCATATTGCAATTTCAGTTGCCAATGACACAGTGGAGGTGATGAACAGTTGTTGGTGGTGTTCTATCACCTCAGTAGTTAGGATCTTGTTTTCTTGCGGACTAAATCGCAGGTTCCTCTTCTTCTTCTCCTTGCCCTTCTCCTTCCCAGAGGTCCCTGGCTGGTCCTCCGGGGCCTTTGTGGGGTTTCGGTTGGCCTCTGTAGTTGCTCCAGCATCCTCCATTGTGCTTCTCAGTTGTTTGTGTTTGTGGTTTTTTTCTTTTTCTACAGCTTTTATGGTGATTTTTCCTGCATGATGTGGAACTAGCAAGCCTGGCGCTGCTTATCGCTGATATTTTTATCGCTGTTGGGTCCATCGCCACTTTTTTCACGTTTTTGTTTCCTTTTATCAGCGTCCTGGTAATTTTAACGCGGACATTTGACGCATTATCGGGAAACTATCGCAAGTTGCCGACGTGTTGAGAATACACCATTAACATGGCATTAGTTTCCAGCGATAGACGGCGTTATGTAAAATTGCGTTAACCTAGTTTGGTAATAATTATCACCCGTTCTTGAGTATATCTCCCAGAGACTCTTCCTCACTGTGGACTGTGGAATGAAGATGTTGTGCTTAAAAATAAAAAAAACGAATCCCTCATGCCATAGGAGCTATTTCCTACTGCGAGGGGGCATTTGCAGTTTTTACTGCCCCATACCGCACATGTAAATTAGGTGAATGTGCATACAGGGCATCCTTCGACGGCCCTTACCTCATCTGATCTAGCCACATTGGAAACGGAGTAGTCTCTGTTGTACTTTTTTTATTTTTTATTTCTTTATTGAAGCACTATAACAAGAACAATCTGATACATGTCTACGAGCAGACCGTGAAATAATACACGAAAAGAACACGACATGTACAGGTCAACATCTGGCAATAAAACATACATGATCTACAGGTACAAAAAAATAAGATGATGCATAGAGAGACAGGCCCTGTCCTGAGTGTCCCTGCAGCTGTTCTAAATACACATAGACAAGTAACAATATAATACCGGCTCAGAGCGATGTTTCAAGTCTTTGTGCCTGATGCAATAGGTATTGTCTTAACGGCTCCCATATGTCCTTAGGGCGAGAAGTTGTAGGTAAGTCTTCAGCATATAGGTCTAGGGTTTCCTGACAATAGACCAAATATTTGACCCACATTTCCGTTTCGGGAGTAAGCTTACTGTCCCATGCAATCGCTACCCACCTCTTTGCAAGTAGTAAGGCTATCCGGACAAATCTCACCTGCACCCCCCTCAATGTGGGTAGACAATGGAGTAGGCATGTATGAGGTGTGCACTGGAGTGAGGCCCCCGTCATGGTATGTAATCTACTGATCACCTCATCCCAGATTTGTAAAACTAATCCACAGCCCCAAGCAAGGTGGAGAAAATCAGCCTCCCCATGACCACACCTCCTGCACCGAGACAAGTCTCTCAGTCCCATTTTGTGTAGTTTGACAGGTGTATGGTACGTTTGGTGGACAAATTTAAAATGTAAAACCTGAAAATTACCATTCGGTGATAATCTGCCCGTCAATCTGCATATATGCTCCCAGTCTTCCAGCGTAATGGGGAGGTCTAATATAGAGTTCCGTCGTTCCAGGCTTTTTTCTCCCCTCCACACCTGCTCCTCCTGTACCGACGTATACACTTTTTCTTTGAGGGAGCCACTATCAGTAGCTGCAGAGACTTAAGGGTCGGAGGTTCAGCAGGAAAAGACGGGTAATGGCTTCTAATGGCCCTCTTTAATCTATAGCTAGTGTATCAGAAGAGTGGGGTAGGATTAGCAAAAAATTCCATATAATCATCAGTCAAGTATGTACCTTTTGGGAATAGATCCTGCATGTGTGTTATCCCCACCTCGCGCAGCGCCTTCAATGGACCAGACTCCCTTGCGACAGACAGTGCCGCGTGTCCCGCCAATGGTAAAGCCGGCGCATACAAAAGGGGTTTTGTCTACCAACTTGCCAATCGCCTGCCAAGCTGCCACAGTGGTATCAATGGTGTTTATCTCCAGATGTGGAATTCCCCTATGTGTATGCGTTACAATGCCTGCCAGTGGTGTTGGATGTGCATCACCGTCCTCCACTGCGACATGTGGTGTGAAGGCATGCGGTTTGAACCAATAGTAGGCGTGTTGAGCCTGTGCACACAAATAATAGATGTATAAATCTGGTGCTCCTAATCCTCCCCGCGCAGATGGAAGAGAGAGCGTGGCCCAACCGACCCTGGCCTGTCTGCGACCCCACACTAATGAAAGAAGTTGTGACCTGAGCATAGAAAGCAAGTGTTTGGTCAGTTTGATAGGAATGTTGCAAAATAGGCACAAAAAACATGGGAGAATGACCATTTTTATTACAGCAATGTGGTCTGCAAGCGATGGAGAAGTCCATCTCTCCACCCGACTGACTAAGGCAGTGTATGCGGTACCGTACTTTTCCTTTATAACCGTCGCTGGTTCCCGATGCACCCAAATCCCCAAGTATTAACAGGGTCGGTAGTACAAACAAGGGTATATTCCAATGATGGCGCGGAGGTGCACAAAGTGAGTGGGACTATCACCGATTTATCCCAATTTATGGACAAACCTGAATACAGGCCAAACCGGATATACTCCCAAAGCACTGAGGAGAGGTGGACCTGAGGATCATGAATGAAAAGAACCATGTCATCTGCCAATATGGATATGCCGAAAGTTCTGTGGTTAAAATTAAGTGCAGTGGGTCTATGCCTTATACAGGGTAGCAGATCCATCATTATAGCAAATGGCAGGGGGGACAAGGGGCGCCCCTAAAGAGTGCCGCACCTTATGCTAAGGGGCTCAGAGGTCAGTCCACCCATCCGCACTCTAGCTGACACATCACTATAGAGAACCCGCAGCCACTGCAGCAAAACCTCAGGAAATCCCATTCTACGCAAAATATAAAACATGTTGCTCCATTCAATGGAATCAAATGCCTTGGCAGCGTCTAGCATGACTACCGCCGCTGGAAGGTCAGGATTCAAGACATGGAACATCGCAAAAATCGCGCGTAAGCTATTAGTAGTAGATCGGTCCAGAATAAAGCCGGATTGGTCCAGTAAAACCATAATGGGTAGCAGGGGCTGCAATTGGGTGGCAATGATTTTTGCCAAAATCTTGGCGTCCAGGTTGAATAGTGATAAGGGGCGATATGATTCGCAGAGGTCAGGTGATTTATCCTTTTTAAGGAGTGTACTAATAAGGGCTTGTCGCAGGGAGGGTGGAAGACTTCCCATATCGTGAGCCTCCGCATACATTTCCAGGAGATGAGGGGTAATGAGATCAGAATATCGTTTATAAAATTCGGCTGTGAGCCCATCTGGACTCGGAGCCTTATTGTTGGATAAGGACAAAATCGCCTCTTTAACATCTGTTTCATCAATAGGTTGACTGAGATATTCCCTATGCCCATCAGAACGCCAAACACAAGCTATGTCCGCGAGATAATCATTCAGAGCCTCATCTTCACCTCCTCCCCGTGTTGAATATAAGCCACCATAAAAAACATGAAATTGCTCCACTATGTCTTGTGGCCGGAAGTGTTCCACCCCTTGATCGACTACTATTTTGGTAATGTGGTGATGTTCGGACCTGAAACGCAGTGTATTGGCTAGTTTCCTACCAGGGCGCCCAGCTTCACCATAAGCCCTAGCTGTGGCGGGACATATAGCGAGCCTCAGATTCTGCCAGTTCATCTTATTCCTTAAGTAGCTCCTGTATTCCAGCCAAAGATGTCGGTGTTGGATCAATCAGATAATTCCTTTCCCTCTCTTTAAGCTCCTTCTCTATTCTATCAATCTGCCCTCTTAAGTCTTTTAAAATGCCTGAAGATGTACCTATGCAGACCCCCTGTATTGTGACCTTGAAGGCCTCCCAGAGCACAGCAGCGCTGTCCACTGACCCTACATTTATTTCGAAGCATTGTGTGATGGCCTGTCTAAGGTGTCTTCAAATATCGGGTCAAGAAGAGCCTCTGCACGGAAGTACCACGTGAAAGGGAGGTGTATGTTTGCTGAGAGTTGGATGGCCAACAGTACCGGGTTATGATCTGACAAGGTGCGTGGAAGAATGTGCAGATGTTGTACCCATCCGTTAGCTTCTTCATTAGCAAGCCAGTAATTCAAGCGGGACCAGCTATTGTAAGCTGGTGTTACATGTGTACCAGCCTTATCAGCCGCATTACGGACCCGCCAAACATACGCCAGGCCCATGTCCAGCATGGCGTCTCGAACGCCCTGCGCAATCTTAACAGTACGCACCCCATGCGGATTAGATTTGTCAAGGTAGGGAACAAGATGTGTATTTAAATCCCACCCCCCAAATAATAACTGTCTCTGGCCATGTGCGTAACAGTTCAAGGAGTTGAACGAAGACTGTGGGATCATCTACAACTGGACCATACACATTAATAATAGTTACCATAGTGATCCCCACCTTTCCTTGCACCATGGCCCAGCAGTCCTCAGCGTCTGTGTGGGAGAGAATCGGAAGAAAGGGGATGCCTCTCTTAACCAAAATCAAAACCCCCTTGGCATAGGTTGAAAAGTATGACGCCAATTTGTATCCCACCCACCTGACAGACACTTTACCTTTCTTTTGCTTGTTTAAGTGCGATTCTTGCAGGAGGGCAATGTGCACCTAGTGACGTTCTAAATAAGCCAGCACCTGGCTAATTCTTTTGGGAGGGTTTAGCCCTCGGACATTCCATGTTATGCAATTACATTTTTCACCTGTTTGCATTTAGAAAAAATCAGTACCAGCTACGAATACAAAGCAACCTGTCTACATTCATTTCAACTTCAAGACCTGCGATCACGTTTGTGTCAATCATCCCTGCACATGTAACAGTGTCAAACCATAGAAAAAACCCACCCCCCACCCCCTCCGGCAACCCAAATTCGCCAGATCCATGTCTCCCAGCGGTCAACAACCCCAATAACAAACCAACAAGAACAATGTCAGAATGGGGTACACCCATGATGGGGGCCTAGAGGCACCTACCACTCTCCGTTGTATTGGAGAGGGGCCGTCACTTCAGATATATAAGGCTCACTACAATGGGGCATCCGTTAGAAAAAAAAATGGGAATGTAACAGTATCCTGCAGAAATCACAGCATTGCAATAATCAAAAATAGCTACTACCCCTACCGGGGGGCAGAAGGCATCAACACAACGAGTCATCAAGCCCCACTGAATGTTAACACGAGTACCGTGTGGCATTAACATAGTCGTAACCATTGACAGGACTGGAGGAAATCAAAGCCCCGGACATACCAACTAAGACCGACTGTATCAGCGCCGGCCCTTCAGCTGCTAAGAAAGAAAAATAACTTTCAATATGTCAACAACATGTAATCAACAATCCTCCGTTGCTCAAACCAGAATAGGATAGTTCACATATGCAGCACATCATTCATCAATGTCTGAGGTGGCACTTGCAACCTGCTTTTGGCGACAAAGTGACTTGGCGTACTCCATTGCCTGCTTAGGGTTGGCAAAAATCGTAGCCTTGTCATCAACCCCTATCCGCAGGCGAGCGGGATACAGCATTGCATATGGCACCTGCTCTTTCGTCAACATCTTCTTGATTCCTTGAGATACCTTCCTGGCCGCCTGTACCGTAGCCGTGAAATCTGGGTAGAACGATAGTGTGTTACCCTGGAATGAGATGGTGCCCTTTTGACGTGCAATGCGGAGTACAGTATCACGGACACGAATGTTCAGCAATCTGGCAATGATAAGCCTCGGAGGGGCACCGGGGGGAGGGGGAGGGGGACGAGCGTCTAGTGATCTATGGGCCCTCTCTACCACCATTATGTTTGAGAGATTGCCCGCTCCACATACCTCCCGCAGCAGTGTTTCACCAAAGTCCTCCGGCTTACCCACGTTGGTCGACTCCGGCAGGCCCAAAATGCGCACATTATTGCGCTGTGCGTGCTCTTCAATGTTCTCACTCTTTTCTTTGATGACCACCAGTATCTTGTCAAGGTTAGTGGTTTTTGCAGCAAGTTGTTGTAGACCGTCCTCAGCGTCAGAGATTCTCTGCTCCGCTTCGCCAAGGCGAAGTGCATGTTTATCAAGTTTGGATGAAATATTATCCATTCTTCCATTCAGTGCCTCGATTTTGCTGTCGATAGACTGTAAACTGGCCTGGATCACTGCCAGCATTGTTTCTAACGCCATTGGAGGGTGCGCCGTGGAGTCAAGCTCCGAGTCAGATGTGGCATTTTGTGTTGATTTTCCACGATTTCGAAGCTCGAACGTGAGCCTGGGTTGGTTTTTTTGGGGTTTGCCCATGGTGCCCAATGTGTATCCAAGAGGGTCCTGCGGTTATACAAAAGGGGGGGGGCACTTTGCGATGTTCCCAGCTAGTTAGGGGCAGCACTCCGTGACCTTCCAAGTGTCAGTGGTGTCCGGAACCCCAGAGTAAGAGCCCCACAGCGTAGTATGTTGCGCGCTCCACAAATGTCTTACAGGGGCACCCGAGCCTTGGCAAACACGTGTCAGCTAAAGTCACGAACTCCGACAATCCCGGTAATGTGCGCTGCAATAACTGAAGACCACAACCTCAAGGCCGCGGATGGTCGCGGACGCAATTATGGCGCACAAGTTCAGTACCTCACCCAGGCTGTAATGATGCAGCTGCAACTTCGAATCCTGGGCTGCCACCCCAACGAGGAGCGCTGAGCCGTAGCACGAAGTGAGGTGTATTGCACACAGGGCCCGGGACAGTCCGCCGCCAATAACCGCTACGAGGCCCAGCACGCCGTGTAAAGCCAGGCACTTGCGTATAGCACTCAGTCCCCGGCACAGGCACCAGTTCAGTCTCGCGCTCGGGTGGGGCTCCTCAGTAGGTATCAGCCTCAGCAAGGGGCGCACCCGCAGTCTCACCTGCGCTCCTTGGGAGCTAACTCCACCCGCATTGTCTATGGCAGCTATTCCGCACTCACCTGGCACACTGCAGCCCATCAGCAGGATGATCTCTGCCACGCTAGAGCCCTGCAGCTGCCATCTTTGTGACCTGCGTATCCTCACGGCGTCATCCTCAAGCCTCCAGAGCTCTCATCCAGAATTGCAGCAAAAGGTAGCACTTGATGTCGCCTTTCCCCACAGCGACCAGGATTGCGAGGTTGTCACTCAGAGGTAGGATGTTCAGCAGGATAATAGTAACGGCCGGCAGAGCAGCAATACTGTGCAGCCATCTCGCCGCGCGCCAAGCCACGCCCGTCTCTGTTGTACTTACACCAAAGGTGCCCCCACTTTTAAATCTGGCGGAGGACCTTTATGTTGGTGGGAAGAGCAATGGGGATGGACGGATTACCCTTTCTGCAAAATATAAATTGGGTGCTATCTGTCCACATGTTAGGTATCACCTCCCTTAGATATTATATCTGAGTGTGAAGATTCCGAATTCATATGAGCAGGGTTCCTGCCCAACTGAAGTGCTATCCTTCTCTCCAGCCGAATGTGTGCACTCTATCAATACCATAAATGCATAAATAACAAGCAGTGTCTATGTTACCTCTGAGGTTCTGTAAAAATTATTACGATGTTCTGGGCATTACCGAATATAGACGAGTTTGGTATCTACGAACCGCAAATGACGAGTTCGGCAAGTGTGCGAATTTTCGCTACACTACCTGCCAGGGTTCGTCTAATATTACGTGTTCTTCATCTGAACCCTCGGGTTCCATTTTTTAGATACGGCATCCATTTTTTTTCTTGCCCTCACGTAGTCAGCGAGCAGGTAACTGTTCGCCCCTTGACCCTCTAGTTCCCAAGCCTTGCGGAAGACGCATATTCCTTTCATGCGTCTTTATGGCCGGAGGAATGACACAGCAAAGGCAGATGGCACAGCTTGAGGGTAATCTGGTTGTACCGGTCTATTGTGACAGCCTTACAGGCAATGGAACCAACTCTTTTGATCTCGCGATCATGCTTCCGATATTACCCCCACACTCTTTTCTCTACACGTGTCTGACTTCCTTGCAGCTGCTCTTGTCTCTCCCTCTTGGTCATTTACAACTCTAATGGGTGTGCCTAATGGTGGGAAGATGTACTTTTACAGTTGGGAACCGACATGGCTATTTATAAAGATGTTCCGGGATTCTGAACACATGAAAGCGACCCTTTTGAAGTCTACTGTGGGAACCGGATTGTAATCTTTTGTCCACATGTTATGCAATGGCAACATTCTGTATAAAAGAGAGAGACCTACATATACAATTTTGAAGCAGACTCTCAGAACCTACACACTGTTGTACTTCTTGTGACTTTTGCCTCCCTGCAGTAATAAACGCTGATCTTTGACGCCGAAGGAAGTATCCCGTGTCTCTGTAATTTGTGCGCCGAAACAGGTATCCCAATGAAGGTTATAGGTGTTGTTCCCTGGCACCGCTGGTACTGTTAAAAGTCCAGTCCTTCAGTTGGCGCCCAACGTGGGGCGACTTCAGCGGTACCGGTCCAAAGCCTGATGATCGTGAGGAACTTCGTGTGAAATCTCCAAGGGAAGGTGCACCCCGCTTCATCGATCCTGTTGTCGAAATAAGTGGCCCGAAGTTTTTCCCTGCGAAGATTCCCGCCTCCTGACGGCTGCGACGGACCGATGCCCTGACTGTCGACCTGTCTTCGACGCCCGGCGCAGACCTTACGTACAAGCGAGACGATAGACGGGCCTTCCTGGTGACGCCATTGAAGTTCTGAGTTAAGTATTTGTGGGTCGCTCCCAGTCCTTAGTAGTTGTTCTAGCTTCTCGAAAGCTTTGTTGTAGCCTTTAAGGCTTTGTTGTAATAGCTCACTGAGCTTTGTTATAGCCTCCTCAGGCTTTGTTGTTAGCTCTTCGAGCTTTGTGGTAGCCTTAAGGCTTTGTTGTATTGCATGGTTCCATTGCATTTGTGGTTCTTAGTATTGGTTCTTAGTATTATTTGACAGTTGCAATTGCCAAAAACCGAGGGTTTTGATTTACACAAGGTTTTATTGCTTCGGTAATCCTTGAAGTTTGATACTAGGTTAGTGTGCACGATGCCTAGCCATAGTGGTTTGTTTCGTATTTTCCAATGTTGCGCAATGGATTCCCGGTTGGAGGATTCGTGTCCGATACCTCCAGTTGGAACTCCGATACATGATCTTTATAGTCGACATGGGGTGGGTCCTATAATATATAATGATTACTGGGTCCGCTATACAAAGAAAGACGGTGACCTTAGATGGCCACCACATGGAACTTTTGAACTTTCGATTTTAGACAATCTTGAGGCTAAATTATTTTTAAAGAAAGCTAGGCCAGCTATGTTTGATTCCTTTCGGATATGGCGTAAAGAGGCCAAGCAGAAAGAAATCAAACAACTTAAAAAGGATCAAAAGCAAGGGTTCGTTCCGATAATGCAAACTATACGAGAATGTAAACAGGACAAAGAAGAAAAGGAAATGGAAATCTCTACTAGATTGCATCATATGAAAATAGATAAATGTTACCCAGTTTTACCGAATAATCTAGAAAAGAAAGAAGAAGATTTGAAGGAGGATTCCTTGCTGTCATATTTGATGAAATCACCACCTCCTTATGTACAGGGTGCTACTGCTCCTGTAGCTGCTCCTGTAGCTCCTCCTGTTGTACCCCTTGTTGCTCCAGCGGCTGCGGGTCAGCCCGTTGTTAACACTACGTTTGTTCCACCTCCTGTCCTTGTTCCTACTGCTCCTGTACCTGTACCTTCGCAGACTGTTGTTTCTGCTTCTCCGACTATCTTGTCAGTTCCTACTATGCCTTCCTTCACCTCCAGTGTTGTTGCCCCTGTTTTTCTTTCTCCTTCTGTTCGTAAGCGTGTTCCTAACTCTGTTGCTACCCTTTATTCACCTCTTTCCGGTCCGTTGTTTTCGTCTGACTCATCTGAAACTCCTCAGAGACGGAGTCAGATCCCTAGTGGTAGGGAGAAAGAAACGTTAGTAACCATGGCACATAAGTGGATAAAACATCCTGCTAACTACACTCCTCGTGTGGTCTTCGACACGTTTTCTCAGTTTAATGAGCCTACGCAGAGATTCGTGTTTGAAGAGATGTGTAACTTTTTGAGGGAAGAATGGTATAATGATGATGTAGATAATGTACCATCCGACATAATTGAACTTCAGAGTCACTTTTCGAACGGTATGATTATAGGAGACGATGTACGACGTGCCGTGGAACGTTTATTAGCGTTCAGATCCACAGCACATTCTCGGGTGTCATCAGATGATACCACTGAGAATTGGAAAGCGGTTCCTGGTCAGTATCCTATGAGAGAGGTTCCGCCACTGTGGGTGCCTGGTGATCCGCAAGCTAACCCTGTGGTTCTACCGCATTTTCGAAGGGTATGGATACATCTTCCATGGAAACGATCGGAAGTTTTGCAAGTGAAGCAATCCTTGCCCGATCCGCGTAAAAATCCGGCTGGTTATTATAAGGAGTTATCACAACTGGTGGAAGCTTCTATTATGAACCTTGCCGACATCGACATGTTGTTTGGCAATGTTGTACCGCAACCAGTTTGGGCTAAAATTCGTCAAGCCAATCACGCAGTTGAATTAGGGGGTGATTGGGCTGCACTGCTAGCAGCTGATGCATTACAAGTTGGTGGGGCTAAACCTGACCAGTTGATCTTGGATTTGCCTCAGAAAATAATTACGCTCATGAAAACTCTCATGCCAGCGATGAAGGTGAACTGGGATAAGTTATCAGCTTGTAAGCAAAAGAAAGACGAGAGTGTCTCGGATTTCTTTACAAGGTTTGAGGAAGCGTTTGTCGACCACAGCGGCCAGGACATGGGCGCTGAGGGAGGCCAGCGGTTATTCGTTGACAAGTTCGTATCAAATTTGCTGCCTGAACTAAGCAACAAACTGAAGAATTCAGAGAGTGCGTGGGCAGTTTCAACCCCTGCACAAATACTAGCAACGGCCCAGTATTATGAGAATAGGGAAAAGGAAGAAAGTGATCGTGTAGAAAAGAAAACGAAAGAACTCAAAACGAAGGTTTTGTTGCAGCAAGCATACCCTCCACGATCAAACCAAAATGATTCACAACAGCAGTATCGACCACGAGCACAGCCTGATAGGATGCAGCCGCGCTCTGACAACTTTGATTATAGATCTTCACTTGGGTATAACCAGTGCGCATATTGTAGGAAAGAGGGACATCTAAAATATGATTGTCTTGCCTTACGGGACCGTCTGAATGGTGTGTCGACACATGGAAACCGTGGTGGTGGTCCTCAACAGGCACCACGTGGTAGAGGTCGTGATTCATCCCACAATCAGATTGATCGTCATCAAAATCAATCGGATGCGAATAATTATTTTGACCGGCGAAATGCGGGGTCAGTTCGATCTGCACAGTATAATGTGGATGATTATTACGTAGAGCATGAGACTGTTGTAAATGACCATTACTAGGACAGCCAACGACAAAGAGAGGGAGTAGTGTCAGTTCCGGTTGATCAGAGTGGGCCTTACGTTGCAGTGGCTACATCGGGTGTAGTTGAGCCTTTTCTGTTAGACACTGGTGCGACAAAAAGTTCCATCATGCATTCGAAACTCCCTGGCGCACCTTTGTCTGGCTTAACGAACGTTTCCGTTGGATTCTCTGGCGCCCCTGTTAGTAACCCAGTCTCTAATCCTTTGCCTCTTATGATTGGACCTCGTGAGCTAACGGCTCCACTGATTCTATCTACAGGTTGTAGTGAAAATCTTTTGGGGCTGGATTTGTTGAAACGATTATATGCAACATTGTATTGTTCCCCCGAAGGAGTGGAGCTTACGTTGGGACGGAGAGTGATCTCTCCCATGTATTTGTCGGTCGATAAATTCCCACCGGAATTAAGTTCCCTCCCTGCGTCCTTATGGGCCACAGGTCCTAATGATGTGGGCCTGTTAGACATTCCACCCTATGTGATTCAATTGAAACCAAATGCGCGATTACCGCGTTTACCTCAATACCGTATTTCTCTTGAGGGCGAACGAGCGCTGTTAGCAATCGTTCATGATCTCATTGGAAAAGGTGTTGTTGAAGAAACTCGTGGAAATGTGTGTAATAGCCCTGTATTGCCAATTCTGAAACGAACTGACCCAACTAAACCTTCTGTGTATCGTTTTGTAATAGATTTAAGGGAGGTGAACAAAATAGTGGTTCCACAATTTCCTGTGGTTCCTGACATTACGGCTTTACTAACAATGATTCCGGCATCTGCCTCCTGGTTCACAGTGATCGATCTAAAGAATGCTTTCTTTAGCATCCCGATTGCAGAGGAAAGCAGAGACCTATTCGGATTCTCATTAGGTGGTCGCAGTTTTAGGCTAAAACGCGCTCCACAGGGCTACTGTGAGAGTCCGTCAATCTACAGCCAAGCACTTAAAGGTCAACTTGATGCCTTTGTAGTACCTAAAGGTGCAGCTTTGATTCAATACGTTGACGATCTTTTAGTGGCAGCTGATACAGAAGCTATTTGCAAAACGGCTACAGTATCATTGTTACATTATCTACATAACTTACACCACAAGGTATCGCCTTCAAAGCTACAGTATTGTTGTCAAGAAGTAACCTATCTAGGTCACTTATTGTCAAAAGAAGGGAGAAGGTTGACCCCAGAGAGAATTGCAGCGATTTCCCGAATGACTGTGCCAAAAACCCAGAGAGATGTTCGTGCCTTTTTAGGTATTACGTCCTATTGCAGACAATGGATTCCAAATTTTTCATTGTTGGCGAAACCATTGATAGCCCTTAGAGTGTCAGAAAAGTTTTTCTGAATTGCGTAATGCGTTATGTTCGGCTCCTGTGTTGGGCACTCCTGACTACAGTAAGCCATTTACACTATACGTTCACGAGAGGGATGGTTGTGCGTTGAGTGTCCTGACACAACCTTTTGGTGGTAAGCAACGCCCATGTGCCTATTTTTCTTCGACTTTAGACCCAGTAGCAAGAGCCTTGCCAAGTTGTTTAAGGGCAACAGCGGCAGCTGCGGCGTCCATTCGACAGTCCGCAGGTTTAGTCATGAATAATATGCTCACGGTAATGGTTCCGCATGCAGTTGACACTCTATTGAATCGAACGAAAACTCAACATCTGACGAGCGCAAGATTGTCTGGATATGAGTTGACGTTGCTGGCCAGTCACATACGGATAAAACGATGTAATGTGTTGAATCCAGCAACATTGCTGCCGATCGACACAGAATCAAGTGGTGAAGCAGTACATGACTGCTATCTCAGAACTGAAGAGGAAACTAAGGGTCGTATTGACCTAAAAGATACTCCATTGACAGATCCCGATGGTACTTTGTATGTGGATGGTTCTTGTTTCAAGTTGCCGAACGGTGATGTGACGACTGCGTATGCTGTAGTTACATTGAGAACGATTGTGGAAAGCGAAAGACTAAGTCAGAATTCGGCTCAGGCTGCCGAGTTAATCGCTTTGACGAGAGCGTGTGTGTTGTCTAAAGATAAACGGGTGAATGTGTTTACAGATAGCCAGTACGCGTTTGGTGTGGCACATAGTTTTGGACGATTGTGGAGAGAGAGAGGATTTCTTACGTCGCATGGCACGAAGATTCAACATGGTCAGCTTGTAAATGATCTTTTAGATGCACTCACATTGCCTAAACAAGTGGCCATAGTCAAATGTAGCGCACATCAGAAAGTAACAGATGATGTGGGTCGTGGAAATGCGTTTGCAGATGAAACGGCTAAAGAAACGGCTAAAGATTTGACGAACAGAATGTATGTTACGAGCTCAGTGAGATGGCCAACAGAGACTGGTATGTGTGAAGACACATTTGAAAGTGTGTAAGGAATACAGAATGAAGCCACTGAGACGGAAAGGACTAAATGGAGAGAGAGCACGGGAAGATTGGATGAGAATGGATGTTGGGTTGATTTATCAGAGAAGCAGAGATGGATGTTACCGGATGCGTATGTGCTCGCTGTTGTTACAATGGCTCATGGTATGGCACACATCAACACTAAAGGCATATGCAAGTTGTTGTCTCATGTATGGAAGAATGATGGGATTACTAAGTGTGCCGAGAGAGTGGTCAAGAATTGTATGGTGTGTTTGATGCACAATCCCGGTAAGGGCACCCCCACTCCACCTGGCCATTTTGCCCCTCCTACGTACCCTTTCGAAGTTATCCAGTTGGACTTTATCCACATGGAGAGATGTAATAATTTGAAGTATGTATTGGTTGTGGTGTGTGCATTTTCTAGGTGGATTGAGGCCTACCCCCTTAAGGATAATACGGCTTTATCCACAGCAAAAATTTTGCTCAAAGAGTATTTTCCCCGCTACGGAATGCCTCGGGTCGTATGGTCGGACAACGGAAGTGAGTTTGTTGGGAGTGTGATGAAGAGTGTGTGTCGCGGTTTAGGGATAGTACAAAAATTCCATAGTGCAAACCATCCACAATCAGCAGGACTGGTGGAAGGATATAATGGCACTCTAAAACTGAAATTGGCTAAAATTCAGGCAACAACTGGTTTATCATGGCCCGACGCTTTGCCTCTAGCTCTCCTGTCGACCAGGGCGACTGTACACTCTCGAGTAGGGCTCAGCCCATATGAGATTGTGTTCGGCCGTCCTGCTAATGTATGGGGAGTCCCAAGACCTAAGGAGTTTGATAGAATTGAATACCCTATGTTGATCGATTATCTCTATGATCTGACTGCTAAATTGAGTTTGATTCACCAACAGGTCTTTGAGGCTCTGCCGTCACAAACAGAGGGTCCTGGTCATCGGCTCCAACCAGGAGACTGGGTCCTCGTCAGAAACTACGGACGAAAACGAAACCTTGAACCAAGATTTGTGGGCCCGTTTCAGGTACAGCTGGCTACGAGGACGGCGGTTCGACTACACGGACGCCGGAACTGGGTACACGCTACCCACACCAAAAGAGTCCCGCTTCCTCTGCCGTCGAACAACTGGATGAGAAGAGGTCTTTCTTCATCTGAGACCGACACTCCACCACGTTTCGTTCCATTCAGCGAAGCTCGGCTTGTATCTGACACTGTTGCTGACTCCTCTCAAACAATTTCCTCCACGTCAACCTTGGAAAATTTGACTGTCGAACAATTGCCTGAACAATTGAACACTCCTTTGCCGTCCAATCCATTGTTTGAAGATCAGACTCACCCTGGAAGTAGCCGATATTTTCTTCGTCCACGAACAAGCCACAAATAATTTTTTTTGTTTATAGGTTCTACATTGCTCTGAAAACAGTGGACATTATATATTGTGTATCTTTTTCTTTTTCTTTTTTCGTACAGCCAAGAACATTATTTAGTTAGAACCTACCATCCAGGTTGACCGTAAGGCCGTGCGGGTACTTCCTTCTGTTTAGCAGCTATCGACACAAGGTTGGTTTCTATTATCAATTTCTGGGAACTCCTGGGAATTGATAACCGCTACTCAGAACGAAGTGCGTCAAGAACGTCGCGGACGGTCGTTAGGGGATGGAATCATCATTGTCTGAGGTGTCGAAAAGAGAAGAAATGTTGGCGCAAAGATCTACATTGCAGAAAATATGTCATACAAAATGGTTTTTCTCACAAGTAATCATACTGTTTCTCACCATATCTATGCTATTGGTAGGAGGAATATATTATGGGTCTCAGTTCTTATTGTCTTCTGCTACACCTACTCTTCCATCTCATGATCAATATGTCGTTTCTACTGTTTCTCCACATTCCTTTTATCCTCTGCCTCAACACGAACAAATCAGACGTGCGGAATTCAGAAACAACTCTTTTATTCAACTCCTGCATCAGCATCAGTTAGTGGTAAACACTACCAACTGTTGGGTGTGTGGATTAATGCCACATACCATGGATAAGGGTATTCCGTACTTAGTTCTGCCTTATAGTGCACAAGGGTCAGCTCGAGCATTACAAACCATGTTCCGTAGCGCACTAGATTCCTACCCCCATCGAGAACCACGCTCAGCAAACTCTGGTCCTGGCCCGTACCACAAGACTCTGGCGAGAGCTATTGCAGACTTAGATAGAGATATTTTTGACGCATCGCTCATCCCAGAGGAAGAGGTGCGAGCATATAAGGAACTAAGTGAAGCTGAGTACAGCTTATCAGTAGGTGAGAGGCAGCTTAAAAGCTCGCCACCGATATGGATTGTACCTCACCTTGGTAATTTCTGCTTGAAAGGTCTTGGTCGAAATCCGAGAGCTCAGTTTGGGGAGAGTGCTTGTACCGAGACGTATGTCTTACCGACGCTCTCTTCCCCTGTTTTCCTGCCTGCCAAGGGTACCTACTTTGTATGTTATGATCGAGCCTATACGTGGTTACCTCATGACTTTTCGGGTACCTGCTATATTGCGAATCTATTGCCTCCCACTTTCACTGTGGCCTCTGATTATCACAGAAATAGAATTGTAAGAGGTGTGGTTAGCAAAGAAGATACTTCCGGACAAGAAGCGGGAGACTTCTTTAAGGGTTTCTTACCGTTCTGGGGACCGATGGTTAATAGCAGGAACTTGAGACAGTTAACTCGTGTAGTAGAATCAACTGCCAACATAACTGCAAATGCCCTTGGTAATTTGACAGCCGAGCTCCAAGCGGATAGACTGATGACGTTGCAGAACCGTATGGTTCTAGATATCGTTCTAGCAGATAGAGGTGGGGTTTGTAAAGTCATCCATTCGAGCTGCTGCATATTCATACCTGATAACGCTCCAACGGTTTATCAAGCCATCTCTAAGTTGCACAAAATTTCGGAGTCCATACACGTGGACGAAGGAAATTGGACGCTTTTGGGATGGTTTTGGGGTCTGATATCGACTTGGGGTTGGAAGATTCTGATGATCACAGGGATTGTTGTGACATTTCTGTTCTCATGTTGTCTTTGTGTACAATGTGGTCCTGCCTTATGTGGCCTTTGTGCTACGACGTGTATAAGACAGCCCGTTGTCACCAAGGAGGCATTGAAGGATAGAATAATGTATCAACAACATCTGGATGATCTGATGAGTATCGAAATCGATTATGATTCCGACTAGTGCTTGCCTACATGAGGGCAAAAGGACCGTCTGAGGTTCCGTAAAAATTATTACGATGTTCTGGGCATTACCGAATATAGACGAGTTTGGTATCTACGAACCGCAAATGACGAGTTCGGCAAGTGTGCGAATTTTCGCTACACTACCTGCCAGGGTTCGTCTAATATTACGTGTTCTTCATCTGAACCCTCGGGTTCCATTTTTTAGATACGGCATCCATTTTTTTTCTTGCCCTCACGTAGGCAGCGAGCAGGTAACTGTTCGCCCCTTGACCCTCTAGTTCCCAAGCCTTGCGGAAGACGCATATTCCTTTCATGCGTCTTTATGGCCGGAGGAATGACACAGCAAAGGCAGATGGCACAGCTTGAGGGTAATCTGGTTGTACCGGTCTATTGTGACAGCCTTACAGGCAATGGAACCAACTCTTTTGATCTTGCGATCATGCTTCCGATATTACCCCCACACTCTTTTCTCTACACGTGTCTGACTTCCTTGCAGCTGCTCTTGTCTCTCCCTCTTGGTCATTTACAACTCTAATGGGTGTGCCTAATGGTGGGAAGATGTACTTTTACAGTTGGGAACCGACATGGCTATTTATAAAGATGTTCCGGGATTCTGAACACATGAAAGCGACCCTTTTGAAGTCTACTGTGGGAACCGGATTGTAATCTTTTGTCCACATGTTATGCAATGGCAACATTCTGTATAAAAGAGAGAGACCTACATATACAATTTTTAAGCAGACTCTCAGAACCTACACACTGTTGTACTTCTTGTGACTTTTGCCTCCCTGCAGTAATAAACGCTGATCTTTGACGCCGAAGGAAGTATCCCGTGTCTCTGTAATTTGTGCGCCGAAACAGGTATCCCATGAAGGTTATAGGTGTTGTTCCCTGGCACCGCTGGTACTGTTAAAAGTCCAGTCCTTCACCTGTCACTCGAAGCAGATGCAATTGGCATCTCCATCCACTCTAAATGGTATGTGATCAGAGAATAGCAGATGTAAATGTAGAATAGTGGCAAACTGTCAGTATATAGATGGCTTCCTATACACTGAACATTCATAATTACAAAAAATGTTTGGGTGTAATGTCTGCAGAAAGGAAAAATTGAGAAGTTGGCACATGCCATATGAGCTGTGTGACAGAGATAAAGGTAGCTAGGAGGAAGTGGTAAACTAAATAAATGATAATACTAGATTCTATTCAAATGGCACAGTCAACCTAAATATGCCAGTATGAATTTCTCATTACTTGACACTATGAATTTGGCAATATGTAATACTTTAAAAATGTGTATTAACAATAGTGGAGCACAACCTATCACTCTCTTTACTAGATTAATCTTGGAATCCGTTCTTGATTTCAAAGCTTACTTGTGGTAATGAATCTGGCTCTATTAGTGGAGCCAATTTGAGGAGGATTTGGGGTTATAAAATAAATTTTCAGTCATTCAGCATCCACTTCCTTGGCATTACTTGTAATGTTACCAGGGTCAAATAGCTTCTGGTAATACTTTTTGTGATATCAGATTAAAGATTCGGATGAGATCACATCCTATGACGTCTTCACTTTATGGTTTTGCTGAACCATTGCCACTGTGCAGGCTTGCCAAACATACAGGCAGAGACACGGAAGAGGAAGAGCTGAGAGAAATGAATCGCGCACCACCTATTCTTTTTGTTGTACAACGTGGCGAGATGCCCCGTCTCTCTCAAGAACAATGCATCGCTTATTTTACACGCATTACAGAGCACCCTGTGCTGCTTGTTACTGAAAAACACAGTAATTGCAGGGCAATCATGCGGTGCTATGACTCAGATCAGGAAATTAAAACGTTCTTGAGTTTGTTTTATGTTACGTCTGATTTTATGTTGAGATACAAAGAAAGAGGAAACAGTTCAAAATCTTTTTTGATCTGTTTGTCTTTTGACTTCTTTGTGTATAGTAAGGTAGTAAGTTACAGGATGCAGAGAAATGGGCGTTTTCATCAGAGACGCTGAGTTTAGTTGAGAAATGTGGAGCACATCCAAAGACAGACCTGAACATAATGTGTTTCTCATCTTCACAGAGATATATATGCAAGAAAATACAGGAGGTTGTGGTCTAAACCGAATATTGTTGCTGCTTGAATTCATTAAAATATTATTGAATCAAGTGTGTTTGAGCATGCGTGTGCTTAAGCATAAAAAATACCAAGGGGCATATTATCAAGCAAGGTGTTAAAATTATCGCCGCTTTAGCGGCAGAAAACTGCAGCTGCAGCGGCGATAATGGGCTTGATAATATGCTGTAGAGAATTCCCATAGAAGCCCATGTTCACACCAGCGGTACAAAAGGGGGTGGTGATGGACGGAGCATCTGAATCAATCAAACACTCACACCCATGTCAAAAGAACTGGGTTTAATCCATCACCATTCTTTAGCCCACCCTGCCACTCCAGTTCAGACATGGCTATATGCATATCAGTCTGACCCTGTGCCTCATGGGAACAGTCCAGCCCGAACTGCCAAGCCATGTCTTCCCTGGACCGGAAACAAGCTTCCGAGGACCGGTTTCTGGCATTCCAGCCGTCTTCAGCCCGGCTTGCTTGAATCCAGTGGCAAAGTGAGCAAGGGACTCACGTCTGAGCATACCCTGCCACACTTATGGCGGACAAAAGCGGTACAAAAGGGGGTGGTGATGGACGGAGCATCTGAATCAATCAAACACTCACACCCAGTCAAAAGATCTGGGTTTAATCCATCACCGTTCTTTAGCCCACTCTGCCACCCCAGTTCAGACATGGCTATATGCAAATCAGTCTGACCCTGTGCCTCATGGGAACAGTCCAGCCCGAACTGCCAAGCCATGTCTTCCCTGGACCGGAAACAAGCTTCCGAGGACCGGTTTCCGGCATTCCAGCCGTCTTCAGCCCGGCTTGCTTGAATCCAGTGGCAAAGTGAGCAAGGGACTCACGTCTGAGCATACCCTGCCACACTTATGGCGGCCAAAAGCGGTACAAAAGGGGGTGGTGATGGACGGAGCATCTGAATCAATCAAACACTTACACCCAGTCAAAAGATCTGGGTTTAATCCATCACCATTCTTTAGCCCACTCTGCCACCCCAGTTCAGACATGGCTATATGCAAATCAGTCTGACCCTGTGCCTCATGGGAACAGTCCAGCCCGAACTGCCAAGCCTGGGTGTGAGTGTTTGATTGGTTCAGATGCTCCGTCCATCACCACCCCCTTTTGTACCGCTTTTGGCCGCCATAAGTGTGGCAGGGTATGCTCAGACGTGAGTCCCTTGCTCACTTTGCCACTGGATTCAAGCAAGCCGGGCTGAAGACGGCTGTAATGCCAGAAACCGGTCCTCGGAAGCTTGTTTCCGGTCCAGGGAAGGCATGGCTTGGCAGTTCGGGCTGGACTGTTCCCATGAGCAGAGGGTCAGACTGATTTGCATATAGCCATGTCTGAACTGGGGTGGCAGAGTGGGCTAAAGAACGGTGATGGATTAAACCCAGATCTGTTGACTGGGTGTGAGTGTTTGATTGGTTCAGAGGCTCCGTCCATCACTACCCCCTTTTGTACCGCATGTTCACACCAGAACATGGGCTTTTCTGGGAATTCACAAGAGCATTTTATCAAGCACATAATCGCCTCTTTAGTGGCAGTTTTCTGCTGCTAAAGAGGCGATCATTTTAACGCCGTTTCTTGATAATATGCCCCCAAAGGTTTTATTTACAGTATGGCTTGTGTACCAGTAGTGCACCAGGTCAGCAGAGTATTTGGCCAAGGCCTTAATTTGAGCCGGTGGAGCCCACCACTTAATTTTCTTCATTCCTTTGACCCAGATCAAAAGTGTGAAAACAATACCAGGGGAAAGAAGGGTGAAGAGATCGAAAAAACGTGGCACATGGTGAAAGCAGGTACCTGCATAAGTGAGATACAGAGGACGGGAGTGTCTGTTGGTCACTATTTAATTTGGGCTGGTATTGGCCAATGGGGGCACTGGCACTTATTTTTGGGAACCTGTACTTATTTTCCCGCATCATTTATTTACCGAGCGCAAGAAAAATAAATTACCCAGTTTGGAAAGACAGAAGAAGAGGCACCCTCACAAAAGGAGAAAGCAGGAATTTGCAGAAGTAAGATAAAGGGAGAGGGGGTGTCCTTGTTGTAAATTGGCAGCAATGGGTTAGCATTAGCAGAAGCCATCTTGTAATTAGAAGTTATCTTATCCGCTTTGTGAAAGCCATTTTGTATTTCTGGCAGCCATTTTGTTTTCGATGTGCTTGCCATGTGCTCTGTCCTACCTTCCTGTTAACTGCTCTTGTAGTCTGCCTAGAGACAAACTATGTTTAGCATCTTCCACCTTCGCACATGCCCAGAAGGGCATAGCCAGTAGAATGCACCTCTTTCTTCAGTATAACAGTCAGGCTATTTTTGCTGCTGTATGGAAAAGTAACTCTCCTCCCACTTTGTTTGAGCAAGCAGATCTTGTATGCCCATCTTATTCATTTTTGCATGCTTACATGAGCCAGGACTGCCCCTGGGTCTTATGCTGAGTATGTAACCCTAAGCATATATAAGGCCTCTGTTTTCTGCACTCCTCAGACTGCCTCATTCCGTTGCTAAGGCTTGTGTGTGCCGTAGTCTCACTCAGTTG
Organism: Lissotriton helveticus; assembly: GCF_964261635.1. Taxonomy (NCBI): domain Eukaryota; kingdom Metazoa; phylum Chordata; class Amphibia; order Caudata; family Salamandridae; genus Lissotriton; species Lissotriton helveticus. The sequence goes on along the minus strand of NC_136057.1, from coordinate 711,408,265 downwards.
AGGATAATAAAGAGTCTCTTTTATATTTTAGCTTCTGTGCCAATTTCTTCTTTGTGAGTTTAAAAGGACTAAGTATCAGTGGGACCCCTGAGAAGTTTTCTTTGTTCAACAGAATGGCGCTCCAATGTGGACCTCATCAGAGAAGTGGCTATCTAAGGGAGTGATCTTCTCAGGAGACAGAAATCTACTGAGGAGGACAGGATAGGATTCTACCTAGGAGGTACTCTGCGTACGGAGATTCTGGGGATTCTCTGTCTCTGCAGCCCGGTATATTTCTGGTCTTCCTGATTTTGATCCTCCACATGATGTCACCCCTGACTGAGAATCTTTTTGGCGTGAGTATTAAAAAAAAAAAAGACCGTTAGGTCATTTAGAACATGGCAGTTAGAATTTGGACAACCATTTGTTTGGCAAGAGTCGTTCTGGGACTCTTGCTGTTGGTTCGATTCCTTGGATTGGTAAGGTAGTTAGTAACACTTACTGTGGCTTAGATTTGTGTTGGACAACTTTGGATTTGTATGGGATAGATATTTAAATTGCAATTTATGTAGGCAGGTAATGAGGAGATTTTTCTCTGTTTGACTTTGTTTGAACGGCGCAACGTATGAAGAGTACCTTAAGCGCTACTTTGATTATATAATATTTGCATATTTTGCAATATTTTTGGCATGCCTGTTTCAAGCACACATCGAGGTATGTGTTGCTTTTTGGAGGTACCATAGTGAGATGTGAATTAAATTAGCTGGCTCCCTTGACGGAATAGCTAGATAGGTTTAGGTATAAAAACATATTTCTTCCTTGGTGATTCTGTATCCCCAGGGAATTAAAATATGGATCCTTTTTCTGCGCAATTTTATGAATGGAGATATGCAGAGCGATTTTTGGGTGTTCTGCCAGCCAAAGCTAGTGAATTGAGTGTATTGTGGCTTCTTGGAAATAAAACAGTTTGTTGGGCTGTTTTTGCAGTCTTTTGGAATACTATTGAGAAGTGCTTCTTGTAAATATGACTTACAACTAGTATTTACAAATGGTTTGGTTTAAGTACAGTCTGTGGGCTGTCCTTTGTTTCTGTCCTAAGTGTTGATCTGTGGGTTAAATGTGTGTTGAAATGTCTATGTGGTTCATGGTTTCACATTACCTCCTCGTTAGTCTTCCTCGCCACATGACTTACAAAGTGAGCTTCAGCTCCACACCAGAACCCTCCAAAGCAAAAAGTCAGCCTCCCATGCCTCCCATCCCTTCCCAAGATGGCCAACCCCTTACCACCTGACCTCTATAAGAGGCGGGCCGGCCCAACCCATCAGGCTGTTTTTTTTGTTCTGCGCTGCAGATTCTCCAGATCAGGTAAGTTGGGCTGAAGTCCTGCTCCAGCAGGTCCCGGTGCCCTAAGGGGGAGGCCCTGCTCCAGCGGGCTCAAACTCTGCTTCCCCTGCCTTCTGGCTCTCGCACTGTCCATTTGGCACAGGTCAGCTCTAGTGGGCTCTGGGCAGGCTCTTGGGCTACCTGCGCACCGCCCCATTTTTTTAGCTTTATGCTCTGCTTTAGCGGGCGCTGTGATTTAGGCCCTGCTGTCTACGAGTGGGACGGCTGGCAGGCTCTGCGGGGTGTGCTTTCGTCTCCCAGGTGGCTGCTCTTACTGCTTCTCCAGGTGGGCTTTTGTGGACGAGCGCATACTTGCACTTCTTCTCCCTGTGTCTCTCGTACAGATGATGTGTGCTTGTTATGTGTACGCCAGTATTGAGTCTCTTGCTGAAGTGTTAAACAATATACTGTTACAAGTTTAGAGCTCTTTACTTACGTGTCAGGTATCTTCTGATCTTGCCACTGCTTTTATTCTGTCTGAGGTCCCATGGGTTCTCTCCCCGGCTTCTATAGTTTCCCTCGACCCGGCTCCTGTGGCGAGACGCTCACTCCCACGTCTCATTCCCTGTGGGTTCTGTAGTCTTCAGGCTGCTGTGGGGAAATTCCGTTGCCTCGTTACTTTGGGGTATGAGGCATCTCCGGGGGTGTTTATTTTCCGCCCGTTTCGTGGCCGCGCCCCCTTGTCCCTGTATCCACGCCTTGCCTTCGGGTGCCGGGTCGGGTGCAGTCCTCAGCGCTCCGAGATCTTCCCGGGTGTTTTTATGGGGGTCTGATATGCGGCGAGTGCCGTTTGTCTTCCCCTGTGTTTTGTCCAAGGTCTCCGCGGGATGGGGTTGTGCTGTCTCGTCCTGGTTCGGCCATTGGGGCGTTCCTCGGGTGTCGGTTTCTGGGGGGCGGGGGCGGTCTCCTCCGGCTTCCCACTCTGCTGCTGCGGATCTGGCATGCCGGACTGCCTTGTTTACGACTGCAGTGGTGGTATGCAGAGGCACCACGTTTGCATTATTTCGGGGTCATAGTGGCCCGTTGTTGGGCTGTGGGAACGAGTGCAGTACTCTGGCAGTCCGGACGGCCTTTTTGCAGCTGCATTGGTGGTGTGCAGGGGCCCCACGTTTACGTTGTTTTTTGGGTCGTTGTGGCCCTGTGCTGGACGGCGGGTTCACTTCCTTTGTGGGTGTTCTCTGTTCGTTCCTCCATTCCGGTTTTTTCCCCCGCTGCTGCGCTTGGGGCTGGTGGATGGGTGTGGTTCGCTGTACTTGTTTATAGTGGCAGTGCCTCGCTCATTAGAACGAGCTATAGCTCAGCTGAAAATATTTTGCCTTCGGTGGCGCCGGCTCTCACAGTCCAGGGTTCGAGTCCTGCGTCTGCTGTGTACATGTCCCCGGGTGGTTAATTTTCAAACGGGGTATTTATTTCAGAGTTTACACATTTATAACTTATACATTATTTGAAATGTCTTTTTATAATGTCTGCGTTGGGCGTCCTTATCACTGATTGCTTGGTTTCCGTTCTCGGTCCCAGCGCTCTACGTTCGGTGTCTCTGTGCTCTTCTCTTGTTCTCCCAGTGTTCTGCTGTGGAGGCCTGTGTTCTTATGTCTCGGGCTCTTCTCTTGGTCCACTCAGCATTTTTTTTCTTCGGTCTGTCCAGCCCTCACAGGCCAGGGGTCACTTCCTGCCGATTGGATGTGGATTATGGGCCTTTGTGTTGCTCTATTCTTTGGCACCCAGTTTTCTTCTGGGTGTCCGTACTCACTGTATGCACCTATTCTTGTCTGTTTTCAGTCCTTAGGCATGGTCAGGGCTGCTTGATGCCTGGATGGGACTCAGCCTGGGATTACCTGGTACTGTCGACATGGTGGTTCTCTCTTTTTGGGCTGTGTTTTTTGCCATGTATCTGCCCTCCATTGTTGTTCCTGGTCGGTCCTGGTTGATGTGGCCTTAGGGGTTTCCGGGGGAGGTAGGCACCTGCATGTCTGTTGGGGGCGGTCCTCTGTTTTCTCCTGTTCTTCCTTCTCGGGCTGCTTCTGTGGTCTCCGGGTTGGCTTTTGGCTTCTGCTCCTGTTGTTGCAGTCTGGTTTTTCTTCCATGGGCCATGGTGGTGGTTTCCCCTCCTGCTCCTGCTCCTTTGCTCGACGGGCGCCCCTTGTGCCCTCTTCCTCGTGTGTGTTTCACGTTCTCAGCGGGTGCTCATGGTGCGTGTTCGCTTCTGCTGCCTCCTGAGGGCTCTGGGATTGCCGGTTTGCCAGTGGGGTGCGCTGTGGTTTTCCCCACGCGCTCCTATGCGCATGTTGTGGCTGGAGTTCCCGGTGGTGTTTTTGCTGTTCATCTCTGGAATGGCATGGTGTGCATATGTGTACGGTGGATTTGGTCCCAGTTCTTTTGTACTGGAGTGGATGCATGACATTGTTCTTCTTTCTGTTCATCTTCTGTGCTCTCCTTGACACTGGTTTCCGGCGTTCCTGGCTGGATGGGTCTGGTTCCTTGCTGCGGTGCTGTTCTATGCGGCGGCCTTGGGCTATTTGCCTGGCTTCTCCTTGGGTTCTTCCCTTGGTCCTGCGGGCTCTGCAGGGTTCTCCCTTTGGGCCTCTTCGGTGGTTGGATCCATAGTTCCTCCCCTTCAAGTTGGTTTTCTTGGTCGCCTTGGTCTCAGCTGGCCGCATGGGCGTGCTGGGGTCCTTCCTTCGGTCTCCTCCCTTCTTGAGGTTGTTCTCCTGCCTTGGGTGGCTGTCCGACTTCGTCTGGTTTTGTGTGGCCCCCAGGCTAGTCTTGTCTGGGTTGTCCACCCTGGTGGTGTCCTTCCATAGGGTGGGTTTTAGGCTCCTTGTGCCTGGGTGTCTGGCGGTCGCTCTGTCCGTTGGGGGTCCTCCCCATCTGGTTGGTCCGGGTGCTCTGTGGCTCCCCTTCCTGGGTTTTGGTGTCCTCTCCGCCTGTGGGACGGGCTTTGGTCTGTGCTGGGTCGGTTGGTGCGTTTGTTGGCAGTTTCTCGTCTGCCTTCTGTTGGCTGCCCCCTGGCTTGTTTTTGCCCCTGCCTCGCGGTGGCTTCTTGTTGCTCTCCTGGGCGGTTTGTGCTCTGCTTCATTCCCTCTGGCGTTTGGGGGCTTGCCTCGGTCACTCTCTTCCAGTTTGGGTCCCCGGTGCTGTTTTTTCTTGCCTTCTTGTCCAGGCTCCCTGCTTCGCCTGGGCTTATGGGCCTGGCCGGGATGTTTGTCCTGTTGGTGGGGCTCGCCTGGGTTCTTCCCGTTTCTGCTCCTGTGGATCTTGGCTCCGGGTTTGCTTCGTGGTCCGTGTTGGGCCTCTGTGGTCTCTGGCTTCCTAGGTTCTAGGGTTTCGTGTCCTGCTGCGTTTTTTTATTGCCCCTTGGGGCGTTTGGTTCACGCTGTGCTTGTGTTTGCCCGGGCTGCTGATATTCCCAGTTCTCTTCCCCAGTCGGGTCCGGGGCTCCTTGTGCGGTTTGGGTCCTGTTCTTCTTTTTCCCTGGTGGGGTTACTGGGTCTTTCCGACCCGGGTTTTCTCCCTGGGGGTGTTGGTTTTCACGGGCTCGTTCCGCTCGGCTATTCTGACTTTCTCACCTTTGGTGGGTTGCTGCCTGTGGCCTTGCCCCTGTGTTCCCTCCGGTTCCTGTCGGATCTCCATTTTTCGGCTGGGTCGGTCCTGGGTGTGGGTTTGTGTCACTGTGACCTGGTGTTTCTGTTGGCGGGCTCTTCCGTCTGCGGTCATGGGTTCCCGAGGTTTGTTGGTTTTTGCTGTAGGAGAGTAGGGTCTGCTATCCTATGGTCACCCCAAATTTTTGCTTTTTGCTTCACTGGTTTATGACTTAATGTGGCTGTGGGCCTGCTAATCAGACCCACAGCCTGCTGTTCTCTCTCTAAATTGTTACCCATGTACTTTAGGTGCATAACGAAATTGGAACTGGTTCACCTTATTGGCCCCTGTAACAGTGTACCCAGGTACCCAGGGCATAGGTGCTTCCAAGGCCTACCAGGGGCTGCAGCATGTATTGTGCCACCCCTGGCCTGGCCTCCATATTTGACACAACTGGCTGATCACTCAGCTGGGGTAAGTCGGTGTAACCACCCCTTACTTAGGTGTAGTATGCCTATACCTAACCCAAAATGGACACATATGTTCCTATCAGTCACTCCTATGGAAGGCCTCATCAATCCTGGAGGCAGAGTGCTTGGAAATATGTGAGATGGTGCTCTGGTATGAGCTGAGCCTGTCTGCAGCTTTCGGAACCATGTCCTTTAGCTGTTTCATGATATTGCCATACCATATACTCTTAAGTGCATTATGAACCTCGCGGTTAAATGCTATCTTGGGTTTGGCTTTATCAAAACATGTCGAGTAAGGTGTCATACAAATTGGAATACTACACCCTCGCCAGTTCTGGCGACGGGGGTAGCATTCCACCCTTCTAGAGGGACACGACATGTACCTAGCCTGAACCCCGGTTAAAGTTAAACAGAGCCTCAGCATTACAAAATGGATGCTGCCACCACAGACACAAGTCTGACCTCCTGCTGCTGGGAGTCCTTCCAGCGAGGGCAGCTTGGACAAAGGGTTTCCTGCCTTGGGGAGGTGCTAGCATCACTCCAGACAGGATTTTGTGTATTGGGTAGGACAGGGCTGAATAGAATCAGACATGCCTGGGGCACACAAGGTGTCCCTGTGCATAGGCCAGTTCAAACCGGTGCTGGGGCTTTCCAGCCCCAGTCCTGGCGCGAAACTGGACAAAGGAAAAGGGGTGTAACCCCCCCCTTCCTGGTTCCACCCAGAGGAGGGACCTAGTAGGTGATCCGGCCCCCCAGATTCGAATAAGAGTGGGAGCTGTGTCCTGAGACTTCAGATCATCCTGAATCAACTTGAAATACAGAAGAAGACTGGACTTCGACATTCTGCTGCACAGAAGACGGAAGAGAATCTCCCTTGTGGCCAAGGAGTGACCACCCTGTGAACACAGGCACCAACCAGCAACTCGACGTCTGCTTTGCCGCCGCCTCCCACCGGAGCCCGATCCCAGAGCCTGACAAGAGCCAGACTCCCAGACTTCGCACTTCCCGATCCACAGTCCCTGCAAAGAAGGGACCCGTGGAGGCACCGAGAGACGTGGGACCGGACCTCTTGAAAGACCCCCGAGAAGCTGACTGCGCAGCACCTGAGGCACCCTCGACGCTGTGCTTTGGGGTTTGAGAAGCCCCAACCTCGAGCAGCCCTTGCACCGAAGATCAGCCCCCCAGCATCTCCACGATCTGCGTGGGGCCCTTTTGCACCGTGCCACTTGACGCGCCATCCCAGCCACTTGCCACGTGGCTAGCGGCCATCTTGGCGACGAAAACGATGAATTACACTGCTGATCTGGTTGCTCCAGATTGGCCCTTGCTCCCCTGAAAAGGAGCACCCGCTCTGACCTTGCTGGTCCGAGTGAGAAGCTTGAATCACTTCCTGCGTGGCTTGCTTTAGCCAAGGCCTGTTTGCTCCAATCAAGTTGCCGACACCGCCATCAGTGAGAGCCTTCCTGGGACAGCTCGTGACCAACGCCTGGACATCCTTGACCTCTTCGTGTCCACGTGGCTGCAGAGACAATCTTCACAACATCGCCTGTTTGCACCCGACATCGCCTGGTTCCTTCCTGGTTCCACGGTAGTCACTGGCTAGTGACTTTGAACATTGTCCCCTCTGCTGTCAGGTCTTCACCTCTTCAGATCCACCCTTGGATCCACCGGAACTCTTCACATCGAGCCGCCTGCAGCATCTTCAGCTCCAAGCACCATCGACCTGCGTGACGAAACCCGACACTACTTCGACCCTGTGCACCCGCTTCCTGTGGGTGAGGTAACTCAGCAATGCCGGTGTTACCACACTGGTATACACCTCTAGTGTCTGTGTGTAAAGTCTCATCCTTCTAGGTCACTCGGAAGGTTCCTTAATAACTAACTTTGTAACTTTTATGCACCATTGACATTGCATTGGTAAAGCGTGCACTTTCCGCACTGCACCTGAGTCCCGCGGGCCTTTCCCGACTTCTTCACTGCTAGTCCCGAACAGCTCCAGCGATTCCCCAGGCCCTAGGCCTCTTCACTTTCCCCATAGTGGTTCTTATACCACTATTTTAGTATATGGTTTAGGTGGCCCCTAGGGCTCATCCATAATTGTGCAACTTTTGTGTATTTAAACTGTGTTTTGTTTTAACGCATTTGCTTCTGTGCTCATAAAGAGTATCAGGGATATTTGTAGAAATAAATCTATATATATTTTCAATATATATCTGTGTGGTGTCCTTTCATTTGGTATTCAAGGGATTGTGTATGGTAAAACAGCTTGCTTCACATGCCTTTACAGAGTTTAGACTAAGACTGCTTAGTCCATGCTACCCCTAGGATAGCTTGTCTATAAGGTTGACTTTACAACCTGCACCATAAGGGTTGCTTGGCATAGTACAAGGTGATCACTAGAACTAGTGAGCATCATATACCAGGCCAACTTCTCACATTTGCCTCCTGGGTGCTCTCCTCAGCGGCTCCATTGTTGCATGTGGAATCTTGCAGGGTTGTTTTCCTTGTCCCCTGCGCTGCGCTATCTCGCTAATTTATTCTGCATTCCCCTTCCTTCCGGGTTCGTTCTGCTTTCTTGTGCATGGGTCCCCTGGTGGGTGTTCCCTTTCCTGTTTGGGGCTTCACCTTGGTCCTGGGCCTCTTCGGTGCCCTTGCTTTAGGGTTCGCTTTGTTGTAATTTCCTGCGGCCCCAGGGGTCTGTTTTTCCTTTACCCTGCCTGGGCTCTCTCATTGAGGTCTGGCTCCCGTCCTGGGGTCCTTTGGGTGGCTGTGTTCCGTGTCCCGCCTGCCTCTCCTTGCTGGTGGGGCTTGGGTGCCCTTTCTTTTTTTGTTCGGGTGGGGTGCTGGTTTCTGCACCTCCGTCTGTTCTTGCGGCTCCTGCCGGTCTGGGTTTCCCCTGGTTCCTTTAGCTTCTACCCCTGTTTGCCGCCGGTTCTGGTGGTTTTTGTTTTCTCCTCCCCTCCGGTTTTTGGTTTGGGGGTGGTTCGGCTCTCTAGCTGTAGGTGGTCCACCGTGCGTGTGGATGTGGGCTTCGGTCGCCCTGTGTCTCTTGCTGCTGTGGCCTTTTTGTTGGGTCGCTGTGGTCAGGTTGCCCTCTGTTTCTTCGGTTCCTGTGGTGCCCCGGTGGCTCATGGTCTGTTGAAGTTTTTGGTCCCCTCTTGCTTTCGGCTGTCCTTTGGGCGGTCTTGGCGTGTTTGGTCCTGCTGGCTGCTTTCTGTTCATGGGCCTGTTTGTGGTTGCTTTTTTGGCTCCGTGTGATCTGGTGCCGTGCCTTCTCTGTTCTCCTTTGTTCTTTGGTTGGGGGACGTTTTCTGTGGACACTTCGTGTCTTTGGGGTCCGGTTTTTCGGCCCTCCCGGTGTTTTTCTGTCCCAGGCTGGTCTTCCTGCTCGTGGTTGCCTCTTTCTGGGGTGGTTCTTCCTCTCGCTGGCCTGTTGCATTTTGCCCTCTTCCGTGGGGGTCCCATAGTGGTCCGTTGGTTTCTTGTGAGTTTCCATGAAGCCGCTTGGCTTTGGTATGTGCTCACTTTGAAAGTCATGTGGCGAGGAAGACTAACGAGGAGGTAATGCCCCGGTTACTTACCGGTAATCTTTATTACTCCGAGTATAGTCTTCCTCACCACATGAGTTCCCATCCCTCCTTCCCAGTCTGGCTATCGGCTTCATGTTTGTGCTTGATAGTTTTAGGCTGATGGGTTGGGCCGGCCCGCCTCTTATAGAGGTCAGGTGGTAAGGGGTCGGCCATCTTGGGAAGGGATGGGAGGCATGGGAGGCTGACTTTTTGCTTTGGAGGGTTCTGGTGTGGAGCTGAAGCTCACTTTGTAAGTCATGTGGCGAGGAAGACTATACTCGGAGTAATGAAGATTACCGGTAAGTAACCAGGGCATTAGTGATGCTTCTGTAAGTAAATAGCGATTGCGCTATTTATGAAATAATGGCTATTGAGCGCGCTGTATTATGTGTCCTGAGTGTTTGACCCTTTCTGTACATGTCTGGAATGAGCTCAATGTGTGTGTTTGTGATTTTCTTGCTGTCTTCAGTCTGTTATGCAAAATGTCATTTAATTAATATTAAAAAAGAAAATCCACAAATTAAGCATATCATATGCTAAATAAATTATAGGTTACTATTTAAATTATAGAGTAAGCAACTATGCACATGTACAAACTGCCAATGCTTAAAAGATAAAATTAGAATTCACATTCAATAGGAATAAAAAAAGGCCTCAAAAACGAAATTGTGTGGTTTGCAATAAATAAACTTACAGCATTTTCCTAAGATACATTGTATTAGATATTAACAGGCAAACATATCATCTAAATACATTGGATGTTGCTAAACTGCACACACATTTTAGAACTAGAAATGTCTCAGTTTTAAATACACTGTCCCCAAGCTTACATTTCAACACTAAGAAAAGCTTTACGACGGCTGTGTTTTTACTGCCACTAAGCAAGCAGCTGTCATTTTTGTAGGCCACGGAGAGACAGGGCTGTTGATTCAGCTGAGTGGAAACATGGTGTAAAATCCTGCATTTCAGACTGCTGTTTTAAAAAGTTACAAAAATAAGGTTCAATATTTTGTATAACAGGAAAACTTTTCAAGTGAGGATTTCCTTTCTTAAAGCCGTTTTTATAAGCACATTCTTGGTTCTGATATTAAGTAATTGTCCTTTTAAAAAAATAAGTGGCGCAAAAATTTTACATGTTTCAAGTTAGGCTTCTGTGCTTAGGCTTATGAATGAATGCGTCTAAATATGATAGGCAAGGGATGCAGCTTGCTTTACCTATGTGGAATTATCAAAAATTATTGGTTTTGTTAAAAAACAATATTTATTATTAATTATGAAAAATTATTTAAAAAATAAGTGCTTTTAAATTGGTTTTTTAATATGTATAAAGCTTAATACTCCTTGCATTAAAATTAAAGTTAAGTTGTGTTGTACAGTATAATGAGGAAATTTCAATATGAAATATCACTCTGCGCAGGCGTAAAAAACTCATTTTTTATAAGGGTAAACATGAGATATTTCTGATGTCCAATCTCTGGGCTATGTAGAGAACATTCTGATAATGCATATTATACAAAAACATTGTAGGATATTCATTTTTAGGTGCCCCTAATATCAAAGTCGAAATTGGGTAAAGTGAACTATTTAAACAGCATTTTTTTTCATTCAGAACACGTTTAAAGTGTTTTAGGCTTCAGTAAATGCATAAATTTAGGTATAAAACAAATAGCTGACCTTTATATTGCTGCAAAAGTATACTGCACACTGCTTATAATTGAAATATGTATAAAAAATGAGCAGGAGTTATTTTCTTAACACTAAAACTGACAAACGGGAATGGGGTTGTATTCGCACACAGAATAGGACAGCTGGGAAGAGTTAAATGTCAGCTCTATATTTAGAAGCCTGGCACGGCTCCCAGAGAAGGTCTGCATTGACATTTTGACAATCTGAAACTTTTTGAAAGATAAGATAGCAGCACATGGAGGAGTTGTGCTTTTTTTGTTTTGTTGGTAAAGCAAGTTTTATGCACTCATATGAATATCCCATAATGCAATTGCATATGTAAGCTTGGCCATATATACAGCAAATGCTTTTAGTTTGGTGCTTACTAGGGCTGAGCTAATGGGATTTAGTTTGAATTTATTCGCCCTCATGTTTTATTTGTACATTTGCTAAAAGGGTTGGGGTTTGGGTATTCATGTTTTATTTAGCCCTCTCAAAAGCGCTATGTACCTTCTATAACTTTGTTTATGGCCAGTTGCTACAAATAGGGGTTGATAGTGTTGACAGAAGTGAAACCTGTTTCAGGTTTACTACTGTCAAAATGGGGGAAGGAGGCTAGCTCCTCTACAAATTAAGGCTAGGTAATATGTATGTTGCTCTCTCCTTTTCTCAATTTTATTTTAGCCTGTCTTAACTGTCTGTGAAATAGCAATGAGACATTTAATTGGCTATTCAGTAATACTGTTTTAAACATTGTTAGCATTAATAAAATGAATTAAAATATGGGTTTTATTACTGCCCATCCTGTTTGATGAAATTATGACAGGATCAGTAGTCTAGATTGTTGTTCCCTTATTTTGATCTTTAAGGGGAATTAGATGTGGGTAGTTTTGTTCTACAAGTCTTAGGTGATAACACCATTATTGTAGTTTTGCAAGGGCATTGCTAGTTTTTTATTAGCTAGTCTGTGTAAATAAACTGACAGTCCTTATTAGAGCTTATGTTGCATAGTCTGGATCATGAAAAGTAGAACGTAGGGAAGATACCCATGTGATCCTTGGAAAAAATTATTTTTGAAGAAAATGTTGTTTTATAGATAAGAAACCCTGTTAAATTAGCAGTTTTAGATTTTCCTGCTGCTCCTGTAACATGAGATCATGGTCCTAAAGCTTACAATGTAGGTATAGCCCACAAATCTGTCACACCTATCTCTGTTCTGAGCACTGAAGCTGACTATGATTGTAATCCTTTTGTAATCCTTTACATGTAGGAGTAAGGGTAAGATGTGTTAGTATTTCTCTGCATTTTATGTTGGTTTGTAGACCTTGTATACCCTGTAAAGCACTCTGATACCCTCATGGGTCAAGTTCGCGCTCTATAAGACACTAAAATAAATAAATAAATAAATAAGAAGAATGATTTTAGAAGTGTCTGCAGTCCTGTAGAGTAAAAGTGTAGAACATTTCCTTTTTTTTAGGGTTTTTCAGATTAGTACACAGAAATACACCAATGTAGGGATTTAGAGTATGTCTGTGTTGTTTTCCTCTGAGTTTAATAAATTAAAACAGACTTCCTTGGCCGCTTGGTATTGGGTGATGTATTACTCTTGTTCACCAAATAGTTCCTTTTATACTTGCCAATAGGTCCAGGATGTTTTTTTTGTTTACTTTCTCATAGATAGATGAAAGTGGTTCTTGGGTGCCTTGCTCATATATGAGGCGTCCCAAGACTAGGAAGTATTTTGAAATTATCCTCTCTGTTGATAGACTGCTTCTGTGCCTTGTCTAGAGATCTTTTGTTCTGTCCACCAATAGATGTTTGCTGCTTTACAACCACTACCAGAGGGGCCCGGACATCATATTCAGCCTGGGGAGTCAGCGTCAGCACCAGTCCAGCTTGAAGCCAACGTGAAGGTAACCAGCACAGGCATTGCTGGCAAGTAGGACCTCAGTGAAGGCGGAAGCCCTGTGATCAAGTATGTACCCCTGCCACTGTCTTGGGCGAAAGACGAGGTCACAAATCAGAAAGGAGAAATTGTAGTTGATGCCCATCTGAGAGTCACAGACCGACCAGAATGGCGAGGCGGTTTTGCTTGAGGCGACCCCTTTTGAAAGAAGGGTTGCTTCAGAGATCCTAGCATCAGGCCTTTGAATCCTGGTCCTAAAGTGAATGCAAGTTTGCTCCTTTGTTTGTTGGTCGAGAGATACCTGGGTACACTGGGTGCAATGTGTGGCCCCAACGAATGAGCAGTGCACCAGCAGAGCAATACAGGAGTTAGGGAAGGACTTGAGATTAGGGTACAAGTGCTGCATCTCTGGTGCCTGTTAGATTAAAGTGAAGAAAACTGGTGCACTGCCTGAGACACTGGACAGGATCGCTAAGAGCATTTGCCTGGTGGGTGACTGCCCTATCCTGAAAGAAGAGACTTTTTCCTTGAAACTGGGCTTTGATTTTTGAGTTGCAAGTTGTGCAGCTCCACCGTGGAAACAACAAGAGCCTGCCTGTGAGGCTCAAACGGACACAGGGAGAAGACTCCCCTCTGGTTGGTTGTACAGCAGCTTCAATTTCCTCAAGGACTTCTTCTTTTTCTTGTCAATAATGTACCCCTTTAGTCGTCCCATTTTTGAGGAGGAGCAGCCCTTTGCAGCTCTTCGTCCTAATTCCTATGGCCCTGTGTGGTCCTCCTGGTCCCAGATATGATTGATGTTCTAGCCCTCATAAAAGGAAAATGTAACAGTCAATTGGAAAATGTTTTTATTAGATATGTGTTGTTGGCTATTCTAAATTTAATATGACTAGTCACTGAAATGCATAGGATCCCTGAAAATGTTTACTAGATGATTTTAGGATTTGCTTTTGCTTAGGACTAGGAAAAATTATAATTCTGTTTGTGATAGTGGTCATTACTTTCTCCTGTATGTTAATTAGGACCCAATGCTTCATTATCTTTGTATTCCTGCTTATGCCTATACCCGCTTAATGAAATGTTTAGAATGGAAAATGCCCACCAAGCAATGAATTAGGAAATTGATATAATTATGAAAATGAATGTATAAATATTTTCTATGTTCCTACTGGATCATAGGAATGTCTTCACCAAAAGCTAAAACGGTTGTCTGTTGTAAATTGGCAGCAATGGGTTAGCATTAGCAGAAGCCATCTTGTAATTAGAAGTTATCTTATCCGCTTTGTGAAAGCCATTTTGTATTTCTGGCAGCCATTTTGTTTTCCATGTGCTCTGTCCTACCTTTCTGTTAACTGCTCTTGTAGTCTGCCTGGAGACAAACTATGTTTAGCATCTTCCACCTTCGCACATGCCCAGAAGGGCCTAGCTAGTAGAATGCACCTGTTTCTCTAGTATAACTGTCAGGCTATTTTTGCTGCTGTGTGGAGAAGTAACTCTCCTACCACTTTTTTGAGCAAGCAGATCTTGTATGCCCATCTTAGTCATTTTTGCATGCTTACATGAGCCAGGACTGCCCCTGGGTCTTATGCTGAGAATGTAACCCTAAGCATATTTAAGGCCTCTGTTTTCTGCACTCCTCAGACTGCCTCATTCAGTTGCTAAGGCTTCTGTGTGACATAGTCTCACTAATTTGAGGATAATAAAGAGTCTCTTTTATATTTCAGCTTCTGTGCCAATTTCTTCTTTGTGAGTTTAAAAGGACTAAGTATCAGTGGGACTCTTGAGAAGTTTTCTTTGTTCAACATCCTGTAGTAGATTAAAGAGGTTTGAGGTGGTTTTCAAAACTACCGGCCTGGGTATTCCATGCACCCACATTTAATTGCCTCACCAGTGAGCTTCTCAGCAGAGTTTCGGACACTGGCACTCTTTGTTTCACAAATTAAGTAGTGCTGGTGGTTGGCTAAAGGGGTATGAGGTCTAATGAAGACTATGCACCCTTGGAATTCAGCATATCAAGAAACAATAGCGCCAGGAGCAAGCTTCTGAGCAAAACATTAGGCACCCAGCACTTATTCTTTTACAAATTAAGCACTGCTTTGGCCTTTTATTCCCTGAAACAAGACTGTTGATAACATTTGGAGATCCCTGGCAGGCAGGTGCTATGCTCTGTGCTTTCAGCAAAGCTGTGTCTATGGTGGCTCCTTGCAGGCACTGAAGCTTTACTGGTGATCCATGTTTGATGCACCTGATCCAGTAAGCGGTATAAATATTTCAAGTTTAAGTTTCAAGTGACTACTTACTCATCTATCCCTCTAAGCGTACTGGGCCCCCTACAGCTAGACGAATTACAACATTACCTTCAGCAGAGAGGCAAATGGTCCTCTGATGGGTCTATCTTCGCCGATAGGTGGGGTGGGAATTAAGATGTCCAAACACAATATTAGCCACCCAATGAGGACTATTAATTGGTGACTCATTGACAAGATTGAAATAAGGTTCAAATACACTACTCTCGGGACCATACTTTAAAAAAGTATTGCGAATAGGGGGATCCAATCTCCTAAAGGAATTAAGTCTAACCAGAATGATACAAAGTGGAAGCTCTGCTACTGCGACAGAGAGTAGAAGAAGCAGAACCTGATATGTTGAAAGATTGGTTAATTTTACCAGCAACGCATTTAGATGACGAGAGTAATTCAAAACAGTTTTCAAATAAAGAACATCAGGACACAATATTAGAATCAAGCAATTTAGATGATTATTTTATTCATGTTCCAAAACGATACAAATAAGCAATTTCTTAAGCATCTCAGTCAAGAATATTAAAGCATGTAGTGCTAGACCACACATTTAGTTAGACATTCAAATCCAAAAAAGGATGGTTGTAGACAAACATCAGATATGAGATTACAGGCTTTTACCACCATAAAAGGCAGAGGAATAGTTCAGTCCTATTTAAAAAAAATCTAAGCAAAGGGGTAAAAGAATCAATTTTAAAGTCCTCGAAGGGTGTATCCAGGAGCATTGGCAGAAAGAAAATATGAAGCAAAAATCAAGTAGTTCAGCAAAGAAGGATTCCAGGTCGACTGCATGAATGCAGCAGCATTAGCAAAAAGATAGTCCAAGATGGAATTAAAGGGCAATTATAAAATCATAGGAAAAGAGTTTCGTCCTCTCCTGAGAAAAGGAAATAAAACAATGCTTTGACCCAATGAAAAATAATAACAATGCCTTGTCAGAGAGGAAAAGGGTATGCTGTTGCTCCTCCTTTGCGGTTTCTTGTATTATAGTCCTTCTGAAACCATAATGATGTGTTGTCACTCCTCTAGTCTATTATTAGTTTATGTATGGAGTCACAAAATACATTTAGTCACAACTGCATTCTTTCCCGAGCACTTCATGCGAACAACTTAGTTTTCTGAGCCTCACAGGTTTGTCAACTATTATAAAGAGAGAGCCAAAATGGGTGGCCGCTCTTTTGCCTGGCTGGCCCCCTCACTCTGGAACTCTCTTCCCCTTCAGATACGAACTGAACCCAACTGCCTTAGGTTCCGCAGACAGGTAAAAACCTGGCTATTCAACATCTAATAGTTCTCTTCTGTCTCTCCCCTCTCACCTTTTGGTTTTAGCACCGGGAAACCTACGGGTAGCTGAGCGCTTTAGAAACTTAATTATAATAATAATAATAAAACCTTTGAGGCGGGTAAGCTCAAGAAGTACAGCACCAATCACAACACCCAATACAGCATTGGAAAGGGCAGTTGCAGCTGATGGACATAGACTATACATCTGCCCACCATATACATTAGGAAGGTAAAAGAACCTTAGGGGTAAAGTAGTCCCTTGTGGGCGTCGGCGTTGTCGGAGGGGCCTGGCCAAAAAATAAAAAATAAATGGGCGCAGCATTGGCAAGGCGTGCCATTCACGCAGCATTACTGCTAACCTTCACAGTACTCGCTTTTGGGCATAACCGTTCTGACAGGGGCGTCGCCAAACACCAATGTGCGCCGCATACACGGAGCTTCGCATTTACAACAATGTGCGCCGCATTCACGGAGCTTCGCATTTACAACAATGTGCGCCGCATTCACGGAGCTTTGTATTCAGGCAGCATTTCACACACTTAACAATTTCAATTTAGTCCGGGGTTCAGGCGGGGCCTCAAGGCAGTCAGCCTACCAGCGGGGAGCCGCATTCACGGAGCTTTGCATTCAGGCAGCATTTCACACACTTAACAATTTCAATTTAGTCCGGGGCTCAGGCGGGGCCTCACAGCAGTCAGCCTTCCAGCGGGGAGCCGCATTCACGGAGCTTCGCATTCAGGTGGCATTTCACACACTTAACAATTTAAATTTAGTCCGGTGCTCAGGCGGAGCCTCAAGGCAGTCAGCCTACCAGCGGGGATCACACACGCGCAGCCCTCGCAAGCACGCTGCCACACACTGCACTGTCAGCGTACACAGATTAACGTCGGACAGAACGCTCTTGGGGATTCTATAACCAACCCACTCCATAGCACCCACAAGCTGCAAATGTTACCGCTGAGGACGCACATATCACGAAGGATCATCAAAAACATTACAGCTGAGGAGCCACATATCACGAACGATCTAACACTGCATGCACAAGCAGACAAACAAATTGCATAGAAATTACCAACTTCACAAGACAGGTAAAAGGCGACGTGCAAGATCAATGTTAAACAACGCATAAAAAACCCTTATGGATGCATAACTATTGTGCCACTTCAGCCACTTTCAAACGCTGCTATATTTCATCCCCAGACAATGTCGGGACGGGCTGCTAGTATATATATATATATATATATATATATATATATATATACATATATATATATATATATATATATATATATATATATTCACTGAAAAAACCATAGGTTATAGACCATATATAGTTAGGAATTAGCATTTACAAAACCTTATTTTACTCACACAAAACCATTGAAATTCCATATATAGTTAGTTGCACTAACTATATATCGCGCACCCGCAATCCACTGCTGATGATGTCACATATTACATCATTCATGACATGGTCAGTGACATCACTGATGACATCACTGATGACATCTTAAATGACATCACTGATGACATCACTGATGACATCTCAAATGACATCACTGATGACATCATGACACACCAATACCAGTTACTACATAAGCACTCACTGATTCCTACGTCTACACACACATTCACTCATTCACCCATACAATCACTCATACATACAGTCACTTATTATTACAACACTATCATATGCACTCATACACCTATGCAGACAGTCACACACTGCCACTCATCCATGGAGTTACTCACACACCAAGCCAGTCCTGTAAAGAATCAATCACACTTCCATTTCTTCATCTATACAGTTAAACACAGAACACCATACTTCAGTGACATCACTGATGACATCACTAATGACATCTGAAATGACATCACTGATGACATCTCAAATGACATCACTGATGACATCATGACACACCAATACCAGTTACTACATACACACTCACTGATTCGTACGTCTACACACACATTCACTCATTCACCCATACAATTACTCATACATACAGTCACTTATTATTAGAACACTATCATATGCACTCATACACCTAGTCAGTCCTGTGAAGAATCAATCACACTTCGATTTCCTCATCTATAGTTAAACACAGAACACCATACTTTTCACACATATACTAACACATACTTACTCTCTTATACAATCACTGATACAAGTACACATTGATATGCACAGAGTCACACACCTCCCAGCCAGCCACACACACACTCAGTCTTCCATACATCCAGTCATTCTTCAATATGTAAAACGTATTTAAACTTTACAAAAACACACAGACACTAGATGATGTCATCAGTGATGTCATTTGAGATGTCATCAGTGATGTCATCAGTGATGTCACTGACCATGTCATGAATGATGTAATATGTGACATCATCAGCAGTGGATTGCGGGTGCGCGATATATAGTTAGTGCAACTAACTATATATGGAATTTCAATGGTTTTGTGTGAGTAAAATAAGGTTTTGTAAATGCTAATTCCTAACTATATATGGTCTATAACCTATGGTTTTTTCAGTGAATTTTCAAGGTTTTGTAAATGCTAATTCCTAACTATATATGGTCTATAACCTATGGTTTTTTCAGTGAATTTCATTGGTTTTTTAACAGCTAATATCTGTAGCTGTAAAATTTATTCTTCTTTAAATCCAAAAATATATTTTATATGTTTATGAATAATTATTTTTTTAAATATTTTTTTTTCTTCGTTCCCGCTTCGCGAATCGGGAACCTTACAGTAAAAAAATGTTCAGAAAAATAAAAAAAAAAGTTCTTTTCAGAACTACCTCCCCGTTATTAAAAAATTGGTACAATATTTGGAACTGTGCCAACCTCTATTTCTCTTAGTTCGCTTCCTAGTTCGCTCGCTGGTACGCGAACTGGAAGCGAACCAAAAACAGTAAGTATAAGGGAAGGAAACACACACTTATGTTAAAAGAAAGACAGCTATAGGGGAGTAAACTAGAGATACTATTACCCATAATCCACTACTGATGATGTCACATATTACATCATTCATGACATGCTCAGTGACATCATCAGCAGAGGATTGCGGGTTTTTTGGCAACATGCCTTATCCACGGTTTAATAACGCTGCCTTTTGCTTTATATAAGTTTTCAAATTGTATGAAATATATACCAATAGGTCTTTATGAACCTTTAGGTAGTGCTTTTGTTCATGAGGTCTGGTCGCTTCCATACACATACAGATGTTTCAAAGATGATCAAGAAGTTTATCTGAATGGAGAGGAATGCACTGAGACGCCAGATCATTCACTAATGTGTAGGCACATACAGTTACACGATTCATGCAACAAACACCGACCAAATATGGCTTGCGTGTTGCAAGGCACGCCAGTTCCTGCTATCATCCCCACGTTCAAGTTGTTGGAAAATGGTAGTTATTTGATGCTCAATAATGAAGATTGTTCTGAGTTAATTAAAAGTATTCCTTTTATCGTAACAGTAAGTGAACGGGTTATTTGCTGCAGAAATGTTCTATTTCCTCCCACACATGAACATAGGGAGTTTTCAATCTGGCCACAAATACCAACCTTGGGACACGTTTCAACGGCATGACAAGAATAAGAGCTCTTTTGTCTCACAGAGAGGTGGCCTTGAGTTCGGCCCGTGAAACTTTCGTACTTCACATAGCGAACACCCGTACACAGGTTTGCCTTTCAATTTCAGCAACATGTTTCCGACTATCTTTAACGCATCCTCCACAAAATCCCTGGCACACTTTTTTAAAGTTGTTACCAGTGGTCTCGTGACTTCATTTGAGAAAATCTTTGGAGTCATCCCTGCTCCCTTTCATTCCATTTTCTCCACTCTGGTTCGTGGATTGCATTTTTACTTGCATTACCAGCGGACGCTCTTGTGCTTTTTTACATTTTTAAATATGGATGTCCCTCCTATGCAACCTCCGACCCTGCAGCTGCTGACACTGTTCCGCAATCGCATGCTAGAATATTATGGCACAATGCCGTTGGCGATATTAAGCACGGCATATGGATTATCTTTTCGGTTCTCCTACTTCACCTGTGTCCAGCCTGTATTTCACTGCCTGACCTGTGATTTCGATTGGGCCATTGATTTGTGTCTCTGCGGACCGGTTTCTCCTGACGTCGACTTTAATCAGCTGATGACTCCTATCATTACTCACGAGTTGATTTGTCCTGGCGAAAGGATTATGGCTGTGGCATTGATGCATGGACTACTTGGTCCCTGGAATTTACTGGCGGCAGCACAGTCTTTCTTGGAACACAGCTTTCTTGAAAACCCACCGAGCTGTCCTCTGATGGTGATAGAGGATCCGGTGCTGGGAGAGCACGTATGTTCTTTTCCGCTTTTAAATTGGATGGCTGAACTGTTTTCGGATGAAGACGGTGACTTCCTGTTGGAGGCTGTTGCAGCTTATTTTGCATACACAGTTATGTCATAGACCTTTTTCATGTTTCATATGCTGAGTACTAGCATTTCATTGACAATTCATTGACTTAATTGTCAAGTTTTTATTATTTACCTTGCCTATTGGCTTAAGACTCGATAAAGTACTTGGCTGTTTTATTTTTCTTTAGCATTGAATTTTCCTAGTTTTTAATGCTTTACCTTGCGGACCGTCCACATATAAACTTGCAATCTGCTCTCATGAGATGGCACTTCTATTATCTTATTCAGTTCGTTTCCGGATCATGAGGAGGTGTCATCTAGGTCCTGGATATCTTTACACCGTGTTAAGTTAGCATGGGCTCATTACCGGTTTAAACGCCATTTTTCCTTTTTTGCAACTTCTGCACACGACATTTAGTTGTTGCTTTAGCTTTCCACCTAGTAGTTCATCGTGGTTTACATGAGAATAATATGTTATTGGTCTACTATCTGCTTTACTTGTTAAACTATATCTGTACAGCGAGTGCTAAAGTTTCAAGAACAACACGATACAGAATTGTTATGAGGTCTGATCTCCACGACTTCATACTCATAACATAAGTGCAACTTCTGCCAATTCTGGGCATGAGGCGGGTTTTATATTGCTTTGCCGAACACACATACACAACAGTTGATGCGGTTCACATGAAGAGAGAGCTGGTGTATGCTGATGTGATTCCTTCAAATCTAAGACACTAAAGTATGGGCACGCCCTAAACCAACACAAAGAGACCTTCTTAGCAAATAATATAATATGTGTATTAGGGAGGGTGAGATATAAGCAGCCGCGGGCCGTGGAGGGAGTTACGGTGAGGCAGGGAGGCGGGGAGGGGGAGAAGCAGGGTGGAGCCCTCTCTACCTTGCCCCACCCCCTCCCCGCCTCCCTGCCCCACCGTTACTCCCTCCACGGCCCGCGGCTGCTTATAAGTGTTGCTAACTCTTATTCATTTACAGCATGTTAACATACTGTCACCATTCGCTTTTTATGTACTAGTAACTATGCTGGTAATTTTGCTACTGATAATATGTGTACTTGTATTCTCCACCCTGCTTCTCCCCCTCCCCGCCTCCCTGCCTCACCGTAACTCCCTCCACGGCCCGCGGCTGCTTATAAGTGTTGCTAACTCTTATTCATTTACAGCATGTTAACATACTATCACCATTCACTTTTTATGTACTAGTAACTATGCTGGTAATTTTGCTACTGATAATATGTGTACTTTTATTATCTAAGGTACTACGCCTGAGAAGACGGCATTAGTAAATAAACATTTCAAATACACATGTGTTCTTCTTAACTCCATGTTCTGGTTTCTAAGAAATATATAACGACCGACTGTTCATGAGTTCCACGTATCCTGAGGTACTATAAGTTCATATTCTGGATTGTCTAAACATTGAGAGTTTGTTATATCCAATGTGACACTGTACCTAGCTTGCTAAGGAGTTTTTGATTACTAACGTGAGTTTTGGGACACCCTAATTCGCCGAGGTTCCAATCCTCTGTCCACAGTTCTGTGTGAGAACAGAAACCCT
The DNA here is from genome assembly GCF_964261635.1 of Lissotriton helveticus. NCBI lineage: Eukaryota > Metazoa > Chordata > Amphibia > Caudata > Salamandridae > Lissotriton > Lissotriton helveticus. The sequence goes on along the minus strand of NC_136057.1, from coordinate 711,386,147 downwards.
GCGACAGGGGCACCCCCGACCCTTGCTGGAGCTTCATCACACTTGCGATACAACTCCAGCAATGCGCCACCTTTACGGCACAGATACATCACGCATCTGTGCTGTTTTTGCCCCATGATGCGCCGCATTGTAAATGCAGCACACCATAGGTGACGGAACAGCGGCACAGAATGACTAACACATCCCTGGTGATGCGCCAGTCATCATAAATGTATCCCTATGCTTCTTATCTTGTTAGAGATGAACCGCCATATGTATCATCAAAGTTTTTTGCATTTCCTAAATAGCGAACTTTAAGGAATAAATAGCGATTCTTTACCATTCCTAGTTTGCGATGAGCTATTTGCTAATTAGCCGAATGTAGCCCAATGAAGCCCAATGTAGCCCAAAGATGGCCGCCAGACACACAAAAAAACAAATGTAGCCCAAATATCAGCCAGATGTAGCCCAACTATAGCCCAGTGACAGAATGACCAATCAGCTTCGCAAACCTCCGTTACGCGAAGCGGAGCGCTGTTACAGATATATATCTTTTTTTGAACGTTAATTTCTCAAAATCCACTGGAGCACATATATTGAGACCTAGCAAAGGCACATCGGGCTACCAGTCCCTAATATTTTGCCAAGTTTCGTGCAAATCCATTCAGCCGTTCAATTATTATTATTATTATTTTTTTTTGCCCCGCGGGGCCCTTTTAAAACCTCCACATCAAACCTAGGGGGTCAGCGAGGATCTACTATGCCCCCTTATAGTTATTTCCCCCTTTGTTTTGACCTCCTCTTGTCTCTCGATCCTACCGAGAGACAAGATGGCGGCCGCTACGGACTGTTTGGAATGTTGACAGACGCCGGAGAACCAATCAGCTTCGCTTCACAAAGCTCCGTTGCGCGAAAAGTCCGCGAACCAGAGCGCTAACCGGTCCGCTGTTACAGATATATATCTTTTTTTAAACGTTAATTTCTCAAAATCCACTGGAGCACATATATTGAGACCTACAAAAGGCACATCGGGCTACCAGTCCCTACAATTTTGCCAAGTTTCGTGCAAATCCATTCAGCCGTTCGGGCTAAAAGTGAGGCCAACCGCCCTATGGAAAACTCAATGTTAAAAACACGTTTTGGGACCCCCCTTTTTTCTCGGCCCCCACTGGACGAACCCCCCCCAAATTTTCAAGGGCTGCTCAGAAACAAAATGTGCCATTTTCCTGAAAATTTCAGCCGATTCCGTCCACAAACGCCAAAGTTATTAGACATAGAATTTTCAAAAAACCCATAGAGAAAAAATCCTAACTATATATACCTACTGGCGACCGCCAGTAGGTAATATATATATATATATATATATATATATATATGTATATATATATATATATATATATATATATACACACACAAAGGAAAACGGGATACCGCCGAGCACTCGGTTCGTATAAAAAAAACACAGGATCCAGGTTCTTTATGCCAAAATAAAGAGGTTTATTAAATTCATAAACCTTGTGACGCATTTAGCGCTCCACAGAGCGCTTGTTCACACGAAATGCGTCACAAGGTTTATGAATTTAATAAACCTCTTTATTTTGGCATAAAGGACCCGGATCCTGTGTTTTTTTATACGAACCAAGTGCTCGGCGGTATCCCGTCTTCCTCTGCATATTACTACCGGCAGCTCCGCCGGCGGCGAGCCACCCTACCAAAGGTGAAGGATTGCCAGAAGGAGCAACTTTCGTTGGAATATATATATATATATATATATTCTTTACCACACCAAACTTTTCCATTCAAAGAAGGCGCTGACTCCGTGAATCTCAGTTCAAAACGTTTATTCCATAATCAGTTGCTGCTCAGACGCGTTTCGGCGGCTTGCTCCCGCCTTGCTCACTAACATCTGTATTACTGAACCTTTTACCTTTTATACATGTTAAGAGAGTCATGTGATACACATATCTGCCATGTGAGTGGCTAATACTATTTTAAACAAGGACCCACCCTGTGAATTACCATACCCAATAAATGACTTGCACATTTCATTATTGCATATTAGTCTTTCTTCACCGGTTTTGTTTAACCATTGAAAAACCAGGTCCTAAATTGTAACAAATTAAAAAACAAATTAGAAAACACACCTTCCCATTGCCACATATTTTTCTCAAAATAAACAGTGTTACCCAAATAAACACACTTACTAATGCCCCTTACACGATGTTGTTTAACACGTTATACCTCAGTATTAGAGTCTGTTTTTTAGCTGTATTTTTACGTTTCAGCACACTCATCCCATGCATCCCTGCATGGGCCTATCCTATTCACCCATGTTAACCTGAGCCAAAATTGTGACATGTGTCACTCTGTAATTGGATGCGCACACTCGCGCTTCAGACACAAAGGTTTCCCTAGTTTAGGAAGCCGGTGATTAGTCTGTTCACTACGTTACCGCTGAAGCTTTCCATGACACGTAACCTCGAGGTGAGTGTTAGAACTGTGTCAACGTGTCAGCCGGTGTGATCGCTCGGACATGCGGCCTGTATTCTATCCCTGTTCATTATTATTTGGCCGTCTTAGCGAAACGCACACTGTGTAGTGATAAAGACTTGCAAGTGCTTCTATTAATTTTACATCGTGGTGTTTCCTTGGGGCCCATTTGTGACCGTACGGCACACCCGCCCTGCGCGGGAGGGGGGAGGATATGGTGGGTATTAGATCTGAGTTGTGCTTAACAGAATAAAGGGGGCGAAAAGGTTGGGGGGGGGGGGGGGTTCAAATACTGGAAAAAGTGTGAAGTGGCGGGAGGTTGGTGGGTGTGGTACCAAAACTGTGTATCCTTACTATTACTGTTAACCTGTATGATCTAAAACATGAGTGTTTTTACTGCTTGGAGCAACAGATGGTTTTGAGTGGTACTGGGGGAAGAGAAAGAGAGACTACAGATCAATTATTTTGTTAAATATGGACACTTAAAGCCTCATCCGTGTTCAAACCCGAAGGGATTTTTGAGTTTAGGAGAATAATATACCTAGACTCAAGGCGGCGTAAAGCCAGTTTGCGATTTCCGCCTCTGGCATTCTTGGGTATGCTGTCAATGACAAAATACGTCAGACCTGTTGCATTACCACCATGGTGCTCATGAATGTGTCTAGCTACGGGGTAAGCTGGATCTTGATTTGTAATTGCACGCAAGTGCTGCAAAATTCTTACATGGGCAGGGTGAATTGTTGATCCCACATACCTTTTCCCACACTCACAGGTGAGTACGTATACTGCGTATTCGGTTTTGCAAGTGTAGGCTTCCCTAATTTTGTAGGGGAAGCTTCTAAAAGGTACTTCCACATTCATTGTGTTTCTACCATGGTTACAGGCTTTGCACTTACTGCATTTTCTGAATCCTTTCTGTGCTTGGAACCAGTCCCTTGGTTTTTTGGATTTTACTACTGGGGCATTGCAGACTAATTCATTACGCATTGACTTGGCCTTCCTGAATGAAAGTAAGGGTCTTTTGCCCACCATATGACCTATTGTGGGGTCATGACGGATAAGTGGCCAGTGCCTAGTTAAGATTTTACGGAGATTGGCATGGTACCGATTGAATCCAGTTATCAACCTAGGCGGTTGCCTTTCTAGTTTGTCATGCACTTTCTCAGTTACCTTTGGGAACAACAATTCATTCCGGGTCTTACTGTTACATTTGGTTTCTGCACTCTTGCATGTTTTGGATGTGTATCCTCTATGCATTAGTCTTGAAAACAGGTTCTTTTTGGCTTCCTCTAGTCCCTCCTTTGTGCTACAGTTTCGTGTCATTCTCAGACATTCTGCATAGGGGATTGATTGTTTAAGTGGAGTTGGGTGGAAACTATGGGCGTGCAAGATTGCATTACCTGCTGTTGGCTTACGGTAGGTGCGGGTTTTGAATTTGATTATTTTCCACATACAGTTCTAGGTCTAAAAATTGGATATTTTCTCTGCTGATACTGCATGTGAACTTCAAATTCAAAGCATTTTCATTTAAACTTTCAGCAAATTCCATCGCACTCTCCTCACTGCCCTCCCACAAAATAAAAATGTCATCAATAAATCTTTTGTATAAGATCACATTGTTGGTCATAGTTTCGGGGTGCAGTGCCCATAGTACCTGCTCCTCCCACCAGCCCATATGTAGGTTCGCATAGCTGGGAGAGAAGCAAGTACCCATGGCCGATCCTTGAACCTGTTTATAGTGCAGTCTGTCAAAAATGAATGTATTGTTCGTGAGGCACCATTCAGTCATTTCAAGTAACATTCTTGTGTGTTCAAACAAATGTATAGGTCTTTTGCCCAGATAGTATTTGATGGCATTGAGGCCGTCGTTGTGTCTAATGCTGGTGTATATATATATATCCAGTAGGTAGTTATAGTTAGGATTGTTTTCCATAGGGAAATCGCAACATTCTATTGGGAATAACTTTGGCGCCGGTTGAGGAATCTGCCTGAAATTTTCCTCAAATGTGCCTCGCGGCTCTCCGCTCCTTCCCTGAAAGTTTGGGGGGGATTCGTCAATCTGGGGCCGAGATAAAAGGGGGTCCCAAAACGTGTTTTCCCCATGTTAATTTCCATAGGGCGGTTGGACTCACTTTTAGCTCGAACGGCTGAATGGATTTTCACCAAACTTGGCAAAATTGTAGGGACTGGTAGCCCGATGTGCCTTTGCTATGTCTCAAGATATGTGCTCCAGTGGATTTTGAGTAATTTAGGTTTAAAAAATATATATCTATAGCCGCGCACCGGTACGCGCACCGGGGAGCGCTCCTGGCGCGCACCGCGAGTTCGCGCGCGGAAAGCTGATTGGCTTTCGGGTGTCTGTAAACATTCGAAACAGTCCGGAGCGGCCGCCATCTTGTGTCTCGGTAGGATCGAGACACAAGAGGTGGCAAAAACAAAGGGGGAAATAACCAAAAGGGGGCAGGGTAGACCCACCCTGACCCCTTAGGTTTGATGTGGGGGCCATAAAAGGGTCCCGCGGGACAAAAAAAATAAATATTTTTTTTTTATTTTCGCGGAGGGAGCGTCCGGTAGGCGCACCGGGGAGCGTACCATGGGACAAAATAGTGAAAAAAATTAGTGTAAAATAATCATTTTGAGTGATCAGAGGTAGGGTAGCTCTGAAAAGAGCTTTTAGGTTCTGTGGCTGATTTAGGTACCTACAAGTACATCCCACACACACCTACACGCACACACCCCACACACACCCACACACACACTCCTCACACATCTCACACACACACACACCCCACACACATAACCCTACACCCGCACAACCACACACTCCCCACACATACCTCACACACCCACACCTCCACCCACACCCAAACACCCCACACACCCACACCGACACCTTACACATCCACACCCACACCCACACCCACACACCCACACTCACACACACCTCACCCCCCCCACACACACACCTCACAGACACACCCTACAAATCCCACACACACACCTCCCCCCCACACACACACACACACCTTACAGACACATCCACACATCCTACACACACGCACACATCCCACACACATACCCCCCACACCCCTCCACACACACCTCACACACCCACACCTCCACCTACACCCAAACACCCCACACACCCATACCCACACACACACATTCACACCCCCACCCACACCCACACACCCCACACACCTACACCCACACCCCCCCCCACACACACAGACACACACCTCACAGACACACCCCACACATACCTCACCCCCCTCACACATGGGGAAAACCCAGTGAAACAGTAAAATAATAATTTAAAGTGCTTAGAGGTAGGGTAGCTCTGCATAGAGTTGTTGTGTTGTGAGGGTGATATAAGTACCAGCATGTAGGTACTAATGCAGAGTTTTAAATTCAATGTAGACTGTGTCCTCTGTAGATAATTTGCATGTTGTTGCTGTAAATTGTATAAAAAATAAATATATCAGTAGAGATAGGGCACTGTTAGGTTTAAGTTCAGACAGGTACTTCTGAGTTTTTAACAGTGAAGTTATGTTTGGGCAGTGTATGGTATCAGGCAGGAAGTAGAACTATTAAAAAGTGCATGTGATGAAGACTAATTAAAATCATAATTATACTAGAGAAGCCTAACTTAATAAATAAATATAATAGAGAAGCGTATCTCAAGCTATAACTATAACAGAGGGGCAATAAATAACTATCAGAAAACGTTTTAACTAATTAATTTAAAGTGCTCATTACAAATTAACAACTTACTTTTGAGAGAGGTGAAGAAGAAAAAATTTGAAAATCCTTTCAAGATGTACCTCAGGTAGTTGTAGTCAAAATGGCTGTGTTTCCCTCTTTTTTCATTTATATTCATGTACATAACCAATCAAATGTCAGGAAATAATACTAGAAATTGAAAGTAACATTTTAATTGGTTGTAAATTCTAACACTTCAGATGTGTTTTTGTCATGTAATTTACCTCAGGATATTTAGAGAGGGCTACAGGCCAAATGGCTCAATGGAATTCCATCAAATTTGGGAAAATGGTAGGGACTGGTATGTAGTATGTCATATTCTATATTTGGTGAACTTCTCTACAGAGATTTTTATGTAAATTAACTTTTAAAAAATGTTGGGAGCGCTCCCCGGGGCTCGCCCCGGTACGCGTACTGGCAGCGCAACGGAAGTCCTCCATCTTGTGTTTCGGTAGATTTGAGACACAAGATGGAGGACAAACAACATTGGGAATGGGTATAAGGGGGCAGGGTAGGCACCCCCTAGGTTTTCTGAGGGGGGCTTAGAAGGCCCATATAGGCCCAAAAAAAATAATAATTAATTTTTCGCGGGGGGAGCGCCCGGTACGCGCACCGGGGAGCGTACCGGGGAGCGTACTTTGGTGAAAATTTGTGAAAAAAGTTAGAGTAAAATAATCATTGTGAGTGTTCAGATGTAGGGTAGCCCTGAAAAGAGCTTTTGGGTTCTGGGGCTGATTTAGGTACCTACAAGTAGGTTCCAATGCAAAATCTTAAATTCAGGTGGAATATTCTATTCCCCTCATCTGAGAAGTGCACACCATCTCCTCTGTAGATATCTTGCATGTTGTAACGCAAGTTGTTGTTGTATATTGAACCCATTCCATAGTCTCTCATGTAAGCAGAAACAGATGTATTCACATGTTTCCTTGCTTTCTCAATCTGTGGACAAAATTGGTTGGACCACTTCCATTTCTGTCTTTGGCATATATTGGAATATACCAAGGCAGTTTGTGGAAAAAGTGTCATCAATTGCCCAAAGGTGTCCTTTAAAACCATTTCCAGACCTTCCCCAGTCAAAGTGCCTAGGTCATTTGAACCACAGTGCAAAATTATAAGGTCAGGGTGTGGCAGATGGTGAAAGGTTTTCACCAATGGTATCAATTGATGACATCTCAATCCTCTTTGGCCAATCCATTTTATGTGCACATTTGGTAAATCAAGGTTGTGAAAATTTCTGATAGCTGCATACCTTTGAGCCCAGTGAATGTAGCTATGTCCAATAATCCAGACAGAGTACATGGCGAGAGGAGGTTCTGGTGCAGTCAGATGAAGTGTAGGAATGAAATGGCAGTTTGAACAGTAGGAGTTTGCAAAAAAAAACTGTGGAGTTTCAGTGAATCACAAGCAATGATTGGTGGATTCAGATAGTTGAAAAGTGAAAGTTAGGGTGCATGGTTGTGTTCTGTGAAAGAAGTCATTTTAATGGTCAAGAAAAAGTAATAAAAAGAAAGATTGCACCTGATAAGCTGGTTTATTGATAGGTCAAACATCCTTGCTGAGTTCATGTGCAACATTGTAGAATCAACTTTTAACCCTGAGAGCTCAGTGAGGAGGGAGTTGCTATTGTAACAGGTAGAAAGGGCTGAGGGGGGGAAGGATGTTGATTTGAAAATAGAGAGGGAAGAGTTTTGATTGGTTACCATGAGGAATATGTGTGTAGAATTAGAGGTTTTCTGTGCCATTCATGGTTGCAATGCCTGGAGTACATACCTTTTGCTCTGCTAAAGAAATATTGGTGTGTGTATCTGACACTGTTCTCAATCTCCCAAAGCATTTGTAAAGGTGAGTTATGATTCATTCAATATAGATAGAGAGTTCAGATTAAGAAGCACATTGAGCTTCTTTGCGGTTGGTTTGTGTGATGCTTTTTGAAAATGCATGGTATCAATATTTCCAATAGAGAGGACATGTATTTTGTAAAATAGTGAGGTTTCAGTAGTGAAGTTGAATGCTTGTACATAGGACCTGTGCTCTATTTCTAAACTGTTATTCAAAAAACGATTTTGGGGCACATGAATGGCTTTTACATTTTTGAGAAGGAATAAATAGTGTGTGCATGATTACATAAAAATATTTGAACCTTTCACAATCATGTCACCTGTGTTACCTCAGATTAGGAAGCAGACTGAGCTTGTTTGCTGCTGGTTTGTGTCATTTTTATGGTAATGCTTGGTAGGAATGTTTGCAAGAGAGAGGAAATGTATGTTACCTGTGTTTCCTCAAATTAGGAAGTGGATTGTACAGATGAGGTGAGGCATGTCCAGGGGCGCAAAGGAGTTGAGGCCTGTGTCCATGAGTGCAATTGAGAGGACTTACCTCCTCTGACCCTTAGACAAACATTATGTAATCTGTGGCCCTTCGACAGGCCTCAATACATTGAGTATAATTGATGGTAACAGGGTGGAGATGAGATGAGGCATGTTCAGGGGTGTAAATGAACTGAGGCCTGTCTAATGGTGCAGATGAGTTGAGGTCTATTCTGGGTTGCAGATAAGGTGAGGATTGTCCACGGGTGCATAGGAGGTGATGCCTGTGTTGAGGAGTGTAGTGGAAGAGAGGTCTGTCCAGAGTGTAGTGGGGGATAGGCTTCATGAAGTGCAGTCCAGTGGACTCTTAGACACCGGCCTCACCACCTATGTTCCCCAGGACAGTCCTTACCTCATGTGTACAATCTGCTTACTAATCTGAGGAAACACAGGTGATATGATTGTGAAATGTGCAAATATATTTTTTAAACATGCAGATACTATCTAATCCTTGTTAAAAATGTAAAAGTAATTCATGTGCCCGAAATATTTTTTTAGAATTATATTTAAAAAACAGAGATAAGGTCATATGTAGAAGTATTATAGTGTTTATATTGTTTGCTTATTGTCAGTTTTGTTGTTTGGTAATAGTGGTCTATAATGATTTTTTTATTTTTATTTTTGTTTTGCACAGATTTAATTCAAGATTTCAAAAATAAGAAAAAATGCTTCAAGGGAAAGGAGACGAAAATATTGTAAGCGGAAAAAATCAAAAACAGCAATGGAATTAAAGCAGTCTCCTACAACAAATACTTCAAAAAACAGGAAAAAAGCTCCTAGTAAAACAACTAAGTCTTTCTTACGGAACATATGTTGATAAAAAAAAAATGTTGGACTGTATGTAGAAAAAGAGAAAGAGAGAGCAATTTTGAAGAGGAAGGAGAGATTCCAAAAAAATGTTACTACTGCAGCAGGAGACAATAATATGTATAGGAATAGAAGGCAAAATCAATTTAGGGACATTCGTAAACGAATGTTTCGCAATAGGGTGGTTTTAAATTTGTTAAAAAATATTAAGAAAGGTAAACAGAGAGCTGCTTTTTATAAGAAAAAGAAAAGTGTAGAGAAGATTGTTGATCATGCTTTTGAAGTTAAGAAAAAATTATTTATTTTAATAATCAATAGAATTAGGACACTTAACAAGACAATTTATGTTTTCAAATCAAACAGTAGATGGAAAAGAGTAATTAATCGGACTAATTTTTGTAAAGTTTTTTTCTGGAGAATGGATGCACAGTTCAAGTTGTGAGCCATTTTCTAATGAGGAGAGTTACTTTCAGGGGAATGATTTAGTGCATGCAGTTGACACAAGTGGTCGAGCATATGAGGTGAAAGACGGTTGTCCGATTGAAAAAGAGAAACTTGTGCCTAGAGAACCAGAAGAGGTATTAACTGATGAAGTTTTAGGGAGACGTACTAAGGGTCCAGTGTACACTTGGAAGTGTAGTAGTATTTGTAGTGTGCGACAGGAATCAATCGATTTGTTTTGTAACTTCTTACGTACATATAGTAAGAAAACTCTAAAACAGAAAATAAAAATGTTGCAAGACTTAGATCCTTGAAGAGTGAGAGAAAAGACAGGTTTGCAAGGCCATTCACTGGCTTGTCTTTCTAGAAAAGTCTGTCAGAGTGTTTTTCATCATTTTAGGATGTTAGCAGTGCATCATAACAAAATTAGGAAATTAGTGAGAAGGTTGTATTATGCAAAAAGTCCAGCACTTAAGCTTTAACAATTAAACAGTGCTCTTTTGCATGGAACTGAATTAGATGTGAAGAAGATTTGTGAAGAAATTGAGATTTGTTATTTTAGTGAAAAAGAGGACAGTGTAGAAATTGACACAGAAATTCAAGGTAATGTTGAAGACAATGTACAGATTTCAAGTACAGAAAAGTTTGACCAGGAAATTATCAGGTTTATGGTGAAATCAAGTGAAAGGCCGAATTTTACTTGTGTGTTGTCGACAAACTCATTATAAGCATCAAACTAGATTAGTTGATTTATACGTAAAAAGTGAAAAGATAGATAATTATGAGTGGAAGGATTTTGCAACTTATTTGTGGGTGGAGAATTCTTTTGATTTGAGTTCTGATCAGTGTATTTGTAAATATTGTTATGATAAATTAAATCAAAACAGAATGCCTGCTAGAGCTGTTCATAATAATCTTGAGTTGATAGACATTCCTCCTGAATTGATGGATTTAAATACATATGAGTGTATTTTGATTCAATGTGTCCATCGTTTTCAGGCAATTGTTCGCATGGAGCCTAAGATACGGAAATTGCCTCCTTCAGATTTACAGAGAGGATTAAAGGGAAGAGTTGTTTATTTGCCTCTAGATTTCAAGAAACATATTGATACAATTGGTGTAGAGAAAGTGGAAGAGGAACCTTTGGTTATTCTAGTTAATGGGGTTCCGACAAAGAGTAAGAACATCTGGCAAGATTTAGTGGATGTTAGGAAAGTCAAAAAGGCAACGTTGTATTTGGTCAAAAACAATGAGTACTACAAACATGTATGTGTTGGAGCAGAGGAAACAGCTGCAGATGAAGACAGTGATTGTTCAGCTGGCCAAATTGAAAAAGTTGATGTGTCTAGAAGGGAAGAAATATATGAACATTTTACTGTTCATCCTTTGCATTCCAAAGAATTAATGGGGAATGCAATTGACTTGTTTCAAATGAAATCAGCAAAAGGAAGTCCCATTGGTGTATAGGAAGAAAGTTTGGAAGCTCGTTGTTTTCCACAGCTATTTCCAACAGGTCGAGGTGGACGATATGACGATCGACCACTTCAAATTCCAGCATCTGAATACCGGACTTTAAGATTATATGCTGAAGATCCAAGGTTTCGTCAATGCATTCCATATTTGTTTCATCTACTGTATGAAAGTGACTTGTCTGGGCTTTCTTATGCAGTAAACCATATACTGAAAAGTGGACCACATCTCCAAAATGTTTCGGCGAGGGACTTTATGGAGAAAGTTAATCTGCAAGATAATATTTTGGAATCTCATTTAATCAATCTCATGGCATGTCAGCGTGGTACAAACGAGTATTGGTACCGTCGTCATGGGGAATTGAGATGTTTGCTAAGAAACTTAGGAACTCCTACATGGTTCCTCACTCTTAGCTGTGCCGAGTATGCATGGGACGACTTACTTCAATTTATACGCAAGGCAAATGCAAATATACAAAATATAGAATTCAAAACACCTGGAGAACTGTGTTCTTTGGATCCAGTGAATGTATGCAGATATTTTAATCATAGATTTGAAGCTATGATGTCTTTCATTACCAATAAAAAAAATCCTCCCCTTGGAGAGGTTTTGGATTTCTTTTGGAGAAAGGAGTACCAAGCGAGAGGTGCTCCTCACATACATATGTTGTTGTGGATTAAAGATGCACCCAAATTTGGAACAGATTCGGATGAGACAGTGATGAGCTTCATTGAAGAGTATTCAACATGTGCTGTTCCGAAAACTACTGAAGAAAACAGTTTAAGGCAACAAGTTTTACGCTTTCAATCCCATCGTTATGGAAAGTACTGTCGTCGAAAATTCAGAAACAAGGACAAGTTCTACACAAAATGTCGTTTTGGTTTTCCACGAGCAGTGATTTCTAAAGGAAGAGTAAATAATTTGATGTCTTCTCTGCGACATACTGTGACGAGGAAATCACCCAAAAATACATACAATTTAAAAAGAAACGAAGAGTCCAAGTACATCAACGACTACAACCCAGTGATTTTGTCCATGTGGAATGCTAACATGGATATTCAGTTCGTTGCTGACAACTCTATTGCTGTGGCTCGATATGTGACGTCTTACATCACAAAAAAAGAAAAGACAGAACTGAAGGAAATGTGGGAGGACATTTCACATGAAAAGAGTCTAAGCAAGAAATTATTCAGTTACAGTCTAAAGATGTTGTCACATCGAGAAATTGGAGCATATGAATGTTCCGATCGATTGTCATCAGCAAGTCTATATGCCAAATCTAGAACCATCATTTGGGTGAGTCTAGGTCTTGCTGCAACACGAAACCGAGTTTTGAAATCTGTACAGGAAATAGAGTATTTGGCGGAGAAAGAACCAGAGAGTACAGATATTTTGAAGACAAACATGTTGGATACATTCTATCCAAATAGAAGTCCTTATCTTGAGAACGCTTGTCTCTATGAAGTTCTGCAAAGATATATTTATAAGAGGAACATCAGAGAAGATATCAATAATGGAATATATGCTGTCATTGGATGTGAAGGATGTCTAGTGAAGCAGAGAAAAGGCCATTTGATTAATCATCGAAAATTGAGTTGTGAAAATCCAGACAAAAGAGAATTTTACTATTTGGCTCTTTTGCAAGTCTTTAAACCATGGCGTACAGAAGAGGAACTACTTGGAGATTTACTCTGTTACAAAGACTCTTTTAATGCAACGAAGGATACCATAGAATGTCCTGTTTTTCCAAATTATCTGCAAATGTTGAATGAAGAAATAGAGCAAGAAGCAACACTTGCTGCAGAGATTGCGAGAGACAGTTCTCAAGACAGTCAGAGTTCTGCTTCATTGAGTCAGGATCCACTAGGAGGACCAATTATCCAAAATGAAGCTGCCACTGCCATGGATGAGGTGGAAAGAGCTATGGAGCAAGCTCAAGAGGATGTAATTAACTTAGAAGATTTGGTGAAACAATTAAACCTTGAGCAGAAACAGATATATGACGAAGTCACAGAACAGGTTGAACATGGATTCAGTCATGAGAAGAAAGAGTGCTCATGTACATCATTTAAGCCTGTCCAACTGTACGTGAGTGGAGAAGCGGGAACTGGAAAAAGTTTTCTGATTAAAGCAATTGCAACTTATCTGCAGAAAAAGACTGAATCACCGCTGTCTTGTGTTGTTACCGCTCCAACTGGGCTGGCAGCACATAATATTAAAGGGATTACTTTACATCGTTTACTGATGCTGCCAGTGGAGCATGATAACAAATTGCAATACCACAAGCTATCTGGAGATGCGTGTTCCGAAGTTTCCAGACAACCAGTGTTTAAAATGGTCACGCATGAAGATACCAGGAAGTGCCAAGGAAGCATTGGAAACGTTAATATATGGTTCCATTTCAAATATGGAGAACTACTCCAAAATATGCGACAGGCAAAGGATGAAGATTAGAAAAATATTCTACAAGATGTAAGAATCGGAAAAATAAGTCAGCATGGAAAAGAAGCTTTACATGGACGATTAATTTCAAATTTGTACCCAAATGAAAACATTCTTCCAGAGAATATTTTTAAGAAAATTAACGAGAAGAAATCTGGTATATGTTTGATGCCTACTCTGAAAGAATGTTCCATGTTCAACAACAAAATGTTAAAGTTAGAAAATGAAGAGCTAGTGAAACTGGAAGCTATAGATAAAATAGAGCATATGGGAGCAACAATTATTTTGTCTGAAAATTTGAAATCTAAATTGGATTAATTAGAGAGGACTATATCTAAAACTGCTGGTTTTGAAAAGACTCTGAATGTGTGTTTAAATTGTCGTATTATTTTGAGAAAGAATTTAAATGTTGAAAGAGGTCTGGTAAATGGAGCAATGGGTCATGTTGTTGGTTTTGTGAATTACAAAAATAGAGATGGAATTGAAATTTTAAAAATTACATTTGATGGCATTGACGAAATAGTACAAATTTGTCGTTTGCTTGTGAAAGACTTATATGTTCGCCAAAAACAGTTTCCTGTTTGTTTGGCATATGCGGTGACAATTCATAAATCTCAAGGTTTAAGTGTAGATAGTGCTTTGGTGAACATTGGAAGTTCTGTGTTTAAAGAGGGTATGGCATATGTGGCATTATCACGAGTCAGAACTTTACCAGGATTGTACTTGATTGAGTGTGATGAAACAAAGAGTTGTGCTGATCTAGATTGTGTTAAAGAATACAATAGGTTAAGAAGAGAGTATGCTCCACATTTGCCTCAATATCCTCTGTTTGAAAAACGTGTGGTAGGCCGAAAAAGAAGAAATGAGAATAATTGCAGTGAGGTAGTAGCAAAATGACAAAAAGTAGATGAAACTGTAATTGTAAGCATGAAGAAAAAGGATTCTGTTGAAGATGTTGTTGGATTTCAGTTTGAAAACAGTTCTGGTGTCAACTGCTATGCTAATGTAGCGCTTAATGTTGTTTTTTTTCTTCAAAATTTACAAGAACAGATTGTTGAAAATCGGGATCAAACATTCTGCTGTTTATTGAATTCCGTGTTTGAGAAATGTAGCAGTGATAGAGCAAAAATAGAAAGTGTTTCAGAAATTAGAAATCTTCTAGACATATGTTCTGGTCAAAATCAATTTTCACAGAATATTCAGCAGGATTGTCAGGAATTTTTAACCGCTTGCGCGCTAGCGGGGTTTCCCGCTGTGCGCTGCGATATGTAAAAACTCTCGTTACATGACAAGGTCAGCTCGTCATGCGCGCAGGTAACGCCCATGACGAGCTGACCTTGTCATTAGCGTCGATGGGGTTAATGTATATGTTTGATGTTTTGGAAGATGAAGGTGTAGATATAAAAAATCTTTTGAGCCTTTCTTATCAATGGCAGCATGACTGCGACAACTGTAGTTTATCAAGTAGTACTAGAATAGACACTGAAATATTTATATATTTGACTTTACCAGACTGCAAATCAGTGCATTTTAATAATCTAGTTAAAGCAGCTGATCACAATATGGTGTGTACCCAATCTAAGTCTGCAATGCTGTCCACATTATTTTTACAAACTTATGGCAAATATGTGATTTTAATGTTCCAACGATGTAGACCTGATGGAAGTAAATTGTCAACTTCTATTAAAAATTTTGTGGCTTCTCAGTTATCAATTTCAGGAAGAACGTTTTCAACTGTAGCAATTATTTATCATGACGGTCCTTCAACAACATCAGGGCATTACACATGCTATTTAAAAAGTCGTAAAGGTTGGACCCAGTGTAATGACACTCATTTGAATTTCAAACAACGTTTGCCTTTTGACTTAAAAAATTCATACCTAGTGTTTTTAGAACCAAAATTTAAGTAAAGGTAATTGGCCTATGAAGACGGGACCAGTTAATAAAGGTTATTTTTGCAGTTTAAAAATATATTCTGAGTAAAAGTGATCCAGGTAATATAAAAAATTGACTTGTCATATAGGTACTGTAAGTGGATCTCATAGTAAGTGATATCAGTATTATACAAAATGATGAACATGAGTGAGCCAGAGATGGTTTTACAAATACTTAAATATTGTGAAAATGTTGTATGAGCCTTTCTTTCAGAACGTCGGAAAAACGGTAATTTCAGAGTTTCTTAGAATTAATTTGAAAATATACTCATACATCTGATACTATTTGGCCAAAAGGAAAAGTAAAGGAATGAGTAAGGAGTCATGACTGAAAAAAAGGAGTATATGAACATAATGAAAATATTTCAGATGTTCTTGGAGCTTTTCTTCTGGAAAGTCAATGAAATGGATTTCTTTGTGAACAGCAGAGTACTTTCCAACGAGAAAAGAACCTTCATGATATACTATTTGGCCTAAAGGAAAAGTAAGTGAATCAAAGATTAGTGTACATTTGTCATTTGTCAGTATCTAAGTTTTTTTTAAAAACACAATCTTTTAGATTGTGTTTTTTTTTTCCGCTGTCATATGATGAGTAATTTGAACTCACCGTTTTAAGTGAAATTCAATATATTCTGAGAACAGCAAAAATAAACTATGTAACATGTTGTACAAGTTATTCTATACTTTGGATTGTGTAAATTAAATTGTATTCCCATTGTCTGACACTCACTTTCCTTTTTCCATCCTCTTTCAGCTCTTTTATCACTGAATCATTTTTTCTCAGTACCACTGTTTTAGTGCTCTTCTCTCTTTCCTTTTTTTGCTCCCTTACTCATTTCCTTTCCTCACTCATTGTACTCCACTTCACTCAGTTTTTCTCCTAGTCTGTCTGTCTACTAACTTCCTCACTCCTTTTCACTCAATCCTTCTATATTATCCTCTCTCCCTTCATCCCTTCACTCTATGACTGTTCTTCACTTACTCTCAGTTATCTTCCATTCTTCATTCTTCTAAATGCATCCTTAATTAGACTCCTTTCCCTCTCAGTCATTATCTTTTTACTTACTCCTGTTTCCTGATTTAGTTTTGCTAACTCACATTCTTTTAGTATCTTTCTTACCTTCAGTTAATTTCTCTCTTCTTCTCTTCTTCTCTGTCAGTGAATCTATATGCCTTAAGCAAAGTTGTACACAGTTCCCCTAGGGGTAGACAGGTAATAAGGTCTCTCTCCCAGATAGCTGAGAGTCACCAAGGGGGTGTTGTATGCTCAAAGATCAGCCAGTTCCTTGACGGAACTAAGGAAGCCTCACACAACTGATGAGCTGGATGACATGTCTCATTCAGCCTACTTGGTATGTTGTTTATATCATCGGCTTCCTGCTCCTGCGTCGGGCCGGCGCTGCAATGCCCGACGGGTAACAGCGAGTGTCACTCTTTTACGGAGATCTTTTGTTCCTTGCCGTGATATGTAGAAATGTGTAAGGCTAGAAAAAGTGAGGTAGTGAGCAAAAGGTGAGTTATTAAAAAAAGTTGGATAGTCCACGAGGGAACCTTTATTCATGTGGCTAACCACTTTGTTAAAAGGTGCAGGGAGGGGTATTGAGGACCAGAGAACCTATTAGTGTGGCCTCATTTCAACCCTCCAACATGGTCAACATGTTTCATGCCCGAGAGGGCAATTCTTCAGGACCGAAAAGTGCTCATTTAATCCTAAGGTGCCCAAAGGTGAGCTACAGGGTATTGATGATACAACCTGATAAGTCTAGGTCTATAGCAGGCGAGGGATACTGCATCACCGTCAGACCTAGGGATCAAGTAGACAAAGCAATAGCTACATTATCGTTAATGAATACAACGCTTGCAAACTGTGCGTCGTCTTTACCCCATAATTCAGTCACGCACCCAGTTATACGTGAATCACTAGGTGCAAAAAGAATACTGGAGTGCAATCTGGTGAAGGGAGAGAGACCGTTATTACATGTAACATGACATGACCCAGAGGACAATTGGGGCATGTGTGAGTACTACTCATTAAAAGGTGGTATGTTGTTTACTAACAATGCAGCCACGAAATCGAGAATTATGACCATTAGAAATGGACAGCCACTGACCCACAAGGAAGAAGACAGGCGCTCTGTGGGATGATTTAGATTAATGTAACTTACCCTGGCGAGCCCAATGGCAGTCTGCGCGGCTAGTTCCTGTGGGGACTGCGCTAGGGACCTAACCCTGTGAAAGGAATTAACACGGGAAGGAAGCATGGCAGGACAGGATCAACACTAGGGATTGTCACCAGGGACGTTATAAATGTAAGGCAAGGGACCACGTGTGGCTCCACCCCGTCAGGCTGTCCCGCAACTATATAGTAAACAATCATGTGGTAAACAATCGAGAAGGGGGGTGCCTTACTCTTAGTAATTTGCTCTCCTTCTATTTTTTTTCTCTCTTTTTGTCTTTCTACCTTACTTTATTTCTCTTTCTGTGTCCTTCACTCTTACTTTATTTCTAAATGCACTGTTATGATTTTTAACCTCTTCATTTGTATATTTTATTTTAAAATAGATATTTTACTAATTATAACTTATTTTTTCTTCTCTCTTTCACAGATACAAAGTGTAGTAAAAAATGTAATAAAAGTTACATTTATTATATGGTAAGTGTGACTAAAAAATGTAGTTTGTCATCACCCTTTGCTTTAACCTCACTAATACTTTCTCAAGCAACCTCACTCCTGTTTCCTTACTCTGCTTCGTTCACTTATTCTTATTCTCCATGTTTACTCACCTTTCCCTATTTCCCCTCTCACATTCAACTTCTTTCAGTCCCCATTCTTTAGTTCACTTACCCTCTGTTCCCTTCCTTTGCTCCCTCACTCATTCTCTTTTTCTTAATTATTTACTTCACTCCTACACACACACGTCATCCCCCTCCCAACACATACTAACACCTCTGACATACAGCCCACACACACACCACACACACACCTCATACACACACACCCCCCCACACACACTTCTCACACACACACACACATTCCATACACACACATACATCCCACACACATACCCCCACACCCATACACCCCTCACACATATCTCACACACCCTCACCTCCACCCACACCGAAACACCCCACACACTCACACCCACAGACACACCTTACACACCCACTCCCCGACCTACACCCAGTGACTCCCTATAAGTCACACACACTGCATTACTTACCTTTGTTTGCTGTTTCACTCAGACCCATTCAGGCACTGTTTCCTTTACTCTCTCTGTCCTTTCTCTTTGTCACTCCCCATGTCTTATCCTAATTCAAATTTTCACCCTCTTTCACCCCTCTTTACTTACACTCACTGCTCTTTTTTCACCCTCCCTCACCGTTGTTCATTTATCCCGGTTCCGTCACTACCCTTCATTCCCCATTTATTAGTGTCCTTTCTTTTTCTTTCAACAGCCACTCACATTCTCCCACTATTTCTCCTTTAGTCTTCTTCCTCTCTCTTCCCTTATTTCGCTTCCTTATTCATTTTACTTTTCTCATTTTCACCCTATTACACCTTCTCTTTTTTTACTATGTAATAAACAATCCCTCTGTGTTTCTCCCTCTAGCTCTCTTTCTCTTAACATTACTCTCTTTGTGTTCTTCGCTCATGCAAACTCCTTCATTAATTTTTTTTTAATTTTTTTGGGGTGTGCGCCCCGGTACGCGTACCCTGAGGAAAAAAAATTGACAGAGATTCTTTAAAAATATATGTTTATTTTTATAAATTAGAGGTAGTTCTAAAAAGAACTGTTTTTTTTTCTTTTTGTTGTTTTATATTTTTTTATAATGTTTTTTTTAACATTTTGTACTTTGTTTGGCTTTTCTGAACAGTTTTATATTTTTTTGTATTTTTTATGGGGAGAAACAAAAATAAGGGAATTGAAAATGCCTCAACTGGAGCAAAAAGCAAAAAACAAAAAACGGAAAAAATGTGGGTTTTTTGGGGCAATTGTGGTTGTCACCAGCAAGGACGACGAGCTTTACGCTCTTTTCTCCATAGGAGATGAGCTTACCACAATATATACATGTAATTCGGAAATCCGCAAATCGTGGTTGAATGCAAGGCATCGTCTCCGTTGTCTCTGGTCCCGATTCAGTTGGTTGTTTTCTTTTGCGGATGGTCCTTGAAGATTGGGGGAGGTTTCTCGCCAGTTCCCTCATCTCTGCATTAGAATAGTTGTTTGGATGCTTGCGCATCATGTGTCTAATCATGGTATTATTACCAAAAGAATATTTCTTGTTAGGGTTCCCCCTTGAAAGTTCCATTCCACAGATTAGGCAAGTCACCTTGGCCGCATTGACTTTTTTCTTGCCCTCTGGGGTAGAAAAAAACTCCCATACAATGTGTGGCCTTGGCTGGTATGGGGTATTGTCTTCTTGCAGCCATCTTCTCTCCTGCTCCTCTTCCTCTTCCTCCTCCTCCTCTTCTTGACCACCAATGTATTGTTGTGGTGGTCCTCTTGGTGGTGGTGGTGGTGGTGGTGGTGCAGATGCTCCAGCTGCTGCTGCTACTGTAGCCATTTTAAAGTACAAAATATTTCTCTAAGTTGTTGAAACAGGTCTTCCTCAGTCAAAGGACAAAGTCAGAATAAGGAAAAAAGGTGGGGTCTTTCATCATTTGGAAAACAAAACTGTTCTGGACCAATGAAAAGTGTTATTTTCAAGTCACATGATCCGGGCTTTAATCATTTGGAAACCAAAACTGATCTGCACCAATGAAAAGTGTTATTTTCAGATCACATGACCCGACGCGCTTACGCTACACGCCCCGGGGCGCGCCCGTAGTCGCGCCCCGGGGCGCGCCCGGGGGCGCATAGCTTAAGCGCGTCAGGACGTTGCGCGATCGTATGCGCTCGTGTGCTTCCGGGTGCGCTTACGCAGTGCGTCATATGACGCATCACGCGGCTACGCGATACGTCACGATGTTGTTTTCGTTCGCGGGAATAGCGCTAATGGGATGCCGCGCCGTAACATTGCGCTCACCCGTGCGTTCACCGGTACGCGCCCCGGGGCAAAAACAAAAAACAAAAATTACATAATTATACAATATAAAATTCGTTATAAAAATTTTTACTTTTTATACCTATAGAGATTTGCTATTAAAAACCCATTGAAATTCACTGAAAAAAACCATAGGTTTCACACCAGTTATAGTTAGGAATTAGCATTTAAAAAACCTATTAAATTCACTGAAAAAAACATAGGTTTCACACCAGTTATAGTTAGCTGGAAGTTTTACTCGCATAAAACCATTGAAATTCCCACGTTATGGTTAGTTGGACTCACCATAACTTGCGCGTGCAATGCACTGCTGATGACGTCACATATTACATCACTCATGACATGGTCAGTGACATCACTCATGACATCACTGATGACACCATCCTTGTGACAGAGTGACAGACCTCCTTTCACTGTAATGTAACCTTTGAAACACATATTCACATATTCAAAAATAGAAACTAAAATTTTCAAACAAATTGAGGGTGTGTATCACTTACAACGCAACTTTTACGTCGTAATGCTGTTACAACGCAGCTATTACAACGCAGGATCCATTACATCGGATGCCATTACAACGCATGGCATTACATAGCAGATGGTATTACAACGCATACGTAAATATTGGTAAGTATATAATTTTTTTTTATTTTATTTAATATTATATAATTGATTTAATTATTATTAATTATAAATAAAAATAAATAAAAATATTTATTAATGTATTTAAATATTATAAATTAAATTTATTAATTTAAGTAATTTTTAAAATAAGTATGAGTATAGGAGTATATGTTTTGGGGTACTGAGGTATATGTTTTGGGGTGTTTGGGTATTTTTAGGTTTTAGGGCAGGGTTTGGGTTTTGGGGTACAGGGGTGTTTTTAGGTTTTAGGGCAGGGTTTGGGTTTTGGGGTACATGGGTGTTTTTAGGTTTTAGGGCAGGGTTTGGGTTTTGGGGTACAGGGGTATTTTTAGGTTTCAGGGTAGGGTTTGGGTTTTGGGGTACAGGGGTGTTTTTAGGTTTTAGGGCAAGGTTTGGGTTTTGGGGTACAGGGGTGTTTTTAGGTTTCAGGGTAGGGTTTGGGTTTTGGGGTACAGGGGTGTTTTTAGGTTTCAGGGTAGGGTTTGGGTTTTGGGATACAGGGGTGTTTTTAGGTTTCAGGGTAGGGTTTGGGTTTTGGGGTACAGGGGTGTTTTTAGGTTTCAGGGTAGGGTTTGGATTTTGGGGTACAGGGGTGTTTTTAGGTTTCAGGGCAGGGTTTGGGTTTTGGGGTATATGGGTGTTTTTAGGTTTTAGGGCAGGGTTTGGGTTTTGGGGTACAGGGGTGTTTTTAGGTTTCAGGGTAGGGTTTGGGTTTTGGGGTACAGGGGTGTTTTTAGGTTTTAGGGCAAGGTTTGGGTTTTGGGGTACAGGGGTGTTTTTAGGTTTCAGGGTAGGGTTTGGGTTTTGGGGTACAAGGGTGTTTTTAGGTTTCAGGGTAGGGTTTGGGTTTTGGGGTACAGGGGTGTTTTTAGGTTTCAGGGTAGGGTTTGGGTTTTGGGGTACAGGGGTGTTTTTAGGTTTCAGGGCAGGGTTTGGGTTTTAGGGTACAGGGGTGTATTTAGGTTAAATTAAATTAATTATATTATATTAATTACATTTCTTATTTAAAATAATTAAATTAAATACATTATTTTAAATAATTTAATTTAATTACAATCAAAAAAATATTTAAATTAAAATAATTTAATTATATTAATTAAATAAAATTAATTACAATTTTTATTAAAATTAATTTAAATAAATAAATTTAAATTTATTAAATAAAAATAATTACTATTTTAAAATGTATTTTAATTAAATTAATTTAATTAAATTAACTTAATTACATTTTTTTTAAAAAGGTATACTTACCTATACTTACGATGTAATGCCATGCGTTGTAATAGCATCTGCTATGTAATGACATGCGTTGTAAAGGTTTGCATTGTAATGGTTCCCGCGTTGTAAAAATTGCGATGTAACGGTCTGCGTTGTAAAATAACGCGTTGTAACATCATAGATCCAAATTGAGATACCCATAACAGTTACAACAACCAATTCAGTAATTCCACCATCTATATACACATCCACTCATTCACCAACAGTTCTATATACTCACTCATACATATAGTCACTCATCATATGTAGTGATACACCTATACATCCTGTCACACACCAACAGTCATCCAAAAGTTACTCACACACATACTCACACATGCAAATAAACTATTGAACATCCATGTGTTTGCATATAGAGCTATACACACACTATCATTTTACTTCTAAGGAATTTACACATATTTATTCTCTTAAACAATCACTTATAGAAACACATACTTATTTAAACAGGAACTCTTACAATCTCTTACTCTCACATATACTCACTTATATACATCAATATTCACAGATACTAGATTAAAACATATGTAGTTACTGATAAAGACACTAGTGAGACAGTCATTCACTCACTAACACACACATATACACACTCATCCACCCATACAGTCCTGCACATATGCTGTCTTCAAAACACATACAAACAGTGAGTCAGTCATTGATGCATCTATGTGCTAAGTAACACCCCCACCAAACCATACAGACACTCATACTGATACTAAAAAAACATCTAATAACCCATATACACACACATGTAGCTACTCACCAACCCATGCAGCCACTTATACACAAAGTGAAACACTGATACAAACATTTAAATATTTAAACAATACTCGCTAATATATGTATTCACTAAGATACACTTAATAAGCCAGTTAACCAATCAATTTTTTTTTTAAACATCCATTAAGACACTTATTTAAACATTTATTCTTCCATTGACCTTTACATATACATATATAAAACATATTTATTTTTCAGAAAGACACACATTCACTGGATGGTGTCATCAGTGATGTCATGAGTGATGTCACTGACCATGTCATGAGTGATGTAATATGTGATGTAATCAGCAGTACATTGCACGCGCAAGTTATAGTGAGTCCAACTAACTATAACGTGGGAATTTCAATGGTTTTATGTGAGTAAAACTTCCAGCTAACTATAACTGGTGTGAAACCTATGGTTTTTTCAGTGAATTTAATAGGTTTTTAAAATGCTAATTCCTAACTATAACTGGTGTGAAACCTATGGTTTTTTCGGTGAATATATATATATATATATTCACTGAAAAAACCATAGGTTTCAGGAATTATATAGTTAGGAATTCGTTTTTAAAAAACCTTTGAAATTCACTCAAAAAACTATAAGTTTTAGTGGTGTTATAGTTAGCTGGGCATTTTACTCATACAAAACCAATGAAATTGCTCCTATATAGTTAGTTGTACTAACTATATTTCGCGCTACCCCGCAATCCACTGGTGATGATGTCACATATTAGATCATTCATGACATGGTCAGTGACATCACTGGTGACATCTCAAATGACATCACTGATGACATCATGCACGTGACAATCACATACACCTTTTCATACACTATTACAATTTTTCATCACTGTTTGTAAAATACAGAGTATCATATTTAAATGCATTGTCACAGCAATACAAGTATCTAAAAATCCACTCAGTGATTCATAGATGTATACACACATCTAATCACTTACCTATGGATTCACTCATACATGCTGTCAATGAACAATAGAACACTATCAAAAATAATTATACATCTATATCGACATTAAACAACAGCACGCATCCTATTCACATATGAAGTCATCCTACTCACTTAATCAAACAATGGATCATACTTACATATTTACTTAGCAAAACACTTATACAAACACCACTTCTTCTATTCATTTAGATAGTAAGTCATACTTAGTGAATTATAAAATCATTATTACAAGTATACAGTTATCCATACAGTCACTCACACAATCATTGTGTCTTATGTATACTTATTTATATACAACAACTGACACATACACTGCCTTTTATTTTTCTAGTTTGTTGGACCTGTACCTTTGAGAACTATATTTGCTCATCACCACACCCATAAAGAGATTCCCTCACCCAAACTGTTAGAACATGTAGTTTTAACTTCATATATCTACTGAATCAACTATTCACACATCTTTGGACAGTCACACCCCCCCCCCACGAAACCACACACAATTTCACACTCCCATACAAATACTCAGTTAACTAATCAATAACTAATATAGACTTTCACATAGCTAGTAACCAACTGTAGAATCAGTTTACACAACAACTGACAGAGTGATATAGATATTCACACAGTTTAGTCACTATCCACTATATTTAGTGAGACATTATAAATTGGTCAAGTAAGCAGTCAATTACACTGCTACTAAATCCTCCATCCAAATATTTATTTATATATATCCACTCATTCTTCAATGTAAATTGCTATATATATAATGCATATTTAAATAACGAAGCAAACCACATTCACTGGATGATGTCATCAGTGATGTCATCAGTGATGTCATTTGAGATGTCATCAGTGATGTCACTGACCATGTCACCCAGGATGCCCTCTGGGTGACAGACGCGCTATATAAGTATGCCTACATACATACATACATACATCTAATATGTGACATTATCAGCAGTGGATTGCGGGTACGCGAAATATAGTTAGTACAACTAACTATATAGGAGCAATTTCATTGGTTTTGTATGAGTAAAATGTCCAGCTAACTATAACACCACTAAAACGTATAGTTTTTTGAGTGAATTTCAAAGGTTTTTTAAAAACGAATTCCTAACTATATAATTCCTGAAACCTATGGTTTTTTCAGTGAATTTCAAAAGCTTTTTTTAAATGCTAATTCCTAACTATATTAGGCCTGAAACCTATGGTATTTTTCAGTGAATTTCAAAGGTTTTTTAAATGCTGATTCCTAACTACATAAGGCCTGAAACCTATGGTTTTTTCAGAGAATTTCAAAGGTTTTTTAAATGCTAATTCCTAACTATATAAGGCCTGAAACCTATGGGTTTTTTCAGTGAATTTCAAAGGTTTTTTAAATGCTAATTCCTAACTATATAAGGCCTGAAACCTATGGTTTTTTCAGTGTTTTTTTAAAAACAATTGGTTGGTTAACTGGCTTATTAAGTGTATCTTAGTGAATACATATATTAGCGAGTAATGTTTAAATATTTAAATATATGCATGAGTGATGTAATATGTGACGTCATCAGCAGTGCATTCCAGACGTGCAAGTTATAGTGAGTCCAACTAACTATAACGTGGGAATTTCAATGGTTTTATGCGAGTAGAATTTGCAGCTAACTATAACTGGTGTGAAACCTATGGTTTTTTCAGTGAATTTCAAAGGTTTTTTAAATGCTAATTCCTAACTATAACTGGTGTGTAACCTATGGTTTTTTCAGTGAATATATATATATATAAAATTTCTATGGCAAAATGAAACCCCTCATTTTGTTCCTTTGCAAATTAAATGTTTTAAGTGTTAACACTTTATTCCAATCAAGATGACTTCAGGTGTGCCATACTTTTGTCATAAGTAAGACTGTTAGCGCTCTAGTTGTTCTTTAGAACACTCTGGGACATTCTGTCATTGGGCTATAGTTGGGCTACATCTGGCTGATATTTGGGCTACATTTGTTTTTTTTTGTCTCTGGTGGCCATCTTTGGGCTACATTGGGCTACATTGGGCTACATTTGTGCTCTAACATATATATAGCCCAATGTAGCCCAATATATATTTTTTCAAAGTTAATTTTCGTACAAACCACTGGAGCACATATCTTGAGACATAGCAAAGGCACATCGGGCTACTAGTCCCTACAATTTTGCCAAGTTTGGTGGAAAACCATTCAGCCGTTCGGGCTAAAAGTGAGTCCAACCGCCCTATGGAAATTAACATGGGAAAACACGTTTTGGGACCCCCCTTTTATCTCGGCCCCCGCTTGACGAATCCCCCCCAAACTTTCAGGGAAGGAGCGGAGCGCCGCGAGGCAAAGTTAAGGAACATTTCCGGAAGATTCCTCAACCGGCGCCAAAGTTATTCCCAATAGAATGTTGCGATTTCCCTATGGAAAACAATCCTAACTATATATACCTACTGGCTATCGCCAGTAGGTAATATATATATATATATATATATATATATTCACAGAAAAAACCATAGGTTATAGACCATATATAGTTAGGAATTAGCATTTACAAAACCTTGAAAATTCACTGAAAAAACCATAGGTTATAGACCATATATAGTTAGGAATTAGCATTTAGAAAACCTTATTTTACTCACACAAAACCATTGAAATTCCATATATAGTTAGTTGCACTAACTATATATCGCGCACCCGCAATCCACTGCTGATGATGTCACATATTACATCATTCATGACATGGTCAGTGACATCACTGATGACATCACTGATGACATCACTGATGACATCTCAAATGACATCACTGATGACAACATCCAGTGATTATGTGTTTCTGTAAAGTTTAAATATGTTTTACATATTGAAGAATGAGTGGATGTATAAGTGTCTGAATGAAGGTTTTAGTAGGTGCGTGATTGACTGTATGAGTGAGTGATTAAATGCGTCTTACTAAATGCACGGGTTAGTGACTAAACTGTCTGAAAGTGTGCATCAGCATGTCTGTTGTTGTGCAAGCTGCTGCATGTGTTGATCAGTAGCTATATAAGTAGCTATATGGGTTATTGATTGGTTGCACAAGTATTTGTATGGGAGACTGAGTGTGTGTATGGCTGGCTGGGAGGTGTGTGACTCTGTGCAGATCAATGTGTACTTGT
Organism: Lissotriton helveticus; assembly: GCF_964261635.1. Lineage (NCBI taxonomy): Eukaryota > Metazoa > Chordata > Amphibia > Caudata > Salamandridae > Lissotriton > Lissotriton helveticus. The sequence goes on along the minus strand of NC_136057.1, from coordinate 711,358,605 downwards.
ATCAGTGATTCTATAAGAGAGTAAGTATGTGTTAGTATATGTTTGAAAATGTAAGGTACTCTATGTTTAACTGTGTAGATTAGAAAATGGAACTGTGATTGATTCTTTACAGGACTGACTAGGTGTGTGAGTAACTCCATGGATGAGTGGCAGAGTGTGAGTGTCTGTATAGGTGTATGAGTGCATATGATAGTGTTGTAAAGATGAGTGATTGTATGTATGAATGATTGTATGGGTGAATGAGTGAATGTGTGTGTAGACGTAGGAATCAGTGAGTGCGTATGTAGTAACTAGTATTGGTGTGTCAATGGTTTCAAAAATTATACTCTGTATTTAACACTGGGTGTAACAGAGGTTATATTAAAGTGTGAGGAGATGCATTGTATTGTCACATTAATGATATCATCATTGATGTGACCATTGATGTCAAATGAGATATCATCAGTGATGTCATTTGAGATGTCATCAGTGATGTCATCAGTGATGTCACTGACCATGTCATGAATGATGTAATATGTGACATCATCAGCAGTGGATTGCGGGTGCGCGATATATAGTTAGTGCAACTAACTATATATGGAATTTCAATGGTTTTGTGTGAGTAAAATAAGGTTTTCTAAATGCTAATTCCTAACTATATATGGTCTATAACCTATGGTTTTTTCAGTGAATTTTCAAGGTTTTGTAAATGCTAATTCCTAACTATATATGGTCTATAACCTATGATTTTTTCTGTGAATTTCATTGGTTTTTTAACAGCTAATATCTGTAGCTGTAAAATGTATTCTTCTTTAAATCCAAAAATATATTTTATATGTTTATGAATAATTTTTTTTTTTAATATTTTTTTTTCTACGTTCCCGCTTCGCGAATCGGGAAGCTTCCCGTTAGCTGACCTTGATGCCGCGAAATAGACCGCGAGCCGGTAAACGTTTCTTTACCGCAAGTGCCGCGTTAGAAAACAACATCGTGACGCCTCCCGTCCGCATGACGTTCCACGTTGTCGCGTGATACGTCATATGACGTGCTACGTTAGCGAACTGGTACGCGAAGCGAGTCGCAAAGCGCAGGTTTCTGGAAGCAAACCGTGAGGCCCTGCAAAGCGCTTAACGTAAACACAGCAAGTCATGTGACTTGGTAATAACACTTTTCATTGGTTCATTTCACTTTTGGTTTCCTAATGATGTAAGACTAGGTCATATAATCTAAAATGAACACTTTTGATTGGTTGAGAACTCTTGTTTTTCCCAAATGATGAAAATCCCTCCTTCTTTCCTCACTCTGACTTTCATCATTGTGAGAGAAAGACCCTTTGTGATCACTGAGCAATGGCTTCTTTAGTAGCTTCAGCTGGTGCTTCCCCACCACCTCCACCACATCCAAGGAAGAGTGGACCACCTGCTCAAGTTATAATTCAACAAGAAGAGGAAGAAGAGGAACAGGACGACGAGCACGAAGAGAGGCAGTTTTTGCCTGAGCAGCCCAAGACGTCTCACCGGAAAGAAAACTTCATTTGGCAATTTTTTAAAATTCCCAAAGGTCAGAAAAAAGTAAATGCAAGATACGTAACTTGCCTTATATGTCAAGATAGACTGTCCAGAGGAACCGAGAAAAAATACAGTTTCGGAAACTACACAATGCATCGCCATATGACTAGGTGGCATCCTAACAACTACAGTGCTGCACAGTTTCGGAACGACCTAGATAATCTCCCTATTATGGCCAGAAGATCTGTTGTACCGGAAGTAACGGGACCAGAGGGCAGGGAGATGGTGCCAAATATACAAATGAAATTTGGTGAAGTAAAACACATCTGCGTATTTTGCGATGGATTCATTTCCTACGGAGAAAGAAGCATCACTCTGATCAACAGAGCTATTGACTATCATATGCAAGTTTGTACGAAACGCCCAAAATAATAAATACTTCTTTTTTAGTTTTGTTGCTCCTGTTGAGCCCTTTACAATGAATCGTTTTCATTGCCCCCTCCAAGAAAAACCCAAAAAAATATAAAACTGTTCCGAAAAATTCAAAAAAAGTAAAAAAATGTTCCGAAAAATAATAAAAAAAATATAAAACAACAAAAACAATAAAAAAAAAGTTCTTTTCAGAACTACCTCCCCGTTATTAAAAAATGGGTACAATATTTGGAACTGTGCCAACCTCTATTTCTCTTAGTTCGCTTCCCAGTTCGCTCGCCGGTACGCGAACCGGAAGCGAACCAAAAACAGTAAGTATAAGGGAAGGAAACAGACACTTATGTTAAAAGAAAGACAGCTATAGGGGAGTAAACTAGAGATACTATTACCCGTAATCCACTGCTGATGATGTCACATATTACATCATTCATGACATGCTCAGTGACATCATCAGCAGAGGATTGCGGGTTTTTTGGCAACGTGCCTTATCCACGGTTTAATAACGCTGCCTTTTGCTTTATATAAGTTTTCAAATTGTATGAAATATATACCAATAGGTCGTTATGAACCTTTAGGTAGTGCTTTTCTTCATGAGGTCTGGTCGCTTCCATACACATACAAATGTTTCAAAGATGATCAAGAAGTTTATCTGAATGGAGAGGAATGCACTGAGACGCCAGATCATTCACTAATGTGTAGGCACATACAGTTACACGGTTCATGCAACAAACACCGACCAAATATGGCTTGCGTGTTGCAAGGCACGCCAGTTCCTGCTATCATCCCCACGTTCAAGTTGTTGGAAAATGGTAGTTATTTGATGCTCAATAATGAAGATTGTTCTGAGTTAATTAAAAGTATTCCTTTTATCGTAACAGTAAGTGAACGGGTTATTTGCTGCAGAAATGTTCTATTTCCTCCCACACATGAACATAGGGAGTTTTCAATCTGGCCACAAATACCAACCTTGGGAGCACATTTCAACGGCATGGCAAGAATAAGAGCTCTTTTGTCTCAGAGAGAGGTGGCCTTGAGTTCGGCCCGTGAAACTTTCGTGCTTCACATAGCGAACACCCGTACAGAGGTGCAGACCCTTTTCAATTAAGATTTGCCTTTCAATTTCAGCAAGATGGTTCCGACTATCTTTAACGCATCCTCCACAAAGGCCCTGGCGCACTTTTTTAAAGTTGTTACCAGTGGTCTCGTGACTTCATTTGAGAAAATCTTTGGAGTCATCCCTGCTTCCTTTCATTATATTTTCTCCACTCTGCTTCGTGGATTGGCATTTTTACTTGCATTACCAGCGGACGCTCTTGTGCTTTTTTACATTTTTAAATATGGATGTCCCTCCTATGCAACCTCCCACCCTGCAGATGCTGACACTGTTCCGCAATCGCATGCTAGAATATTATGGCACAATGCCGTTGGCGATATTAAGCACGGCATATGGATTATCTTTTCGATTCTCCTACTTCACCTGTGTCCAGCCTGTATTTCACTGCCTGACCTGTGATTTCGATTGGGCCATTGATTTGTGTCTCTGCGGACCGGTTTCTCCTGACATCGACTTTAATCAGCTGATGACTCCTATCATTACTCACGAGTTGGTTTGTCCTGGCGAAAGGATTATGGCTGTGGCATTGATGCATGGACTACTTGGTCCCTGGAATTTACTGGCGGCAGCACAGTCTTTCTTGGAACAGAGCTTTCTTGAAAACCCACCGAGCTGTCCTCTGATGGTGATAGAAGATCCGGTGCTGGGAGAGCACGTATGTTCTTTTCCGCTTTTAAATTGGATGGCTGAACTGTTTTCGGATGAAGACGGTGACTTCCTATTGGAGGCTGTTGCAGCTTATTTTGCATACACAGTTATGTCATAGACCTTTTTCATGTTTGATATGCTGAGTACTAGCATTTCATTGACAATTCATTGACTTATTTGTCAAGTTTTTATTATTTACCTTGCCTATTGGCTTAAGACTCGATAAAGTACTTGGCTGTTTTATTTTTCTTTAGCATTAAATTTTCCTAGTTTTTAATGCTTTACCTTGCGGACCGTCCACATATAAACTTGCAATCTACTCTCATGAGATGGCACTTCTATTATCTTATTCAGTTCGTTTCCGGATCATGGGGAGGTGTCATCTAGGTCCTGGATATCTTTACACCGTGTTAAGTTAGCATGGGCTCATTACCGGTTTAAACGCCATTTTTCCTTTTTTGCAACTTCTGCACACGACACTTAGTTGTTGCTTTAGCTTTCCACCTAGTAGTTCATCGTGGTTTACATGAGAATAATATGTTATTGCTCTACTATCTGCTTTGCTTGTTAAACTATATCTGTACAGCGAGTGCTAAAGTTTCAAGAACAACACGATACAGAATTGTTATGAGGTCTGATCTCCACGACTTCATACTCATAACATAAGTGCAACTTCTGCCAATTCTGGGCATGAGGCGGGTTTTATATTGCTTTGCCGAACACACATACACAACAGTTGATGCGGTTCACATGAAGAGAGAGCTGGTGTATGCTGATGTGATTCCTTCAAATCTAAGACACTAAAGTATGGGCACGCCCTAAACCAACACAAAGAGACCTTCTTAGCAAATAATATAATATGTGTATTAGGGAGGGTGAGATATAAGCAGCCGCGGGCCGTGGAGGGAGTTACGGTGAGGCAGGGAGGCGGGGAGGGGGAGAAGCAGGGTGGAGCCCTCTCTACCTTGCCCCTCCCCCTCCCCGCCTCCCTGCCCCACCGTAACTCCCTCCACGGCCCGCGGCTGCTTATAAGTGTTGCTAACTCTTATTCATTTACAGCATGTTAACATACTGTCACCATTCGCTTTTTATGTACTAGTAACTATGCTGGTAATTTTGCTACTGATAATATGTGTACTTGTATTCTCCACCCTGCTTCTCCCCCTCCCCGCCTCCCTGCCTCACCGTAACTCCCTCCACGGCCCGCGGCTGCTTATAAGTGTTGCTAACTCTTATTCATTTACAGCATGTTAACATACTGTCACCATTCGCTTTTTATGTACTACTGACTATGCTGGTAATTTTGCTACTGATAATATGTGTACTTGTATAATCTAAGATACTACGCCTCAGAAGACGGCATTAGTAAATAAACATTTCAAATACACATGTGTTCTTCTTAACTCCATGTTCTGGTTTCTAAGAAATATATAACGACCGACTGTTCATGAGTTCCACGTATCCTGAGGTACTATAAGTTCATATTCTGGATTGTCTAAACATTGAGAGTTTGTTATACCCAATGTGACACTGTACCTAGCTTGCTAAGGAGTTTTTGATTACTAACGTGAGTTTTGGGACACCCTAATTCGCCGAGGTTCCAATCCTCTGTCCACAGTTCTGTGTGAGAACAGAAACCCTGCGACAGGGGCACCCCCGACCCTTGCTGGAGCTTCATCACACTTGCGATACAACTCCAGCAATGCGCCACCTTTACGGCACAGATACATCACGCATCTGTGCTGTTTTTGCCCCATGATGCGCCGCATTGTAAATGCAGCACACCATAGGTGACGGAACAGCGGCACAGAATGACTAACACATCCCTGGTGATGCACCAGTCATCATAAATGTATCCCTATGCTTCTTATCTTGTTAGAGATGAACCGCCATATGTATCATCAAAGTTTTTTGCATTTCCTAAATAGCGAACTTTAAGGAATAAATAGCGATTCTTTACCATTCCTAGTTTGCGATTAGCTATTTGCTAATTACAAATTACCCATTCATTTCCATAGGGCGGTTGGACTCACTTTTAGCTCGAACGGCTGAATGGATTTGCACGAAACTTGGCAAAATTGTAGGGACTGGTAGCCCGATGTGCCTTTGCTATGTCTCAAGATATATGCTCCAGTGGTTTTTACGAAAATTAACTTTGAAAAATATATATTGGGCTACATTGGCCTATATATATGTTGGAGCCCAAATGTAGCCCAATGTAGCCCAATGAAGCCCAATGTAGCCCAATGTAGCCCAAAGATGGCCGCCAGACACACAAAAAAACAAATGTAGCCCAAATATCAGCCAGATGTAGCCCAACTATAGCCCAGTGACAGAATGACCAATCCGCTTCGCAAACCTCCGTTACGCGAGGCGGAGCGCTGTTACAGATATATATCTTTTTTTGAACGTTAATTTCTCAAAATCCACTGGAGCACATATATTGAGACCTAGCAAAGGCACATCGGGCTACCAGTCCCTACAATTTTGCCAAGTTTCGTGCAAATCCATTCAGCCGTTCGATTATTATTATTATTTTTTTTTTTTGCCCCGCGGGGCCCTTTTAAAACCTCCACATCAAACCTAGGGGGTCAGCGAGGATCTACTATTCCCCCTTATGGTCATTTGCCCCTTCGCTTTGGCCTCCTCTTGTCTCTCGATCCTACCGAGAGACAAGATGGCGGCCGCTACGGACTGTTTGGAATGTTGACAGACGCCAGAGAACCAATCAGCTTCGCTTCACAAAGCTCCGTTGCGCGAAAAGTACGCGTCCTGGGCCGCTGCCCGGTCCGCTGTTACAGATATATATCTTTTTTTAAACGTTAATTTCTCAAAATCCACTAGAGCACATATATTGAGACCTACAAAAGGCACATCGGGCTACCAGTCCCTACAATTTTGCCAAGTTTCGTGCAAATCCATTCAGCCGTTCGGGCTAAAAGTGAGGCCAACCGCCCTATGTAAAACTCAATGTTAAAAACACGTTTTGGGACCCCCCTTTTTTCTCGGCCCCCACTGGACGAACCCCCCCCAAATTTTCAAGGGCTGCTCAGAAACAAAATGTGCCATTTTCCTGAACATTTCAGCCAATTCCGTCCACAAACGCCAAAGTTATTAGACATAGAATTTTCAAAAAACCCATAGAGAAAAAATCCTAACTATATATACCTACTGGCGACCGCCAGTAGGTAATATATATATATATATATATATATGTATATATCCTGATTCCACTGCCAACGCCAGCATCCATATGGCGTCCACAAAAAACGAGAGAGATGGACTCTTTTCAAATTCAGCAGCCGCTGAGATTCTTTATTTTTCCAGTTATATAAAGTGCATTATCGTGCCTAACCAAACGCGGTTCGGCGTACCTGACGCCTTGCTCGCTGGTGGTGATTGTAAGGTTCCCTCCATTATTTCAATTGTAAAGTGCTGCGTGATTGGTCATTGCAAATACATAAAAACAGAAAACATACTATACATCACAATTCTGAACGCCCATTTTGTCACCATTATGTCAGCATTCATTTCAACTTATTTAAAACTGATACTGTTGCGTATTTTCACCTCGTTAGCGTTGAAAATAATATTTAGTCATTCCCAAACCGAGGGATATATAATGTCAATAACAATCGCATATATCAGGTTTCTAATAAATGAGAGTACTCAATTATTTTCATGAGTGACCCTGCACGTTTAAGAACGCTACATATTGACAGGCTTTTTGCTTGTGTTAGTTTTAGTTTTCATTAATGTAATTCTGACCAATTACTTCACCTGTTCTGTGCACATGTGCTCAAAAGTGCAAAATATAAAAACATATTCTGTAATGGTAACATTGTTGTTCTTTCAGCAAGAAGTGTATAATTATCATTACCACAATATCGAATTCATCTTTTGTGTTTAAAAAGAGGGATTTGTGAGGGACAAAAGGGCGGTTCTATACATTAATTCATATTTATTTTTATATCTGTACAAATACACTGTTGCAATACTAAACATTGCTAAAATATTTAAGTTCAGATTGGTCACTTTCTAAAAACAGTTATCACAAATCCTCCCTATAGACGATTTTAGTACCATTCAACTAATATACCGTTATTTTTTAACAAATTATTATCCAGAGAAGTACCTTTTGCTCTCATTAGTAGTGTTATTAGTTACATTTGAAACACTGTAACTCCTAATCCTAGGAACACCATATAAGAAGTATAAATACATAATCAGTTTAAAACCCTTGTATAAAACATAAAAGGTTTTCCTATTTATTGCACTACATCAGGAGATAAAGTGCTTCATACTTCACTGCTAAATCCATGGATAATAATGTATGTTCCATTGCTAAAAAGTTATTATCAGAGTTCCAAACATTTGGGATATTTAAAGAAAATGGTACAAATCATCACATGTATTCAGGCCCTTCGGGCTCTTGCTGTCCAGCTCTATAATGTAACTGGTTTCCAGTCTGCGGAGTTTTTTCTCCCTATCTCCCCCTCTTTTGCTGCTAGGAACATGATCAATGACAAAATATGTGAGAACATTAAGGTTTTTCCCATGTTCTGCTTTTATATGTCTAGCTACGGGGTAGTTAGGGTCCGAGTTCACTTTGGCCCGTAGATGTTGCAGGACCCTAGCCTGTGCTGGAAGCTTAGTACTTCCAACATATCTTAAACCACATAGACATGTTAGAATATAAACAACATACTCAGTCTTGCATGTGAAATGCCCTTTGATTTTAATGGGCCGATCTGAGAATGCGGTTGTGTATGTGGTAGTGTTGGAACCAAATTTGCAGGCTCTGCAAGACGCACATTTAAAGAAACCATTACGGGCGGATAACCAGTTATCTTTATTGATAGTTTCAGGGCTGGTTTTTACAAGGTCTGACTTCATGGAGTGGGCCTTCCTAAAAGTGAATGTAGGTTTGTGTACATAGATCTCACTCAGGACCCCATCTGTTAATACAATCGGCCATTCTTTGGTAACGGTTTTCCTTATTATTTTAGACTGTCTACTATAAGTAGAGATAAACCTGCAGTCCTTCTTGGTCTCATCTGATTCAACATTGGTTTCTCTTATAGGTGCCGGGTTATGATCTATGGCAACTTCTTTAGGTTGTAAAAGTGTTTCTCTTTTAATGAGAGATACTTTATGAAGTGCAGCTTTTAATTTTTTTTCTTTGTAACCTCTTTCTAACAGTTTTCTCTTAGTAAGGGTAAGGGCTTCCTCACAAGCTTGTGTTGAGCTACAAGTTCTTTTTACTCTGAGGAATTCCCCATAGGGGAGACTTGCTATAGTGTGGCTTGGGTGAAAACTGCTTACGTGCAGCAGGGTATTTCCTGCTGTTGGTTTTACAAACAAGCTGGTTTCTTTTTGCCCTGAATTTATAGTGACCTGTACATCTAAGAAGCTGATATTACTTTTCTCTATTTGATATGTGAATTCTAAATTCAATTAGTTATTATTCATAATATTGATGAACTCACTGGCTTCTTTTTTCGTGCCCCTCCAGATTATAAACATATCGTCTATAAATCGCCATAGGCGTACAATATGCAGGTCATACAGGGCCTGATGTTCCCGCCTGAGGACATGCTCCTCCCACCAGCCCACATGGAGACATGCGTAACTGGGGGAGAAGCATGCCCCCATAGCCACTCCCTGTTTTTGTCTATACACCTTACCATCATAAAGAAATCTGTTATTGAATAAACACCAGTGTATCATACTGAGCAGCATTTTGTTATGTCCATAATATTGAACACTTCGTAAATTTAGGAAATATTCAACTGCTGCCAAGCCGTCCTCATGTTTGATACACGTATACAGTGATTTAATGTCCAATGTTATCAATAAAAAATCATCTTTCCATTCTACGTTGTTAAGTTTTGCCAAGACGTCTCTAGAGTCTTGGATAAATGAAGGCAGTGATCTTACAAAGTCCTGTAGGAAAAAGTCCACATATTTGGACGTATTTTCAAAATTACTGTTTTGCGCTGAGATGATTGGCCTTCCTTGGAGAGAATTGATCCCTTTATGAACCTTTGGGATTAAATAAAATGTTGGTAACTTGGGGAAATTGTTTGTTAAAAATGTATTTTCCTCCTTGGTTAACAGTCCCTCGCGTGTCCATTTATATAATTCTTTCTTGTATTGTTCATTTGTTTTATGGACCGCTACTCCATTGGATAGCTCATAGCAATTAGTACCATCAAGATGTCTACTAGCTTCTTCTCTGTATAAGTTCTTGTCCCACAGGACGATATTGCCCCCTTTATCTGCCCGGTTTATTACCACTGTATCGTTATTCTTAAGTTTGGGCATCAATTGAAAGCATTGCTTGTTTTTATTTGAGTTTTTTGTCTTTTGCATACACGTTTTTTTGTGGAGAGTTTTAAGTTCTTCCACCACTCTGTCATGGAAGACATCCACCGCATCCCTCGGCATGATTGGGACGAATGTGGATGGGGCTTTAAATGGACTATTACCTCCTCTGTTTCCATCAATATCTTCCTCTTGTAGTAATTCTTGGGTATTAAGAATGGTGTTGTTGGATTTATCATTTCCCAGGTTGTGTAATGTTCTTAGCAGAGGAATTTCTTTTACTGCCATACCCACTGTTTCATTAGTTTGTGTTTGCATTTTTCGTGGGTTTTTACCTCCCGGGTTTTTTATGGTGAAATACTTCGTCAATTTCAACTTCCTGATAAATTTATAAATATCCATCTAGTTTTCACAAAATCAAAGTTACTTTCAGGGCAATAACTGAGGCCTAAAGTGAGTAATTGTTTTTCAGGCCTCATTCAAATCTATTTTTGTTAGATTGACAATGGTACGGTCTGTGTTTCTAGTGATTCTTATTTGTTCCAATTCTTCTTTTTTTGTTGCCAGTTTCCGTGTCCTTTTGTTGGCTTGCCTTCGTTGGCGGCGACTCCTGTTCCTTTCTGTGTTGGTGCGCTTTGCTTCTGTTGGTGACGCGGCCTGAGGGACTGAACTCTTTGCTCTCAAATATATTCTAGTTCCTCTGCGTAGGATAAAGGGCCCAACAATTCAGAGGCCTTCCCCGTGGTCCCTCTGTCGGAGTCTTCATCACTTGATAGGATGCTTCCTTCAGAACTAGAGTTCTCAGGTTGTACGGTGGAACTTGACGCTGTTGCTTGATTGCTGTTGTTACTTTCTTGAATCATTGGTGTTGTTTTATTTAATCTTGGTCTTTTCACCTGGTCATACTTTCTTGCGAAAGTGAATACCTGTCCCCTGTCATAATCATTTTTTTCCCGACTAAATTTCCATACTTTTCTTTTTTTGATTGTATCTTCCAACTTTGATTTGCGTCCGTGCATGTCTTTTAAAGATTTCTCTATAATGTCTTTGTTGTTCAAATCCGTGAGAGACTCAATTGTTTCCTTTAATTTTTTTATTTCTTTGAGATCCGTGTCCCTATCAATTTTCGCATATTTTATTAACAAGCAGACTAAGCGCATTGACGCCTCAAGATTGAATTCAGCCCACTCTTTTAATAACATAGGGTTTGGTTTTTCAAAGCTCAGCGCGAGCATAATGCGAAGTCCCCGGGGTATTCTGCCTGCCTCGTGATATTTTTCTAGAGACTTTGCTTCCCAGTATTTTGTCACTTCGCTCTTATGATGTTTTTCCAGTTGTTTTAACAAAGTTTTCACATTAGAGTGCTGCTCCGTTTTTTCAGCTGAGGCTCCCTGATTGATATCTACAACCGGCAAATTACCAAATAGATCATACACCTCTTTGTCCCTCTCTCCATCTGAGATTTCCATCCTCGGTCGGTAATTGACTGTGCACTGTTAGTTATTATTTAAACCCACTCCCTTCGTAGCGTGGGATCAGAGAAGCGGCTTCTGTAAACCTTCTCTCCTGCACAATTCGAGTATTAACTGGACCGTCTGGGGTAGGAAACTTACGGTTTGTTGAATCCGACACCTCCTTAGCTCGTCCTCCGACTTGCTGAGTTGCGCTGGTTCGCCAAACCGCCGAGTCTCCACGCCTCCGGTTCCTCACTCAAAGCAGGGGGTGGGAACGTTAAAAGCTCTCCTGAGCTACTGCTCCTTGTTGGCTTGTTGCAAGTTCCCGCCTCTTGATGTGAAGGGGTCCGTCTATTGGAGGCCAAGCCTGGCCTCTCTGATACAAATCCTGATTCCACTCCCAACGCCAGCATCCATATGGCGTCCACAAAAAACGAGAGAGACGGACTCTTTTCAAATTCAGCAGCCGCTGAGATTCTTTATTTTTCCAGTTATATAAAGTGCATTACCGTGCCTAACCAAGCGCGTTTCGGCGTACCTGACGCCTTGCTCGCTGGTGGTGATAGTAAGGTTTCCTCCATTATTTCAATTGTAAAGTGCTGCGTGATTGGTCATTGCAAATACATGAAAACAGAAAACATACTATACATCACAATTCTGAACGATCCATTTTGTCACCATTATGTCAGCATTCATTTCAACTTATTTAAAACTGATACTGTTGCGTATGTTCACCTCGTTAGCGTTGAAAATAATATTTAGTCATTCCCAAACCGAGGGATATATAATGTCAATAACAATCGCATATATCAGGTTTCTAATAAATGAGAGTACTCAATTATTTTCATGAGTGACCCTGCACGTTTAAGAACGCTACATATTGACAGGCTTTTTGCTTGTGTTAGTTTTAGTTTTCATTAATGTAATTCTGACCAATTACTTCACCTGTTCTGTGCACATATGCTCAAAAGTGCAAAATATAAAAACATATTCTGTAATGGTAACATTGTTGTTCTTTCAGCAGGAAGTGTATAATTATCATTACCACAATATCGAATTCATCTTTTGTGTTTAAAAAGAGGGATTTGTGAGGGACAAAAGGGCGGTTCTATACATTAATTCGGATTTACTTTTATATCTGTACAAATACACTGTTGCAATACTAAACATTGATACAATATTTAAGTTCAGATTGGTCACTTTCTAAAAACAGTTATCACAAATCCTTCCTATAGACGATTTTAGTACCATTCAATTAATATACCGTTATTTTTTAACAAATTATTATCCAGAGAAGTACCTTTTGCTCTCATTAGTAGTGTTATTAGTTACATTTGAAACACTGTAACTCCTAATCCTAGGAACACCATATAAGAAGTATAAATACATAATCAGTTTAAAACCCTTGTGTAAAACATAAAAGGTTTTCCTATTTATTGCACTACATCAGGAGAGAAAGTGCTTCATGGTTCACTGCTAAATCCATGGATAATAATGTATGTTCCATTGCTAAAAAGTTATTATCAGAGTTCCAAACATTTGGGATATTTAAAGAAAATGGTACAAATCATCAAATGTATTCAGGCCCTTCGGGCTCTTGCTGTCCAGCTCTATAATGTAACTGGTTTCCAGTCTGCGGAGTTTTTTCTCCCTATCTCCCCCTCTTTTGCTGCTAGGAACATGATCAATGACAAAATATGTGAGAACATTAAGGTTGTTCCCATGTTCTGCTTTTATATGTCTAGCTACGGGGTAGTTAGGGTCCGAGTTCACTGTGGCCCGTAGATGTTGCAGGATCCTAGCCTGTGCTGGAAGCTTAGTACTTCCAACATATCTTAAACCACATACACATGTTAGAATATAAACAACATACTCAGTCTTGCATGTGAAATGCCCTTTGATTTTAATGGGCCGATCTGAGAATGCGGTTGTGTAGATGGTAGTGTTGGAACCAAATTTGCAGGCTCTGCAAGACGCACATTTAAAGAAACCATTACGGGCGGATAACCAGTTATCTTTATTGATAGTTTCAGGGCTGTTTTTTACAAGGTCTGACTTCATGGAGTGGGCCTTCCTAAAAGTGAATGTAGGTTTGTGTACATAGATCTCACTCAGGACCCCATCTGTTAATACAATCGTCCATGGTTTTTTCAGTGAATTTCAATGGTTTTTTAAATGCTAATTCCTAAATATAACGATTTTGAAACCTATGGTTTTTTTAGTGAATTTCAAAGGTTTTTTAAATGCTAATTCCTAACTATAACGTTTGTGAAACGTATGATTTTTGCAGTGAATTTCATGTTTTTTTAAAAGCTAAATCCTTTGTATATCGACTTTGTAACCTACGATTTGTAGTGTTTTTTTTATAAGCTGTTTTTTATAACTATTATTATTATTATTTTTTTTAATTATTTGTTCAATGTATTTTTCTTTTTTTTATCATTTTTTCCTGGTGCGCTCAGGGTGCGCGCACCGGTAAGCTTAGCCGTATCATTTTGTCTTGGAGCGCTCAGGGTGCGCGCACCGGTAAGCTCTTCCGAGAGCGCAGCGAGAGCGCTATTTCTGCGTTCGTAAAAAAAATATGTATGAAAACGAAATAATAATGCAAGACATTCAGTACCATGCTTATAAAAGTAGTATTTTTGATTTTCCGAATTAAAATGATTTTGCATTTCTGTAAAGCTAGCACAACGTCATTTAGACGCGCCGCGTAAGCGCCCACGGAAGCGCCTACGTTTGTGGGGTGTAAGCGCCCCCGGAAGCGCTCCGGAGCGTGCAGCGTAACCGCGTCAAGTCATGTGACCTTAAAATAACTCTTTTCATTGGTTGTTAACAGTTTTTTTTACAAATAATGAAAACCCCACCCATTTCCTTCACTTCTTCTTTCACTTTTGTGACTGAAAGACCTGTTTTTTGCTGCTCATCCTTTTTGGAATTATAATGGCTGCTAGACCCACCAGTAGCAGTGAGGACTCAGATGGGTTCATAGAGGAACAGGCTCCTCAGCCTAGAGTAAAGGAGCATTTCATATGGAAATTTTTCTCAATACCTGCAGACCAAAAAAAAGTAAATGCTCCAAAGGTGGAGTGCCGAATTTGTCATACTGTCCTGTCACGGGGTGACCCTACCAGGAAATACTCTTTTGGAAATTCGACCATGATTCGGCACGTTCAGAGGAGGCACCCCCAGAACTACGCCCGGGAGAGTGTCAGGCCTCTGGCACGAGAGGCTCTAAGGGATGGTGCTTCTACTTCAACTGGAGGAGCAACTGTATCGGTGAGGGGGCGACCAGCACAGCTGATTCCAAATATTCAGCCTGTTTTCGATGGAATCACAATCAAATGCAAAGATTGTGATGAATTACTTTGCTATGGTGAACAAAGTATTATGAACATTGTCCGAACCAGAGAAAATCACCGCTGCCGTCCCCACCCCTAATTTTGATTCTTTTTTTTGCTCCTGTTGAGCAGTTTGCCATTCCCTGTTTTTGTTTTTGTTGAGAAAAAAACGAAAAAAGAAGAAAAAAAAAAGTTCTTTTTAGAACTACCTCCAATTCTCAAAAAAGAGCTGTATTCTTAAAAAAATCAAAAAGAGTAACTGAAGTGGAGTGCAGTGAGAGAGGAGAGGAAAATGAGTGAGAAAGTAAAGAAAGGAACGGGAGGGGAATGGAAGTGAAGTAGGGGGACTGAAAGAAGGTGAGTGTGGGAGGTGAGTGAGGAGAAGGAGAGTGAACATGTAGAATGAGGATAAGTGAAGAAAATGTAGTAAAGGAACGGGGGTGTGGAAGGGTAAGAAAAGAGCAGTGATGTTTAGGAAAGAGTGGAGATACAGACTGGATAAAGGCAAGTGAGTGTGAGACAAGGTGAGTAAGGGAGTGAAGAGACAGAGAAAGTGAAAGAAAAAGTGAGAGTAGAAGACTGAGTGAGGGAGGAAAGAAACATAAGTGAGGGAGTGTGGCTGTGTTATAGGGAGTGAGCGTGATAGAAGAGGAGTGACAGACTAAGGGGTCAGAGAGAACGAGGCTAACGGAGAGAGAAAGAGGGAAGGGGAGTGTAGAACTAAGAGGACAGAGGGAGTAAGAGAAGGAATTAGTGAAGTGGAGTAAGGAGAGTAAGGGAAGGGTAAACAGTGAAGGAGTAAAGGAAGGGAAGTGAGAGGAAGGAAAGTAAAGGAGAAGGTCTGAAAGAAGGTGAGTGTGGGAGTATGGCTCAGTTATAGGGAGTGAGCGTGATAGAAAAGGAGTGAGAGACTAAGAGGACGGAGAGAATGTGAATAACAGAGAGAGAGTGAGAAAAGGGGAGTGAGTAAGTTAGAGGACAAAGGGATTGAGAGAAGGAGTTACTGAAGTGGAGTAAGGGGAGTAAGGGAAGGGAAAAGAGTGAAGGAGCAAAGGATGGGAAGAGAGGAAGGGAAGTAAAGGAGAAGGTTTCAAAGAAGGTGAGTATGGAGTATGGCTGAGTTATAGGCAGTGAGCGTGACAGAAGAGGAGTGAGAGACTAAAGGGACGGAGAGAATGAGGCTAACAGAGAGAGAATGAGGGAAGGGGAGTGTAGAAGTAAGAGGACAGAGGGAGTAAGAGAAGGAATTAGTGAAGTGGAGTAAGGAGAGTAAAGGAAGGGAAAACAGTGAAGGAGTAAAGAAAGGGAAGTGAGAGTAAGGAAAGTAAAGGAGAAGGTCAGAAAGAAGGTGAGTGTGGGAGTATGGCTGAGTTATAGGGAGTTAGCGTGACAGAAGAGGAGTGAGAGACTAAAGGGACGGAGAGAATGAGGCTAACAGAGAGAAAATCAGGGAAGCGGAGTGTAGAAGTAAGACGACAGGGGGAGTAAGAGAAGCAATTAGTGAAGTGGAGTAAGGAAAGTAAGGGAAGGGAAAAGAGTGAAGGTGCAAAGGAAGGGAAGAGAGAGGAAGGAAAGTAAAGGAGAAGGTCTGAAAGAAGGTGAGTGTGGGAGTATGGCTGATTTATAGGGAGTGAGTGTGACAGAAGAGGAGTGAGAGACTAAAGGGACGGAGAGAATGAGGCTAACAGAGAGAGAATGAGGTAAGGGGAGTGTAGAAGTAAGAGGACAGAGGGAGTAAGACAAGGAATTAGTGAAGTGGAGTAAGGAGAGTAAGGGAAGGGAAAACAGTGAAAGAGCGAAGGATGGGAAGAGAGAGGAAAGAAAGTAAAGCTGAAGGTCTGAAAGAAGGTGAGTGTGGGTGTATGGCTCAGTTATAGGGAGTGAGTGTGACAGAAGAGGAGTGAGAGACTAAAGGGACGGAGAGAATGAGTAAGGGAAGGGAAAAGGGTGAAGGAGCAAAGGATGGGAAGAGAGAGGAAGGGAAGTAAAGGAGAAGGTTTCAAAGAAGGTGAGTGTGGGAGTATGGCTGACTTATAGGGAGTGAGTGTGACAGAAGAGGAGTGAGAGACTAAAGGGATGGAGAGAATGAGACTAACAGAGAGAGAATGAGATAAGGGGAGTGTAGAAGTAAGAGGACAGAGGGAGTAAGAAAAGGAATTAGTGAAGTGGAGTAAGGAGAGTAAGGGAAGGGAAGCAGTGAAGAAGTGAAGGAAGGGAAGAGAGAGGAAAGAAAGTAAAGCTGAAGGTCTGAAAGAAGGTGAGTGTGGGTGTATGGCTCAGTTATAGGGAGTGAGTGTGATAGAAGAGGAGTGAGAGACTAAAGGGACGGAGAGAATGGGGGTAACAGAGAGAGAGTGAGAGAAGGGGAGTGAGTAAGTTAGAAGACAGAGGGATTGAGAGAAGGAGTTATTGAAATGGAGTAAGGGGAGTAAGGCAAGGGAAAAGAGTGAAGGAGCGAAGGATGGGAAGACAGAGGAAGGAAAGTAAAGGAAAAGGTCTGAAAGAAGGTGAATGTTGGAGTATGGCTGAGTTATAGGCAGTGAGCGTGACAGAAGAGGAGTGAGAGACTAAAGGGACGGAGAGAATGAGGCTAACAGAGAGAGAATGAGGGAAGGGGAGTGTAGAAGTAAGAGGACAGAGGGAGTAAGAGAAGGAATTAGTGAAGTGGAGTAAGGAGAGTAAGGGAAGGGAAAACAGTGAAGGAGTAAAGGAAGGGAAGAGAGAGGAAGGGAAGTAAAGGAGAAGGTCTGAAAGAAGGTGAGTGTGGGGTGTGGCTGACTTATAGGGTGTGAGCGTGACAGAAAAGGAGTGAGAGACTAAAGGGACGGAGAGAATGGGGGTAACAGAGAGAGAGTGATAGAAGGGGAGTGTAGAGGTAAGAGTACACAGGGAGTAAGAGAAGGAATTAGTGAAGTGGAGTAAGGAGAGAAAGGGAAGCGAAAACAGTGAAGGAGTGAAGGAAGGGAAGAGAGAGGAAGGAAAGTAAAGGAAAAAGTCTGAAAGAAGGTGAGTGTGGGAGTGTGGCTGAGTTATAGAGTATGAACGTGACAGAAGAGGAGTGAGAGACTAAGGGGACAGAGAGAATGAGGCTAACAGAAAGAGATTGAGGGAAGGGGAGTGTAGAACTATGAGGACAGAGGGAGAAAGAGAAGGAGTTAGTGAAGTGGAGTAAGGAGAGTAAGGGAAGGGAAAAGAGTAAAGCAATGAAGTAGGAGAAGAGAGAGGAAAGAAAGTAAAGGAGAAGTTCTGAAAGAAGGTGAGTGTAAGAGAGGAGTGTGGAAAAGGGGAGTAAACGTGGGAATTCAGAATAAGTGAGGCAAGCGCAATAAGGGAACAGAGGTGTGGGAGCATCAGAGAAGAGTAGTGAGGTTAAGGAAAAGAATATAGGGAAAGTAAATTTTGTACATCAAACTTACCTTATAAGTAATGTAAACTTAGTTTCATATTTTCATTTAACTTTATATCTGTGAAAGACAAAACAAAATAAGTTACAATATTTATAATATATATTTTACAATACAAGAGACAAAGTAGGAGATTAACAAGGGTGAGGGAGGGTGAGTGAAGGGCAGGGAAGTTGATGAAAAAGTGAAAATAAAGAGAGGATAAAAGTAAGTTAGCTTGAGACAAAGGAAGTGAAGGAGTGAGAATATAGAGGTAGTGAAGGAAAGAGTGGCAGAACGTAACTGAGTAAAAGAGCAAAGAAAGGTAAGTAAGGGAGTGTGGGTGAGTTTTAGGGAGTAAGCATGACGGAAGAGGAGTGAGACAGTGAGAGGATCCAGAGACTGAAGCTAAGAGACAGGGTGTGAGGGAAAGGGAGTAAGGATGTGAGAGGACAGAGGAAGTGAGAGAAGGAGTGAGGGAAGTGTAATAAGGTGAGTGAGAGAAGGGGAATTATTGAAGGAACAAAGAAAGGAAACAACAGGAAGGGGAGTGAAGTAGAGTGACTGACAGCTGGAAAGTAGTGGATAGGAGAGAGGGAAAAGGCCGTGAAGGAGTGGTTAATCAGAATAAATGAGGAAAATGGAATAAGGTAAGGGAGGTGAGGGAGAGTGAAAAAAGGCCAGTGAAGGTGAGTTAAGAGGAGTGATAGAGGGTGGAAATAGGTAAGTGAGCATAAGAGAATGGGAAAATAATATATATTTAATAATAGAAAATACAAAATAATTTCAACAACATGTTATATGGGTTATTTTTGCTGTTCTCAGAATATATTAAATTTCACTTAAAACAGTGACTTCAATAGTACTCATCATATAACAGCGGGCAAAAAAAAACCACAATCAAAATGATTGTGTTTAAAAAACCCTTGAAATCTTTTCTTAAATAATGAAAAATTTTGAAAAAACATATCTAAACTCACTTTTGATCCATCCACTTTTCCACGAGGCCAAATAGTATATGGAAAGTCCTTTTCTTTGGAAATTAGTCCAGAGTATTCTTTATTTGTCATTTACCCGACTTTCTGAAAGAAAAGCTACAACGTCTTTTACATTATGAAACAAGAGTTTTATATCCACCTCTAGCTTACATTTTATAAATAATTTGTATAATACTCACAGCACACATTATATGATATACATATACTATCTCTATGACAACTACATGTTTTTTATTATCCTCATCACTCTCATTCAGAAAGTAATTTTGAACACCAAACTAAGTTATATTAACTGCTGCAATCTTCATAGGCCAATTACCTACCGTAAAATTTCGGTTGTAAGAACATTAGGTAAGAATTTAGTAAGTCAGAAGGCAAACGTTGTTTGAAAGTCAATTGAGTATCAGTACAGTGTTTCCAGCCTTTTTGACATTTTAAATAAGCTGTGCAATGTCCTGATGTTGTTGAAGGACCATCATGGTAAATAATTGCTGCAGTTGTAAAGGTTCTTCCTCGAATTGATAATTGAGAAGCCACAACATTTTTAATTAATGTTGTCAATTTAGTTCCATCAGGTCTACATCGTTGGAACATTAAAATAACATACTGTCCATATCTTCATAAAAATAAAGTTGATAGCATTGCAGATTTACATTGAGTACAGACCATGTTTTGATTTGCTTCTCTAACTAGATTATTAAAAGACACTGATTTGCAGTCTGGTAAAGTCAAATATATAAATCTTACAGTGTCTACTGTAGTACTACTTGAAAAGGAGCAATTGTCGCAGTCATGTTGCCATTTATAAGAAAGGCCAAAAAGATTTTCTACATCTACACCTTCAACTTCCAATACAACAAGCATATACATTAGAAATTCCTGACAATCTTGCTGAATATTCTGTGAAAATTGATTTAGACCAGAACATATTTCTAAAACCTTTCGAATTTCAGAAACACTTTGTATTTTTGTTCTATCACTGCTACATTTCTCTAATACAGAATTTAATAAACAACAAAGGGCCAGATGTAGGAGGCCATTTACCGACCGGTAAATGGGTATTTGGGATGTAGGGGCCTCATTTTACAGATTCGGTAAATTTACCGAATCGGTAAATTTACCGATTCTGTAAAATACCGAATCGGTATTTTTACCGATTCGGTAAATCCCAGATGTAGGTGGGACTCTTCTGAGTCCCAAAGGCCTTACAGATTCGGTATTTTACCACCCAATCCAATTGGGTGGTAAAATACTGAATCCAGGTGTGCATGCACATGTGTGCATGCACACCTAGCCATGTGACAGACAGACATGCCCTTAGGGCATGTCTGTGTGCCACATGGCACACATGCCCGTCTTTGGGGTGCTAGAGGGTGTCAAAGTGACACCGCCTGCACCCTTGCTGGAATCGGTATTTACCGAAACGGTAAATACCGATTCGGTAATGCCCATTGATTCCTATGGGCTTCAATGCCCATAGGAATCAATGGGCATTACCGAATCGGTATTTACAGAATCGGTAAATACCGAATCTTAATGATTCGGTATTTACCGAGTCTGTGTTACCTACATCCCCCCCTCCTCTATTTTACCACTTCTTAAATACCGAATCGGTAAAATTCGGTATTTAAGAAGTGGTAAAATAGATTTACCTACATCTAGCCAAAAATGTTTGACCACGATTTTCAGCAATCTGTTCTTGTACAGTTTGGAGAAAGAAAACAACATGAACCACTACATTAGCATAGCAGTTGACACCAGAACTATTTTCAAACTGAAATCCAACAACATCTTTAACTGAATCCATTTTGTTTCTGCTTACAATTACTGGTTCATCTACCTTTTTTCTTTTTGCTAAAACTTCACTACAATTTTTCTCATTTCTTCTTTTTCGGCCTACCACACGCTTTTCAAATAGAGGATATGGAGGTAAATTTGGAGTATACTCTCTTCTTAACCTATTATATTCTTTTACACAATTTAGATCTGCATTAATCTTTGTCTCATCAAAATCAATCAAGTACAATCCTGATAAAGTTCAGACTCGAGATAAAGCAACATATGCCATACCCTCCTTGAACACAGAATTTCCAATATTCACCAAAGCACTATCAACACTTAAACCTTGAGATTTATGGATAGTTACTGCATAGGCCAAAGAAACAGTGTGGAATTTTAGTTTATGAACTAAACATCATCTGCGCCATCTTGTCCATTCCTCAGACTCACGTATGAACATACACGACAGCCATTTTAGGTACCGTGATCTCCCTGTTCACAATCGATCGTCAGCACACTTCCCTTACCCTGCAAGCCTCCCCCATGCACTCTGGCTGACCCCGCATCCACATGCGTAAGTCATGAACCCTCCTCTTCCAACATGACTCTGTCTCTAGGAATCACACCCCGCGCCTGACCAACACCTCCTTCCGATTATCCACACTGATCACACTGATCCTTTCCTTCCATGAATACCTCTCCTTTGATGACCCCTTCCTCTGAGCCCGATTGTCTGTACGAACCGCTGGTCATCCCTTGGCCTGAGGATACAGTTTATTGCCCACTACTGTATGCACTCGACCCTTTTCAAAGGAGCTACTATTGATCATGGCCTCCCCACCCCTTGAGATTCGATCAGGCGCACACATTCCAAAGGAATCGGCGAAACACTCAGCTGCGTGATAGCCCCCTCCTGTTGTATGGGGGGTGAGGACCTCTACTGTTGTCATGTGTTGGAGTGGGCCGGAACTGGGGGGGTGCCGGGGATGTCATCCTCATACTTCACAATGTCTTTGCTGTAATAAAAAACGGTCACATGTCATAAACCAGTGTATAAAAGACCAGGTCTCAGAGAGGCTGTCAGAGAGCACCTCGAGACGATACCTTGTTGTCCGATCTGATGTGTTCTGCTCCGTCGAAATAAAACGTGTTTCCTGTCTTCCTGTCTCCAGCGCCTGCCTCTTTATTTGATAATCTTTGTAAGGTATTAGAGGCGTTTAGCGCCGGGCAAAATTACTGAAGAGACATCGATTAAATTGCCTGACCATTTTTGCTGATCTTCTTCAATTGGCGTCCCAACGTGTGGGGCCCATCAGCGACACGTGGATCCGGTGGGAGAGGTCCCAACGACAGAGTGAACGACTGCAACAACCGGAAGAGCTCCTGTCCAATAGACCCTCGTCTGACAGCCGATCATCTGAACTTCACTGGTTCCGAGCAGACCTCTCCCCGAGTGATCTTCGGTCCTGACTGGGAACCATCAGGAGTGCCACGGTAGCAGCAGAGAGTAGAGGACGATCGGGCGCTGGAAGCGGAAGACAAGAAACTGTCCATGCGGTCCGGGTAAGGTCGTGTAACACGACAAACTAAGAAATATTTGATTGTTTGATTGAAAATACTAGTATTACTCTCCGAATTGTTGGTTCTCTTGGAGATTCTCTGTCTGCAAACTGAGAGGGATAAAAGTATTCTCTCTTCCTTTGCATGCAGCGAAGGGTAGGTAACGCAGGCTTTTGCCCCCGTTGTAATCCGTCGTGCCTATCTTTTCTCCCCCACTGATTGATTGTTTGCCCGAACACTGTTTGTTCGAGGATTGTTTTTCTCGAGAATTCTCTGTCTACAAACGGGGAAGGGTAAAAAGTATTCTGTCCTCCTTTGCAGATAGTGAAGAATAGGTAGTGCAGGCTTTTGCCCCCGTTGTAACCCGTCGCGCCTATTTCTTTCTCGCCACTGATTGTTTGATTGAACGAACATTAATTGTTCGATATTGGTTCTCTCTTTGGGTATTCCCTATTTGCGAATACTGCAGAATAAAAATATCCTGTCTAGTCTTCGCGAAGTAGTGAAGGATAGGTAGTGCAGACTTTTGTCCCCGTTGTAACCCGTCATGCCTATCTTCTCCCCATTGGTCAGTAGTTGGATCAACCCGGACCGTTTATTAGAGATGAACCATCCAGCTCCATTGGAAGGCACCCCTAATAAGGACATGTTCACTAAACAAGGACTAGTCGCCATAGCTTATAGTAAGCTATGGCATAAATATACGAAAAGGGACCCCAAAAATCAGTGGCCACTGATAGGTTCCTTTGATGATCATAGAATAAAAGCGCTAGAAGCAGCTGTTAGAATAAATAAGGCAACACCCACTATGCTCGATAGTATCGGCATGTGGCGCAAAGAAGCAGAGCAACGAAGAAAAAGAGAAGAAACAAAAATAGGGAAAGAATTACAAAAGGCAGCCCACCTGGCAGCGAAGGAACTAGATGAAGAGATAAAAAGGAGAGAGGAAGTTAGACAAACGCAAGAATTAGGGTCGACAGGCCAATGCCCTGTTAGGACCCCCTCTACGCTCTACCCAGAGATGCTCTCCAAACAACGGGCAAACGACGAGCTACTGCTAGGTCCTCCGATCATCTACATGCCCCCTCCTTATGCCCCCTGCCAGCCACTGGCACAGCACCTACCAGTCCTGAGCACGGGCGAGGGTGACCCTAGCGCTAGTGCCCCGGCCCTTACGGCCTTCGCACCAGCCACATCGGTAACAACATCAAATGAACTTGAGACTAGCAAGCAACTAACGGCAAGACCAAATAGGTTGAGCAAAGACGAGCGGGATGGGATTGATAAGATAGCAAAGACACTGGTAGAACGGAAAGAGAGCGAAGAATATGCGATGGATATGTACAATTCACATGCCGGTAGCCACAAACGGCATTTCATTTTACGGTTCAGCTTCCACACCCTGAACGCATATGAGGATAGGTATCAAACTAAGGGTCCTGCTAAGCTGACGGCTCTATATAGAAAGATCGATGTTGGAGATGGGACTGAGCATGACGTGACGGACCTCTTCATGCAAACGCTTGAGGTCTTCCGCCACATCACTGAACAGAAACCAGAGGTTAAGCTCACTGTCTCAGTCCCGGATGAGCCCCCATTAGAAGTAGCCAACACTATGATGCCTATCAGAGAAGCCGCCCCCTACTGGGTTCCCCCCAGAGGTCAGGGAACAAACGACGATATTAACCACGCAGATGCAAAAGGGAGGGTTGTGTACAACTGGGTTTATCAACCATGGGATCGACAAGATATTTTAACCTTTAGGCAAACCCTGCCCGATTTAAGAAAGAACCCGACAGCCTTTTATACCGAACTAAGTACAGCCTTGGGCTCAACCATAATGTCTCTAGCGGACATTGATTTGTTTTTTGGGTTATGCCTGCCGGCTGACGTGTGGAAGCAAATCCGGAAGGCCAACCACACAGATCTGTTTGGACATACCTGGAATCAACTCGGTGAACTAGATAGGCAGCGAGAGCCCGGTAAGAAACCTGTAAAAGACATACTGGAACTCCCGGACAAAATAGTGCAGAAGTTAAAGACATTAATCCCAGAGAGAAAGGTAGACTGGTCGATAGTCACGGCTTGCCGTCAGAAACCCCAGGAAGACGTATCAGAATATTTCTCCCGATTTGAGACCACCGCAACCGGACAGCACCTATTCGTGCAAAACTACGTAAAGGGGCTATTACAGGAGGTCTCCCAGAAGTTACAGACAAGCGAGAGTAGTTGGGGGGCCTCAAAACCTGCAGCTATCCTTCAGATGGCTCAGTATTACGAACACCAAAAGAACGAGAACGAGAGGGCAACCGAGAGAAAGAAAAAGGATTTAAAAGAACGAGTGATGATTGCTCAATTACAGGGAGTGACTCGAGGAAGGGAGCAGTATAGGAGAAACTACCAGTCGAATGCCCCTAGAAATCCACCCCCTAGAGACCGTACACCCACACCTGGCGCTCCACGAACAGACCTCGATGAGAACCAGTGTGCGTTTTGCAAAGGATTTGGCCACTGGAAGTCTCAATGCCCGGTCCTCCGAGAAACGATTAAGAATAACGAGACAAGGGACATGGCAAATGGCCCCAGGACAAGAGGGCAGGGACGAGGACACACCCACGACACCAACAGTAACCAACCTGACAGACCGAACACATTTGACCGCCCCCGACAGAACCAGTGCCAACAGTCCGGCTGTGACAATGCTCACGACTTTGCATAGGACTGCCAAGGGCGAGGGAGGGATCCAGTCGAGCTCTATGTTGACCAGCAAGGTCCTTACGTCACCGCTAAGGTCCTGGGTACAAAGTCTCCATTTTTGGTAGATACTGGAGCGACACGTAGTGTATTATCAAAACGACTGATTCCAAGGGCACCCTTGTCTGGCTCACACATTACATCGATAGGTTTCACTAACCCCCTGTCTGTACCTATCTCCTTTGACCTAGGAAACAACCCCACGGACACAACATTTCTGCTCTCCTCCAACTCCCCTGACGCCATTATGGGTATTGATCTACTAAAACATTTCCGAGCTACTATTAGGTGTTCCCCAGATGGAGTCCGAGTCATCCTGTACGACAACCCGAGCATGTCCAGACCCTACCCCGCACGACATATGTACACCATAACAGATGCTGACCTATCCTTGCTCGATACCCTACCCCTGTACTTATGGGCCAGAAACGACTCGGATGTAGGACGAATGATGATCGATCCTGTGCACATAACTGTTCGACCAGACGCCATACTCCCGAAACTCCCACAGTACCGGATATCGCCCGAAGGCGAGAAGGCATTGGTAGCGATTATTCAGTCCCTGGTAGATGCAGGAGTGGTAGAGGAAGTGGTTAGTAATGTCTGCAACAGCCCTATCCTACCCATTGTTAAGAAGCAAGGTGAGGGAGATGAGAAAGCGTACCGCTTCATCATCGACCTGCGAGAAATCAACAAAGTGGTAGTACCACAGTACCCCGTAGTCTCAGACATCACCACCATTCTGACCCTCATCCCGTCCACTGCCACCACCTTCACCGTTATTGATCTCAAGAATGCATTTTTCTCTATCCCCATCCATCCAGACAGCCGTTATCTCTTCGGCTTCACCTTAAAAAAACGTTCGTACCGATTTTGTAGAGCTCCTCAGGGCTACACAGAAAGTCCCAGCATTTACAGCCAGGCCCTCAAAAGACAGCTGGACGCCGTCCAGCTACCAGATGGAGTGGTGTTGATCCAATATGTCGATGATATTCTTTTGGCGGCCGACACCACTCCTCTTGCAATCGCAGCCACTATCCAACTCTTGCACTTTCTTGCAGAGAATGGCCACAAAGTCTCCAAAAAGAAACTGCAGTTCTGCCAACCTCAAGTAACCTACCTAGGCCATCTCCTGTCCAAAGAAGGGAGGAAACTTACACCCGACCGAATCCAGACCATCCTAGACACCCCCATCCCAAAAACACAGAAGCAAGTCCGTTCATTGGTGGGCCTTACCTCTTTTTGCCGACAGTGGTTACCAAATTTCAGTCTCATCATAAAACCCCTACTTTCCCTGTTGGCCAAAGATGTTCCTTTCCCACTCCCTTGGACCCCCGAATGCCAAGCGTCCTTTAAGGAGTTGCGAGATGCCCTTTGCTCGGCACCCGTCCTAGGAACACCAGATTACTCCAAGCCCTTCTCTCTCTTCACTCACGAAAGGGAGGGATGCGCATTGTCTGTTCTAACTCAGCCCATCGGCTCCAAACAACGCCCTTGTGCCTACTTCTCTGCCACTCTTGACCCAGTCGCCAGAGCTTTACCTGCCTGCCTTCGAGCAGTAGCCGCCGCTGCTGTCTCTATCCGTCAGAGTGAGGGAATCGTACTTTCGAACTCTCTCACGGTGTTAGTACCCCACGCAGTTGACACCCTCTTGAACCAGACCAAGACCCAACACCTGACTAGTGCACGACTGACGGGATACGAATTGACTCTACTTGCACCCCACATCACTCTTAAGAGATGCACGACTTTGAATCCCGCTACACTGTT
The DNA here is from genome assembly GCF_964261635.1 of Lissotriton helveticus. NCBI lineage: Eukaryota > Metazoa > Chordata > Amphibia > Caudata > Salamandridae > Lissotriton > Lissotriton helveticus. The sequence continues at coordinate 711,331,561 of NC_136057.1, read as the reverse complement.
ACCCTTGCCTGAAAATGACCCCGATGTGCCCCCTATACACGACTGTGTGACCCTCACGGACGAACAGACCAGAAGTAGAATTGACCTCAGAGACACTGCTTTCACAGACCATGATCGAGAACTATGGGTAGACGGTTCTTGTATCAAACTCCCAGACGGCACCACCTCAGCTGCCTATGCGGTGACGACAGCCCGAACAGTAGTTGAAACAGCCCGCATCACACAACGATCCGCACAAGCGGCAGAGCTAATTGCTCTCACACGAGCATGTATCATAGCGGCAGGAACCACAGCAAACATTTACACGGACAGCCAGTATGCCTTCGGGGTGGTTCATCATTTTGGGCTCTTGTGGAGGGAAAGGGGATTCCTGACGTCCCATGGCACACCCATTCTCCACGGAGATCTAGTCTCCGCCCTGATTGAAGCAGTTCTCCTCCCCGAACGACTAGCAGTGATCAAATACCAGGCACACAAGAAGGTGACGGACTTAGTTGGACAGGGAAACGCATTGGCCGACACCACAGCCCGAACCACAGCTGAGAATAGGACGACGACACGCATGTATGTGACCAGGTCACAAGCAGAAAAATGGACTGACGCTAGGGAAACGATTAAGGACATCCAGTCGGCCAGCACACCTCACGAACTGACTGAGTGGGCACGGGTGGGTTTAAAGGACGACGAAGGCTGCTGGCGGACAAAAGACACAAACAAATGGTTGGTGCCTGACTCATACTTGATCCCCATACTGACTATGGCACACTCCCCTGCACACATAGGTTCTGCCCCCATGATTGAACTCATTTCCAAAGTCTGGCACAACAACAAAATCCCAGACTCAGCCAAACGCCTGGTCCAGCAGTGCCTTATCTGCCTACAACACAACCCCGGGAAAGGAACTGTGGTACCCCGGGGAGGGTTTGGGACCCCCGACCACCCCTTTGAAGTCCTTCAGATGGATTACATCCAGCTGGAGAGATGCCAAGGCTTGAAGTATGTACTAGTCATTGTATGCGCCTTCAGCAAATGGGTGGAAACCTATCCAACCCGTGATAACACAGCCATGACTACTGCCAAAGTACTACTGAAAGAGTTTTTCCCTCGCTACGGCCTTTGCCGAATTTTATGGAGCGACAATGGCCCCCACTTCATAGCTGAAGTTATCCAACTAATCCTGAAGGGGCTGGGAGTAAAACAAAGATTCCATGCGGTCTTCCATCCCCAATCCGCTGGCCTAATTGAGCGACACAATGCTACACTGAAGCTGAAACTATCAAAAATAGTGGCCACCACAGGGCTTAAGTGGCCAGATGCCCTCCCACTGGCATTGCTATCGATGCGCTCCACTCCCACTAAGCACCACTTGACCCCCTACGAGGTGGTGTTTGGACGACCAATGAACCTCTGGACTGCCCCCAAACCAACCTCCATTCACGACGTCCCCGACGTCCTGTTGTCAGATTATTTGTGCAAATTAACTAAAACGTTGACTGTCATTCATCAACAGGTGCAGCAGGCTATCCCCGATGCTTCCAGGGGCCCCGGTCACGATATCCAACCGGGAGATTACGTCCTAGTCCGTAACTTTCAACGAGCGAAGAGTCTGGAACCCCGGTGGACGGGCCCCTGGCAAGTACTGATCACCACTCGGACGGCTCTTCGAGTGGAGGGAAAGAAGCACTGGCTGCACGCCCATCATTGTAAGAAGGTCTCCTCGACCCTGGCCACGACAGAAAACGTCGACATCCAAGAAGAGCTCCAGAACAAAGACCGACCATCACTGAACTGCTATCCTGAAACAGAGGCACTTGAACTTGCAAAATTCTCTGATCCCACTGTGCCATCCCGGGAAGGGTATTTCCTGCGTCGAAAGGAGGGAGCTTCGGCTAAGTAGGGCACTGACTAAGTTAAAATCTCAGAACGGTGGCCTAAAACAACCAAGGGTCACCCGGAGAGAAGCTAAACAAAGTCTGTGGTTTTGCCCACTACCGAGCACCTTGAAGATGAAGATGATGGAAGCGCCAGATCAGAAGATGATGGAAGCGCCAGATAAGAAGATAATGAAAGCAACAGGAAATACCCACTACAGGAACCCAAAGACTGACAATTTGCACAAATCAAAGACAATCGCCTTCTTCATTGTCTTCCTCTTTTGCCTCCTCCTCATGACTTCCTTCTGGATCTTGGAGGACAGCACACCCGCTCACCAGACATTGCTGGCCACTGTACAGCCAACCACCATGAAAGAGCATCACTTGATCCCCCTTTCGCCTCAGCTCCGAGAGAGGCGTAGGGAGTTCTGGAACAATTCCTTCGTGCAACTGCTGCACCAGCACAACCTTGCTACAAATGCCACGAACTGCTGGATCTGCGGGTTGCTCCCGCATGCCACTGAACACTCTATACCTTTCATCCCTTCTCCTTTCTCAGTTCACGGCTCCTGCCTCGCCTGGTTGATCCTCTTGCAGGAGAGCAACAAGGACAACGCCGCTTCTGGTCAGACAGTGTCACACTTCTACTATGGGTTCTGGCTGAACAAAACAGGAAGAACGTCTGCCCCCATTTGTCCTGCGGTCTCAGGTTCCGCCTTCCTTATGAACATCCCTGCCAAAGAAAGAGTCGAAGTGCAAGTACTACACAATCCAGCCAGACCCACCTTCTCCCACCTGCGGAAGCAAACAGCTGCCACCCTGACCGTGGCTCTGTCTGTCATCAATGTCACAGGACTTGTGTGTCTCGAAGGCCAGGGAACGCAGCTGGTGGGTCACAGTTCCTGCCGCATCACCAGAACATTGGTCTCAGTTGATCCTCCTTCCTTTGTTGCTTCTCCGAATATGTACTTTGTTTGTGGCACCAAAGCTTACACCTGGCTCCCGAAAGGTTGGAGGGGTACGTGCTACATTGCCTTCATTCTTCCTCCCACGTATGTGGCCTCAGCCTACCACCACCGGCAAAAGCGCGCCGGAGATGTTGAACAAGCCGACTCCACCGGAGCACAGTTCCTGGATGCAGCAAAGGGACTTGTTCCTCTGTGGGGACCAATGGCAAACAGCCGCGCTATCTGACACCTAACTCAGGCAATAGAAACAACCATTAACATCACGGCTGGCATCCTTGCTAACAACACGGCTGAACTTCAGGCAGTCCGCCTGGTGGCTCTCCAAAACCGCCTTGTTCTAGATGTGATTCTGGCCGACCGTGGAGGAGCATGCCGCATCATCGGCTCCAGCTGTTGCACCTACGTGCCAGATAACTCGCCTTCAGTCTACAAAGCAATTGAACACCTCCACAGACTATCCTCAGAGGTTCACCAAGAGCAAGAAGGATGGTCGCTTGGAAGCTGGTTTTGGGACACTTTGAAGGACTGGGGATGGAGATTGTTTACATTTATACTGATACCAGTTGTGGTACTGTGTGGTTGCTGCTTAGGTATTCAATGTTTGCCACCTTTGTGTTCACTCATTTCTAACTGTATGTGCCCTAAGACTTTGGACTTTCGAACTGAACACATGAGCCCCCTCTATGAAGTAGAAATACGTGGTCTTATGGGGATAGATCCGAATTGACAAGCTGGCGAGACATGTTAAAAGGGAGGACTGTGGAATTTTAGTTTATGAACTAAACATCATCTGCGCCATCTTGTCCATTCCTCAGACTCGCGTATGAACATACACGACAGCCATTTTAGGTACCGTGATCTCCCTGTTCACGATTGATCGTCAGCACACTTCCATGACCCTGCAAGCCTCCCCCATGCACTCTGGCTGACCCCGCATCCACATGCGTAAGTCATGAACCCTCCTCTTCCAACATGACTCTGTCTCTAGGAATCACACCCCGCGCCTGACCAACACCTCCTTCCGATTATCCACACTGATCACACTGATCCTTTCCTTCCATGAATACCTCTCCTTTGATGACCCCTTCCTCTGAGCCCGATTGTCTGTACGAACCGCTGGTCATCCCTTGGCCTGAGGATACAGTTTATTGCCCACTACTGTATGCACTCGACCCTTTTCAAAGGAGCTACTATTGATCATGGCCTCCCCACCCCTTGAGATTCGATCAGGCGCACACATTCCAAAGGAATCGGCGAAACACTCAGCTGCGTGATAGCCCCCTCCTGTTGTATGGGGGGTGAGGACCTCTACTGTTGTCATGTGTTGGAGTGGGCCGGAACTGGGGGGGTGCCGGGGATGTCATCCTCATACTTCACAATGTCTTTGCTGTAATAAAGAACGGTCACATGTCATAAACCAGTGTATAAAAGACCAGGTCTCAGAGAGGCTGTCAGAGAGCACCTCGAGACGATACCTTGTTGTCCGATCTGATGTGTTCTGCTCCGTCGCAATAAAACGTGTTTCCTGTCTTCCTGTCTCCAGCGCCTGCCTCTTTATTTGATAATCTTTGTAAGGTATTAGAGGCGTTTAGCGCCGGGCAAAATTACTGAAGAGACATCAATTAAATTGCCTGACCATTTTTGCTGATCTTCTTCAACAGGAAACTGTTTTCTGCGGACATATAAATCTTTCACTAGCAAAAAACGGGCAGAACAACGACTGATTTGTTGTACTTCTTCAATACCATCAAATTTAATTTTTATAATTTCAATTCCATCTCTATTTCGGTAATTCACAAAATCCACAACATGACCCATTGCTCCATTTACTAAGCCTCTTTCCACATGTAAATTACGTCGTAAAATTATACGACAATTTAAAGATGCATACAGAGTCTTTTCCATACCAGCAGTTTTAGATATTGTCTTCTCTAAAGAATCCAATTTTGATTTCAACTTTTCTGACAAAATAATAGTTGCTCCTTCATGTTCAATTTTATCAATAGCTTCCAGTTTCACAATCTCTTGAGTTTCCAACTTTAACATTTTGTTGTTGAAGATTGAACATTCTTGCAGAGTTGACATCAAGCATATGACAGATTTGTTTTCAGGAATTTTCTTAAAAATATTCTCTGGGAGAATATTTTCATTTGCAAACAAATTTGAAATTAATCGTCCATGTAAAGCTTCTTTGCCATGCTCAGTTAGTTTTCCAATTCTTACATCTTGTAGAATTTTTTTATGATCTTCATCCTTTGCCTGACGCATATTTTGAAGCATTTCTGCATATTCAAAATATAACCAGATATTCACGTTTCCAATGCTTCCGAAGCACTTCCTGGTATCTTCATGCGTAAGTATTTTAAACACTGGCTGTCCTTTTACTCGAGTTAGTTGCAGTAAATCTCCAAAAACAATGATGTGTTTGCCTCCAAATAACACATCATACTCTGTTTTAAGAATGTCTTGTGTTGGACCCGGCCTCGTGGCGTGGTCCTACCCCTCCCGCACGGCGGGCCCCGGACTACATCGGCTCTCCATCCAGCCCGGGTCGGCCTCGGGCCCACCTCTGCACGCCCTCCAAACCACCAGATCCGACACCCGGCGGCCCACAACCACTGACACAACACCCTCGGGCCGCCCCAGCATTACCGGTCCGGTGCCCACCTCGGACCCTCATTCCAGGCCCGACGCCATCTTGGGCCCATCACGTCACAGGCACGTGGTCCCGGCCTAGCCGCGGCCACGGCCCCAGCGAGCCCGCCATCGAGGCACCAAGAACCCTCCGGGTGGTAGAGTGGCCACTCAACCAGAGACAAGGGGAGGGGAGTTTCGATGGCTCTCCAACCATCCCCGGATGCCTGGCTTCGATCACCCTCCGGCCTCCCTGGGCTCCGACTCCACCCCCCTGCTGGGTGTCTGGACACCATCATCCCGGCCCCTCTGACCCCCAGGCGAGAGGGTCCGGACATCAAAGGACTCCAGACCTATATCTGGGCCAGCCCCGGAGTAGGACGGCAGTTGTATCCCGGAGTCGAGAAGCCCTGCTGAGGCTGTCGCGGCTGACCCTGAGACGAACTCCCCTTGCTGCTCTACCTGGAGCCTGCTGGCGCTGCCGCGGTCCATCTTCGCTGTAACCACCTTGGAGCCTGCTGGCGCTGCCGCGGCCCACCCTCGCTGAACCATCTCGGAACCTGCTGGCGCTGCCGCGGTCCATCTTCACTGTAACCACCTTGGAGCCTGCTGGCGCTGCCGCGGTCCATCTTCGCTGTAACCACCTTGGAGCCTGCTGGCGCTGCCGCGGTCCATCTTTGCTGTAACCATCTTGGAGCCTGCTGGCGCTGCCGCGGTCCACACTCGCTGAACCATCTTGGAACCTGCTGGCGCTGCCGCGGTCCACACTCGCTGAACCATCTTGGAACCTGCTGCCGCGGTCCACACTCGCTGAACCATCTTGGAACCTGCTGGCGCCGCCGTGGTCCACGCTCGCTGAACCATCTCGGAGCCTGCTGGCGCTGCCGCGGCCTCACCTTCCGGAACCCCCCAGCTCGAGGATTGAGAGCTGTGCGTAGGGTCCTATTGCAACCGACCATCTATAAGACTGTCCCGCTACCTTGCCCCTTGCCACGAGACTTTCCAGATCCCTGGATCTGCTGTATATATTGAACCGATAACTCTTGCCCGATAAAGATTGAAAACTCTATCTACGTGTGGTGTATATTTGCAGTGGTGTGGTTACTCTGCTGTACGATTCTAGGAGAGGGCCCTCCCGTCGGATGCCTCTCGACATCGCTCGGTCCCTTCTCTGAAGGAGGGGTAGACCTAGGGGTGGTCAGTCAGACACCTTCTGCCTCCCCCGGGTTCGCCTTTCTAACATCTTGCATTCTTAAATGCACAAAAGCAAGCATTACATTTGATACCATGCTTACTTCATCAATGATAAGAAGTTTCATTTTCTTTAGGACTCTTGAAACTTCACAACAAGCTTCTCCTGATAGCTTGTGGTATTGTAATTTGTTATCATGCTCCACTGGCAGCATCAATAAGCGATGTAAAGTAATCCCTTTAATGTTGTGTGCTGCCAACCCAGTTGGAGCAGTAACAACACAAGAGAGCGATGACTCCGTTGTTTTCTGCAAATATGTTGCAATAGCTTTAATCAGGAAACTTTTCCCAGTTCCTGCTTCTCCACTCACATATAGTCCGACAGGTACAAAAGATGTAGATGAGCACTCTTTTTTCTCATGAGATAAACCATGCTCAATGTGTTCTGTGACTTCGTCATATATTTGTCTCTGCTCAACGTTTAGTTCTTTTTCCAAATTTCTAAGTCAACTCCATCCTCCTGAGCTTGTTCCATGGCTCTTTCAACTTCATCCATGGCAGTAGCAGCTTCATTTTGTATAATTGGTCCTCCTAGTGGATCCTGACTCAATGAAGCAGAACTCTGACTATCTTGAGAACTGCCTCTAGCAAGCGATGCTGCAATTGTAGCTTCTTGCTGTATTTCCTCGTTCAACATTTGGAGATAATTTGAAAAAACAGGACATTCTATTGTATCCTTGGTTGCATTGAATGAAGTAAGAAAATCTCCAAGTAGTTCCTCTTCGGTACGCCAAGGCTTAAAGAGTTGCAAAAGAGCTAAGTAATAAAATTCCCTTTTGTCATGAGAATCACAACTCAATTTTCGATGATTAATCAAATGGCCTTTTCTTTGTTTCACTAGACAGCCTTCACAACCAATTACAGCATATCCACCTTTATTGATGTCTTCTGTGACGTTATTTTTAAAAATATAGGTTTGCAGAACTTCATAGAGACAAACATTCTCAAGGTGAGTACTGCTATTTGGATAGTATGTATCCAACATTTTTGTCTTCAAAATATCTGTACTGTCTGGTTCTTTCTCCGCCAAATACTCAATTTCTTGTACAGATTTCAAAACTCGGTTTCGTGTTGCAGCAAGACCTAGACTCACCCAAATGATGGTTCTAGATTTGGCATATAGACTTGCTGATGACAACCGATCAGAACATTCATATGCTCCAATTTCTCGATGCGACAACATCTTCAGACTGTAACTGTATAATTTCTTGCTTAGACTCTTTTCATGTGAAATTTCCTCCCACATTTCCTTCAGTTCCGTCTTTTCTGACTTTGTCATGTAAGACGTCACATATCGAGCCACAGCAATAGAGTTGTCAGCCACATATTGAATATCCATGTTAGCATTCCACATGGACAAAATGACTGGGTTGTAGTCATTTATGAATTTGGATTCTTCATTTCTTCTTAGGTTGTATGTATTTTTGGGTGATTTTCTTGTCACAGTATGTCGCAGAGAAGACATTAAATTGTTGACTCTTCCTTTCGATGTTACTGGACGTGGAAATGCAAAACGACATTTCGTGTAGAACTTGTCCTTGGATTTGTATTTTCGACGACAGTATTTCCCACAATGATGGCTTTGAAAGCGTAAAACTTGATGTCTTAAATTATTTTCTTCTGTACTATTCGGAACAGCACATGTAGAATACTGCTCAATGAAACTCATCACTTTGTCATCTGATTCTGTTCCAAATTTTGGTGCATCTTTAATCCATAGCAGCATATGTATATGAGGAGCACCTCTTGCTTGATACTCCTTTCTCTAAAAGATATCCAACACCCCTCCAAGCGGAGGATTTTTTTTGTTTGTAATAAAAGACATCATAGCTTCAAACCTATGATTGAAATACCTGCATACATTAATTGGATCCAAAGAGCACAGTTCTCCAGGTGTCATGTATTCAATATTTTCAATGTTTTTATTTGCCTCTCGTAGAAATTCAAGTAAGTCTTCCCAAGCATACTCAGCACAGCTAAGAGTGAGGAACGATGTAGGAGTTCCTAAGTTTCTCAGCATACATTTCAATTCCCCATGACGATGGTACCAATACTCGTTAGTACCACGCTGACATGCCATGAGATTAATTAGCTGAGATTCCAAAACACTGTCTTGCAGTTTCACTTTATCCATAAAATCCCTTGCCGAAACATTTCGTAGATGTGCTCCACTTTTCAGTATATGGTTTACTGCATAGGAAAGTCCAGACAAGTCACTCTCAAACAGTAGATGGAACAAATATGGAATGCATTGACGAAACCTTGGATCTTCTGCATATAATCTTGAAGTCCGGTATTCAGATGCTGAATTTGAACAGGTCGGTCGTCATATCGTCCTCCTTCACCTGTTGGAATATAGACTTGCTGATGACAACCGATCAGAACATTCATATGCTCCAATTTCTCGATGCGACAACATCTTCAGACTGTAACTGTATAATTTCTTGCTTAGACTCTTTTCATGTAAATTTCCTCCCACATTTCCTTCAGTTCCGTCTTTTCTGACTTTGTGATGTAAGACGTCACATATCGAGCCACAGCAATAGAGTTGTCAGCCACATATTGAATATCCATGTTAGCATTCCACATGGACAAAATGACTGGGTTGTAGTCATTTATGAATTTGGATTCCTCATTTCTTCTTAGGTTGTATGTATTTTTGGGTGATTTTCTTGTCACAGTATGTCGCAGAGAAGACATTAAATTGTTGACTCTTCCTTTCGATGTTACTGGACGTGGAAATGCAAAACGACATTTCGTGTAGAACTTCTCCTTGGATTTGTATTTTCGACGACAGTATTTCCCACAACGATGGCTTTGAAAGATTTAAAACTTGATGTCTTAAATTGTTTTCTTCTGTACTTTTCGGAACAGCACATGTAGAATACTGCTCAATGAAACTCATCACTTTCTCATCTGAATCTGTTCCAAATTTTGGTGCATCTTTAATCCATAGCAGCATATGTATATGAGGAGCACCTCTTGCTTGATACTCCTTTCTCTAAAAGATATCCAACACCTCTCCAAGCGGAGGATTTTTTTTGTTTGTAATAAAAGACATCATAGCTTCAAACCTATGATTGAAATACCTGCATACATTAACTGGATCCGAAGAGCACAGTTCTCCAGGTGTCTTGTATTCAATATTTTCAATGTTTTTATTTGCCTCTCGTAGAAATTCAAGTAAGTCTTCCCAAGCATACTCAGCACAGCTAAGAGTGAGGAACGATGTAGGAGTTCCTAAGTTTCTCAGCATACATTTCAATTCCCCATGACGATGGTACCAATACTCGTTAGTACCACGCTGACATGCCATGAGATTAATTAGCTGAGATTCCAAAACACTGTCTTGCAGTTTCACTTTATCCATAAAATCCCTTGCCTAAACATTTCGTAGATGTGCTCTACTTTTCAGTATATGGTTTACTGCATAGGAAAGTCCAGACAAGTCACTCTCAAACAGTAGATGGAACAAATATGGAATGCATTGACGAAACCTTGGATCTTCTGCATATAATCTTGAAGTCCGGTATTCAGATGCAGGAATTTGAACAGGTCGGTCGTCATATCGTCCACCTTCACCTGTTGGAAATAACTGTGGAAAACAACGAGCTTCCAAACTTTCTTCCCATACACTAATGGGACTTCCTTCTGCTTTCTTTATCTGAAACAAGTCAATAGCATTCCCCATTACTTCTTTGGAATGCAATGGATGAACACTATAATGTTCATAAATTTCTTCACTTCTAGAGACATCAACTTTTTCTATTTGCCCAGCAGAGACATCAGTGTCCTCTTCTACAGTTGTTTCTTCTTCTCCCACATACACATTTCTATAGTACTGATTATTTTTTACCAAATACAACGTTGCCTTCTTGACTTTCCTAACATCCACTAATTCTTGCCAGATTTTCTTACTTTTTGTCGGAACACCATTAACTAGAATAACCAGAGGTTCCTCTTCTACTTTTTCGACACCAATTGTATCAATATTTTTCTTAAAATCTAGAGGCAAAAAACAACTCTTCCCTTTAATCCTCTCTGTAAATCTGAAGGAGGCAATTTCCCTGTCTTAGGCTCCATGCGAACAATAGCCTGAAAAGGATGTACACATTGAATCAGAATAGACTCATAGGTATTTAAATCCATCAATTCAGAAGGAATGTCTACCAACTCCAGATTATTATGAACAGCTCTAGCAGGCATTCTGTTTACATTTAATTTATTATAGCAATATTTACAAATACATTGATCAGAGCCCAAATCAAAACAATTTTCAACCAACAAATAAGTTGCAAAATCCTTCCACTCATTATTATTTATATTTTCGCTTTTTACATATAAATCAACTAATCTAGTCTGATGCTTATAATGAGTTCGTCGACAACAAACACAAGAAAAATTAGGCCTTTCACTTGAATTGACCTTAAACTTTGTAATTTCATTTTCAATTTTTTCTGTACTTAAAATCTCTACATTCTCTTCTACATTACCTTCTATTACTGTATCAATTTCTGCACTGACCTCTTTTTCACCAAAGTAACAAAACTCAATTTCATCACAAATGTTTTTGACATCTAATTCAGTTCCATGCAAAAGAGCACTATTTAACTGTTTTAGTTTAAGTGCTGGACTTTTTGCATAATACAACCTTCTCACTAATTTCCTCACTTTATTATGATGCACTGCTAACATCCTAAAATGGTGAAAAACACTCTGACATACTTTTCTTGAAAGACAAGCCAGTGAATGCCCTTGCAAACCTGTTTTTTCTCTCACACTACAAGGATCTAACTCTTGTAAAATTTTCATTTTTTGTTTCACACTTTTCTTAGTATATGTCCGTAAGAAAGTGCGAAACAAATCAATTGATTCCTGTCGGACACTACAAATACTACTACAATTCCATGTATACACTGGAACCTTAGGACATCTCCCTAAAACTTCATCAGCTAACACCTCTTCTGTATTTCTAGGCACAATCTCTTCTTTTTCAACCGGACAACCGTCCTTCACCTCATATGCTCGACCACTGGTGTCAACTGCATGCACCAAATCATTATCCTGAAAGTAACTTTCTTCATTAAAAAATGGCTCACAACTTGAACTATGCTTCCATTCTCTAGAAAAAACATCACAGAAATTAGTTCGATTAATTACTCTCCTCCACTTACATTTTGATTTGAACACATTATCAAGTGTACGAATTCTATTCATTACTAAACTAAACAATTTATTTTTCACTTTAAATGCTTCATCCACAATCTTAACTATGTTTTTTTTTCTTGTAAAAAGCGGTCTTTTTTTATACCTCTTTAGATTTTTTAATAAATTTGATACTATTCTGTTGTAAAACATTCGTCTACGAATTTCAGTAAATTGGTTGCTCCTTGTTTTCTTATACAAAATATCATCTCTTTGTACAGGTCTAACATTTTTAGAAGGACATCCTGTCTTCTTTCTAATTACAGGTCTTTCATTCTTGTTTGCAAAAATACGTTTTTTTCTTGACATTTCAATAAGTTTCTGAGAAAATTTTTAGTTTGCTTACCAGGAACATTTTTCTTTTTCTCTGATGATTTTATTTTGGTTGCTTCTTGATTTTCTTTTTCCTTAGACCTTAATTTTCTTTTATAACATTTTTCACGTCTTGCTTTCGAAGGCATCTTTTTGTTTGTTTGTATAGATGATTATAATCTGTGGTAAACAAAAAATAACATATTATAGACCACTACAAACATATTACATAGCAATTACAATAAGTAAACAATATAAACACTAGTATACAACAAAAGGCTGATTTACATTACATGTGCTTTGCTTTGTGTCAAAAACGATTTACTAATTAATGTTATGTCTTGCTTATATATAGGTGGCCTGTTTTTGGCCTGAAGATACAGTGAAATATTATGAGCAGCGACACACATACTGCTTGCAGAGACAGAGATGGTAGATATGTGCCTAAAATCACACTGTGACTGAAGCTTGATTCACCCATCATTGTGATCTTAGGCAGAGTCACACATACGGTTGGCAGAGACAGACATGGTACATTATATCTAACATTCTGATCATGTGCCTAAGATCACACTGTGAGTGAAGCTTGATTCACCCATCAGTGTAATCTTAGGCAGAGTCACACATACTGTTGGCAGAGACAGACATGGTACATTATATGTAACATTCTGATCATGTGCCTAGGATCACACTGTGACTGAAGCTTGATTCACCCATCACTGTGATCTTAGGCAGAGTCACACATACTGTTGGCAGAGACAGACATGGTACATTATATCTAACATTCTGATCATGTGCCTAAGATCACACTGTGACTGAAGCTTGATTCACCCATCACTGTGATCTTAGGCAGAGTCACACATACTGTTGACAGAGACAGACATGGTACATTATATGTAACATTCTGATCATGTGCCTAAGATCACACTGTGACTGAAGCTTGATTCCCCCATCAGTGTAATCTTAGGCAGAGTCACACATACTGTTGGCAGAGACAGATATGGTACATTATATGTAACATTCTGATCATGTGTTTTGTAAGTAGTATAAATTGAGATAGAATATACAAAAAAGAGAGGCATATTTACAAGCCCCTTGTGCAATGTTTGACATTAATGCTGGTATAGAGATAGTGTAATGGTTTCATTGGCATATTTACAAGCCCCTTATGCAATGTTTGACATTAATGATGTTGTAAAATAAGTAAATATGCCAATGAAACCATTACACTATCTCTATACCAGCATTAATGTCAAACATTGCACAAGCGGCTTGTAAATATGCCAATGAAACCATTACACTATCTCTATACCAGCATTAATGTCAAACAATGCGCAAGCGGCTTGTAAATATGCCAATGAAACCATTACACTATCTCTATACCAGCATTAATATCAAACATTGCACAAGCGGCTTGTAAATATGCCAATGAAACCATTACACTATCTCTATACCAGCATTAATGTCAAACATTGCATAAGGGGCTTGTAAATATGCCAATGAAACCATTACACTATCTCTATACCAGCATCCATTACTCTATCTCTATACCAGCATTAATGTCAAACATTGCACAAGGGGGTTGTAAATATGCCAATGAAACCATTACACTATCTCTGTACCAGCATTAATGTCAAACATTGCACAAGGGGCTTGTAAATATGCCAATGAAACCATTACACTATCTCTATACCAGCATTAATGTCAAACATTGCGCAAGGGGCTTGTAAATATGCCAATGAAACCATTACACTATCTCTATACCAGCATTAATGTCAAACATTGCGCAAGCGGCTTGTAAATATGCCAATGAAACCATTACACTATCTCTGTACCAGCATTAATGTCAAACATTGCACAAGCAGCTTGTAAATATGCCAATGAAACCATTACACTATCTCTGTACCAGCATTAATGCCAAAGATTGCATAAGGGGCTTGTAAATATGCCAATGAAACCATTACACTATCTCTGTACCAGCATTAATGTCAAACATTGCACAAGCGGCTTGTAAATATGCCAATGAAACCATTACACTATCTCTATACCAGCATTATTGTCAAACATTGCATAAGGGGCTTGTAAATATGCCAATGAAACCATTACACTATCTCTGTACCAGCATTAATGTCAAACATTGCATAGGCGGGTTGTAAATATGCCAATGAAACCATTACACTATCTCTGTACCAGCATTAATGTCAAACATTGAATAAGGGGCTTGTAAATATGCCAATGAAACCATTACACTATCTCTGTACCAGCATTAATGTCAAACATTGCACAAGCGGCTTGTAAATATGCCAATGAAACCATTACACTATCTCTGTACCAGCATTAATGTCAAACATTGCATAAGGGGCTTGTAAATATGCCAATGAAACCATTACACTATCTCTATACCAGCATTAATGTCAAACATTCCGCAAGCGGCTTGTAAATATGCCAATGAAACCATTACACTATCTCTATACCAGCATTAATGTCAAACATTGCATAAGGGGCTTGTAAATATGCCAATGAAACCATTACACTATCTCTGTACCAGCATTAATGTCAAACATTGCATAAGCGGCTTGTAAATATGCCAATGAAACCATTACACTATCTCTGTACCAGCATTAATGTCAAACATTGCATAAGGGGCTTGTAAATATGCCAATGAAACCATTACACTGTCTCTGTACCAGCATTAATGTCAAACATTGCATAAGGGGCTTGTAAATATACCAATGAAACCATTACACTATCTCTGTACCAGCATTAATGTCAAACATTGCACAAGCGGCTTGTAAATATGCCAATGAAACCATTACACTATCTCTGTACCAGCATTAATGTCAAACATTGCACAAGGGGCTTGTAAATATGCCTATGAAACCATTACACTATCTCTGTACCAGCATTAATGTCAAACATTGCACAAGCGGCTTGTAAATATGCCAATGAAACCATTACACTATCTCTATACCAGCATTAATGTCAAACATTGTATAAAGGGCTTGTAAATATGCCAATGAAACCATTACACTATCTCTGTACCAGCATTAATGTCAAACATTGCATAAGCGGCTTGTAAATATGCCAATGAAACCGTTACACTATCTCTGTACCAGCATTAATGTCAAACATTGCATAAGGGGCTTGGAAATATGCCAATGAAACCATTACACTATCTCTGTACCAGCATTAATGTCAAACATTGCACAAGCGGCTTGTAAATATGCCAATGAAACCATTACACTATCTCTGTACCAGCATTAATGTCAAACATTGCACAAGGGGCTTGTAAATATGCCAATGAAACCATTACACTATCTCTATACCAGCATTAATGTCAAACATTCCGCAAGCGGCTTGTAAAAATGCCAATGAAACCATTACACTATCTCTATACCAGCATTAATGTCAAACATTGCATAAGGGGCTTGTAAATATGCCAATGAAACCATTACACTATCTCTGTACCAGCATTAATGTCAAACATTGCATAAGCGGCTTGTAAATATGCCAATAAAACCATTACATTATCTCTGTACCAGCATTAATGTCAAACATTGCATAAGGGGCTTGTAAATATGCCAATGAAACCATTACACTATCTCTGTCCCAGCATTAATGTCAAACATTGCATAAGCGGCTTTTAATATACCAATGAAACCATTACACTATCACTATACCAGCATTAATGTCAAACATTGCACAAGTGGCTTGTAAATATGCCAATGAAACCATTACACTATCCCTGTACCAGCATTAATGTCAAACATTGCACAAGGGGCTTGTAAATATGCCAATGAAACCATTACACTATCTCTATACCAGCATTAATGTCAAACATTGCACAAGGGCTTATAAATATGTCAATGAAACCATTACACTATCTCTATACCAGCATTAATGTCAAACATTGCACAAGGGGCTTGTAAATATGCCAATACAACCATTACACTGTCTCTATACCAGCATTAATGTCAAACATTGCACAAGGGGCTTGTAAATATGCCTCTCTTTATTTGGATATTCTATCTCCATTTATACCATTAGAAAAACCCTTTAAGCATCTCTCACGGCATTTCATATTCTTGTCAGGGTGCCAATTTTATTACTCTGCATGCATTTTCTGCTTGCACCCATGTCAAACATTGAACAAGGATCTTGTAAATATGCCCCTCTTTATCTTATAAACCATCTCAATTGATGCAATTACTGAAATACTTTATGCATCTCCCACACCATTTCATATGGTTTTCTATCTGCTATATTCCTATCCCTCTCCATACATTCACTGCTTCCCCCCATGTTAAAGGTTGCACAAGGCGCTTCAAAAAAAGGAGCATATTTACAAGTCCAATGAAACCATTACACTATCTCCATACCAGCATTGAATCCAAGCATAAAAACAATTAAAAAGAAGTCTACCTTATAAACTTAAAAATACAAACTGTAAGCACACACAGCTAACAATATGGAAAAAGGTAAAAAAAAGAATTCCTTAATTCACACAGACACTCACTGTGATACTTGTCAAAAATCTTTAAGCTCTCTATCTTTTTTAAAAGAATCATTACTCACCTTTAAAAATGCTTTGGAAGATGTAAAACAGTGTCAGTCACAGTCAACAGATATTCTTAAGCAGAATCTCTGAATAATGCTTCTTTCACTTGAGCCTGAGAAAAATGGCACAGATTCTTTCTCATTTCAGACCCATATTCTTGTACCTAACCAATCAAAATTGTTCCCACACAAATTCAAAACCAAACTGCACATTTTAATTGGATGTACATTTCAAGACTTTGAAACTCACATAACAATCACCCATGCCCCAGTGCTCATTCACCCTGTAACCATGGTAACTCCCTCCTAACCCAGCACAAAGTTCACAAGTTCATCATACTATATTGCAAAAGAATCCATCAAGGGTGTTTGACCTCTCAATCTACTAGCTAATCAACTGCAATGTTTCTTTAAATTACTTTTTCTCAACCATTGAAATGACTTTTTACCCAAAAAAAAGCATGCACCCTAAATTTCAGTGGAAATTTTTAAGAAAGCACCAATCATTTCTGGTTTTTCAACTGCTCTGATTCTCCACCACTTTTTTTCATAATCAAACTGCCATTTCATTTCCACAACTCATCTGACTAGAAGCACATCTACCTTCAAAATGCCAAAAGTCTGGTTTGTGGGTCATAGCTATGTCCACTGGAGTCAGAAATACGCAGCTAACAGAGGTATTTACAACCTTGATTTACCAAATGTGGACATTGTATGGATTGGACAGAGAGGATTGAGAAGTCACCAATGGATACCATTGGTAAAATCCTTTATGCATTTACCACACCCTGACCTCATAATTGTGCACTGTGGTGGAAATGACCTGGGCACTTTGACTGGGGTAGGTCTGGAAATGCTTATAAAGGACATCTTTGGGCAATTGATGTCACTTTTTCCAAAAACTGCCTTGGTATTTTCTAATATATGCCAAAGGCAAAAATGGAACTGGTCCAACCAATTTTGTCCACAGATTGAGAAAGCAAGGAAACATGTGAATAAATCTGTTTCTGCTTTCCTCAGAGACTATGGTATGGGTTCCATTTACCACAACAACTTGCGTTACAACATGCAAGGCATGTATAGGAGAGACTGTGTGCATTTTACAGATGAGGGGAATAGAGTTTTCCTCTTGAATATAAGACTCTGCACTGGTACCTACTTGTAGGTACAAAAAACACCCACATAACACAACAGCTCTTTCCAGAGATAACTTACCTCTAAACACTCTACATTATTTTTATACTCTATTTTTTTACACAGTTTTTCCCCGTGGTGCGCTCAGGGTGCACGTACTGGAGAGCGCACCTGGGAGCGCACCCAGCGCTTACCCCGCGAACATTTAAAAACAAATAGTTTTTGGGCCCTTCAGGGTCCTTGAAAGCCTCCCTCAAAAAACCTAGGGGGTCAGGGGGTGTCTACCCTGCCCCCTTTTAATCATTTCCCCCTTTCTTTTTTACCTCAGCTGTCTCGATTTTCCCGAGACACAAGATGGCGGACTGTCCGGACTATTAAGAATGTTGACAGACATCATACAGCCAATCAGCTTTCCGCTCGCGCACTCCCGTAGGCGTACCGGAGAGCGCTCCAAGCGCGCCTATTGATATATATGTTTTTTTGAAGTTGCCTTTCATAAAAACCACAGGTGCAATTTCAAAGAAATATAGAAAAGGCCCTACTACATACCAGTACCTCTCATTTTGCCAACTTTGGTGTAATTCCATTCATCCGTTCAGGCTGTAGACGTGTCTAAATGTCCTATGGAAAATTGCATGGGGAAAACACATTTGAAAGTATTGAAATTTAGAGCCAATCAAAATATTACTTTAGTTTGGAATTTGTGTATGATGAAGTTTGATTGGTTATGTATATATCTCAAATGAAAGGAAAACACTGCTATTTTGTAATACCCCAGTCTGAGGTACTTTTGAGAGAAAATTTGGGTGCTCAATTGCTGGACTTAGAATAACCCACTATTATCTCTTCTATTTTCAAAAAGATGAATTGTTAATTTGTAAGGGGAACTATGTTGTAGACTTTAAGATAATTTGAAAAATGTTTTCCGTTAGTTATTTACAGTCCTTCTGTTATAATTATTGTTTATGATTGGCTTCATCACATGCAGTGCTTTATATTTCCAGTTCCTGTCTGATACTATACACTGCCCAATTAATTTTAAAGAACTAAATACTTGATTAAGCTACTTTTATGTTATGTATTGCTAAAAACGATAATTGAAAGTGATTACTTTTTTCTGCAATTTACAGCAAGAAATTTGAAATTAAAATGGAGGACAGCAAGGAAATTTCTTTTGAAATTACAACACATCTTGAAAATGAAAATGTCATGGATATTGAAGATGACTTAAAAGATTTTTTAGATCAATCTCTAGATGAAGAATTAATTGAATGTTTGGATGAAATAGAATGCCAACAAACATCAATGAACAATTTTCATGAGGAGATTAAATATATAAATGAAGATGAAATACCAGATGAGGACATGCTACAAGTTCTATTAAATTATGAGAAATCTGAACAATAAATTATTAATTACACATTCAAAATTAGTTGACATATTATTCATTTTTATTTCTAATTTATGAGGTAAAATCGAAGTGATTGTAGTATAATTAAATACTTCTAGTATAGAGTGCACAATTTTTATGTTACATAGTAAGTTTACTCATATTTACCCTTCTCCCACTGTATTTTTACCAATGTATATTTGATATCACTTTTTCATCTCCTGCCTCCTTTCTCTCACTATCTGTCTCTGATACACCTTATCGCCGCCAATTTGTGTAGTTTCAGAAAAGAGTGAAATGTCATACTTCAAAACTTGAAAAGAGAGCAGGGTAGAGTGCCCCTCACCCCAATTCTTTTTAAAAACTATTTTCTTTCACTGTTTTCCCCTTGATGCGCTCAGGGTGCGCGTACCGGAGAGCGCACCTGGGAACGCACCCAGCGCTTCTCCCGCAAAAATGTCAACAAAAAAAAGTTTTTTTGCCCTTCAGGGTAAGGGGGTGTCTACTCTGCCCCTTTTTAATTATTTCCCCCTTTCTTTTTCACCTCTTGTGTCTCGATTCTACCGAGACACAAGATGGCGGACTCTCCGGACTGTTTAGAATGTTGACAGACACCCGACAGCCAATCAGCTTTCCGCTCGCGCACTCCCGTAGCGCGCCGGGTGCGCTCCCCGGTACGCGTACCAGTGAGCGCTCGGAGCGCGACTATAGATATATATGTGTTTTTGAAGTTAGTTTTCAAAAAACCACTGGAGCAATTTCCACCAAATATAGCAAAGGCACATCTGCGTACCAGTCCCTACAATTTTGCCAAGTTTGGCGTAATTCCATTCAGCGGTTCGGGCTGTAGACTTGTCAGACCGACCTATGGGAATTAACATGGGGAAAACACGTTTTGCGACCCCCCCATTTTTCTCAGCCCCCACTTCACGAATCCCCCCGACACTTTCAGGGAAGGAGCGGAGCAGAGCTGGCCAAAATGTTGGAAAATTACACACAAATTCCTCAACCGGCGCCAGAGTTACTCCCAATAGAATGTTGCGGATTTCCTATGGTAGCTAGGTCCTAACTATAACTACCTACTGGCGACCGCCAGTAGGTAATATATATACATATATATATATATCCAACAAAAAGTTTTACCCTTGAGGAAGGAGCCACCAGGTAAATATTAACTGCACTCGTTTATTTAATGGGATACCGCAGCGCCAAACAGAGCGTGTCTTTAAAAGTCTCAGGCAGCCTCTGCCAGATGCGTTTCAGGTCTCCCTTTCATCAGTGGCAAGGTCGCAGCAAAACCCTCCAGGCAAGCGTGCTACTAATTAGTATCCGAAGACCTCCCAAGTGGGCGTAACCGTCACTACGGCATGCTGGTCCTTGTAGTTGCACCAAATGTTCACCAAATAAGTTTCACCCAGAGTTCGCCAAATCAAGTTCATATATCCCAAGTCGGTAAAAACAACATCCTTGTTTGCTTGCTGCTTGACTTACAGACCCCATTAGGCATGTACCCCCTGTATTTCGCTGACTTCGAACTTCGAGGTCATCACAGGTCCGGCGAACTCTGGGTGAAACTCTGGGTGAAACTTATTTGGTGAACATTTGGTGCAACTACAAGGACCAGCGTGCCGTAGTGACGGTTACGCCCACTTGGGAGGTCTTTGGATACTAATTAGTAGCAGGCTTGCCTGGAGGGTTTTGCTGCGACCTTGCCACTGATGAAAGGGAGACCTGAAACGCGTCTGGCAGAGGCTGCCTGAGACTTTTAAAGACATGCTCTGTTTGGTGCTGCTGTATCCCATTAAATAAACGAGTGCAGTTAATATTTACCTGGTGGCTCCTTCCTCAAGGGTAAAACTTGTTGATGGATATATATATATATATGGATATATATATATATATATATATATATATATATATATATATATATATATATATATATTCAACAAGTTGGTTCCCTTTTTCCCTTGTGGCGCTTCGTAGTGGTGCGTAGCTCTTGCGGTAGAACCAAACCGCTATTCATTTCAGCAACGTTTGTCCCAAAGAAAAAACGAGTGAGCCGCAACTCCAGCCAATATTCTTTTTAGACAATTGATTTATTATCCTTTACAGCACAAAGATAACCAACGCGTTTCGGTAGCTCAGTCTACCTTGTTCACGGTCAATTACTGCTGTGATTACACACTGTTTAAAAACACCCTCACACCCAGGAAGTATGTGGTATCCAAGTTTCCTGTTTGTCTCATCGATAGGAATTCTGGACCCTGTAGTTTTGCCTGCATGGCCACTGTCAATCATTTACATCATGATTATCTCATTTTTATGCAAATCCCCTATTGCTCCTCATACAGTTTCGCTGCGCAATCCTTACATTTGTTATCATTCATGCCCTCAATTGGGTTTTATGCAATTATTTACATGTTTTGAAAATGCGCGCGGCGCGATCTGTGAGATATTCAAATTCATACCCCAATTCACTCTAAGATTTGCTGTTCCATGCAGGTTCACTGCGCAAATTAGCTCTGCTCTAAGTTAGTATTGCCCTCCAGTGGGCTTAGTGTTTGAACGCGCAAGCCCCCTATGTCTGTTCCTACAATTACGCTGTGCTTTTATCACTTTATCGTTTGATCCTGCCTTCCAGTGGGCTGATCTTTGCCCAATTATGTGCCTGTTTTGAAGCTGCGCATGGTACAATTTTTAAGATATTGAATTTCATACCTCAATGAGTTTCAATTCTAAAGTTTCAAAGTTCTATCTGGCTTTGCTGCGCATTTGACTCTACTGCAGGGGCTAAGGAAGATAAGGAGTGGGAGATTGGTGTGGGGAGAGAAAACTGGATTAGTGAAGCCAGAGATTAGTTCTATTTACAAGTGAATATACAGTTCTTCCGACTGATTCAAGCCGAAGGGTGTCGTTGTTCGAAAATTCAGGATGTGCCGTGACTCTTTTTGGGGCAAACATTTTTCCCGGTGGCCACCCCGGTCGGAAAGGGACATTGTTTCAATTCCCCAGAACTTCAGAAGTTTCCAATTTCCGTCATGATGGCTCTCCATGTGTTTGGCTACTGCATTGTTTCTGTCTTTGTTAACTGTAGCACGAACATGTTGCAGGATTCGTATTTTCAGTTCACATATGGTGCTCCCTATGTATCTTAACTTGCATGGGCACTCTATCATGTAAATTGTGTACTGACTTTTACATGTAATTAGTTCTTTTATTTTCCAGATTTTCTTGTTTGCCATTGTTAGTTCTTTTGTAGGTTTTGCGATCTCACACACCTTACAGTTATAGCATTTTGTGAATCCCTTCGTTTTTAGCCATGTACTTTTTGTCTTGTTGCTTTGAAAATGGCTATGGACCAGCTGGTCTTTTAAGTTTCTGGCTCTTCTGTAAGTTATGGTTGGGTGAGTTCCCATCCTTTGTCCCACAGTGGGATCTAGTTGTAAGATCTTCCAGTTTTTCCTTAGGATCTGCAATATTCTTTTGGATTCTTGGCTGTAGTCCAAGATAAGTCTTATTGGTTCTTCATCTGATTTATTTTCTTTGTCCTTTGGTTTAAGGCAATCTAGTCTTTGTCATTTGCTCTTTTCCAACATTTGTTGATTAATTCTTTGCCATATTTTCTGTTTTGAAACCGTCTGATGGTTCCCGCACTATCTTTTTCCACTCTTCCACTTCACTGCAAATCCGTCGCAGACGGAGGAATTCCCCATAGGGGATACTGGAGACCAATGAAGGTTGATGGAAGCTTGTTGCCTCCAGAGTTGCATTGGTTGCTGTGGCTTTACGATGTAAAGTTGTTTCCATCCGATTGTTTTTTACGTACACCTCCGTGTCTAGAAATACAACCTTGTTTTTACTTAGTTCGTAGGTGAATTTCAAACATGGAGTGCTTGCGTTTAGGATGTCAAAATATTGTTGGAACTCTGCTTCGCTTCCTTTCCAAATGATGAACAGGTCTTCAATGAACCTTTTCCAGGTTACTATATGTTGGGTGAAGCGCCTGTTTTGGATGTTCCATGCCACCTTCTCCTCCCACCAGCCCATCGCCATGCACGCATAACTTGGGCTGAAGGAAAAGCCCATTGCAGCTCCATTTCGCTGTCGATACAGTTGGTCTCCAAATAGGAAAAGGTTGCTTGTTAGACATAGGGAAATCATATCCATTAACATCTCATTGTGTTCTTTATAATGGATATTGCGTTCCTGTAGATAATATTGGCATGCTTTCAAACCCAGGTCATTATCAATGTTGGTATAAAAGGCGATGACGTCCATTGTAATCATTGCATAATTATCTTGCCAAGTCAGATTTTGTATGGTACATAGGAAATCCGTCGTGTCTTTGATGTACGATTTCAATTTTTGAACATAAGGACTTAGAAAATAATCGATGAAGTTTGCCATTGGTTCCAATACTCAGCCTTTCGCCGATACTATCGGTCTCCCTGGTGGTCTTTTTGGATCCTTATGTATTTTTGGTAAAAAATACATTGTCGCAGTTCGAGGGAAATCCACCACTAAGTACTTCTTTTCTTCCCAATCAATTAGTTTCCTGGTCTCCCAAGTCACAATTTTTTGATCTATTTCTCTTTTTGTTTTCTCCAATGGATTTGTTTGAAGTTGTTCATAAAAGAGAGGGTTCAATAGTTGGTTCATTGCCTCTGTGATATATGCATTTCTGTCCCATAATACCACATTTCCCCCTTTATCCGCCATTTTGATTTCTATCTTTTTGTCGTTTATCAGACGGTTAAGGGCTTCTCTTTCCTGCAGAGTTAGGTTGTCCTTGCAATTAGTTTTGGTGATGTTATACAAATCATGTGTTACTGCCTCTTGAAAAATATCAATCTTGTTGCCTGGGGGTAACTGTGGGTAAAACCTTGATTTTGCTTTTTTGTACTGGTTCCAGCCCCCAATTGTTGTATTGCAGTTTCTAGGTTAATTTCCTCACCTGCTTCTGAGTTTAAATTTAACAGTGTTAGGTAGCTCTCTGCTTCTTTGACCTTTAGTGTGTAAGTTGGTTTGGGAAGATCTTGGATTGGCTTGTGTTTGTTTTTCCTGTCCATGAAATATTTAGCCAATTTTATTTTGCGTATATATAGATAAAAATCTATCCTGGTCTGTGCCAGATCCATTCTTTTTGTTGGACAATAATTTATGCCTCTTTTGAGTAGAGAGATTTCAGCTGGTGTTATTTCTCGTTCAGATAAATTGACTACTTGTAGTTCTTCCTTTATTTGTCCTTCTTCTGTCTCATACTTTGAGTCTTGGTACCAATCTTTTCGCTTGAAACGTTTTCTTCTCCACCCTCTTCTGGTTGTGGATTTCTGTTTCTCTGTTGCCAAGGTCTGCCCCTTCCTCTTCCTCGTTGTTGTCTTTGCGCCCTCTGGTTTTGTTCCCACTGGCGTTGCTGAAGAACGAGGCGCATATCCCCTAAAAACCGATTTTTTGCTGTATCCATTGTTAAGTCCTCTTCACTTTGTTCATTGGAAGTTAGGGATGACATGCTGGTAGAAGACACTCCTGTTGTCTTTGCTTGTTGTTTGAAAGATCAAATTTTCGAGCGAATGTAAATATTCGCCCCTCTGAGTAGTCATTAGCATCTCTTACAAATTTGTTATGTTTTCTTTGTCTTACAGTTTCCTCATGTTTGTCAATTTGCTTTTCCAGGTCTTCCTTGAATTTTGCCATTTCAAGATTTAATTTTATTGATTCCAATTCCTTCTCCACTTCCTTTAATTGTTCCTTCACTTTTTCAAAGGCGATTTCAATGTGTTTGACCAGTATTTTGATTAGACCCAAAGATGAATTCAATATATATTCGCCCCATTCACATAGTAAATCATTGGTCGCATCCTGTTGGCTGGGCATCAACATGATTCGGAGTCCTCTTGGCACTCTTTCCACCTCCAAGTATTTGCGTAATGCGATCATTTCCCAAGATTTGTTTATATGTTTTTTGTTTAATTTCTCCCATAGTCTCAATTTGGTTTTTGGATTGTTTTTTCCTGCTGTGTTTTGTTTATCCTGTATTTTCTTTATGTTACCCTTTTCAAACATGGTTGTTAAATGTTCCTTTCTCTTGGCTTCTCTTTTCTCCATTTCTGTTTTATTGTGCTGTAATGTATTACGATATTCGTTTTATCTGTCTATTGTGATGGCTGTTAATTTTCATTTTTTTGTTATTGCTTAGTCCAACTCAGGACTTTATTACGAGTAGTCCTCCCACAATGTCAGCGTTTGCTTTCGGTGAAAATTACACTTTAACCGAGTGGCTTCTTTAGTCAAACCCTCACTTTCTAATTCAAGATGTTCTTCATCTATATGTGTTGATATATATAGGTTTTGATTAGACAGGAGGTCGCACATAGATACAGGCTGTTTATGTTGTATGCACTGATTTATTCGTTACCATTTGTTATGTGCCCATACAGGGCGTAATGGATTGATTGCGCGCACAATGCCCATCCAGGGGCTTTATTGTGTACAATTTCTGTTTTTCCAAAGCGCGATGTGTATATATGTATATATACCTGCAATTGGGTACACATATTTTATGTGTCTTATAAGATGGCGCTGATTTTGGCTGGGAGGGAACAACAGCGTTGTGGTCCCTTGTTTATTTTGTTGAACAAATGGTTGCTTAAATGTGTGTCTATGCGGCGTTTCGGTAGACATAGAAAAAGGTATTTTACCGAAACGCGTCTGTTTGCTGTGTCGGTTTGGTGTCAATAAAGACTCAAACAGCCCCCGCGAGTGCTTTTTTCCTTGTGGATGGAAATCTGTGAGAGGAGAGTGAAGCGGCAATTGATTTGCGGGTGCACCCCCGAATTAAATGCACCCGCCTGCGAGTGCATCGCTCTGGTGTTGTTTGGAGCTGATATATATATATATATATATATTACCTACTGGCGGTCGCCAGTAGGTAGTTATAGTTAGGATTGGCTACCATAGGAAATCCGCAACATTCTATTGGGAATAACTCTGGCGCTGGTTGAGGAATTTGTGTGTAATTTTCCCAAAATTTTGGCCAGCTCCGCTCCGCTCCTTCCCTGGAAGTTTCGGGGGGATTCGTGAAGTGGCGGCTGCGAAAAAAGGGAGGTCCCAAAACGTGTTTTCCCCATGTTAATTTCCATAGGACGGTCTGACAAGTCTACAGCCCGAACCGCTGAACGGAATTACGCCAAACTTGGCAAAATTGTAGGGACTGGTACGCAGATGTGCCTTTGCTATGTTTGGTGAAAATTGCTCAAGTGGTTTTTTTGAAAATTAACTTCAAATACACATATATATCTATAAGCGCTCTCCGAGCGCTCACAGGTGCGCGTACCGGGGAGCGCACCCGGCACGCTACGGGAGTGTGCGAGTGAAAGCTGATTGGCTATCGGTTGTCTGTCAACATTCTAAACAGTCCGGAGAGTCCGCCATCTTGTGTCTCGGTAGAAACGAGACACAAGAGGTGAAAAAGAAAGGGGGATATAATTAAAAGGGGGCAGAGTAGACACATCCTGACCCCCTAGGTTTTCTGAGGGGGGCCTAGAAGGACCCTGAAGGGCAAAAAAACTTTTTTTTATTTTAATTTTCGCGGGGTAAGCGCTGGGCGCGTTCCCAGGTGCGCGCTCCGGTACGCGCACCCTGAGCGTGCCACAGGGAAAAATAGTGTAACAAATTATAGTAAAAAAATAATTTAGAGTGCTTAGAGGTAGGGTAGCTCTGAAAAGAGCTGTTGTGTAATGTGGGTGTTTTTTGTACCTACAAGTAGGTACCAATGCAGAGTCTTATATTCAAGAGGAAAACTCTATTCCCCTCATCTGTAAAATGCACACCATCTCTCCTATAGATGTCTTGCATGTTGTAACGCAAGTTGTTGTGGTAAATGGAATCCATACCATAGTCTCTGAGGAAAGCAGAAACAGATTTATTCACATGTTTCCTTGCTTTCTCAATCTATGGACAAAATTGGTTGGACCAGTTCCATTTTTGCCTTTGGCATATATTAGAAAATACCTAGGCAGTTTTTGGAAAAAGTGACATCAATTGCCCAAAGATGTCCTTTAAAAGCATTTCCAGACCTACCCCAGTCAAAGTGCCCAGGTCATTGGCACCACAGTGCACAATTATGAGGTCAGGGTGTGGTAGATGCATAAAGGATTTTACCAATGGTATCAATTGGTGACTTCTCAATCCTCTCTGTCCAATCCATACAATGTCCACATTTGGTAAATCAAAGTTGTAAATACCTCTGTTAGCTGCGTATTTTTTACTCCAGTGGACAAAGCTATCACCCACAAACCAGACTTTTGGCATCTTGAAGGTAGATGTGCTTGTATTCAGATGAGTTGTGGAAATGAAATGGCAGTTTGAAAGTAGGAGTTATGTAAAATAGTAGTTGATATTCAGTGCACATGAAAAACAAAAAATGATTGGTGCTTTCTTAACATTCTCCACTGAAAACTAGGGTGCATGCTTTTGTTTTTTGAAAGAAGTCATTTCAATGGTTGAGGAAAAGTGATTTCAAGAAACATTGCACATGATTAGCTGGTACATTGAGCGGTCAAACACCCTTGCTGCTTTTCTTTTTGCAACATAGTATGATGAACTTCTGAACTGTGTGCTGGGTGAGAAGGGAGTTACCATGGTAACAGGGGAATGAGCACTGGGGGATGGGTGAATGTTATGTGACTTTCAAAGTGTTCAAAAGTACAACCAATTAAAATGTGCAGTTTCTTACTCCACTTCATTAACTCCTTCTCTTACTCCTTCTGTCCTCTTACTTCTACACTCCCCTTCCCACATTCTCTCTTTGTTAGCCTCATTCTCTCCGTCCCCTTCGTCTCTCACTCCTTTTCTTTCACGCTCACTCCCTATAACTCAGCCATACTCCAACATTCACCTTCTTTCAGACCTTTTCCTTTACTTTCCTTCCTCTGTCTTCCCATCCTTCGCTCCTTCACTCTTTTCCCTTGCCTTACTCCCCTTACTCCATTTCAATAACTCCTTCTCTCAATCCCTCTGTCTTCTAACTTACTCACTCCCCTTCTCTCACTCTCTCTCTGTTACCCCCATTCTCTCCGTCCCTTTAGTCTCTCACTCCTCTTCTATCACACTCACTCCCTATAACTGAGCCATACACCCACACTCACCTTCTTTCAGACCTTCAGCTTTACTTTCTTTCCTCTCTCTTCCCTTCCTTCACTTCTTCACTGCTTCCCTTCCCTTACTCTCCTTACTCCACTTCACTAATTCCTTTTCTTACTCCCTCTGTCCTCTTACTTCTACACTCCCCTTATCTCATTCTCTCTCTGTTAGTCTCATTCTCTCCATCCCTTTAGTCTCTCACTCCTCTTCTGTCACACTCACTCCCTATAAGTCAGCCATACTCCCACACTCACCTTCTTTGAAACCTTCTCCTTTACTTCCCTTCCTCTCTCTTCCCATCCTTTGCTCCTTCACCCTTTTCCCTTCCCTTACTCATTCTCTCCGTCCCTTTAGTCTCTCACTCCTCTTCTGTCACACTCACTCCCTATAACTGAGCCATACTCCCAGACTCACCTTCTTTCAGACCTTCTCCTTTACTTTACTTCCTCTCTCTTCCCATCCTTCGCTCTTTCACTGTTTTCCCTTCCCTTACTCTCCTTACTCCACTTCACTAATTCCTTGTCTTACTCCCTCTGTCCTCTTACTTCTACACTCCCCTTACCTCATTCTCTCTCTGTTAGCCTCATTCTCTCCGTCCCTTTAGTCTCTCACTCCTCTTCTGTCACACTCACTCCCTATAAATCAGCCATACTCCCACACTCACCTTCTTTCAGACCTTCTCCTTTACTTTCCTTCCTCTCTCTTCCCTTCCTTTGCACCTTCACTCTTTTCCCTTCCCTTACTTTCCTTACTCCACTTCACTAATTGCTTCTCTTACTCCCCCTGTCGTCTTACTTCTACACTCCGCTTCCCTGATTTTCTCTCTGTTAGCCTCATTCTCTCCATCCCTTTAGTCTCTCACTCCTCTTCTGTCACGCTAACTCCCTATAACTCAGCCATACTCCCACACTCACCTTCTTTCAGACCTTCTCCTTTACTTTCCTTACTCTCACTTCCCTTTCTTTACTCCTTCACTGTTTTCCCTTCCTTTACTCGCCTTACTCCACTTCACTAATTCCTTCTCTTACTCCCTCTGTCCTCTTACTTCTACACTTCCCTTCCCTCATTCTCTCTCTGTTAGCCTCATTCTCTCTGACCCTTTAGTCTGTCATTCCTCTTCTATCACGCTCACTCCCTATAACACAGCCACACTCCCTCACTTATGTTTCTTTCCTCCCTCACTCAGTCTTCTACTCTCACTTTTTCTTTCACTTTCTCTGTCTCTTCACTCCCTTACTCACCTTGTCTCACACTCACTTGCCTTTATCCAGTCTGTATCTCCACTCTTTCCTAAATATCACTGCTCTTTTCTTACCCTTCCACACCCCCGTTCCTTTACTACATTTTCTTCACTTATCCTCATTCTACATGTTCACTCTCCTTCTCGTCACTCACTTCCCACACTCACCTTCTTTCAGTCCCCCTACTTCACTTCCCTTCCCCCTCGTACCTTTCTTTACTTTCTCACTCATTTTCCTCTCCTCTCTTACTGCACTCCACTTCAGTTACTCTTTTTGATTTTATTAAGAATACAGCTCTTTTTTGAGATTTGGAGGTAGTTCTAAATAGAACTTTTTTTTCTTCTTTTTTCGTTTTTTTCTCAACAAAAACAAAAACAGGGAATGGCAAACTGCTCAACAGGAGCAAAAAAAAAGAATCAAAATTAGGGGTGGAGACGGCAGCGGTGATTTTCTCGGGTTCGGACAATGTTCAAAATAATTTGTTCACCATAACAAAGTAATTCATCACAATCATTGCATTTGATTGTGATTCCATCGAAAACAGGCTGGCTATTTGGAATCGGCTGTTCTGGTCGCCCCCTCACTGATACAGTTGCTTCTCCAGTTGTAGTAGAAGCACCATCCCTTGGAGCCTCTCGTGCCAGAGCCCTGACACTCTCCCGGGCATAGTTCTGGGGGTGCCTCCTCTGGACGTGCCGAATCATGGTCGAATTTCCAAATGAGTATTTCCTGGTAGGGTCACCCCGTGACAGGACAGTATGACACATTCGGCACTCCACTTTTGGAGCATTTACTTTTTTTTGGTCTGCAGGTATTGAAAAAATTTCCATATGAAATGCTCCTTTACTCTAGGCTGAGGAGCCTCTTCCTCTATGAACCCATCTGAGTCCTCACTGCTACTGGTGGGTCTAGCAGCCATGATAATCCCAAAAAGATTGAGCAGGAAAAAGACAGGTCTTGCAGTCACAAAAGTGAAAGAAGAAGATAAAGGAAATGGGTGGGGATTTCATTCTTTGTAAAAAAAAACAATGAAAAGTGTTATTTTAAGGTCACATGACTTGACGCGCTTACGCTGTGCGCACCGGAGCGCTTCCGGGGGTGCTTACGCGGCGCGAACGTAGGCACTTACGGGGGCGCTTACGCGGCGCGCCTGAGTGACGTTTTGGTAGCTTTACGGAAAATGCAAAATCATTTTCATTCGGAAAATCAAAAATACTGCTTTTATAAGTATGGTACTGAATGTCTTGCATTATTATTTAGTTTTCATACATATTTTTTTTTTACGAACGCAGAAATAGCGCTCTCGCTGCGCTCTCGGGAGAGCTTACCGGTTCGCGAACCCTGAGCGCTCCAAGACAAAATGATACGGGTAAGCTTACCGGTGCGCGCACCCCGAGCGCACCAGGAAAAAATGATTAAAAAAAAAGAAAAATACAGTGAACAAATAATTTTTTACAAAAAAATTAATTATAATCAATAGTTATAAAAAACAGCTAATAAAAAAAATTGTAGGTTACAAAGTCGATATACCAAGGAATTAGCTTTTAAAAAAACTATAAAATTCACTGAAAAACACCATAGGTTTCACAAATGTTATAGTTAGGAATTAGCATTTAAAAAACCTTTGAAATTCACTAAAAAAACAGGTTTCACAATCGTCATCAGTGATGTCATTTGAGATGTCATGTCTTGCTTGTTGTTTGAAAGATCACATTTTCGAGCGAATGTAAATATTCGCCCCTCTGAGTAGTCATTAGCATCTCTTACAAATTTGTTATGTTTTCTTTGTCTTACAGTTTCCTCATGTTTGTCAATTTGCTTTTCCAGGTCTTCCTTGAATTTTGCCATTTCAAGATTTAATTTTATTGATTCCAATTCCTTCTCCACTTCCTTTAATTGTTCCTTCACTTTTTCAAAGGCGATTTCAATGTGTTTGACCAGTATTTTGATTAGACCCAAAGATGAATTCAATATATATTCGCCCCATTCACATAGTAAATCATTGGTCGCATCCTGTTGGCTGGGCATCAACATGATTCGGAGTCCTCTTGGCACTCTTTCCACCTCCAAGTATTTACGTAATGCGATCATTTCCCAAGATTTGTTTATATGTTTTTTGTTTAATTTCTCCCATAGTCTCAATTTGGTTTTTGGATTGTTTTTTCCTGCTGTGTTTTGTTTATCCTGTATTTTCTTTATGTTACCCTTTTCAAACATGGTTGTTAAATGTTCCTTTCTCTTGGCTTCTCTTTTCTCCATTTCTGTTTTATTGTGCTGTAATGTATTACGATATTCGTTTTATCTGTCTATTGTGATGGCTGTTAATTTTCATTTTTTTGTTATTGCTTAGTCCAACTCAGGACTTTATTACGAGTAGTCCTCCCACAATGTCAGCGTTTGCTTTCGGTGAAAATTACACTTTAACCGAGTGGCTTCTTTAGTCAAACCCTCACTTTCTAATTCAAGATGTTCTTCATCTATATGTGTTGATATATATAGGTTTTGATTAGACAGGAGGTCGCACATAGATACAGGCTGTTTATGTTGTATGCACTGATTTATTCGTTACCATTTGTTATGTGCCCATACAGGGCGTAATGGATTGATTGCGCGCACAATGCCCATCCAGGGGCTTTATTGTGTACAATTTCTGTTTTTCCAAAGCGCGATGTGTATATATGTATATATACCTGCAATTGGGTACACATATTTTATGTGTCTTATAAGATGGCGCTGATTTTGGCTGGGAGGGAACAACAGCGTTGTGGTCCCTTGTTTATTTTGTTGAACAAATGGTTGCTTAAATGTGTGTCTATGCGGCGTTTCGGTAGACATAGAAAAAGGTATTTTACCGAAACGCGTCTGTTTGCTGTGTCGGTTTGGTGTCAATAAAGACTCAAACAGCCCCCGCGAGTGCTTTTTTCCTTGTGGATGGAAATCTGTGAGAGGAGAGTGAAGCGGCAATTGATTTGCGGGTGCACCCCCGAATTAAATGCACCCGCCTGCGAGTGCATCGCTTTGGTGTTGTTTGGAGCTGATATATATATATATATATATATTACCTACTGGCGGTCGCCAGTAGGTAGTTATAGTTAGGATTGGCTACCATAGGAAATCCGCAACATTCTATTGGGAATAACTCTGGCGCTGGTTGAGGAATTTGTGTGTAATTTTCCCAAAATTTTGGCCAGCTCCGCTCCGCTCCTTCCCTGGAAGTTTCGGGGGGATTCGTGAAGTGGCGGCTGCGAAAAAAGGGAGGTCCCAAAACGTGTTTTCCCCATGTTAATTTCCATAGGACGGTCTGACAAGTCTACAGCCCGAACCGCTGAACGGAATTACGCCAAACTTGGCAAAATTGTAGGGACTGGTACGCAGATGTGCCTTTGCTATGTTTGGTGAAAATTGCTCAAGTGGTTTTTTTGAAAATTAACTTCAAATACACATATATATCTATAAGCGCTCTCCGAGCGCTCACAGGTGCGCGTACCGGGGAGCGCACCCGGCACGCTACGGGAGTGTGCGAGTGAAAGCTGATTGGCTATCGGTTGTCTGTCAACATTCTAAACAGTCCGGAGAGTCCGCCATCTTGTGTCTCGGTAGAAACGAGACACAAGAGGTGAAAAAGAAAGGGGGATATAATTAAAAGGGGGCAGAGTAGACACATCCTGACCCCCTAGGTTTTCTGAGGGGGGCCTAGAAGGACCCTGAAGGGCAAAAAAACTTTTTTTTATTTTAATTTTCGCGGGGTAAGCGCTGGGCGCGTTCCCAGGTGCGCGCTCCGGTACGCGCACCCTGAGCGTGCCACAGGGAAAAATAGTGTAACAAATTATAGTAAAAAAATAATTTAGAGTGCTTAGAGGTAGGGTAGCTCTGAAAAGAGCTGTTGTGTAATGTGGGTGTTTTTTGTACCTACAAGTAGGTACCAATGCAGAGTCTTATATTCAAGAGGAAAACTCTATTCCCCTCATCTGTAAAATGCACACCATCTCTCCTATAGATGTCTTGCATGTTGTAACGCAAGTTGTTGTGGTAAATGGAATCCATACCATAGTCTCTGAGGAAAGCAGAAACAGATTTATTCACATGTTTCCTTGCTTTCTCAATCTATGGACAAAATTGGTTGGACCAGTTCCATTTTTGCCTTTGGCATATATTAGAAAATACCTAGGCAGTTTTTGGAAAAAGTGACATCAATTGCCCAAAGATGTCCTTTAAAAGCATTTCCAGACCTACCCCAGTCAAAGTGCCCAGGTCATTGGCACCACAGTGCACAATTATGAGGTCAGGGTGTGGTAGATGCATAAAGGATTTTACCAATGGTATCAATTGGTGACTTCTCAATCCTCTCTGTCCAATCCATACAATGTCCACATTTGGTAAATCAAAGTTGTAAATACCTCTGTTAGCTGCGTATTTTTTACTCCAGTGGACAAAGCTATCACCCACAAACCAGACTTTTGGCATCTTGAAGGTAGATGTGCTTGTATTCAGATGAGTTGTGGAAATGAAATGGCAGTTTGAAAGTAGGAGTTATGTAAAATAGTAGTTGATATTCAGTGCACATGAAAAACAAAAAATGATTGGTGCTTTCTTAACATTCTCCACTGAAAACTAGGGTGCATGCTTTTGTTTTTTGAAAGAAGTCATTTCAATGGTTGAGGAAAAGTGATTTCAAGAAACATTGCACATGATTAGCTGGTACATTGAGCGGTCAAACACCCTTGCTGCTTTTCTTTTTGCAACATAGTATGATGAACTTCTGAACTGTGTGCTGGGTGAGAAGGGAGTTACCATGGTAACAGGGGAATGAGCACTGGGGGATGGGTGAATGTTATGTGACTTTCAAAGTGTTCAAAAGTACAACCAATTAAAATGTGCAGTTTCTTACTCCACTTCATTAACTCCTTCTCTTACTCCTTCTGTCCTCTTACTTCTACACTCCCCTTCCCACATTCTCTCTTTGTTAGCCTCATTCTCTCCGTCCCCTTCGTCTCTCACTCCTTTTCTTTCACGCTCACTCCCTATAACTCAGCCATACTCCAACATTCACCTTCTTTCAGACCTTTTCCTTTACTTTCCTTCCTCTGTCTTCCCATCCTTCGCTCCTTCACTCTTTTCCCTTGCCTTACTCCCCTTACTCCATTTCAATAACTCCTTCTCTCAATCCCTCTGTCTTCTAACTTACTCACTCCCCTTCTCTCACTCTCTCTCTGTTACCCCCATTCTCTCCGTCCCTTTAGTCTCTCACTCCTCTTCTATCACACTCACTCCCTATAACTGAGCCATACACCCACACTCACCTTCTTTCAGACCTTCAGCTTTACTTTCTTTCCTCTCTCTTCCCTTCCTTCACTTCTTCACTGCTTCCCTTCCCTTACTCTCCTTACTCCACTTCACTAATTCCTTTTCTTACTCCCTCTGTCCTCTTACTTCTACACTCCCCTTATCTCATTCTCTCTCTGTTAGTCTCATTCTCTCCATCCCTTTAGTCTCTCACTCCTCTTCTGTCACACTCACTCCCTATAAGTCAGCCATACTCCCACACTCACCTTCTTTGAAACCTTCTCCTTTACTTCCCTTCCTCTCTCTTCCCATCCTTTGCTCCTTCACCCTTTTCCCTTCCCTTACTCATTCTCTCCGTCCCTTTAGTCTCTCACTCCTCTTCTGTCACACTCACTCCCTATAACTGAGCCATACTCCCAGACTCACCTTCTTTCAGACCTTCTCCTTTACTTTACTTCCTCTCTCTTCCCATCCTTCGCTCTTTCACTGTTTTCCCTTCCCTTACTCTCCTTACTCCACTTCACTAATTCCTTGTCTTACTCCCTCTGTCCTCTTACTTCTACACTCCCCTTACCTCATTCTCTCTCTGTTAGCCTCATTCTCTCCGTCCCTTTAGTCTCTCACTCCTCTTCTGTCACACTCACTCCCTATAAATCAGCCATACTCCCACACTCACCTTCTTTCAGACCTTCTCCTTTACTTTCCTTCCTCTCTCTTCCCTTCCTTTGCACCTTCACTCTTTTCCCTTCCCTTACTTTCCTTACTCCACTTCACTAATTGCTTCTCTTACTCCCCCTGTCGTCTTACTTCTACACTCCGCTTCCCTGATTTTCTCTCTGTTAGCCTCATTCTCTCCATCCCTTTAGTCTCTCACTCCTCTTCTGTCACGCTAACTCCCTATAACTCAGCCATACTCCCACACTCACCTTCTTTCAGACCTTCTCCTTTACTTTCCTTACTCTCACTTCCCTTTCTTTACTCCTTCACTGTTTTCCCTTCCTTTACTCGCCTTACTCCACTTCACTAATTCCTTCTCTTACTCCCTCTGTCCTCTTACTTCTACACTTCCCTTCCCTCATTCTCTCTCTGTTAGCCTCATTCTCTCTGACCCTTTAGTCTGTCATTCCTCTTCTATCACGCTCACTCCCTATAACACAGCCACACTCCCTCACTTATGTTTCTTTCCTCCCTCACTCAGTCTTCTACTCTCACTTTTTCTTTCACTTTCTCTGTCTCTTCACTCCCTTACTCACCTTGTCTCACACTCACTTGCCTTTATCCAGTCTGTATCTCCACTCTTTCCTAAATATCACTGCTCTTTTCTTACCCTTCCACACCCCCGTTCCTTTACTACATTTTCTTCACTTATCCTCATTCTACATGTTCACTCTCCTTCTCGTCACTCACTTCCCACACTCACCTTCTTTCAGTCCCCCTACTTCACTTCCCTTCCCCCTCGTACCTTTCTTTACTTTCTCACTCATTTTCCTCTCCTCTCTTACTGCACTCCACTTCAGTTACTCTTTTTGATTTTATTAAGAATACAGCTCTTTTTTGAGATTTGGAGGTAGTTCTAAATAGAACTTTTTTTCTTCTTTTTTCGTTTTTTTCTCAACAAAAACAAAAACAGGGAATGGCAAACTGCTCAACAGGAGCAAAAAAAAAGAATCAAAATTAGGGGTGGAGACGGCAGCGGTGATTTTCTCGGGTTCGGACAATGTTCAAAATAATTTGTTCACCATAACAAAGTAATTCATCACAATCATTGCATTTGATTGTGATTCCATCGAAAACAGGCTGGCTATTTGGAATCGGCTGTTCTGGTCGCCCCCTCACTGATACAGTTGCTTCTCCAGTTGTAGTAGAAGCACCATCCCTTGGAGCCTCTCGTGCCAGAGCCCTGACACTCTCCCGGGCATAGTTCTGGGGGTGCCTCCTCTGGACGTGCCGAATCATGGTCGAATTTCCAAATGAGTATTTCCTGGTAGGGTCACCCCGTGACAGGACAGTATGACACATTCGGCACTCCACTTTTGGAGCATTTACTTTTTTTTGGTCTGCAGGTATTGAAAAAATTTCCATATGAAATGCTCCTTTACTCTAGGCTGAGGAGCCTCTTCCTCTATGAACCCATCTGAGTCCTCACTGCTACTGGTGGGTCTAGCAGCCATGATAATCCCAAAAAGATTGAGCAGGAAAAAGACAGGTCTTGCAGTCACAAAAGTGAAAGAAGAAGATAAAGGAAATGGGTGGGGATTTCATTCTTTGTAAAAAAAAACAATGAAAAGTGTTATTTTAAAGTCACATGACTTGACGCGCTTACGCTGTGCGCACCGGAGCGCTTCCGGGGGTGCTTACGCGGCGCGAACGTAGGCACTTACGGGGGCGCTTACGCGGCGCGCCTGAGTGACGTTTTGGTAGCTTTACGGAAAATGCAAAATCATTTTCATTCGGAAAATCAAAAATACTGCTTTTATAAGTATGGTACTGAATGTCTTGCATTATTATTTAGTTTTCATACATATTTTTTTTTTACGAACGCAGAAATAGCGCTCTCGCTGCGCTCTCGGGAGAGCTTACCGGTTCGCGAACCCTGAGCGCTCCAAGACAAAATGATACGGGTAAGCTTACCGGTGCGCGCACCCCGAGCGCACCAGGAAAAAATGATTAAAAAAAAAGA
Organism: Lissotriton helveticus; assembly: GCF_964261635.1. Lineage (NCBI taxonomy): Eukaryota > Metazoa > Chordata > Amphibia > Caudata > Salamandridae > Lissotriton > Lissotriton helveticus. Next base: position 711,293,891 of record NC_136057.1, on the reverse strand, counting down.
AAAATACAGTGAACAAATAATTTTTTACAAAAAAATTAATTATAATCAATAGTTATAAAAAACAGCTAATAAAAAAAATTGTAGGTTACAAAGTCGATATACCAAGGAATTAGCTTTTAAAAAAACTATAAAATTCACTGAAAAACACCATAGGTTTCACAAATGTTATAGTTAGGAATTAGCATTTAAAAAACCTTTGAAATTCACTAAAAAAACAGGTTTCACAATCGTCATCAGTGATGTCATTTGAGATGTCATGTCTTGCTTGTTGTTTGAAAGATCACATTTTCGAGCGAATGTAAATATTCGCCCCTCTGAGTAGTCATTAGCATCTCTTACAAATTTGTTATGTTTTCTTTGTCTTACAGTTTCCTCATGTTTGTCAATTTGCTTTTCCAGGTCTTCCTTGAATTTTGCCATTTCAAGATTTAATTTTATTGATTCCAATTCCTTCTCCACTTCCTTTAATTGTTCCTTCACTTTTTCAAAGGCGATTTCAATGTGTTTGACCAGTATTTTGATTAGACCCAAAGATGAATTCAATATATATTCGCCCCATTCACATAGTAAATCATTGGTCGCATCCTGTTGGCTGGGCATCAACATGATTCGGAGTCCTCTTGGCACTCTTTCCACCTCCAAGTATTTACGTAATGCGATCATTTCCCAAGATTTGTTTATATGTTTTTTGTTTAATTTCTCCCATAGTCTCAATTTGGTTTTTGGATTGTTTTTTCCTGCTGTGTTTTGTTTATCCTGTATTTTCTTTATGTTACCCTTTTCAAACATGGTTGTTAAATGTTCCTTTCTCTTGGCTTCTCTTTTCTCCATTTCTGTTTTATTGTGCTGTAATGTATTACGATATTCGTTTTATCTGTCTATTGTGATGGCTGTTAATTTTCATTTTTTTGTTATTGCTTAGTCCAACTCAGGACTTTATTACGAGTAGTCCTCCCACAATGTCAGCGTTTGCTTTCGGTGAAAATTACACTTTAACCGAGTGGCTTCTTTAGTCAAACCCTCACTTTCTAATTCAAGATGTTCTTCATCTATATGTGTTGATATATATAGGTTTTGATTAGACAGGAGGTCGCACATAGATACAGGCTGTTTATGTTGTATGCACTGATTTATTCGTTACCATTTGTTATGTGCCCATACAGGGCGTAATGGATTGATTGCGCGCACAATGCCCATCCAGGGGCTTTATTGTGTACAATTTCTGTTTTTCCAAAGCGCGATGTGTATATATGTATATATACCTGCAATTGGGTACACATATTTTATGTGTCTTATAAGATGGCGCTGATTTTGGCTGGGAGGGAACAACAGCGTTGTGGTCCCTTGTTTATTTTGTTGAACAAATGGTTGCTTAAATGTGTGTCTATGCGGCGTTTCGGTAGACATAGAAAAAGGTATTTTACCGAAACGCGTCTGTTTGCTGTGTCGGTTTGGTGTCAATAAAGACTCAAACAGCCCCCGCGAGTGCTTTTTTCCTTGTGGATGGAAATCTGTGAGAGGAGAGTGTAGCGGCAATTGATTTGCGGGTGCACCCCCGAATTAAATGCACCCGCCTGCGAGTGCATCGCTCTGGTGTTGTTTGGAGCTGATATATATATATATATATATTACCTACTGGCGGTCGCCAGTAGGTAGTTATAGTTAGGATTGGCTACCATAGGAAATCAGCAACATTCTATTGGGAATACCTTTAGCGCTGGTTGAGGAATTTGTGTGTAATTTTCCCAAAATTTTGGCCAGCTCCGCTCCGCTCCTTCCCTGGAAGTTTCGGGGGGATTCGTGAAGTGGCGGCTGCAAAAAAAGGGAGGTCCCAAAACGTGTTTTCCCCATGTTAATTTCCATAGGACGGTCTGACAAGTCTACAGCCCGAACCGCTGAACGGAATTACGCCAAACTTGGCAAAATTGTAGGGACTGGTACGCAGATGTGCCTTTGCTATGTTTGGTGAAAATTGCTCAAGTGGTTTTTTTGAAAATTAACTTCAAATACACATATATATCTATAAGCGCTCTCCGAGCGCTCACAGGTGCGCGTACCGGGGAGCGCACCCGGCACGCTACGGGAGTGTGCGAGTGAAAGCTGATTGGCTATCGGTTGTCTGTCAACATTCTAAACAGTCCGGAGAGTCAGCCATCTTGTGTCTCGGTAGAAACGAGACACAAGAGGTGAAAAAGAAAGGGGGATATAATTAAAAGGGGGCAGAGTAGACACATCCTGACCCCCTAGGTTTTCTGAGGGGGGCCTAGAAGGACCCTGAAGGGCAAAAAAACTTTTTTTATTTTAATTTTCGCGGGGTAAGCGCTGGGTGCGTTCCCAGGTGCGCGCTCCGGTACGCGCACCCTGAGCGTGCCACAGGGAAAAATAGTGTAACAAATTATAGTAAAAAAATAATTCAGAGTGCTTAGAGGTAGGGTAGCTCTGAAAAGAGCTGTTGTGTAATGTGGGTGTTTTTTGTACCTACAAGTAGGTACCAATGCAGAGTCTTATATTCAAGAGGAAAACTCTATTCCCCTCATCTGTAAAATGCACACCATCTCTCCTATAGATGTCTTGCATGTTGTAACGCAAGTTGTGGTAAATGGAATCCATACCATAGTCTCTGAGGAAAGCAGAAACAGATTTATTCACATGTTTCCTTGCTTTCTCAATCTATGGACAAAATTGGTTGGACCAGTTCCATTTTTGCCTTTGGCATATATTAGAAAATACCTAGGCAGTTTTTGGAAAAAGTGACATCAATTGCCCAAAGATGTCCTTTAAAAGCATTTCCAGACCTACCCCAGTCAAAGTGCCCAGGTCATTGGCACCACAGTGCACAATTATGAGGTCAGGGTGTGGTAGATGCATAAAGGATTTTACCAATGGTATCAATTGGTGACTTCTCAATCCTCTCTGTCCAATCCATACAATGTCCACATTTGGTAAATCAAAGTTGTAAATACCTCTGTTAGCTGCGTATTTTTTACTCCAGTGGACAAAGCTATCACCCACAAACCAGACTTTTGGCATCTTGAAGGTAGATGTGCTTGTATTCAGATGAGTTGTGGAAATGAAATGGCAGTTTGAAAGTAGGAGTTATGTAAAATAGTAGTTGATATTCAGTGCACATGAAAAACAAAAAATGATTGGTGCTTTCTTAACATTCTCCACTGAAAACTAGGGTGCATGCTTTTGTTTTTTGAAAGAAGTCATTTCAATGGTTGAGGAAAAGTGATTTCAAGAAACATTGCACATGATTAGCTGGTACATTGAGCGGTCAAACACCCTTGCTGCTTTTCTTTTTGCAACATAGTATGATGAACTTCTGAACTGTGTGCTGGGTGAGAAGGGAGTTACCATGGTAACAGGGGAATGAGCACTGGGGGATGGGTGAATGTTATGTGACTTTCAAAGTGTTCAAAAGTACAACCAATTAAAATGTGCAGTTTCTTACTCCACTTCATTAACTCCTTCTCTTACTCCTTCTGTCCTCTTACTTCTACACTCCCCTTCCCACATTCTCTCTTTGTTAGCCTCATTCTCTCCGTCCCCTTCGTCTCTCACTCCTTTTCTTTCACGCTCACTCCCTATAACTCAGCCATACTCCAACATTCACCTTCTTTCAGACCTTTTCCTTTACTTTCCTTCCTCTGTCTTCCCATCCTTCGCTCCTTCACTCTTTTCCCTTGCCTTACTCCCCTTACTCCATTTCAATAACTCCTTCTCTCAATCCCTCTGTCTTCTAACTTACTCACTCCCCTTCTCTCACTCTCTCTCTGTTACCCCCATTCTCTCCGTCCCTTTAGTCTCTCACTCCTCTTCTATCACACTCACTCCCTATAACTGAGCCATACACCCACACTCACCTTCTTTCAGACCTTCAGCTTTACTTTCTTTCCTCTCTCTTCCCTTCCTTCACTTCTTCACTGCTTCCCTTCCCTTACTCTCCTTACTCCACTTCACTAATTCCTTTTCTTACTCCCTCTGTCCTCTTACTTCTACACTCCCCTTATCTCATTCTCTCTCTGTTAGTCTCATTCTCTCCATCCCTTTAGTCTCTCACTCCTCTTCTGTCACACTCACTCCCTATAAGTCAGCCATACTCCCACACTCACCTTCTTTGAAACCTTCTCCTTTACTTCCCTTCCTCTCTCTTCCCATCCTTTGCTCCTTCACCCTTTTCCCTTCCCTTACTCATTCTCTCCGTCCCTTTAGTCTCTCACTCCTCTTCTGTCACACTCACTCCCTATAACTGAGCCATACTCCCAGACTCACCTTCTTTCAGACCTTCTCCTTTACTTTACTTCCTCTCTCTTCCCTTCCTTTGCACCTTCACTCTTTTCCCTTCCCTTACTTTCCTTACTCCACTTCACTAATTGCTTCTCTTACTCCCCCTGTCGTCTTACTTCTACACTCCGCTTCCCTGATTTTCTCTCTGTTAGCCTCATTCTCTCCGTCCCTTTAGTCTCTCACTCCTCTTCTGTCACGCTAACTCCCTATAACTCAGCCATACTCCCACACTCACCTTCTTTCAGACCTTCTCCTTTACTTTCCTTACTCTCACTTCCCTTTCTTTACTCCTTCACTGTTTTCCCTTCCTTTACTCTCCTTACTCCACTTCACTAATTCCTTCTCTTACTCCCTCTGTCCTCTTACTTCTACACTTCCCTTCCCTCATTCTCTCTCTGTTAGCCTCATTCTCTCTGACCCTTTAGTCTGTCATTCCTCTTCTATCACGCTCACTCCCTATAACACAGCCACACTCCCTCACTTATGTTTCTTTCCTCCCTCACTCAGTCTTCTACTCTCACTTTCTCTTTCACTTTCTCTGTCTCTTCACTCCCTTACTCACCTTGTCTCACACTCACTTGCCTTTATCCAGTCTGTATCTCCACTCTTTCCTAAATATCACTGCTCTTTTCTTACCCTTCCACACCCCCGTTCCTTTACTACATTTTCTTCACTTATCCTCATTCTACATGTTCACTCTCCTTCTCGTCACTCACTTCCCACACTCACCTTCTTTCAGTCCCCCTACTTCACTTCCCTTCCCCCTCGTACCTTTCTTTACTTTCTCACTCATTTTCCTCTCCTCTCTTACTGCACTCCACTTCAGTTACTCTTTTTGATTTTATTAAGAATACAGCTCTTTTTTGAGATTTGGAGGTAGTTCTAAATAGAACTTTTTTTTTCTTCTTTTTTCGTTTTTTTCTCAACAAAAACAAAAACAGGGAATGGCAAACTGCTCAACAGGAGCAAAAAAAAAGAATCAAAATTAGGGGTGGAGACGGCAGCGGTGATTTTCTCGGGTTCGGACAATGTTCAAAATAATTTGTTCACCATAACAAAGTAATTCATCACAATCATTGCATTTGATTGTGATTCCATCGAAAACAGGCTGGCTATTTGGAATCGGCTGTTCTGGTCGCCCCCTCACTGATACAGTTGCTTCTCCAGTTGTAGTAGAAGCACCATCCCTTGGAGCCTCTCGTGCCAGAGCCCTGACACTCTCCCGGGCATAGTTCTGGGGGTGCCTCCTCTGGACGTGCCGAATCATGGTCGAATTTCCAAATGAGTATTTCCTGGTAGGGTCACCCCGTGACAGGACAGTATGACACATTCGGCACTCCACTTTTGGAGCATTTACTTTTTTTTGGTCTGCAGGTATTGAAAAAATTTCCATATGAAATGCTCCTTTACTCTAGGCTGAGGAGCCTCTTCCTCTATGAACCCATCTGAGTCCTCACTGCTACTGGTGGGTCTAGCAGCCATGATAATCCCAAAAAGATTGAGCAGGAAAAAGACAGGTCTTGCAGTCACAAAAGTGAAAGAAGAAGATAAAGGAAATGGGTGGGGATTTCATTCTTTGTAAAAAAAAACAATGAAAAGTGTTATTTTAAGGTCACATGACTTGACGCGCTTACGCTGTGCGCACCGGAGCGCTTCCGGGGGTGCTTACGCGGCGCGAACGTAGGCACTTACGGGGGCGCTTACGCGGCGCGCCTGAGTGACGTTTTGGTAGCTTTACGGAAAATGCAAAATCATTTTCATTCGGAAAATCAAAAATACTGCTTTTATAAGTATGGTACTGAATGTCTTGCATTATTATTTAGTTTTCATACATATTTTTTTTTTACGAACGCAGAAATAGCGCTCTCGCTGCGCTCTCGGGAGAGCTTACCGGTTCGCGAACCCTGAGCGCTCCAAGACAAAATGATACGGGTAAGCTTACCGGTGCGCGCACCCCGAGCGCACCAGGAAAAAATGATTAAAAAAAAAGAAAAATACAGTGAACAAATAATTTTTTACAAAAAAATTAATTATAATCAATAGTTATAAAAAACAGCTAATAAAAAAAATTGTAGGTTACAAAGTCGATATACAAAGGAATTAGCTTTTAAAAAAACTATAAAATTCACTGAAAAACACCATAGGTTTCACAAATGTTATAGTTAGGAATTAGCATTTAAAAAACCTTTGAAATTCACTAAAAAAACAGGTTTCACAATCGTCATCAGTGATGTCATTTGAGATGTCATGTCTTGCTTGTTGTTTGAAAGATCACATTTTCGAGCGAATGTAAATATTCGCCCCTCTGAGTAGTCATTAGCATCTCTTACAAATTTGTTATGTTTTCTTTGTCTTACAGTTTCCTCATGTTTGTCAATTTGCTTTTCCAGGTCTTCCTTGAATTTTGCCATTTCAAGATTTAATTTTATTGATTCCAATTCCTTCTCCACTTCCTTTAATTGTTCCTTCACTTTTTCAAAGGCGATTTCAATGTGTTTGACCAGTATTTTGATTAGACCCAAAGATGAATTCAATATATATTCGCCCCATTCACATAGTAAATCATTGGTCGCATCCTGTTGGCTGGGCATCAACATGATTCGGAGTCCTCTTGGCACTCTTTCCACCTCCAAGTATTTACGTAATGCGATCATTTCCCAAGATTTGTTTATATGTTTTTTGTTTAATTTCTCCCATAGTCTCAATTTGGTTTTTGGATTGTTTTTTCCTGCTGTGTTTTGTTTATCCTGTATTTTCTTTATGTTACCCTTTTCAAACATGGTTGTTAAATGTTCCTTTCTCTTGGCTTCTCTTTTCTCCATTTCTGTTTTATTGTGCTGTAATGTATTACGATATTCGTTTTATCTGTCTATTGTGATGGCTGTTAATTTTCATTTTTTTGTTATTGCTTAGTCCAACTCAGGACTTTATTACGAGTAGTCCTCCCACAATGTCAGCGTTTGCTTTTGGTGAAAATTACACTTTAACCGAGTGGCTTCTTTAGTCAAACCCTCACTTTCTAATTCAAGATGTTCTTCATCTATATGTGTTGATATATATAGGTTTTGATTAGACAGGAGGTCGCACATAGATACAGGCTGTTTATGTTGTATGCACTGATTTATTCGTTACCATTTGTTATGTGCCCATACAGGGCGTAATGGATTGATTGCGCGCACAATGCCCATCCAGGGGCTTTATTGTGTACAATTTCTGTTTTTCCAAAGCGCGATGTGTATATATGTATATATACCTGCAATTGGGTACACATATTTTATGTGTCTTATAAGATGGCGCTGATTTTGGCTGGGAGGGAACAACAGCGTTGTGGTCCCTTGTTTATTTTGTTGAACAAATGGTTGCTTAAATGTGTGTCTATGCGGCGTTTCGGTAGACATAGAAAAAGGTATTTTACCGAAACGCGTCTGTTTGCTGTGTCGGTTTGGTGTCAATAAAGACTCAAACAGCCCCCGCGAGTGCTTTTTTCCTTGTGGATGGAAATCTGTGAGAGGAGAGTGAAGCGGCAATTGATTTGCGGGTGCACCCCCGAATTAAATGCACCCGCCTGCGAGTGCATCGCTCTGGTGTTGTTTGGAGCTGATATATATATATATATATATATTACCTACTGGCGGTCGCCAGTAGGTAGTTATAGTTAGGATTGGCTACCATAGGAAATCAGCAACATTCTATTGGGAATACCTCTGGCGCTGGTTGAGGAATTTGTGTGTAATTTTCCCAAAATTTTGGCCAGCTCCGCTCCGCTCCTTCCCTGGAAGTTTCGGGGGGATTCGTGAAGTGGCGGCTGCGAAAAAAGGGAGGTCCCAAAACGTGTTTTCCCCATGTTAATTTCCATAGGACGGTCTGACAAGTCTACAGCCCGAACCGCTGAACGGAATTACGCCAAACTTGGCAAAATTGTAGGGACTGGTACGCAGATGTGCCTTTGCTATGTTTGGTGAAAATTGCTCAAGTGGTTTTTTTGAAAATTAAATTCAAATACACATATATATCTATAAGCGCTCTCCGAGCGCTCACAGGTGCGCGTACTGGGGAGCGCCCCCGGCACGCTACGGGAGTGTGCGAGTGAAAGCTGATTGGCTATCGGTTGTCTGTCAACATTCTAAACAGTCCGGAGAGTCCGCCATCTTGTGTCTCGGTAGAAACGAGACACAAGAGGTGAAAAAGAAAGGGGGATATAATTAAAAGGGGGCAGAGTAGACACATCCTGACCCCCTAGGTTTTCTGAGGGGGGCCTAGAAGGACCCTGAAGGGCAAAAAAACTTTTTTTTATTTTAATTTTCGCGGGGTAAGCGCTGGGTGCGTTCCCAGGTGCGCGCTCCGGTACGCGCACCCTGAGCGTGCCACAGGGAAAAATAGTGTAACAAATTATAGTAAAAAAATAATTTAGAGTGCTTAGAGGTAGGGTAGCTCTGAAAAGAGCTGTTGTGTAATGTGGGTGTTTTTTGTACCTACAAGTAGGTACCAATGCAGAGTCTTATATTCAAGAGGAAAACTCTATTCCCCTCATCTGTAAAATGCACACCATCTCTCCTATAGATGTCTTGCATGTTGTAACGCAAGTTGTTGTGGTAAATGGAATCCATACCATAGTCTCTGAGGAAAGCAGAAACAGATTTATTCACATGTTTCCTTGCTTTCTCAATCTATGGACAAAATTGGTTGGACCAGTTCCATTTTTGCCTTTGGCATATATTAGAAAATACCTAGGCAGTTTTTGGAAAAAGTGACATCAATTGCCCAAAGATGTCCTTTAAAAGCATTTCCAGACCTACCCCAGTCAAAGTGCCCAGGTCATTGGCACCACAGTGCACAATTATGAGGTCAGGGTGTGGTAGATGCATAAAGGATTTTACCAATGGTATCAATTGGTGACTTCTCAATCCTCTCTGTCCAATCCATACAATGTCCACATTTGGTAAATCAAAGTTGTAAATACCTCTGTTAGCTGCGTATTTTTTACTCCAGTGGACAAAGCTATCACCCACAAACCAGACTTTTGGCATCTTGAAGGTAGATGTGCTTGTATTCAGATGAGTTGTGGAAATGAAATGGCAGTTTGAAAGTAGGAGTTATGTAAAATAGTAGTTGATATTCAGTGCACATGAAAAACAAAAAATGATTGGTGCTTTCTTAACATTCTCCACTGAAAACTAGGGTGCATGCTTTTGTTTTTTGAAAGAAGTCATTTCAATGGTTGAGGAAAAGTGATTTCAAGAAACATTGCACATGATTAGCTGGTACATTGAGCGGTCAAACACCCTTGCTGCTTTTCTTTTTGCAACATAGTATGATGAACTTCTGAACTGTGTGCTGGGTGAGAAGGGAGTTACCATGGTAACAGGGGAATGAGCACTGGGGGATGGGTGAATGTTATGTGACTTTCAAAGTGTTAAAAAGTACAACCAATTAAAATGTGCAGTTTCTTACTCCACTTCATTAACTCCTTCTCTTACTCCTTCTGTCCTCTTACTTCTACACTCCCCTTCCCACATTCTCTCTTTGTTAGCCTCATTCTCTCCGTCCCCTTCGTCTCTCACTCCTTTTCTTTCACGCTCACTCCCTATAACTCAGCCATACTCCAACATTCACCTTCTTTCAGACCTTTTCCTTTACTTTCCTTCCTCTGTCTTCCCATCCTTCGCTCCTTCACTCTTTTCCCTTGCCTTACTCCCCTTACTCCATTTCAATAACTCCTTCTCTCAATCCCTCTGTCTTCTAACTTACTCACTCCCCTTCTCTCACTCTCTCTCTGTTACCCCCATTCTCTCCGTCCCTTTAGTCTCTCACTCCTCTTCTATCACACTCACTCCCTATAACTGAGCCATACACCCACACTCACCTTCTTTCAGACCTTCAGCTTTACTTTCTTTCCTCTCTCTTCCCTTCCTTCACTTCTTCACTGCTTCCCTTCCCTTACTCTCCTTACTCCACTTCACTAATTCCTTTTCTTACTCCCTCTGTCCTCTTACTTCTACACTCCCCTTATCTCATTCTCTCTCTGTTAGTCTCATTCTCTCCATCCCTTTAGTCTCTCACTCCTCTTCTGTCACACTCACTCCCTATAAGTCAGCCATACTCCCACACTCACCTTCTTTGAAACCTTCTCCTTTACTTCCCTTCCTCTCTCTTCCCATCCTTTGCTCCTTCACCCTTTTCCCTTCCCTTACTCATTCTCTCCGTCCCTTTAGTCTCTCACTCCTCTTCTGTCACACTCACTCCCTATAACTGAGCCATACTCCCAGACTCACCTTCTTTCAGACCTTCTCCTTTACTTTACTTCCTCTCTCTTCCCATCCTTCGCTCTTTCACTGTTTTCCCTTCCCTTACTCTCCTTACTCCACTTCACTAATTCCTTGTCTTACTCCCTCTGTCCTCTTACTTCTACACTCCCCTTACCTCATTCTCTCTCTGTTAGCCTCATTCTCTCCATCCCTTTAGTCTCTCACTCCTCTTCTGTCACACTCACTCCCTATAAATCAGCCATACTCCCACACTCACCTTCTTTCAGACCTTCTCCTTTACTTTCCTTCCTCTCTCTTCCCTTCCTTTGCACCTTCACTCTTTTCCCTTCCCTTACTTTCCTTACTCCACTTCACTAATTGCTTCTCTTACTCCCCCTGTCGTCTTACTTCTACACTCCGCTTCCCTGAGTTTCTCTCTGTTAGCCTCATTCTCTCAGTCCCTTTAGTCTCTCACTCCTCTTCTGTCACGCTAACTCCCTATAACTCAGGCATACTCCCACACTCACCTTCTTTCAGACCTTCTCCTTTACTTTCCTTACTCTCACTTCCCTTTCTTTACTCCTTCACTGTTTTCCCTTCCTTTACTCTCCTTACTCCACTTCACTAATTCCTTCTCTTACTCCCTCTGTCCTCTTACTTCTACACTTCCCTTCCCTCATTCTCTCTCTGTTAGCCTCATTCTCTCTGACCCTTTAGTCTGTCATTCCTCTTCTATCACGCTCACTCCCTATAACACAGCCACACTCCCTCACTTATGTTTCTTTCCTCCCTCACTCAGTCTTCTACTCTCACTTTTTCTTTCACTTTCTCTGTCTCTTCACTCCCTTACTCACCTTGTCTCACACTCACTTGCCTTTATCCAGTCTGTATCTCCACTCTTTCCTAAATATCACTGCTCTTTTCTTACCCTTCCACACCCCCGTTCCTTTACTACATTTTCTTCACTTATCCTCATTCTACATGTTCACTCTCCTTCTCGTCACTCACTTCCCACACTCACCTTCTTTCAGTCCCCCTACTTCACTTCCCTTCCCCCTCGTACCTTTCTTTACTTTCTCACTCATTTTCCTCTCCTCTCTTACTGCACTCCACTTCAGTTACTCTTTTTGATTTTATTAAGAATACAGCTCTTTTTTGAGATTTGGAGGTAGTTCTAAATAGAACTTTTTTTTTCTTCTTTTTTCGTTTTTTTCTCAACAAAAACAAAAACAGGGAATGGCAAACTGCTCAACAGGAGCAAAAAAAAAGAATCAAAATTAGGGGTGGAGACGGCAGCGGTGATTTTCTCGGGTTCGGACAATGTTCAAAATAATTTGTTCACCATAACAAAGTAATTCATCACAATCATTGCATTTGATTGTGATTCCATCGAAAACAGGCTGGCTATTTGGAATCGGCTGTTCTGGTCGCCCCCTCACTGATACAGTTGCTTCTCCAGTTGTAGTAGAAGCACCATCCCTTGGAGCCTCTCGTGCCAGAGCCCTGACACTCTCCCGGGCGTAGTTCTGGGGGTGCCTCCTCTGGACGTGCCGAATCATGGTCGAATTTCCAAATGAGTATTTCCTGGTAGGGTCACCCCGTGACAGGACAGTATGACACATTCGGCACTCCACTTTTGGAGCATTTACTTTTTTTTGGTCTGCAGGTATTGAAAAAATTTCCATATGAAATGCTCCTTTACTCTAGGCTGAGGAGCCTCTTCCTCTATGAACCCATCTGAGTCCTCACTGCTACTGGTGGGTCTAGCAGCCATGATAATCCCAAAAAGATTGAGCAGGAAAAAGACAGGTCTTGCAGTCACAAAAGTGAAAGAAGAAGATAAAGGAAATGGGTGGGGATTTCATTCTTTGTAAAAAAAAACAATGAAAAGTGTTATTTTAAGGTCACATGACTTGACGCGCTTACGCTGTGCGCACCGGAGCGCTTCCGGGGGTGCTTACGCGGCGCGAACGTAGGCACTTACGGGGGCGCTTACGCGGCGCGCCTGAGTGACGTTTTGGTAGCTTTACGGAAAATGCAAAATCATTTTCATTCGGAAAATCAAAAATACTGCTTTTATAAGTATGGTACTGAATGTCTTGCATTATTATTTAGTTTTCATACATATTTTTTTTTTACGAACGCAGAAATAGCGCTCTCGCTGCGCTCTCGGGAGAGCTTACCGGTTCGCGAACCCTGAGCGCTCCAAGACAAAATGATACGGGTAAGCTTACCGGTGCGCGCACCCCGAGCGCACCAGGAAAAAATGATTAAAAAAAAAGAAAAATACAGTGAACAAATAATTTTTTACAAAAAAATTAATTATAATTAATAGTTATAAAAAACAGCTAATAAAAAAAATTGTAGGTTACAAAGTCGATATACAAAGGAATTAGCTTTTAAAAAAACTATAAAATTCACTGAAAAACACCATAGGTTTCACAAATGTTATAGTTGGGAATTAGCATTTAAAAAACCTTTGAAATTCACTAAAAAAACAGGTTTCACAATCGTCATCAGTGATGTCATTTGAGATGTCATGTCTTGCTTGTTGTTTGAAAGATCAAATTTTCGAGCGAATGTAAATATTCGCCCCTCTGAGTAGTCATTAGCATCTCTTACAAATTTGTTATGTTTTCTTTGTCTTACAGTTTCCTCATGTTTGTTAATTTGCTTTTCCAGGTCTTCCTTGAATTTTGCCATGTCAAGATTTAATTTTATTGATTCCAATTCCTTCTCCACTTCCTTTAATTGTTCCTTCACTTTTTCAAAGGCGATTTCAATGTGTTTGACCAGTATTTTGATTAGACCCAAAGATGAATTCAATATATATTCGCCCCATTCACATAGTAAATCATTGGTCGCATCCTGTTGGCTGGGCATCAACATGATTCGGAGTCCTCTTGGCACTCTTTCCACCTCCAAGTATTTACGTAATGCGATCATTTCCCAAGATTTGTTTATATGTTTTTTGTTTAATTTCTCCCATAGTCTCAATTTGGTTTTTGGATTGTTTTTTCCTGCTGTGTTTTGTTTATCCTGTATTTTCTTTATGTTACCCTTTTCAAACATGGTTGTTAAATGTTCCTTTCTCTTGGCTTCTCTTTTCTCCATTTCTGTTTTATTGTGCTGTAATGTATTACGATATTCGTTTTATCTGTCTATTGTGATGGCTGTTAATTTTCATTTTTTTGTTATTGCTTAGTCCAACTCAGGACTTTATTACGAGTAGTCCTCCCACAATGTCAGCGTTTGCTTTCGGTGAAAATTACACTTTAACCGAGTGGCTTCTTTAGTCAAACCCTCACTTTCTAATTCAAGATGTTCTTCATCTATATGTGTTGATATATATAGGTTTTGATTAGACAGGAGGTCGCACATAGATACAGGCTGTTTATGTTGTATGCACTGATTTATTCGTTACCATTTGTTATGTGCCCATACAGGGCGTAATGGATTGATTGCGCGCACAATGCCCATCCAGGGGCTTTATTGTGTACAATTTCTGTTTTTCCAAAGCGCGATGTGTATATATGTATATATACCTGCAATTGGGTACACATCATTTTTGTGTCTTATAAGATGGCGCTGATTTTGGCTGGGAGGGAACAACAGCGTTGTGGTCCCTTGTTTATTTTGTTGAACAAATGGTTGCTTAAATGTGTGTCTATGCGGCGTTTCGGTAGACATAGAAAAAGGTATTTTACCGAAACGCGTCTGTTTGCTGTGTCGGTTTGGTGTCAATAAAGACTCAAACAGCCCCCGCGAGTGCTTTTTTCCTTGTGGATGGAAATCTGTGAGAGGAGAGTGAAGCGGCAATTGATTTGCGGGTGCACCCCCGAATTAAATGCACCCGCCTGCGAGTGCATCGCTCTGGTGTTGTTTGGAGCTGATATATATATATATATATATTACCTACTGGCGGTCGCCAGTAGGTAGTTATAGTTAGGATTGGCTACCATAGGAAATCCGCAACATTCTATTGGGAATAACTCTGGCGCTGGTTGAGGAATTTGTGTGTAATTTTCCCAAAATTTTGGCCAGCTCCGCTCCGCTCCTTCCCTGGAAGTTTCGGGGGGATTCGTGAAGTGGCGGCTGTGAAAAAAGGGAGGTCCCAAAACGTGTTTTCCCCATGTTAATTTCCATAGGACGGTCTGACAAGTCTACAGCCCGAACCGCTGAACGGAATTACGCCAAACTTGGCAAAATTGTAGGGACTGGTACGCAGATGTGCCTTTGCTATATTTGGTGAAAATTGCTCAAGTGGTTTTTTTGAAAATTAACTTCAAAAACACATATATATCTATAAGCGCTCTCCGAGCGCTCACAGGTGCGCGTACCGGGGAGCGCACCCGGCGCGCTACGGGAGTGTGCGAGCGAAAGCTGATTGGCTATCGGTTGTCTGTCAACATTCTAAACAGTCCGGAGAGTCCGCCATCTTGTGTCTCGGTAGAAACGAGACACAAGAGGTGAAAAAGAAAGGGGGATATAATTAAAAGGGGGCAGAGTAGACACATCCTGACCCCCTAGGTTTTCTGAGGGGGGCCTAGAAGGACCCTGAAGGGCAAAAAAACTTTTTTTTATTTTAATTTTCGCGGGGTAAGCGCTGGGTGCGTTCCCAGGTGCGCGCTCCGGTACGCGCACCCTGAGCGTGACACAGGGAAAAATAGTGTAACAAATTATAGTAAAAAAATAATTTAGAGTGCTTAGAGGTAGGGTAGCTCTGAAAAGAGCTGTTGTGTAATGTGGGTGTTTTTTGTACCTACAAGTAGGTACCAATGCAGAGTCTTATATTCAAGAGGAAAACTCTATTCCCCTCATCTGTAAAATGCACACCATCTCTCCTATAGATGTCTTGCATGTTGTAACGCAAGTTGTTGTGGTAAATGGAATCCATACCATAGTCTCTGAGGAAAGCAGAAACAGATTTATTCACATGTTTCCTTGCTTTCTCAATCTATGGACAAAATTGGTTGGACCAGTTCCATTTTTGCCTTTGGCATATATTAGAAAATACCTAGGCAGTTTTTGGAAAAAGTGACATCAATTGCCCAAAGATGTCCTTTAAAAGCATTTCCAGACCTACCCCAGTCAAAGTGCCCAGGTCATTGGCACCACAGTGCACAATTATGAGGTCAGGGTGTGGTAGATGCATAAAGGATTTTACCAATGGTATCAATTGGTGACTTCTCAATCCTCTCTGTCCAATCCATACAATGTCCACATTTGGTAAATCAAAGTTGTAAATACCTCTGTTAGCTGCGTATTTTTTACTCCAGTGGCAAAGCTATCACCCACAAACCAGACTTTTGGCATCTTGAAGGTAGATGTGCTTGTATTCAGATGAGTTGTGGAAATGAAATGGCAGTTTGAAAGTAGGAGTTATGTAAAATAGTAGTTGATATTCAGTGCACATGAAAAACAAAAAATGATTGGTGCTTTCTTAACATTCCCCACTGAAAACTAGGGTGCATGCTTTTGTTTTTTGAAAGAAGTCATTTCAATGGTTGAGGAAAAGTGATTTCAAGAAACATTGCACATGATTAGCTGGTACATTGAGCTGTCAAACACCCTTGCTGCTTTTCTTTTTGCAACATAGTATGATGAACTTCTGAACTGTGTGCTGGGTGAGAAGGGAGTTACCATGGTAACAGGGGAATGAGCACTGGGGGATGGGTGAATGTTATGTGACTTTCAAAGTGTTAAAAAGTACAACCAATTAAAATGTGCAGTTTCTTACTCCACTTCATTAACTCCTTCTCTTACTCCTTCTGTCCTCTTACTTCTACACTCCCCTTCCCACATTCTCTCTTTGTTAGCCTCATTCTCTCCGTCCCCTTCGTCTCTCACTCCTTTTCTTTCACGCTCACTCCCTATAACTCAGCCATATTCCAACATTCACCTTCTTTCAGACCTTTTCCTTTACTTTCCTTCCTCTGTCTTCCCATCCTTCGCTCCTTCACTCTTTTCCCTTGCCTTACTCCCCTTACTCCATTTCAATAACTCCTTCTCTCAATCCCTCTGTCTTCTAACTTACGCACTCCCCTTCTCTCACTCTCTCTCTGTTACCCCCATTCTCTCCGTCCCTTTAGTCTCTCACTCCTCTTCTATCACACTCACTCCCTATAACTGAGCCATACACCCACACTCACCTTCTTTCAGACCTTCAGCTTTACTTTCTTTCCTCTCTCTTCCCTTCCTTCACTTCTTCACTGCTTCCCTTCCCTTACTCTCCTTACTCCACTTCACTAATTCCTTTTCTTACTCCCTCTGTCCTCTTACTTCTACACTCCCCTTATCTCATTCTCTCTCTGTTAGTCTCATTCTCTCCATCCCTTTAGTCTCTCACTCCTCTTCTGTCACACTCACTCCCTATAAGTCAGCCATACTCCCACACTCACCTTCTTTGAAACCTTCTCCTTTACTTCCCTTCCTCTCTCTTCCCATCCTTTGCTCCTTCACCCTTTTCCCTTCCCTTACTCATTCTCTCCGTCCCTTTAGTCTCTCACTCCTCTTCTGTCACACTCACTCCCTATAACTGAGCCATACTCCCAGACTCACCTTCTTTCAGACCTTCTCCTTTACTTTACTTCCTCTCTCTTCCCATCCTTCGCTCTTTCACTGTTTTCCCTTCCCTTACTCTCCTTACTCCACTTCACTAATTCCTTGTCTTACTCCCTCTGTCCTCTTACTTCTACACTCCCCTTACCTCATTCTCTCTCTGTTAGCCTCATTCTCTCCGTCCCTTTAGTCTCTCACTCCTCTTCTGTCACACTCACTCCCTATAAATCAGCCATACTCCCACACTCACCTTCTTTCAGACCTTCTCCTTTACTTTCCTTCCTCTCTCTTCCCTTCCTTTGCACCTTCACTCTTTTCCATTCCCTTACTTTCCTTACTCCACTTCACTAATTGCTTCTCTTACTCCCCCTGTCGTCTTACTTCTACACTCCGCTTCCCTGATTTTCTCTCTGTTAGCCTCATTCTCTCTGTCCCTTTAGTCTCTCACTCCTCTTCTGTCACGCTAACTCCCTATAACTCAGCCATACTCCCACACTCACCTTCTTTCAGACCTTCTCCTTTACTTTCCTTACTCTCACTTCCCTTTCTTTACTCCTTCACTGTTTTCCCTTCCTTTACTCTCCTTACTCCACTTCACTAATTCCTTCTCTTACTCCCTCTGTCCTCTTCTACACTTCCCTTCCCTCATTCTCTCTCTGTTAGCCTCATTCTCTCTGACCCTTTAGTCTGTCATTCCTCTTCTATCACGCTCACTCCCTATAACACAGCCACACTCCCTCACTTATGTTTCTTTCCTCCCTCACTCAGTCTTCTACTCTCACTTTTTCTTTCACTTTCTCTGTCTCTTCACTCCCTTACTCACCTTGTCTCACACTCACTTGCCTTTATCCAGTCTGTATCTCCACTCTTTCCTAAATATCACTGCTCTTTTCTTACCCTTCCACACCCCCGTTCCTTTACTACATTTTCTTCACTTATCCTCATTCTACATGTTCACTCTCCTTCTCGTCACTCACTTCCCACACTCACCTTCTTTCAGTCCCCCTACTTCACTTCCCTTCCCCCTCGTACCTTTCTTTACTTTCTCACTCATTTTCCTCTCCTCTCTTACTGCACTCCACTTCAGTTACTCTTTTTGATTTTATTAAGAATACAGCTCTTTTTTGAGATTTGGAGGTAGTTCTAAATAGAACTTTTTTTTTCTTCTTTTTTCGTTTTTTTCTCAACAAAAACAAAAACAGGGAATGGCAAACTGCTCAACAGGAGCAAAAAAAAAGAATCAAAATTAGGGGTGGAGACGGCAGCGGTGATTTTCTCGGGTTCGGACAATGTTCAAAATAATTTGTTCACCATAACAAAGTAATTCATCACAATCATTGCATTTGATTGTGATTCCATCGAAAACAGGCTGGCTATTAGGAATCGGCTGTTCTGGTCGCCCCCTCACCGATACAGTTGCTTCTCCAGTTGAAGTAGAAGCACCATCCCTTGGAGCCTCTCGTGCCAGAGCCCTGACACTCTCCCGGGCATAGTTCTGGGGGTGCCTCCTCTGGACGTGCCGAATCATGGTCGAATTTCCAAATGAGTATTTCCTGGTAGGGTCACCCCGTGACAGGACAGTATGACACATTCGGCACTCCACTTTTGGAGCATATACTTTTTTTTGGTCTGCAGGTATTGAAAAAATTTCCATATGAAATGCTCCTTTACTCTAGGCTGAGGAGCCTCTTCCTCTATGAACCCATCTGAGTCCTCACTGCTACTGGTGGGTCTAGCAGCCATGATAATCCCAAAAAGATTGAGCAGGAAAAAGACAGGTCTTGCAGTCACAAAAGTGAAAGAAGAAGATAAAGGAAATGGGTGGGGATTTCATTCTTTGTAAAAAAAAAACAATGAAAAGTGTTATTTTAAGGTCACATGACTTGACGCGCTTACGCTGTGCGCACCGGAGCACCTCCGGGGGTGCTTACGCGGCGCGAACGTAGGCACTTACGGGGGCGCTTACGCGGCGCGCCTGAGTGACGTTTTGGTAGCTTTACGGAAATGCAAAATCATTTTCATTCGGAAAATCAAAAATACTGCTTTTATAAGTATGGTACTGAATGTCTTGCATTATTATTTAGTTTTCATACATATTTTTTTTTTACGAACGCAGAAATAGCGCTCTCGCTGCACTCTCGGGAGAGCTTACCGGTTCGCGAACGCTGAGCGCTCCAAGACAAAATGATACGGGTAAGCTACAGTGAACAAATAATTTTTTACAAAAAAATTAATTATAATTAATAGTTATAAAAAACAGCTAATAAAAAAAATTGTAGGTTACAAAGTCGATATACAAAGGAATTAGCTTTTAAAAAAACTATAAAATTCACTGAAAAACACCATAGGTTTCACAAATGTTATAGTTAGGAATTAGCATTTAAAAAACCTTTGAAATTCACTAAAAAAACAGGTTTCACAATCGTCATCAGTGATGTCATTTGAGATGTCATGTCTTGCTTGTTGTTTGAAAGATCAAATTTTCGAGCGAATGTAAATATTCGCCCCTCTGAGTAGTCATTAGCATCTCTTACAAATTTGTTATGTTTTCTTTGTCTTACAGTTTCCTCATGTTTGTCAATTTGCTTTTCCAGGTCTTCCTTGAATTTTGCCATTTCAAGATTTAATTTTATTGATTCCAATTCCTTCTCCACTTCCTTTAATTGTTCCTTCACTTTTTCAAAGGCGATTTCAATGTGTTTGACCAGTATTTTGATTAGACCCAAAGATGAATTCAATATATATTCGCCCCATTCACATAGTAAATCATTGGTCGCATCCTGTTGGCTGGGCATCAACATGATTCGGAGTCCTCTTGGCACTCTTTCCACCTCCAAGTATTTACGTAATGCGATCATTTCCCAAGATTTGTTTATATGTTTTTTGTTTAATTTCTCCCATAGTCTCAATTTGGTTTTTGGATTGTTTTTTCCTGCTGTGTTTTGTTTATCCTGTATTTTCTTTATGTTACCCTTTTCAAACATGGTTGTTAAATGTTCCTTTCTCTTGGCTTCTCTTTTCTCCATTTCTGTTTTATTGTGCTGTAATGTATTACGATATTCGTTTTATCTGTCTATTGTGATGGCTGTTAATTTTCATTTTTTTGTTATTGCTTAGTCTAACTCAGGACTTTATTACGAGTAGTCCTCCCACAATGTCAGCGTTTGCTTTCGGTGAAAATTACACTTTAACCGAGTGGCTTCTTTAGTCAAACCCTCACTTTCTAATTCAAGATGTTCTTCATCTATATGTGTTGATATATATAGGTTTTGATTAGACAGGAGGTCGCACATAGATACAGGCTGTTTATGTTGTATGCACTGATTTATTCGTTACCATTTGTTATGTGCCCATACAGGGCGTAATGGATTGATTGCGCGCACAATGCCCATCCAGGGGCTTTATTGTGTACAATTTCTGTTTTTCCAAAGCGCGATGTGTATATATGTATATATACCTGCAATTGGGTACACATATTTTATGTGTCTTATAAGATGGCGCTGATTTTGGCTGGGAGGGAACAACAGCGTTGTGGTCCCTTGTTTATTTTGTTGAACAAATGGTTGCTTAAATGTGTGTCTATGCGGCGTTTCGGTAGACATAGAAAAAGGTATTTTACCGAAACGCGTCTGTTTGCTGTGTCGGTTTGGTGTCAATAAAGACTCAAACAGCCCCCGCGAGTGCTTTTTTCTCTGTGGATGGAAATCTGTGAGAGGAGAGTGAAGCGGCAATTGATTTGCGGGTGCACCCCCGAATTAAATGCACCCGCCTGCGAGTGCATCGCTCTGGTGTTGTTTGGAGCTGATATATATATATATATATATATTACCTACTGGCGGTCGCCAGTAGGTAGTTATAGTTAGGATTGGCTACCATAGGAAATCCGCAACATTCTATTGGGAATAACTCTGGCGCTGGTTGAGGAATTTGTGTGTAATTTTCCCAAAATTTTGGCCAGCTCCGCTCCGCTCCTTCCCTGGAAGTTTCGGGGGGATTCGTGAAGTGGCGGCTGCGAAAAAAGGGAGGTCCCAAAACGTGTTTTCCCCATGTTAATTTCCATAGGACGGTCTGACAAGTCTACAGCCCGAACCGCTGAACGGAATTACGCCAAACTTGGCAAAATTGTAGGGACTGGTACGCAGATGTGCCTTTGCTATATTTGGTGAAAATTGCTCAAGTGGTTTTTTTGAAAATTAACTTCAAAAACACATATATATCTATAAGCGCTCTCCGAGCGCTCACAGGTGCGCGTACCGGGGAGCGCACCCGGCGCGCTACGGGAGTGTGCGAGCGAAAGCTGATTGGCTATCGGTTGTCTGTCAACATTCTAAACAGTCCGGAGAGTCCGCCATCTTGTGTCTCGGTAGAAACGAGACACAAGAGGTGAAAAAGAAAGGGGGATATAATTAAAAGGGGGCAGAGTAGACACATCCTGACCCCCTAGGTTTTCTGAGGGGGGCCTAGAAGGACCCTGAAGGGCAAAAAAACTTTTTTTTATTTTAATTTTCGCGGGGTAAGCGCTGGGTGCGTTCCCAGGTGCGCGCTCCTGTACGCGCACCCTGAGCGTGCCACAGGGAAAAATAGTGTAACATATTATAGTAAAAAAATAATTTAGAGTGCTTAGAGGTAGGGTAGCTCTGAAAAGAGCTGTTGTGTAATGTGGGTGTTTTTTGTACCTACAAGTAGGTACCAATGCAGAGTCTTATATTCAAGAGGAAAACTCGATTCCCCTCATCTGTAAAATGCACACCATCTCTCCTATTGATGTCTTGCATGTTGTAACGCAAGTTGTTGTGGTAAATGGAATCCATACCATAGTCTCTGAGGAAAGCAGAAACAGATTTATTCACATGTTTCCTTGCTTTCTCAATCTATGGACAAAATTGGTTGGACCAGTTCCATTTTTGCCTTTGGCATATATTAGAAAATACCTAGGCAGTTTTTGGAAAAAGTGACATCAATTGCCCAAAGATGTCCTTTAAAAGCATTTCCAGACCTACCCCAGTCAAAGTGCCCAGGTCATTGGCACCACAGTGCACAATTATGAGGTCAGGGTGTGGTAGATGCATAAAGGATTTTACCAATGGTATCAATTGGTGACTTCTCAATCCTCTCTGTCCAATCCATACAATGTCCACATTTGGTAAATCAAAGTTGTAAATACCTCTGTTAGCTGCGTATTTTTTACTCCAGTGGCAAAGCTATCACCCACAAACCAGACTTTTGGCATCTTGAAGGTAGATGTGCTTGTATTCAGATGAGTTGTGGAAATGAAATGGCAGTTTGAAAGTAGGAGTTATGTAAAATAGTAGTTGATATTCAGTGCACATGAAAAACAAAAAATGATTGGTGCTTTCTTAACATTCTCCACTGAAAGCTAGGGTGCATGCTTTTGTTTTTTGAAAGAAGTCATTTCAATGGTTGAGGAAAAGTGATTTCAAGAAACATTGCACATGATTAGCTGGTACATTGAGCGGTCAAACACCCTTGCTGCTTTTCTTTTTGCAACATAGTATGATGAACTTCTGAACTGTGTGCTGGGTGAGAAGGGAGTTACCATGGTAACAGGGGAATGAGCACTGGGGGATGGGTGAATGTTATGTGACTTTCAAAGTGTTCAAAAGTACAACCAATTAAAATGTGCAGTTTCTTACTCCACTTCATTAACTCCTTCTCTTACTCCTTCTGTCCTCTTACTTCTACACTCCCCTTCCCACATTCTCTCTTTGTTAGCCTCATTCTCTCCGTCCCCTTCGTCTCTCACTCCTTTTCTTTCACGCTCACTCCCTATAACTCAGCCATACTCCAACATTCACCTTCTTTCAGACCTTTTCCTTTACTTTCCTTCCTCTGTCTTCCCATCCTTCGCTCCTTCACTCTTTTCCCTTGCCTTACTCCCCTTACTCCATTTCAATAACTCCTTCTCTCAATCCCTCTGTCTTCTAACTTACTCACTCCCCTTCTCTCACTCTCTCTCTGTTACCCCCATTCTCTCCGTCCCTTTAGTCTCTCACTCCTCTTCTATCACACTCACTCCCTATAACTGAGCCATACACCCACACTCACCTTCTTTCAGACCTTCAGCTTTACTTTCTTTCCTCTCTCTTCCCTTCCTTCACTTCTTCACTGCTTCCCTTCCCTTACTCTCCTTACTCCACTTCACTAATTCCTTTTCTTACTCCCTCTGTCCTCTTACTTCTACACTCCCCTTATCTCATTCTCTCTCTGTTAGTCTCATTCTCTCCATCCCTTTAGTCTCTCACTCCTCTTCTGTCACACTCACTCCCTATAAGTCAGCCATACTCCCACACTCACCTTCTTTGAAACCTTCTCCTTTACTTCCCTTCCTCTCTCTTCCCATCCTTTGCTCCTTCACCCTTTTCCCTTCCCTTACTCATTCTCTCCGACCCTTTAGTCTCTCACTCCTCTTCTGTCACACTCACTCCCTATAACTGAGCCATACTCCCAGACTCACCTTCTTTCAGACCTTCTCCTTTACTTTACTTCCTCTCTCTTCCCATCCTTCGCTCTTTCACTGTTTTCCCTTCCCTTACTCTCCTTACTCCACTTCACTAATTCCTTGTCTTACTCCCTCTGTCCTCTTACTTCTACACTCCCCTTACCTCATTCTCTCTCTGTTAGCCTCATTCTCTCCGTCCCTTTAGTCTCTCACTCCTCTTCTGTCACACTCACTCCCTATAAATCAGCCATACTCCCACACTCACCTTCTTTCAGACCTTCTCCTTTACTTTCCTTCCTCTCTCTTCCCTTCCTTTGCACCTTCACTCTTTTCCCTTCCCTTACTTTCCTTACTCCACTTCACTAATTGCTTCTCTTACTCCCCCTGTCGTCTTACTTCTACACTCCGCTTCCCTGATTTTCTCTCTGTTAGCCTCATTCTCTCCGTCCCTTTAGTCTCTCACTCCTCTTCTGTCACGCTAACTCCCTATAACTCAGCCATACTCCCACACTCACCTTCTTTCAGACCTTCTCCTTTACTTTCCTTACTCTCACTTCCCTTTCTTTACTCCTTCACTGTTTTCCCTTCCTTTACTCTCCTTACTCCACTTCACTAATTCCTTCTCTTACTCCCTCTGTCCTCTTACTTCTACACTTCCCTTCCCTCATTCTCTCTCTGTTAGCCTCATTCTCTCTGACCCTTTAGTCTGTCATTCCTCTTCTATCACGCTCACTCCCTATAACACAGCCACACTCCCTCACTTATGTTTCTTTCCTCCCTCACTCAGTCTTCTACTCTCACTTTTTCTTTCACTTTCTCTGTCTCTTCACTCCCTTACTCACCTTGTCTCACACTCACTTGCCTTTATCCAGTCTGTATCTCCACTCTTTCCTAAATATCACTGCTCTTTTCTTACCCTTCCACACCCCCGTTCCTTTACTACATTTTCTTCACTTATCCTCATTCTACATGTTCACTCTCCTTCTCGTCACTCACTTCCCACACTCACCTTCTTTCAGTCCCCCTACTTCACTTCCCTTCCCCCTCGTACCTTTCTTTACTTTCTCACTCATTTTCCTCTCCTCTCTTACTGCACTCCACTTCAGTTACTCTTTTTGATTTTATTAAGAATACAGCTCTTTTTTGAGATTTGGAGGTAGTTCTAAATAGAACTTTTTTTTTCTTCTTTTTTCGTTTTTTTCTCAACAAAAACAAAAACAGGGAATGGCAAACTGCTCAACAGGAGCAAAAAAAAAGAATCAAAATTAGGGGTGGAGACGGCAGCGGTGATTTTCTCGGGTTCGGACAATGTTCAAAATAATTTGTTCACCATAACAAAGTAATTCATCACAATCATTGCATTTGATTGTGATTCCATCGAAAACAGGCTGGCTATTTGGAATCGGCTGTTCTGGTCGCCCCCTCACCGATACAGTTGCTTCTCCAGTTGAAGTAGAAGCACCATCCCTTGGAGCCTCTCGTGCCAGAGCCCTGACACTCTCCCGGGCATAGTTCTGGGGGTGCCTCCTCTGGACGTGCCGAATCATGGTCGAATTTCCAAATGAGTATTTCCTGGTAGGGTCACCCCGTGACAGGACAGTATGACACATTCGGCACTCCACTTTTGGAGCATATACTTTTTTTTGGTCTGCAGGTATTGAAAAAATTTCCATATGAAATGCTCCTTTACTCTAGGCTGAGGAGCCTCTTCCTCTATGAACCCATCTGAGTCCTCACTGCTACTGGTGGGTCTAGCAGCCATGATAATCCCAACAAGATTGAGCAGGAAAAAGACAGGTCTTGCAGTCACAAAAGTGAAAGAAGAAGATAAAGGAAATGGGTGGGGATTTCATTCTTTGTAAAAAAAAAACAATGAAAAGTGTTATTTTAAGGTCACATGACTTGACGCGCTTACGCTGTGCGCACCGGAGCGCTTCCGGGGGTGCTTACGCGGCGCGAACGTAGGCACTTACGGGGGCGCTTACGCGGCGCGCCTGAGTGACGTTTTGGTAGCTTTACGGAAATGCAAAATCATTTTCATTCGGAAAATCAAAAATACTGCTTTTATAAGTATGGTACTGAATGTCTTGCATTATTATTTAGTTTTCATACATATTTTTTTTTTACGAACGCAGAAATAGCGCTCTCGCTGCGCTCTCGGGAGAGCTTACCGGTTCGCGAACGCTGAGCGCTCCAAGACAAAATGATACGGGTAAGCTACAGTGAACAAATAATTTTTTACAAAAAAATTAATTATAATTAATAGTTATAAAAAACAGCTAATAAAAAAAATTGTAGGTTACAAAGTCGATATACAAAGGAATTAGCTTTTAAAAAAACTATAAAATTCACTGAAAAACACCATAGGTTTCACAAATGTTATAGTTAGGAATTAGCATTTAAAAAACCTTTGAAATTCACTAAAAAAACAGGTTTCACAATCGTCATCAGTGATGTCATTTGAGATGTCATGTCTTGCTTGTTGTTTGAAAGATCAAATTTTCGAGCGAATGTAAATATTCGCCCCTCTGAGTAGTCATTAGCATCTCTTACAAATTTGTTATGTTTTCTTTGTCTTACAGTTTCCTCATGTTTGTCAATTTGCTTTTCCAGGTCTTCCTTGAATTTTGCTATTTCAAGATTTAATTTTATTGATTCCAATTCCTTCTCCACTTCCTTTAATTGTTCCTTCACTTTTTCAAAGGCGATTTCAATGTGTTTGACCAGTATTTTGATTAGACCCAAAGATGAATTCAATATATATTCGCCCCATTCACATAGTAAATCATTGGTCGCATCCTGTTGGCTGGGCATCAACATGATTCGGAGTCCTCTTGGCACTCTTTCCACCTCCAAGTATTTACGTAATGCGATCATTTCCCAAGATTTGTTTATATGTTTTTTGTTTAATTTCTCCCATAGTCTCAATTTGGTTTTTGGATTGTTTTTTCCTGCTGTGTTTTGTTTATCCTGTATTTTCTTTATGTTACCCTTTTCAAACATGGTTGTTAAATGTTCCTTTCTCTTGGCTTCTCTTTTCTCCATTTCTGTTTTATTGTGCTGTAATGTATTACGATATTCGTTTTATCTGTCTATTGTGATGGCTGTTAATTTTCATTTTTTTGTTATTGCTTAGTCCAACTCAGGACTTTATTACGAGTAGTCCTCCCACAATGTCAGCGTTTGCTTTCGGTGAAAATTACACTTTAACCGAGTGGCTTCTTTAGTCAAACCCTCACTTTCTAATTCAAGATGTTCTTCATCTATATGTGTTGATATATATAGGTTTTGATTAGACAGGAGGTCGCACATAGATACAGGCTGTTTATGTTGTATGCACTGATTTATTCGTTACCATTTGTTATGTGCCCATACAGGGCGTAATGGATTGATTGCGCGCACAATGCCCATCCAGGGGCTTTATTGTGTACAATTTCTGTTTTTCCAAAGCGCGATGTGTATATATGTATATATACCTGCAATTGGGTACACATATTTTATGTGTCTTATAAGATGGCGCTGATTTTGGCTGGGAGGGAACAACAGCGTTGTGGTCCCTTGTTTATTTTGTTGAACAAATGGTTGCTTAAATGTGTGTCTATGCGGCGTTTCGGTAGACATAGAAAAAGGTATTTTACCGAAACGCGTCTGTTTGCTGTGTCGGTTTGGTGTCAATAAAGACTCAAACAGCCCCCGCGAGTGCTTTTTTCCTTGTGGATGGAAATCTGTGAGAGGAGAGTGAAGCGGCAATTGATTTGCGGGTGCACCCCCGAATTAAATGCACCCGCCTGCGAGTGCATCGCTCTGGTGTTGTTTGGAGCTGATATATATATATATATATATTACCTACTGGCGGTCGCCAGTAGGTAGTTATAGTTAGGATTGGCTACCATAGGAAATCCGCAACATTCTATTGGGAATAACTCTGGCGCTGGTTGAGGAATTTGTGTGTAATTTTCCCAAAATTTTGGCCAGCTCCGCTCCGCTCCTTCCCTGGAAGTTTCGGGGGGATTCGTGAAGTGGCGGCTGCGAAAAAAGGGAGGTCCCAAAACGTGTTTTCCCCATGTTAATTTCCATAGGACGGTCTGACAAGTCTGCAGCCCGAACCGCTGAACGGAATTACGCCAAACTTGGCAAAATTGTAGGGACTGGTACGCAGATGTGCCTTTGCTATATTTGGTGAAAATTGCTCAAGTGGTTTTTTTGAAAATTAACTTCAAAAACACATATATATCTATAAGCGCTCTCCGAGCGCTCACAGGTGCGCGTACCGGGGAGCGCACCCGGCGCGCTACGGGAGTGTGCGAGCGAAAGCTGATTGGCTATCGGTTGTCTGTCAACATTCTAAACAGTCCGGAGAGTCCGCCATCTTGTGTCTCGGTAGAAACGAGACACAAGAGGTGAAAAAGAAAGGGGGATATAATTAAAAGGGGGCAGAGTAGACACATCCTGACCCCCTAGGTTTTCTGAGGGGGGCCTAGAAGGACCCTGAAGGGCAAAAAAACTTTTTTTTATTTTAATTTTCGCGGGGTAAGCGCTGGGTGCGTTCCCAGGTGCGCGCTCCGGTACGCGCACCCTGAGCGTGCCACAGGGAAAAATAGTGTAACAAATTATAGTAAAAAAATAATTTAGAGTGCTTAGAGGTAGGGTAGCTCTGAAAAGAGCTGTTGTGTAATGTGGGTGTTTTTTGTACCTACAAGTAGGTACCAATGCAGAGTCTTATATTCAAGAGGAAAACTCGATTCCCCTCATCTGTAAAATGCACACCATCTCTCCTATAGATGTCTTGCATGTTGTAACGCAAGTTGTTGTGGTAAATGGAATCCATACCATAGTCTCTGAGGAAAGCAGAAACAGATTTATTCACATGTTTCCTTGCTTTCTCAATCTATGGACAAAATTGGTTGGACCAGTTCCATTTTTGCCTTTGGCATATATTAGAAAATACCTAGGCAGTTTTTGGAAAAAGTGACATCAATTGCCCAAAGATGTCCTTTAAAAGCATTTCCAGACCTACCCCAGTCAAAGTGCCCAGGTCATTGGCACCACAGTGCACAATTATGAGGTCAGGGTGTGGTAGATGCATAAAGGATTTTACCAATGGTATCAATTGGTGACTTCTCAATCCTCTCTGTCCAATCCATACAATGTCCACATTTGGTAAATCAAAGTTGTAAATACCTCTGTTAGCTGCGTATTTTTTACTCCAGTGGCAAAGCTATCACCCACAAACCAGACTTTTGGCATCTTGAAGGTAGATGTGCTTGTATTCAGATGAGTTGTGGAAATGAAATGGCAGTTTGAAAGTAGGAGTTATGTAAAATAGTAGTTGATATTCAGTGCACATGAAAAACAAAAAATGATTGGTGCTTTCTTAACATTCTCCACTGAAAACTAGGGTGCATGCTTTTGTTTTTTGAAAGAAGTCATTTCAATGGTTGAGGAAAAGTGATTTCAAGAAACATTGCACATGATTAGCTGGTACATTGAGCGGTCAAACACCCTTGCTGCTTTTCTTTTTGCAACATAGTATGATGAACTTCTGAACTGTGTGCTGGGTGAGAAGGGAGTTACCATGGTAACAGGGGAATGAGCACTGGGGGATGGGTGAATGTTATGTGACTTTCAAAGTGTTCAAAAGTACAACCAATTAAAATGTGCAGTTTCTTACTCCACTTCATTAACTCCTTCTCTTACTCCTTCTGTCCTCTTACTTCTACACTCCCCTTCCCACATTCTCTCTTTGTTAGCCTCATTCTCTCCGTCCCCTTCGTCTCTCACTCCTTTTCTTTCACGCTCACTCCCTATAACTCAGCCATACTCCAACATTCACCTTCTTTCAGACCTTTTCCTTTACTTTCCTTCCTCTGTCTTCCCATCCTTCGCTCCTTCACTCTTTTCCCTTGCCTTACTCCCCTTACTCCATTTCAATAACTCCTTCTCTCAATCCCTCTGTCTTCTAACTTACTCACTCCCCTTCTCTCACTCTCTCTCTGTTACCCCCATTCTCTCCGTCCCTTTAGTCTCTCACTCCTCTTCTATCACACTCACTCCCTATAACTGAGCCATACACCCACACTCACCTTCTTTCAGACCTTCAGCTTTACTTTCTTTCCTCTCTCTTCCCTTCCTTCACCTCTTCACTGCTTCCCTTCCCTTACTCTCCTTACTCCACTTCACTAATTCCTTTTCTTACTCCCTCTGTCCTCTTACTTCTACACTCCCCTTATCTCATTCTCTCTCTGTTAGTCTCATTCTCTCCATCCCTTTAGTCTCTCACTCCTCTTCTGTCACACTCACTCCCTATAAGTCAGCCATACTCCCACACTCACCTTCTTTGAAACCTTCTCCTTTACTTCCCTTCCTCTCTCTTCCCATCCTTTGCTCCTTCACCCTTTTCCCTTCCCTTACTCATTCTCTCCGTCCCTTTAGTCTCTCACTCCTCTTCTGTCACACTCACTCCCTATAACTGAGCCATACTCCCAGACTCACCTTCTTTCAGACCTTCTCCTTTACTTTACTTCCTCTCTCTTCCCATCCTTCGCTCTTTCACTGTTTTCCCTTCCCTTACTCTCCTTACTCCACTTCACTAATTCCTTGTCTTACTCCCTCTGTCCTCTTACTTCTACACTCCCCTTACCTCATTCTCTCTCTGTTAGCCTCATTCTCTCCGTCCCTTTAGTCTCTCACTCCTCTTCTGTCACACTCACTCCCTATAAATCAGCCATACTCCCACACTCACCTTCTTTCAGACCTTCTCCTTTACTTTCCTTCCTCTCTCTTCCCTTCCTTTGCACCTTCACTCTTTTCCCTGCCCTTACTTTCCTTACTCCACTTCACTAATTGCTTCTCTTACTCCCCCTGTCGTCTTACTTCTACACTCCGCTTCCCTGATTTTCTCTCTGTTAGCCTCATTCTCTCCGTCCCTTTAGTCTCTCACTCCTCTTCTGTCACGCTAACTCCCTATAACTCAGCCATACTCCCACACTCACCTTCTTTCAGACCTTCTCCTTTACTTTCCTTACTCTCACTTCCCTTTCTTTACTCCTTCACTGTTTTCCCTTCCTTTACTCTCCTTACTCCACTTCACTAATTCCTTCTCTTACTCCCTCTGTCCTCTTACTTCTACACTTCCCTTCCCTCATTCTCTCTCTGTTAGCCTCATTCTCTCTGACCCTTTAGTCTGTCATTCCTCT
This sequence comes from Lissotriton helveticus, assembly GCF_964261635.1. NCBI lineage: Eukaryota > Metazoa > Chordata > Amphibia > Caudata > Salamandridae > Lissotriton > Lissotriton helveticus. Next base: position 711,263,139 of record NC_136057.1, on the reverse strand, counting down.
TCTATCACGCTCACTCCCTATAACACAGCCACACTCCCTCACTTATGTTTCTTTCCTCCCTCACTCAGTCTTCTACTCTCACTTTTTCTTTCACTTTCTCTGTCTCTTCACTCCCTTACTCACCTTGTCTCACACTCACTTGCCTTTATCCAGTCTGTATCTCCACTCTTTCCTAAATATCACTGCTCTTTTCTTACCCTTCCACACCCCCGTTCCTTTACTACATTTTCTTCACTTATCCTCATTCTACATGTTCACTCTCCTTCTCGTCACTCACTTCCCACACTCACCTTCTTTCAGTCCCCCTACTTCACTTCCCTTCCCCCTCGTACCTTTCTTTACTTTCTCACTCATTTTCCTCTCCTCTCTTACTGCACTCCACTTCAGTTACTCTTTTTGATTTTATTAAGAATACAGCTCTTTTTTGAGATTTGGAGGTAGTTCTAAATAGAACTTTTTTTTTCTTCTTTTTTCGTTTTTTTCTCAACAAAAACAAAAACAGGGAATGGCAAACTGCTCAACAGGAGCAAAAAAAAAGAATCAAAATTAGGGGTGGAGACGGCAGCGGTGATTTTCTCGGGTTCGGACAATGTTCAAAATAATTTGTTCACCATAACAAAGTAATTCATCACAATCATTGCATTTGATTGTGATTCCATCGAAAACAGGCTGGCTATTTGGAATCGGCTGTTCTGGTCGCCCCCTCACCGATACAGTTGCTTCTCCAGTTGAAGTAGAAGCACCATCCCTTGGAGCCTCTCGTGCCAGAGCCCTGACACTCTCCCGGGCATAGTTCTGGGGGTGCCTCCTCTGGACGTGCCGAATCATGGTCGAATTTCCAAATGAGTATTTCCTGGTAGGGTCACCCCGTGACAGGACAGTATGACACATTCGGCACTCCACTTTTGGAGCATATACTTTTTTTTGGTCTGCAGGTATTGAAAAAATTTCCATATGAAATGCTCCTTTACTCTAGGCTGAGGAGCCTCTTCCTCTATGAACCCATCTGAGTCCTCACTGCTACTGGTGGGTCTAGCAGCCATGATAATCCCAAAAAGATTGAGCAGGAAAAAGACAGGTCTTGCAGTCACAAAAGTGAAAGAAGAAGATAAAGGAAATGGGTGGGGATTTCATTCTTTGTAAAAAAAAACAATGAAAAGTGTTATTTTAAGGTCACATGACTTGACGCGCTTACGCTGTGCGCACCGGAGCGCTTCCGGGGGTGCTTACGCGGCGCGAACGTAGGCACTTACGGGGGCGCTTACGCGGCGCGCCTGAGTGACGTTTTGGTAGCTTTACGGAAATGCAAAATCATTTTCATTCGGAAAATCAAAAATACTGCTTTTATAAGTATGGTACTGAATGTCTTGCATTATTATTTAGTTTTCGTACATATTTTTTTTTTACGAACGCAGAAATAGCGCTCTCGCTGCGCTCTCGGGAGAGCTTACCGGTTCGCGAACGCTGAGCGCTCCAAGACAAAATGATACGGGTAAGCTACAGTGAACAAATAATTTTTTACAAAAAAATTAATTATAATTAATAGTTATAAAAAACAGCTAATAAAAAAAATTGTAGGTTACAAAGTCGATATACAAAGGAATTAGCTTTTAAAAAAACTATAAAATTCACTGAAAAACACCATAGGTTTCACAAATGTTATAGTTAGGAATTAGCATTTAAAAAACCTTTGAAATTCACTAAAAAAACAGGTTTCACAATCGTCATCAGTGATGTCATTTGAGGTGTCATCAGTGATGTCACCAGTGATGTCATTTGAGATGTCATCAGTGATGTCATCAGTGATGTCACTGACCATGTCATGAATGATGTAATATGTGACATCATCAGCAGTGGATTACGAGCGCGCGAGTTTTAGTGAGTCCAACTAACTATAACGTGGGAATTTCAATGGTTTTGTATGAGGAAAATGTTCAGCTAACTATAACTGGTGTGAAACGTATGGTTTTTTCAGTGAATATATATATATATATATATATATATATATATATATATATATATATACTGAAACATGCACAGAACAAATAAAGCTCAATTTGCAAAAATGTCAATGAAATACTATGCTTGCTAAGGGAAAGTTGGAGCTCAAGAAAAAACACATTTAAAGCTTAAAATGCATACATCAGCTCTCAATGAATTAAACTTATTTGGAATAAAATATAATGCATCAAATCATTATTTCATAAAAAAAGAATAATAATAAATGTTTCAACATTTTTACATGTAAATTATTCTTAAAACACATTTTACCAAGATCGTTTCTATATTTTCATGACGGTCCCTACTGTTACCTCTGAAAGCACCACAATCTAATTATAATGCATTTGCAATGAAAGACAATAGAACTGTTAGGCCTCGTCATTAAATAAAAGATAATTTAAAATATATTTAAATGCTGTGACTTTTATGCTGCTTTGTTGTTAAATGGAAGGCTATATACATTTTTACACATTTTTCTAAATTAAAAAGCAAAAAAATTAATTTATAAATTATAATACCAAGAATTCTTCCAAGAAAACATACCTAATTTACTGGCAACTCCAATTCCAAGGTGGTGCAACAGGTCTTCCTCCTGAGACATTACGTCGACCCAACTGTGTTGCATCTGCTGCACTATATGCTCTGTCGCCGCTAGTGCCACAAGATAGCAGCGCACCTTCGTGCAGTGCCTTGTTCTATCTTCAAATATGTAGTCTTGACCCACTCTTCCAAATGCTTCATAACAACATCTGCAGAAGTAAGTGCACTACCAGCTACATCAGTGCTCCATCATGCCTCTGTACAAAGTTTGTTTTTTGTCCCTTCCCAGGCATACCTAATAATAATTCTAACTACAACTACTTACAACACCCCAAACTAACCACACCACACCACCTAAAACCCACAAAACCCCCAACAATGCAATCACAGAACAATACAAAGGCAAATTTTAAAACATCATTAATCACAAATATAAAACACGACAGCTCATTTTAACAAGAATACTATAGAAAACCACACACAACATAATTACTGGTGTAAGCACTACTCTCTATCCAAATTCGCAAAACTCCTCCCGAACACACTTTCAACTCCAAATCACGCCAACTCCCTGGCACATAAAAGCAAAAAAGAACTAGCAAAAATGTGCTCCCTGGTAACCATGCCATTTGTGTCATTTGTGTGCGCAATAATAATGCATCTTTGGTCCATGCAACACCACGCAATGAGTAGATGGTTGAGGCTGCATTATGAAAAGTTGTACATCTTTCATTTTTTTTTCTTCATAGAAAAAATAATGAAAGATGGATTATAAATAGATTTTAATGTATATAATCCAATTATGAAAAAAGGTACATGTATTTTATAAGTGGATTAAAAAAATATACTAAATACAAATACACAAGCATATCACATGTACTGACTTATAATGTAATAGCTATCTATTTATAAACACAAAAAAGTTTAAAGACATTTTCAGCTTACAATGTGTGCTGGAGAAAGCAGCACACATTTTAAGCGGACATTCCAAGGACTAATAGATATATTTATCTGTATTTGGCCTCTCTGTGTTTTGGCCATACCTGTGTGGCAATCCCATGGTGTACTAACATATGTAACTCAATGCATACATCACATTTGATAGGTGATGCATTGCAAGAGCCATGTTCGATCTTCAAACACATACCACAACAAAATGAAGCTCAACACAGCACATGTAGCTTTGTTACCCTACAATTGTTTTTGAAATCACGCAAGCAGGAAAAAATAGCCCTTTGCGTGGCTTAGATTTGTACAATTGGAATAAGTGTTTATGCTGTCATTCCATCTCCTTACACAACACAAGTACAATGCAAAGGTTGATTTATAATGGGCTAAAATATTATATGCCATATGTGCAAATATCCTCAATATTATGTGAAAAACTAATTTGTAAAGGAACATTTTTAGGAGAATGAGGACACATGATAGACATGGATTTTACAAAGTAAATAGTCCAAGAATAAAAAATAATACAATTTGTAAAGTAGGGAGAAAATGATAACATTTTAAAAATGTATGAGATATATTTAAGTTTTTTTCAAGGTATATATATATTTTATTTTTTTTAAGATGTGCAACTGTAAAAGCCACTTTTATACGGCATGGGACAAAGTATGAGATGTTGTTCCAAACGTTGATAGATGATTCTTCATACTATATATGTCTGTCACATGAAATGGAGTAATGTGTGATTATAATATGATTTTCTAGTAAACCTTCATCCATTGAGTGCCATTGTTAGCGCAGATTAGTGAGTACAAGTGGTCTTGCTGATGACTTAAGTGTAATGTATGCACAGACAAACTACTCAAAATACATCCAGCGTACTATAAATAATTTACCGAAGTGAAATATAATTTATTTTGCAGTAACTTAATGACTAAATAGCAGCACAAAGTATTGTACAAGACACTGTAAGGAAGTAAGCATATTCATATTCAAAATACAGATACACTAGCGTCATCAGGGTGGCCTTCAACTTACAGTTTCATGTAAAAGGATGTTAATTCTGCCAAATTAATGTTTGATTACTTCATAGCTAAGGCATATTACTGTGTTACTTTCCAAGGAGTTTAACAATTACATAGGAAATAATAAACATGGGCCCACGCAGCAACACTACAATCGTGACAAGATCCACCATTTGCCAAAAACCCACTGATCAGTATTACACACTCAAGTTTAATTTGTGGTTCTGAGATACTATCCTTGCATCTGTGAGCCAGCAGTGAGTGTCAATACGTTATCTGTGCCTAAGATAACAAACTTCAATGTTACTTCAACAATAATGTGAAAAGTCTTCTCCCCTGCCAGGTGATGAATCTTGGGTGCTCCAGGACTTAGCTGGTTAAACGTTGCTCCTTCCTCAGGCAACACAACTCGCTTATTATGTGTGGTTTAGTACTGTCCTAGGTCAAAGGGCCTCTCTCTTGATCACAACCCACCCCTGACCTGTCCTCTTAATGTACACAGACCAATGTAACTTAATATTCTCCTCATTCCCATCATGAATCACATGGACTGATGGTAGACTCAAGCACCAGCACAGAAATGCAACCCTTAATCTCCTGCACACCACCATTTTGGTATACATAATTTGCTGCAACACACACAGGCATGCAAAACAACTGGCTCAATGATATTGAGGGACAAGATAGGTACAATCTGCTCACAAGATCTTCTCTGTTGGATTAACACTGGACCTTGATCCCTCCAGGCAATCTCATTATCCTCATAGAGCCCACTGGTCTTGGGTAATGCAGAAGCTGTTGTTCTTGGATCCTAAAGAGTGTTCTTATTATACCAAGATAATTTACCCACACACCATATAGAAGAGTATCCGAGCCTTACTCTTTGGTCCTGGACACAACAGAATGAAATTGTGCAGAGCATATCCAACGGAATGTGCATCTTCTATATCATTATTTTCTAGTCATAACCTCACCTTTAAACAAAATACTTCCTGGCATAGTTGTGATTTAATATTTTTGCCTTAGAGCTTTCAAATGATGTTTGTTGATCAATTTAAACACCACACTCCTTTTGAGGGGATCATCATTTGGAGAGCATTATGTCTCAGCAGGTCATCTCAAATCTTGAGATAGCCAGACAAAGGACATGGGGTTGAGAAGTATTCCCACAATGGATGTGAGGCTGAGTGGTATGTCTATAAAAGGTTTGCAAAGTCCAAATTTCATCTATTGTAAGATCACCTTATCACACCTGTCTCTTTCAAATTATGTGTCCAATCTCCTTGGACTGATTTTATTTTCATAAAAAAGCTTTTACAAAGTATAATATAATTCTAATAAAAGACAATAAAGCAATTTGTGTGTGAAAATAACATTTTATTTGTTTTAATATTCTGTTTCATTAATGATGCATAAAGGAAAGTCAACTTTACTGAAAAGTAAAAGCTTTACACAAAGGTAAAGAATCTAAACACGATATATTCATCATTCATTTGAAAAAATTATAAATAACATGCACAAATCTGAAAAGGCTGCACACAGGTAACAATACATAGAGAAAATAAACACTGTTACCACAACACTTGACTGCAGAATGAAAAAAGAGGGCATGGTCGCAACACCAGAAAAAATAATTTACTGGTCAAGAACAACTCAATAATGTTCACCTCCCAAACTTGTTTTGCCAGGTTGTACAATCTACATCATCAACCTCTGTAGATTCTGCATGCTCCTCATCTCATGGAGGGGTAGACGGAAGATGAGGAGCCAATGTAGAATCTGTAGAGGAAGAAGATGTAGGACACAAGTGAGAAAGAACATTAGAGAGAGAAGTAAAGACTGCGTGAAAATTCATCCCTGGCAAGCCTGCTGACTCTCTAAGATGGCACTCAGAGTTGCGCTGAAGGAGCCCATCTAGGACTCCACACCATAATGGAATAACTAGATTGAGAAATGTTCCCTAATTGAGCGATTAGGGGCCAGATGGGTTAGGGGCCAGATGTGCGACCCTAAATTGCATGCGCAAAAGGTTTCCAACCAGTTTGTGCGTCCAAAATGTTACTGGGCCATGTACAATTCCTAATTAGCAAGTCGCAATTTATTTGCAACTCGCTAATTAGGAATTGCGAGTCGCTATTAGGAAGGAACGTGCCAAGGGTATCCTTTCCCAATAGCGAGTCTCAACCCTATGTAAGAATGTTTTGTGACTGCAATTGCGGTCCCAAAACACTTGCAAATTACCACCCTCTTCAAGAAGGTGGTAATGGAGTTGCAAATGGGAAGGGGTCCCCAGGGTCCCCAGGCGCCCCCTTACCCTTTGTGACTGGCTCCCAAAATATTTTTTAAGGACAGGCAGTGGCCCCAGGGTGCACTACCAGCCCTTAAATAATGAAGCGAATACGTTTCTTTTTTTTTTAATGCATCCCATTTTCCTTTAAGAAAAATTGGCCTGCTGGCCCCAGCATGCCACCATACCTGGGAGGGCCAGCCATTCCCAATGGTGTCGCAAATTGCGAGTGGCTCAATATAATTCATGAGCCTCACATTTTGCGACCCCATTGGGCCCCATTGGGAATCGCTAACAGTGTCTCTAACACTGTTGCACATTTGCTTTTGCGACTTGAAAATAGCAACTCACAATTTTTCGCAATTTTGCGAGTCGCAAAAGCAAATGGTTGGACATCTGGCCCTAGATCTTGCTGGAATGTTTGCTGAGCCTGTTCTTAATTACTCTTCTCCTTCATCACTTCAGCTATATCTGCTAGAGAATCATGAAATCCCTGTTTCCCAGAATGGACGTCTCTGGTTTCACTTGAAGTGCCCATGTTAGGGCTGAGATGCATCAGGATTCCTTCAAGAGTGCCTGCCAGTGTCCCCATCCCCAACTTGACAACCTCTAACATCCGCTGCTGGATCCCATACACTTTCAGTTCACTGTAGGGTCAACTAGTTGGTCTCCAGCAAGCTGGATCTGAGCAGGATGGGAAGAAGTCTGGGTTGGTTCCTCTGGAAACAAAGCAGCATCTTCTTCCTCTGCCAAGTCAGGAGGAAAACTGTTGAGAGTAGTCAGGATTTGATCAATGGTCTCATCATCCAAAGAGGGCAGGTAGGGGTCAAGGTCAGGAGACACGTCACTGGCGGGCCGAAAATAATTTATATGTATTTATTTTGAAAATGTAACTAAAAAAGCAAGTAAAAAAAGATATTTAAAAAGCAAGATACACTGAATAAGGATGTAAAGTAATTAAATCAAAACAAATACACATAAAATATACTATCTAAAATGGCTCAATTAAAAGATATTTATAAAAGTACATCCAAATATTGTAAATGAATATTATTTTTTGAAGAAGACATTACATTTAATAACGTTAAAAATGTTTTTAAACGAGTACGATAATCTTTTGGAGACTATTTAAATTGCTGTTTCAAAGATATAGTAGGTACATTCATATGCAATCTGAAAAATACTGTTAAATGAAAAGAAGAGGAAAATTAAGAAACAAGTAAGAATATTGACAAATCAAAAAAACAGACACATTATAAATCCTAAATATATTCATAATCCTAAGCAGCAAATATTGTTAAACAGTTATCCTGTGAAGAACATTAATAATAACAAATAAAGGAGAACAAAAATGTCTTGTTCAAAATTGTAAGGAGCATACAAATAGACTGTAAACCATGCTTAATTAGGATGAACACAAGGCATAAAACCTACAATATGATTATAGGTTATAGGTTTAGTGCATTGGTACCTGCAACACAAAAGATAAGGTACACAAGATCACACAAATATAACAACATATCTTAACAGAGAACACTCATGACAAATATATCATTACCACTTAAAATAGAAGTGCGTGGAAAAAAACATGTTACAAAAATAAATTATGGGCATTTATTGGGATCCAGTAAATAAAGTAGGCTTGTTGTGTTGAATTAATTTGTCAAGAAAACAGACAGCATTAAACCACACAACATTCAACACAATAGCTATACCAAAGCAATAGTCGTTGTACTGAATTGATATAAATATAAAAACTAACACGCTCATAGTAATTAATTAACATTAATATAAAACAACAAAATAAAAGACATTTTGATACATAACAAAATAAAATGTGAAAAATAAAAAACACAAGCATTATGTACTGTATATGATGTATAGAAAACTGATATATGTATATAAACACATATTTATTCATTTTAATCAATTATTCTGAGCAGATGGCAACGACTGAGACTGAGCAGTGGTTTGTGAACCACATTCAACTATTGTACACCTCCACCACTGCTAGACTGCGAGCGAATGGGATGTTATCTAATCTGTTCTCGATCACACGTGGCAACCGTCAGGGGTGTTCTCTAGCCCCGCTTTTATTCGCCATAGCCATGGAACCCATGGCAGCCAGTCAGCACCATGCACATAGTGGATTTAGATCCAGAGAGAGAGGAATATTAACCTCTTTGTATGTGGACGATATCGCGATATACATTAGAAATCCTTAGGATAATATAGATCCCACCATTCAGTAGATCATTCACTTTGGGTGTTGTCTGGTATAACAATAAACTGGCTAAATGTCTTCTTTCCCCTCACAGACAGCACCAAGTGATTCGATTCTGAATTTGCACTGGAGTGGGCAATGGAGCAAGTGCGATATCTCGGCGTGTGGCTAAGTCGTGACATGGCTGAACATTGACAGGCCAATTACAATAGGGTGATTTATTGGCTGGAAAAAAGGAACCTGGCCTGGAATCGTCTCCCTCTCTCGCTAACTGGATGATTAGCAAATGCCAAGTTGGTTGTGTTGCCTACATTTTTAACTCTTTTCCTGAATTCTACCCCTGCAGCTTACCCAGCAGTTTCTTAAATGCTTGAGTTAAGACATGATATCACTAGCATGGGCCGGTAAACAGCCTAGGATAGCGTGGGAAAACCTCACACTCCCTCTGTGACAGGGCAACCTCAATGCACCTGACATCACCCTATATGCATGGTGTGCTCAGGCACAGTATCTACATTTTTGGCTATATCCAGTTAAATTTCAGCCACACGTTGCTGTGGAGGCTGACGTGACCTCCCCGATCCTGCTCTCCACTGATATCTATCAAACCTAAAATTCCACATATACTGCAGCCGACACCGCTGACTGTGTCAGAAGGGCGTGGGACGGGTTATGACGACGTACAAATCTAAATTGCATATAAGCTCCTTCCATCCTCATAGCACGCAACTCTATGGTGCTAGCTTTACAGGATGACAGGATATGCCCTTGGACGCATAACAGACACTTATTCATATTTGCCGATTTATATCCAGATAGGCAATTCCTATTGCCACCCGCAGCAACTGACACTCTGTGTCCTACTGTGATTTATATGCTTTTATATCATCAACTCCGTGCCACGTGTCGAGCATATAACAACACCTTCCCTGAGCCCCATCCAACACTGAATGACCTAGAACATATACTGACGAATAGCTCACATCGCAAGCTTGTCACCAGACTCTACATGTTGATGCAGGATAAGGCGCCTGTGTGTACCTCTAAAGCACATGCCCAATGGATGCTGGACACAGATTTGCCCATAACCGCTGAGCAGTGCTCATATTGTTGTGCACAAACCACAGCTCTTTCACCCAACTATAGACTGCACCTCATACACTTCAAATTTCTGCGCTGAATATACCAATCCTGATTGGAAAAAATGGTTAATCTGGCCCACAGACACGAATAACTGTCAAGAGAGATTCCTGAACAAAACACAAGGGTTCACAGTGAATAGGCCAGATCCAAGATACTCCCAGAGACAACATCCAGGGATAGTAACTACTTACAGTGTAGGAAAGCAATGCCTTATGTGGCTACAGAAATCAAACAACACTTAAAGAAGGCAATTATTTGCGCGATTTCTTAATGGGGCCTCGCAAACCACGTCAAAAACGTTTCATATACGCCTGTATATACGCTGCTTACAACGAAGCATGGAAAATAACGCAAATGGAAACTGCAGAAAGAATACGAGAAATAGACCGTATTAATTTAGAGAAAAGCCTCTCTGTAGTGGACAACGGGTTAATGACTCTGTCCTCCAGAATATATTCTTTGGACAGCATTGTATCCTCTGCAATTGACATAATAGAGCAAGACTTGCTAATGATACAACATGGCCAGTCTCAATTACGTTCTATAATGCTGCTAGGCTGGACATTACAAAATCTCTGTTCAGGCTACGTGCCATGGCGTTTAATCAATACCACGTCATTGTTTACTGTGTTTAACCTTACAGATAAACAAATCTCTTTGGCACAAAAAAGGAGCAGACTATACGGTGCTGAGCATTGAGAAACTGGAAAGATTACCATTGACAATTTCTGAGAAGCCTCTCATTGAATGGATAATACATGGCACCATCACGATACCAGTGACGATTTTTCAATTTCAGTATTGTCTACAGCATATACCAGCGGGCCTGTATGAAAAGTTGGGTAAAGAATACATTAAGTCGACCTGGACTTTACCTTACACACACAAATGTTGGAATGGGGGAAAGGAGGTATTCCTTAGTGGTAAAAATTGTAAGAACTCACTAAGTGGTACACTTTTGTGCCAAGGTATTAATTTACACCGAGCCTGCGAAGGTTCTGCAAATAACCTCTCATGCCACCTGCACGGTTCACCCTCCACAGTATTAGAACCAATTTTCAGACAGCTATCCAATGACAGCTACGTTATGCTCAATGACTACAGCTGTTGTGGCATGTTGCCAGGAAAAGCATATCTAGTTAGTGTGTCATCCAGGGTCACTTGTTGTATGCAAGTATTGTATCCAAAGTGCAAGACAGAAAGGGAGACGGCATTATGGCCTTCACTGAATATCTCTTCTATATGAATTGATACTTTAAGCAGAATGAAAGTCATTCTTTTACAAAAAACTGTGCCACTGACCTCGTCTAGAGAAACGTTTGATCTGCAAGTTGCAAGGACTTCTGCAGAGATACATGCATTATTATCAACAAACTGCCCAGTACATTTCGCAGAAATGTTAAGTCAAATCTTAAATATGTCTGATACCAGTGGCATTGCACATGCATTTAAGACGATTTTTTTGGGACTGTTAGCACCATTTGAAGCAGTCCTCGGCATTTTTCCAAATTTTGTGCACTCTGTGTTCGGCGGCCTGCCTCTCATCTTGGTACTTGTAGCAGGAATTCTATTTTTATTCCTTCTGCTCCGATATGGCAAGTCCAGTCACCAGCTATACCCAGACTACCATGGAACAAGCCCTCCTTGCCATGAGGCATCGTGAGAGAATTACACAGATTCTTGGCTTGGCTCGATTAAGGGATCTGAACACAACTTGGTTGCTTTCGTTCAGACCAATCAGGCAAGATTGCATCTTACCTGTTCTGCCATGCCTGCTTTGCGGAGAGGAATGAGTGTTGGACATTTGTCTTACACTTCCATCAATCCTGCCATCGGATGTTGACGCTTTGCTAGGTCCGGTAACGACTCATGAATCATGTTGCCCCCAACGTCTGCAAATGCTGATGACGGCATTCCTTGAGGTCTCAACGGCAAGTCTAACACTACAGGCACACAGGTACCACCTACTGCGGACAATGCTAATGCATCAAACGCTGACGGCGATGATCCTCATCTATGCACATTTGACCTGCTAACTGAAGTGGTTCCACTTTCGTCTACTATGGTAGACGGTTTCTTTGCCAGCCTAGACGATCTGATGTTTTCTCCTGACACCGAGAATAACTTTTGATTAATTCACACAGCGTTCACTGAACTCTGAAATTCGGCCTTTGTTTTTTCAAAACAAACCGCCTAACAAATTTGAACTTTTTCCAAAATAGAACTTGTTGGCACAGATTAATCTGCTTAAAGTAGAACTATTCTTAGAGAACAAGATTCCTTTTGAAAACTTCCTAATGACAATATTTGGCCTTGTCCTAAAAAACAAAACAGTTTAAATATTATGCTATGGGATAGTCTCAACTGTTTTTTCTGTACCTTAAAGAGACATTTCATGAATGTAATTGCGTCTTTCATAAATGTTAGAATGTATGCTCTAAAACTAAGCTTCATATCGGTTGAGACCTATTTTTTCATACAGTTTATACTCATTTTATGTGAACAAACCTTTCAAATGCAATTTGTATTTTGGGTGGGATTGTAAACACTTGCCTTAGATATGTTCAGGGCTTATGCATTTAGTTTTATTGAACTTAAGATGGTGGAGTGGGTGTTGTGTAGGAATCTAGGACCCTAGTGTAATTTTCCTGATTCATGCCCATATATAGGTATAAATTACCCGATCCTTATATAGGCATAGAAATCATTACCATATTTAGACTGAGCCTATGTAGCCCAAATACAGCATGGCTACTTCCACTAAGTTCCGAGAATCAACAACGATTTCTTAGAAAAGCCCGCCTTCAGCAGCTACGGACTTCCCCTCGCCTGAATACTAATTTATCTAGGAAATCATGGAGTTTTCAAAGAACTGAGTCTTTGAGTGACGTTATTATGTCCAATCATACGTCAAACTCGGCACCTTCAAGGTATAAATATGCCTACATTTGCCCAGACAAACACACAGTGGTTTGGAGCAGATCGACTAACTACTTGCCCGATGCCCTGCAGCAGCAAGTGCTGAAGGAAGCCGACCCCCCAGCAGACGCACTGAGAGACGCTGTCTTTTCTCCTGCCGAAAAATCCAGCTCCAGTGTTTCCTGGCTACCCTTGCGGGATGCTGGGAAATCGAGTCCTGAGAGAGAGATACAAGACCTCCTTCCTTCTAAAACCAAGGTACGAAGCTGATTAGACCCTTAGAGAATTCTTGGAATAGATTCTTGGCAAAGAATACTAAACTTAAGCTACACCTCATTTACTTTTTCCCTTGTACTAGACATAGGTTAGGTATACCGGGGTAGGCGTATTTTAGAAGCACCAGTTGAGTACTTTTAGTCATTATTTTATCACTGTATGTATTTTATGTATTTTATGGCTTAGAAACCATATCATGCTTTTACAGTACTACTTTATAATACTTATCGTATTATATGCCTTGTATTTTATAACCAGTATTACAATTGTAGCAGTACATTTCTTATGCTCAAGAAAGAAAATGGTTCAATAAATACTTTTTATTGAAAATGCCCATCTCTCTATTTTCTCAGCACCTCTGGTGAAACGAAGCATGCACGATTGACTGAGTAAAATAGATATCTATTGTTTCCGCGACTCTAGAGATTGATTTCTTATTCTTGGTAAACAAAGTTGTCATGTTTATGCAGTTGTCAGAAACTAATCCTCTCTTGTGAATTCAAGACAGTTTCTAGTGACCTCTGAGCTAGCTGGCACTAACAATTAAGTTTAATATATTCAGTAGAGACTTAGTCGACCTCAGTCCTACGTCTAAACTACAGGATATATTAATCCAGTGCGCAGAGCCTATTGGGAATATAGGAACTACACTACAATGCATCAAGAGGAAGAAAGAGAGAAGTTTCAGAGAAAGGTGCAGAGGGTTCTTACATTACATTAGCCTGAGCAAAAGAACAAGGGAATGAAACTCTAACTCCAACTAAACCGTCAGCTCATGACACAGTAAAGCTGAAAAATTGAGTTCAAGAACTCTCAAAAGAAAGCAGTTCAAAAAGCCATGTTGAAGATGAAGATGAAAGCATAAATCCAGTTGCAAGTGAGGAAGATTCTGTGGTAGTCAAAAAAGAAACTGAAGAGGAAAATGTGCATCAAGGAGACATTTAGCCTGAAACAGTGGGGAAAAGAAAAATATTGCAATGGAATATTCAAAGGTCAGGGTCAATCAGAGAAGAGTCAGAGACAATTGAAGTACACTATGAAAAGAGTGAGAGCAAATCACCTTTATCATAAATAACGATAAGGGAGAGCATGCCAAACAAAAAGTAGGCAACGCCTGAATGGACTTATTTAGCTTTATTTTCTGAATCAGATGTGGAAGTTTATTATTTTACAAGTTGCTGCCAGATAATATTTAAAGAAGAATCAGAGGAGTCACCTTGAACTCAATTAAAAAGGGGTTTTGATGCTTTTGAGACACATTAGAAGAATCTGCATACAGTTGCATTTGATTTGTACCTTAGATAGTCTTAGATAGGCAAAGATAGTATGTTTCTTACATTCTATGGAAACAATTATTAAACTGAACACTTCTAGCAACTGAAGATTGATTGTGATGTATAATTAGAATGAGAATTTACATTAGAATTTATTATAAGAGTATGCTAGTATAATAAGTGTTCAGGATTGTTTGCTTGTTTGTTTGTGCATATTTACCTTTGTCACTGGCAAAGGGTGCAATCTATTCGCATTTGGCTCATGCATATGCATTGTCCTGTAATGTTTTTGTTAGTGTTTTTCATAACAAGAGTTTTGTCTCTACGTCTTTCGGACTTCAAGGTAGGCTAGAAAGACTTCTTGCATCTGAATACAAGCACTTGAAATTGTTTGCACAGACTACCTTTAATATTTACTATACTGAAAATTAGTCTTTGTGTAGATTGAGTGAAGAAGTATGTGAGTTTATTAAGAGGTAAAAAGACAGAAGGGTGGAAATTCTGACAAATTGGGAAGATTTGAGTGAGATTAACATGCAAATAGAAGCTGAAGATAAATTTAGGAATTTGAATGTGTATCTGAGATTGAGAATGAAGCATTTCAAAAGAATAGCATTGGATATAGTACAACAGAAGTCTCAAGCATTAGTTCCATGAAATTAGTTGATGAGAGTGAGTGTGAAAGGAGTTATATTGTTGAAGATGGTTTTTCTATTGGCGAAGAGCCTATATTTTGAGGAATTAATTATGCTTGTGATAAGATTGACTATTTTAGCCACTCACGTAATTGGGTAGGAAGTTGTTATCTTGCATTGGTATTTCCACTAGTTTCCCATGTGAATCAAATGAGTGATGCTATTTGTCTGAAATAAGTGAAGCGTTAATTTGACAAAAGGTGTTGGATGTGCTTGTTGCTATGATTCGCTTTGAATGATGAGAAAATTAGGAGATTATCTATGCCTGTACATCCCCTTGCTTCTATCACTGCTAGAGCTTTAACTAAAATTAATGAAGAATTAATGGCTATGCATGCTTTGATTACACAAAACCATCTTACATTAGATATCCTTTTTCCGAAAGAGGATGTAGTCGGCCATGCTGTACCTACATACTTAATAATAGAAAAATTATTAATTCTTATATAATAAATGTAACTAACATCTTTTGTGAAGCAAATCATTTTGAGAAATATGGTTTTGTGGAATGGGTTGGTTCCTGGTTTAATGAGATTGGAAAGGGATTTAGAAAGGTTGGTAAATGAGTTGACAGTATAGGAGGGAGTTTGCTTCATTCATTCTAACCTTTTTATTTAGTGTCTTCAATTTGAGCAATTGCTTTCATTCTACCGTTTAAAATGTTTGAAGCCATCTTTTATAAAATGGGATTAAATGTTGGGTGTAAGAAGAAGGGGTCAGCAATTTTAATGAATAGGAGAAAATGATGTTCACGAGGATGTATGTCATTACGACGCGGTGTTTACACCGCGCTACCATTACAACGCAGAAATCACAACGCAAGTCGTTACAACGACTTGCATTGGAGGGCGCTGGATTGTGGATTATTTTAATTTTCTATTCCAACTCCAGCCCACGTAACAGTAGGGAAGGTGTTGGAATAGAAAATTAAACTATTCCTTGAGCAAGAGCGCCATCCAGCGCAAGTCGTAGTAATGACTTGCGTTGTGATGGCTGCGTCGTAAATGCCCTGCGGTGTAAACACCGCGTTGTAAAGGGTGTTTCCCATTAACAAGTTAGCGTACATCAAAGCACAAGGCATCGATGAAATCAAGATGTTGAAAGACTTGAGACACCAAAGACCGAAAGTGATGCATTCTGTAATGTGAATTTAATGGTGTGATTTTGCTGGGGATTGTAACATCAGAGGGGGGCCAGAGAGAGCTATTTTCTTATTTAGATCTAATGTGCAGATTAGCATGGATCATTTGTAATTAAATTGAAAACGCTGGATTGGTTAGAACCATGTCTCCCTGACTTTTGTCGAGCTAGGAGTCATCTGGGCCTTATCTTGATCCTGCAATAAAATAGCTGCTGGTTCCTGATAGTCAATGTGGGCATCATATATAAGAAGTGCTGCATCTGTGCGCTTTGGCAGCGGTGCGTCAAAATCACTTACAAATGTTTTAAACGTCATGGATGTGCCATGTTTATGGAATGGCACACCATGGCACAACGTAGCTCCGGGCTACGTGAAAAACAAAATGAGGCTGGCAAAAGGCGGTATGGCAACTGACGTATCAGCCAGAAAAGTGTCTCACGTAACGCGAACCACACCACCATAGTGTCAATTTTCACTGTGTGTAACATGCGTGAACAAAGTACCAAAATAAACAGAAATTTAAAAAAGAAATGCCACGCTTTATAAAAAGCAGTGATGGAGCAGGTAGAAGAGACCAACAGCCAGGACAATAACACCAACAACTTTATCACCAGCCAGAATATCCAGACCGACTCCCAGGGGAAGAGGAAGTGCAACTTCAGTTAGGAGGGGAAAGAGATCCTGATCACTGAGGTGACAGAACACCAACATCAGCTGTTTGTCACCTCAAAATTGTCTTTAGGAAAGAAAGAGACCATTTGGCAGTCCATATTGGCCAAAATCAACACTGTGGGACAAGGTAAGAGGATAGTCACCAACTTGAAGAAACGCTGGCATGACATAAAGCGCAGGTGAAGCAGAAACTGGCCAACAATCTGAAGGCAGCAATGCAGACCGAAGGAGGAAGTCCATAGCCACAAAAGGAGCTGGATGTCTTGGAGTAACTGGTGGCATTTGTCTTTCCAGAGGAGTTGGTGTCAGGAGTTCGAGGACAAGACAGGACAAGACATGAGGAAGAAAACACCCTATAGGGTAAGTTGAAACAAGGGACAATGTGGGCAGAAAGGTCATGTTGTGCAGGTCATCGCTCCATTGCACTGTGTGCAGGGTCACGTACTGTTAAGCATCACATAAATGTAAGTCACACTCCACAGTTACATGTCGCACAGCTCACTCCAGCACTATCATGGTTCTCTCTTCCATGTGCGAAGTGCTGCACAAGTCCATGGTCACCCTTGCAAATGGGCACTGCTAGTCATATGTACAAAATGAGTCACCAAAACTACAAGTCCCACAATGCCCTGCAAAAAACATGAACCCTCAGATACAAGAGGCCTGTGCTGCTGGAGCCTCACTTTTAATTACACTCTGGTGGAGCAGGCCTCTCAATCATATCCATGATGCGACGCTAAGCCACTCAGTATGGCTATGAATGGCATCATAGGTATGGATTAAGGAAAAGCAGTACAAAGCGCTGCGTCCATGTGGCTTAGCCTGTCTTCCCAGCAATGGGTCTGCACTGTGAGCCCCGGTATGACAAGAAAAGTGGTGTTCTGGGGGCACACTGGTCTTGTCATAAGCACCTGGGTGGGGGGTGGGGTGAATACAAGTGATGCACACCTGGTGTGTTGAAACTAAAGGTGGTGTGTGGCCTGGGGGGCTCTGGTAGTGCAGTGCATTGTAGTCACTGGATGGGTACATACAGCTTTCAGTGTGTGTGAATGTAGTACACCATACATCTTCAATGAGTCTTTGGTCATGCGTGCCCGCTCCTTCCTTTCCATGTAAGCTTTTATCAGTAAAAGGACCCTCTCAACATTGGCACTTGAGACGGGAAACGCTAAAACAGTCAGTACACAATTTGCTAACTCTTGCCACTGATATAGCTTTCCATTCCAATACAGGTGCACCTGAAGATTGCAATTCACTGGGACAGGTTCTGCAACATATGCGTTGAACTCAGTGCATAAGCTCTCAGAGGTATTGAAAAGGTAAAAAATGAAGCAGTACTTTTCAAAGTCCAGAGAAAATTGCCCTTTACACAAGGATCTAGAACTTGTAGAGAGTACCAAGGTGAGGCTTAATTGACTACAAATGCTAAATTACCAAGTGCCAATTTACCTAAAAGTGTCGCCCAGTCGACTCTCAAGGAGATGTTTCACATCTACACCAATTACACTGAACACTTGGTAGACATGGGTGTCTTCAGACTCTAGGTTTTTTTATTATGTCCATTACAGCAATCATGTTTTCCTGTAAAAATCTAAGAATGAGTAGAGTGCATTCTTTTAATATCACAACCAATATGCTACCAAAGATCCTCACATTTCTTGTCTCTGGCATCATCACCAAGTAAGAATTCTGTAAATGGTAGCCACATTGATAATATAGCATTCAGGACCTCTAGGACTGAGAACCACCAGCTTAATTACACCGTTGAGATGACTTTTTCTTTGGTGCTACACATAGCACAAAATAAGAAATATTTGTGATTTAGTACATGTGTATAACGAAACAGTGCACCAGAATGGACTACAAAGTCAATAGCATTCCTTATAAACTCAGAAGAATGTAAAGATGCTTTCAACATACCATCTAGCAAGTGGCAAGGATCTCTTACAGGGAAGCACTTCAGCTCAGGTATCAATTTTGACAGGTGATATATGTAGATGAATCATTGCAAATACAAACAATATCACTCCAATCTTTGTTGAATTTGGTAAGAACTTTATGCAGGAGCATTCCAAGTGACACTGCATTCAATTTTTTCCAAAGGTCTGGTGGCATGTTTTCACCACTATCCCATATGCATGGTGACAGCACCCTTTTCACATATACCTGTCACTATACCTTGCATTGAATGTTTAAAGCCTGAGGTGTTGGCAATTCCCCTTCTATCAATACTAACTTGCTGGAAAACGTGGCTGATTTATCAAAGGATTTCACCCATTCTCCGTCTGTGAGTAAATGTGATGGTACATATTGGAAAAGATTCTTATGAAACCAGCAGTTTTACAGTTATAGAATCAAATGTAGCCAAAATATCAAATATGATTTTGATATTTCCTGACTCTCTGCAGTCTATAAAATAATTAACTAAGACCTAAAACATGCTTCTGAAACCCGCATCTTTAGACCAAAGACCACTAAACAGAAAAAAAGCAAAAGGAAACAATATTTTACTGACATCTCTAAACAACAAAAATCAAGAAGGAGAATATTTGTCCAGTCTTTCTTGCTACTACCTTGTATAACAAAGTAACATTGTATTGGCCCCTTCAGGAGGGAATAAAAATGACTCTTTCACTCCCATTTTTCTTTCTTTGAATGGCGTTTAGTATGGTGTTGTGCAGGTGTTTTTTCAGTGTTTATACGTTTATTCTGCTGAAGGCTATTTCACTGTGGTGGGGTTTTATCCGTTTTTATAGGTTTAAGCCTAAAACCGGATAGCCTAACTATACATTAGATCACCTAATGAAAATCAGAGAAGAGCATGTGCTCCTTGACAGACCCAATAGTCTGTCTGTCCCAACCATCTTGTGCGGATTGCTACCGAGAAGCACATCAATCATATTTAGTCCATGTGATGAGTGTGAATATGCATGCTGTATAGCGCAGATGTGTGAGTGTATAGAGCTGTATGTTTCTGGCAATTGGCAAGAAATTGTTGAATGGAGAGAAATCCTGGGGATAAAATATGGGCAACTACAGCATTTAGAGGAATGTGGAAGGCCTGTATGCTGACAACACAGTGCACACATGCCTGTGGTATTTTACACATTGGCCTTATGTAACACAAAACCGTACAATGTTCTGTAAATATGTTTATTACAGGCCATTGGATCTAAGGGGCGGAGCCAGGCATGTTACAGCATTGTCATGTGTGTACTGGTGACATGCCCACATACACTCATACCTGTTCAGTTTGCACTGGTGTAGGATTCATCACAGCTTTTGTAAACCTGCCACACAAAGGAGTTGCCTAAATTACCATGTCTTCGCATACATTAGTAACGTGCAGCAGACAGGCAGATAGAATTCAGCTCTCCAATTCCATGGCAAGATTGAGTGAAATCACAACTTCCTTTGCCCCACCATGCCATATTGCCTATTCTCCTCTGTCACCCCATCTTACATGTCACTAATGTGCAATACTCTGTGGGCTTGGCTGGTAACATGGGGGACTTACGTTTGAAGAAAACATACCCCCTGACATGCTGGGAAGCTGGTATGATTGCCTTTGGCTACCACCTGGTAAATATGCGCTGACTTTTGTGCCATATAAGTTCTCTTTAACTTTAACATTCAGTAGATTTGATGGAGAATGTCCTAACTGGTTGGGAGTTTTAATTGGTGTTTTTTTTAATCACTCTTCGTATAAAAGTTGGAATTCAGTGAGGTGCTTTTTTACCTCGATCCCTGACGAATTTGCTGCAGCAGAGTACAGGCAATAAAAACATGTTAGCCCTGCTTAAAATGGTCTGCAACATGCAGTTTGTTTTTAAACTTTGAGTAGGCTCACAGTATTGAATTAAATCGGATCCTGGTATAAGTGAGTCTTAACTGAATTCTATTTGGAGAAATACGTTATTCTTATGCATATGACGGGTTCTCTCTTTTGACATACACAGATCACTACTTGCACCTCTTTCTTTTAGTCTGGACACTTTTTCTTTCTTTTCTCATTGGTGAAAAAGTTGCCGATGATGAGAAACGTGGGCACACTGGTGAGAACCTCCAAGTAGCCCCTGTGGGAAAACACACGTGAGGGACTTTCTCACCTTCACACCATTTATTTTTGTTTATATACACCTTTTCAGTAGGAGTATTTGTATATGGAGTTGACTGATAAACGTATGTTTGTAAAAAAAATGAAAATAATTCTTTGGGCACTTGATATTGGATAAGACTGGTAATTGTTTGTAACCAGCAGATGGGCTGAAATAGTAGCCCCCACCTCCAGCCCTACAAAGGAAATTGGATTTTTCCCTCTTCCACCAGGTCTTTTTGTTTATTGTTACTTGTGAGTGGAAGGCAACCTGATTGATACCTTCCCTCTTGAGCTCCTTATTGTGGTGGTAACATGCTCACCCAAGTCCACTGGAGTCCACACTTTGGCTACATGCTATACTGCAGGTACATGCATAGAAGACCAAACAAAATCCTGTTTGAGTGGCATGAATGTTTGCGTGCCTATGATTTTTTAGCCTGTACCAATGTTGGTAGGGTAGAGGAAAGTAATCGACAGGCATGTGCTTGTTATGATGTGAACACACAATATGAGAACACATATATTGGTAAAATGACCTTTGTGCATATGTCAACATCTGATGTGCTGTTGACTATGGATTTTTTTTTTTCAGAACAAAATCTTTAATGTTTTCTTGAGAGAGATCGCAAATAGACCACAGTACTCCGAACACCGGAGGGGCTGTGAGCATAGAACCAACATGTACAGAATAGCAATCAATACAATCGTTCAACTAAGCATTATTACTACAACTCTCCTATCCCTTTACCCCGTATTAACTACCCTCTCCCGGATCCCACCCTTGCCCCATACTTGATGTCCTCACAGGTCCAAGAAAGAAAAGAGTCATGAAACAGGTAATGCATACTCCCCTCCACCCAGGTTCTTAAGGCATCTGTTCTGCAGTCACATCACGCTGTGCCTGCGGCTCCAGCCACAATCCCCTGTACTTCGGCCATCTCTTCCATATTTTGTAGTGCTTCCTGGGGCAACCTCGGGCCTCAAACACTGGACGCTCGAACCCCATACAGTAATCCAATCCCTTTTTCCACACTCCCAATGGGGGGGCCCTGGGGTCCTTCCAGGCACGGGCTACATCCCTCTTGGCCCCGGTAAGGCCAAGGAGCAGTAGGTGTTGTTTATAAATGTTGCCACCCACTTGTTCCATTACATGGAGAAGGCCCAGCTGCGGTGTACGGGGGAGCTCCCAACCCAATACTTCTGCCAAACAGTCCCAAGCACCTGTCCAGAATCTCTCCAGCGCTCTACAGGACCATACTGTATGTAGGAAGGTGCCCACCTCCCGACCACATCTCAGACATTCCGGGGACGCGATCAAGCCCGCTCGCCACAGCCTCTCTCTAGTATAGTAAGCTCTATGTAGATATTTAAATTGGAGGAACCGCAATCGTACGGCAATGGCCGCACCTCTAGGAGCGGCAAGGGCTTCCCTCCAATCTTCTTCTTCTAGAACTCCCACATCCCCCTCCCATGTGGTCCGCAGCTTATCTAGGGAGGAGGAGCAGTGTATGACCAAAGATTGGTAAATACGGGATATTTTCTTATCCTCTAACTCACCCATGAATACCTTGGCTTCCAGGGGGCTGAATTCAGGTAAGGAGTCTAGTCTCTCCTGGGCAGGAGTGATGGCATGCCGGAACTGCAAGTACTTAAAGAACTGGGTCTGGGGCATACTATATTCGTCCCTCAGCTCCTGGAATGATTTTAGGGTCGTGCCTTTCATTACATGGCCCAGCGCCGAGATCCCAATTGCGTCCCAGCCGCGGAACCCCTGTAAAGACGCCAGAGCCGGCAGGCGACAGTTCTGCCACAATGGAGTCTCCGCGCTCAATCTGTTCCACCATCGCATGCGGCGAAGCGCCTGTCGCCAGATCTGGAAGACCACTTGCGTGACCACCGGGAGCCTCTTCCTCTTCCCAGCTGAGTACAACACTGTATGTAGGGTGTCCGGCTCCATCAAATACCTCTCCAGGGCGTAGGCTGGGTCTTCCCGACCCCCATACCACCACTCATTCAATATCAACAAGTGAGATGCCTGGTAATAGGACAGGACATCCGAAGATGCCAAGCCACCCCAATACGTGAAGAGAAAACAGGTACGGAGCGCCACTCTCACCGCACCCCCGGCCCAGAGGAACTGGCTCAGCGCCGAATTGACCTGGCGAAACCACTGCACCGATACGGGGTAGGGGTGATTCTGTAGTTGATAAAGTAAGCGTGGGAGGGCCACCATCTTGAAAATGGCCGAGCGGCCATAGAGATTCAGGGGCATACGGGACCATGTTTTCATTTCCCACCGGACCCCGTCCCAGACAGGAACAACATTGCGCTCCCACGAGACACCAGGTATATCCGTCAAGAACACCCCAAGATACTTAAGGCCCCCAGTCTCCCTCTGCAAAGTCGATGCCCAGGCTCCCAGCTTCGCACTGTCCCCCAGTGTTCACAGTATGGACTTCCGCACATTTAGATTGAGCCCCGATACCTCCCCAAACACCCGCATAATTACCAGGACCCTCGGTCCCGACCTATTAAGGTCCGTGAGGAAGAAAAGCACGTCATCCGCGTAGAGCGCTATCCTGTCCGATGGTCCGGCCTCCCATTCAAAGCCCCTCATTTGCGCGTCTATGCGCACCCACGCCGCCAAGGGCTCCATGGCAAGGGCGAACAGGTGTGGCGAGAGGGGACATCCTTGTCGGGTGCCCCATCCGATAGGAAAGGCGCCGGATACCGCCCCAGCCACTCTCACTGAAGCCGTATAGTCTGTATACAGCAGTCGTATGTATGATAAAAACTGGGGTCCAAGATTTAGGCGATACAGGAATGCATGCAAGTAGACCCTACTCAATGAGTCAAAGGCTCTATCAATGTCGGCCAGTAGAAATCCCGCCTGGGTTCCTGTGGCCCGCATCATCTCCATCGCCACCTGAGCACGCCTAATGTTGTGTCTCGTCGCTCTATGTGGCATAAATCCTGCTTGGTCCGGATGGACCAAGTTTGTGATATACGGAAGGAGGCGATTGACGAGGGCCTTAGCCAATATCTTCGCCTCTACATTAAGAAGCGATATGGGTCGGTATGATTCGTGACGTTCGGGGGGCCTCCCTGGTTTACAAAAAAACACTATTTCGGCATGCTTCCAATCCGCTGGTAAGCGGCCACACTCCCTGGCTGCATCCAGTGCCCTCTTATAACGCGCCCCCAACTGTAGGTGGTATTTCCTAAAGAACTCGCACGGGAACCCGTTGGGTCCGGGAGCTTTCCCCGCATTCAATTCTCCAAAAGCCTTTCCTAATTCCTCTGCTGACAACGGAAGCTTGAGACTATCCCGTTCCTCCTCCGATATCGCCCATCGCGGGAGGTCTGCGAGAAATTTATCAATAGCGTCTGCTGGGAGAAATTCCCTGGGGGCATACTGCGCCGCATAGTAGCGCGCGAAGCTGTTTGCAATCTCCTCGGGAGCTAACAATGGATCTCCGGCCTCGTTTCGAAGAGCCGGCAGTGTCTGCGCCTGGAATGTGCCCTGACAGAGCCTATATAAGATCGTGCTGGACTTATCCCCCCATTGGTAGATTCTGCTCTGCGTGGCAAGCCACACTTGATGTGACTCCTCAAGATGTAGAGATGCAAAATCCTGCTGCGCCTGCAGCAGCCGTCGCAAGTCTTCGTCATCCTCGGTCGCCTTGCACTTCCCTTCCAAATCGTGGACCCGATCTGCCGCCTTCTCTAGGTCCTCCCTACGCGTCCTACGGGCCGCCGCGCACCAGGCTATATCCACTCCTCGGAGTGTGGGCTTCAGAGCCTCCCAAAGGGTCACGTCATCTGTCTCCGATCCCTCATTATCCTCCCAATAGTGGGCTATGGCCTCCCTTATGTGAGACTGGTAGTCGTCCTGTTGTAGTGCCAAGTGGAGAGGCGCCATCGAAACGGCTGCCGCCTCTTGTCAAGGAGGAGATTAATAGAAATAGGGAAGTGATCAGAGAGACCACGCGGCAGTATAGCCGTCGAGTCCACCCTCCCCATCCGAGTACAGGGGACAAACAGGTAATCTAATCTTGAGAAGGATTTATGTACCGCCGAAACATTCGTGTATTCCCGGCTATGTGTATGTTGATATCGCCATGCATCCGTCCAGCCCATTCCTCTCACCATGTCACTCAACCGGGTAGGGGCACCCACCGTCTGCTCACCACCGGGTCTGCAGCGATCCATCTGACTATTCATAACATCATTCCAGTCACCCCCGATAACAGCCATCATGTCTGGGATCTCAGTCCAGATGGTAAATCATTTTTCTACAAGCGACCACTGTAGCGGGGGAGGAGCATACACACTTCCGAAAACCACTGGTTCACCTCCAATCACTCCTTTGACAAAGAAGTACCTGCCCTGAGCATCCACCCATTGTGTCGAGTGGACGTAAGACACTCTGCGGTGAATCAATACCACCCTAACAAAACCGGCATGGTATACCTGTTGATAGCCATAGCGCTGTAAACTAAGGGTTTTGGTGCCCAGGAGGTGCGTCTCCTGCAACAGCAGGATGTCTGCCTTCTCTTTTTTCCCCTGTCGCAGCACAGCGCCCCTCCTAATTTTATCCAGCATGACCCTTACATTCCAGCTCACTATTCGCAGCGATGCCCTGGGGGGCCCTGGCTCGGGACCACTAACCGCCATCTATCGGTTGAAATACCAATCGCCCGGGTATCGGGGACTGAGACTGCATACCTGCCGACAGAAGTACCTGGTGAACCATTGTGCTGTAGAGAACTGCCCCACCTCCCCCTGAGCTCCTGCCTCCCCCCACCCCCCAACCCCACATCAACCCCCTGCCCAACAACTCCTCAACTCCCAGCCTCCCCCCCATACCTCAGCAACGTTGAAGTACCTGTCGCGGTGTAGGTGCGCTCCAACCCCCAACGGGAGACCGGAAGCCACCTACTCCAATGGATCCCCATGAACCACACCCTCAACTCCCAACTTACCCCTAGGGGCAATAAACGTCTCTGAACTCGAGGAACGTGTCCGCCCAGTAGATCGTTGCCCCCCCCCATCCACACCCCCATCCCATCTCAGTTTGTTTGGAACAGTGCAGCATCGGATATGGCTAGTCCCCAATCCTTCCGTCATCTCCAGTAGGAGCTATGAAGTATCTCTCGCCTATCATATATGTTTGACTGTAGAAAGTGTCCTCTGGTCCTCCTCGGTATTTCAAGGATCTGGCTTCGGAGTGTCCGGTGCATCAGACCCCCCGTCTGGCCCCTCTTGAGGAGGAGAACTTTTCTTGGGCCGGGACCTCCAGTTGCTTGCACTCCGTGATCTCCGGGAAGGCTGCCGCAGCGCCGCCGTCGAGGATGAATCGGAGTCATGTCCAGGTGGAGTGTGTGCTCGGACTCTAACAGTTTCGTCGGTCCAGTTAAACACCTCCTCCGGAGTGTTGAAGAAAAGGGTACGAGACTGATACACCACCCGCAGGCGGCCCGGAAAAAGCAAGGCGTACTGAATTATCAGATCTCGCAGGATTGCCGCTGCTGTTGTACTTGTTTAGTATAGTCTGGAAATATTAGGTTCTTCTGATTGTCATACATGAGGGGTTCTTTCACACGTGCTTGCCGCAGAATTGTGTCCCGGTCATGATAGTTGAGCAGCCGAGCTATCACAGGTCTTTGGCGGGTGCCAACCGGTGGCTTCTTGAGGAGCGCTCTATATGCCCGTTCAACTATGAAGCAGCGAGAGAGGGAGTCTGCCAGGATCCACCCCTCCACCCACTGGGTCAGGAAGGCCTCCATGTTGTCTTTCTCACAGCCTTCTGGAAAGCCGACAAATAGCAGGTTGTTGCGCTGAGCCCGTCCTTCTGCATCTTCGGCTCGGAGCACTAGACTATAGAAATTTTGGCATGGGATATGTGTTACACCCCCAACCACACCTGTGTCCTGGCTAAACTATGACTCGGGCAAACCTACCGTGTCAGGGAGTTCATAGCCTATACCAGACAACATTTGTGCCACATACTTGGGGTAACATGTTGGCAATTCTGGGCCATATAATGAGTGAGAGACATTATAACTAATTCCCATCAGGTTGGTTTGGGGCAGGTGATGGTACATGTGCCATAAGTTTCCACACCATAGCTGGCACAGCATATTAAGAGGCATTCATCATGTCGACCTGCATACATTGCTAATCATTCCACATGGCAATTTGGCCCTGTCATTTGCACATACAACTTTATCCTACTTCTGTTACAAATCTACATGTAAGGTGCAGCTTGTTTCTGCAGACTTATGATACCCTTTGAACATCTCACTGCAACCCATTTCAGCAAACACACACAATCCTTACAGATCACAAAAAACAATGAGGTGACACTCACTGATAGCATTGCGATCTCAGAATGTCACCAGATCGCAATGGTGTAAGGGTTTGGTCTGCTTACAACACAAAAACATGGTACATAACTCTGTGAATGCGGAACATTTTCACTGTGTACATATGAAGCACAGTATATTGTCTTAACAAGTGCCTGGTATTTTCTGTGTGTTAGACTTGTATAAAGAGGCACAGTTAGAAAGCCCTCATGATGGATATCTACATGTCATGTTGCAGTGTATTCAGATAATAACAGGCACATTACATATGAGGTGCATATAGTGCAGACAAGGTACAAGACCAGTCTAGCTTGCAACATGGTGCAAAGGTGCCTGGCTTTTGAAGCCTGTGTGAACAGTCTAAATAGATTGCCCACACTCTGCATAGTATGGCAGTGTTTGGACCTTCTCAAGTTCATATGTGTATTTTACAATGCTACACAGATAAGACAATAGCCATGCTTGTTTGCCTCCTTCAGTTAGCTCCTTACATGTGGCCAGTGCACTGTATATGAACAATGATTAATCAAGGCCCATACATGCTCAGGTATGAGAATGTTGTTGTATAAAAGTGACATATGTGTGACCATTTGAGAGTACACAAACACCCTGTCCAACCGGTGGACTGATGACATGTGAGTGCGCTCTGCTGCAACGTACATGGTGGGTGGCCCACACAGTTCCGAATCTGTAATGACCAAGCAGCCCAGGTGACAATGCTCCCTGCCCATTGCAGGATGGATCACACTTCACCTATGGGCCTACCCTGCACTGCATGGTCTGCTTTGGCTATTGGAATGCCCCTGTGAATAGGCCCCTGTGTCATGTTCAGTGTCTGTAAGTGAGTTATTCTGTAAAATGCTGTTTGACCTTGCATCATTGAAGTGACTTTCCCCTGTATTTTTTTACTTTGCCTCCTGTTTCTGCTGTCTGTTTGACTTCATTTTTGCTGGTCTAGATGCTTTGGGCACTTTGCCACTGCTGTTCAGTGCCAAAGTGCAAGTCCTCCCTGTCAAATTGTGGTTATGGATTTGTGTTTCCATAATTGGCTTATTTGGTTTACTATTAAGTCCCTAGTACCATGCTCTGTGTGTGCCCAAGGCCTGTAAACCAAATGCTGCTAGTGGACTTGCAGCACTGATTGTGTTATCTACAAAGCAGCCTTTCAAAGGTAACTCAGGCCTGCCACTACAGTGTCTGCACGCAGTTTCTACTACCATGTCAACCTGGCAAGTGCTCCCACTTGCCAGGCCCTAACCTTCCCTTTTCCTTGTGTGTTAGTCACACCTAAGATAGGCCCAAGATACCCCTGTGGGCAGGTTGTAGTGTTTGTGAAAGGTATGACATGCCCTGATGCGTGTAGCATGTGCTGATAATGAAATACTGCCAATTTATTTTTTCACTATTGAAAGGCTATGTGTCCCATAGGATAGAATGGGAGTTCATTTATAACATCTTATAAATATAACTTCGTATTGAGACAAGATAGGAAGAAAAGTTTAGTATGACTTAACTCAGAATATAAAGATGCATCTTTTAGTGAGGATGATTTTTACATTCTGTGTTTGAAAATACCACTTTTAGAAAGTAGATTGTTTTTTACTTAGCCATCATGTGTGCCTCTTCTAGGTTTGTGTATTGACTGTCTGGCTTTGGAGTGACAGTGGCTGGGGAAGTGTATTCTGTTCAGACAGCCATTTGGAGGGGGTGAGGTGTGTCCTGTCTTTCCAGGGTGAGTCAGGACTGGGCTAAATAGACCTGGGCTGCATTCAGAGTAGGGGGAGGAGATTTCTTTCACACCTGAATGGGCCTGGCCTGCCTTTGACAATGCTGTCTCTGCCTCCTGTCAGGAAGCTGCACAAGAAAGGACAGAACTGGGTTTGGCTGGTTAAAGAGCTTCTCTGATATCAGAGAACAAAGGAGTTTGTGCTATTAAAAGAGGGGCCCAGACTTTTAGATCACTTCTGGGAATCAAGAGGAACATTTGCCAAGGAGAAGAGCTGGAGTAACTGAGGAGGAATACTGCCCATGTACTGTTTGCTGTCTGGGATTGGCCTGTAGTGGCTTCTTTCAGTTAAGGAAAGGGAAAGGACTCTGCTGTATGCTGTGTCCCCTGCTTGAGGAAGATCTCCAAGGGCTTGAAGAAGAGCTTTCCTCTGGTTCTGAAGTCTCAGGGACACAAAGACTTCACCCCCAGCTCCACTGAACTCTCCTGCTGAGAATTTTGACCTGTCAAGAGGTGCCTGTTGCTGTTCTGGGCCTCTGGGGATTGTTCCTGTTGTTGGGAGCTGGAAAATTAATGCAAAGAAGAAAAGTGCAACGCATCCGCACCTGTTTCTGATGCATCACCAAAGAAACCGACACAGCGTCTGCCCACGGCTAGAGAAATCGCTGCACGCCGCATTGAGTGCACCGATCTACGAAGGCCGAGATTACTGCACCGATTCTGATGCGGGCCCTGCTGTGCAGCTGCAAGAACCAATGCATCATGGGACCACTGCTGAAAAAATTCAGCGCAGCTCTGTTGCCGCCGCCGCAGTGAGAACCGAAGCATCCCCGATCCTCATGGGGCAAAGCGTTGCCTTGTGTTAATTTGCGTCAAGGAGGTGATCTATCGGTGGTATAGGGGCATTCCCGTGCAGCCCTTTTTGACCAAGATCCCCATCTAGAAAGAGTGCAAAACAGGGATTTGTGGCTAAATCTTGCACCTCCCAAAGGTAGGTGTAGTGGTGAGAAACATTTTTATTTCTCCATGTTTTTTCCTTATGCATAAGGGCTCCATTCTGCAGCACACATACAAAAAGGAATTGCTTTAAAGCATGGTATTTGTACAGGAAGGAACTGCCTTCCTGCACAAATCTATGCTGACAACAATGCAACCCCCCTTGTACTATGGCGCAAGGGTGCCTACCTTGATGCAGGGATGACAGAAGGGCACCAGCACAGGGACAGAGCAGAACAGCTCCACTTCTTAGTAGATATGGCACAGGCCTTCTCTCTTCCATTCACACAACTCAGCGCAACAACGTTACTTGCTGACCCGCATTGCATGAACTCTTTGTAAAGCTGTGCTTTGATACTTTTGCAGAAAACCATAGGCACAAAACAATATGTCTATTTTATCTACAGTGGTAACTTTCATGTTTACATTGTACAACTTCTGTTTGCTTCCTTACGTTTTACACACCTGTCAGGAACATTTGTATTTGAAGATGATCCTGCAGCAAGCAGGTAACTTTGTCCCCTCTAACTTATTATTGCCACTGTCCCTTTCGCAGGGTAGAGCAGTTACAGAAAATGGAAAATAGAGGTACAAATTTACAGTGAAGTTGATACAAGTTTTACACCCTTAATATTGATTGAACTTTGGTCTTACTGGCATTGCTCAATATTGAAACAGTAGCACCTGTTCTATTTTGAGCTGGGGTTATTAGGCTAATTCAGATGGTACCTTCCCACATCTCCCCATTCCATGCTATGTGTATACTTGGCAATTAAAGTAGGCTACCTAAACCTTAGTTGCACCACTTCTTCCTAGATTTGGATGTATTTACTTCCTCCAGGCACTCTTCAAACAACGTGAAGAATCATGGAAAATGTCACATTTTCATCATAGCATTCGGCGAGCATGTTTGTGTTGCCCGTAACTCAGTTATTTACTGAAACTTTGAAAAATATCCTTCTACCACACACTGCTTTTTTCAATGACTGGATTTTGTATCTATGCTCTTAAGTGGCTTCCTTGGGGAAGCTGGCAAGTCCCTCAGTGCAGCAATAGGTCTTATTTTTATGCCTTCCCTATAATGTTGCAAACATCTTGGCAAGCGTACAAACCCAGCCAGGTCTGGTGGCTTAGTGGTCTGATGAGTCCACCGTAGGGACCTGATTTCAATTGCATAAGACCGGTGGGTCAACTTGGCCTTTCATCCTTCTGTGGTTAAAAAAATGAGTACTATTGAGTTGGGTAACAATAAACATGTTAATCAGAACCAAGATACCCTCTGGGTTAACATGTTATATTACAAATTCAATAACTAACACTATTGAGGCTGGCTAAAATCCTCCTGAGGGGCACCTTTCTGGCACCACAATCACTCAGTATTTATTGAGTAATTAAGTGCATGATTCTTACCAGAAGTACCAAAAGAGAATATTATAGTATTTATGTAACTGCTGTGAGTGCGTCACTTGTTGATAGCAGAAGGCAGGTGAGCTAGGTTTATTGCTGGCCTTTGAGGAAATACCGGGCGCTACACAGAGAACACACCTGGGAATCCCGTTTGAATTTGTTCCATAAATGATATTAACGAAAGCAATTTTTACAGCCAGAGTTATGTCTTGTGTGCACATTCCCGCAGACATGTTAAGGTGCACAAAGCAATCAGGACGACTTAAGAATATGAATCAGACATCCTAGTTTAGACCAGAAGGCCCTCTAAACGTGTGCACTCGTCATAAGTAATAATAATAATTCCTATTTGTAAAGCGCGAACGTATCACCCCCTTAAGGGCTTCAAGGCGCTGGGGGCCCTGGGGGAGATTAAGTGAGCTATTGTCCAAAGTCACATGAGGCTGAGCTAAGCTGCTGCTGAGGAATCAAACCATGAGCCCCGTACTCCGAAGTCAGCCGCTCTGGCCGCTGCACCACACCTCTAAGTATGTTCATCAACATTAAAAACACCAGTCAGCAGTTTTATTGGAAGCCCAGGGGGGTTTCTTCATTACAGGATTTCAGTAGAAATAGAGAAATCATATTTTCAGACAATATCAGTCAAGTGCCTATAGACAATTGCATGGTTAACACATATTATGATTGTAACTCTCATTACTGCTATACATTTTCTTCTTTCACAAGAAGGGCCCAAAACTCATGCTGCAGGTCTTATGGTATTGGTATATTGTATTGTGTTATATTATAGTAGCTGTGTATTGCGTACTACCCCTATGTGGATCCTGAGGCACCTGCTAGGTTTTAATAAGCTGATGGTCAACGCAGACGTACATAAATATTACTGTAAAAAGCGAGAGACGAGCTTGAGGCGTCAAAAGGGTAATTTCCTCTCTTGCTGAATCCTGTTCTACAAACTTCTGAATTACTGTGCTCCCCGGATGATACTGATTTTACAGTATGCCCGCAGCCCTTGACAATACCAATGCTCCCTAACTGCTTCATTGGCTTTTCCCTCTATTTTTCGCATCTATCTTCTAAAACTAAACTGTACAGATATGTGTGCTGAGTGTAGATGACTCTATCTCACCACATCAGATATGAATACCCCCGAATTGATGTGAAACAAAGCGGCCGAAGGGCATTAGATATTTTACACCGTCCGACTGGCTCAGCAACCAATGATCCCTTTAGGTCTTTAGGTATTAGTACCTACCTGTTCTAAGAGTCCCCATCTCAGCAGACAACCATTCTAGATCTCCTTCTGGTTCCTGACTTTCACAATTAAAAGATAAACCACGCCCAGTCACTTTGACCCTGAACGGGCTTATAATTCATACCTCCTCTAGTCACACTGATACCCGTGTAAACGGCGCCTGATGCCCTAGGAGCTCCCACATACATTTCCTATCTCTTAGAAATAATAAAATCCCTGCTGGACCGCAGAGAACTGTCGGGTAACTTGTGACAGGTTGCATGCCTATCCTCTAGACCTCGAAAAACACCTACAATCGCTAGTCGGGTAATAATGGACAAAGAATGCACGACACACTGTAGAGGACACACGTTCACCGGGCTACTTCATCTCAAATCTGTTCACAATATTCATACATACTTTGACTTTGCTTTCAGAGGCAAAACCAAAGAGGGACAACTGGGAAATCTGATACACTCTATCCTGGGGTTTTCATCATAAATTGGAGCAACATTCAAAGCTATTTTCTTCCAACCACAGTTCCCATGCTGAAACCTTTATTATTTCATTTTGAACACATAAACAAATAGAAGATATGGGCCATTATGGCCTCCCTTATAATCTGCATACCCGACTTGCTCACTCTACCAACTCTTTAGAATTCGGAAAGGAACAAATCATGCACTAAAACCTGCGCATGAATTAAACCCACAAACGACTAGTCTGGCTTCAGGTAGAAAGAAGAATTTCCGTTAAGTTAGTGAAGCACCTTCTAAAAAGGCCCAACCTGCATCATTTAATTGATAGAATCATGCCCTACCAGGTATCTGTACGCCTACGGACACCAAGTCTGTTATCACAGTGTCTAAAATCGACAATTATAGCTAGTGATAGGAGATTCAAGATTCTTGGTACGTAGAACACTATCCTCATGACATTCAATAGGATGACATCCCTCCTTGCTTATTCATACTTTGGGATCCTCTTACTCAGATGCTTCTTTGAAAAGTAAAAAATGACAAAACAAATTTGAGAAAACATAGCCAAATCTATATTTTTGTCTTTTCCATTGATCCTCTAAAGCCCTCCTCATCAACAGCTGTAATCATTTTAAATAACGTTTTCTATGGGACTTATTTATGAGAGCCCTGCGTTACTTTTGTACCACGTAAAGTGATACATGCGTGAAGCAGTGCTCTGATAATGATTTATTAAGCCACAAAGCCAACATGCTTGGCTTTGAGTGGTTTCATAAATCTTGAGTAAGGCGACACAGTGCAGATTACTGTGTTGCCTTATTTTGCGCCTAGGGGGCGTTCCATGGGTGTTGCAGGGTGTGTTCCCCACACAACACCCATGGAATTTGACCCTACCCCAGGTTTACAGAGTGATGCAAACCTGGAGAAGTGTAAAATCCGTACACCTCCCGAGGAGAGGCGTAAAAAGGAGAAATATGTTTATTGCTCCTCGTTTTTTCCTCTTTTCATGGGTGCTGCCAGAGGGAAACGCTTTGTAGGATTTTTTTGTGCAGGAAGGTGCCCCTTCCTGCACAAAAACAATCCTGCCTGCAATGGAGGCATCCTTGCACCAGGGTGCAAGGGTGCCTACGTTGCCTCTATGCTGCCAAAAGAGCACCAGTGCAGGCAGAAAGGACAGGAATGCACCATATTTCTTAAATACGGTACAATCTTGCCCTTTCACTTTGGCGTAGGGTAGCATAGCAAGGTGCCTTGCTGCGCTGCCCTACGACAAAATGCCATAAATGAGGCCCTAAGGGGGTTATTTAAAAGAGAGTCCTGTGCCACTTTTTCACAATTTAAAGTGGTAAATGCATAATGCAAGGCTCTCATTTCGATTTATGGAGTCACGCAAAGCCACCCTGCATGGCTTTGAGTGGCCTCATAATTCATGAGTAAGGCAACGCAGCCCAAATCGCTGCATCACCTTACTCTGTGCTCGGGAGACGTTCCAATGGCATTGCGGTGGGTTTTCCCATACAACACCCATGGAATTTGACACTGCCCTAAATTTTCAAAGTGATGTAAATCTGAGGAAGTACCAAATCCATAAGCTTCCCGAGGTGAGGCGTAATGAGGAGAAATATATTTATTTTGCCTAATTTTTTCCTCTTTCCATGTGTGCTGCATTCTGCAGCACACATGCAAAGAGGAAAACGTCTTAGGATTGTTTTTGTGCAGGAGGGTGCCCCTTACTTCACAAAAACAATCCTGCATGCATTGGCTCTAAACTGTAGAATGGCACCAGCACAGGGAGAAAGAACAGGAATGCACCGTATTGCTTAAACATGGTGCATTCCTGCCCTTTCACTTTGGCGTAGGGTAGTTCAGCAAGGTGCCTTGCTGCACTGCCCTACGCCAAAATCCCATAAAATAGGCCCTCAATGTCTTAAGTTGGATTTACCCCAGATCGTAAAGTCCAGTGTGAATTTACTGTTATGTTATGTTAATTTATTTTTCTAATGCGCACAGCTACCCAACAAGGGTTTCCCAGCGCAGGCCATAATAAGAGACTCTGGAAATTTGAAATTAGAATTGTTGAGTAAAAAGCCAAGTTTTTTAATTGCTTGCGAAAATTGGGGTAGAGCTTCTCCTTCCGCAGCACATCAGGTAGGGAATTCCACAAAGTTGGTCCAAGAAGAGAAAAGGAGCGCCCTCCCATTCTCATTAATTTTATCCTGGGAATTTCGAATTTCTCTTCTGAGGAGGAACGAAGCAGGTGAGAAGGAAGGTAAGGGTGTACCAGATCTTGTAGGTATTTAGAAGCTGAGACAATCTTAATTCTGATCATATAGCACAGGGCCTTACATTTTGTGCGCTGTTCCACCTTGAGCCAATGTAATTCTCTCAGGGCATTCATGTCATTTTAAATCAATGCAATATTGAAGCTTATTAAGCATTGTTCATATCAAATCTGCTACCGTTTATTCTCACCCATGTGAGCATCCATGCACTAGAAAGAAATCACACAAAACAGTCACCGTTTATTGACTAACATGGCACCCACAACACTCTGAAGAAGCACTATCTGCCTGACTGGAACATGGTGTGTTATTGCTATGGTAGGTACCATGCTAGGGGATTTATCAAGCGCCTGACTACCCAAAGGCATCCCAGGGCTGACGGACAAAGGACCACTACACCAAGGACAGAAATGTCACGAGAGGATCAGTTAATAGAGAGACATGTATTAAGGGATTTTCAGAAACTCAGCTCATTGTTCATGGAACGAATAGCCAGAGGGAGAGCAGTCAACAGTTGGTCACGTTAAAGCCAAAAAACTGTCCGAGTGCTTCTGAAAGTGGGAACAGTTACTAAAAATGAGTTGGTAGATCTAAAAAGCCTTTTTGGGGAGTAAAGGGCGAACAGTTGCCAAGAGATTGGAGGGCCACTGCTATGAAAGGGTCTGTGCACTGTGCACAAGGATTTAAATTCAATCCTTTGGGCAATGGGTTGAAAGTGGAGATCAATCAGACCATGTCTGGTGGACTCATACCTATGAATAACCAAGAGCAGTCATGCGGCTTCATTTTATATCATTTGGAGTATATGAATCACTGCCTTGTGACCACCAATGCAGAACAAGTCGCCGTAATCCATGGCAAGAAAGAATCAGAGCCTGGACTACCAGCCTCCTCGAAGGCTGAGGGAGAAGAGGTAGAATCTTGTGCAACAAGTACATGATTTCAAAACAGGGGGATGATATTTTGGTCACCTTGCATTCCATTGTCAGGGTTTCCCCCAGCCATACCCCAAGGCTCTTTATGGAGCAGTGTGGCTCACTGGTTAGAGGAGGCAGACCTGGAAGCAGAGGTCAGCCCGGGACCAGGGTTCAATTCCCGGCTTGGTGGGGTCTTGATTCCTAAAATGTCCATGGACTCGACAATTCTCGCTCCGGTGCCTACTCAATTCACGGGTTCACACTCTGCGACTCTGGGCAATAGCTTGCTTAATCTCCACAACGGCCCCTCGCGGTGGGATGCCTGGCTTTCACCTTGCGGATACCCTGCCGGGGTTATCTCACAGGGGAATACCAGGACGGGTTCCCTAAGCAAGCGCTTAGAAACCGCTTGGTGATTTGCACTATATAAATTCCTGTACATTTACATTTATGGCTAGTTTAGGAGTGGGTGGAGGACCAAGGCAGACCTGCCATTTGAGGGCCCTTTGAGGCTGGGATTTACTCCCAAGGATCATAGCCTGTGTCTTGGCTCCATTAAACTTATGGTGAGACTTGTTCATCCAGCTGTCCACCTGTTCCAGACATGGTACTAAGAATGGTCACTGCATGGTGCACATCTGAGGCAAGAGAAAAACCTAGCTGGGTATCGTCCGCGTAGGAGACGATGGAGATCCCAAATGGAGTCATGATATTCGGCAATGGTTGTAAGTACACGTTGAACAGCGTAGGGCTGAGAGAAGACTCTTGAGGCACTCCACAGGTGGCTGGTAGAATCGCAGAGGAGCAAGTCTTATCGGAAACCTGGAAAGATCTATCCTTCAGAAAGTCGCCTATCAAATCCAGAGCTTTACCTCCGACACCAGCCTTACGAATACTCTCTAAAAGAGTGGGATGGTTCACGTTGTCAAAGGCCCCTCTGAGGTACTATTGGTGTGCTAAAAGGGGTATTCATGCTCTATATTTGCAAATAATGGGCAGTG
Organism: Lissotriton helveticus; assembly: GCF_964261635.1. Lineage (NCBI taxonomy): Eukaryota > Metazoa > Chordata > Amphibia > Caudata > Salamandridae > Lissotriton > Lissotriton helveticus. The sequence continues at coordinate 711,225,485 of NC_136057.1, read as the reverse complement.
TTCACCACTTGTAAACTCAACACCTGTAATACCTAAATGCAGGAACTTTGAAGAAAAAAGAAAAACAGTGGATATCTGACTGAAGAACTCTTTCTAAATGCACTGATCAATAGGTGGACACGGTATACAACCTTTACAACGCAACTTTTACAACGACCTACCATTACCACGCATTTTTTACAACGCAGGATCCATTACAACGCATACCATTACCACGCATGTATTTACAACGCAGGTACCTTTACAACGCATACCATTACAACGTAAGTATTGGTAAGTATATTATTTTATTAAAAATATTATAAGTTTGCGTTTTTGGGTAAAGGGGTATTTTTAGGGTTTAGGGTCAGTTTTCAGTTTTTGGGTAAAGGGGTATTTTTAGGGTTTAGGGTCAGTTTTCAGTTTTTGGGTAAAGGGGTATTTTTAGGGTTTAGGGTCAGTTTTCAGTTTTTGGGTAAAGGGTATTTTTAGGGTTCAGGGTCAGTTTTCAGTTTTTGGGTAAAGGGGTATTTTTAGGGTTCAGGGTCAGTTTTCAGTTTTTGGGTAAAGGGGTATTTTTAGGGTTCAGGGTCAGTTTTCAGTTTTTGGGTAAAGGGGTATTTTTAGGGTTTAGGGTCAGTTTTCAGTTTTTGGGTAAAGGGTATTTTTAGGGTTCAGGGTCAGTTTTCAGTTTTTGGGTAAAGGGGTATTTTTAGGGTTCAGGGTCAGTTTTCAGTTTTTGGGTAAAGGGGTATTTTTAGGGTTTAGGGTCAGTTTTCAGTTTTTGGGTAAAGGGTATTTTTAGGGTTCAGGGTCAGTTTTCAGTTTTGGGTAAAGGGGTATTTTTAGGGTTCAGGGTCAGTTTTCAGTTTTTGGGTAAAGGGGTATTTTTAGGGTTCAGGGTCAGTTTTCAGTTTTTGGGTAAAGGGGTATTTTTAGGGTTCAGGGTCAGTTTTGGGTTTTTGGGTAAAGGGGTATTTTTAGGGTTCAGGGTCAGTTTTGGGTTTTTGGGTAAAGGGGTATTTTTAGGGTTTAGGGTCAGTTTTGAGTTTTTGGGTAAAGGGGTATTTTTAGGGTTCAGGGTCAGTTTTGGGTTTTTGGGTAAAGGGGTATTTTTTGGGTTCAGGGTCAGTTTTGGATTTTTGGGTAAAAGGGTACAGGGTAAAAATTAAATATAATTAAATTTAAATTACATTAAAATAAATTAATTAAATTAAATTAAAATAATTAAATTAAATTAAATTAAATTAAATTATATTAATTTTAATTAAATTAAATATAAAAAAATATTATATACTTACCAATACTTACGTTGTAATTGTATGCGTTGTAAAGGTATATGCGTTGTAAATACATGCGTGGTAATGGTATGCGTTGTAATAGATTCTGCGTTGTAAAAAATGCGTGGTAATGGTAGGCGTGGTAAAAGTATGCGTTGTAACGTCATACATCCGGTGGACACTAAGTGGAGTCAAAGTATGGAAAAGAAATCCTAAACTCTGTAGTCACTTCAACACCAGGGTTCAAATAGACCTGCTTATTGTTGGGAAGTGCAAATCTAATTTATTGACTTTCAATGAGAGTCTTATGCAATGGGATACAACAGAAAATTACCTGAAATCTTAAACAGCACCTTCCTAATCAGATGCATGACAAGCGACCCACCTTCAAACCTACTGAAAACAAAAAAGCCAAGGACCCAAAGAAGTAAAAGACAAATCCAGAAGACAACTCTTGTTTGTAACGAAATGCACATTTGTGGCAATACCTACTTTGACAGATGAATCGTGCGACTTAATCTAAAATGTTTATAAAAAAATACTTTTACTCATTTCTGTTTTCTTCAACTTTTGTCCATCTCAAACAAATACATTTTAGAGGATGGAATTGTGATGTTTTTAAGGGGGATCACACACCATGTCGTATTGCGTGTCACTTTATTGTTCAAAGAAGTTACTGTAATGACATTTCTTAATAGGCTATATGACGGAAATACGCATTTCATTGTAACGCATGATGTTACAATGCAGTTGTTACAACACAAATGCCATTTCTATGCATAGCCTTTGCCACCCATGCCTTTACCATGCATGCCTTTACAACATAAAAGGCATATACGTGATAAAGGTTTTTCCTCAAAATCTAAAACCACCTCTCTAGATCCCAGCCCTGAGCCCTAAAACTGGACCATGGCGCAAACTCCTCGCCCCAGCACTGACAAAACCAAGCCCTGAGACCTAAAACCGGGCTTTGGCGCAAATCCCGTTCCCCAGCCCTAAAAAAAACACTGGCCCCAGCTCTGAGCCCTAAAACCAGACACCGGCGCAAACCCTCCCGGCCCCCAACACTAAGAAAGAAAAAAAACAGCCCCAGCCCTAAGCCCTAAAACTGGCCCCTGGCGCTACACCTCCCAGAACCCTTGTCTAAAAAAAACAGCCTCAGTCCTGAGTCCTACAGCCAGACCCGCAGCGTCCCCAGTCATGAAAACACCCCCACCGCAAGCCCTCATGTGCATCCCCCTTACCTCCATCGGGACAAGGCCATACCAATTCCAGTTGTTCAAGGCTAATGCACGTTTTTGTTTGTTTTTTTTAAAGCGGAAGCTGAAGACTTTGCTGGTTTCAGAGAGTCTCTTCATCTTCTGAGGTAAAGACGCTCATTGCCTTTACCACGCATATGTCCTTACCATTAATACCTTTTGTTAGAAATGGCTATTTCTGGTAGGCTAAGGCTGACACCAAAGCCAGGCTGAAACCACCATTCTAGTCAGGGCGAGGGAGTCACACGCCAAGATAACTCCTGCTCACCCCCTTGGTAGCTTGGCACGAGCAGTGAGGCTAAACTCGGAGGCAATGTGTAAAGCATTTGCGCCAGCGCACAACAGCAACAACATCCTAGGCACACCACAAAAGGAACTCCACACAAGGTTATTTTAAAATAACTTTTGTATTGTCAAAAACACATCAGATAGAAATCACACATGTACATTGTGCCAACTGGCACGGGCAATATTCATAAGGGATTATTTACAAGACAGGGCCACATAGGCCACTGTCAGAATCAACACTTTTAGAAATAGAAATACTCTCAGAAATTAGAATAAAAGGATATAAATTAACAGTTATAAATCACATCCAGTAACTACTGGGAACAGGTAAGTACCACCTACACAACCCTAAACACCTTAGGAGAATGTCACGCAGGGGACCAGGACCTCACTAGGAACACCTGTACTGGAAAGAACAACCACCTAAGAATAAAATACATTTAGGGGTATCAGCAAGAACACATTAAACATGATGCCTAAAACATTCAGAGTTGTAGGGAAAAAGGTAAACACATGATGTATAAAAACACATTCAGCGGTGTAAGGAAAGAAACCACATGATGCCTAATACATTCAGAGGTGCAGGGAAGGAAGACCACATGATGCATAAACCAACATAAGCCACCAGCTGTGGCAGTCCCTAGGCCAACTGGCCTTGTTGGGGCTAGGACGCCCTGTAGTCCAAAAGTCAGGGGCCTAAACGTGGCAGCTGCCCACTAATTGCTGGGCAGCTGTGAATCAATAATGATGGGGCCACGTGGGAGCCACACAGGCTCTGAACAATTGCGGCCACGAGCCTCTCTGGACTCCTACTCAAAGGAATGCCGCCACAAGCCTTCTCTGAAGCTCAAGAACCAAACATCTCGCAGGCAGGAGGGGGCAGGCACCGGCACTGTCAAGGAGACAGCTGTGAGGGTCATATTAAGTACAGATAGAAGGCGCTCTGCCTATGGTAAACGTTACGTTTCGTAGGAGAATAATGTCTGTAGCGTGGTGCGTGAAGAGCGAACGGAATAACCCTAACCGTTCTGAGAAAATCTAATAGACCTTCATTAATGAATAAAAAGCAACGCTCTCGCAACCACAAGGCAGTGTAAACAACATATAAACAGTAGTAACAATAAGGTGGAGAACAACAGCAGATCTTATATTCTCAAATTTCCAAAGACGTTTATTGGATCCAAATTCAGCCGACACGTGTTTCGTCGTGTTCAAAAGTGGAGTCAACACGACTCTTCAGGGCTGGTAAAAGACCCAGGCATCTATGGGTTAATGCAAAACGTCGGTACAGTTGAGCGGTGAATCCTGTGTACGAACTGTGCCCCGATGCCCCCTCTAACCAAAAATGGCCCCCGGAGCCTTCGCAGGGCTCTGCAACAAATGCTGACAGGGAGCCTCTCGGGGCTCAACAAATATGCCTCACGAGCCTCTCTGGGCTCGCAACACAATGTGGGCACTTGGAGCCTCTCGGGGCTCTCAGGAACAAAGAAGAAATGCCCCCCTCGAGCCTCTCTGGGCTCCAACAAATAGCTTGCAGGCAGTAGGGGGCGGGCACCGGCAATGTGCCCCGGCGCCCCCTCTCACTGAAATGGCCCCCGCTCTACTGACCAAGATGCCAACACTGCCCCTGAAGCTCTTGTGGCTTTAAAACCACACCGAGCACGAGATCGCGCTACTAGGGGGGGCGGACATCGACAATGTGTCCCGGCGCCCCTCCTTTCCCCTCTGTTGCCCCACTCACCGGCTTCCTGAAGCAGGGGCTCCTCCGGCTTCTCAGATGCTGGGGCGGCTCTCCTCTGGGCAGCACAGGGCTCTCTACGATACCGGAGCCCCGCCTGCGCCGGTAACCGTTCTCCTCTCATGCCCAGCATTTCCGGTCTCCCTCTCCACACGGGAGACCGGCAACGAGCTTCCCCCAGGCAAGGGGAAGCGGAAGTGGCCGCCTCGAGGCCCCGCCCACGTCGCGCCACTGTTTGCCTGGCTTCCTGTGCTGAGGGCCGCCAATGGCAGCGCGGCCCTTGGCAGGGAGGTGGGCACAGCGCCTCCACATCGATCTCCGGGCCAGCGGCGGTGAGACACGGGGGTAACACGAGGGGTGGGCACCCTCGCCATAAATATCAAAATAAGAGCGCTACTAAGCGCTTGGGGGGCAAAGTAAAGCGCTCACAGCGCTGCAAGCAAAATTAAAGCGCTCTCAAGCGCTGGGGGAGATAAAGCGCTCCAAAGCGCTAGAAAACAGATAGAGCGCTCCCAGGCGCTCAGGGGGGAAATACAGCGCTTCCAGGCGCTATAAATACCAATCAAGCGCTCCCAAGCGCTTAGGCTTCAACAAGCCTGGGTAGAGGCAAGGAAAAGGTCTCTGCAGCAAAATGCAGCTTCTCCATGCTGCCAAAGGTCCCAGAGATTCCAAGGGGGCAAAGCAAAGTCCCCGCAATCAGCCCAGGCCAGGCAGAGGGGTCCCCCCAGAAGTCCTCCAGGCATCCAGGAAGGTCCATCAGGTGTCCAGGGGCTGGGCAGGGCCCAGGGATTCCCCTGGGCCCAAGCAGCAGCACGCCCCTGGCAAGATTCAAGTCCAAAAACAAGAACATTTTGGAAGGGGACACAGCCCCTTCTTATACAGAGAAAAGTCTTTGAAGTCTTAAGGGTGCAGGCAGTGTGAGAACCAGCTAGAACTGGTTATAGGGACTTCCTTTCAGTATCAGGGACAGAGGTGACAGTCGCCCAGCGGGGAGGTGGAGCCAGCATTGTGGCAGGCAGGCACAGCCTCATTCACTCCCAGGTGCTATCTCCTCCCACTTCCTTGGCAGCAGATGCTGCCTTTCATCCACGGGCTGACTCAGACAACCCCCTGGGGCTCTGCAGCCCCTGTCACCCTCAAACCAGACAGTCAATCCACAAACAGGCCCAGGCACTCTGGGCCAGGCTCACCAGCCAATCACACGCCAGGCACAAATTACACAAATATGCCAACTTCTCAAAGTGGCACTTCTAGACTAGACACAATCATGCCGCATACACCATTACGCAGCATTCAATCTCACGAGTTCGCACATATCAAACTCGACCCTGCACTCCCCACACATCAGGAACTACCATGGGCATACATATTCCCCATGCATTCCTATGGGAGGGCAGGTCACTCACCATACATACACAGAGAGCTCACGCACTTTACACTGTACCACAGTGAAAAAGTGCGCCAAGGCCTAAAATCACCAACACCAGGTTCCAGAAACAGGCTAAGGAAAAGCAAAAAGTTTCGGGGTGAACCTGCCAAAAGGGCCAGGTCCAACACAACCCCCTTCCAGCCAAAACGCAGGGTAGACCAATCACTCCACTGATGGGCTTCCTTGCTTTGGGCGACAAAACACGGACACGGGCCCGCACGGCAGGGACACCTTCCGGTTCTACGCCACTCTGAACCCACCTGGTTACCTCCAAACCAGAACTCTCTGACCCAACTAGGATACCCCACTGGTACACACTAGTCATCCACAGCCAGGACCAGGCCCTAGGCCATCCAAATATCACAGGTCCTGTCCAAACCACAGAGTGGGGGGCAGTAATCCCTGGCACACAATAGCCACTCTCCACTCTCCCTCTCAGGGTAGCTACAACTACCACTGATCCAACAACCTAGGGTCCACACCGCCAGGCTGACCAGAGGTCACGGGCAAGAATGCCCCACCCTACCTCTACTTCTGGGTTTCCGCACCCTCACAGGGAAGCACCCACCAGAACACAATTCTCCTACCAGATCAGGACCTCACTCCATCACTGGTCTACCACCTGGGATCTGGAAACTATTTCACTTCAGAGGTACAAAGCACACAGCACAGTCCCTCTTCAAGCAGGTGGGGGACAAAGCACACAGCAAAGCCCCCTTTCCTCTACCTTAGTGGAAACAACAAACTGCAGGTGAGCCACAGATCACACAACAAGGGCAGCCCCCTCAGTCTCTTCAGCTGCTCTACTTTGGCAGAGATTCCTTCTTGACCTAGAAGTTTCCCAATCTCCCAACCTAGGATCTAAACCCTCAGGTTGCACCGGGGTCAGAAGTACACCGTCCCTCTGCACCCCCTTCCAGAGTTCTGCACCCTCCACTTAGGAACGGCACCCCTCAACACCAGGACCGCCGGAGTTCTGGTTACAGACACTCCCCGTCCTCTAGACACAGGAAGATCCTCCTCAAATGACCTGTAAGTACAGCCTAGGCCCCTGACCTGGCGCTCCCTTAGGGAACCCTCCAGGCCCTGAGACAGGGTTTCGGGCCAATGTGGGACACACCGTCCCACACTCACTCCGCCTCCACTGAGACAGGACGTGAGCCCCTACACCCCTACCATCCTAATGGGACCTAGCTGGGCTACACATGAACCTCTTCACCTACACAGGATCATCAGATACACAAGCCACTACTTTTAGAATCACTCTCTAATGCCTCTGCAAGACATCTAGCACACCGCCAAACATCCACCTTCTTGTCCAGTGCCTCTGCAGGCCCTCCTGCACACCACCAGAGGTACACCTCCTGTGCAAGCTCCTTAAAAAAAAACTCACACCAACTCCTCCAGTTCAACACAGCACTCATCCACACACTCCCCCTCCAGACTGGTGAGACAGTTCCTCACTGCCCCTGACTCTCAACCTGTACCCCTCTTACTGAGCACCAGGCACCATACTCTGGGAACTGGGAAGGGGACTTCAGGCACTGGACACATTTTAGCTGCCACCACTGGATCCTACCATACTGGGGAATCCAGACACACACACTACACTCAGGGGATAACCACCCTCCCGAGCAAGCCATTCCTCCTCCACACTCCCTCTCTTCCATCTACCCACTCAGGGACAGGAACAGGATTGGCCACTGGACCCAGCAAGGGATTCCTAATCTATGGGAACCTCCCCCTCTACTGGCGTCCCGCCCTGTCACTTTCTCTCATCTGCCACTAAACATAAAGCGCAGGAACACAAATAGAAAATGACACTCTTGAGGAAAAACAAAATCATAAACAATAATCCCAAACATGTGACTATCTGAAAAATGCAGAGTTTTGTAATGTAGCCAGCTGTCGCTGTGGCACTGCGCAAACACAAGTCCAAATCCGCACTGCTGACCAACAAATGTTAGAACTGGCTATTTCTGGTAGGTTAAGGTTGACGCCAAAGCCAGGCAGAAACCACCATTCTAGTCAGGGCGAGGGAGTCACACGCCAAGATAACCCCTGCTCACCCCCTTGGTAGCTTGGCACGAGCAGTGAGGCTAAACTCGGAGGCAATGTGTAAAGCATTTGCGCCAACGCACAACTGCAACAACATCCTAGGCACACCACAAAAGGAACTCCACACAAAGTTATTTTAAAATAACTTTTGTTAGTCAAAAACACATCAGATAGAAATCACACATGTACATTGTGCCAACTGGCACGGGCAATATACATAAGGGATTATTTACAAGACAGGGCCACATAGGCCACTGTCAGAATCAACACTTTTAGAAATAGAAATACTGTCAGAAATTAGAATAAAAGGATATAAAATAACAGTAATAAATCACATCCAGTAACTACTGGGAACAGGTAAGTACCACCTACGCAACCCTAAACACCTTAGGAGAAGGTCACGCAGGGGACCAGGACCTCACTAGGAACCCCTGTACTGGAAAGAACAACCACCTAAGAATAAAATACATTTAGGGGTATCAGCAAGAACACATTACACATGATGCCTAAAACATTCAGAGGTGTAGGGAAAAAGGTAAACACATGATGTATAAAAACACATTCAGCGGTGTAAGGAAAGAAAACACATGATGCCTAAAACATTCAGAGGTACAGGGAAGGAAGACCACATGATGCATAAACCAACATAAGCCACCACCTCTGGCAGTCCCTAGGCCAACTGGCCTTGTTGGGGCTAGGACGCCCTGTAGTCCAAAAGTCAGGGGCCTAAACGTGGCAGCTGCCCACTAATTGCTGGGCAGCTGTGAATCAATAATGATGGGGCCACATGGGAGCCACACAGGCTCTGAACAATTGGTCGCCCCTGAGCCTGTCTGGGACTCAAGCAAAGAAATGCGGCCACAAGCCTCTCTGGACTCCTACTCAAAGGAATGCCGCCACGAGCCTTCTCTGAAGCTCAAGAACCAAACATCTCGCAGGCAGGAGGGGGCGGGCACCGGCACTGTGCCCCGACGCCCCCTCTAACCAAAAATGGCCCCCGGAGCCTTCGCAGGGCTCTGCAACAAATGCTGGCAGGGAGCCTCTCGGGGCTCAACAAATATGCCTCACGAGCCTTTCTGGGCTCGCAACACAATGTGGGCACTTGGAGCCTCTCGGGGCTCTCAGGAACAAAGAAGAAATGCCCCCCTCGAGCCTCTCTGGGCTCCAACAAATAGCTCGCAGGCAGGAGGGGGCGGGCACCGGCAATGTGCCCCGGCGCCCCCTCTCACTGAAATGGCCCCCGCTCTACTGACCAAGATGCCAACACTGCCCCTGAAGCTCTTGTGGCTTTAAAACCACACCGAGCACGAGATCGCGCTACTAGGGGGGGCGGACACCGACAATGTGTCCCGGCGCCCCTCCTTTCCCCTCTGTTGCGCGGAGTTTTATATAGCGCTAACTAGACCCGAACCGAATCAGTTATCAGAGCGCTTTACATATTTTTCTGTTGCCCCACTCACCGGCTTCCTGAAGCAGGGGCTCCTCCGGCTTCTCAGATGCTGGGGCGGCTCTCCTCTGGGCAGCACAGGGCTCTCTACGATACCGGAGCCCCGCCTGCGCCGGTAACCGCTCTCCTCTCATGCCCAGCATTTCCGGTCTCCCTCTCCACACGGGAGACCGGCAACGAGGAAAGCAAGCTTCCCCCAGGCAAGGGGAAGCGGAAGTGGCCGCCTCGATGCCCCGCCCACGTCGCGCCACTGTTTGCCTGGCTTCCTGTGCTGAGGGCCGCCAATGGCAGCGCGGCCCTTGGCAGGGAGGCGGGCGCAGCGCCTCCACATCGATCTCCGGGCCAGCTGCGGTGAGACACGGGGGTAACACGAGGGGTGGGCACCCTCGCCATAAATATCAAAATAAGAGCGCTACCAAGCGCTTGGGGGGCAAAGTAAAGCGCTCACAGCGCTGCAAGCAAAAATAAAGCGCTCTCAAGCGCTGGGGGAGATAAAGCGCTCCAAAGCGCTAGAAAACAGATAGAGCGCTCCCAGGCGCTCAGGGGGGAAATACAGCGCTTCCAGGCGCTATAAATACCAATCAAGCGCTTCCAAGTGCTTAGGCTTCAACAAGCCTGGGTAGAGGCAAGGAAAAGGTCTCTGCAGCAAAATGCAGCTTCTCCATGCTGCCAAAGGTCCCAGAGATTCCAAGGGGGCAAAGCAAGCAAAGTCCCCCCAATCAGCCCAGGCCAGGCAGAGGGGTCCCCCCAGAAGTCTCCAGGCATCCAGGAAGGTCCATCAGGTGTCCAGGGGCTGGGCAGGGCCCAGGGATTTTCCTGGGCCCAAGCAGCAGCGCGCCCCTGGCAAGATTCAAGTCCAAGAACAAGAACATTTTGGAAGGGGACACAGCCCCTTCTTATACAGAGAAAAGTCTTTGAAGTCTTAAGGGTGCAGGCAGTGTGAGAACCAGCTAGAACTGGTTATAGGGACTTCCTTTCAGTATCAGGGACAGAGGTGACAGTCGCCCAGCGGGGAGGTGGAACCAGCATTGTGGCAGGCAGGCACAGCCTCATTCACTCCCAGGTGCTATCTCCTCCCACTTCCTTGGCAGCAGATGCTGCCTTTCATCCACGGGCTGACTCCGACAACCTCCTGGGGCTCTGCAGCCCCTGTCACCCTCAAACCAGACAGTCAATCCACAAGCAGGCCCAGGCACTCTGGGCCAGGCTCACCAGCCAATCACACGCCAGGCACAAATTACACAAATATGCCAACTTCTCAAAGTGGCACTTCTAGACTAGACACAATCATGCCGCATACACCATTACGCAGCATTCAATCTCACGAGTTCGCACATATCAAACTCGACCCTGCACTCCCCACACATCAGGAACTACCATGGACATACATATTCCCCATGCATTCCTATGGGAGGGCAGGTCACTCACCATACATACACAGAGAGCTCACGCACTTTACACTGTACCACAGTGAAAAAGTGCGCCAAGGCCTAAAATCACCAACACCAGGTTCCAGACACAGGCTAGGAAAAAGCAAAAGGTTTCGGGGTAAACCTGCCTAAAGGGCCAGGTCCAACACCTTTTCAACGTAATTTGTTGTAAATGCATATTCGTTATAATTTAACAGGTGGTTAGGGCTCTTCATAGTAACAGTAGTCGCATTGTAACAACCCCGTGGTGAGGGCTATGGGGCAGATTTACAAGCCCCATGCGCCGCATGACGCACCGGTGGCATAGCCTGCTGAGTGGTATTTACAAGCACAGGTAAAGGAACTCTGCGTGACTTAACCTGTGCTTGTAAATATCCCCCCTGTTCACAAAACACTTTGGGCCTTATTTATGAGGCCTTGCGTCACTTTTACGCCGCCGGTGCATCAATTTTTGTGACGCACCAGTGGTGTATAAAGTGCGCATGTTGCGTCATATTTACAAAGTGACGCATCTAGGTAGATGCGTCTCTTTGTAAACCCCTGCACCACATTATATCTGCGCCAGGTATATTGTATGCAGGGGGGGCGTTCTGACACAAGAAAGGGTCATAGAAGTTTCGCAGTGAAATCTATGAGATTTCACTGCACCACTTCTAGGATGCAAATGCATCACTATCTTACGCCTTCCTCATTGGAGGCGTAAGACTGACGCAGGCATATTTAACATGGGACTTGCCCATGAGTAATGACCCATTGCTGGAGTTGCGTGACTTTTGTGACACTCTCCAGCAATGCGTCATTTTTGCACCTTCAGATACGTCAGAAATACTGACATACCTGTAACTCCTTGCGACATGATACGTCATACTGTAAATATGACGCATCATAGGTGTCGCAAGGAGGGAGAATGAAAAGTGACACATCGCTGTTTTCTCACAGCGTTGCGTCACTTCATAAATGAGGCCTGTTGCGTGTTAGGGGCGTGACATGGGTGTTGCTGTGGTCGTTCCCACGCAACACTAATGTCCACTGATGCATTTCCAGATTTACGAGAAATTGTGAATCTGGAAAAGCATCAGAATGCTACGCCACCCTAGGGGTGGCGTAGCGAGGTGCAATGAGGAGAAATTTTTCATTTCTCCTCGATTTTTTCCTATTTCAATACGTGATGCATTCTACAACACACATTGGAAGAGGAAACCACCTCAATTGATTGTTTTTGTGCAGGAAAGTTCCCCTTCCTGCCCAAAAACAATCTCCCCACGATGCAGGCATCCTTGCACCATGGTGCAAGGGTGCCTGCGCCGGTGCATGGCTGCAGTTTGTGCGCCAGCGCAGGGGGGAGCACAGAGATGCGACATATTGTTGTAAATATGTCGCATCCCTGTGCTTCGAAACTAACGCGGTACAAAAGTGGGTGGTGATGGACGGAGCATCTGAACCAATCAAACACTAACACCCAGTCAACAGATCTGGGTTTAATCCATCACCGTTCTTTAGCTCACTCTGCCACCCCAGTTCAGACATGGCCATATGCAAATCAGTCTGACCCTGTGCCTCATGGGAACAGTCCAGCCCGAACTGCCAAGCCATGTCTTCCCTGGACCGGAATCAAGCTTCCCACGACCGGTTTCTGGTATTACAGCCGTCTTCAGCCAGGCTTGCTTGAATCCAGTGGCAATGTGAGCAAGGGACTCACGTCTGAGCATACCCTGCCAACTTATGGCGAACAAAGCGGTACAAAACTAACGCAGCACGGCGCAGCAAACTGACTTGCGGCATCGGGCTGCGTTAGCTTCTTGTAGATCTACCCTGAAGTATAGAAACAGCCACGTTGTAATGGCTGTTTCCCTTCTTAACATAATTGGTGATTAAGCAGCGGGTTGTATTGTTTTAGTGCAGTAACGTGTTTAGTATTTCGAGCTTCAAGACAAGTGAAAACACTACTGCACTCGGAGGATGAGGCATGTTTTGGCTGAGGTCAGACTTCTGCATCGAATGTTTGGGCGCCTCAGCGTTCAGCATCAGACACACCTCGTGGGCACCCCCAGTTCTGTTTATAGTGGTTTTTAAACAGCTAGTGATATCAACACATTCTGCACAGCCTCGACTTCTGTCACTGATTGACCATGTGCAAAGCTTGGGGGGATGGGCGTTGTACCCAAAATTGGTGCGTCACAACATTAACACTTACAACATGGTACACGAGGCAGAAAAACAAACTCTGTAAGGCTCTTTCTGAACTTTCTTGCCCGTGCTTATGTCATTTCTATGCTATTGCAAAATCCCTGTCCACGGGCACCACAGCGTTAAGCACTTTAGGTTTGCATGAGGAAACACACATTTAAAAAAAACTGCGTGATTACAGGAGCCTGTGCTCAGGTTTTGGTAAGCGCCAGGCGGGCGGGAGTGTTCTAAAGGGATATTTGTGACTCAGCCTGCAAAATTACATCAACACAGAGCAGATTACAGAAACCTGTTTCAAGTTACAGACGAAGGTTTGAAAATCGGTGTGCAGGTAATATGAACTTTTCCAAACAGCGGGCTTCGCTGCCTCCTCATGCGTGAAATATTAACTCCCGAACGGAGGCGGCAGTGGTGCCAACAATGCTTCTCATAGTCTTACTCAATAGTGTCTGGGAGGAGACAAAGGGTGGACTTTGGCTTTGTTTCTCCAAGTGCAGCTGCATTCCTGAAGGGATAGTGGCATGAGCGATTGTCTGCATTGGATTCCCATCAGGCGTGTACAGAGTTGTTCTGCTGGTTCAGTTGCGTAATGCATCTCTTGCTAGGACCTGAGTTTGACCCCAAGGTCACGGGTTCGAATTTTTGCGCCCCTGTAGAGCCTTCAATTGTTCTGTCATCAACAGGGGCGTGTGGTGGGTGCCATGGACTCTTATGGCAAAAAAAGGAAAATTGACCCGAGACTCTCTAGGTCATTAATTAAAGCCATAACCAGGGGCTAGACTTGGGTGTTACTGCACCTGCTGCACTAATGGTTGCTACAGGCCTCCATGTTCCTTAATCTACCTCAGTACCTTCACAAAGATGTTTGAGAATCCATGTAAGATAAGTTTTGGGTTCTCAATTTACAATAACTTTACATCTAATACCAATGTTTAGCTAATTCAAGCCTCAATAATGCCATACTATATTGAGCTGCACGTTAAACTTTTAAAAAATAGGACATTCAAAACACTTGAAGGCTCAGCTACATGGCATTTCCCTGCCAACAAGTATTGATCAAGTAATTTATTTTTAAGCTTGGATCTAGACTTTTTTTGTCTTTTAACAACACAACAACAATATTGCACGTAGAGGTCACTGTTGGACCAGGCTATTCCTCCCATTTATGAAAGACATGATCAGGGCCACTTGGTAGAGGTATAGTGACCAGTGCATAATATTAAAGCAAGACATATGCACATAATGCTTGAAATGTAGCTTCAGGTATTCATAATGACAAATATATCGCTCTTCACAATGACATTCTCACTACGGCAGGGAAAATAGATGCACTGCTGCGAGGATTTTCACCATCGGATTAGCAAAAATTAGATAATTTTCTCCTTGATTCCTTTCCCTGGCTTTGTCCCTCCTTTTGTCTTCCTATGCATAGACTTCTCTTGCTGCTGATTTTTTTTTGTTTAAATCTTTTTATTGAGTTGTAAATAAAGGTAAGGAATTGACAGAGCTATACCACATATAGCGTCATACATACAAAGATACAGTATGTGGAATGTTGGCCAGCATTATTATACTACAGAGTGTATACTACACGTCATTGTTATAGTGAATAACTAAACAGGTATCCGTAATACATGACAAATAGGGTGCACATGCACCTCAACTTGTGAGTGCCCCTGTGAACTGCACACACGTGGTCATCTGTAAAGTCCAGTACGCATCATAATGGCAAAGTCAGAAATGCATTGCAAGATCAACAACAAGAGGGGGCAATAAACTAAATAAATCCGCCAAGACATAAACCTCACCGCCCCCTCTAACCCTAACTGTCACCCATGGTAGTCAGTAATATCCATATTGCCAACAATCGGTCCAGCAAACCTGTGATTAAGGTGCGGGGCGAGCATCGAGGTACCCAACAGTGCCTCATGTATTTGGAATAAACCAAGAGGTCAGGCCTCTGCATCTGCCCCATCTCCTCCCGGAGGGCATCCCAAGGAGCTGAATCAGTGCTCAAATCAACCGGAAATCATGCTGTATGGTTTGCCAAGTAGTGGCTATGGGGAATTTGTTCAGCCCTAAGTTATCCTCTCTGTGCAATGCCTCGCTTTTGTGCTATGCCCACACCAGGAGCGATTGCCCCCAGGCCACCATGGGTGGAGATTCAGGTGATTTCCAGCGGCATGTATGAGGCGTTTAGCCGGCAACATGACCAGATCAAGGAAGCAGGGGATGACCTTGTGTCTTTTACCCATTTACCCATGCGAAAAAGACTCAATATACATACTTCTCATGTGTGCTGCACTGTGCGCTTAGTGCCGGCAGATAATTGGGTTGAGACACCCTGCCAATAAATAGTTAGGAGTGGACATACCCACGACATATGAAGGAGGTCGGCGTCAGTCAGGCCACAGCTAGGACAAGCTGCGTCGGCGCGCTGGAAGTAACAATACATTTTGGAAGGAGTGAGGTAGGCCCATTGTACAATGTAACACCCCTCTTGTTGCTAAAGCTAAAGAGAGTAGCAAAGTATAAGACGTACGGGAAAAAGGAGGTAGCTTTTTAATCTTTCTTTTGTTAGAATATTTTTCACTCTCTTTTCTCTTTTTCCCTTATCCTTTTCATTCTAACCCCTACCCGCCTCTTCTGCTGCTGGAGTAAACACAGAACCAGGCCGAATCACTGACAAAATATCGACCTAGAAAATATCGACCTACAGAAATATTGATGCTGAAATATCGAAGGCAAGAATATCGACATCCCATCTACAACATGGTAAGTACAAAAATATCGAAATAAAAATATAGATGTTAAAAATATCGATATTAAAAATATCGATTTTTTTCCTGTAAAAATATAAATGTAAAATGAAGTAAATAACACTAATAAATAAAATAAACATAGTTAAAAATATCTAAAATTTTTTAAAATTAATAAATAATACATATATAATAATAATACATTAATTAAACATATACAGACAATATATCTATACTACTATTATAAAGAGAGAACTGTGACCTTTGAGCCACGTAAACTCGAAAACTACACCAACAATCCAAACACCCAATACATGTTTGAAAATGTCAGAAAAAGCAGAAGGATATAGGCTATATAAAAAAAATATATATACCTTATTTAAAAAATTTACCATTAAAAAAAAAGTAGTCCCTTGGAAGTAGCGCCGGCGGGCCGCGACGTGCGTGCTGACATCAGCAGCGCGGGGAGGAGCGGTGTACAGGAGCCCGAGGAACTGCGGTGGACATGAGCGCGGGGAGTTGCGGTGCTGAAATGTCTACACAGAATGAAAAGGGAGGAGCGGTGAGCGTCGGACAAGCGGTGAGGCGGAGCGGCGCTGAAATGTCTCCACAGAATCAAAAGGGAGGAGCGGTGAGCGTCGGACAAGCGGTGAGGTGGACCGCTGAAATGTCTCCAAATGTCTCCACAGAATCAAAAGGGAGGAGCGGTGAGCGTCGGACAAGAGGTGACGCGGACAAGCGGAGAGACAGAATCAAAAGGGAGGAGCGGTGAGCGTCGGACAAGCGGTGAGGCGGACAAGCGGTGAGTAATATCGAAATGTCTCCACAGAATCAAATCATCGCTGTGTGTTGGGCTGCTGATGCAAGCCCCATCTCTATGCTAACGTGATGTAAGGTTAAAACGGGAGGCCCGAGCAGCGCAACCCTCTGCATTAAGTAATGCGAATGATTGACACAGTCAGCAAAGTTGATAAAAAAAGGCTTCAGAGACAGAATGTCAAGTGGGATTTAGTAAAATCAGTCATTGGCAAACGTCGGGGCGGGCGGGGGCCATGAACACTGATTGCTCACAAGCCTTTTGCTCCCGGACAACGTCGGGGCAGGCTGCTAGTAATATATACTTACTTAATAAGTTTTAATAATTATTTTAATAATTTCTAAATTAATAACAAATATTCTAAATTACAAATACATTTACAAACATTAAACAACAACATTAAATAAAAAGTAAATAATTATGTTTAATAAATTAAAAAAATTAAATATACTTTTAATATTTTTAAAATTAACTATATACTACATTATCTAAAATTATACAAAAAATTTTAAATAGCTAAATAAATAAAAATACTATTCAAAATTCATAACTAAAAAAATACAGTAATAAAAACGTTGTATAGCATTGAACTTAAAATTACCATTCTCACTCCAGAGAGCGCAACAGTAGGGAAAGCCACATTGGATAGCGTAGAGGTAAAAATTACTATTCCCACTCCGGAGACTGCAACAGTAGGGAAAGCCACAACCCGCTCCAGTACTAAAACATAAAATTAACTTAAAAATAACATTATTAATATTTAAAAAATAGTACACATATAATTTAAAACAAATAAAATACTTAACAAAAAACATATAAAACATACATATTAAATACATAATAAAATAAATAACAATAAACAAATATCGATAGTAGTAACATTGATATATTTGATATCGATATTACTAACTTTGATATTACTAACTTCGATATTACTTACATCTATATTAAAAAATTCGATATTACTTACCTTATATTCTGTCCAACGATATTCTTGACCTCGATATTCTTCACCTTTGATATTTCCAACTCGATATTACTGCAGATCGATATTTCGGAATCGATATTTAGACTGTGCACCACCAGGCCTGCAGGCTCTAAACAAACATTCAGAACGGATGACCTGTAAATTAACTGCACTTGCCACATGGCAGACTGGCTCCCCATTTGACCTTGGGCCTTCCCCCTTCCAGGCACCACTGCATTGCTTGCACCACTGATAGCTACACTCCTGAAAGTTGTTAATGAATACCCTCCTGATGGATTATCTTTAACATATGATTACCCTCCTACACACAAGCTATTAGTGTCATAACAATGCACAGCAATGTGGCTTGGTCTGTATATGAAGGCCTGTTGTAGGAGGAGAAGAGCGCTTGAAATGAGGGGGTTTCACTTAATAGGAATGGTGACTGGAGAAGGGATTCATCTTAGAGGAAGGGTGACAGGAGACCCCATTCCTCAATTTTACGAGACAAATCCTTTTCCTTCCCTCAACAAGTCCATAGCAGTGGTAGGTGAGTAGAATGGGTGTTCAACCTTAGAGACACTACTGATGAAGTAATAGACATGGTTAAATGTATTGAATATGATCAACATTTAGTATTTCTTATTGAAATTTGTGACTTACTTGTATTGATTTTCAAATGTGGTTACCACTAATTATTTTGTTTCATACAATTGGTCACGGCTTCTAAGCATTGTTGCCTTGAGAGGAGAAGAGGAAGGGGTGCAATTTAAAATTAGAAGTGCGACTAACCTGAGCCAAGCCTAAGAAATAGCAGAATACATTATATATTCCCGCCAAAACTCTTAAAACAAGTCAAGCAAGAAATCTAACTTCCCATTAGCCATCTGCACAGGTAATGACATCACTGAATTTCCCATCATCCATCTGCAGAGGAAGGGGATATCACTGGATTTCCCTTCATCCATTTGTACAGGAAGTGGCATCACTGGTTTCCAGCCAAAGCTGTCTTCACTTAATGGGGGCTGAAGCATGGACGCATGCAGTGGGTGCACTGAAGGCAAGCTTGTTTGTGCCTGTCTAAAACCCGCCCAGCAGCAAAACCCCTGACACCCCTCCCACCCACATCCCCCTGGTTGCTACTCCTCTGTACACTTCAGCCCTGCCTCGCTGCCCAACACTAAAGGTATGTCCTACTGTACCACCTCCCATTTTACATATACCCATCGCACTCCCCCATGCACCTCACTCACCCAATGCACTCAACGCACATTACCCCACACACCCTAACCCTATGACACTTCCCCCTCCCTCTCCTGCATACTTCTTACCATTCATTCCCTCAGTAAATATGCACCAAAATGTAGGATCTGTTACATGCCCACTCACCGGATCTGCTCTTCTTGGCTGAAACCTCACTGACTACCTCATAGACCCCTGTCATCTCCACAGCATTCCCCCCCTGGATATAAGATTGAAAGATAGGACAAGACAAACAGAACCTGATGTGGAATCACAATCATCTTCAAAGAATCAATCTAGTGCTCCACCAACTCAGAAAACACCGTCAGCAACATGAAACACTTGACCTTCAAACTCATCATCACCAACTACACCCTGAGTGGGGCCCTTGTCTACTGTCCTCCCAGATCATTTGCCAGCAGATCATTGGCAGCACCAATGCGGATTGTGTCACCCTCTGATCCTCGACTCCTGCACCTGCATCGTCTTTGGCAACCTGAAATTTCACATAGAGGACCACACCAATCCCAACACAACCAATCTCGTTGAGGACCTGTCAAACCTCAGACTCACCCAGCAAGTGGAAGACCCCACACACGCTGCCTGACAACTACTCAACCCCATATTCACTAGACGCAGCAATATGACAGTAGGCAGTCCACAGTGATCACCTAGTATGACCACACCCTTATCAACTATAGCTAACGTATCTCACCCTACCGCTGAAACACCTTCACCAAATCCTCATGACAGGACCAGACAAGATCTCAGAAGCAGCCTGGTCTTCGGAGCTACTAAACGACCGGCCTCAACACAACAACAACCTCACTTAATCCATCTTAAACTTCAAGGTCTGGATCACTGCCTACGCAGACACCCTGGCTCCTCTCTAAGCCAAAACAGAACTAGAACGCAAGCAAGCTGATACACTGAGGAACTCAGGCTCATCAAAATGGCACTGAAAGCATCTTGAACACAGATGGAGGCAAAATCAGAACAACACTGACAACAGCACCTAGAAATCCTCCCTCCGATGCTACCATCAGCAAACATTCTACGCTCACTGACCACATTGAAAATAGCACCAACAGCACCAAGGACATTTTCACCATACTAAAAGAATTCATCTCTCGGGCAGCAAGCTCCACCAGCGTAACCCCTTCTCAGTATCTCTGCACCCAGCTGTCCCTATTCTTCAGCAACAAGATCACCAGCATCTATGACAACTTCACACCCCAAAGGCCACTTGGCCCACCATAACCACTCAAGAAACCACAATGAGCAGACAGTCGATATTCTCAGAAGTATCCACGACCCCTGTCCTTAGCTCGGCTTCGTCAAAAGACTGGATACTATCAGCGCATCCCTCACCCTGATCTTGAATACCTCAATCATCAGAGCCACCTACACAGATGCCTGGAAATACACCACAGTACTTCCCTTCCTCAAGAAACCCTTAGAAGACCTGAAGACACTAACCAACTAGCGCCCTATCTCCTTGCTACTGTACCCGGCAAAAGTCGTGGAAAATATGATAAACAAACACTTTAGCCACCCACATCAGCGACAACCAGTTCCTTGACACCACTCAATACAGATTCAGGCCCAACCTCAGTACAGAGTCTGTACTCATGGCAGCCACAGTTGACATCTGTATGATTATGAATAGAGGGGATATCGCAGTCCTCATCCTATTGGGCCTTTCCACAGCCTTCAACACCGTCTCCCACCATCCTTATCCAATGACTGTATGTAACCGGTATCCAAGTGCCTGCACTTCACTGGATTTGCTCTTCCTGGCAGGCCACACCCAGTCGATCATCCTGGCCACCTCCAACTAAAACTCATTTGCGGAGTTCCACAATGATCCTCACTCAGCCTCACTCTGTTCAATGCTTACATGACCCTATTCATTCTCCCCAATTGAATCAACATCATATTCTATGTTGACAACATCCAGCTCTCTGACAAGGCAAGAAACACCTGAACCAATTTTGCTTCCTGCATGAATGAAGTCACCAGATGGATGAAAAACAACTACCTCAAACTCAATGCAGATATGATGGAAGTAGTAACCATTGGCAAAGACAACAGGCTCTGCAACTCCATCTGGTGGCCTGCTGAACTCAGGCCCACACCTCTTCTGGCAACCTATGTAAAGAACCTCAGAATACCCTTTGTAGGGGATTAGCAGTGCTTTATAAATCTGGTTTGATTCATTGAGTAATGGACAACCAACATGCCATGACCCTCCAAGTGAGTGCAGTCTCCGACTCCTACTCCGGCTTTGACACACTCAAGAAGATCTCTAAATGGTTCCCCTTAACACTCACAGAGCCTTCGTCCAGGGGCCCTTATTAAAAAAAAAAAAACAAGCCTGGACGCTTCAGAATGCAAAAAGCTATCGACCTATTGCATCCCTCCCTTTTCCGTCAAAAATATTCGAAAAAATCATGAATCATCAGTTGGCCAATTACATCGACCAAAATAATCTTCTTGATGATACCCAATTCGGATTCAGGAAGGGTCATGGGACCAAAACTGCTCTGGTAAAAGCGGCAGATGAAGTCAGAGCGATCATGGATCAAGGAGGTGCAGCAGTCCTGATATTATTGGACTTGTCTGCGGCCTTTGACACGGTCGATCATTACATCCTGATCGACGGTGTCGGAAAGATTGGCATTCAGAACAAAGCCAAATCACTGCTGACTTCTTTTCTCTCTGGCCGTGAGCAATCAATTAAACTGGGTGATTTTTTCTCCCCTGCTTTTACCTTACCGTGTGGTGTCCTGCAGGGATCCTCGCTAAGTCCGACGCTATTTAACATCTATGTATCGGACTTGGCGATGGTCATTAAATCATACGGTATTGGTTTAACATCTTATGCCGATGATACCCAGTTGGTGCTGGCTGTTCATAATAACGGAGGAGCAGTTGCGGCCAATTTTCAGGAGGGTATGATGGCTATCAGTTCCAGCATGGACCACAATTGTTTAAAATTAAACTCAGACAAGACGGAGGTCATGACATTTGGTAGCTTGACCCCGTCTTGGTCTCCAGTATGGTGGCCTTCTGACCTAGGTACTCCCCCAACACCGGTCAATAAAGTCAGGAATTTAGGGGTTTTATTTGACAACAAGCTGTCATTTGTAAGTCATGCCAATGCGGTAGTCTCAGCATCTTTTTATACTTTGAGGATGATCAAGAAACTACTGCCATTCCTGCCAGCCAGCGCAGGCAAAACCTTGATGTCAACTTTGGTCCTATCTAAGGTCGACTATTGTAATGGATTACTACTAAATGCCCAAGAACAAGTTCTGAACAACTTGTCCAAAATGCCGCTGCTAGAATCCTGACCCATACTCCAAAATTCTTGTCCATCTCTCCTATTATCCGACAACTGCACTGGCTCCCGGTTAGGAGCCGCATTAAATTCAAGGCGCTATGCATCACCTACAAGGCTAGGAACAGTATAGGGCCAGAATTTCTAAAGAAAGCCTTATCCATTCATACGCCAAAAAGAGCATTACGCTCTTTTACAGCTAGTTTGTTACAAATTCCTCGCACCAAAAAAGTGAATTGGGGGGGACAGACAATTCACTGTCGCTGCCTCCAGACTGTGGACACTCTCCCCCTCCATATAAAGTCCTGTTCCTCCTTGATGACGTTTCGGAGACAATAAAAACATGGCTTTTTAATCAGTAAGAACTTGATCCCTTTTTGCACATTGTCAGGTCCTGTCAATGGTTCTCTTCGGGGCTGTGCTGATTGTCCTATAACCTCCCCCACACAACTCTCCTAGAGTCTGAAACAAGCAAGACAGACTACCAAGATGGTCCCGTGAGGGCGGTAAAGGAAAGGGACAGCTGGGAGGGAGATCTGAAATGACAAGAACAACAGATTAGCAAACACCTCCCTAAAACCCCACAAGGGAATAACCTACGATCCTTACTCTTGTCAACAACCTTATGCTATTTCCCCTACCTGTGCTGGAAATATATAGATCTTTGTATTTGGGCAGGAATGGTGAGGACCTTGACTGGGAAAGGAAGCCAACTGAAATAATAAGCAGATAGGAACACAATGAACACAATGAACACTTGAATGCACAATAAACAATAGTATGTCCTCATATCTCTCCACCTACCACTTAATTACAGTGTTCTTCTTTAGGCTAGTACTATTCCCATGCTCAAGAATTTGATAACGTCTCCCCTGTATAGTTAAAATACAAAGTGCAGGATCATGAAGAAATGATATATAAATCATAAACTGGACAACAGACAGAATAGGTTGTCACCTTTCCCTGTTTTAAACAAAGTGTTTCCTCCAATATGATGAAGGGATCAAAGTCGGGACACACTTGTATGTATGCAAAAAGGTCTTTCCACACTCATAGATCGAATCGACTGTTCTATTCACAGTCTCTATGTCAATAGCGTATATTGCGATATGTGTGCCGAAGACAATATACTATCACGAATGACACTGCTCAAAATCCTATCCCCGCAATGAGAACGCGGAAAAGCGTCTCTTCCAACGGGAATAGGAACCAAAATACTTTGTTACGTCACAAAGCTTAACCCCCTGAGTTTGTTAGTGCATAAATCCGTAACACACTTCAGCTCCATTGATACAGCTTTTTCACCCGACCCAACGCGGGGTGAAAACAGATAGAAACACAAATGACCAAAGTTTCTCCTTTACGGAGCTTACCGCTACCTCCACTGGCTCGTCAAGGCAAAAATTATCGGCACCGCGAGTGAGTGCCGGCTGTGTTTATTTCCGGGCAAGTACGTAACCGACGTCTTGGAGCGTGACGTCTTTTCCCGGCTTTCTGGGAAACACAGTTTGTTCCATGCGGATGCCATTTCTCCCGCATTAGGCGGACGGCGTCCATACTCGGCAGAGTTCTGACAGTACATCCCCCCTCACAAGGGACGCCGTCCAGCAGCAGGCTTACCAGGAAATTGCCAATGGAACTTCGCAACCAGACGAGGAGCATGAACCATACGTTCAGGTTCCCAAGAGTCCTCCTCCCGAGCAAAACCCTTCCAGGAAATCAGATATTGAAGACGTCCCCTCAACCATCTAGAATCAAGAACCCCTCGAACCTTATACTCACGGTCCTGCTGGACCCAGATCGGTGAAGGAGCCCTTCGAACAGGACTAAAAGAGGGCTTCAACAATGACACATGAAAGACAGGGTGGATCCGTAGATGGGCAGGCAATCTCAATCTAACTGACACAGGAGTCACATGCTTCTCAACCCGAAATGGCCCAATGAACCGAGGATTGAACACACTGTGTTTCCTGAACCTGATGTGTTGTGTAGACAACCACACCAAATCCCCTCTTTTGTACTCGGGCAGGGTCTGCGATGTTTATCCGCCTGCACCTTGTACTTAGATTTAGCCGGGACAAGATTCCGGCGCGTCTCCGAAAGTACTCGGCGAATGTGCAACAATCTGGCCCCGACGTCTGGCAGCCTCACATTGTCATTCAGAAGCAACAAGGGACTGACTCTAGGATGGTGACCATACATACAGAAAAACGGGGAATGAAGCGTGGATGAATGCTGTGTGCTGTTATATGCCACCTCGGCCACCCACAACCAATCCACCCATGCGTCTGTGTTCGTCTGGACATAGCATCGCAAATACTGCTTCAGGGTCTGATTAAGTCTTTCGGTCTGGCCATCGGTCTGGGGATGAAAGCTGGTAGACAAGGAGGGGGATATTTGCAAGGCAGAACACCACGTCTTCCAAAATTGGGCAGTGAATTGAGCCCCCCTGTCGGACACTATCACCCTGGGTAGACCATGTATCCTGACAACATTCTCCAGAAGGAGATGTGCCAAACGACCAGCCGTGGGGACCTGATTACATGCCACAAAATGCCCCATCTTGGTCAGATAATCCACCACCACCAGTATAGCAGTCTTTCCCTGATCATTAGGGAGTCAGACAATAAAGTCTACTGAAAACCTCTCCCATGGTGTTTCGGGGGTCGGCAACGGATGTAACAGTCCCTGTGGTCTTTGATGGTCGGTTTTCATTTGGGCGCAGATCGTGCACTTCTTTCCCCACTGTTTTAAATCACACCTGATTGAAGGCCACCAGAACTGCCTCAAAGCTTTTTCAAGGGTTTTCACCGTGCCCATATGACCGGCACAAGGCGCTTCATGACACCATACAAATACAGTTTTTTGCAGGGACCTGGTTGGAACCAGCACTAGGGAGCCCCTCATAGGCACTCCGTGTTTCAATCTCCATTCCGGATGATGTCGAAGCCATGTTCTCCACACACAAGTTTGTATTCCTTTACGAATTGCCTGCAGAAAATCCCCCGTCTGGGTTACCCCCACAACGTTGGCTGGATCAATGATGGACCTGCTAGGTGTTACAGCATGCATCGCTGGATTCTCTTGTCTCGTTAAGGCATCCGCCTTTTGTTCTCACTGCCTGGTCGGAACGTAACTATGAATTGATATTCTTCGAAGAATAACATCCAGCGCAGTTGTTTTGGCGTAAGGTGACGGGCCGCACGTAAAAACTGTAGGTTCCTATGGTCCGTATAGACCGTCATCCTACGAGTAGCACCCCGCAGCCAGTGTCTCCATTTCACAAATGCATCGCTAACAATTCTTTTTCCGCGATTGTGTAATTTATTTCAGCGGGACTGAGTTTTCTCGACATAAAGGCGATAGGATGTAACACTCCGGTGTCTTCCTCTCTTTGCGATAATACGGCTCCAACCGCAACTTCGGATGCATCAGCTTCCACCACAAACGGGAGATCAGGATCTGCATGGGTCAGGACAGGCGCCGAAGAGAAAGCTTCCTTCAACCCATCAAATGCTCTTTGTGCTTTCGAATCCCAAACAAACTGAACATTTTTTCTTGTAAGGCGGGTCAAAGGTGTTACCAGAGCCGAAAATCCACCAATGAATCGCCGATAAAAATTGGCGAATCCCAGTAAACACTGGATGTCTTTCACTATGTTCGGATGAGGCCACTCCTGTATAGCCTTTACGTTCCTTTCAGCCATAACTTGACCCGAGAGAGTGAGCATTACCCCCAAGAACTCCACAGTAGTCACATGGAATTCACATTTTGTGATCTTACAATACAACTGATGTTGTCTCAAGGCTAGATCTACTTGGCTCACTTGTGTGATATGTTCTTCGGTGTTGTTGGAATACAACAAAATGTCGTCTATATATACGACCACAAACCTGTCAAGGTATTCCCTCAACACTTCATTGAGGAAGAATTGAAAGGCGGCCGGGGCATTACATGGCCCAAAGGGCATTACAAGATATTCAAAGAGCCCGTACCGCGTCTTGAAGGCCGTCTTCCATTCATCGCCCTGTCGAATACGCACAAGGTGATAGGCACCCCGCAAATCAAGTTTTGTGTAAATGGTGGCCGAGCGGACTTGTTCTAGCAACACCGGAATCAGAGGCAGGGAAAACTGGTTCTTGATTGTAATGGCATTCAAGGCCCTATAATCTATACAGCACCTCTTTTCTCCATTAGCCTTAGGTATGAAAAATAACGGCGATGCTGCAGGTGATCTAGAGGGCCGTATATACCCTATGGCCAGGTATTTATCCAGGTATTCCCGCAAATATTCGTTTTCGGGCACAGTTAGTGCGTGGAGTCATCCATACGGTACCACCGATCCTGGGAGAAGGTCTATTCGACAGTCGTAGGCTTGATGTGGTGGGAGCTCTGCGGCATGAACTTCGCTGAATACGTCTTCATATGCAGCATAACAGATTGGCAAGGTTACCTCCTTTTCGGCTGCTGTGGCTATTTCCTGAATTAGAGCCAATGTCTTTGAAGGGCCTTCAGTCTCGAGTACACAATGCATCTGACAATACTTGGATGTAAACCGTATTGTATGGGAGGACCAGTGTATGGTTGGTTTGTGTTGTTGTAACCAGGGAAGCCCTAAAATAACGCCATATTGGGGTGCCTGAATTATATTGAAGGACAACTGTTCACGATGGTTTCCCTCATAGATGAGTTCGTATTCAGGGGTATGAAACTTAATGGGTCCGGCAATCAATTCACTACCGTCCACAGCATACACCATTTCTGGCTGTAATTTCTCAATGAGCCTTACCCCCAATCTTTTTGCTTCTGTGAAATCCATAAAACATCCTGTTGCACCAGAATCCACCATAGCTTTAATGTATTTTACATCGGATCCTATAACCAATGACATGGCCAAAAACAAATGATTACTCTCCTGGTCCTGATTAGGTACTATTGAAGGGATAACATTCCGGCTTGATGGGTCCCCTTCGTTCGCCTTCAAGCGCTGGAGTTTTCCGACTTCTTCTCACTGCTTCCTGCCACGGTTTGTCCTGCTCTGCTTTTTCCTGGTTTGGGCTTCACCGTACAATCCCTCAAATAGTGTCCTTTTTTGCCACAGTATAAACAAAGGCCAAACTTTCTACGGTGTTCCTTTTCCTGTAGCGTCAAAGCCGCTCTCACAGCTCCGATTTCCATGTTATCTGAGGAGGACCCAGACTTCTCCACTTGTCCCCCTTTATCATAAGGCAGAACTGGCTGTTCTTTTTTCTTGGTGTCGCCTTTTCTTTCGCGCATTCTGTGGTCTAACCGCAAGGTTAGTTCGATCAGAGCCGAGCAGGACCGAGGCTGTGGATCGATCTGGGCTAAAACATCCTTCATCTCCTCGTTAAGTCCCTGATAAAACAAGGCTGATTGCTTGCTTTCCGGCCAGTCTGTTTCAGCAACCAGACGACGAAAATTGTTAAAATATGTGATCAGGTCGGAGGTGCCTTGCTTCAGGACTAGCATCTCCCGGTCCGCAGTGAGTGTTTCAGCTCGGCGATCAAAGGTCTTTTCAAACTCTGCTCTGAACTCATCCCAATCGTAAAGGAGAGGATCATCTCGCCGAACCACAGGGACTGCCCATTGTGCCACCTCCCCCCCTAACTAGGATATAAGGAATGCAACCCTAGCTTGGTTAGTGGCAAACATTTTAGGCTTGCACATAAAGTGTAATAGCATTTGTGTCATAAACACCTGCACTTTTCTATTATCCCACAAAAGCGCTCCGGGGGTGCCAAAGGTATTTGTGTCGGCATTTCCACCACTACTGAAGTGGAGGGAGTAGAACCAGACCCGGCATCAAATGGGTTCCCCTGCATTCTATCCAGTCTGGCCCTCAACTGTGCCGTTTCAGCTCTAGAGGCCGCCACTTCCCTATTGGAGGCCGCTAGCTCTGACTGTACTAACACTAATGCTGCCAATACATCATCGATAGAGGCCATGATATAATCAACACAGCCAAGAAGAGAAGAACAATCGTGGGCCGATAATTCTGTCAGGTCCTGTCTTTGGTTCTCTTCGGGGCTGTGCTGATTGTCCTATAACCTCCCCCACACAACTCTCCTAGAGTCTGAAACAAGCAAGACAGACTACCAAGATGGTCCCGTGAGGGCGGGAAAGGAAAGGGACAGCTGGAAGGGAGATCTGAAATGACAAGAACAACAGATTAGCAAACACCTCCCTAAAACCCCACAAGGGAATAACCTACGATCCTTACTCTTGTCAACAGCCTTATGCTATTTCCCCTACCTGTGCTGGAAATATATAGATCTTTGTATTTGGGGAGGAATGGTGAGGACCTTGACTTGGAAAGGAAGCCAACTGAAATAATAAGCAGGTAGGAACACAATGAACACTTGAATGCACAGTAAACAATAGTATGTCCTCATATCTCTCCACCTACCACTTAATTACAGTGTTCTTCTTTAGGCTAGTACTATTCCCATGTTCAAGAATTCAATAACGTCTCCCCTGTATAGTTAAAATACAAAGTGCAGGATCATGAAGAAATGATATATAAATCATAAACTGGACAACAGACAGAATAGGTTGGATTCACCCTTGTCACCTTTCCCTGTTTTAAACAAAGTGTTTCCTCCAATGTGATGAAGGGATCCAAGTCGGGACACACTTGTATGTATGCAAAAAGGCCTTTCCACACTCATAGATCGAATAGACTGTTCTATTCACAGTCTCTATGTCAATAGCGTATATTGCGATATGTGTGCCGAAGTCAATATACTATCACGAATGACACTGCTCAAAATCCTATCCCCGCAATGAGAACGCGGAAAAGCGTCTCTTCCAACGGGAATAGGAACCAAAACACTTTGTTACGTCACAAAGCTTAACCCCCTGAGTTCGTTAGTGCATAAATCCGTAGCACACTTCAGCTCCGTTGATACAGCTTTTTCACCCGACCCAACGCGGGGTGATAACAGATAGAAACACAAATGACCAAAGTTTCTGCTTTACGGAGCTTACCGCTACCTCCACTGGCTCATCAAGGCAAAAATTATCGGCACCGCGAGTGAGTCCCGGCTGTGTTTATTTCCGGGCAAGTACGTAACCGACGTCTTGGAGCGTGACGTCTTTTCCCGGCTTTCTGGGAAACATAGTTTGTTCCATGCGGATGCCATTTCTCCCACATTAGGCGGACGGCGTCCATACTCGGCAGAGTTCTGACCCACATGATCTGAACAGCGCCGAGACACCTTTGGGTATTTGTTGCGCTAAATAAATTGCATAAATAAATATTACTATCAAGCTGGACTACGGCAATGTATTCTATGCTGGAATCAACCAGAAGCGTCCAGACCATACAAAATTTCCCAGTCCACAATCGCATCCTCCGCCACCCCAAAGAGCTCCATTGTCTCCTAATCAATGAACGAGCACACTTCAAACTCCTCACACACACATACAACGCCTTACACAAGATTGGCCCTACATACCTCAATAACCTCATGACTTCCACAAACCCTCCAGATACCTCCACTCAGCAGGACACCTACTCGCCATACACGCCACGCACATTCAGAACCAGTTCTAGCAGTCGTGCCTTCTCCTACCTCGCTCCGAAAGCTGGAAAGACCTGCCACTACACATCAGAGCCACATATTCAGTTCTTGAATTCTACAAGAAACTGAAGACCTGTCTCTCTATGTAGCTCCAACCCTGGCTTGGCCCATACAGCTCCTGCTTCAGCACCTGGATATACTACCCGGTGATTTGTATGTTACACAAATACACATAACAAATCAAAACATAACATAGATTAACATTTGAAACTGGATTGCACAAAATGGACTATAAACACACCAGGAAGTATGACACAAATTCTTTTCATTTTGCTTGCAACCGGCTTCATTGTTGATGAATATTTCTGAAATCTATTTACATTCCAATGAACAGAAGGGATCACATCTAAATATAGTTATTGTAAAAAGATGTTGATTGCAGTTGCTAATCTAGATCACTAGGGTAATAATAAAAACCTTCAAAATACTAATATTTGATATGGTCAATCATAATATTCAATGGAGGAAACTGAATTAAGTTTTCCCAAAGATATACTGGCATCAATTGTGATACAAAAAACAGAATATGGGTTTGTCTCTCAATAGGTATAACGGCAGTCAATCGGACCAATTATGAGAATGAAAAGAGTGACATAAGTCTGCATGCTGTCTCTGTCATTCAACCTGCAAGTTTCTGTTCATTACCTGGATGATTCACATTACCTCTGTGTCCTTCTCTGTTGTCCCAGTCACTATGGGGCTTATTTACAAGCCCCTTGTATCACAATATGTCACTTTTTCCCACGTTAAAAGTGATGCACTGGTGGAGCAAGGGGCTTGTAAATAAGCCCCTATTTATGAAGGCCATCACACCACAGGACATTTTGCAGGAAAAAGCTATGAATGTAATCCTTGCCTATCACTAGCTTGGCACTGCAAATAGGCTTGGCATTCCCAGCATTCTCCTAGTTTGAGTACTCTAGGATTTTGCTGAGGACCCTACTCGGTCTCCAACACTGGGCCCGCAGCCAATTCGCTGCTTGGATTTGGAAAATGGTTAACTCAGTATGCACAGACTGTAGCTCAGAAATTAGTCCCATTAAGATTTAAGAAAGAAAGAACTTACTGATTCAGAGAGAGATAAGCTGACAGTCTTCGAAGACTTTCATGAAAGGGGGCAGGTGGAAAATGTGTCGATACAACAGCACAATTGCCAATACTGATTATTATTCACCACTTCACTCCTAGCGATCACACGTAACACTCAAAGTAATTGAAAAAATTAATAAATGTTTTATTTTTGCTATTTAGTATTATGTTTACTTTTTTTCAAGAGGAACCAGTTCATGTTATTGCTTTCATGAACATTTCAAACGTCTTTGGACCACAAAGAACAATACAACCATATAACACACATTTTTACATTTACAAATAAGACACTACATTACATTTCATGATTAAAAGCATTTTACAAAATATGAGCAAGCTCAAATTCCATCAAACGCTAGAGAAGAGAAAAAAGGGGGAGAAATGAAAGAACCCAAGGGAGAGGTTAAAAAGATACACCACTGCAGTAATCTAGGACGCAACACAGACCCAGGGAGAAATTTGGGAAAACATTTCAGTATTCAGGTCATAGGAAAATCAAATGCATTAGTTAAAATGAAACATTGTGGACCTGACACTCAAAATTTGTCAAACAGACTTATTTGGACACAAACAAACGGTCAACGCGTTTCAAACCCAATTATAGTTTAGGGTTATCCTCAGGACCTGGAAAGTAAGCTCAAAAACAAAAAGAAAAAAGAAAAGGTGCATGTGTTACCATCAATTCAACTTAATCTACAAGCGCTCCCAGGTACCTCCGATTTTATGCAAATTATACCAAATTACCTTGTACACTCTTAATGCTGGCACCTCCTATGCCACTCAACACTTTTACCACTGTCAACGTCAATATAAATGTCACTGTCACAACCAAAGAAGTAAAGAGAAGGCTTTTAGTTTATAAGCCTCCGCAAAAAACAGCAATTAAGAGTGAAAGAGAGCGTTGTCTTACCTTGCTAAAAATAACTTGTGGACCAATAGCGATTTTTTGGGACAAAGATGGTAAAGTTATACTCCAGCGACTGGCTACATGAAACAAAGGGAAGGAGAGTAAGAGGCAATTGAGTAAACTCGAGATTGGATCACATTTTGTCAAACCAAATCCTACATAAACAGAAGTCCGTTCCAAATACCTAAAAAAATTGCCATGATGGCTCTAAGGCCGAACTCTAAAACTTCGACAGACGTGTATATTCAGTCTGCATAGGCAGAGAAATGGAAGATATCAATCAGAGTTTTATTTATTTATTTATTTATTTATTTATTTATTTATTTATTATCACATTTGTAGAGCGCTCTGTTACCCGGAGGTGTCCTGGCGCTAGCGTGATTGGGCCGGAGAGTGTGGGTGTCAGGGAACTTAGTGGGTAAAGAGCCAGGTCTTAAGCTCTCCCCTAAAAGCCATAAGGTCCGAGGATTGTCTGAGGTTGAGTGGCAGTTTGTTCCAGGCCTCTGCTGCTCCGAGGGAGAAACTCCTGCCGCCCCAGCGTGCTTTTTTGACTCTGGGGACTGTTACCAACGCCAGCTCCTCAGATCTCAGGGTTCTTGCTGGTTTATGCCAGTGGAAGAGCAGTTTCATGCATCTAGGGCCTGTATCATGCAGGGCTTTGAAGACCACGCAGAGTGCTTTAAAAACAATTCTCTTGCGAATTGGTAGCCAGTGAAGGTTTACTAAGTCCTGAGCTATCGAGGCAAATTTAGGAGTGTCTGTGATCAGACGGGCGGCTGCATTTTGCAGTAGCTGGAGTTTGTTGAGTACTCCCTGCTGGGCGTTTAACATCAGGCTGTTGCAGTAGTCCAAGCGTGAGAGGACTAGGCCTGTTACAACCGTTTTCCGATGCTCCCTCTCCAAATAAGGCAGGACTTTCCTTATTGTTTTGGGAATGTAATGAGTAGAGGAGGATAGCGCATTAATCTGTGGTAGGAAGGACAGGGAGTTGTCCACCAGTATACCCAGATTTTTCACTTTTTCCACCGGGGGGGGGGAGGGGTCCCAATTCGTCAGGCCACCATCTGGGTGACCAGAAGTTGTCCCTGGACCCAAAAAGCACCACCTCTGTCTTTGTGGAATTCAGTTTTCAGTCACTGTTTATGAAAGTGACCGCAGTTCCCAAAGCGATCCATATTTACCTTCCACTTGTAGTTTTTTTGCCGTGTCCGATCACATGTCTTTCTCTAACCAGCGAGTATGTTGCGGGCGCCGGCGCACTTACGCCCTGTCACCGGAATCTCAGTGTCACATGACTTTGGGTTTGAAGCAACTTTATTGATTGTCTTAAGGTGCATTTAAGGAACGAAAAAAAACCTAGTTTGTGGTTCAGTTGGCTAGTAGGAATACTGACCGTCATGTGTAAAAAGGGACACTGTTGAAGAGCGCCATCCCCTTTGTTTCATGTAGCCGGTCGCCGGAGCCAGACTTTACTGTCTTTGTTGAAAAAATCGCTATTTGTCCACAAGCTATTTTTAGCAAGGTAAAACGAGGCTCTCTCTCACTCTTAATTGCTGTTTTTTTGCACATGTGGAGGCTTATAAACTAAAAGCCTTCTCTTTACTTTTTTGGTTCTGACAGTGACATTTACATTGACGTTGAGAGTAGTAAAAGCGTTGAATGGCACAGGAGGTGGCAAGATAAAGAGTGTAAAAGGTAAATTGGTATAATTTTTTTTAAACCGGAGGTACGTGGGAGTGCTTGTAGATTAAGTTGAATTGATGGTAACACATGCACCTTTTCTTTTTTCTTTTTGTTTTTTAGCTCACTTTCCAGGTCCTGAGGATTACCCTAAAATATGATTGGGTTTGAAACGCGTTGACCGTTCGTTTGTGTCCAAATAAGTACTTTTGACAAATTTGGAGTCCACAATGTTTCATGTTAACTAATGAATTTGATTTTCTCATGGCCTAAATACTGAACTGTTTGTCAAAAATTTTCCCTGGGTCTGTGTTGCATCCTAGATTACTGCAGTGGTGTATCTTTTTAACCTCTCCCTTGGGTTCTTTCATTTCTCCCCCTTTTTTCTCTTCTCTAGTGTTTGATGGAATTTGATCTTGCTCATATTTTGTAAAATGCTTTTAATCATGGAATGTAATGCAGTGTCTTATTTGTAAATGTAAACATTTGTGTTATATGGTTGTATTGTTCTTTGTGGTCCAAAAAACGTTTGAAATGTGCATGAAAGTAATAACGTGAACTGGTTCCTCTTGAAAAAAAGATAAAAAATACTAAATAGAAAAAATAAAACATTTATTAATTTTTTCAATCATTATGAGTGTCAAGTGTGATTGCTATGAGTGAAGTGGTGAATAATTATTAGTATTGGCAGTTGTGTTGTTGTATTGATTATAGATTGGTCCAGCCTTACTGATTGAGGGCCAGAACCCTTTATTGATTAGCATTGATCAGCGGGTTGTAACCCGCGAGGTACTTTTTGACTCCACGTCCAATGGGAGATCTTTCTGTGTTGGTAAAGAATTGTTGCATTTGTGGGTTAGAACATTTGTTTGCACGACCGACCTGTTCCTCTGAACATTTTGGATCATGACACCGTTGCCTACACTGAGTACCACATTCAAAAATGTATAAGCACTCCCTCTCTCTTTGCTTCAGTGTCTTTGAGCACTTCTGCAAAGCAGCAAAACAAATCTGATAAACTTACTTATCAGATCAAACAAGAAATTATTTATTTTTTATTACAGACTTGTACCGCGCTAGGAATCGACTCCCGGAGGAGTATCTCCGCGCCCCTGGCGTCATCTTTGAACAGAGCAGGTCCTACAGTGTGGCATTATTTCCCTTTGTCGGATAAACTAGTATTGAAAAAGGAAAGTTTTTAGTTTCTTCCGAAAAGGAAGATGTTCCCTACACGGTCTGATCTCTCTGGGGAGATTGTTCCACAGCTTTGGGCCAGACACAGACAGGGCCCTACCCCCTTGCCTAGCCTTCTTAATCCTAGGAACACATAGGAGTTCTTGATCTCCCGATCTAAGAGATCGGGAGGGAACGTATGCATTGAATTTTTTTGTCAGATATTCGGGGCCTTTCCCTGTGAGGCACTTATGGATGACACAGCATGTCTTAAACAATACCCTCTGTTTCACTGAAAGCCAGTGAAGCATAATTAACAGGGGTTTAGATGGAGTACGTGCAAAGGCATTGAGGACAAAGTGTGCAGCATTGTTCTGCACAACCTGCAATCTTGAGATGACCCCCTCGTTGGCAGCTAATAGCAATCCATTACAATAATCAAGCCTGCTCAACACAAGCGCCTGTACCAAGGTTTTTCTAGTGGTATCAGGGAGAAACAAATACGTACGGACTTACATGGCGACTTCCTGCTTGAACATCTGAAGGCAGGAATTATTCCAGCAGGACTCCAAATTCGTAATATTCCGGTGATATTCACAGAGGACCCTATTTACAAGAAAGGCTAAAGTTTAATTGAAACAAAGTGTAGTAGAGATCTTATGGTACTGACAGTAGAAACAGCCCAACGACTGTCACAACAACAACTCCTTGAAATTTCGAAATTGGAGCAAGGAATAAAGGACAATCAATTAAACACTGATGCTAAAACTTTACTGGCTAAAGTCGAAAAGGAAATAGCTGAGTTCAAAGTTTTCACCATCAATCAAAAGGTGACCAAATTTGAAAAAGACAAAACAAAAATGGCTTTAGAAACAACGTACCCTTACTTGCAATTCACGACCTCATTCACGAAGATTCCTTACTGACTTCCAAGGACGGTCTAGGAACAAGTTCATTTCCTTCTCGGATGCATCCTCTTCCTCAGGTGGTAAGACTGACACCTCAGACGACAACCAACAGCAAAATTGACATAAAAATAACCAACAACAACAATCTTTTTTAGGCAGAGGCCAACAGTAATCTCGGGGTCGGTACAAATATCAAAACCAGTCATGGGAAATGACAACTAGGCGACAATATTACAAAACTTAATGCTGTTGTCTATTTTTAATTTATCTGACCGTGATCTTTCGGATGCAGAACAATCCATACATAAAAAGGGCCTCTCTTTTTTCCCTACCAGAACTACTGATCTGGTTAAAATGAAAATGGAAATTATTGAGTTTTGCAGAAAAATACAGCTAAAACATCCAAGAGCCTCCTGCTATTTGCCCTCCCAAGAAAACAAAAAAATGAGACACACCATCCGGGACGCCCGATAGTGTCCGAATGTGAATAGATATTGGAGCCAATATCAAAATATGTCGATTTTTTCTTAAAACCTTTTTTGGCAAATGTTCTTTCAGGGAATTCCCCAAGTTTGAAGTGTAAAGATTGGATAATCATGGGGCCAGGACTCAGCCCTGCTTCAGTTCGTTGTTACTTTCGATTCTTGATGATAAGGCTGTGGGGCTTATTTTGACCTGGACCCAAGTCTCCTCATGGAGAGCTATAGTTGCTTCCAGAAGCTTTGGTGGAATCTCCCTGGCTGTCAGTTTTCCCCAAAGTCTGCCTCTATCAACTTTATCAAAGGCTGTGCTGTAGTCTATAAAGCAAAAATAACAGTTGATGGACAGAATGCAGAACAATGTCATACATTCACCCCAGTACAGAGATCTGGGCCTAAATCCATCGTTTTTTGCACTCCACACCACCCCAGTTCAGACATGGCCATATGCAAATCAGCCCTGACCCTGTGCCTCATGGGAACAGTCCAGCCCGAACTGCCAAGCCATGTCTTTCCTGGACCGGAATCAAGCATCCTAGGACCGGTTTCTGGCTATCAGCCGTCTTCAGCCAGGATAGCTTGACTCCAGTGGTGTGGAGAGCATGGGACTCACGTCTGAGCATAACCATCCCACTCGGGGTGACAAATGCAAAAATAACAGTTGATGGACAGAATGCAGAACAATGTCATACATTCACCCCAGTACAGAGATCTGGGCCTAAATCCATCGTTTTTGTGCACTCCACACCACCCCAGTTCAGACATGGCCATATGCAAATCAGCCCTGACCCTGTGCCTCATGGGAACAGTCCAGCCCGAACTGCCAAGCCATGTCTTTCCTGGACCGGAATCAAGCATCCTAGGACCGGTTTCTGGCTATCAGCCGTCTTCAGCCAGGATAGCTTGACTCCAGTGGTGTGGAGAGCATGGGACTCACGTCTGAGCATACCCATCCCACTCGGGTGACAAATGCAAAAATAACAGTTGATGGACAGAATGCAGACAATGTCATACATTCACCCCAGTACAGAGATCTGGGCCTAAATCCATCGTTTTTTTGCACTCCACACCACCCCAGTTCAGACGTGGCCATATGCAAATCAGCCCTGACCCTGTGCCTCATGGGAACAGTCCAGCACGAACTGCCGAGCCATGTCTTTCCTGGACCGGAATCAAGCATCCTAGGACCGGTTTCTGGCCATCAGCCGTCTTCAGCCAGGATAGCTTGACTCCAGTGGTGTGGAGAGCATGGGATTCACGTCTGAGCATACCCATCCCACTCGGGGTGACAAATGCAAAAATAACAGTTGATGGACAGAATGCAGAAGAATGTCATACATTCACCCCAGTACAGAGATCTGGGCCTAAATCCATCGTTTTTTTGCACTCCACACCACCCCAGTTCAGACATGGCCATATGCAAATCAGCCCTGACCCTGTGCCTCATGGGAACAGTCCAGCCCGAACTGCTAAGCCATGTCTTTCCTGGACCGGAATCAAGCATCCTAGGACCGGTTTCTGGCTATCAGCCGTCTTCAGCCAGGATAGCTTGACTCCAGTGGTGTGGAGAGCATGGGACTCACGTCTGAGCATACCCATCCCACTCGGGGTGACAAATGCAAAAATAACAGTTGATGGACAGAATGCAGAACAATGTCATACATTCACCCCAGTATAGAGATCTGGGCCTAAACCTATTTTTTTTTTTTGCACTCCACACCACCCCAGTTCAGACATGGCCATATGCAAATCAGCCCTGACCCTGTGCCTCATTGGAACAGTCCAGCCCGAACTGCCAAGCCATGTCTTTCCTGGACCGGAATCAAGCATCCTAGGACCGGTTTCTGGCTATCAGCCGTCTTCAGCCAGGATAGCTTGACTCCAGTGGTGTGGAGAGCATGGGACTCACGTCTGAGCATACCCATCCCACTCGGGGTGACAAGTGTAAAAATAACAGTTGATGGACAGAATGCAGAACAATGTCATACATGCACCCCAGTACAGAGATCTGGGCCTAAAACCATTGTTTTTTTGCACTCCACACCACCCCAGTTCAGACATGGCCATATGCAAATCAGCCCTGACCCTGTGCCTCATGGGAACAGTCCAGCCCGAACTGCCAAGCCATGTCTTTCCTGGACCGGAATCAAGCATCCTAGGACCGGTTTCTGGCTATCAGCCGTCTTCAGCCAGGATAGCTTGACTCGAAGCAGTTCGGGCTGGACTGTTCCCATGAGGTACAGGGTCAGACTGATTTGCATATAGCCATGTCTGAACTGGGGTGGCAGAGTGGGCTTAAGAACGGTGATGGATCAAACCCAGATATTTTGACTGGGTGTGAGTGTTTGATTGGTTCAGATGCTCCGTCCATCACCACCCCCTTTTGTACCGCTTTGGCCTCCATAAGTGTGGCAGGGTATGCTCAGACGTGAGTCCCTTGCTCACTTTGCCACTGGATTCAAGCAAGCCGGGCTGAAGACGGCTGGAATGCCAGAAACCGGTCCTCGGAAGCTTGTTTCCGGTCCAGGGAAGGCATGGCTTGGCAGTTCGGGCTGGACTGTTCTCATGAGGCACAGGGTCAGACTGATTTGCATATAGCCATGTCTGAACTGGGGTGGCAGAGTGGGCTAACGAACGGTGATGGATCAAACCGAGATCTTTGACTGGGTGTGAGTGTTTGATTGGTTCAGATGCTCCGTCCATTACCACCCCCTTTTGTAACGTAGTCTATAAAGCAGCAGAACAGCAGCAAATGCCTGTCTTTGGCAGATTGTTTAGAGAGGTAGGCCAGGGCCATGATGTTGTCCATTGTTGAGCTGTTTGCCCTGAACCCAGTCTGATGGAATGGGAGAATTATGTTTTTGTTTGCCCAGTCCTCCAACTCCTTCAGTAATAATCTCGCATAGGTCTTGGCTTCTACTCAAGCAGGGCAACTAGCCTATAATTGGCAGGATTAGAATGATCACCTTTTTTTATGGATGGGAACAAGAACGGATCCTTACCTTTCCATGATTGCTGTATTGTTGCCATTGAGTACGCATATTTGTATATTGGGGTCAGAATTGAGGCAAAAAACCCTTGAATGCCTGAAGGGGAATAAAGCTGGGTCCTGGAGCCCCGTCATTTCACATTGTCCTGATCACCCTCGATACCTCTGCTTCTGAGAAACCGACGCCTTCAATGGTCTCTGGCCCTGCTTCCGGAATGCTGTCAGAGTGGAGTTCCATGTCGTGGCCTGCTTCCAGGGTCTTCTTGGAGGTGACATACTCGGCAGCTGAAGAGTCACTTGAGTATAGTCTTTCTACATACACTTCCCACTTGTTGCTTGCAATACTATTCTTTGTTCTCGGGCATTGGGAGTTCAGGCGATTGATGTATCTCCATAATTTGGTGGTGTTCTTTTCCTTTATCAAGGCGATTACTGTGAGCCATTTCTGGTTAGTGACCTTTCTCTTGTACTCACCTACTATGCTGTTCTCAGTGTGAATATGGGGACTGCTCCTGGCGATGTTCCTCTTTTCTTTTTTACCCTGAGTGCCTTCCTGAGGGCTCTTTTGCATTGAATCAGGCACTTTGGTACTCATGGCTCAGGGGAGATGATTCCATGCTGGATCTCTTTTTTGACATTGGTTTACCCCGAGTTTCTGCCATAAATCAGGGCTTCCCAGTGTCCTGTCACCCTTGAGTGAGCATCTATCGTCAGATGTGATTCCTACGTTGTTGCCCACTCCTGCAATTTGGTTCTGAGATTGGGTGTCCATTTTATTGTTTTAAGGACTCTGAAGCATTCATCTCCTGTGGGTTCATCAATTACTTTTTGAAGGTGAAAAGTTGCACATACAGGCATATGGTTGCTTTCCCCTTTATTGTCAACAGTGAAGTCTCTCAGCTTGTTAGCCAACTTCTCACTAGTTAGAATATAGTCAATTGTTGATATGTTTCACAAAGGTTGGTTTAAGGCAGCACGAGGAGGAGCATGATTTCTTTGTGTGGTGAGTTGAGTGAAGTAGAACATTTTTAAGAAGAGAGAGCTAAGGGCCAGCCTTGTGTCCTTTGCTTAACACGCCTGTAACTTTTTGCACACCTCTCGTGTTGAAATCTCCAGCAATGATCACATTGTAATGGTCATATTTGATTAATACTTCTTCCAGTGTGGAGATGAAGAATTCCATGCAGGCTTGTGTCTGAGCCGGATTGGTACAACACTTTATTAACAGCAGGTGAAATGGCTGACAACTCGCCCTGAACCCATCAATTGTCATGGATTGCAGGTCTAGAGAGTTTATTCTTATTTCTGTGGTTTTGAGTTTGTGGGTATGGCTTATAAAAACTGACAGACCTCCTGATGGCCATCCAAAGATGTTCTTTTTTGTGGCAGCTATCTGATGTTCGTGAAAGGCAGCTATAGGAGATGTTGTCATTTCCCAGGTTTCTTGGAAGCATAGAATGTCCCCTTTTGCAAGGTAGTCCTGTATTTCCTTGTTCCCAGCACTTTTTCCTAGGCCTGCAATGTTCCATGAAATAAGGGTTAGTCGTGGTCAGTAATTAGTGGTTGATCGGGATCGACCTGCTCCCCCGTTTTCCTTCCTATTCTGCTGATGTTTTGTCTATAGTTAGGAACGCTGCTGCCAGAGTTCCTCCGTTGTGGCCTGCGTGGTCCGGCCCATTAGCAATCTACACTTGTTATCTCTATGTAAATGTGTAAATGTAAATGTACATGTATTTATATAGCGCAAATCAAAGACACGGTATCTAAGCGCTTGCTTAGGGAACCGGTCCTGGTATTCCCCTGGGAGATACCCCGGCAGGGTATCCACAAGGTGAAAGCCAGGCATCCCGCCGCGAGGGGCCGTAGTGGAGATTAAGCAAGCTATTGCCCAGAGTCGCAGAGTGTGACCCCGTGAGTTGAGTAGGCACCGGAGCGAGAATTGTGGAGTCCGTGGAATTTTTGAGCCCGAGACCCGCCAAGGCGGGGAATCAAACCCTGGTCCACGGCCGATCTCAGCTTCCGGGTCTGCCGCCTCTAACCACTGAGCCACGCTTCTCCACTATTAGAAATGGAGATATTTATTGGGGTGCTTGGTCATTTAATAGTATTTCTCCCCCACTTTCAATAGTAATTTGTGCCTATCAAAATTGATGATGCCCGTGCCCTTCATTTTGAGGGATGAGAACATGCAGGTATTTAGGTTGGCTGGGTTATTTTACGTCAATGCCCCAGCTAGCTAGTTGTTTGGCTCTGCCAAGAACTGCCTGTTGAAGATTCTGTTTGCTGAATCCCAGTACAGTGGAGTCGCCATGGGTATCTTCGTGTGACCTTTTGAACTTCAGTCACTCCAGATTGTCCAATGCAATCTGTGTCAAGGACGCAATATGTCCAAATAGTCAGAGAATGTTGGATCTATTTAAGATGCCATAAGGGTCTTTAATGAAATACCTGGGGGTAAGCACCACCTCATGGATTAAGTGCGTTTCCTTAGGCCATTGTACATCCCGTGGTCGCATTTCCCCCCCAGGCTGAGGCTGTGTGGGCCCAGGCTCAGAGAGTGATTGTTAAGAATTCAACACTGTTGTTCACCTGCTGTCCTATTTGTGATTCCGGCCCAACTGTCTGTTTACTGCTGCTCCATCAGGGAGAGTGTAGTGTACCCCTTCAGGCCTTTCTGAGTCTCCATTCTCAATGGGTCATGTGTCCTTGTTTGTGGGCAGACATCCTCCTTTCCTGGTGCTAACCCATGGGGCTGCCACCTGACTGTCAGATGAGACTCCAGCCACTCACCTGAATATCCAGGAAGATTTGCAGGGGCGATGCTAGGTCTCCAATCCTCTTGGAACAATTCTCAAGCTACTGGAAGAACAGCAGGCTTGGCAATTGTCCCAAAAGGGAAAGAGATTGGGATGACAAGAGAGAAAAGAGAAGACACCGCAATCATCTGCTACCTGGATCAGCCAGGATCTTCCTTGTCCGATTCATCTGAGCCAATGCAAATTGGGGGTATCAGGAGATCCTTGTCAAAAGAAGAGAAGGAAAGGAGGCGTCGCCTCAATCTGTGTTTATTCTGTGGTTGAGCTGGACACTTTGCTAGGGAGTGTTCAGTAAAAAACACTACTCGTAAGGCACTAGGTCTCACTGAAACTCCACAAAATTTTCCAAACGATTTTCAGTCGGAAAACTCCTTGGCCCGATAAGGTCAGAAACCTCCTTATCAACCACCTAGGGCAATACGGTTGCATGCCTGGCGGACGTTATAACAGCCTCTCCACGTCATATAAACTCTAATTGTGACCTTGCTTTTTTCCAACCAAATTAGAAAAGTTAAACCAATACTATTGGATTCAAGGGTTACCGGAAATTTCCTAGATATCAGGTTAGCCAACACCTTGAATATTCCTACCATTAAAAAAGATTTCCCTGAACCAGTGAGAGCTATAGATAGCTGTCCTCCGGCCTAATTCTCCATGAGACAGCACCCTTGACTATGATCTGTGCGGATGGACATTCGGAACAGATTCGGTTTGGTTTAATTGACACGCCTGTATTTGGAGCCATTCTAGGTATTCTCGTTGTTTACAAAAACATATACCCCAAGATTGATTGGGTTAAACACACAATCACCTTATATTCGACACATTGTTAGCACCATTGTTATGTAGATAGACTTCAACCTGAAATGCCCTTACATTGTGCTTCCACAATAGCGTCAACTGGACCCTTGCTACTCAATCAGTCTCTATACCTGTTCAATACGACGATTTCCAAGACGTCTTATCTGAATCACAGGCTGCTCAATTGCCTCCCCACCGGTCTTATGACTGTCATATAGACTTGGTACCAGGGGCCACTTTGCCTTGCAGTCGGGTTTATTCCCTTTCAGAACCAGAAACCTTGTATTTGAGGGAATATCTTGATTACTTGCTATTAAAGGGATTTATATGACACTCTACTTCTCCGGTGAGTTCTCCACTTTTCTTCATCCC
This sequence comes from Lissotriton helveticus, assembly GCF_964261635.1. Taxonomy (NCBI): domain Eukaryota; kingdom Metazoa; phylum Chordata; class Amphibia; order Caudata; family Salamandridae; genus Lissotriton; species Lissotriton helveticus. The sequence continues at coordinate 711,182,444 of NC_136057.1, read as the reverse complement.
TAAGAAGAACAAAGAATTGCACTTGTATCGACTACCGCACAATTAACAGGGTTACAGTGAAAAACAGGTATCCTCTTGCATTAATACCAGTCCTGTTAGATCAGGTGCAAAAATCAACCATTTTTACAAAATTGGAAGAGGTGCTTATCACCTAATAAGAGTAAAAGCCGAAGATAAGTGGAAGACCGCCTTCCAGACTAAATTTGGTTTATTCGAATACACAGTCATGCCCTTTGGACTGTGTAACGCTCCTGCAGCATTTCAATTATTTATTAATGAAGTTCTACAAGACTTTTTGGATGTTTTTGTTATCTGTTACATTGATGACATGCTCATTTATTCTTCTTCAACTGAGGAACATATTGGTCATGTCAGGGCTGTCCTGCAAAGGATGCAAGAAAATCATTTGTTCACCAAGCTTGGAAAATGTGTCTTTCATGCTACCAACATTGAATTTCTGGGCTATGTCATTTCCCCTAAATGTATTGCCATGGACGCTTCCAAGGTTCAAGCTATATTGTGTTTGAATGCCCCAGGTTCTGTAAAAGACATCCAACGATTCCTGGGGTTCACTAACTTCTATCGGCATTTCATTCCTCCATTCTCTTCCATAGTGTCTCTCATCACTCACCTGTTAAAAAAAGGAGTGGAATTTGAATGGTCCCTAGAAGCAGAACAAGCCTTTCAGGTTCTAAAAAAAGCCTTTATTGAAGCACCAATCCTACGTCACCCAGATCCCTCCCAGCCATTTTTTGTAGAAGCTGATGCTTCTCAGGTGGCTGTCAGGGGTTTGTTTCTCAAAGGGATCCTAATTCTGGACACCTCCATCCAGTAGCCTTTTTCTCCAAAAACCTTTGCCTGACGAACAGAACTATACAGTTGCAGAGCGGGAACTGTTGGTAATAAAACTGGCCTTTCAGGAATCGCGTCACTACTTGTTAGGGGCTCGTCATACAATCACTATTTATTCCGATCACCGCTTACAGACCAGGAAAAGAGCTACAAAAAGCTGACACTCTGTCACGATTAAATTACCCAAACGCAGATAAACAAACTGGTCCTGCTGATTCAATTATACCAGATCATAAGGTTATTGCTTTGTGTGATTCCAAGGATTTCCTAGTCACTTTGCTGCAAGCACTACAAACTTCATCGATTCCTTCTGATACTTATAAAAAGGGGGACTTGGTATATTTTAAAGACCGATTATTTGTTCCCACAGAATCCTTGCAAAAAACTGTGCTACACTGGAATCACGATTCTACTGTAGCCAGGCATCCAGGTTATAAAAAGACCTTAGAATTATGTGCACAAACATTTTGGTGGCCCACGCTGTCAAAAGACGTTGAAAGGTACGTGCAATCCTGTCACACCTGCATTCAAGCTAAATCATCACATGTTGCACCTGCTGGTTTATTACAACCCATGCCTATACCACCCATGCCTTGGGATACAATTAGTATGGATTTCATCACTGATTTACGAACTTCAAATGGGTATTCCATTATTTGGGTAGTAATAGACTATTTAACCAAAATGGCTCATTTCCATCCCTTAAAGAAAATGCCCTCAGCCAAAGAACTAGCCACATTATTCATACAGCACATTGTTAGAGCACAAGGCCTACCAACCATCATAATTTCCGATAGGGGCCCTCAATTTATTTCCAGGTTTTGGCAAACCTTTTGCTCATCCCTACAAATTGATTGTCGTCTATCTTCTGCTTATCATCCACAAACTGATGGCCAGTCATAACGATTAAACCAAACCATGGAACAAAATTTACTTTGTCTGATGTCTACCTGGACCACGGAATGGGATAAAGCATTGCCAGTAGCAACATTTGTGTATAATAACTCCAAATACTCTTCTACTGGGGTATCTCCCTTTTTCTGTCTTTTGGGCTACCATCCCCGCATGCTTCCATTAGACACACCAGTACATTCTAGGGTTCCAACCGCACAAGAACATCATGATAACTTACTACATGTACAAGCCCAGGAACAACAACACCTGCAGTCTTATCAAGAACAAATGAAAACACAAGCAGACAGACATAGGTGACCCGCTTCCTCTTATGCAGTAGGAGAGAGAGTATGGGTTTCCACAAAGAATCGTAGATTGAGTGGTTCCAAAAAACTTCATCCAAGGTACCTAGGTCCGTTCCCAGTTAAACGTCTAATTAATCCCGTTACTGTTCTGTTGGACCTTACCGTAGACTTCCAGATATACCCTGTGTTTCACGTATCCCTGATAAAACCATTCTCTGACGATACCCGAGATGGTCCTCCGCCCCCTTCTATTAAGGTTCAGGACAAATCGGAATTTGAAGTAGCTAAGGTGCTAGATTCCGCTCGAATTGGAGGAAAATTGCATTATCTCCTGGCCTGGAAAGGATATGGACCAGAGGAAAGTTCATGGGAACCAGCATCCTCAGTCCATGCTCCACGACTTGTAAGAACATTTCACCAACAGAATCCCTCTAAGCCACGCCCTGTGTCAGCATCTTTAAGGGGGAGGACTGTTAGGAATTCTCATGTAAGGAACTCCCATTATTCCTCTGTAATTTGCAACATCCTTCTGGGGTCTATTTTAATTATGTCTCTGTGATTTAGGATGTGTTCTTGCTATTCACCATCTTCAAACATGTTTTCTTGGCAATGCTTGTTTGGTTTCCTGGTTTTGTCATAAATTGTTTACACTGTTGTCAGGGAACACCGTTGTCAAGGAAATCAAGGTCACGCTTGAGACAAATATGTGACAAACGTAGAAACCACACCCTTGTCTCTTCTATAAATAGCCATACCCAACACGCAGCGGTGCTTGGCTTTTTGTTTATGTCGTGTGAGGATGAAGTTCAACGATGCAGAGACCCGCAAGAAGAACGATGTCTGAATTCCCCAAGCCATCTGCAATCAACTGGGTCCTCGTCACAAGAACAAGCTAAGTGTCACGCTAAATGCGCTAACACTGACCAGTGTCTAGTGTTAGCCCTTCTGGTTGTTGGGCCGCCTGATGACTACTGTGTTGCGGTGGAGCTTCTGTTTCTTCGGCTTTGTCTTCTGAGATTACACGGGAGCTGATGGGTTTGTGGAGGGTGTCAGCCTCACCCATACTGCCAGCTGTTAGGGCAGTTTGTCACTTTATTCTACCTAACCCCAGCACTCACCAAATATTGTACCCATGATATTGTCAATGGGGATAGCACACCTTTGAAGAGGATAAGGTGAGAGCCAGCATTAAGGAATAGCTCTCTCCCGAAGCGCATGCTTCATAAACATACAATTCAACGTTCTACACCGAGCATATTTAACACCACAGCGCTTACAATGATACTACCCAGACACACAGTTCACATGCCCCAGATGCCAAGCCCCTATAGCGGACTTTCAACACATGTTCAGGAATTGTCCCACATTGTAACACTATTGGCAATATGTCCACGATACCCACAGATCAATCGGTACCATCCCAGGGATCGACATATGGATGGCGTGCACTCTGGGAGTGTTCCGGAGGTGAAAAATCGATAAAGTACAACTACGCTTTGCGTCCCTTCTACTGCTCCTAGCAATGAGAGCCATAGCCATGTACTGGAGGACTCCGGGTGGGTCCCCGGTTAAGTTTCGGGTGGGAGCCAATAAAAAATGGTGCACGGCAGAAGAAGATGCGATCCGAGAGGAGGAAGCAAGGGGCACACAAACACCATATATCCATGGAGTGGGTGCAAATCCTGTACAAGGTTAACCAGCACACCACATGAGTAGAACTCCCAGAGCCCTCCCATGCCCAGCCGACTCCTGTTGCGCCAGCCCCACCAGTCAGCAGCTGTTCCACGTTAGAACGCTTGCCCATAGCGGACACACCCCTAGGACCTGTGCCACAAAACATAGCCCAGGAGACCACAATATGAACTAGCTGAGTAAGTATTTCCCCCCCGCACCGCATGTCACTAGAACACCAATGCACACTGCCATGGAGACCCCACTGACCCCCTCCCGTCTGCGCTCATTCCCCCCATCATTCCCCCTATTGATTCCACATCAATACCCCAGTTCAGCACCCAGGTTTAAGTCTGGATACAAATCAGTTACCTAACCAACACCAGAGAGGGACTGAGCACACAGCCACACATTAGAACAGTAAGCTCTAAGTACTCATGGTAACAAAGAGTAGACAAAGCCCCGTCACCAAGCCTCTGATGACCAAACAGAACTCGGAACACACAAGTCTCACATAGAAGATCATCACCAATGCACAACTCAGGGACTATACTAACCCATTAACACAACTGTAAGAGACTGCAACTATAAATGTTCATTGAACAAGCCTACAATATCAATCAATCAATCAATCAATCAGAGCATTTGTAAAGCGCACTACTCACCCAGAGGGTCTCAAGGCGCTAGGGGAGGGGGGTCCGCTACTGCTCGAACAGCCAGGTCTTGAGTTGCTTCCTGAAGGCGAGGTGGTCCTGGGTCAGGCGGAGGTGGGTCGGGAGGGAGTTCCATGTCTTGGCGGCAAGGTAGGAGAAGGACCGTCCCCCTGTGGTGGCTCTTCGGATGCGGGGGACGGCGGCGAGGGCGTGGCCGGTCGATCGGAGCTGGCGTTTGGGAGCGTAGAAGTTGAAGCGACTGTTGAGGTACCCTGGGCCTTGGTTGTGTAGGGCTTTGTGTGCGTGGGTGAGGAGACGGAAGGTGATTCTCTTGTTGACCGGGAGCCAGTGCAGGTCTCTCAGGTGTCCGGAGATGTGGCTACGACGGTGGATGTCCAGGATGAGTCGTGCTGAGGCGTTCTGGATCCGCTGGAGTCTCTTCTGTAGTTTGGCGGTGGTTCCGGCGTAGAGGGAGTTGCCGTAGTCCAGGCGGCTGGTGACGAGGGCCTGGGTGACCGTCTTCCTGGTCTCGGTGGGGATCCACCGGAAGATCTTATGTAGCATGTGCAGGATGTTGAAGCACGACGAGGAGACGGCGTTGACTTGTCTGGTCATGGAGAGGGAGGAGTCCAGGATGAATCCCAGGTTGCGTGCGTGGTCTGTTGGTTTGGGTGCGCTGCCTAGGGCGGGGGGCCACCAGGAGTCGTCCCAGGCGGAGGGTGAGGATCCTAGGATGAGGACTTCCGTCTTGTCCGAGTTCAGTTTCAGGCGGCTGTTCTTCATCCATTCGGCTACCTCTTTCATCCCTTCGTGAAGGTTGGCTCTGGCGGTGGCGGGGTCGTTGGTGAGGGAGAGGATCAGCTGGGTGTCATCGGCGTAGGAGATGATGTTGAGGTTGTGCTGGCGTGCGATGGCTGCGAGGGGGCTCATGTAGACGTTGAAAAGGGTTGGTCTGAGCGAGGAGCCTTGGGGAACGCCGCAGATGACTTTGGTGGCTTCAGATCTGAACGGGGGGAGGGGGACTCTCTGTGTCCTTCCGGCGAGGAAGGAGGTGATCCACAATACCGTTATATACCTATGAATGTACATCAAGATTGAAACCATTGCTGATGTTTAACTGTATCGAATATGTTTAAAAATCAATAAAATAAATGTAAACAAAAAAAAAATTAAGGAGTAGCTCTCCAAGTTTCTGGAGTTAGGGGTTATTGAGCCCTCAAACAGCCCTTGGTCTAGCCCAGTGGTGCTGGTTCCCTAGGGTGCTCCTCCAGGTGTTAGCCCAGAGCTTAGGTTCTGTATAGATTACCGGTGGGGCTAAATGAAGTCACCAAGACTGATGCACACCCCATCTCCAGAGCTGATGAACTCACAGAACAGTTAGGAGTCACGAAGTTCCTCAGCACGTTTGACTTAACATCTGGGTACTGGCAGATTGCATTAACTGACGGGGCTAAAGCGAGATTCGCGTTCTCTACCCCAGAAGGGCACTTCCAGTTCTGGGTAATGACCTTGGAGTTGAATAACATTCCTGTCACCTTCCAAAGGTAGGTCAACTCTGTCCTGGTTGGGTTAGAGAACTTCAGTGCCGCCTATATACACCACACTGCGGTCTTCAGATCTAGTTTGGAGGACCACCTGTGCCACCTCAGAAAAGTGCTTTAGGCTCTACAGCGGGAAGTTCAAGAAAAATTAGGAGGCCCCCTATCTGGGTGTGTCTGGGACCAGGGGGAATAGAAGAAAGACAAGTGGAGTCCCGTAATAGCAAGTCTATAGATTGGACTGAGAGTTCAACAAACAAATGTTATTGGGGGTCTCTAAAGATCACTGGACCGGACTGACTTGATATTGTTAAAGGACAAAGAGCCAGAGGTAAGAGGCTACGCAATCGCAAGCTTATGTGTCAAAACTTTGGAGCACCAAATTTCTTTTAGTCATGGAGTTTTAGCATTTAATACACAATTCTTGCATGCACATTTGTAAATAAAGTTGTTCTCAAAAAAGTTGAAGGTAAGAACCATATACACATTTTATTAGTTTCTCATAAAAACTTGTCGTGACCACAGTTGCTTAAAAACATTGAAAAAACACATTAGAATTTACTACTTCAGTCATAAAATACACAACATAATCTTTAAATCTTCAGGACTTGTTTTTCTGGGACAAAGGGAGAGGTAACAGATGATTCAAAAATAGTCAAATGTACTAAATGCAGACTAAATAAAATGTATCCAGGGCTAAGCCCCCAAGTTTAGCAGTATTTTATATGTTTTAATAATCCATGAGCTGATATTTTACACTGTAATATGAATGGTTAGTAATTATGTTGTTCTCTTAAAACCTAGAATCTGCCCTGAAGAAGGTGTTGTTATAAGAAAAAACCGAAACGCCGCGTCGACAATGTTTGATTCTTTTTTAAAGATTATGTTGTGTATTTTATGACTGAAGTAGTAAATTCTAATGTGTTTTTTCAATGTTTTTATGCAACTGTGGTCACGACAAGTTTTTATGAGAAACTAATAAAATTTGTATATGGTTCTTACCTTCAACTTTTTTGAGAACAACTTTATTTACAAATGTGCATGCATGAATTGTGTATTAAATGCTAAAACTCCATGACTAAAACAAATTTGGTGCTCCAAAGTTTTGACACATAAGCTTGTGATTACGTAGCCTCTTACCTCTGGCTCTTTGTCCTTTAACAATATCAAGTCAGTCAGGTCCAGTGATCTCTATCTAGAGACCCCCAATAACATTTGTTTATTGAACTCTCAGTCCAATCTATAGACTTGTTATTACGGGACTCCACTTGTCTTTCTTTTACAGAGGAAAGACCTGACTATCAAGGCCAGTAAGTGCCAGATAGAGCAGGGTACATTGTTCTACTTGGGACACCAAGTAGGGGGGGGAAGGTGCAGCTCTCCCGGGCCAAGATTAAAACAATCCTGGCTTGGGAATCCTCAAGAACCAGACAGAGTTAATAGCCTTCTTGGGCCTCACTGGTTGTTACAGGAGATTCATGTTGTCCCCTTGACAGAACTGACTTCCAAGAAGCAGCTACATCTGGTGATCTGGGCCAGGGTGTGCCAAATTGATTTTGACACCCTGAAGGAGACCATGTGCATAGCACCGGTGCTCAAGGCCCCTGACTTCTCCAAAGAATTCATTGTACAGACAGACGCCTTAGAGCATGGCATAGGGGCTGTGCTCTCCCAGCTGAATGAAGAGGACCTGGATCAACCTGTAGCTTTCATCAGTAGTAGGTTACTTCCCCGATAACAGTGGTGGAGTGCAACAGAGAGGGAAGCCTTTGCAGTGGTCTGGACACTGAAGAAGCGAAGACCATACCTGTTTGGAGCTCACTTCCGGGTTCAGAAAGACCATAGACCCCTCAGATGGCTAATGCAGATGCGGGTGAGAATCCCAAACTGTTGAGGTGGTCCATCTCCCTACAGGGAATGGACCATCCTGGAACAGACAAAGCCAATGCTGATGGTCTCTCTAGGTTCTTCCGACTTGGTGAAGTGAACTCCCAAGGGGTTGCATTGTTCTCCCCACTTTCAGCTGGGGGGCACATGTGTTAGACATGGTATCCTTGTTGTCGATTTCCCCCTAACATTTTGCCATCAATCCTCCTGTTTTTGCAGACTTCGTTTTTGCTGGCTCTCTCCTTAAAACATATTGGATTGGCTTATACATAACTGCCATATTTAATTTACTTTTCAGTCCCTAGTAAAGAGCCCAGGGCCTGTAAATTAAATGTTACTAGTGGGCATGCAGCACTGATTGTGCCACTCACCTGAGTAGCACTTTAAACATGTCTTCGGCCATTGCAGCCTCTGCATTAAGGTAAGCATATTTAACACATAAAATTGAGGAGTGGCCTCTACTGAATTAGAGAGGAAAATCTTGTTGTTTTAAATGAGGGTACATCTTCATCCTCTATATCTGAAGGAGACTGGGGACTAGTACCATTTAACCTCCCTATATCAGTCTCCACTTCTACAAAGGTTTGTGTATTACGAGCTGTTAATTCGGGAGAGGAAGAAAGACGAGGACAACAATCTAAGCCAAGACCCACATCATTTCCATTGGCCCCTAACATTCTGTCATTAGATAGCTCATATGTAGCGTGACCTTCCCAACAGATTGTCTGTCTTTGAAGTGTCACCCTGGCTGGTGTATCTGTCCCACTGGAGCACATATTCAATATGGAGCCTTCAGCACTACAGACGTCAGTTGGGACAGGAATGATTGGGGAGAGGATGTGGCCTATGGCTAGAGTGGCCGACCTCGAAGCTGGGGAACTGGGTTTGAGTCTCGGCTGGGACGCTCAACATGCTGTGATACTGGGCAAATCCCTTACTCTCCCTGTACCCAGAAAAAAGGAATGTGTTCATCCCTAACACAACTGATGCTCATGTAAAGGGCTCTGATACCTTCCCGTCAAGTTTCCGCTATATATAACTCTGAAAAAAAACAAATTATTGTAGGACTTGAATGTTTGATGGCAGAGGATGCTGCTTGTACAGATCTCTTGCTGCTGTAGGACTAATCTTGTTATGGACCACTGGAGCATCTCAAGCGCGTCCCAGCTCTGTTTTGCAGCCTCTTGCATCTACATTTGATGCTTTATTGCTCCAAGCGTTGTGGGGCACCCGCTTGCAGAGATGTACATTGCTATTCCCTCCATTCCCACAAGGCCTCCAGTTCTGTCAAAATAAAGTCATCTGGTCGACCATTATTTTCAGCCTGGCAGTAAAGAGCAGTGCATATTTCAACCCCATTTCTCGAACCTGAAGCTTGACTCCCATGAATGAAGCTTTTTGGTACTGAGCCACTATGGTATAGTCCGGCAATATGAGTATCTTGTGATTGTCTATCCGAAGTTGGGCCGGCTATTTTGCCATCTGGAGGATAATATCCCAGTCTCTGAAGTGTAACAGCTTTGTGACTGGTATGGGTGCAGTACCGAGAGCAGGGCAGGGCATTGCAACGGGACCCGATGCACCCACTCTACGAGTAAAACTTTTCAGCTATTTCTACTAGCCAGAATTCGACCATACCTTGACCCTCTCCACCTCCCTAAATGCCTATAATTTTTCTGTGATATAATGCACCTGGCACGCCCCTCAGCATCCTCTGCTCTGCCATCTAGAAAGTCAACTCAATCTGTTAATTCTTCAATTTGAAGTTGTATTTCAGATACTTGAGGCTGGAATTCTTGCAGAACCTTTTCAGAGTTGGACACTCTCTCAGCCAGCTTCTTTTGGTCTTCCCTTAGACGTCCCACATCAACTGATACAGCACAAATTTTGGTCTCTATGGATGTTCATGACATCTCTTTCGCCTGCATTATGGTGTCTAGTCTGTCAGATGCTGTATTACTATGTTTCATGACATGCTACTGCGGCACCTCTGGTGTGGGTTGACACGTCATTTTCGTACTAGATTGCGTTTTCTGCAGTAGTCTCATAAATAGGTATAAAGTCTCCCCATTTGTAGAGCTGTTAGCCTATGATGTCCTGTCAGGGGGACTTATTGTTGACCCTAACCCAGGTGACAGGTGGCAACCAGCGACTGGGCGTGTTAGTTACTATGTGTGAAGACTGTATCCAGTGATGGCTCTGTAGTCTAGTTGCTGATGCCAGGGCCTTTTGTTTAGAGGGAACGAGCAGTCAAACAGTAGGAGGCAGGTGTAAGAGGGGTATGTGGGTCCCAAGTGGGGTTGTGTTCCTGTTCTTCTTCCCTCTCACCTGCTTGTAATTATTCCATGAAGGTCATAACACAATGCAGCAGTTCAATGTACTAGCTTACCCAGTACATGCTTTCACCAGTGTTAGGACATCTACCTGTAGCTGAATATTTTGCCTGACGATGCTAAAGGTGGCAATGTGTTGCTCCACTTTAATTAAAATAAAGAAAATAACCATATTTGTTGTCAGCATTTGCTCAGGTCAACAGTGGGGTTTTGAGTGTCTTTGTGTTGTACACTTAGGACAAGAAAACTTGGCTTTCACCTGTAGTTTTCTGGCTTATCGATATGCCAGGATATATTGGCCAGGAGTGAGGAGAGGCCAGGAGGGATAGGTGTAACCCATTAGGATAAAGTCTTTGTACGTGACTTTCCCTCATGGTGCCATGGCTCTTTCTTTCATCAGTCCTTCTAATTTGTACCTTTGCCCACTCTCCTCACTTGACCATGGGGTCTCAGTTGTCAGTTCATGTCATCGGGCCACCATGGGCACAGGCTAACAGCGCACTGTCCTTAGAGGTCCCTAGGTGCTAGGAGACACCCAGTCAATCTCTGCTCGGCAGGCTGCACTCTCTCCAACTGATAGGGAGCAGCCCAGGGCCAGACGCTCTTCATCCAGTGCTGCCCGTACGTTGTCCAGGGGTGCCACCAAAGTCCTCAGGCCCTACAATGCAGGGGAGCAGTCTAATGTGCTTTGCTCCAACTGCCGGAGTTTCATCAGCTTTGTTCCACTACCTGAGGCTTTCCAGCCACTATAACCTTCTATTGTTGTCTGTCACCTTTTTGGCTGCTGATGGGTTCTGATCTGGCAAGACAGTGAAGGATAAAGGTGCGCTGGGTGGGGCGCTCCCTCACAGTGTGTCCGCCATCTTTGCTACTTCAGCCACACCACCAAGGCGTTTGCCCTTGATGTTAGCAGTGAGCTTCCTAAAGGAGAGTACAATGAGAAGTTGGAGGTAGGTATGGTTCAGCTAAAATTAAGACATCAAGAAATCTTCGTTGTGTGGAAGGGTTGCAAGGGAAGTCGAGGCTACACAAATCATTGTTGATATTTTCTTAGTCTGAGCTCTGTACAATTTTGAGGAAAATGCACACCAATTGTTATACTAAAGCTCTATATCATGCAATCATGTTCAGCTTGTGCCTGCTTACATGCCAACCTGAATTCCCCTCGTGGTCTTTCATTAAGTTTAGTTTACTTTTCTTGTAGGGTTGATGCAGCTTATTTCAGACATGAACATTACTTTGTAGTTCGGTTATTTGTCTAGGAATCCATAGGTGACGTCGCTATATGTATCAAAAGCAGATCTGGAATAATCTTCAGCCTAGTTGCAAGAGTACGATACGACAAAGGTGGTAAAACAACATGTACTTGTTTACAAAGAAAATCGAGTGTCCTCGGCTACCAGTTCTGCACCCTTTTAAAATGAAATGAAGGGGAGTTGTGCAAAGTTACTAAAACTGAGCCCTTTTTTAGACAAAAAACCAAGGGCACTCAACATTCTTGACACTGCACTGAATGCTGGCAATGTTCAGGCCCTCCTCTGCCAAAAAGTTCTACCCTCGGCTGCCCTGTGCTATTATCAACTGAAAGGATTTCACGATATGTTGATAACATGGAATCTTAGCAGTCTCTTAAAAGGAACATTTGTGCGGTGTTTGAGATAAAAATAATCTCACTAATGCAGTAATCATATGTCACGTTTTCTCGCGTTGTATTGCCAAATAATTTCACAAACTATCTGCAGAATGTTAGTATCCAAATACAACCAGTCCTCCCCAGCCTGCCATGTTTTATCAATTTGCACCGACATTCCCTCACACACTAAGGAACAAAATATATTAACTATTCAGTTCACATCCCTTAAAAATATACATTTTAATCGAAGTTTTGAAGATGGACTGGTTGGGCTCCAAAGGTTCAACAAACGTGTCTAAAATGCCTTTTCTCTTGAGCTGTGTGGTTTAGGAACGAGGAAAGTATTGCTTTCCTTTAGAACCTGATAAGTAGAGATTATAACCGTAGTAACATGTAGGCAGAGGACATTATAGTCCCTAGTACGAAATAGCCAGAAATTGCCTAGGGTGTTACCAGGGCCAGAATTACTGATTCCAGCCAGTATCGTAGCACCAGTTTCCACCCATCACGACTTGTAGGCTCGTAGGTTTTTCCATATTGATCGGTGTTCCCCACAATTGCATGTAAACTACATCTGCTGTCACCCCTTTCCCGTGGCACGTAGAGAAAGTCAGTCAGTGTATTCGTCCCCAGGAAAGAAAGATGAAGGGTGCCCAGACACAATCCACAAAAGTGGACACAGTCATCCCAGGACTGTATATCTCTAAATACCTTTAAGACACGAAAAAGCATGATTTACATAAACATATTGGCATGTCCAGTCAACATCCTAAATGATCACTTCCCCCATCATGACCCCTTCCCCTAGTTGTCCTCCATTAGAGTCTTCATCACAATTCATCCATTCGCCCGTGTGCTTTTAAGAAGCATCCCCTTACTCCCAACCAGCAAGAATGGCACCATACGGTTGTCAGAAGCGCAGATGGCTCAAATCCACATTACCCAGGAATGCACCCAGTGCAAGCACTAGGAAATGCTGATTTAGAGGATGGAAACGCCTTTAGTTTTAACCACACCGCTCCTTGACTGTCTTAGGTAGCAGAACTGTTTGTGAGCCCACTAGCCATGCTATGTTCACACTGTCTATCCCCAGAGTCCCCCACATCAGCACCAGCTCACACTAGGGTCACCAAGGCCCCTAGCACATGGTTTGCCCCTATGTTAGATGGCCCGATGAACCTGAAATACACAAAAACTATTCACAAACATTGCTCATATTCTCAAACAGTGTCAATTACACTCGTATATTCTCATCCTGGTTCTTTGCTTATAGTGGCTCCATAAATTACTATAAGCCACATTACAGTTTTGTTTATTTATTTACATATTTACATTTACATATTGTAAAACATTTCTGTTTAAAGTGTATATTGCTAAATACATTAATGAAAGGCACCATCAGAAGAAGGAAGGCCTTGCTTGTTGCATACTCTATAAGCAACATGATCAATGCACCTGGAACTGGAGCAAGTAACAAGAAGAAAACATATCTGAAAAATTAGGATCAAAAGCTCGGGTCAATCAGCCTTGACAGCATCATGAAGTATTTAAAAGAGATTTAATCCCTAATAAACTCGGTGGAGATGTAATCTGCTCAGACAACTTGTGATCTAAGAACCATGCACACAGAAAGGGCAGCACTTAAGGCACAGCTTCATAAGTCGGAGAAACATCCTGCAGCTTTAGAGAAGGAGACGATGGAAACTCCGGACGGGTAGCAGATCTTTGAAATCTATGGTTTGAGGTAATTCATTTGGATGGTAGGAGTAGGAGGGATAATATTCACTTGTATGGAATGCCGGAGGTAGAAGAGGGAGATGATATCCAAAGCTTTTTGGCAACTCTAAACCTAAGTTAGTGGGAATTGACTTCCACAGCCCCATAGAATTCCAGAGGGCACATAGGATGAGAAAAAAAGGGAGTGTGAATGAAGACCTACCAAGACCTTTACTAACGTGTCTCTTACATCACAAAAATGTTTGGTTGATCCTCCAAATAATCAAATAAGATGGGGCTACACTCTTGTTTGCTTCAGGCTTTTCTAATGAAACCAATGTGATTAGGAGGAAATGCCTGGACCTATGACTTATAAGCTAAATAGACCATACATGAAACTTGCCAAATCTAAGATAGAGATCGTTGAGCCCTAATCCATTCGATTGACTGGATACTCAATCGCTGGGGTCACCTCGACCCTTGGAACAATAATAATAGAGGTATCCTAAGAGATCTGAGGGAAGATCACTCTCTTTTCGATCAGTGGAGACTCAGGCATGATGTAGAGAGAGACCGTACTTTTCTATCGTGCCCCCAAGGAACTGAAACCAGAATAGACTATTTTCTAAAATACAGGCATACATTCTAGAATCGCATAAAGCAACATAGGAGTGGGCTGCATCTCAATATCATTTTAGAACTAGACTTGCAATGACAGGCACCCAGGGATAAAACCTGGAGAATTCACACCTTGAAGTACAGATTGCCTGAGGGAAAAGAAGAAACTGCTTAGTCTCGACCTGTATGAGAATTCAGTCTCCTCCCAGAACCTCTGGGCTGCGTGTAATCCTATATCAAAGGCATATTGATGGGGTACACAGCATTGGCACAGAAAGTAGCACTTGAAAAGAAGATGAAATTAGAATCGGAAATCATTGTGCTCAGCAGGAAATATCGAATCCCACCAAGGAATGCCACTCTGAAATCTCCATGACTGAGAAATGCGAGTTGAATGCTATTCTCACAATACAGGAGGAAAAGGCTCTGCATCGCATTTTAGGGTGGGACTCTGCGCAATGTGAGAAAGCTGGCAGGATTCTGGCCTTTAAATTGAATCAGCGAACCACACCAATGTTGACACTACCTTTGACAATCTGTTATGAGTAGATAAAGCATCAGTGTGGGTTCGGAGTAGTGTTGTCCTCAAACATATATAAGACAATGAGCCCTAATAAGAGAGAACCGGTCGGTAAATGGCATTGCCTAATCAAAGCAATAGGCCTTCTTGAGTCAAATATAGGTTGAAAGTCATGAATATTTATTAAAACATTATAGTTCTATCATTACAGAAAGCAAAAATAAGGTTAGTTATTTAATGATATATAGGCATTAAGTTCTAGGCAAATAAATGCAGTAGCACTGTGTCTTAGCGCATTCTCTCAAGTAACACAGGTCTGCTCTCTAATGGAGAGTCCAAGCAAGACAAGCTCACCTCCAAAATGAACGCTTTTTATCATAAAATTCACAGTGAAAATCACACAGTCCGCATAAGGTGAGCAACATATTACATAGAAACAGCAAATAATAAATCAGAATAAAAGGCAACAAACCTAGTACTATCCCCTAAATGAATAATAATGAATACCCTGCTGATCTAAGGGCACATTGACTATCATGTCATGTAACACAGCACAGCAGTGGAACTTGTTGCCAGTGTGTTGCATGAAAGGGAGAGAGCAGAAATGCTCCATATTTACTAAGAAATGCAGCATTTCAAGTCTCTTATTGTGCTGGTGCACACTGTGATATTGCCTAGTGCTAACGCAGGCACCCTTGCACTACATACACTATACCACAAATCCAAGTTTACAGGTATTTACAATGTGTGCTCATTGTGCATTGTGGAATGGTTAGAATTAGAACATGAAAAGACTTATTTACTGCATCGTAAAGGCATACATAAGAGTGTAGACTAGATGACATTTCACATTGACTAACATTGGTTTATGTTTACAAAATTATGATGGTGCTTTCTTTTAATGTGGAATAGAAATGTGAATGTGATGACTCACATCCTATAGAGATTTTGATAAACATTTAGGGCCAGATGTAGGAGCCCAAATACCGGTCGGTTAGGGCATGTCTGTGTGCCACATGGCACACATGCCTGTATTCGGGGTGCTAGAGGGTGTCAAAGTGACACCCCCTGCACCCTTGCTGGATTTGGTATTTACCGAATCGGTAAATACCGATTCGGTATTGCCCATTGATTCCTATGGGCTTCAAGGCCCATAGGAATCAATGGGCAATACCAAATCGGTATTTACCGATTCGGTAAATACCGATTTTTACAGAATCGGTAATTCAATTACCGATTTTACCTAAATCTCCCTCCTTCTATTTTACCGATTCATAAATACTGAATCGGAAAAATTCGGTATTTATGAATCGGTAAAATAGAATTACCTACATCTGGCCCCTTATCTTTAAACAATGATAAATGTGATGAATTAATGATACTAATGCAACTTAGACAACATTATTTGTGTATTTTAGGAGCCTCTATTTGAACTCCATGTTTTGCAAATGCAAAAATGTGCAGAAAGTGATGAAAGGAAAGAAGGATGCTGCACGTTTATAGAAATTCCAAATTCTTTGAAACTTCTAAAGAATAGTAGTCATACATGTACTAATGAAAGTTAACAGAAACAATTTTGTTTCTTTAGACTTTAAAATAAGTTTACATGTTGGTACTTTGGTGATGTAGTAGTGTGTCATAGTTACGTATGTTAATTGTAAATAATCTAAGATGCTTCATTGGTGCAATGAATTAGAAAACAGAAATGTAAATGTTTTAAAGACTTTACATGAAATGCATATTTCTATTATTTAATATCATATATTTCATGAACAAAATTCATTTTAGGTCTGCATTTCCTTTCTATTGATTGGTTCCTTTCTCATGGAAAGATTCAGCTGACTTGTAATGTGAGGTAAAATTATGTGTTGCTGAAAGAGTTCCCATGATCATGCTAGGCCTACTTGTTATTAAACCTTTAGTTTAGGAACATCTACCGTGAGAAACCGTCTTCTTGAACTCACTCATGAGCAGTTGTTTAAGGACTATTGTTTGCGCTTTTCAATTTTGAATGGTTCAAAATTTTACATGATGATCACCACCTATATCCCATAAACCGTCTTCTTTATGCTGCATCATGATCATCCTATGGGAACTGACCAATGGACTAAGTGGGCTGATCAGGTGAGATTACTCGAGGGAATCACACTTGAGTACTTATTTCATAGCTTGGAGTGATGAGAACTGTGCCATACTGCCATTGTTCTGCCACTTTTGCCATTTTTCTACCCTCCACTAAAGACTTTGGTTCTTTGAGGACTTGCGGATGCTTTTGGCTGAAACAAACGCTGTGTGCATTATCTCCAGACTTCTTACCCTTTCGGGAGAGAGCCTTTGAGCTGGGATGAATCATGCCTTTTCCTGAACTCGTTCTCTTGCACATTGGTAATTGATAGGCTGAAAGAGATTACATTGATTATTCTGCATTCCTAAATTCAAATGCCTGATTTTGATATATTTTTTTCTTAATTACTGATAAAATCTGAGCATTAATTAGGGGTGGGAATTTGAATAGTGAGATCTCTAGTCAGCAGATACAAATGTTTCTATTTAGCATAGATCTAACTGAATTATTAGTTTGCATGATTCTAGTCTAACAGAATTTCTTCAGGAGATTTGGTCTAGCCGTGGAAATTTTGTATTTGTATAATCTAGTCTTGAGAGGTATCTTCATGAATTTAATTACTAGTCTGTAGGTCAGTTACCCAATTCCTGGTCCTCTTTGGATAACTGGGTGGGACTCCTTATATCAGACCCCTCTCGGCATGGTTAAAAGATCCATTGGAAGATCAAGTCAATGACTCTGAAGTGTACTGTAAAAAGACAAAGTGAGTGAAGTAATTGGGTCCAGTGGCACTACAGCATCTGTTACACTGTGAAAACCACATGCTAGTATCTCTGATTAACGATGAGGCCATGATCCTAGCTAAGGTGCTGGCAAACAGATTGAAAAAGCTTTTCCATTGCTAATTCATAATTCATTTGTCACACAATAATATGCATACTAGAGGTGGGTAGAACTGGCAGACTTTCTGGCCAGCGGGCGGAATTGCCATGTTGCGCTGTTTGTGCTGAATTTTTGCACTGGAAACTTGTTCCTCGCTGCAAAATCAGCGCAAATGGCACCAGGCAGCACGCCAAAGGATGCTGCTTCTCTTCAACCGTTTGAGTAGGTTTTTTGCTCGAGCGTCAGCTTTCTCACCACGAACGGTCGTGACCGCCCACGTTGAGTAAAACTCACTAAGTGCTGTCCTAGGGCCTTGAAAATCACATGAGGGGATGCCAAATCTCACACGCGTGCGCCAACTGGCAGTTGGCGAGCCCCGCGTAACAAAAACTCTGCCATGTCGCAGTTGTCGAAGTTTTGCCTGAACTCTGCGTTACAAGCGTTGGTAAATTGGTGCAGGGTTTGAAATCCTGGAATAGGGGCGCACATGGGGTCCTTAAAAAAGCCTAGGATGAGTCAAGACTTTCACTCTCCTCAAAGGTATGTGTGCGATAGAGCTAAAGCTTACTGGCTCCTGAAAGCGAATGATTTGACAGTACCTTCAAGGTACACAGGGAAGAGGCCTAAACGTCATTCAGCTGGGGCGTTTAGGAGAGAGCTGCTTGTAAAAAACTTGAGAGAGCATGGTGGCGCCAATACTCAGAGGACAAGGTCTGTTATAAAAGGGTCCTCAAGAACTTGTTTTCCAAACAGATTTTACTGGTTTTCCAGATGACATAATTAAACAACTCACAGATATTATTAGGATTGTGCCTGAGCCCCTCCATGCATAGGGAAGCAGTTAAACATAATAACCGTAACTATTCCAACTGCAATTGTGCAGCAGTCTCGCTAGTGAAATAGAAAATTAGTATTATAAAAGGGTCCTCAAGATGATGCAAAGCTATCTTTTAATACCCAAGTTGCATTAAAAGTTAGTTTTAAGCTTCTACATTTAACAGTGTATGTATGTGTGTGTGTGTGTATATATATATATACAGAAACACTGTAAAAAAACTGAAGGGACACCTCCCTGCACAAAAACAAGCCCCAGGGGCATGTACCTCTTTCTACGTGTGCTGCTAGAAAAGGGGAAATAACGAGGACAAAAAATTAAACTGGGGAGGCGTAGCATTTTGACGCATTCACAGGTTTTTCATTTGAGATACGTTTGGAAATTATTTGTTTACAGCATTGCTGAGAACTTGTTTATTATGGCCCTCTCATAATAACATCAACCTTCACTGAGAGGCAATATGTGTCGAATCTGATTTTTTGAGGAGATTATAGCCGAGCTTCCACCTTGGGTGTGACTTAAAAAAAGGGAGGAGCCACTTGGTTTTCCCATGGGTGATCTGATAATTGAAGGGGAATCAAAGTCTTTTTCAAGGGACATAGAAGTGTAAAACGCGCAGAGCAGATTATAAGCATTACTGTTTGTCTGCAAGCAAATTCAGATTTCTGAAAGAAACTTTGGTTTATCAGCAAAACTCTGTAAATGAACGGCACATGCATCCTTCAGAGGAGGTGAAATGTGGAAGGGAAAAAGGTTGTCGATTAGGGATTAGGAAGGTAATGGATGGCAGCTATAACGACATAGACTCGGGGCCAGATTCAGTGGTGCTGGAACCATTTTTAGAGGGGGGGTGCTGCCATCAATGTTACATCACTAAAGACATAGGGATCGCGAACAATTCATCCCTCACACTAAGAACAAGTGAAGCAATGATCCACTCCCACTCAGCAGGAGAGTGATAAGGGTGTGAAATTTAGCTGGTGGTGCACTTTGGAGCTCCCTATCACGCATGTAATATTAAAGCATGGTGTGGTAGCACACAGTCCTTTACAGAAAGGACATTGTCCACTGAAATTGCCAATATATTGTCACAAACCTGCAATTTTGCTTATAGCACAAAACAATAACGTGTGAAAATCGAATTTCACAATTATTTATAATTTACACTTTACCGAGTAAAGGCCTTGATTTGCTATGATCATAATAGAATCTATCCCCCAGATTCATCATGGTCATGTTTTGCGAGTCCTTAATCGCGAATTTTAGGGATTCACTATTAAAGACTCGCAAAATGGGATGCATGTAGAAATCGCAATATTTTTTTGCGATTTCTACTGCTTCCTTATTTGCGATTCGCTAATTGCTAATCGCAAATTCCTTATTTGCGATTAGCAATTAGCGAATCGCAAATAAGGAAGCGATTTCAAGGGTGCCAGGGTGTCCAAAGGACACCCTGTAGCACCCCTGAAATGGTAATGTACACTGGTGTTGCGTACACACATGTCCCAAGGACATGTGTGTGTGTAACATACAACTTAGAAAAATGCAGGAAAGTGCATTTTTCTAAGTTTTCGCTATTTACCACGTGGTTAGACTTCGCGGTAAATAGCGGTCCCAGATTGCGAATCCGCAATTTTAAAATGGTTCATGAATTGCATTTAAGGAATCTCAAATTGAGATTCCTTAAATGCAATTTTTCACAATTTAGCGATTTCTATAACTGCGATTTTTGCATTTGGGATGATGAATCCCAAATGCAAGAATAGCGCTTGCAAAGGGCCAGATTCTCAGAATCTGGCCCTTTGCGAGCCGATTTTGCTTTGATGAATCTGGTTGCAAGTTTCCATCATACTTGAGAATTACAAAGAGAACTGCCTCATTTGTGCTTTCCTAGACTGATATATTTTGAATAGTTTGCAGAATACATTTACAGGTATTTATGTTTTGTTGTGTGTTAGAGACAAATTGACATTCTACAGCCTGTGGTTTGACACTCCCTGTACCTGAGCAAAACTGTCACATAGTTCACTTTACAAAATGCTCTCATTTAGCAGTGAGATGAAGCAAAGTCCAATCACCTTGTGAAAAGAATGAGCAGCAATTCGACAGAAGACAAAATATGACCTTTGACATATCTCTTTAAAAGCACATCGGATATGACAAGATGTAAACAAAATTTAAAGGTAGCTTTATTGCTCATTCACTTTCTGAACTCCTACATGGTTATTTAGGGGTTGCTGCAGAACCACACACAACCCTACTTCCAGCATCTATGGGCAGATCTACTAATATTTCAAGCAATGCAGTGCAGCAAGACCATGTGCTGCACTGCATTGTGTGAAAGGAAGATATCAGAAATGCACCATATTTTCAAAGATATGGCATATTTCTGCTGCCTCGTTGCGCTGGTGCACCTTGTGCTGCCTAGCGCCAATGCATGCACCCTTGCACAAAAGTACAAGGACGCCTGCATTACAGGCAGGCTTGTTTTTGTGCAGGTGTGGTAAATAAATAAATAATACCTCTCTTTTTGACTAGACATATATCATAACAGATAGCTCAATAAATAAGAGTCAAGATTCGAGGTAGTAGGAGTTTCGCAGGTTTATTACAGCATAAGGACAGGAACAGGACAACCTGCATAGGAATAGGATGACAGGGCCCAGCAGCTGCTGGGGCTGGATCTGGGATGAGCGCGCTGACTTTTAATAACAATACATGAGCATATATACATAACGCAAACACATAGCATTACATTGCAGTAGGCGTAGCAGTGGGTGGAGCAGAAGGCGTGACGCGTAGCAGTCGCGAAAGATAAGGGCGAAAGTAGGTGTAACTGGGCGTATACATAGACATGTGATGCAAACGTAACAGAATATGTCATGAATGGGGCGGAAACCATGGAGGGGGCTACCTAAGGAGCCGGGACCTCTAACCTAATGGTGCGCGCAAACTAGCAATGACGTATCACTAGGAGAAGCTGGGGGCTATGAACTCTGTGCTGGGAGCAGAGACTGAAGTCTGGAGAGTCAGGGCGACATGTACCTAAACAGTATCTAGTATCTGATGTTTAGAGAACATGTTGATATAAACTAGAAGTCAGGAGAGGAAAGGTTAACTTGATTCTAAGACTGGACCATGCATTATTCTACATGTAGTGCGTGATGAAGAATATTAAATGACCATTAAATGCAGTATTTCTCTAACGTGGAGACGTGAAGGCTAGACAATGACGGAAACTATTGATGCAGTTCAGTAGCTTAGGAATGCAGAGAAGGAGGACTGAACTGATAACTGGAATCATAACATATTCTTGGCAGACTCAGAGGCTGAGCCAGGCTGGGCCGGGCACTGCGAGGCAGGAAGTAAGTGAAGGGTCGAGGATACAGGTGGGGGCTGTATCGCTCCTCAGCGAAGTGTCAGGAGACAGGAGCTGAATCTGGTGTCCAGGCCCTTTTGAGGCCTAGAAACGGGGACTTTATAATAGAATAACGTGCACACTGAGAAACGTGGCAACGTAGCTTTACATAGGCCTGATATTCGTAGTATTCACGAGGACTGGAAACTGGCATACTAGAGGTGGACACAACTGTAATTGCGTCATTAATCGGACATGGGGAATGCATATGCATATTTAATCATGCACACATAACATATGATGGATGACACGTAGGGACACAGAACATGGCAAAATTTACTTTTCCACATTCCCTCCTTGTCACTACGTTTCCATCAGGAAACATCAATATTCATGATACCATCTATCATTTCATACAGTATCATTTGCTCGTCTCGAATTATCCTGGAACGGGATGTAGAACGGGGCTTGGGACTAGGAATACAAGAGGTAGCACAAATGCCGCAAATCGCAGGGCCACATTGTATACAGAGGCAGCAGCTGAATATGATCGCTACTGCAATACCTAGAAAGGACAAGACTTTCCATCCCCATGCGGAAATTATATTCCAGAACCAACCGGACCATGTCCAGGTGCCTGGATCTTGGTGTATCAGATGGGCAATTTTATGGAGTCTGGTTATAGCTGAATAAACAGACGGCGCGTTATTTGGAATGAAAATGCAGCAACTAGATCCGATGACTCTACAGGCCCCGCCCCTATCGGCCAGTATGACGTCAAGGACGAGACGATTCTGTAAAACGACAAATCTCATAGCAGATTGCTCTTCAGTTAAGTTACCTAGAGCAGAGGCAGTCTCATTTACTACAGCTTCGAGGGTTCTGGTTAACCTACGGATCAGTTTACTATTCTGGATAGGTCCTATAAAGAAGAAGAAACCTCTGTTGAAATCTGTATACTGTTCTAGAGCAGTTTCAGTATAATCGACAATTGGGGACTCCCTTCTATGTCTAATGTGTACTAGATGTGTATTCCTATGATAATCAGGTGGGGCTAGAAAAACTGGTGGCAGTAGGAAGGCAATGTAACAGGTTCCCTCCCAATCGAGGGGCAGACGAACATATGCAGTTTGACCACAAATAAAATAAGAATGACGTGAAGCTTTGAAAATAGATTTCCCACTGTCACTATACTTGACAATAGTAGTACAATCACTATGTCCTACATGTACGGAACCATAATTTCGGACACATAATTCGCCTTTGACTGGTAGTACTGAAATAGCAGGTAAGTCTGGAGTAGTATCAGACTGAACATTCAGGACCATGAAATTCGACGAATAATTACCTAAATTATACACTTCATTTTCTAGATCTAACCCTGTTCTGTGGGGGAGACCTTGCTTGTCTGGAAAACATGTATTGTTAAGAAAAAGACATATCTGTTGAGGATGACGTTAACGTGGACCATGCTCCACACGAACCATTATGTGAAAATGGATAAGGAAAAAGTGGCAGGACTCCCTTCGGTATCTGGAAAGGGGGGAGTCGACCACACACCCAACAATTAGTGGTATTGCTGGACTGGTGTGAGTAATGTAACATGCGGATAAATGAGTTATTTCGCATGGCGAGGCGGTAAGAGAGTTCATGAGGAGGCAGATCACTAAACGTGTGCTCTACTGTAGCATTAGCAGACTTATTTACATGAAGAACTGGGAAATACAAGAAAAATGCATAACTGGTGCAGGAAATCATAATGCTGAGAAACAATATGAAACATAGAAAAACAATACATCGGATTGAGTTTTGACTAACTCTCTCACTATGGGGGTCTATTTTATACATGTCAGAAACAGTCTAACCGTTTCACCTAGGGGAGGACTTAGACAATCAAACTGACTGACTTATTTTACTAGACCGGAGTTTTAGCTTGTACTCCTGTTGTGGAGTTTTCTCTAACAGGGGAGGGGTTGTAGCAATGTCTTTTGCGGGACAGTCCTTGAGAACAATGCTTTGGCAATCCTTCAAATCCTGGGAAATGTTCTTTAAGACGGGTTTCAGTCCATTAAAAAGTTTGACATGAGAAAGGTGCACCCAGCCTTTGCGTCCTTCCAACTTCACGGCTGTACGGGTGGTGAGGAGGACCTGTCGGGGCTCTTTCCAACGAGGTTCCAGCGGACTTGATCTGTCAAAGTTGCGGACCATCACCATGGATCCTGGAACGATTTCGTGCGGTGCCACCTCGGTATTGTCTGGAAATGCGGCAGCAACCTGTGAACGACATGAGTTGAGGGCAGACATCAAGGAAGCTAGGTAATCTGTCAGCATATTACTTGAAACATCGGTAATACTTCGGGGTCTAGGAGTACCCCACATATTAGGGGGGCGGCCGAAAACGACCTCATACGGGGACAGACCTGATCTGGAATGTGCGACCATGCGCATATAAAATAAAGCGACTGGCAGAGCTACTAGCCAGTCCACACCTTTTTCTTTACACACTTTTGCAATACGGATTTTCAGGGTCTGGTTATGTCTCTCTACGAGACCGGCTGCTTCAGGATGGCGTACACAATGAAACTTCCACTGGTACCCTAATAACAGGGAAACATGCTTCATGAGTTCAGATGAGAATGGCTGGCCGTTGTCAGAATATACGACTCTAGGGAGTCCATAACGGGGGAAGAACTCACGAACCAACTGCTTGGCAGTGGTCGCGGCTGTGTAATCTGGGACTGGATATGCTTCTGTCCACCTGGACAAAGCGCATACAACTACAAGGACATACTTGAAACCTCGACATCGCTCCATCTGAATATAATCCATCTGGAGGACTTCAAAAGGGTGGTCAGGGGGCTGGAATCCACCTTGTTCCACCGGGACACTTTTACCTGGATTAAACTGACAACATATCATACAGGTACGGACTTTCTGCTTGGCTGCAGCTCGTAAATGCTTGTTAAACCAAATGTTCTGGATACTGTCTAACATAGCTTTTTCTCCTAAATGTGCTGGACTATGTGCGGTATTAATAATGACTTGAACCATAGAGTCGGGGAGAAACCATGTGGCTCTACCCTTCGTTAACCATCCTTGATCTGTCTGGACCCCTCCTTGTTCGGACCATTTCTTGATTTCTTCAGGAGTAGCATGTAACTGTATGTCTATGACATCTTGTGTAGGGTCCTTAACTGTCATACATGTGGTCGGATCTGGAGTATGTGTCTGATTAACTGGAATGTCTAGAGTCTGTGCTGTAAGCTTGGCTGTGCGATCTGCTAGATCATTACCTTGGGAAATAATGTCAGTAACTTTCGTATGTGCTTTGCACTTCATGATAGCGATAGATGTCGGCAAATGTATGGCCTCTAACAGAGCTTGAATAAGGAGACCATGCTAAATCTTGGTTCCATGAGAAGTCATGAAACCTCTCTCCTGCCAGAGCACTCCGAAGTCGTGTACAACTCCAAATGCGTAACGTGAATCTGTGTAAACATTAACTCTCTGGTTCTTGGCATGTATACAGGCTTGTGTCAGAGCAACTAGCTCTGCTGCTTGAGCGGACAGGGTATCAATACGGTGTGTCTCTATAACTTTAGTGTCAGTAGTCACTGCATACGCGGCGACTAGTTCTCCTGTACTTGTTCTCATACATGAACCATCCACATAAAGTGTCAGGTCGGGATCTGGTAACGGAATATCTGTCAGATCTTGTCTTGGCTTTGTCGTAATGTTAACTACTTCCACACAGTCATGTGGGTCAGGATTCGAAGTAACTGATGGTAACAGTGTAGCAGGATTTAAAATGTTGCAGCGTCTGATTTCTATGTGAGGCTGGAACAGTGTCAATTCATAACCTGTTAAACGTGCAATTGTCAAGTGCTGAGTTTGTGTTCGGTTTAAAAGAACTTCCACAGAATGTGGAACTTGTACTGTCAAGGAGTGTCCTAAGACTATGGAATCACTTTGTCTGATAGCTAGGGCTGTGGCTGCAACTGACTTGAGGCACGCAGGCAGAGCCTGGGCTACAGGATCTAATGTGCTCGAAAAATAAGCACAGGGCTTGTATTGTCCTGCTTGATCTTGTGTGAGAACAGATAATGCTGTACCTTCGCGTTCAGTGACGAAAAGTGTAAAAGGCTTACTGTAGTTCGGTGTTGCTAGAACTGGAGCTTGGCATAGGGCTTTCTTTAACTCATTGAAACTAAGTGTATGTTCAGATGTCCAAGGGAGGACAGTCGATACGGCTGCCTCCTGTGTCGTTAACTGTATCAGTGGTTTGGCTAGAAATGCATACTGAGGAATCCATTGTCTACAGTAAGAAGTAAGGCCGATAAAAGCACGTACCTCCTTCTGGGTCTTGGGCTGAGGAAGACTCGCTATTAACTGGATACGGTCTGGTGTCAACTGCCTACCCCTCTTGGACAGTAAGTGTCCTAAGTAGACCACTTGCTGGACACAGAATTGAAGCTTCGAAGGGGACACCTTGTGCCCCATCTCGGCTAGGAAATACAAGACTGTAAGTGATGCTCGCTCGCAAGCACGTTCAGAACGGGCTGTGATCAGTAGATCATCGACATACTGGAGCAGGGCAGTGTCAGTTGGCATGTGAATGTTATCAAGTTGTCTCTTGAGTGCTTGACTGTAAATACTAGGACTTTCTGTGAAACCTTGAGGAGCTCGTGTAAACATATAGCTCCTTCCATTTAAACAAAATCCGAAAAGGAACTGGCTGTCTGGATGAATAGGAACACTGAAAAATGCGTTCTTGAGGTCTATGACAGTGAAGAACGTGGCTTCGGAATCAATGGCCGTTAATAGGGAAGAGATATCTGGGACAACTGGGTACTGCGGAATAATACATTTATTAAGCTCTCGTAGGTCAATCACTAATCGATATACTGGGGGTGCATTTGGATCAGTACGTTTCATGACTGGAATGATCGGAGAATTACATACGTTGGAGTCAGTTTCTACAACCACTCCTTGAGCCATGAGCTCGTCAATAATTTTGGATAAGGCTGCTACAGCCTCAGGTGGCAATCTGTACTGTCTGATTCGTGGTAACACTACACCTGGCTTGAGAGTCACACGATAGGGTGTGATTTGCATGTAACCTACATCAGTTGGACCTTGCGCCCATAAGTGCTGCGGAACATTAGACAGTCTTGAATCAAAATCTCGTAATACATAGTGACCCTTGAAGTCACGTAGGAACAATCGTATTCCCTCTGGGGAACAGCATATAACTGCACCTAACTCTTTCAGTGTCTTAATACCTAATAGATTTTCTGGACATGACTTAGTAAGTAACAGATCAGTAGTGCGGGACAATGGACCTACTTCTAGAGAAACTGGTTTTGAAATCTCATTTACGATAGGTTTTCCTGAAAATCCAAGGGAAACATTTCTTGAGCCTGAGAGCGGAGCCCCTGGAACTTCGGCATGACTAATTGTGGTCCTACTTGCCCCTGTATCGATCAAAAACTTTCTGTCTTTCCCTAATACTTGACTGTGAACATAGGGACCTTCTTGATCTACAGGTATCTCGATGAGAGGCAAGCCTACCTCCCTCTCTAGGCTGTTTCATGAATACTGCTGGTACTCTGGATACTCAGACTGTGCATACTGGTACATCTGCGATGTAACATGCTGTGTTGCAGCAATAGGCTGCGGTGCTGTAACTGTCTGTGGTGCATTCTGTGACTGAGGAATCTGTGAAACTTGTTCTTGTCTAGGCGGACGTGGTCTTTCTTTAGTCTTACCAGTAGCTATGTTGTGTTTCAGAACTGCACACTCATTTATAAAATGACCTGGCTGTTTACAATAATTGCAATTCCCTTTAACGGGAGCTGCAGGATGACTGGCTTGATTCGGACCCCTCTTCTGACTGTCTTGAGGAACAGATTGTGCAACTAGTGCTTTCATTTTCGTGTCTTTCATACGTTTTCTTTCGTGTTCTTGCTCTTCTCTGATTCTATTCTGGTGGTATTGGAGCATCTGCAACATCTGGGACGGGGTATTAGCTTGCCAGGTACTTTCGACTTTCAAAACTCGATTTTTAATTTGTGGACTTGAATTCTCGACTAATTTGGTAACAAAAAGGTGAGGGTATGACTCACTACTTGTCTTGAGGCCACTGTTGATGCTAAAACATTTTTCAAATCTAGAATAAAAATCACTAATATCCTCATCTTGCTTTTGTTTACAGGCTGAGATTGCATCCCAGTCTTCTTTTCTAGTTGTCAATAATCGGGGTAAAACTTGTATTAATAATTCTGGTAATTCTTTACATTTATCTCCAAGACCGGTACCTGGTACTCGTGCCTTATCTTCAGCTTCTAGGACTGCCCAATCGATCTTTTTCTCTCCCACCTCCCATTCTTTTTCCTTGAGCTTTTCATACACCCCTGCGGGCAGCAGAACCTTTAACATTTTAATTATATCTGGGTATGTGTATTCTCCCATACGGAGCATGTCTTTTAGTTCTCTATGGAACCCTGCTGGATCTTTGTCATGACAGGGAATTAATTTCTTCATCTCGAGGAGTTCCATCTTTGTTATTGGAGTGTATACAAACACTCGCTGCATTTCGCCACCCGTTCCTTTAACTGGGTGGACTTCTCGTAACGGATTCTGTCTCTCCATGTAAAATGGTTTACTTTCTGGAGGTGAGACATGAACAAAATGCGGGTTCAGAAACGTTCTATATTTGTGACGCTGTTCTAGAATGACACTAATTAAATCGGTACCTAAACCTTTCCATCTATACTGGAGTAACTCGTTCAGGATATCATGTAACGGACCTGGATCAGAGTGTTGACCCTCATACAGAGTAATGAGGTGCTGAATCATATACATACCCGCCAGTCGTTGTTCGGCTGGGGGCATTTTCAGAAACATTTGTGCCACTATTTCGTCTGGAAAAGTGGTAGAATCAGTAATCCATCGGACTGCTGATCGGGCTAGTTCTTGTTCATGCATGGTACTTAACTCACTGTAACCGATTCGTGATTTCAGAATGTGATCGGTAGCTTGAAACACTTGTTCTAGTGAACCTTGTTCTGGTGCTGGAGAATGGAAAATAGACTTGTGTTCTAGGCGTAAATGGCGATCTGGAAATCTAGATTTTCCTACATACGCTATTCTGGCGGGATTCTCGTCCTCTACCTCTTCAGTATCAGAGTTACTTTCTTTCTCGCTTACTTGTGCTGCTTTACGCTGTTCGTGTAATTTTATTATTTCTCTACGGATTTTCTTGTACATACTCTCCATAGCACCGACGGTCTTGTGCTTACCCTCGGCTATATTATCACTCCACCTTGTCAGGGTTTTCATTTCGGCCGGATCTTTAGACGGGTAATCTTGTTCTCTTATTAGACAATTGATCAGAAACTTTAATATCATGAGCTGGATCTCGGCTTTCCTTTGAGACATGGCCTCGCTAATGCTTTCTGGATCATCCCCTGTACGGATGAAACGATATATTCGGTCTAGATCTTCTTTCATATTCGGTAAGGTGACTAGATACTCGGCCACCTTTCTTACGCGGAATGAATATAAAACCATATTATCCTCGCCTGGGACTGGATCATAGCCGCATTCGGCAAGGGATTTTCTTATTTCTGCTACAGTCTGATGTCTAGGCGTACGCTGTGACGCTTGTGCATGTAATTCGGATAACGTTAAACGCTTGTGTGGCGGCGGGGTTTGAGGAGTACCTCCCCCTGCGGCCCCTAAACTGGAATCGTCTACTGAGGCTCTTCGTCCCGGCAGAGTGGGAAATGGAAATGCAGGCTGGACTTGTATGACGGACTGGACCGGGGGTACCGTAACAGGTACTCCGGTGTCTGGAGGAGCGGGAAGTGCCTGATTTACAGGGACTGGTGGAGCGCGAACAGGATTTGCATATTCTGGGACTGTGTCGTCCAAATAGGACGAAATAAAAATATCAGCTGCGGTCTGTTTGTGACGTAGCTTGGTCGGAACTAATGGTGGCGGGAAATTACTGGATGCCTCTGGGGTCGCTTTTGGCAAGCCCTCGGCAAGGAGAGGATACATACCCCTAATAAGGGCATGCCTCTGTCTGTCTGACTGTTCGGCTTTGACTTGTTCACCTATCTCGATTAGTTCTTTTTCTTGTGCTCGTTCTAAGGATTCTCTACTTAATTCTGACTTTCTGATTTCCTTTTCAGTTCTTTTATGAGATTCTTTACGCCATAACTCGATGGCATCTTTCTGTGACTGTCTGGCTTTCTTTTTCCATAATGCCTCTTCTACTCGCATGATGCACTCGGCATCCCATGTACCCGATACGGGCCATCTATACTTTTCTTCTAACTGTTTGGTATACTCTACCCATAAATCTAGATACAATATGGCGCTTATGCCATGCTTCTGATACATAAAATGACCTGGACTGTCCCTCGGCGGAACAGGAACTGCTTCTTCTAACAAACCCTTTCTAGTTTTTAGCTGACGTAATCTCGAAAAGAGAGACATTGTAAACTTGAATCGGAACACAATACAATACACGAGGAACAATAACAACTGGGAAAACAATTCAGGCATACCACGACATTGGAAATACATTGAACAACATCATAACATAACAGTTCGGACAGAATATTACCTGGAATACTGAGAACAGAAACACAAGAATTTCTCGAGAACGGAACAGACTAGAGTTACTGGATGCACTGCTGAAACAGTACGGAACATACCGGTCCCATAAAGGGACGCATCAAGACCCGTATCCACCTAGGTGAACACTTCGTTTGTGAGTCTGTGTACCACCAACCCACGGACCAGAGTCAATTTAGATTGACCCTGTCTAGATACTACCCCAGTAATGGTACTCACCGGGCAGCAAGAACGGAAAGCCTCGGACTGGACTGGACTGCTACGACGACGGACGACGAACTTCGGACTTCAGTTACGGGTGGGCCTCCGGATACCTCGGACCTTGGACTCTTGGCTTGGGCTCTGGTCGGGACTCGCCGCGTTCCTCCACCGTCTCGTTTGGATGCTGGACCGCCTCCTCCGTCTCCTCCGCGGGCCTGAGGGATACTTGAAGCAGAAATATCTGCCGGTGCGCAGAAGAGTTCCGTCACGACTGCAGAGGGTCAGGGGGTCGGCGTGGCTTCACCGACGCGTGGGGAAAGGGCAAGTCCCTGTTCGGGCGCCATTATGTGGTAAATAAATAAATAATACCTCTCTTTTTGACTAGACATATATCATAACAGATAGCTCAATAAATAAGAGTCAAGATTCGAGGTAGTAGGAGTTTCGCAGGTTTATTACAGCATAAGGACAGGAACAGGACAACCTGCATAGGAATAGGATGACAGGGCCCAGCAGCTGCTGGGGCTGGATCTGGGATGAGCGCGCTGACTTTTAATAACAATACATGAGCATATATACATAACGCAAACACATAGCATTACATTGCAGTAGGCGTAGCAGTGGGTGGAGCAGAAGGCGTGACGCGTAGCAGTCGCGAAAGATAAGGGCGAAAGTAGGTGTAACTGGGCGTATACATAGACATGTGATGCAAACGTAACAGAATATGTCATGAATGGGGCGGAAACCATGGAGGGGGCTACCTAAGGAGCCGGGACCTCTAACCTAATGGTGCGCGCAAACTAGCAATGACGTATCACTAGGAGAAGCTGGGGGCTATGAACTCTGTGCTGGGAGCAGAGACTGAAGTCTGGAGAGTCAGGGCGACATGTACCTAAACAGTATCTAGTATCTGATGTTTAGAGAACATGTTGATATAAACTAGAAGTCAGGAGAGGAAAGGCTAACTTGATTCTAAGACTGGACCATGCATTATTCTACATGTAGTGCGTGATGAAGAATATTAAATGACCATTAAATGCAGTATTTCTCTAACGTGGAGACGTGAAGGCTAGACAATGACGGAAACTATTGATGCAGTTCAGTAGCTTAGGAATGCAGAGAAGGAGGACTGAACTGATAACTGGAATCATAACATATTCTTGGCAGACTCAGAGGCTGAGCCAGGCTGGGCCGGGCACTGCGAGGCAGGAAGTAAGTGAAGGGTCGAGGATACAGGTGGGGGCTGTATCGCTCCTCAGCGAAGTGTCAGGAGACAGGAGCTGAATCTGGTGTCCAGGCCCTTTTGAGGCCTAGAAACGGGGACTTTATAATAGAATAACGTGCACACTGAGAAACGTGGCAACGTAGCTTTACATAGGCCTGATATTCGTAGTATTCACGAGGACTGGAAACTGGCATACTAGAGGTGGACACAACTGTAATTGCGTCATTAATCGGACATGGGGAATGCATATGCATATTTAATCATGCACACATAACATATGATGGATGACACGTAGGGACACAGAACATGGCAAAATTTACTTTTCCACACAGGAAGGGAGACCTCCCTGCACAAAAACAATCCTTAAAGTCATTTCCCTTTTTAGGTCGACCCTAAACAGCGCTTGTGCTGCAGGCGATCTGTTATCTTTACTTTGTGGGGTCTATTCCTCCTACACTACTCAAAAGAAACATTCTCTACCTATAATAGATAATAATTTTGAATACTTCACAATTTTATAATCATCTGAAGTGTTGGCTTAGTGACATGAACACACCAAGATGGAGGTATCAAAACATATCATTTTTTTTTCTATTCAAAATATTATAATTTTTAAATAGAAACATAATAAAAATAGAGCATACACCACACACACTCAGCCATTCAAACATCCACATTCATACCCACACATACTCATACGTCATGGGATTCAGAAATCCAACAATACATAATTCACAGGTGAAAAATATTGGGGACCAATCCCCCCCATCACATAAGAATAACACCAAAGAGCATTAAAGAGCAGAGAACATTTTTTGTCAAGGACAATATAAACATTAGATATGACAAACACCAATAGAAAAACAACAATATATAATCAGATGGTCCATATGGTTCAGATCAACATTTTCAAGAATAAATCCGGGAGGGGAAAGAGGGGTTAAAAAGGAAACAATAGACAATTGAGGTCCACGGATATACTCCAATGCTGATGCGCCTTTCGGTGTTAGACCCCAATGTGGGTCTCAGCTTCCTTAGGGTGGTGAGAAAATATCTGGGAGAGATTTAGGTTTAGGAATGTCTTGGAAAAAAGATAAAAAGTCTTCTTCAGAGGGATTATTAGTTTCTGTGTATAAGAGTTTATAATATGATTGAAATGTACTAATACTATCGGAATCAGATGAGAGGAGTGTATTGGTCGTTTCTGAATGAATAGGGCCAATAGTTTTGCGTTCTGATTTAATTTTTAAGTAATTCACTAACATTCTCCCTGCTTTATTTTGGCCTCCGTGAAATTTCGAATTATCCTTAAGAAGGATATTGCAGGCCTCAACAGTGGCAATTTTATTCAGGGTTGATTTAGCTTTAATTAACTCTTGTAGTGATGAGGATGATTTGGATGAGAAATATGTGTGTTCCAGATTTTTTATTAGTGTTATGGTTGCTTTATATTTAGCATTCAAAAGCTTTTTATTTTTGTAGAATAAGCAATAGTGAAGGCTCTAAAGGACGCATTGAATGCATCCCAGTTATTGTGATTTGAAGTATCTAAAGAATTATTAATTACAAAAAATTAATTAATAAAAGAGGTCGCTTCTGATAATCGGTGATTGTTAAAACGCCAGCGGCCTTGTTTGCATGTGGTGATGGATAAATCAATTGAAGTAGAGACGGGAGCATGATCAGAAATAAAAATAGAACCAATGTCAGATGAGTGGAGACATGGTAATAATGATCTGGAAAGTAAAATATAATCAATACGAGACCTTGTATGGTGCACAGGAGAAAAAAGTGTAAATTCTGAGACATCAGGATTACATGTTTTCCATGAATCAAATAACGGATGAGAGGAAATGGCAGATCGGAATGATTTGTGTGTTTTATAAGGCTTAAATTTACACTTGGATTTTCTGTCTGTAAAAGGTCCAACCAATTGTTAAAATCACCACCAACCACTATATTAGAATTAGAAATGTCTTATTGCTTACCGGTAATCTTCATTACCCCGATTAGGGTCCTCCTCGTCCCAGTTCTTACTACCAGAGGCAGTCCTGCCTCCACCCAGCCAATCACAACGCCAGTATTTCCATACTACATAAGCCCCGCCCACCTACCGCCATGCCTGTTATGAACAAGACTCCGACACAAACACAGCGGGAGGGAGGGAGGGAAGAGAACTGGGACTGGGAGGACCCTAATCGGGGTAATGAAGATTACCGGTAAGTAATAAGACATTACCCCCTCATGGGTCCTCCCTGTCCTAGTCCTTACTATGTGAGGAACTCACAAGCAGAGAACCAATAAAGAAAATACACAGGACACCAGGGATCCATGCAGATTACAAAACTTTAATCAATAAAAGATCAATGAACAACAGCGTTCAAGACGCCAACAGTAAAACTGTCAGCAGAGGCATGTAAAACATCAAGCCGATAATGTCCACAAATGTGTGATGAGACTGCCAGGTGGCCGGCCTACAAATCTCCTGGCTAGAGACCCCCGCCGCCTCAGCCCAGGAAGCAGACACAGAACGCGTCGACCGACCCTGCACATGAGACAGAGGAGGCTAATCCAAAGACTTGTAAGATTGACAGACCGCCAAACGGACCCAGTGGAAACCTTTTTCCCTTTAGCCACACCACCACAGGAGACAAACAGGGCAGGAGAACTCCGGAACCCCAGGGAACGGTGGAGGTAAATTTGGAGAGCCCTGCAAACATTCAAAGAAAGGGGAACAAGGGAATCCCCCTCAGCAGGCAAATCAGGAAGAATCACCTCCTGCTGCAAATGAAAACTTGAAGAAACCTTAGGCAGGAAAGCCGGATCAAGCCGCAAAACGACCCGATCCGGGAGGAACTGCAAATAGGGAAACAAAATGAGCAAGGCACCAAACTCACCCAACCTGCGAGCGGAGGTAATGGCCAACAGGAAAGCCACCTTAGCAGACAGCCATAACAAATCCGCCTCCATCAAAGGCTCAAAAGGGGGCAACTGAAGACCACGCAAAACAGTAGGCAAATCCCAAGAAGGAATGACCGGCCGACGAAGCTGAAAGCTTCGAAGAAGCCAACTAACCAAAGGGGCAACACCCTCCAAGGAGGCCCTAGGACTCCGACAAGCACGAACCTCTACCCACTGAGCAGACAACGTGGAAGGGGAAAGGCCTTTCAAAAAACCATCTTGGAGAAATTCCAATACAGAAGTAGGAACCTCCAGTACAGGATCCACTGCATGAGAAGAACACCAAGAAACAAAAGAACCCCAATGAGGACCATAGCACTGAAGGGTCGAAGGGCGGCGAGACTACTGGATGTTATGAGCCACCACCGATGAACAACCCAAAGACTCCAACGTCAACCGTTCAAGAGCCAAGCCGTCAGCTGCAAACGACAAAGACAAGGCAGAGACAGGAGCGGAAACTGAAGAGGAGACGGACACAAAGGAAGCCGGACAAACAGACCCTCTGCCAGCCGCAACAGGAAAGGAAACCAAATGCAGCGAGGCCAGAAAGGAGCAATCAACAGGACCAAAACTTTCTCCACCCGAATCTTCTGCAGCACCCTCAGGAGGAGGGGAATGGGAGGGAATGCATACAGAAGTCCCGAAGGCCAGGGAATCGAAAGAGCATTCACCGCCCAAGCCTGAGGACACAGCACCTCCAAACAAAATCGGGGTATGTGAAAGTTGTGAGGGGATGCAAAAAGATTGATCCAAGGAGTCCCAAACCGAAGGCAAAGGGACAGGAACAGAGGAAGAGAGAGATGGTACAGAACAGAAGATGGAAGGTTGTGGCTCCGCATGAAAATTCAACCATCCCGGAATGTACACCGCCCTCAAGGCCAACAGATGAGATTCCGCCCAAGCACAAATCATGGAGGCCAACATGTTCAGAGATGGGTACCTGGTCCCCCCCTGACGTTTCAAGTAACAACGAGCCACCTGGTTGTCGGTACGAACCAACAGATTCGCCCAGAGGAGAGGCACCTGAAAGTACTGCACCGCCTCCCAGATAGCCGCCAACTCCCGCCAGTTCGAGGAACGGGCGCTGATCCCCTGAGACCACGACCCTTGGCTTCCAAAGACCCCAAAGTGGCCCCCCAACCCCAGAGACTAGCATCCGTCGTCAACAAAATGGGAGGAGGAAGACAAAACCGCACCCACTTCTCCAGATTGGGAGTGCATAGCCACCAATCCAAGTCCTCAATCAGAGCAGGAGAGAGAGGAATCAGAGTCTCGTAATCTGCCCAGGAGGGGTCCCACCGCACTAACAGATAAGTCACTAAGGGCTTGATATGGAGGCAAGCCCAAGGAACCACAGCAGTGGTCGCAGCCATCAACCCCAGGACCCACAACCAAGCATGAGCTGGGGCAGAGGGACGACTCAACAGATCCCGCAACAGAGTCTGTAGGGAAAGTATCCGAACAGGAGGGAGAAACACTGCCCCCAGAGAGGTGTCAAACAGACCCCCGATGAACTGAAGTCTCTGAACGGGATCCAGATGAGACTTGGCCAAATTCACCTTGAACCTCAGCTCCTGGAACAGGGACAACGTAGCCTTCACCGCCAGAAGAGCCTGAGGGAAAAAGGAAGAAGAGACCAAACAATCATCAATATAGGAAAAACACGGAGAAACCCCGATGTTGCAAATCCCCCACAGCAGGAGCCAATACCTTGGTAAAAGTCCTGGGAGCAGTGGAGAGGCCAAACAGCA
The DNA here is from genome assembly GCF_964261635.1 of Lissotriton helveticus. Lineage (NCBI taxonomy): Eukaryota > Metazoa > Chordata > Amphibia > Caudata > Salamandridae > Lissotriton > Lissotriton helveticus. Next base: position 711,145,900 of record NC_136057.1, on the reverse strand, counting down.
GAACCCCAAACTGGAAATGTATCCCCTGGACCTCTAACCTCAGGAACCGCTGACTGGCAGGATGGACCGGGAAGTGAAAATAGGCGTCCTCTAAGTCCAGGGAAGCCAAAAAATCTCCCTCCTGGATGAGGGGAATGACGGACTGCAATGTGACCATCCAAAAATTATCCAACCGCACCAATTTGTTCAGGGAACAAAGATTCAATATGGGGCGGAAGGAACCTTTGGGCTTTGGAACCAGAAACAGACGGGAATAGAACCCCAGGCCCACTTCCTCCACTGGAACTGGCACCACTGTCCCTTTCCGTAACAACATGGCGACGCCGGACAACATGGCAGACAGTTGCACGGGGTCTCTTGACAATGGGGTAACCAGAAAACAATCCAGAGGGGGAGGGCTCCGGAAGTGAATCTGGTAACCCCACCTGATTACAGCCAAGACCCATTGATCGGAGATCAGAGCTGACCAACGGTCCAGAAACAAACGGAGACGAGCCCCCACATCGGCATAGTCACTTTTGTCCAGCACCAGAGGGAGGCTGCTGCTGCTGCTGTTGCTGCTGAGGCCGGGATTTATAATGGAACACGGCCCCCCGACCACGGTCCCGACCACGAAAGGGCTGAGAGGACAAAACCACTTGAAACCCCTGCTTCTGGAAAATAGACCTTTTCTTAAGAGCAGGCTGAAAAGGCTTCAACAACTTCTTCTCCACTGCAGAGCGCTGCACCATCGCATTCAAGGCATCCCCAAAGAGTCGGGGACCCTCAAAAGGCAGTTTATGGACTTAGGTCTTCTGTGCAGCTTCTAGACGCCATGGCTTTGTCCACAGAGACCTCCTCCCTGCCACCGCCACCCCAGCAGCAGGGGAGAAAGCCCACAAGGAATCAAAAGTGACATCCGACAGGAATTGCGCCAAAATCTCAATTTGAGCCAACACAGGAGTAGGGTCCCCTTGATTCTGAAGACAGTCAAACAGCTACTCGAAATCCTTGAGCAAGACCTGTGACGCAAATGCCGCATAAGTGTTAGCACGTACCCCAAAGTGAGAAGCGGCGTAAGAATGTTTGAGAGCAGATTCCACCTTACGCTCCACCGGATCAGACAGGGAAGCCTCCTCCAAAGTTAAAGAGGAAGAGGAGGAAGCCATAGATGACAAAAGAGAATTAACCTTCGGAATCACAGGAAACTGGCAATCAAAGTCCACCAGGCGATGTCACTTCCCCAGGAATCGCGCAATACCCTGCTTATCCACCTCAAGCCACTCTTTTGTGAGGATATCCTTCAGGACATCATTGAAGGGGAGGTCATCCACCACAGAGGAACTATACTGTGCGTAAAATCCCTCCGCAGTGAGGGATTTAGGGTCAAACCCAAGCACCTCTCGAATATGGACCAGCATGTCAGAGAACACTTTGCCCAGGACGTACTTTCCCTTAGGGGAATTGTCCATGACTTCCTCATCATCCTTAGCCCGCTTAGCCGCTGGCTCCAGCATGGCAGACTGGACCGCAGAATTAATTAGGTCCTGCAAATCAGCCCTAGAAATCTGCAAGACGTTGTCATTGTCCGCCTGCAGATCCTGAACATTATGCTGCTTGGAAACAGCCTTAGCCGGTACAGGAGAAGAAGCCCCTTCACTCATGATGAAAAAACCCAGAAGCAACCAAACAGGAAATCACCACGACAAAGGAAGTGCCCAGCAACCGCCAATAACTACTGCCCCCAATCATCCAATCATGCAAAGGTGAGACAGGTGAATAAAATAAAAAGAGGACAGCCCTGAAGTCTCCACCCACAGCCACAGTACAAAAGAGAATGGCCGCGGGGGCCGGACGCTGCGATAGTGCAGCAGCGCCGGAACGACCTGAGGCCAGGACACCATCAAAAATCCCCGCCCCAGCCCAGCACATGAGCGGGGAGCGTACCTGACCCCAGAACAGGAGCTCGGCAGACCGGAAAACCGGAGTGGCCGCGCCTTGCATTCAAGAAAAAAACAGCACAATGCCAAACAAAGAAACACACAAGAAAAATTCACGGAACCGCCACCATAGGAAACTGGATCCAGGGACCGGAACCCGGAGCACCAGCGTTCCGACTGCTGTCGGAGCAGAAAAAAAACAGGCATGGTGGTAGGTGTCAAGTCCACCCTGGTGCCATCACCTTTTGCCTTTCTACCAGGTATCAGACTGAAGAAGTTTCCCTGGTTCCATCGTTCTCATCTTTTGAGAAAGAAGTTGTTGGCATAAACAATGTAGGGACAAAGACCTTCTGTTATTGTGCCACGCTAGTAGGGAGGTTGGCGTTCTAGTCTTGTGAATTTGCAGCGGCCATTTCGTGCGCGCGCTTCCTGAGCGCTGCGCACTTCAACTGCCTATTTCGAGGATAACGGTTGTTTCCTGAGAGTCTCCGCTGAGGCGTCTCAATTCCTGTCAGCCGTCATCATTTTGGTTCTTGTTTTCGAATGAAGAAGAGTGCAGAACCTGTCTCATCGTACTGGTAGCTGTGAGAGGTATTTCGGCGTTGTTGTGAATCTCCTCCGGCTTAAGTTATTTCTCCGGAGTCGAGGTAAGACGTTCCAGAGCTCGAATTCACATTCGAGCATTTCAGCAGCAGCAGCAGAGGTTTCCTGTTTGTATCCTTTATTTTTGCGCTAGAACTGAATTTGCTGCGCTAAGGATATCATATCGAAAATAGACATTTCTGGTTGGGAACATGTTGCAGAAGTCCACTATGGTTCCCAAGTCAGTACAGCATCTGTAGGTTCTACTCTCTGCGGTGTTTTGAAAGGCTTGTCTGCTAATTTGAAGTTATTCCAGCAGGACTGCAAGGGTCCTTTTTGAGTTAAAGACATTGTTCCATTAAATTTTGAACTCTATGCACACGAGTCAATTCAAGGAACAATTTGAGAGAAGGCGAGCAGTGCAGTCTACTGTAATTACAAACATTCTTTTGTGCGAGAACTTTCAGTTGGAATGCAGCAAACCAAGAGTCCATTGAAATAATATCGTGAAGTTCAGTTCCTTCATCTAACTATTGACTGGCAGACCATCGTAGTAGTGTCTAGGGTTATAATGTATGCGCATATAGTTTATATCCTTATTCATGATTGGTGGTTTGTGAATTGAATTTCTGCAGACCTACATCTTCTTCTGGATTTGTGTTTCAACTAATTCCATAAATAGCATATTACCTACTATACTGAGAGAGGCAAAATCCACACCCATTGCAGGTATTCATAGAGTGATTAAAACTTAGTGAAGAAACGCCAGTTCTTGTGAGAATGTATTAATGTTGTGCTACTTCTTACAGGTCTCCAAAGCAGCAACCAATCGTGAAGGCACCTGGGTGTGGCAGTCTCTCTTGTTTGTTATCCACTTCCCCTTTCCCTTTCATTCCTGAGCTCAGAGTCCTCTGGGAGCAGGGGTGACGGGGAGTTGGGAAATTATCTTCTGAAGACCCTCTCCAGATCGTCCCCACAGAATACTAGAGTTCAGGTACGGTCCTCTTGACAGTAGGTGGGCGGGGCTTATGTAGTATGGAAATAATGGCATTGTGATTGGCTGGGTGGAGGCAGGATTGCCTTACGTAGTAAGGACTGGGACGGGGAGGACCCATGAGGGGGTAATGGATAATAGTTTCAGTTTTATAGATTGCCGGAATTCTGGATCCGGTTTAACAGGACCATAGATATTGAAAAAAGTAATTTGCATTTTGTTGATGATAGCATCAACCAGTACCCAATGACCATAAGGATCACAATCTGATGATAATATTTGGGCATTAATAGATTTATGAAACAATATAGCAACACCACCATGACGATCAATAGCAGGAGAAAAAACAATTTGATTGACCCATTGACGTTTGAGTTTAAGAGACTCTGCATCATTACAATGGGTTTCCTGTAAAAAAGCAACTTGGGTGTTAAGTTTAGCTAAATGAGACAATACCTTTTGACATTTGACAGGATGACCTAAACCACGTACATTTCACGAGACCACATTAACCATGATGTTGGATTAGGGGACACATGAGGAAACAGGAACACGAAACTGCTTAATCAACAAAGAAAAAGAAGGAAATACATAAGTCATTATGTGATGAGAAAAATGCATTGGTAAAAATAAAACATTTACCATAAAATAAGACTAAAAGTGAAACAGAAAGATAAGAATAGAAAGGAAACAAGGAAGGAAAAGAGGGAAGAAACAGAAGGAAGAAGCAAGTAAACAGATCAAGGAAGAAAATCCAGATCCTTCAAAAGGAAGAGTGATCGAAAGAAGAGGAGCATAGTGACGCCAGAAGACACAGACCACAGTATTAGGTACAAAGGAAATGGAGAAAATGAGAAGTAAACAAACTAATTAGAAACAGATTGACGATCCTGAAATATAAGAGACGTCAAGGATTAGTATCCATGCCAGGCGATGAGAGGTTACGAAGAAAAAGCTTAAGTTTTTCCAGATCATCAAAGGAACGTGACCGACCATTATGAGTCATTTTACAGAGACATGGATGGAGAACACCACATTGGATGTTGAGATGTCTCCTCTGAGGATGTAAAGCAAGAAATTCTTTTCTTCTGGCATTTGTTGCATTGGAAATATCTTGAGATATGAAGATATTATGGCCCGACGAAGTTTAAGTCTTACAGCCTTCAAAACGTGCATCAGTTCGGTGAATTCCAGAAAGAGCATTATGATTCCACATGGTTTGGTAGTGGTGGGATGTAAACGACCCGGACGATGTGCTCTTTGTATGTTGAGGGGACTTGTTGATGTCTGAAGATCTAGGAGTGTTGGAAGGAATTTCTGTAGAAAGGATACCAGGTCGGGACCTTCAATATACTCTGGGAGTCCAGAAAGGCGTAGATTATTTCTACGATTGCGCTTTTCAAGATCCTCAGTATGAATTTTTAACTTGTGAATTTCTTGTTCTAATAATGGAATCTTTGCAGAGGCTCGCTAACTCGTTGTTCAAGTTCCAGTACCTTTCCCTCCATAACAATCCATCACTCCTCAATCTGTATTAGTTTTTCATTTGTAGTGGACATAAAGGGTTGAAGACCACGGACTTCATCCAAAATAGAGTCCAAAACTGGATTCTGAGAGGAAGGAATAGGAGAAGGCGGGTCGGGTTTACACCAGATGAGGAGGATCTAGTATTGTGAAGTTCGTTAGCCAATTTAATTGTAAAGGAAATCACCTTAAGAACTGTAGTAAAAGTGAGGAATTCCCAACAGATGCCATAGAAAAACAAACTGCAGTGAATAAACAAATTATTCCTTAAGGTGATAAAAAAAGTCGTAACAATTCCTTTAGCATGAGACAAAAAATTTGAAGTTCCTCTAGAGCGAAAGAACAATAGGTGAGTCTCAAGTGGAGCTACTCAAAGAATGTAGTATAACTTTGTTTGAGAAGAAAATTGCTCCAGTTCCACAATAAAGCAGCAAGCATATGGAAAAAATAGCATATTGTGAGCTATTCAGTACTCAGAGGAGCTATTAGCAGTGTGGAGTTTGTTAGTCCTCTGAATTGCAGGGGAGTCACCTTAAGAGTTGTATTGAAAGTGACGAATTCTAAACACAAGCCAAGAAAAACAAACTGCTATGAAATACAAATTATATTTTAAGGTAATACAAAGTGTCATATTGTCAATTCCTTTGACCAATAATCAACAGCTGAACCTGGAGTGGAGTACCTCAAATAATGGAGCATAGCTTTGTTTGAGAAGAAGACTGTTCCATTCCCACGATGTCATAGCAAGCAAGAATCTTGAAAAAGTGGCAGAATTGAGGGCTATTCAGTGCTCGGAGGAACATGGAGCAAAAGATTGAAGTGAGGAGGCATAGTTGGTCACACCGTCATTGAAAAACTGCAAAAATCGGCAAATAACAGATATGCGAGCGCGGCGAACTAAAATGGCGGCCGCTCGCGTCTCTATGAGGAGAAAGTCACCGTGATAAATAACTCTGTGAAAAATGGCAGGAAACAAGCAGGAAGCGGTTTCCAAACTCACTGCATCTTCTGAGAGCCAAGTCCGTCACCCACAGCGTGGGATACCGGGAAATGAGGCTCAAAAACTGTGTTGGAGTCCTGCGTCGATGCGGAGCTCACAGCAGGTCCGCCATGTTTCCTCAGCACGCAAGCCACGGCCCCCTTGAATCTTGGTTTTAACAATTGAAAATCAGGACTACACATCCAGAATACAAACAAAAACACACTCTGTGATGAGACACCCACACTATAGTTTCCAATGGGTCTCTAAAATCTTCTAAAATGTAATAATGTGCACTGCATCTAAAATAGTGAGCTTTTATTGTCTTATGTTTGTAACAAAAAACAGCTTATTATTAATCACATAGGCGAAACCTAATGCATTTACCAATGCATTTTTTAATGGCACCATCAAATTTCTTAGGATATGTCAAGCCTCTTCCATATATGTAGTCCCTTTCATCTCTTGAGAAGTTAATCCGTTTTAGGTAGAGCCTAATTAATTGGTAATGTAAATGTCAAAAAAGTTAATGTATTGCTTGCTGTGCCTCAGTTTATTAAGTAAATTAATTATGCTGAAATGTGGTCGGAAGGACGGACATGGGGTGTTGATCACCCTCAATTGATTTGACAATTGTCTTTGTTGTCTCTGTTACTTCTATTACCTCTGTCTTTATATTCACTCCCACAAAGTGTAGCTATGTGTTCTGTCTCTTTTGCCAGCATGTCTGTTCTTGACCTGACCAATCTCTTAGTGGCTAGCTACTGGGGAAAGCATAAGAGACCAGAAGTGATAAGGAAGAGTAGAGGGTCCATATATTAAGTTTCCCCTAAAGTGTCTCCCAGTGATCTTGTTTGCTCTGCCGAGCCATCTTGGTTGCCTAATGCATATGGTTAGAAATATATATTAGACCTTACAGTGTAGACATCAAAGACCTCATCCAAGGTACCTTGGGACCTCTCAAAGTAAGCAGGGTAACAGGAAAGTTAAACAATTATTAAAAGGTGATAATAAAGTAGCAGGAAAGGTGAAAACAATGAACAAGGGACTTGTCTTTTTGTCTGAGTGTAATAAAGACTTGTTTTTGTTGCAGCTCTTTCTCTATGCTCACCTCCCTTGTAGGTATTTTACGTTTTGAAATTATATTTACTGTGAATTAATGATGGTGCTGTTGTGTTTAAGCTAATTTATATTTATTTTTATTTTTATTTTGTTGTTTTAGCTGCCAACATGTTGCACTTTAGCCTCTTCAGAGGGTTTGAGACACTGAAAGCAGATGGAATTTCAGAAAAGAATTGTCATAGATTATAAAATGCAAATAGTGCAGTAATTCGGAGGAGAACCAAGCATCATCTCAGCACCACCTCCACGTAGTGCACCGCACCCAGAGCAGCATCAGCAGAGCACCACCTGAGCATCAGTGCAGTACCACTTCAGCACCAGTCCGACCCACTACAGCAGCACCACTGCAGCAGCACCACTGCAGCGCCACCTGAGCATTACTCAGCAGGACCAGATAACATCACAACACGAGCACAGCACCTTCTCATCATCACTCAGCACCAGTTCAGCACTCCCTGAACACCAACGCAGCACCACCACCTTACCATTACTCATCACTTCAGCAACACTCAGCAGCACCTCAGTATCACTCTACATTATCTGAGCATCACCTCCACACAACCACACCACTACTTCAGCATCATTCAGCACCACCTGAGTATCATTCAGCATCACCTCCGCACCAGCATACCACCACCTCAGCATCACATCAGTCTGCCCTCAGAATTGGTTGATTCTCTCCTAGTGTCTGTCCGTCGCTCGTGTTGTAATTCAGGCACTGTTTCCCAACTTCCACCCTCCCATTGTTTATGCCCCCATAACATAAAAACTATAGCAAATGAGCATTAGAACAGCAGGAAGAGTTGAGAGTATTGCAAGGACAGAAAAAGTAGAAGACATAGTATGTGTTAATTCTTTTTTTAATAGGGTCGTTCATTTGTACATAATGTCTACTTGGGTATATATAGGTAATGAAAATGCTTATATCACTTTATTATAACATTGCAATATGCTGCACAGCAGCTACACTGCTCTACAACATAGCTTAAAGACATTGGTGAAGTCAATAGCTCTGGCTAAACACTGATAAAGTCCCAAAGGCGAGACCTATTGGCTATGCCAATGCTGGTTCTATGTGTGACGCGGAATGCATCATACATAGAAAAAGTAAATAACCAGAAGAAATAAAGGTGTTTCTCCTCGTAATGTCGGGGTCTGGATGGCGTACCTTTTTCCTTAATTCCCAGGTTTACAACTGTTTGTAAATCTGAGAATGTGCCAAAATCCATGGGTAGATGTTATGGTAATGAAATTTGTAGAGCACTATAACACAATTGTAAATCCCTTAGTTTATAAAAAGCCCACGTTTTAATCTCCTTTTAAAGGAAAGGGAATGGATGCATGGTAATGGCCATACTCCACCCATGGAATGCCTCCTTGTCTCAAGGTAGCGCAAAGCAATGATCTGAGCTGTTTTGAGCTACTTTGGATTTACTAAACCACACAAGGTGGCTTTGCCTAGCTTAGCAAGCGCACTATAATACTTGCATTGCCTTACGACGACTTGCATCACACAAGAGCAAAGCAAGTGCTTAGTCAATCTGCATCTCAGAATCCAGGTCGCTAGAAGGGTGTGCTTTCTCAGTAAAAGACGCTACCCTGTGGAAAACGACCTACTACTTCTAAATGCAGCTCTAATCATCTTAGGTTTAGCAAGAAGCTAAAATTTCATTAGTTCTCTTCTTTTCCCTCTGCTCTTTTTGTCACTGCTACAATCATGGCAAGGATATCCTACGGTATCAGTGTGGTTTATTAGCATTTACTCGTACGTCTGTTGGATCATTCATTCCATCCATTATTCATTAATTTGTACTATAGACAAAGGTCAAGTTTCTTAAAGATGTCATGCCGGACAAAAATATATGAAAATCAAGTTCTATTGGTTTAGCTCCTATGGCAAAGGAGATGTGCAACACAGGGCAATGTATATTCCTAAACGTCAGCCAACATAAAGACAGTGTTAGCTCTAGCTTTACCAAATATAAATAATACAGCTGAAGTGAAGATTGAGTAATTCTTTGAAGACAGTTAACTAACTCTTTCTGTCAAAGTGCACAGTTTAGAAAGGGGAGTGTTGTCAAAAAAAGCCCTTCAGTCATAAGAATTGTTTGAACATTTATTTTCGTATTACTAGTATTCTGACACAGTAGTATATATATTCAGAGAACTGTAGCAACTAATGTTTTTGTTGATGTGTTCATATTTGCTGTAAATAATATAGTACTTTCTTGCAGGAGAAGCCTTATTACTGTAATACTGGTGACACCTTGGCTTTGGGGTTTCTACAATATGCACAAAGGGTCTGATGGTATGTTATTATCATGTTTGGTTTACCATAATGTATATGTGTCAATGTTCTCAAGCCCATCTCTCAGACAAACTCTTCTCAACTTGATAATAGACCTGTGCTACATCTTTCAGGCCCGGTTCTGGTTGCTGCTGTCATCCTATATTATTCCTATTACTAATTAGGTGTTTTTTTCTAACCATTGCAATCCATGAACCATTTCCTCAACTCTCATAGTTATGTATGTACATCATTTGGGTGAGATTTACAAAAGTGTCACGTAACACTTGCAGTAACAAAGTGGCAGCGTTGCGTGAGAGGGAGATCCTAGGGGCTTAGCTTCAAGGGGGGGTGTTTGGGGTTTGACATCCTCAAGTTGGGTTTGCTTTGACTGTATTGACTTTACTCATCAGCCTCATTTCACTAAAAGGTGTTAACAACTCAATTTTTTGGGGATTAGGATCTTAAATACATATAGTGACCGGTTTACCAAAAAAGGAGCAAATCTGAACCCAGACAAAAACTCCTTGAGTGGATGCAAATTTACTACTTTTAAGAATTCACAAACATTTGCAGTAGAATACTTGGAAAGATGCGCTAGTCCCAGGTCTCCAGGCATGCTACTGGCAATCAAACACCCAAAAGGTGACGGGACAAAAGCTTGCACATAGGCTAACCAGTGGCATTCCAAACTATTGCTTTTTGCTGACTATTCCACTCTAGACAGAGGGCCTGGTTAAGGATTTGGCAGATAGAGTAAAGACAAAAATGGTGGAGGGGAACTTCAAGTCTGCCACTCTGACTTTACTGAGCCACTAAATTATGAGATATTTGCCGGCCCTGAGGACATCTCTATGCATTTGCAGAAACCGCCGTCTTGACGACTCCTGTCAATGTGGGAAAGGTTTTCTGGATGATTCAGTCAACCATGATGGCTTGTGGTCAAGCTTTTCCAAAGTTTTTAATTTTTCGAAAACAAACACCCAAAGTGGGAGTTTGTTTTTGAAAAATAAAAAAACACTAACAGCCTCAACACCATATGGGTTTTCTCCCATGCTGTGGGTGTATTGTTTTTGTAGTATGCTTCACCACCTGGTGGTGGAGGGCAGTAAAAAGAAAGAAAGCCATCTGAGTGACCACTGGGGGGGGGGGGGGGGTCACCAGCTGGGTTTCCTTCTATGGTGCCTACTTGGATGAAGTCTTACATCGACAAGTAAAATACTCCATCTGCATAAAACTTGCCGTCCTCTGGACACAAAATCATGAGTATGGCAGACAGGGTTATGTAGTATCCTGTCCATGTTAATGCCATTTTCGCCATCTGTTCAGCCAGTGTGGTTGTGCTATGTGCTATGTGCAGCATGGAATGTTGCAGTGATGATGTGCTTCGGAATGTTGGGAGCCTGTGAGGAGAAGTCACAGTTCAAATTGGGGTGAGCAGCTTGCTGGCTGATCCTGGTGGGGTTGATCCACATATCTTGTAAATTACTACAATAAAACATCTTGAACCACATCTTGCCTGCTTGGACCTCGTTACTACAGGTACTCTGTCGCCATTGCTGCATTGTGCTTGTCTGCCAAAGTCTAATTCAGCCCCAGTGGCCCACCTAATGCAAATCAGAGCAGGCACGCTGATGCACAAACATATAGACACACTCGAGAGCCAAGGATATCAGCACTCTACTAGCCCCTTGACCTGCAGCATGGTTAAGGAAGCTTAAGTCCACCATGGGAGTCCCTTCTCATGGAAAGAATCAAAACTGTTGAGAGGGTCTAATAACATTGTCTTTAGTGGTACAATTTTGTTTGGGACCAGGGTAAAACTTATGTAGATTGGCAAATCTGGTAGTGGAGGAAGCATGTGGTATTCCCTTGCTATAATTCTATAGTACTCATTTTAAAGAGAGCTCATATCTTCCTATGCACCTTTCTTGGTTCTCTTTAAAATCACCACTATTGCTTATACTTTTGCACAGTTGGTCTTATGGTGCTTTACAATGCACACCTCACATGGTGCTTACTACTGCACATCACTACAAGAGGACTTGCAGTGGCATGCCAGTCCCCCCTGGCTTATAACCTCCTAATGTTGCCTCAAGGTTACACCCTTTTCAGGTTGCACATGACACACAGTTCACCAATGCACCAACCCCAATAGGCAATATGTACCTTTTCATATTTAAATCTGTTTATTAGTGTTGGAAATTGCCATTTCTGCAGGGCCACCCCCAAACTAGTTTGCTTTCCTCCTCCCTTTATTGTTGAATTTGTTTTTGTTGGACTTAGGACTCAGGGCACATTGCCACTGCTTACCAGTGTTAAAGTGACATGGGCCAATTCACAATTGGCATATTCAATTTACTTATAAGTCCCTATTAAAGTGCACTACATGTGCCCAGTGCCTGTAAATTAAATGATACTAATGGACCTGCAGCATTGATTGTGGCACCCACTTATGTAGCCCTTTAAACATGCCTCAAGCCTGCTTTTGCAGAGCCAATATGTGCAGTTTTAACTGCCATGTCGATCTGGCAGAATAACCCATTAGCAGGCCCAAACCTTTGTTTTTACTATATATGTCACCACTTAGGTAGTTCATAGACAGCACAAAGGCAGGTGGAGTGTATTTATAAAGTTGGACAAGTAATTTTAAGTTTACATATCCTGGTAGTGAAAAAATCGCAAATTCATTTTTCACAACTGCAACGCCTACTTCTTCCACAGGATGACATTGGGATTACCTTATTACATTTTTATAAGTGTAATTTCCAATTGGGAAGACGTAAGACCCCAACTTAAAATAATAAGTTATGTAAAGTCAGATTTTAAATTGCAAGTCTGAAAATGACACTTTTAGAAAGTTATTACTAGGGCAAGACTGACCTAGACACGGTGTGCACTACCGAGTACACTAAAAATGAGTTTATTATCAAACTCATAATCACTGATGATACTGTTCAAAAACTACTTTATACAATACTCTCGGTATGAACAGAAAAACATTCAATATTTTTACAAAACAAACAAAACGCTGTTTCCCTTCCATCTTTTCCATGACGCTTCTTTTATTCATGGAGCAAAGTTCAAGACTGTGTGCTACTTCAAAACATGCACATATTCCGGATGAACATGGGTTCAATCATTCCCAATGCATTTTGGGTGTATCGCAAACCCTTCGTCAGGGGAAATCTACAAACAAATCATGTACATAATCAATAGCTATTATTCAGCCTTAACCTTGTAACAAACAAAAGACGGCCTTTACAATCCGGGAAGAATAATGAAAATAATTGAAAGAGCTGGTAAAACAACAGTCAACCATGTGATGTCATCGATGTGAGACAACTGTAAAAAGGAGTTCCATGCCACCAACCAAAGGAAGTGCTGGGAATATAAAAATATACAAAACAAATATATAAAAAGTGCTAGATGCTCCTGTGTGCTCTAGTGTTAAACTGGCCCACTGTGTACTAAATAAGTCATACTACAACTGAGCAAGATACCTTCACTTGTGTACTGCAGACCAAATGGTCTCTAAGGATATGAGTTAAAACCGCTCAAAACTGGAGGGAGGAGCCAAGCCAGCGACCGCGATGGCCGCTTAGGCTCCCGGCTCCGTGAACCTCCACGCCCTGTGCCTACATCCTGACCTCTATCCTGAGCCGGCGCTGTGTATTCGTGAATGCGACGAGATGCTGTCGCTGGCGGTGTGCTTCCGTGGTCCCAACGAGTTTAGGAGCCATAGAACCTTCCCCCTGCAGTCTGCGGCCTCCATGGTCTAGGGACCGGGGAGCGGCGTGAGAGGACGGCCGGCCATTACTGCTGCAACATCGGACGCTGGGGACTGGGAGGAGCTGACCGGTCGGCATTGGAAACCCGGCTGTGCTAATTTTCGGCGGCCGTTGTCTAGCCCATCCTGCGGACAATTCGATGTGTGTACCGAGCATTGTGTGCTTGTGGGGACCCCACCATATCTGAGTCCCTCGTACGTGCGCAGCTCGGCCATTACATGCGTCTTCCCGATATTTGCGGGTGCTTCCCGGTGAAGTGGTGAAGACTTTGCTGGTGCACCTTGGCCCCAGTCTGTGCTGTTCTCCTGGTGCTTCTTGTCCTTGCTCTACTACGTTTCGGGGGTGCACCATGGACCCCGGTGCTCCTTTGTGTGCTGCTCGGACTCGTCGCACCGCTGTGCTGGAGGGGGCGGATTGATTGGTCTGGAGAGTGACATCCTGATTTGCGGTCCTCTGCCCTGCACTGAGGTTGCTGTGTGGGGGGACGCAGCGGCCCAGACACTCGGGGCAGAGCCCTCGATCCGTGCTGTCCTTGTCGCTTTCGGCTCCCTCCGCAGTGCCTTGGAGGTGGGAGCCCGAGAACTTGGAAAGAAGCTGGACGCCATCTTGGTTGCACCGGGACCCATGAGCTTGGACTGCCCTCGCGTATGTGCTGCTGCACCCGTTTCTATATCCGAGCAGACGGTTTTGGCTACATCAGGGACCGTGGCGAAGCTGGAAGACCTGGCTTTTGCGATAGCTATGCTTAGCTCACTCAGTTGTGCACGTGATTTGTCAGGACTCAGGTCGGCCCTGCGGACGGAACATCGCCGCCGAACAGTGCCTTTGACTACCCAGGCGCCATCTCTTTTGCGGTTCGGTGGTGAGACTCGCTCTCTTATGCTGGCTCGGCTGTATCCTGACTGGAATTTGTTTGTTTGGGCTGTACTAAGAGGATTTGACTTCCAGACTCTGTGTTCGTATGGCTTTTGGCTGCCCCGGTCCCACGAAGAGAGACTTTTGCTTTGTTTATCTGGATCGTTAGTGAGCGCTATATTGAAGAGTGCGGTGCTTGCTCAACGTACATGTGTTGGTAGGTGGGATAGAGCAGGTCTGGGGTGAATCTGTTTAGATGTCAAGGGATGGAGGCTCGGCCAGTGATAGCGACGATTGCATTCTGATATATTGTCATAAAAGGCGCCATTGGCTACTGATGTTCCCCGGGTTTCACTGGAATCGGACCTGGGGCCGTTTGTCGTGCACGGGGTGGGGGGGGGGCCGGGGGCCGTCTCGAAGGTCCTCCTCCATACTTTCCTTTCTGTAGGGGTTTTAGTTGTTAATGGGGCGACAGGCACGCTGTTGGGGGGGGGGTAGGCCGTAGCCTTCTCTAGTGTGCGGGGTGGGGGTTTGGGGGATTTTTTTTATTGTATCTCCTTGTTTCTATGGCCTCTTTTTTTCTTTCTTTCTTTTCGTAGCTTTCTTAACTTCTTCTCTCTTTGGAGTATATAGTGGGTCACATTTTGTGCTGTTAGGAGGGGTTTTTCTATATTGTACGCCTATATATGCCAATAGTATTCTCGATTCCATGGGAGGGAGGCGAGGTGGCGCTGCGGGAGTATACGCTTGTTTATCCTGATTTGTATCGTTTTACGTCATCCTTTTGATTAAATTGGCTCAAACTTTGGATATCCTGCTCCATGGCTAACCTTACGTATGACTTTGTTCGAATGTTGGTTGTCTGATCCTTAATTCTATATCATAAAATGGAATCCTTTCGAATCCCGGTTTTCACTGGGCATGCTCAACGATAATATCATATTCTGACTTTTGCTATGGTTCCGGAATGCGGGCGGATGGGTTTCGTCATATTTGATTTGAATTGCTCTGCATTTAACTAGCGGCCGGCCCGGAGGGTTGTAGGCCCATGTCTGTATTCTTTTGATGTAACAATAAAGGTTTTCCAAAAAAAAAAAAAAAACGCTCAAAACTCGGCTGTTCCACGATTCCAATACCTGCTGGATCACGAACAGCCACGGACAGTCAAGCTGTACCATGGTAATACTGCAATGAAAAAGTGTTGATAACAGATAAACCGTGAGCGAACACTGAGGCTATGGGGCTAAGCACACAATGTCACTCAACCTCAATCATAAGCTCACGTGCCTTGCAGTGTGCCAAATAGTATGGGGAACCTGAATCCAAAGGGTCAAATGCTGCTACTCGGTTTCTATCTGGTGCCTGCAAAAATATGCAAGGAAACTCATAAACACAGGTTCCCTCTTTCACCCTAGCCGCTCGAATCCCGCAAGAGGTAACTGACTTACTGCACAAGGCTAGTCCATTGTAGTTCCAAATACAGAAGGCTCTTGCACGAGTGTTCGAAAATGCGCACTTGGCCAATGGTTTCGGGACGCTCAGAAGTAGGGTCCTGCTCAATCCCTCCCTATTCACCTGATCCGCACCTCTGCGTGCCATGAAAAGCGGACTAGAATGTAAACTGGGTTGCCATCTTGGAAAGTGTAAAGCATAAATGAAAGAGTAAAAGTCCCACTTGCACCGTGAATAATAAATGAAACGTTCACCGTTTTTAAAAGATTAAAATTAAAGCGACAGGTATGTGAGGAAAAGAAAGCAAGTGAAAATAGCAGATATAAGAAAACATGTACATTAGCAATGGTGAAAAACAATAATGAACATCATGAAATCATAAACATATAACAATATGTAACTAATGGTTGTCTGAATATCAAAATAGATCATTTATCGCAGAGACATATACAGATGCAAATGTGTCAACAATAAAAAAATTCTGAGAACAGACACAAGAACATTGTGAATTTATTTATTTATTTATTTGCAACATTTATAAAGCGCACTGTTACCAAACCGGTGTCCTGGCGCCGATTGACCACTCCGAGGACTAGCCCTAAAGCTTATTGCCTAAAGAACCATGTTTTCAGGACCTTCCGAAAGGACATCAGATCTGGTGCCTGTCTGAGGTCCACTGGCAAGGCATTCCAAGCCTTTGCTGCTCCCAAGGAAAAGCTTCTGCCTCCCCATTGAGCTTTCTTAATTCTTGGGACCACTATTAGCCACTGATTGGTTGACCTAAGGGATCTAGCAGGTTTCTACCACCGAAAGTACTGGGTCATGCACTGAGTGCCCAACCCTTTAAGTGCCTTAAATACTACCCATAATGCTTTGAATGCAATCCGCTTACGCACAGGCAGCCAGCGTAATTTCACCAGCTCTTGGGTGACAGAGGCAAATTTGGGAGTACCCGTGATCAAGCGGACCGCTGCATTTTGCAGAACTTGTAATTTATTGAGCAGCCCCTGTTGAGCATTAAGCAGTAGGCCGTTGCAGTAATCCAGCCGGGACAGGATCAATCCCGACACCACTGTTTTCCTATACTCATCTGGAAGATAAGGCAGAATCTTGCGTAATGTCTTAAGAACAACAAGCATTGGAAATGCAATAGGTCTCGGATTTATTTGAGTTAGAGCTAATGGCATTGTAAATGACAATGTCTTTTAGCCATGTGTTATGGAGTGTATGCATGTGGTGTGTAATGGAATTATGTGGTTTGGATTGGAATTGTTCACCCTGCACACTCACAAACTGTTCACCTTGCACACTCACAAACTGTTCACCCTGCACACTCACACACTGTTCACCCTGCACACTCACACAATGTTCACCCTGCACGCTCACACACTGTTAACCTTGCACGCTCACACACTGCTCACCCTACACGCTCACACACTGCTCACCCTACACGCTCACACAATGTTCACCCTGCACGCTCACAGACTGTTAACCCTGCACGCTCACACACTGCTCACCCTACACACTCACACACTTCACACTCTGCACTCACACTGTGCACTCACAACTCTGCACTCTGCACTCACACTGTGCACTCACAACTCTGCACTCTGCCCACTCACTCTGCACACTCACTCTGCACTCTGCACACTCACTCTGTGCACTCACACTCTGCACACTCACTCTGTACACTCACACTCTGCACACTCACTCTGCACACTCACTCTGCACACTCACTCTGCACTCACAACTCTGCACTCTGCACACTCACACTCTGCACTCACACTATGCACTCACACTCTGCATTCTGCACTCACACTCTGCACTCACTACTCTGCACTCTGCACTCACTACTCTGCACTCACTACTCTGCACTCACTACTCTGCACTCACTACTCTGCACTCACACTCTGCACTCACACTCTGCACTCACTACTCTGCACTCTGCACTCACTACTCTGCACTCACTACTCTGCACTCACTACTCTGTACTCACTACTCTGCACTCACACTCTGCACTCACACTCTGCACTCACTACTCTGCACACTCACTACTCTGCACTCACTAGTTTGCACACTTACTACTCTGCACTCACTACTCTGCACACTCACTACTCTGCACTCTGCGCTCACTACTATGCACTCACTACTCTGCACATTCACTCTGTACTCACTACTCTGCACACTCTCTCTGCACTCTGCACACTCACTCTGCACTCACACTCTGCACTCACTAGTCTGCACACTCACTCACTACTCTGCACTCTGCATTTACTACTCTGCACTCACTACGCTGCACTCACTACTCTGCACTCACTAGTCTGCACTCACTACTCTGCACTCACTACTCTGCACTCACTACTCTGCACTCACTACTCTGCACTCACTACTCTGCACACTCACTCACTACTCTGCACTCACTACTCTGCACTTACTAATCTGCACTCACTACTCTGCACTCACTAATCTGCACTCACTACTCTGCACTCACTACTCTGCACTTACTACTCTGCACTCACTACTCTGCACTCACTAGTCTGCACTCACTACTCTGCACTCACTACTCTGCTCTCACTACTCTGCACTCACTACTCTGCACTCATTACTCTGCACTCACTACTCTGCACTCACTACTCTGCACTCTGCACTCACTACTCTGTACTCTGCACTCACTACTCTGCACTCTGCACTCACAACTCTGCACTCACAACTCTGCACTCACTACTCTGCACAACTCTGCACTCACAACTCTACACTCACAACTCTGCACTCACTACTCTGCACTCACTACTCTGCACTCACTACTCTGCACTCACTACTCTGCACTCTGCACTCACTACTCTGCACTTACTACTCTGCACTCACTACTCTGCACTCACAACTCTGCACTCACTACTCTGCACTCACTACTCTGCACTCACTACTCTGCACTCACTACTCTGCACTCACACTCTGCACTCACACTCTGCACTCACTACTCTGCACTCTGCACTCACACTCTGCACTTACTACTCTGCACTCTGCACTCACACTCTGCACTCACACTCTGCACTCACACTCTGCACTCACTACTCTGCACTCACTACTCTGCACTCACTACTCTGCACTCACTACTCTGCACTCACTACTCTGCACTCTGCACTCACACTGCACTCACACTGTGCACTCTGCATTCACTACTCTGCACTCACTACTCTGCTCTCACTACTCTGCACTCATTACTCTGCACTCACTACTCTGCACTCACTACTCTGCCCTCACTACTCTGCACTTACTACTCTGCATTCACTACTCTGCACACTCACTCTGCACTCACTACTCTGCACTCACTACTCTGCACTCTGCACTCACACTCTGCACTCACACTCTCCACTCACACTGTGCACTCTGCATTCACTACTCTGCACTCACTACTCTGCACTCACTACTCTGCACTCACTACTCTGCACTCACACTGTGCACTCTGCATTCACTACTCTGCACTCACTACTCTGCACTCACTACTCTGCACTCTGCACTCACACTCTGCACTCACACTCTGCACTCTGCACTCACTACTCTGCACTCACTACTCACTACTCTGCACTCACTACTCTGCACTCACTACTCTGCACTCACTACTCTACACTCTGCACTCACTACTCTGCACTCACTACTCTGCACTCACACTCTGCACTCACACTGTGCACTGTGCACTCTGCACTTGCTACTCTGCACTCACTACTCTGCACTCACTACTCTGCACTCACTAGTCTGCACTCACTACTCTGCACTCACTACTCTGCACTCACTACTCTGCACTCACTAGTTTGCACTCACTAGTCTGCACTCACTACTCTGCACTCACTACTCTGCACTCACTACTCTGCACACTCACTCTGCACTCAGTACTCTGCATACTTACTCTGTACTCACACTCTGCACTCACACTCTGCACTCACACTCTGCACACTCACTCACTACTCTGCACTCTGCATTCACTACTATGCACTCACTACTCTGCACTCACTACTCTGCACTCTGCACTCACTACTCTGCACTCTGCACTCAGTACTCTGCATACTTACTCTGTACTCACACTCTGCACTCACACTCTGCACTCACACTCTGCACACTCACTCACTACTCTGCACTCTGCATTCACTACTATGCACTCACTGCTCTGCACTCACTACTCTGCACTCACTATTCTGCACTCTGCACTCACTACTCTGCAGTCACTACTCTGCACACTCACTCTGCACTCACTACTCTGCACTCACTACTCTGCACTCTGCACTCACTACTCTGCACTCTGCACTCACACTCTGCACTCACACTGTGCACTCTGCATTCCCTACTCTGCACTCACTACTCTGCACACACTACTCTGCACTCTGCACCCACTACTCTGCACACTCACTCTGCACTCACTACTCTGCACTCACTACTCTGCACTCTGCACTCACTACTCTGCACTCTGCACTCACACTCTGCACTCACACTGTGCACTCTGCATTCCCTACTCTGCACTCACTACTCTGCACTCACTACTCTGCACTCTGCACTCACACTCTGCACTCGCACTCTGCACTCACTACTCTGCGCTCACTACTCGGCACTCACAACTCTGCACTCACAACTCTGCACCCACAATTCTGCACTCTGCACACTCACTCTGCACTCACACTCTGGACTCTGCTCTCACTACTCTGCACTCACTGCTCTGCACTCACTACTCTGCACTCACGACTCTGCACTCACTACTCTGCACTCACACTCTGCACTCACACTGTGCACTCTGCATTCACTACTCTGCACTCACTACTCTGCACTCACTACTCTGCACTCTGCACTCACACTCTGCACTCACACTCTGCACTCACTACTCTGCACTCACACTCTGCACTCACACTGTGCACTCCGCACTCACACTCTGCACTCACACTCTGCACTCTGCACTCACTACTCTGCACTCACTACTCACTACTCTGCACTCACTACTCTGCACTCACTACTCTGCACTCACTACTCTACACTCTGCACTCACTACTCTGCACTCACTACTCTGCACTCACACTCTGCACTCACACTGTGCACTCTGCACTCTGCACTTGCTACTCTGCACTCACTACTCTGCACTCACTACTCTGCACTCACTACTCTGCACTCACTAGTCTGCACTCACTACTCTGCACTCACTACTCTGCACTCACTAGTCTGCACTCACTACTCTGCACTCACTACTCTGCACTCACTACTCTGCACACTCACTCTGCACTCAGTACTCTGCATACTTACTCTGTACTCACACTCTGCACTCACACTCTGCACTCACACTCTGCACACTCACTCACTACTCTGCACTCTGCATTCACTACTATGCACTCACTACTCTGCACTCACTACTCTGCACTCTGCACTCACTACTCTGCACTCTGCACTCAGTACTCTGCATACTTACTCTGTACTCACACTCTGCACTCACACTCTGCACTCACACTCTGCACACTCACTCACTACTCTGCACTCTGCATTCACTACTATGCACTCACTGCTCTGCACTCACTACTCTGCACTCACTATTCTGCACTCTGCACTCACTACTCTGCAGTCACTACTCTGCACACTCACTCTGCACTCACTACTCTGCACTCACTACTCTGCACTCTGCACTCACTACTCTGCACTCTGCACTCACACTCTGCACTCACACTGTGCACTCTGCATTCCCTACTCTGCACTCACTACTCTGCACACACTACTGTGCACTCTGCACTCACTACTCTGCACACTCACTCTGCACTCACTACTCTGCACTCACTACTCTGCACTCTGCACTCACTACTCTGCACTCTGCACTCACACTCTGCACTCACACTGTGCACTCTGCATTCCCTACTCTGCACTCACTACTCTGCACTCACTACTCTGCACTCTGCACTCACACTCTGCACTCGCACTCTGCACTCACTACTCTGCACTCACAACTCTGCACTCACAACTCTGCACCCACAATTCTGCACTCTGCACACTCACTCTGCACTCACACTCTGGACTCTGCTCTCACTACTCTGCACTCACTGCTCTGCACTCACTACTCTGCACTCACGACTCTGCACTCACTACTCTGCACTCACTACTCTGACTCTGCACTCTGCACTCTGCACTCTGCACTCTGCACTCACTACTCTGCACTCACTACTCTGCACTCTGCACTCACTACTCTGCACTCACAACTGTGCACCTACAATTCTGCACTCTGCACACTCCCTCTGCACTCACACTCGGGACTCAG
This sequence comes from Lissotriton helveticus, assembly GCF_964261635.1. Taxonomy (NCBI): domain Eukaryota; kingdom Metazoa; phylum Chordata; class Amphibia; order Caudata; family Salamandridae; genus Lissotriton; species Lissotriton helveticus. The sequence goes on along the minus strand of NC_136057.1, from coordinate 711,124,118 downwards.
CTCTCTCTACTCTGCACTCACTACTCTGCACTCACTACTCTGCACTCACGCGCGCCTCCTTAATCAATCCCTTATTTCTTATCTAAATTTTATATAGCGCAATCAGGAGCCTAGAGGCCATCAAGGCACTGTGCAATTGTTAACGCCAGGCTAATATAAGACATAACATAGCACAACTAAGTGACATTTGACAATGAAACCCTCTCATAAATGTTTGTTGGCGCCTATTAGTTTCAGTTGAGATATTGGCACCGTAGAAAGCGCTTAGATCTGGTCAGCTGAAATTGCCACAGGGCTATGTGCTTTCCAAACCACCTGGACTACGACACGTTGGCGCTATAAAAAGCAGATAAACAAACAATTTAAGTGAAACTGTCAAGGTACCTTGGCCAATGTTAGCAGCTCCAAACTGCTTGGACAGAGATAGGTTCCAGGCGCTATATAAACAAAGGTATACAAAATAAACTCAAATAGAGAGGTGCTTTGGAGAGGCCCGAGCCTGGACAGGACGGGGGCAGGGGGGTTCCCAGGCTCACGAGCTATGCATGCCACCCGGCCTCTGCAGCATCCCACAGCAGCTCAGATAACAAGCAGATAAAGAGACCGGCATCTGGCTTTAATTACCACGGGCCCACAAGCTTTGGCAGGGATCCAGCATGCGCGCACACACAGCTGAAAAACAATTAACTGGACAGAGCTGAATGCGCGCCCAGCATCTGGCCTCAATTACCACGGCCCCTGACAGCTGGTAATTGATGATTTATAGCCTTCTTCTGCGCGTTTCCGCACGGAATATGCAGGAAGTGGGGAAACTCTACAAACTATGGCCTATTGCGTGCTGGTAAAAAGACAGCCATGCGAGGGCCAATGGCCATGCAGCTGCCATAAATTACGACCAAAATTCACACGCTTCTCTCATCGGACCGCTCTCTAGAGGACTCTGAAGCCACACCCACTTGGTGGGATGTAGGCCGAGCCCTAAAAAAGGTGGCTGAGGACAATGCATTTACTTGAGGCCTAAAGGATAGTTTATCGTCCATCAAAATCCCAAGGTTCTTGACCTTGGCAACAGGTGAGGGAGGAACGCCTAACTCTTCTGGCCACCATCTTGGGGACCAGAAATTCTCTCTAGCCCCAAAGAGGCGGACTTCGGTCTTGGCCGAGTTCAATTTTAAGCAATTCCCTGCCATCCAGTCGCTGACTGCAAGCATGCAATATTAAAACCTGCTGGCCGTGCCTTCCTCTCCCCCCGGTAGCAGCGACACCACAATCTGTGTGTCGTCTGCATACGATGTTAAATTAAAACCGTAGGATCTAATGATTGGTGCTAGGGTGGAGACGTACACATTAAAAAGAGTCGGACTCAAAGATGAACCCTGGGGAACCCCACAGGGGAGCACGAACGGACTTGATTCTTGATCATCCAAGGTCACCACCTGACTCCTGTTGGAAAGGAAAGGAAAGGAAAGCCAAGAAAACAACCAAGCCTTATGATGAGCTCCTTTCACGCATAATGCTGGTCTCTTAAACAATGTCCAAAATGTGTCATGAGAACATGAAAACAGTTAGATCTGACTCTTAACTGAAAGTTTAAGCAATATCAGAGAACATGCAAACATTGTAATTGGTGTCATGCATACCCGAGGTCAATCTCTGAATCGATACACAAATCAACGTTGCATAAATACATCAAATCTGATAATTAGTGTTGTACATACACAAAGTCAAGCATTAGCAAAAGCTAGGCATACAATTCAACAATATATCTTCTAAGAAGAACTCGACAAGGAAATCAATCCCATATCGTAACTCCCATCATGACATCCACAATGATAAAAAATCAAAATGAATCCCACTCATGCTAACTCTGCCGGTGACATCATGGTGTACTACACTATGAAACGAAGAAGAAATACAGTGTGAAAAGTAACATATTGAAATGAATATGAAATAAAACCAATGTGTCTGATGAAATCTCCTCTAGATCTACCTTACCTGTCGCACCACTGAAAATTGGCATGTACTGCCCTCTATGAAAGAAATTTTTTGGTACCTGTGTAAGTGTGTCAGAATCATGAAAAGTGGTAAAGTTCTACAGGAAGCACGATAACTCCACTTTGTCACTGAGACCTTTGGGTGTCAAAGTGTCCAAATACCGAATCCAAAATCTTTCCCTTTGCATGATGTATTTAGACGTGTCTCTATCATTGCTACTCATGATGGTTTCTAGTACTGTAAATCTTAACTGAGCAATGGTGTGGTGTGCATCAACCCAATGACTGGCCAGTGGTGAACTCATAACTCTAGTCCTAATCCTGCTTTTGTGTTCTGTAATGCGGGTCCTTAATGATCTTTCTGTATTCCCTAAGTAATACAGAGCACATGGACATCGTATTGCGTAAATAACATTTTGTGTGTTGCAATTTGCAGTAAACCATAATGTTATTGGCTTTCCCGACCACGGGTGTGAAATAGATTTACCTGTCAGAACGTCATTGCAGTGTGAACAATTATAATATTTTGACATACCCTTATGCTGCTGACTATCACCCGTGTCCTTCTTTGTGAGTAACTCCCGTAAGTTATTGGACCTTTTGTATGTAAAAATGGGAGGATCTTGAAAAAGTTTGCCAAGGTCAGGTTCTGTTTGCAACAGTTCCCAACAATGCAAAATTACTTTCTTGATTGCATGAGACTGAGTTGAGAAAGTGGAAACATACACCTCTCTTCTGCCTTGAGCTTTCTCTTTTTTCTCCACCAGTGTGTCTCTCTAAATCTCCTCTGCCCTTCTGGCTGATGCCTCCACTATCTCACTCAGGTAACCCCGGGCCAAGAAACACTTTTTTGCTACTTCTATTGCTTCGGTGCAATGGTGACTGGGCCCGATTCACAAAAGTAATCTGAGACAAAATCCTAACTTTACGACTTTCAGTATTCACAAAAGTAGTAGTAGTAAAGTTAGGATTCCTAACTTGACCTGCTGCCCTCATCCCTGGGAGAGAGAAGTACTGGACCTGAATCTCTACAACTCAGACACAGAGTATTTGCAAGGGTTTGTTGGCTTGCATCCTGTTTGAAGTCTCAGGGACATAAAATGCTCAGAACTGTTCTGCTTCTGCACCTGGACACTGCCATCTATGAGTCTGCCCTGCCAAGCTGCCTACATGTGGACAGTCCTTTCTCCTGATGCAGTCCTATATGAAGGGGATCTATATCTTGTCTGTCTTTATTTATACACATTGATAAAAATGGAAATCAATTTGATTTTTGATTGATTTTGAATACTGTCAGTCATTACTACCAAGCTGAGTGAATTGACAGGGAAGGGAGAGAGAGTTTGCCAATGAGAGTGAAACAGCAGCAGATGTATACAGTGTTGATACTTAGGTGCATCGATTTATCCTTTATGGGTATTCATATCTTCGAAACCTGTCAGGTGTTCAAGTATGAGTGTACATATATTAGTTTAATAAATGTGAAACTTAGTTTCAGCTTACTTTTTCATAAAACCCAAAATAAATTTGGATAAATACAGATAAAATGATCAAAAAATAAATGAGGATAAATAGAGATTGAAAGGTCAATAAAATAATATCATAAAACGGGAGCTTAAATTATAATTCGTCCATATTCTTTACAATATCCTGCAAATTAAAGGTGACGATCTTTGAAAGTTCATCCATGCTGCAATGAATATTAGGATGTGCATGGACTTCTGATCCTCTTTTATGGTAATTAAGGATGTCCTCCCTGAAACTGACTGAAGCATGGGTTCCCCAAATGAAAGCCAAAAGAAAGGCAATGGCCAGGTCTACTGTTGCAGTCCTAGATTTCGCACGTAGATTGGGATCGAAGCCTACGTATGCCATGTTAACTATTTATAGGGCGAAATGCATGGCTATTGCAAACTATGGCGCAGATCTATGGGGATACAGAGCAGTGGATGAAATCCAAACAGTGGAAACACATTTTTAAAGAGTCTTTCATCTGTGCAACAATCTACGCCCACCTATATAATCCACCAAGAAACAGGTCTAGGTTTCATATCAGACACTATAGGCATGGCTTCTTTACTTAAATGGTAAGTGTTTGGACTAACCCAGAGCTTGGGATGAATCACGATATTATCCGCGATTGCCTAGCCCTTGATCGATCAAATAGTATTCTGTGGCTAAGTTATATTAAAAGGACTGCATGTTTTTTGGGGAGGCCAGAGTTATTTAGCTCCACACAGAAATTGCAAAAGGTGGATAGGCGCTAGGTCAAAAGTATGTACCTGCAATTATCAGAAATGGATAGAGATGCAATAGAATTAACAAAGCCCATTGTGCGGGCGCATCAGTTACTATCCACCACACAAACAATTGTGCCATACATAAATAGTTACTCAATCAATCAATCAATCATGCCATTTGTATAGCGCACTACTCACCCGGGAGGGTCTCAAGGCGCTTGGGGGGAGGGGTATGCTACTGCTCGAACAGCCAGGTCTTGAGTTGTTTCCTGAAGGCGAGATGGTCCTGGGTCAGCCAAAGGTGGATAGGGAGGGAGTTCCAAGTCTTGGCAGCCAGGTAAGAGAAGGATCTTCCTCCGGCGGTGGCTATTCGGATGCGTGGTACGGCTGTGAGGGCGAGGCTGGTGGACCGTAGCTGGCGGGTGGGCGTGTAGAAGGTCAGGCGGTCGTTGAGGTACTTGGGGCCCAGGTCGTGGAGAGACTTGTGTGCGTGGGTGAGGAGCCGGAACGTGATCCTCTTGTCGACGGGGAGCCAGTGCAGGTTCCTCAGGTGGCTGGAGATGTGGCTGCGTCGGGGGACATCCAGGATGAGTCGGGCGGAGGCGTTCTGGATGCGCTGGAGTCTTTTCTGTAGCTTGGCTGTGGTTCCGGCGTAGAGGGCGTTTCCGTAGTCCAGTCGGCTGGTGACGAGTGCCTGGGTGACAGTCTTCCTGGTCTCGGTCGGGATCCAGTGGAAGATCTTGCGAAGCATACGCAGGGTGTTGAAGCACGATGAGGAGACGGCGTTGACTTGTCTGGTCATCGAGAGGGAGGGGTCCAGGATGAAGCCCAGGTTGCGTGCGTGGTCGGTTGGCTTGGGTGTGGTGCCCAGGGCTGGGGGCCACCAGGAGTCGTCCCAGGCGGAGGGCGAAGATCCCAGGATGAGAACTTCCGTCTTGTCCGAGTTCAGTTTCAGGCGGCTGTCCTTCATCCACTCGGCGACGTCTTTCATCCCTTCGTGTAGGCAGGTTTTGGCGGTGTCGGGGTCTCTGGTGAGGGAGAAGATCAGCTGGGTGTCGTCGGCGTAAGAGATGATGTTGAGGTTGTGCTGGCGTGCGATGGCTGCGAGAGGTTTCATGTAGATGTTGAAGAGGGTGGGGCTGAGTGAAGATCCTTGCGGGACGCCGCAGATGACTTCGGTGGCCTCGGAGCGAAACGGGGGGAGGCGGACTCTTTGTGTTCTTCCGGCGAGGAACGAGATGATCCACTCCAGTGCCTTCTCTTGGATACCGATGTTGCTGAGGCGCTGGACTAGGGTGCGGTGGCAGACCGTGTTGAATGCAGCGGAGAGGTCCAGGAGGATGAGGGCCACTGTTTCCCCCTTGTCGAGCAGGGTCCGGATGTCGTCGGTGGCTGCGATGAGGGCGGTCTCGGCGCTGTGGTTGGCTCTGAAGCCGGACTGCGAGGGGTCGAGGGATCCGTTCGTCTCGAAAAAGGCGGTCAGCTGTCTGTTGACGATCTTCTCGATGACTTTAGCAGGAAAAGGGAGGAGCGAGATGGGGCGGAAGTTTTTGAGATCGGTGGGGTCCGCTGTAGGTTTCTTCAGGAGGGCGCTGATCTCGGCGTGCTTCCAGCTCTCCGGGAAGGTGGCGGTGTTGAAGGAGTGGTTGATGATGTTCCGGAGTTGGGTGCGATGGTGGAGTCGGCCTTGTTGAAGACGTGGTGTGGGCAGGGGTCGGTCGGTGATCCGGAGTGGATGGTGTTCATCGTGCGGGCTGTGTCTTCGGTGGTCACCGTGGTCCAGGTGCGAAGGGTGGGGGTGGGGGGCGTTGGTTCGACGGTTGGGTGCGTGGGTGAGGCGCCGAAGCTGTTGTGGATGTCGGCAATCTTGCGGTGGAAGAACGAGGCGAGGGAGTTGCAGAGGTCTTGTGACGGAGTGATGTCGTTGGTGCCGGTGCTGGGGTTGGAGAACTCCTTGACGATAGTGAAGAGCTCTTTGCTGTCGTGGGCGTAGTTGTCCAGTCGTTCCTTCAGGGATTTCTTCTTGGTGGTGCGGATGAGCTGGTGGTGCTTGCAGGTAGCGTGTTTGAGGGCGGTCATGTTGTCGGTGGTCCGGTCGAGGAGCCAGGCTTTCTCGAGGGTGCGGCAGGTCTTCTTGGAGTCCTTGAGGTCATCGGTGAACCAGGATGCCTTCTTGCTTCTGGGTTTGCTGGGAGGGTTCTTTAGTGGCGCGAGGTCGTCGGCGCAGGCGGTCAGCCACTGTGTGAAGTTGCGGGCTGCTTCGTTGGGGTCCGTTGTGTTGGCGGGTGGGCTCTGGCTGAGGGAGGTGGTGAGCTGGTCTGCGGTGATCTTGCTCCAATTCCTGTGAGGTACCTGTTGCGGGTGGTGGTGGGTCGTGGATCTTTTGAAGCTGAAGTGGACGCAGCTGTGGTCGGTCCAGTGGAGTCCGGTGGCGTGGCTGAAGGTGATGTACTTGCTGGAAGAGAAGACGGGATCAAGCGTGTGGCCGGCGTAGTGGGTGGGGGTGTTGACCAGTTGCTTGAGTCCGAGGTTGGCGAGGTTTTCCAGCAGGGCGGTGGTGTTGCGGTCCTTGTTGTTCTCCAGGTGGAAGTTGAGGTCCCCGAGGAGGATGTAGTCAGTGGAGGGGAGGGCGTGCGGGCTGATGAAGTCTGTGATGTCTTCGCTGAATTGTGTGCGTGGTCCCGGGGGTCTGTAGACGAGGGTGCCTCTGAGGGTCGTCTTAGGGTCGGTGTGAATCTGGAAGTGGAGATGTTCGGCTGCGGCGAAGGAGTCGTTGGCGTCGGTCGTGATGCGGATGGTGTTCCTGTGGACGATGGCGATGTAACACCAAAGGATCACTTTTAGTTAGAGTCCGCCCCTCAGTGCAAAGACTGTGGTACCCCTGGAAGACTGACAGCACTACGCAGCACTATTAATACCAATACCCAAAATCCCAAAATAACACCCCTACAAGGAAGAAAATTGTGCCATGAAGACAAAAACTTGTGATTGAAAAGATATAATTTTCTCCAAAATAACTTTCCCGGATTTTAATTATTATCTCAACATTCATGGCTTATTAGAAACTATTACTTATATATCATACGTTTTTCTTAGCAGTCTGCTATAGTGCTCCAAAATGCTTGCATTTTTAATACTTGCCTCGTGTTCCTTAAACCTTATGCCTCTTTCTTTCGCAACGCTGCACTTCTGACCTCTTCTCTTGCAGGTTGTTTTCCATACCTGTTTGCTTTTTAGGTCGAGCCTAGACAGCGCTTGCGCTGTCGCAAGACCTGTATTAAACAGTATTTGGAGCGTAATCCCGCCTGCTTCTTGGCATTGGCTCACTCCTCCGCTGCTCGGCTTTCCTGGGTCATTATTGCTTGGGCTCCTGCTATGTCACTTCTGTTTTAAGCAAGCAGCACCGACCAACTACCGTTTAGTTACGCTATAGCTCTGTTTCTGTTTCATTCAGGGACTACTTCCTTTATTTGTTGTTTTTTAATTGCCTGCCATGGCGCACGCTTCATTGGCCGCAGCGCAACATTAGGTGTAGGAGAAACGTTTATGTGCAGGGGCGCCACACAACTTTATATATATGCTTAGTTTGCACCGTCGCTGTTTAGTGCTTGTTTTGTTTACTGCTTCCTGCTCCTTGCTAACTCTATGGTCACCAACGCTAGCAGATGGGTCACAGAATGTATTTTTCCATTTATATACCACGGGCCGCCACGCACATACTTTTTATGTAGATGGGCGCCATGCATTGTTTCAGCAAGGCGTCCATTTTAAATTTTAAAGGAGGCTTCACCACTAGCGAAACCCGGGGTTATATCCGTGCCAGAACCATACCTCTTTTTTATTCATGTGGCTAATAGGCACCCCTTCTTCTAGTACTCTCTTCTCGCAGCCAAAGTGTTTTAGTTCACAGGCCGCAGGTTTCGGAGCAGAGCTTTGAGCACCGGTGCTTATGCTAAATGGCAGGTCAGTGTGTGTAAAGCGTTTTTGCTCTTTGTGGGCATAATTTATAGCCTGGTGAATGTTCAAATGTTTTATGAAGACGGGCACCGTGCTTTGTTTCACCACGGTGCCCGTTTTCATTTTAGTATTACATGTGTTTATTGATTTAACAACAGGTAGCAAAACAGTAATGCCATGGAAGAGTAGCAGATCAGTCCGGGGACAGACCCACCAAGCAATGTTAAGGAAGGCACTAACCACTAATCATGTTATGAGGAAGCCGTCTTATACACAGCAAGCCGCCTACAACCCAACCTGGGCCGGCCACGTCATAAACATATTGAGGCTGAAGAGCAGCTCTGGGGCCTCACTGCTTCCCCTTCCGTTGCAGACCAGTAGCCATATTATCTGCATTACAGATGCTAACTGTCCATCAGTCTCTCTTCGAGCATCTTCCTGTGCCCTACGGCCTATCAGCTACTCTGCAACATCAAAAAAAGGAAAGGAGAAAGAAGGGACGATCCTTCCCAGACAGCCCCCAACCTCTCCCATACCTCGACCATCCTTCCCCCCTCGAACCCTCACCCCTCCCAACTCACCCTGCCCCCCCTCCCTTGGTCCATGGTTCGCTTTTGCCCCAGCCTTGGGCCCTCACGACCTTCAATGGTGAGTCAATGTGGTTTTGTCTGTTTCGGCGTCTGCTAACCTCAACAGCCGGAGGTACTTAGGACAGGTCACCTCCTTAAACTCCGACGCCAACAGGGACAGGAATGGCCTCCACAGTTCCGCATAGCGCGCTTCCTCCCCAGCCCTAGATAGTGACAGTTTCTCCATGCCCAGAACCTTCCAAAGGCGGTGAAGCCACCCCTGATAACCCTGAAATCTGTTACGCTTCAGAAAGAGCCTAAAAACGCTACTGTTCAGCAGAAGCCTGGGCATAGCATAATCTAGCTTTGGTCTCTGCTTCCACCTTGCCATGTTATTGTATGTTACCATCTTTCCTAGCGCTTAGAGACCTGCAGGTGATTAGGCGCGATATAAAACTATAATAACAATAACAATAACAATACGTGGGGACGTGTTGGGATCGCCACAGCTGACCCCAATGCTATCCCTATCAGGCGACCTCTCCGCGATTTCAGTGGATAAGTCAGTGCATTAGGCAACCCTAGGAGTACATAAGCGGGAAAGCAGGGGGATATCCATTTCGAAATGTGTATCTACATCCCCTAGTATCTGGCTCCAGTATTCTTGTAGAAGTGGGCAGTCCCAGAGCACATGAACTAACGTGCCAATCTGACCACAGCTGCGCCAACACCGGGGATCCTGTCTGCTATCCATTTCGTACAGGCGTTCGGGGGTGTGATACCAGTAGGACGCGACCTTCGTAAGGGTGTCTGTAAGTCCCATGTGATAGGCTGAGTGGCGCGCTCTATAGTAGACACCCTCCCACTCCTTGTGTGTCAGGTTTCTCCCCAGTTCCCGCTCCCAACGCACCCTGCCTGCATTGTAGGTCTATTTGTGTTTTTGCGTGAGCATTTTATAAAGGTCTGAAATTAGTTGTTTGTCGTTAGTGTGGGAGATCAGCCAGTACTCAAATTTTGTCAGTTGTCTGTCTGCCGCCGACCGGACTGCGGTGCCGAGCGCCCAGTGCCTGACCTGGAAGTAACGGTGCCTCTCCGTTTCCGGCAGGCCGAATTCTTGCCGAAATTGCTGGAAGGGAATCACCCCTTCCGGGCCATAGACGTGGTGGAGTGCTCGACAACCCGCAGGTCTCCAGCGCGCATACGACTTCTCGACCATCCCCGGGTGGAATTCTGGATTCCCGATGATGGGCGTAAGGGTGGAAGGGAGGGTGGTGAGTTCTTGCCTAACCCCTACTCGGTCCCAGATCTCCAGGGGCACCCGCGTGATGAGGGACGCATAGAGATTGAGAGGCCTATGTTCCCGTCTCATGAAGGGGATTTCCTGCAGAGTCCGCCAGGCGACGGCTTGGTCCTGACACAGCCAGTGTTTCCCAGATTCCCATCTAACCCATTCCACTAGGAAACAGAGCTGAGATGCTTGAAAGTACGCTGCCAAGTCTGGCATCCCAATCCCGCCCTGTTCTGGTGCCAGCATGGCGATCTGTCGCTTCAGGCGGGGTTTTCTCCCATTCCATATGAACTGTGACAGTTCTGACTGCATCAGTTTTATCCAGCCTCGAGGTGGTGCAAGAGGAATCGTGCGGAAGAGGTATAATATTTGGGGGAGAACCGTTATCTTAACAGCCGCCACTCTACCCAACCAGGACAACGGATAATACTTCCATTGTCCCAACTCGCGTCTGATTTTCTGCCGCAGGGTGGAGTAGTTGAGATCTACGGAGGTCTGAAGGGAAGGTGCCAATTGAATCCCTAGATATCGGACCGCATCCGTCGTCCACGGTATGGGGAACAGCGCCTGCAGATGGGCACGTGTGGTGGTATCTAGGGACAAGTCGAGGGCCACCGACTTTGACATATTGACTTTGAAGCCAGAGACTCGGCCGAATCTCTCGAGGTCTGCAATGCACGCCGGTAGAGAACTCCGGGGGTTAGCGAGAGATATCAACACATTGTCGGCATACAGGCTTATGGTGTGGACGTCAACCCCGAATTTGATACCGTGCACCTCCGGGTCGGACCGCAAAAGGTGTGCCAGAGGCTCCATATATAGGGCGAACAATAGGGGGGACAATGGGCATCCCTGCCTAGTGCCTCGTTCGATTTTAAATCGGGCCAACGTGCATCCATTGACTCGGACTGCTGCTGTAGGGAGTTTGTAGCAGTTGAACACCCTAGTTCGGAATTTAGGCCCTATCCCCGCTTTTAGCAACACCTTTTCCAGGTAAGGCCAGTGTACTCTGTCAAATGCCTTTTCGGCATCTATGGCCAGCATCATATATTCACCCTCCATCCGAGCGGCCTTTGCCAGAAGGTGGAAAGCCCGTTTAGTGTTGTCTGAGGTCTGTCGCTCAGGAATAAATCCAGATTGATCCAGATCGATCAGTCCCCCCATGTATGGTCCTAAGCGGGAGGCGAGGATCCCTGTATAAAGCTTGAGATCGACTTTCAAGAGGGAGATTGGTCTGTATGCTCCGCACTCAACGGGATCTTTACCCGGTTTAGGTATCACCACAATGGATGCCTCCAGCAGGTCTCTATGGATCGCACCATCCTCCGCAAATGAGGTAAAGAGTCGGGCGAGTAGCGGGGCCACTTGGCTACAGAATGTCTTATAAAAGCTTACCGGGAATCCGTCTGGCCCCGGGGCCTTGCCCAGCTTGAACCGGGAGATGGCAGAAATCACCTCTTCCGGTCAGATGTCTCTTTCCAAGCAGTCTATCTGGTCTTGCGTCAACCCGGCAGAGGGATATCCGCCAGGAACCCTGTCTCCGCATCCGGGTCTGGTGGGTCGGTTGCGTATAAGTCTGCATAAAATGCGCTGAAGGCCTCCGCTATTGCTTGGTTTCTGTCCACTGTAACGCCATCGCTCCCTCTTATCTCCCGCACCTCCCTGCGCTGTGTAACCTCGCGGAGCTTGTGTGCCAGCAGGCGCCCACACCTGTCTCCGCCCGTATAATAGGCGTGGCGCAGTCGCAGTGCAGCGTATTCAGCTCTATCTAGATCTAGTGCTGCGAGTTGTTGGTGGACAGCTTTTAATTGCCTCCATATTCTCGGAGCCCCCGTCCTCCGGTGCATCTGTTCCAACTCCCTGGTCTGCCGTGTGAGTTCCTCCCTCTTAGATTGACGTTCCGCATTTTCTGCTGTCGAGAGCGATATAAATTCACCCCTAAGAACCGCTTTCAGCACGGTCCATTGCGTGGACAGAGTGGAGTCACTGTTGCTGTTATGTGCGAGGTAATCAGTGATCACGCATTGGATTTTAGTGACCACCGCTGTCTTCTGCAGCAGTGAATCTCGGAGGCGCCAAACCCTACATGGGCGTCGGGTAGCTGGCATGGAAAGGACGGCCGTAACTGGAGCGTGGTCGGAAAGTGAAGCAGTTCCTATGTCAGCACTGGTGGCAAGTGTTTTAGTGGCAGTGGAAACTAGCAGGTAGTCAAGACGCGCATATGTTTGGTGGACAGCTGAGAAGTATGTGTAATCCCTCTCCCCAGGATGAAGCGCACGCCATAGATCCGTTAATCCTAGTTCCTGCATTCTAACTTTGCCTGCCACTGTGAGCGCCCCTACCTGTGTAGTGCGTTGACAGGACCTGTCTAGTGTGTTGTCGAAAACCAAATTTAAGTCCCCGCCCAAAACTATGTGATGGTCAGTTGTGTCGGTGACATCATTAAGCGTTATCTGAAGAAAGTGTTCCTGACCGTCATTAGACCCATATATCGAACCAATCGTAAGAGTCCTGTCTCCTAATGCAAACCTGTATACCAGTAGACGCCCCTTGGTCTCAGCCAGTTTCCCCAATACCCTGCCCCTAAACTTTTGTGCCACCAGGATCGCAACTCCCGCCTTCTTATCCGGGCATGAGGAAATAAATTGGTGGGGAAATTTATAAGACCTCAGCCTGTGACAATCCTTGTTCAGAAGGTGCGTTTCCTGTAGGAGGCATATGTCCGCTTGAGACTGTTCTAGCTGAAGCAGGATCGCTTTGCGCTTAACAGGATTATTCAGGCCACGCACATTCAGTGTGAGGATAACTAGCTCATCTTTTTTCATCTAGAGTTGCCAACCCACCCACTGCCCTGTGTGTAGCCCTGGAAGAGCCTGGTCTGACGTCCCCCAACCTGCCCCTGCGCTGTAACTCCAACCCCCCGGCCCCGGAGCTGCCCCCACCGACAATCGAACCATGGACCAACTTCCCTCCCCATCCCAAACCCTCCCTTTCTGAATTGCCTGCGTCTGCGGCCGACCGTCGTCTCGGGCCCAGGGGGGATTCGCTGCAACCAGCCGCCTCTGCCCTCTCCTGGTATGCCACACCTTCCCCCAGCCGTCCGATCGTCACACCGAGCGCCGCCCGTGGCGACTCCCTCTCCTCAGCAGCGCCCCCAGTTCAGTGCCTGGTCCGCTTCCAACCTAGGAGCGGGAAGAGCAGACCCCAGTCGAGGAGTAGCTTACAGGGCCCCCAATGCCTCTGGCCTCGCGCTGCCACTCGCTTCTGTCCGCCGCGGTCCCTGCAAGGCCAGGTGGGCCTAGATCTGGCACGTCGCTAATGAGGTGCCACAACCACCACCGTGCCGATCTGCCCGTCGAGTGAGCCCCTCTCCCCCTCAGTCGGTCCTTGATGCAGTGTCCCCGGACTCACCGATTCACTGCTCGTGGCCTCCGGTCTTGGGTATCGCCTCAGGCCTTCTTTTCTGCCGTGCGCCCCCTCCGGTCCCTGGGCCTCGCGGTGTTTCCCGGCAGCTCTGCCGTTCTCCGAGCCCCCACCTCAGTGCCTCCGGTTGCGTGTCTGCTTCTGTAGCTGCCGCAGATCCCAGCTCCACGCCCTGGCGAACGCCTCAGGTGCCCGCCTTAAGCTGCCCTGCGGCCGCCGAGATAGGAGGCCTCCGCTCGGCTGCGCGCCACCTCCGGAGCCGGTCTCACTTTCAGTTCAGCGGGGGGATGGGGCGCCTCGCGCTCTCGAGGCTACAGGCGGCCAGATTCGCTGTGCGCCTCGCCTCCGCCGCTTTCTCCGGTTCCGTCCTGCTATGTACTCGGTTCCGACAGTCCGATGCCCCACACAGCGGGCCCGGAGGCGCCGGAACCGGTGCTAAAACAAGATCGCTGGCAGGAGCAGTGGAAATACACGCCGCTCACTCCACCATCTTGGCCACGCCCCCTCCCGTTTTCATTTTAGAAGAGGTTTCACCACTAGAGAAACCAGAGTACAAGGGATTAAATCATCCCAGAACTAGCCCTCTGTTTTATTAGGTCTCGCCTAGGCAGCACATGCGCTGTCTCGTTGAGACATACAGTATATACTATATGGGGGAAGTCTTGTTTAAGCTCCCCCCCACTCCCCACCCATCTTTTGGATTGGCTTACATCCTGAATGCTGCATTCTGATTGGTTTTGGGCTTGTTAGACCCTCCCCATGACGGCCATGTCGTCATTTGTGTCCTTCCATGGCTATTAGCCGCTATAATGCCATCTCGAGGCCCTGACGATCCAGGAAGCTGCAGAGGAACGAATGCCTCTCTGGTGGGCGGGGTTCAATGAGTGGAGCCAGGCCGCCTGTCTCCTGTCTACCTCGGCTAAGGCCATACGGCCCAGTTCAGGGGCTCTGTTTAAACAGGAGACTGCTCCGTGCTGCATCCAAATCCGCCTCAGACTAGAACAGGTTTCTAATGCAGGGACTGCTTGTTCCTTTCCTGTGTGGACCGATAAGACTGCTGCGGGAGCCGAGTGGAGCCTGACCGCGGCCCCAAACGTGTTGCCCCCGCAACCACAGAGAAAAAGCCGCCAGGAGAAAGGAAAGTCGCGGCCGGTGCGGCCCCGCCCAGTAGGACGCCACAGAAATCCATGGTCATAGTTGGGCTGTGTAAAATGCCTGCTACGCGGTGAGGAGTAGTGGGCGGTGTAGCAAAGGGCACTGCCAGGTAGGGCCTGACTCGCCACTTTTAAAACCTCACACAAGTGTCTGCCGCTGCCCGCCGCAGCTAGGCTTCCATGTTTTTTCTCCTTCAGACAGTAAGCATTCCTCATGCCGGGAATGAAACAATTCAAGCTGACACACCGGTAGGGCTATTCCGTGTGTTTGGTTGGCTGATGGGGTGGGAGGGGTGAGAGTAGCAGGTGGCAGCGGGCAGACTCGGGTGGAATCATTGGTACAACACCGGCTGTACAGCAGCATCGGTTGGCCGAGCTGCGCTGTGTGTAACTTTCTCGCTCTCAGTCTTGGGGGCGGGGGCAATATGGTGGTCTGAAGTCTGGCGGGCAGCCAGAGGCAGGGATTTCCTAACCCTTCCCTCTCCTTTGTCTGGCTATCTACCCTCTGGGCAGGTGGGGGGAGGATGCTGTGAATGGGCATGCATGAGCAGTGATGGGCTGCCTGGGGAGAGACTCACATCTAACTGAGGCGGCACCACGCCACTGAGGAACGGAGATGTCAAACGGGCAAGAACTTGCGCCCTGGCTGTGGGCTAGAAAATGTTCAAAAAATCTGGCAACACTGGTCGCAGCTTTCCCTCCATGCGGCTGTCCAGGGAGCGGTGTCAGCCTCCGCCAGGATCTCTGCTGAAGCCGGAGACCCTGTGTCCTTTGTCCGCTCTGGAAGAGAGGCGCACTCGAGCTTTGTTCTTTTCTAAGTACCCGGGCACAAAGAGGGACAGAGCCACCCTGCCAGGGCAGGAGGAGCCGGTGCCCAGCCAAGACCAATGCCCAGGTAAGCAGCACTTAGAGGGGCATGAAGATTCCTTCTCATTGCAGGGGCCTGGAAAGAGTGAAGGAAGCAGGGACCAAGCACTTCTGCGCACGTGTGCAAGTGTCTAGCGCCCAGAGGCTATGTATGTACTGGGGGCCTCCCTTGTGATACTGCCGACAGCAGCGGGAGGAGTGTTTCACACATCGTTTTGTGACTGTATTTACATTTGTATAGCGCTTCCTACCTCTAACGAGGTGCCGAAGAGCATTCCACTTCCTATTGCCACTCTTCCCTACGGATCCTGCTGAGCACATTTCCCGATTTCAACTACTAGAATCGCTCAACTCAAGTACTGTTAATTTTCTGCAGTTGCTCAAAAGATGCTTGTCATGGTTCTCACATATCTCCACTTTCACCCTCTAGAGCAGCAGGTATGCCTGGTGCGTGTTTGTGTTCCACGTTCAGGAGCATTGAGCGGGACTCCACGTGCAGGAGAGCCGGTGCGGCACCAGTGGAGCTGGGGTCGCGACATGCCAGAGTGCCTTATTATTGCAGACTGTGCCCATCGTCCAGTTCTGCTGTGAGGAGAGAGATGCTCATCTCCCCTTCCCTTGCCCTTCCCCCCCACACCCTTGGGTGCGGGCTCTGCATTACGTGTTTTTCCATCACAGCCAGGTGTTCCCAGGGCTGGTCCTTGCGCCCCCCCAACCCCGTGCCAAAACTCCTATGGGGTTACCTAGGGGCGGGTTGCGTTACTGGCAACCCCTTGTCCCGCTCAGTAGCAAAGATGTCATCATGGGCCCTAGTGGGGGCAGTAGGACACAGCAATTATCAGGGTTCAATTGGCTCCCCATGGCTGTTTGCTGTGGTGCCGCTGCACCAACTGTGACTACTCCCCTGCCCATGCCTCTTCTGTCCCAATCCCCCCACAATTACTTTTTTCCAACTGTCCTCTCGCCAAAATTCGAGCATTGCAGATCCTTTATGAACGGGGTGCAGAGACAAAAAAATCCTCATTTTAGGTTGGAATTAAGTAAGAAATCAGTTGTTTCACTAACCTGCAACTTCCCACACTTACTTTACGGGGGTTTTCTAAAAAGTTCCTCCAAAAATGAAAACTATATATTTCTCCGACGTGACGCTACTTCAAAGTGCCTTGAATGCGTCATAAGTGCCCACCGGGGCCTCTGAACCGTCACACTGCAGCAGGAACAAGAGGCCATGTGACTACCAGTGGCTGTGTGCCTTTTAAATTCCCTGGCATGGGCCCCCCTCCGCTGCTGCCTCCTTTCCAGCTTCCTCCCTTGCCCCCTGCTGCCAGAGCTGCATTCCCTGGAAACCTTGCTCCATATAGCGCCGCTCCGGCGAGAGCTAAGTGGCACCGTTAGGATCGCCACTGTCAAACGGCAGCCCATCCTCCCCTGGCCCAGCAGCCGCAGCAGCACCGGTAAAAGGTGAATGCGTCTCCCGCTGCTATTGTCCTGGGCGGTACAAAAGGGGGTGGTGATGGACGGAGCATCTGAACCAATCAAACACTCACACCCAGTCAACAGATCTGGGTTTAATCCATCACCGTTCTTTAGCCCACTCTGCCACCCCAGTTCAGACATGGCCATATGCAAATCAGTCTGACGCTGTGCCTCATGGGAACAGTCCAGCCCGAACTGCCAAGCCATGCCTTCCTAGGACCGGTTTCTGGCATTTCAGCCGTCATCATCCAGGCTTGCTTGAATCCAGTGGCAAAGTGAGCAAGGGATTCAACGTCCGAGCATACCCTGCCAACTTATGGCGAACAGAGCGGTACAAAAGGGGGTGGTGATGGACGGAGCATCTGAACCAATCAAACACTCACAGCCAGTCAACAGATCTGGGTTTAATCCATCACCGCTCTTTAGCCCACTCTGCCACCCCAGTTCAGACATGGCCATATGCAAATCAGTCTGACCATGTGCCTCATAGGAACAGTCCAGCCCGAACTGCCAAGCCATGCCTTTCCTAGACCGGAATCAAGCTTCCGAGGACCGGTTTCTGGCATTTCAGCCGTCTTCAGCCAGGCTCGCTTGAATCCAGTGGCAAAATGAGCAAGGGACTCAACGTCTGAGCATACCCAGCCAACTTATGGCGAACAAAGCGGTACAAAAGGGAGTGGTGATGGACGGAGCATCTGAACCAATCAAACACTCACTCCCAGTCAACAGATCAGATATTGTCCTGAGGGCGTCTGTTCAGGCTCTTGTCGCCCCACTCAAGGTACGTACATTAAAGGAGGGCCCTTTTTCCAAACAAAGAGGAGTTTGACAAGCTCCATTTTCTGATGTCATTGTTTTTGTTAAACAGGCAATTTTGTTATTTTTATTTTTTCTCCTTTAATATTATTTCCCCCCTCTACCAGCAATAAAAGAATAAAAATAAAAATAAACGTCCACCCCCTTCTGTTATAGATGAAACTCCTCTCCCGAGGGACATCCTTTACTGGATGACCATGAACTGTCACCACTTTATGCCCAAGTCCTTTTGATTAACGATGCATGTTTCAGAGGCCCAGCAAAGTATGATCATGTCTAGCTGTGCTTTTTAAAAACTGAATTGCTAGGAGGAATAACCACACAGGATAATTGTTTGAATGCATTTTTATTATTGTTGGTAGGGCTTTTTATTATTTACAACAGACTGTTGTGTTGTATGGTGCGTTTGGGTAAATGGTAGAGTATTTTTAATGCTTTTTGTACGTAAGAGGATGCCTCCCTCTCCCATTCCGTAAATAGATGAATAATTTATATGTTGAATGGCTACAGGTCTGCATGTGAAAATGGTGTCGTAGTCATACAAAGCACTGACTCTCAAGCACCGAAACGCATATTATGTATTTTGTTGTTGCTCTTATTCTATGAAGTGGACAGGAGCGCATTTATTCGAGAAGCTCCCGTTTGATGGGGTAGATGACGGTAACTGCACCTTGCATGCTTATTGGATGCTATGTTGTTTATTTTGTTTAGGATTGTGTGCAAACATACGTTCGCCTTAAAGCTCTGAGACGAGAACCGGGGGTGGTAAGAGGGACGGATGGAAAGTTGGAATAGGTCGTTATTAACTACTGCGTTGGTGTAATGAAAAACTCAAGAAAAACTATAACGTAGAGAAAGGGTCTAAGGGAATGTTTAAAGACCTGGAGTGGATATATTCCCCACTCACAAGCTACATACAAACCACAATATCCACCGGTCTGTTCATTTGGACGCACTATTTCTGTGTGTTTGAGCCACATATGACCTAAAGAAACCGCAACCTATAGACCTCTTTACAGGCTACAAAGAAATATCTTTAAAAAGGATGGATTCCCATCATTCACCATTTGTGACATGCTTCATCATCTGGGTCTCCTCCTAGTAACACACTAGTGTCACTAAAGGCTGCAACCATTTCAGAAGAAAAGGGGAGCTCATGGATGTTTTTACGCTGTTCAGATGGTAGCGATATAACACGCTATAATTGATCCTACAGATGTGAGCAATCCGTTTGTGTAGGGGTGATGAGTGCAGTGCAAAGTAGTGAAAAATAGTGGGTTGAAAACAGTGAGAGAACATTTTTTAATTAGTATCTCTCAAAGCTATAGATTAAAAACAGTGCAATGACAGTTTTCAACAAATAACTGTCTGTGAGTAGAAACTAGGCGTCAACATGTTTCAGCCAAAGAGGATATATTCATCTTAAGCCTTCTTCAGGACCACAACGATATTGCTACTGCATTAGTGAAAAACAAATATAAATAAGAAAAGGTTGGAACATATACAACCTAGTCACCTGTGTTCAGGGATATGCAAGTCCTGTGCAAGTGACGGATTACTGTTAGCATCTGCGAAAGACTGAAAGAACGATCCACTTGAAAAAAGGTAGTCACAACTTTCAATGGGATTTATGAGCTCAAAACACCCAAACAGTACATAGTGACACATTTAATCGTCACCTATGATTTTTGATATTTCATAATTATAAGTTTTCATGCTTACCCATATTGCACGAGGAAACGACCTCACCTCACCTGGCAACAGCTCAGGAAAAGGAGGCACCGCTCTATGAGAGAACATAGGAAAGAACAAAAAATGTTCATGGTAACCTTATTATCACTTTAAAAACAGCAATCCCAGTACGTCACACGCAGTGTATTGGGCCAGCTCGAGTCATGTGACTTACCCACGCTAGCGGTAATGGGATTTGTAGTTCGTAAATCAGGTGTCCCATGTGATGTAAGGAGCAGGAAGAGAGACTACTAACCCACTTTTATTTTCAATGAGCTGCACCACCATTATATTTGAACATAAATGCTGAGGACGGCCCTCCAAATGACCGGGTGTTATTATGTACAAATTTATATTCCGTTATTACCAGGTGGCGATGACAAATCCTTTCTTCTGGCCCTCCTACATGAGGCAACAAGGAGACCTCATGGGATCAAAGTATCTCTGGCAGCTCACCAACCGTTATGGTACATGACAAATTTTCATTACCAGTTCACAAAGACCAATATAGACAACGGAGGTGGTCAGTAACTTTCCTACGTACTGGCATTACAGCGTTCAGGCCTGTCTTACCGCCTGGGGTATGTATCATGTGGTTAAAGCAATTATTTCTCAGCACTCCTTAAAGGGGAGGCATGACTAAAAGATATATATGCCATCTAACCTAAATGGTGCTAAATCCCTCATATTCTTGACTAGTACTACGTCCATACTTGCAAATGTAATTGTGCGAATTATGCGGTATGTATGCACAATTTGCTGATATAGATAACAATCAATTGGCCGTGTCTGCTGCAAACCTCCTAAGGTGTAACGATCATCATTACTAAATGCAAACCACATACAGGCAAAGACCCATGAAGACAAGTAGTACCAGACGTCTTGATGGAGAACTGGTCATCCCGCAAATAGCAGTATCTGGACCCCTCTCCTCCACTCAATCAAAATACTTGCAAAATTACGCACATAACTACAAAACCTCAGGTTAAAATAACAGTGCAACCCATGGTATCTCATTGTTCAATCCTATTTTGTCACTCTATAATTTAAAAACCCATTTCTGTTCTCTAAGAAATTGGAAATTGGAGATGTCTGTGATGTGTGTGGGAATAAATGGTTGTTCTAGAACTGTCCACATAAAGTCATCAGGTTGGTGATTAGCTTCAAGAAAATGTCTTGTAAGTCTTGTGGCTTGTTTCCTGCATCTCACCATGCTCTTGTGTTCCAAGATCCTTAGTTTGACCTTTTGAATGGTCATGGCCACATATTGCAAGTTACAT